>NC_068573.1:20086133-21336133 GCF_025698545.1 Gossypium raimondii | reverse complement strand
AGGCCTTAGTAACAAAGCAAAAAAAAAAAAAAAAAGAAGAAGAAGAAGCTTAATTCATGATTTGACCCTTAAAGTATACATATTTTCCCACTCTGATACCTAAATTTTTTTTGTCTCAATTTAGTATCTAAAGTATAGTTAAGTTATGATTTTTAGTCCAGTATGCAACAGGTGTTTTGAAAAAAATCTTCAACCAATTAAAGAATGCCACGTGGTGACGTTTATATTTTCATAAAATAATTTTACTCACTAAAATTTAATTAACAAAAATATATATATATTTTTTAATTCCCCTCCTTTGTCTTCTTATCCAATAATACATCATATTTGCAGACTACGTTGTCGTCAAACTGGTTTACCTTCACTAATTTCTTGCATTAATGCATCATTGCTCGATGATTGGATGAGTTGTTTGAATTCAATGCTTGAATTCAAGCTTGTCCCAAAATCCTCAGCATTTTGACATTGGGACTATCGTACTCATTAGACCTTAGTGCCTAAAATAGTGTCCATGGATTTGGCATTTAATTGAGCCTTCTTCTTGTCATCATCTTCCTACTCATCTTCATCATTGGGCACCTTTATATCACTATTTGAAATAGTCCTCCACACATGAAAATGATTGGCTTGAATGAGGAGCTTCATCCTTGCCTTCTAATAAGAATAACTCTCTCTATAACATCCCTAACCCACATCCGTCGCCGAAATAGGGTTTCGAAGTATTACCGAAGCTTATCAATCAAACAGACATAAATTACAAACATTTCTTACCATATTATATTCAGGTCAAAAACCAATTAAACTCATACATACTGTCCCTTATTCGAGTCCTCGAGGCCCAAAATACGTGATAGAAACGAATCTGGACTAGTTCAGAAACTTAGAGAATTTTTTGAAAAATAATAAGAATTTTCGAAGCTACAGGGTTCACACGCCTGTGTCCCAGCCCGTGTCTATACCCGTGTAACTCTTTGACTTGGGTCACACAGCCAAGCCACACGTCCGTGTGCCAGACCGTGTGTCCTTTCGAAATGCCCTCGTACGCCCGTGTGCTAGCCATGTGGACTCAAAATGCACCTTAAACAACAAGTTTATCATTCCCTGCAAGCTTGGACAATAAGCAACTCAAAAACCATTCATTTAACCAATTCAAAACACAATCAAACACATCCAAATCATATCAAACAAACATCCTAGGTGCCTAACCAATGTACCCTCATAGGTACCACAATTATATCATCAAAATATCTTTCAAGCCCAAATTATAAACATACCTAATTTAATCCATTTTACCTAGCTTATGAACACTTGAATACCAAATTAACATGCCATAATAAAACTTCAAAAACAAACACATGTATATATATACCCAACCAAAATTAAACTTATAACCTCATTACAATTAATTCACAAATATCTAATAATTAGACACCCTAGGTACATGCCGGCACAAAAGGATAAGCATCACCACGTTTGAGTTCAGGATCGTTGTTAGATGCTGAATCAGCGATCAAAATTAAGTACCTAACCTGCGCACGGAAAACAAAACCTTACGCTAAGTAAAAACTCAGGGTATTTCTATAATCCGAATATTTTTAAAAATAAAACAATACAATATGTATAATAAAATGTTAAGCACAATTGAACATTTAAAACCATACAATACTCAATTTCCATCACTTGCTTTAGAAATGGCTTTTCACAATTTAACTCACATTTCATTTATACAATTGCTTTATTCATTCCATACTCAAATCCCTATTTCATTTCCATTTCTCATACCATACTATTTCAATATCAATTATAAAACTTATTTATTCATTTACCCCTATTAACACGACTCGGACTTAGACGGATACACGGATCCAATCAAAACACACCAGTTTGGCACCTATTGCCTCATCGGATAATTCGAAGTAATAAATTGACACCCAGTGCCTCATTGAATTAATCCGAAGTAGTAAATTGACATCTAGTGTCTCATTGACGCGAAGTTGAAGAAATCCCTGAACTCTTCCAATCCTATGGCATGCCATCTATATCCGACTCAGCCCGGTACAGTTAATAGGGTTTAATTTCACATTTCAGATATAATCAATATCCAATACTAATTTTTCATATAATCACATAATTGCACATGTATTTATTTCAATTCAAAAATCAATCCATTCAATATATATATCTACCAATTCAATTTATTCAATAAATTATCAAAATATTAATTACTCACCTCAATACTTACCATATGCATTAAATAAAAATTATAACAATTAATAACTAGTTTTGGATTATAGAAATACAAACCGAAAATTTCGAGCTATTCCTCGTCGACTTTATCTTTCCCTTTTTTAGTCGAGGGTTTCAATACGACGTTAGCTACGGAATTAAAATAATTAAAATTCATCAACACAACACAACACAACACAATTCAATCTCTTATTTAATATTTCAATTTTTACTCACTATTTGCCTAAATTCCAATTTAGTCCCTAAATCGAGACTAACTTTATTTCTTTACATTTAATTCTTTATTTTTATACAAATTCCAGTTTAGACTAAGCTTAACTCCTATTTTCACTTAAATCCCTAAATTTTAAATTTTCACAATTTAGTCCCTATTACTCAAAATTTATAATTTATTCTACAATTCAATTTTTTCATTTCTAATTTAAAAATATATCAATTTAATCCTTAATTCTAAAATTATTCAACATAGACAACACTTAAAAACTCAATAATTTCTAAAATTTTGCCATGGGTCGGGTAGTATTTGTTCTTTCTCATTTTCTTTCCTTTTCTTTCTTTTTCCCTTCTGTTTCGTTTGTTCTTTCTTTCTTTTCTATTTCTTTTATTTTATTATTATAATATATAATATAATATATATACTTAATAATTAAGATATAATATTATAATATTATAATATATATTTTAACTTTAAGTTTTATAAATATATATCTTATGCCGCCTCATTTATAAGAAATGACATAATTGCTTATTTAGTCCCTTTAATTTTTCTTTAATCTATAATTCAATTTTCACCCTATATGCAATTTAGTCCTTATACCTAATTACTCTTAATTCATGCAATTTCACTTAACCAAAACCTAATTAACCACACAACTAACTTCGTAAATATTTATAATAAATATTTACGAGTCTAATTTACAAAAACGGAGTCTCAAAAATATATTTTCTAACACCCGTGTCTATCGGGTCGCTACAAGAAAGGCCTCACAATGGATTGACTTTCACCCAAGCTAGTTGAACCGAAATCTTGTGCCATCTTCGAACTTGGTATTTTCTCCTAGAATCACTTCTCCCCGTGGTAAAACCTTTGATACCAATTGTTAGGCCTGAAAATACCAATGAGGGGTGAATTGGTATTTTAAGAATCTTTGCAAACGTTTTTAAATGATGAGGAAAGGGAAGAAAAACTTGGACAATTCAATTTATAGTGATTCAACCCCATTTGCCTACCTCTATTACATTGGTATACTTCGACCGAGGATTTTCCAATTCACTATACTTGAATTATTACCTTTCAAGAAAAATGTATAAACTTTAAAATCCCTATCTTTTTCACAAGGCTAAGATAGAACTTTCCCCCTAGTTTTTTTGGCTTTACTAGAACTCAGCTTAGTTTTTTGTGGCTCAACTAAAATCCTTTACAAATTACTTGAGGTTTTATGCCTGAAAAACCTTAAGTAGCCTTTTGTAGGTACAATAAAATATGTGAACAATAAAAGCCTCTCAAATGTGTGTATTTACAAGGGTTAAGCTCTCTCAATGAATTGAAATGAGAATGATAAAAAGATCTAGCAATAAACACCTAAGAGATATTTACAAGAGAAAAATGAAGGAATAAATAATTTGATGCTTTTCTCTTGATTTCTATGCTTGGATGTTATTCTCTTATATCTTCAAGTGTTCTTGATTTGAATATATACCCTCTAACTAATTTTTGAACATTTGAGGCCTTTGGAGGGAGTTTCTAGTCACTGAGAGCATTTATTTTAAGCATTTAATGCAACTTGTAACAATGTGTCTCGAGACACAAACCCCTTGTCTTGAGACAAGAAGAATAAAATATGATTGTATGTCTCGAAACAGGGTTGCCCTAAAGCAACCCTTTAGCTTCAGTGTTTGGTTGTCTTGAGATGGAAAACCTTTTACAGTCTCAAGACAAGGTTCCCCTGTAGCTTACCCTGGCCTTGATATTGGCTGGTTTAAAGACAAAGTGACTTGTGTCTTGAGACAGGATTCCTTTGAAGAATTTTTACCTTTGATGTTGGTCTATCTCAAGACAGATATGCTTGTTTCTCAAGACAACACTGGGAACCTTTAAAAATGTGGCTTAGAAACATTTTAAAGGACTTGGAGGTTCTCAAAAACTTTTGTAGAAAGTTTAAACCATTTAGAAACTTTGTTTTTGAGTTTTTAACACTTGAAAATATATTTTGATAATATTTAAATGATTTATACAAATTTAATTAAGGGTTTTTATAATTAAGTTTATTATATAAAAACTATTGAAAATCAAAGTTAACAATCTTGTTTTCCAATTTCTCATCGATTTCTTGTTCAATTTCTCCTTATTATAAATTTTGTTATTTCACTATTCAGTTCCTCTATTTGTTTCAGAGAAGGAAAAACGGAAAGACAATAGAAGATGAAGGAAGGAGAGACAGAGAGTGAGAGAGAACGTAGGGAAGAGATAATTTAAAAATATTTTTTATTTTTATTAATTAAAATTCATTTTAGTAAGTAAAATTACTTTACGAAAATATAAAAATCACCACGTGACATTCTTTAATTGGTTGAAGTATTTTTAAGATGTATTACAGATTAGACTAAAATCATAACTATCAATATTTTAAGCACCAGATTGAGATAAAAAAGTTTAGATATCAAAATAGGAAAATAAGTATACTCTATAAGGTAAATCGTGAATTAAACCTTAAGAAACCAATTAAACCCTTTTAAAATTTAAAATTATTTAAAAATCATAAAAGTTATAAACAAAATTTATAAAAAGAGTTTTAAAAGTTATAAAATTATAAAACATTTATTAAAAATAAGACCCATTAAAATTTAATGATTATAAGATTTAAAAAAAATAACCGTACTCTTTTATTGGGCCAATATTATTACTTTTAATAAAAATTATAATTTCTATAATTCTTTTTATAAATTGTTTATAATTTTAAATTTTAAAAGACCTAATTGATTTTTTTAAAGAAAATTGTTACTAAGTTCTTTTTGACCTTTTAGCCTTATTAGTTTCAAAATTTTTATTTTATTTCCAATAAAAGAATAAAATCAAATAAAATAAATATGTAAAGATTAAGAACTAAATTTATTAAACCTTACCTATAAAAAAACAAAACAAACTCAATTTTAACCCGGGGTTATGTATATCTGAAATGAACCAGACCATTAAATTTTGATGCAAACCTTTCCTCAGAATTTAAACTTTAAAATTGGATAAGAATCTTGTATTTACAACCAGACTACGAGAGGCCCCCCCATCATCTCTACCCAAATACACAAGAATGAGGAAATGAAATAAATTACAAAACGGCCTAGAATATGGCTTCATGCCCCCCACAGCCCACCTAAAAAATGAAGACAAAACCAGTTCAGCAGCTGCTTCCGTTACCAATTCAGTATTCCAACACAAGCAACTTTAATTTAACCAAATCTAGAAGAATTGCTGAAGCCACTCAGAGTTGTTCACATCTTTTTGTAAGTCATCCTTTAGCTTGGTTACTTGTTGCAGAGCCTGTTTCAGGTCCATGGTCTCCAATGGCAGCTCAGCAAACTCCTTTAAAAACTTGTGAGCCTTTGCAGCACCCCTAGATATGTCATCAGCATCATACCCTCTCTTCCTTTTTGAACCCTCCTGCTAATCAACATTTCATAATTATTTAGATTCATAACCCAGTAATAGAATTCCAAGCAACTACCGTTCTAGATGAAAAGGGCATCAAAGGTCCTTTTCAAAAGCATAGGCAATTTTCCAACCGATGACAGCAAACTAATTCTAGAATGAGAGCTAAACTATATACATATATAACTCAAATATATGTGCTACAATGAAAAAACAATCGGCTTCATCACCTTTCTCAACATGGTCGTGTTATTAATTTTATGAATTTAAGCAATGAGAAATGCTACCAGAGACACCGATCACCACTCCTTAGGTAATGCCAATTTTTTATCTTTAGCTACAACATTCGGAGCAAACAGCAGCGGATATGAACATCATATTTGAAATGAATGGATGCTCCACTGGAAGGCAAGTTATAATAGTCCTATGTCCTACCAACTGTATTGATGCAAGTAATATCAATGCTATTAACTAATTTAAGGGAGGCATCCAACAACAGAAGGCGGAGTTGGTCCATCTAAAGAAAAGACAAGAAGAAGCTGGAGTCGAAACACCATAGTTGAAGCAGGAAAATCATCTAAACAAAAGGCTTTGCATTTCCAGAACCAGAATGCAGGCATATTATAGCCTTGTGACAAGTATTATAACAAAAAAAAAAACAGCCAAACCTCTTGTCCAGCATCAGTTGAAATGATTGAAGTCGGTGAGAAATCTTCCAATTCAGCAGCCTTTTCTCTTGCAAGAGCAACAACACTTTCAGGAAAATTGGCAAATTCTGCCACATGAATACCAAAACTTTGATCACATGCCCCTGGCTCAACCTGGTCATATTTAGAACTGTAAGTGATTCTCTTTTACTAAGTGACAACACATACTACACAAGGTACCAATAACAGAACAAGTATTAGTAGTTTTAGAAATGAGAATGCTATTTGCCTCCAAATCATGAATTTTGCCACTCCTGCAAAGTTAAAATGATAAAAATTGACCTCAGTCTGCTTTTGGCTTCATATTGCTTTAAAAATGACCAAGCCTACTTGACACTTATGTTGAAACACAATCTCGCTTTGACACTAGTCGGT
Organism: Gossypium raimondii; assembly: GCF_025698545.1. Taxonomy (NCBI): domain Eukaryota; kingdom Viridiplantae; phylum Streptophyta; class Magnoliopsida; order Malvales; family Malvaceae; genus Gossypium; species Gossypium raimondii. Next base: position 21,329,161 of record NC_068573.1, on the reverse strand, counting down.
CTGGTCCCCCAACTATCCCACTTTTGTTGAAATTCAAATCTCACATTTTCAATTCTTACTAAGTGCCAAATCTGCGCCACCTGATAAGCCAATTAAGCCAAATCAAGTATGTGTCCAACTTCCATCCATCTTCATAAAAGTTTCATGTGCCTAATTTAAGATTTCATACCCTCTCCCTCCATTTTTAAGTCCATTCCAAAATATTTAGGCCATGCCATTAGTCAAGGATTCAAGGTAGACTAGAGTAGTTATCTTTCATTAAATGTAGAAGACTAAAAACGGTCCATTATTAATGGACTAAATAATAAATGAACAAAATAAGGATTTTACAATCATAAATGGGGGCATTTCGTCTCTTAAGGCATAGCTGAGCATGCTTTGCTTCTCATTAACTGCTTGTCCCAAACACAAGCACTGGACAGCTTAGTAGTCTGGTCATGCCTAATATGAAAAGATTTGCATGCATGAAGTATAGGACACAGGAAAGGACTTGATTCAGAATCAAAAGAAACAACTTTTTACCCAACCATTTCTGATAACCCACCTTGTACAGCATTGTCAATTTCCGACTTGATGAGTCAATGTGAGCACTAACATGATAGTTTGCCACACCAACGATCTGTTTTTTCTGCAACTCATAATTGCCATTTTCATGAGCTAAAGCAGTCAGTTCATGGAAGTGGGTAGCAAACAGTGTGGGTGCTTTAATCACTTCAACAATATGCTCACATATGGCCCATGCTAAACCTGTAAATTAGAGAAATGTCACAAAAAGAGATGACTGGCAACAATAATATGCAATTTACAACTAAAATCAACATGGTAAAGAGAAGCTTGCAAGATATAGTTGATGCATGCTATGCACTAACGGAAAAAGGAATAGAAACTTAAAAGAAATGGCATATTCATAGGATGTATTGCTAGGAAAGGGCTACACTTGTCTTCATCCAATAGTCTAACCAAACAATTATTGTACCCCAGCCATAGCCATTGCAAATGCATCACTTCCAAGTAACTAATTACATCTTTGCAGATGACAAGAACGATGATCTCATCAAAATACCCACGTGTCAGCAATGCAAAAGTTTGACAGACTTAAAGGGAATCCATGTCTTTGTTATTGGTTTAGGAAGACTAGAAACTACACGCTTCTAGGTACCCCCATTTAGGATGAGCAAAAACAGCATACATTTTGCTTTCTAAGCTCAGATGTGAAAGCAAGAATGACTTGGCTTCAAAAAATATCATCCTTTTATGGAAAAACCTTGACAACCCTGTGGCACAAGCATGAACCACAGAAAGAGTGGTGGCAATCAAGGATAAAGATCATATCACCATTAATCTCTCCCCCCCAAACCACAAATGTGTGTGTTGGTTTTTTTTTTTTTTGGGGGGGGGGGTGCTCCTCCGGAAAAAGGTTTGAATGGCAGTTGTTAATGTGTTTCTACTGGTCAATGGACTCAAAGCCAGATCTCTTATAACTAACAGAAAATGACTTTCTCACTCATCTACTTTTGAGAAGTTTGCTACCAAAATGCTACACAACTGAAATTTGTAATGCTCACCCATCACTACTTTCATTTAGTTCAAAAGGTTGTACAACACAGTAACACAAGACAGTTAAGCAGAAGAAGGCCGCCCCATTTTATTCTCATTTCTGCATGCAAGATTTTGGGTCGGAGACAGAATACAAGATGGACAGAGGTGAGCAGAAATTGTTAAATCTTAGGAAATAAACTAACCAAATCCATCATAGGTTGATGTTCCTCGCCCCAACTCATCGATGATCACCAATGAATTCTCAGTAGCTCCTTTCAATATTGATGCAGTTTCAAGCATTTCTTGCATAAAGGTAGAAACTCCACGTAGCTGCACGAAATAAAAATATTGTTTAGCCTTCATGATATTGATAGGACGAAACATCCTATATCCTTTTCCTTTTGTACACCACAAAATATAATCTGCTGACAGGAAATGGTCCTGCTTTATTGATAGATAGCAACTATTAATCAAGATAAAACACTTGATCAAATTAAAATTTCATTTTTATAACAAGAGCTTCAATGTCTGAGAACATGCAAAAGGAAGCAGAAAAAGAAAAATGTGTTAATTGCCCAAACCCAACTTTAAACTCAATTACAAGTTGCATACACAATGCACCAAGCCTCAGATCAAATTACTAGAAATAATCAATAAAATCAGATATTAAGTGAATGTTTTGTGTCCATAGGTCACATGCTTATGTGCAGGTGAGGAGTTTTGCACTTAAACTTCTAGTCTGTGCAATTGCTGCAGCAGAAAAATCTTACAATAGATGGAATGATAATTCTAAAAGAAAGGAACAAGAGAGATAGGAAAGGCAGGTTTACATGAAAAGGAAGACATAATACTAGTGAAGCATTAACCAAGAGAAGTCATAGCAAATTTAGTTGTTTACGGTAAGTCTATCCAAAAAGTTACAGCTTGAAACGTATGTTCCATGTAACTTACTTGGCAGTCACCAGCACCAACACGGGCAAAAATACAATCTCGAACAGAAATGCTAGCTTTTTCACAAGGAACAAAACAGCCTACTTGTGCCATTAGAATGTTAACACCAACCTGAAAATTCAACCAAAATACATATCAGGCAACAATTTTTTTTTTTATAATTGGATTCAAGGGTTATGTCTAACATGACAGAGCAGAAAGTAACTCCCTTGTTATTTAATTACATAAAAATGAATGAGAGCTATGTAATAATCAAAATAGCACCTGGCGGATGAATGTTGATTTTCCACCCATATTAGGTCCAGTGATGATCAGGAACCAGCTCTTGCCTCTTACCTGTTTCACGTGAAAACATAGAGTAAGCATGAGTCACTTCAATTTGAAGACACCAGAAGATGCTTCTAGCACTGGAGCACACTAATACTCACAAGTCTACAATCATTTGGTATAAAATTAACCCAGTCCTGAGCCTCCACACAAGGATGTCTACTTCCTTCTAAAACAATATCCCCCACATCCTGTTATATCATTAAAACAACCATAATGTAAAGCAATGGACCTTTTGAAACATGAAATAAAAAATAACAATCCCAGAATTGAGAAAAAGGAAACAAATGTAAATATTTACTGGTGGAGTAATTCTGGGTCTTGTGTATGGGGTAGGACAACTTGAAGCTAAATCTGCAAAACTAAGTAGGACATCCAATTCAGAGAGAAACCCAGCTAAGTGCTCAAATACCTGCAGCAAGAAACATAGCTTAGTGAGTGTCAACATTCTACAAAGTGAAAGAAGCAAAAGATAGATAAAAGCACATATACCTCAGAGAAAGTTGCTGTAGTTTGAACCACTCGATTTACTAGCTCTTTTTGACAATTCTTATACTCCTCAAGTACCTTTTGGTACTGGTCCCCCAACTTTTTAAGCTTTGTGTTAGTGAATTTCACTCCATCCTTTCGGGTTTCAAGGACAATAAATTGGGTGGAGAGCTTTTTCCTTACTTTGGGCTCTTCTTTCTTTGTAATTCTGAAAACATGTCCAAACTGTGTGCCCTTATCTAACTTTAATGCCTTGTCTACCGGCAGATCAAGATCAAAAGCAGTTTGTTTATGTAAATTGTGTATTTGGCGCTCTAGTGACTCCTGCTCACTTTTTAGTGTAGCAAGTGCATCATCATAACTAGGTGAAATCATGTATTCCCCATTTTCAAGTTGATCTAGGTCGACAGAAGTCTCAACAAGAGCAATAAACTTGTTCAAATGATCATCATCAGTCAAGAGCTCAAAAGGATCCAAATATCTTTCCTTGATCAAGGAAGAAAACTGTCCATCATATTTTTCCAGGGCACTTTTAATGTGGGGAACTCTTATACTTGACTGCACCCAGAACATGACACAAGACAAATTCAGAGAATTTCAATAAAAGATAAAAAAGAAGATAAAGAGTGGTATAACTCTAGTTTATGTCCCTATACACATTCAAGTAAGAATGAAAGAAACAATATACGCTCCCTAAAGTACTGAACGACAGAATTCTAAAATTACTGGCCAAAGAGCACAAGAGAGTTAAATTAAAGCACAACCCTTAAGCAAGGAGTTAGTCGAAATGCTAAACATTATTTATGAAAAGATGAATCAGCAAGATCTTAGTAACTTTGGTCCTGATCAAATCTTCTTTATCCAAAGAAATAAGAGTCAAAACAAAAAAGAGGGTGATGGAGAACACTGGCAACAATAATGCATTTTTTGGAGCATGAAAGACGACTCCCTTGCTGAGGTGCCAATTCCTCTGCAGTAGCTGTACAATGGATATGCAGACACCTAGTACGGTGAAATATTAGGGTTTTAACTTACCTGATAAAGTTTTACAATATGCTGCAAACCAGCTCTTGTCCTTTGAATATTGCGCATAAGTCGTTCAATATCTGAAATTCTTCTTAGATGCTGTCTCAAATCTTGGCGAAGCTCAGTATCCTCCACAAAAGCCTGTACCAAATCTAGCCTTGAATTTATCTCACTTATATCTAACAAAGGCTGTTTTAGCCACATATGAAGCAACCGCTTACCCATCCCAGCGGTACAGGTTCTATTCATAAGACCAAACAAACTAAAATTTTTGTTTGCATCAGTTTTGCTTTCTAGGACATTCAATGCCCTCATTGCAGCAGAATCTAACCTCATGAAGCTGCCCAGATTGTATCTACAAATGCTATAGTTTCCATAATTTCCTTCATCTGCTAGTAATTCTGCATAAGAAAGTAAGGCTCCTAAAGCAGCTGGTGCAAATTCAAACCCAGAAACCAAGTCTCGAACTGGTTCAATGGAGCCTTTGACTAGCCTACCAAGATCCTGCACCAGATCCCTTGCTTTAAATTCAGTTTTCTTTCTCTCAGTTACCATAACACCACATCTGGTCAAAGCATCACTCAGAGTTCTACATTCACTGGATTTTCCACTCTCCAAGGGCAAAAGGCACTCCTTACAACCAAGAGCAACCAAAGCTGACTCCACATTAGTAAAGTGACTATCATCAAGAAACTCAACCAAACCAAGTATTCTCTTTGTTAAATCAACATAACTAAATCCAACAGTGCAACCATTTTCACGGAAGTTAGGAAGCAGTGCGACAACAACAGGTGTATCCTGCATCTCATTGTTGGCAAAGAGAACATCTTCAAAACTGCTCAGATTCCCAGGACTGGCACTTTTCATCAACCTCCAATTGGAGCCACTACCTTCATAGAGCTCCAGAGTGTGGTCTGTTCTCTCCAGGAGAAGATCACGGGTGATTGTTTCAAACATGTTTTTATTAACACTTACACTTGAAAGGCCATTCGAGCCACTACCGAGTTGCCGGAGAGCAGTAGTAGTACGATAATACGTTTTTGCGATAAAGGTTGCATTTTCACCATGAGCAGTATAATAATCCTGTATATTCAGAAAACAATAGTTTGGAAATGTCGTGCTTACGATGAAAAGGAAAATAAAACTAGCATTATAGAACAAAATCAATTTGTACAAGTTTTAGAAACCTAATATATACATATGCATTTATATATATGTGTGTAATATGAGAATGTCTTGATGTCCGCTTGTGTATTTTTACAGGCAGCATTGCACATTTACAAATTCTGACAGAGATGAAGGTTGAAATAGTTGACAAGTAGAAAGGGAAAGGTACATATAAGAAAATGGGTAATTAGGGATAGGACATTGCAAAAATGGCAATATACTTTAGCATGAATAAATGGATTTGAAAAATATTTCCAAAACCGTCTGTTCCTTTAAAAAATTTAACCATTTTCCCCTGAACTTCAAATAACACACGTATACGTATATAGCAATCTCCTGAAGAACAGTTATATGCAGTCCATATTTCCATTTCCTTTTTTATATATTAAGAAATAAAAATATTTAATTTCAAAGACAACCCAACTGGCATTTCTTAATTATAGGTGAAAAATAAGCACCCAGTTCTCAAAGCAAATTATTTAACCAATAATCATAATTGAAGTAAAGACAATATAAAATTTTACAACCCACAGTGGTAAAGACTATAAGCCTGAACTAACCCGGCGATCAAAAAACCGAACAGCCCTTGGATCCTGTAAAGGAAGAGACCAAATGATCAGCGAAACGAAATATAGTTCAAATTAAATCATTTTTTTCAAACTATATTAAGTATTGATATGGCATTTTCTCCCCCATTTTACCTGTTCTTGTTCGGTTTCATTATATAAGTAAATAAACATTAAAGGAAAAAAAACCATAATTAGTAATATAAATCCCAATAGATAGAAAAAGAAAAGGGGGCTTACATTCGGTAGAGTTTTGAAAAATGAGAGAAACCCTTGAGCCTGCTTAGCGTCTGTTAACAGTAACCCAAAAAAAAAAACCAAAAAAAGGAGAAAAGTATTATCAACCATAAATTCCTGGAAAAAAATTATCAAAAGAAAATTAAAAGTATCAAAAGAAGTTTCTAACAGAAAAAGGAGTGAGTGGGTACCTAGTTTGAGCTCTGGAAGCTTGTTTTGTTCATCAAAATTTTCATCCATTTTCGAGACAACTTACCAAAAAGCCCAAAAACAGGGGAAAAAAAGAGAAAGAAAATTGCTACTTTTCAGCTTCAGAGAACAGAAACCAAAAACCTAATCTGATTCTGTAGAAAAATAAAAACACAAAACCTAAAATAAAGGGCCTTTTTCTGATGGCGGGAAAGGAATTGGCGGGGTTTTGAGAAGGTGTCTCCGAAGTACTCCATATTTCTTGGTTGTGTTGAAGTTGGATCAACCTGACCTAAGCTTGGGCCAAGTCCTGAAAACAGATGATAACTTGGAGACTCAATTTATAACTAGAATTGGGCCTTTCTTTCATTTCATCCACTATGCACAAAGCCACAAATTTGTAAGTATCTCAATTCTACTTCATATTTTCTTTTAGGTTTAATGCTACTTTGTATGTCCGTATCAAAATAATATCATTTGTGCTTGTCAATTTAATTGGTTTTAAAAAATTTAAAATTGATAATACATATTAATAATATATAAACTATATATTTATTGTTTTATTTTGAAGTCTCGAAATATAATATTAAAATATTAAAATAAATAAAGGTATTAATTGTTAAAATAAATTGAAAAATTTAGATTTGAAATATTATATTAAAATGATTAATAAAAAAAGATATGTCAATATTTTATTATAAAATTTTGTACTAGAAAATAAATTAATTCATGAAAAATAATAATTAATAGTATTAAAAATAATTTTATTATGAAACATTAAATTAAAAAGGAGTCCTATGAATTGTAATATACGTTCAAAAATTAAGTAATGTTTAAATTAATTTAATATAAGTTACTGTTTGATAAATTGAAAAATTAAATGCAGAAAAATAAGTGTTGAAAATTTTAAGTCTTGAATTTAAGTTATAAAATTGTTTGATAAACATAAATTTTAAATTAAAAAATTCTACATTTTATCCTTAATTTTAAACATTTCACTTTATTCTAAACAAAAATCAAATTTTAAACGTAAAATTTTTATTGGATAATATAATAATAAAATAAATAAAATAAAATTTAATTGATTGAATATATCCTCCATTAAGTGATAAGTAGTTCTTATCTACTTATTATTTTCAATGGTCTATCAAACAAGCCCTAATTTAAAAGACAATATATAAAAGAGAAATTTATCCAGATTGAAAATAAGTGCCTTAAAGAGGAGTGTCCATTTGTTAAAAACTATAATGTGAACATGTTTGTTTATTTCTATTTTAGATAAACCTTATAATATATAATATTAGTCTTCTTACGTGTGATGCACGAGTTTAGTGTATAAATTAATTATAATCCTAAAAGCGATGTAGATTTGTTGAATTCGAATATAGTAATAAGTTAGTTAACCAGTAAATTTAAATAATTTAACATTTGCAAATGATAATATTGATTATATGATGAGAGTCTCAAGGCCCAATTTCGGACCTATGGATGTGACGGGCTTACACTACTTCAATGCCCAACAATAAGGTCAAAGGCTAAGTAAATCAAACCAAGATTCGATCAAAGACAAAATACGATGATGAATCTTTTCGAGAAAACAAGGACTGATACATGTACGGAATGGATGAAATTTATTGAAATCAATTCAATCAAGCTGTCAATTTTCAAGCTGAAAAGATTAGTCAATTTGCGATGCATTTTTGGATGGTATCTAGGCATTTATGGGCTTAGATGTCTGCATAGAGTTTTAAGATCTATCTCTTAGTTTTGAAACAAACTTTGAATCACTCGATTTCAAGTTCAAGAGCTTAAGTTATGACTGTTTTAGTGAAAACTGCGCGAGCAGAATTTCTGAATGAGATTATGACGGAAATTACTACTTTTGGGCTTTTAATTCGAGTTTAAATCATATTGTGTTCAGTTTTTAGGCTTAATTTTTATTATATATGATCTCAATATTGTATTTATTAGGTTTTATTATTTTATCATTTATTTATTCCGAATTTTGGATATTGTTTAAGTATTATAAGTTGTTTAGAAGTTTTTGTTTCATAGTCAAACAAGAAAGTTTAGTTTAAAACTACTTCTTATTTAGATTAATTAGAGTTTCAGTATACTTTAGAGTTTTATTTGGATGTACTTAGTTAGCCTATATAAAGACTTCTTCATTGTTCATTAACAGGAGATTGTTTTCATTAATTTTCAACTTTGAGAGTTAGTTTCTTTGTGCAAGATTTCTTTATTGTGATTTTTTAGAAGTAGTTTTCTTCTCGATTTTCTTCAAGGAGTCATGAGAATTCATTTTTCATCCTTCAATTTGCCAAGAATTATTTCTTGGAGGGTTGATTAGAGTCATTAATTGAGTTTGTTGGGATTTATATCTGAAAGGGTTCAGTTGGACACTTATCCATCTATCCATCATATCCATCAGTTTACTAATTCCATATTTCTCTTTGTTTTTTCTAATTTTCGTTGATTTATTTATTTATTATATTTTCTTAAATTTCTTATTTTAGTTATTTTTTTCGTTGTTTTCATAAATTTATTTGGTGTTTTCTTTTTAGGTCAGATCCAATTTTTTTCGAGTCGAACAACTTGAATACGATCTTCCTTCCGCATTTTTCGCTTCCTCCATTCAATTTCTTATCATTTGGTATCACATTTGGGCGTTTTAGGTTTTCTTTGTGTTCTTATAAACTGATTTCTAACAAATAACCTCAAAATAGTTTTTTTGTTCTTTTTACCTAGAAAGTTTTTCGAATTTTTTTTCTTCAATGGGTAAACATTTTCCAAATGATCTGAAATTTTACATACTGATTCTTGGCACTCTTTTAGAATATAAAAAAATATTTTTCCACAAAAAATGATTAAAAAGTGCAAAATAGAAAAATATGAAAAAAGAAAAGAAAAATATTTTATGGGTTTTGTGCCCAAATTTTTAGAAAAGATCTACATTATTAGAGGAGACTCTAGTTTAAATTTCGTGATTTTTGGAAATTAGGAACATTTTGAAAAAAAAAATCAAGTTGTTTTCCATTATTGCGAGTTTTCAGTTGAATAGTTTATTTTCTTTGATTATAACATTAGATTTTCTTTTATTCTTAACTTTTCTTATTCTATCATGCATTCAAACACATTTTCGCTTCTTGTGTTAATAGGTACGAAAACAATCGCCTTTCTTTTCTCCGCACAACTTACTTCCTTTGGAGTCGAGTTTTTCTTTGGCTTCTTAGAGCCTTGGGTCAATTTCGTTAGAGATGATCCCACATCTTTTTGAATATTATTGAGTTTGATTACTCTTTAAAAGTTACAAGCAAGAAAATCTTGACTTCTTTTCTTTGTCTTTTAGAGTTGTTTATTTTTTTATTATGAGTGTATAACGTTAAGGTTTAATTTTCTTTGATAAACTTTCTTTTTTTTGAGTGTTTTGGCAGCCTTTAATGACGATACTTACACGTAGTAAGAATGAGGAGAATGATCCATCCATGGTTACCATGGACCAACTTACAACAATGTTCGACGAACAATGGAAAAAATTCAAAGAGGCGCAACAACGTTTGGAAAATAAGTTTGACACATTGCAAGCTCAAGTCCTTCATTAAGAGGTGATTCAACAAAATTTCAATCAAACTTTAGCTTGAATGGAAACTAAAAATGATGATGATGAGCAGCATATTCACCATGATGATAAGACTGATGATTATGATGGTGGTTATGAGCTGCGTCAGTCTTTTAAACATATTAAATGTGAGTTGTGTACTCGTGATGCAACCTCCAGTACTAGTGCTCGTAGCCAATTTTCTATGAATAAACCAAAATTCAGTGTTCCACCATTTAATCGAAAGCATGATCCTGACGCCTATTATGATTGGGGGAATAAACTTGAGTTGTTGTTTGAATATTGCAAATGTTCAGAGGAAGAGAAAGTTCTATTAGCTACCTTAGAATTCTCCGACTATGCTTTAAGTTGGTGGACTCAATTATTACGGTCTCAACGAATGAACCATGAGAGATTGATCAACGCATGGGATGATTCAAAGTGAATTACACAATGATTTGTTCCACTTCATTACTATAGGGACAACAAACGAAAGCTTCAAAATCTTATTCAAGGTAATAAATTAGTGATGGAATATTTTCATGAGATGGAGATTTTGATGCAACGAGCTAATAAGGATGATGAGGAGGAAGATACTATAGCTCGGTTTATTGATTTGGACGAAGTGGGTCAGAAAACTTGTACGATTGAGGAACGATTGAAATGAAAATCTAATAACTATTCATGGGGTTGTACATCTAATTGGAGTACTCCAACCTCTACCTTTCAAGGCTCGAAATTCATTCAACCGCAAGAGAATCGTATGATTCCATTTAAAGACGAACCTAAGTGACTTAGTTGGAAATATGGGGCGCCACCTAAAGGTACATCTTCTATTGTAAATGTACCTTTTAGTACTTCTTCTAAACCTACTTTGAATCATTTTTGTGATGTTAAATGCTACAAATGTAATGGCAATGGACACTATGCTCGTGATTGTCCAAATAAAAGGGTAATGTTGGTATGTAATGATGGTACCCTTACTTCTGATTCTGAGAATGACAATTAATATGCTACTAATGATGTTTTTTAATATGATGATGAGGAAGAAGATGAGGAGGTTTTGGAACCTCCTACTAATGGGGATGATTTGCTTGAGTCCCATTGGCTTGTAGTCCAGCAATCTCTTAGCATTCAATTAAAGGATGATTCTGACGAAGTGCAAAGGGCTAACATCTTCCACTTGAGGTGCTTGATTCAAGGAAAGTTGTGTTCTCTTATTGTTGATAGTGATAGTTGTGCCAACGTGGTGAGTAGTTTTTTAGTGGATACTTTATCTTTACCTTGTCAAAGTCATCCTAAGCCATATCACTTACAATGGCTTAATGAAGGTTTGGAAATTAATGTAGTTAAATAGTCCTTAATTGCATTCAAAATTGGGAATTATTCTGACGAGGTTTGGTGTGGTGTAGTTCCCATGCATGTCGCCCATTTGCTTCTTGGAAGACTATGGCAATATGATCGTGGTGTGGTACACCATGGCAAATTGAATTGTTACTCCCTTGTGTTTAAAGGAAAAAATACACTTTAGCCCTTTTGGAGCCCAAAGATGTGTATAAGTACCAACTGAAAATGATGAAATGTTATGAGGTGGTTAAAGTGAAAGAAAAAATTGAAAAGAGAGAGAAAAGAGACATTGAGTGAAAAAAGTCTACTTGATGGTCCACTTTTGGTGAGTGAAAATACATTTGAGATAAAATTGAAGAATTCTCAAGTGGGAAAAGAAAATGGAAAGCAAGAAAATACCTATGCAAACGTGAGGAATGATTATGTTTTAACTAATCATAACAATTTGTTCAGTGGTGTTTATTTGTTATAAGATTTTAAGGATCTATTGACAGACTTCCAATTATATTACTCAACCATCGATAGAAGCTTTTACTTGTGGGAAAGAGGTTGGTTGAACATTGATAATTCTCCATAAGTGCTAGAAGGTAAGAAAAGTAAGGATACATTGGAAATTGAAACATGTAGGCATACCTTGAATGTTTTTTATAAGTATGCTATTGATTTTAAATTTCTTTACGACATGCTTTCTCGTTGGTCAAGTTTCAATAAACCTTTTTCAATTCCAATTAATTTTATGGGTTTATCTATACTTGTAAATGTTAAAAATAGTAATTTTATTGCATTAAATAGGTTTATTAAAACATTTTATAAATTTTCTTTCTATCTTTACCTTTAACGATGAATTTTTACTTAATAATCTTAACCTTCTTGATTTTTATTGTTATGTGAAATTCTTGACTCATCGTTGGAAATTCTTATGGATGATCATCCATATTCAAAGAAACTTACAGGTTATTTTTTACTTGAACACTCATGTGCCTAACATTTATTTGTTTATTATTGATTGTATCTTTTCGAAGGATAGGTACTTGATCTATGCTGATTTGGGGAATCAAAATTATATCTTTGATCCTAGAAGTTTTGATGCATAGGAAAGCTTAGGTAAGTATTTGTTTGCTTTTATTGTTATTAATTCTAATCCTTTTTTCTTTTTCTAAAGTTAAATATTCAAGGATGAATCTTCTTGAGGAAGGGAGGAATGATGCGAGTCTCAAGGCCCAATTTCAGACCCATGGATGTGATGGGCTTACACTATCTCAAGGCCCAACAACAAGGTCAAAGGTCAAGCAAATCAAATCAAGATTCGATCAAAGCTAATATGCGAGGATTAATCTTTTTGAGGAAACAAGGAATGATACATGCACAAAATAGGTGAAATTTATTAAAATTAATTCAACAAAGCTGTCAATTTTCAAGTTGAAAAGATTAGTCAAATTGCGATAATTTTTTGGATGGGATCCAGACATTTATAGGCTTAGATGTTTGCATAGCATTTAAAGATCTATCTTTTAGCTTCAAAGCGCACTTTGAATCACTCAATTTTAAGTTTGGGAGCTCAAGTTATGAGTGTTTTAGTGAAGACTGCACGAGCAAAATTTCTATATGAGATTATGACGAAAATTACGAGTTTCGGGCTTTTAATTCAAGTGTAAATGATATTGGGTTTAGTCTTTAGGATTATTTTTTATTGTATATGAACTCAATATTGTATTTATTAGGTTTTATTATTTATTTATTCCAAATTTTGGATATTTTTAAGTATTTTAATTTGTTTAGGAGTTTTGTTTCTTAGTCAAAGAAGAAAGTTTAATTTAAAACTACTTATTTAGATTAATTAGAGTTTCAGATATTTTAGATATTTATTTGGATGTATTTAGCTAGCCTATATAAAGGCTTTTTCATTGTTCATTAACACACAGTTGTTTTCATTAATAAAGTTTTCAACTATTGGAGTTAATTTCTTTGTTCAGTATTTCTTTCTTTTAATTTTTTTAGAAGTAGTTTTCTTCTCGATTTTCTTCAAGAAGTCGTGGGAATTCATTCTTCATCCTTCAATTTTCCAAGGATTATTTCCTGGAGGGTTGATTAGAGTTGTTAATTGAGGTTGTTGGGATTTATATCTCAAATGGTTTACTTTGACACTTATCCATCTATCCATCATGTAACACCCCTAATCCGTCTCCTTCGCCAGATTAGAGTTACAGAGCATTATTGTACAAAACAGAACCTTTAACTTCAAAATAGAAAAAAAATACAATTATATTATTTTTTATAACTTAATACAGTCATGGAAAATATACATATTTGTGCCTTAAATTGGGCCTTCGGGGCCTTAAAAATAATTTGGAAACAATTAGGGGTCAATCCGAAACAAATCAGAAAAATTTTAGAAAAATATGAAAAATTGGGAAACAGGGGTCACACAGCCGTGTGGCCAGGTCATATGACATAGCCCAAACCGTGTGGACATTTGAAGTAGGGACATATGGCCATGTCCCAGCACGCGTGTTCGACCATGTAGGTATTCAAAATAGGGCCACTCGGTCATGTTGTAGGCTATTTGCCAAACCGTGTGTATATTCAAAGTTGGGGCCGTGTGCCAAACCGTGCCACAAGCTGTTTTGAGATGCACGACCATGTCCCAGACATTGTTTTAGATCGTGTGAAACTTGCACCTAAAACAATAAATACACATGGCCATGTGGAGAGACCGTGTGTGGCACACGACTATGTGACAACTTCTGTCCTAGGCCCTATGCAACAAAAATTACCCCTAAAACAAGCCATTTCAACACCAAAACTTGCACACCAAGACACACCAATTCTACCAACTTTCACATGACTAAAACACACTTCAACCACATTCAAAACATACCATTTCAATCATCCTATAAGCTCTAACCAATATGCCATTCAAAGGCACCGCAATTCATAAACCAAAATCAATCAAGAACCAAATTACAATACCAACTTCAATCATTTAACATGGATACTAAAATACCATTCCATCTCAATTTTAACCATCACAACTTACCATTTTAGATAGGCATAAATAAAATGACCATATTCAAATGAGTTTAAACTCATACAAGCCAAATGGAAGCCATATATATACAAAAAACTACAAGTAAAGTCAAAACATACCATATGTACAAAACTAAACCAAAATACCTATTACATCAAGTCCTATACATGCCATTTATAAGCTTTTGGCAAAATACTCAAAAACTACCAAAGTGGTCGACAGATAGTGTGATAGAGCTCCGATAGAGATGTGCATATAGAGATTAAACAATGTTTGGTTGGTTATTCAAGAAATTGTTATTTGGTAAGTTGAGTTTCTCTTTTATGAGCTTTCCGAAGATCTACAAGACAAAGAAAAGAAAGCAACTACATAAGCAAACGATGCTTAGTAAGCTCGTAAAAGAGAAACTCAACTTACCAAATAACAATTTCTTGAATAACCAATCAAATATTGTTTAATCTTTATATGCACATGTCCATCAAAATACACCACATTACAAGTTAGCAACTAAACACACACACATATATAAACATATTATTCATCCTAAGTGACTTATCAAGCATAACACCTCAATAGATAAATCATCTATCACTAAATAAAAAATCTTTCTTTCCATTTCATAAGTACATAACCTTTCCAAAACATATACAAACCTTTACAAGATGGATCATTTCATGATTCCCTTTTCAAACACTTCTTTTTCATTCGTTATCCTTTTCGGATAACATCGTTTTCAACATTTTCATTTGCTATTCTTTTTGGATAACATCCTTTTCAACATTTTCATTTGTTATTCTTTTCGGATAACTTCCTTTTCAACATTTTCATTTTTTATCCTTTTCGGATAACTTTCTTTTCAACCTTTTCATTGATTTAGAAATACCAAATGTAATGCCATGGTGTCTTTTAACCATGGTCTTTTCCTTTTCGGGTATAATAGCATGATATATTTCAATCACGATCCTTTCCTTTTCCCAAATCAAAAGAATCTTTATCATAATTAAATAAATCATAAAGCTATAAATTAACCTTAAAAATTCAAATGTAATATTTTAAAAAGGAAATACAAACTTACCCCAACAAAAACAATTGTAAGAAACGAAGCCGATGACTACTCCAACACTTCAGCTTTTCCTCGGTTTAAGTCTGGTTGATTCATTTCTTGATCTAAATAGTAATTTAACTCAATTAAATAATTCAATTAGCTTAACTTTATATATTCTAACTTAAAACCCATTTTAACGAAAAATTATGAATTTACCCTAATATTTTAACTTTTATGCAATTTAGTTCCTAAATCCCAAATTCACAATTAAACCACAATTAATGAACTATCATGATAACCAATTTTCTCTAAGGTCCTATATAACTCATATATTTCATTGATTCATAAAATTATCATTGAATTTTACCATTTTCTCAAATAAATCCTTAAGCTCAAATTCACTAAAAATCACTTAACAAAATGTGTCTATTTAACAACTAAGCTTAATAATTCGTCAATAAAATTCAATAACACTACAAACCCATTCATGAAAAGTCCCTAAACATACAAACCCATTCATGAAAAGTCCCTAAACATTTAATATTTTTACAAATTGACCCCCAGGCTAGCTGGATTAAGCTAATACGAGCTCAAAACATAAAAATCACTAAATACAGAATAAAAATACATACCATGCAAAAACAAAGAGCTTGGCTGAAAGTTCTCCCTCCAAAAATGGAGGATTCAGTTTTGGGAGAAGAAAAACAAAGAAGATGATACTTCATTCATCTTTTAATTACTTTGTTTAATTTATTTACTAATTTACCTTTTTACCCTTATTATAATTAAAAATTTTCAACTAACCTATGTCCATAACTATCCACTAACATGATTTATGCCATATTTACTCACTAATTCAATTAATTTAAAATATCATAGCCTTTTGATCATTTTAGCTAATAGATATCAACTTTTAATCTTTACAATTTAGTCATTTTTACTTAATTAACTATTTAAACCTTAAAATTTCTTAACGAAAATTCAATACGAGCCTAATATGACCCTATAAACATTAAATAGACCTTAAAATATGAACTCACTCGTCGGAATCGTGGTCACAAAACCATTGTTTTCAACACCACTAAAAACAGTCTGTTATATATCCATCAGTTTATTCGTTCCACCTTCCACTTTGTTTTTTTTATTATCTAATTTTCGTTGATTTATTTATTCTTCTTGAATTCCTTATTTTATTTATTTTTGTTTTTGTTGTTTTCTTAAATTTATTTGTTGTTTTCTTTTTAGGTCAGATCCATATATTTCTTTTTCGAGTCGAACAACTTGAATACGATCCTTCTGTCTTTCTCCGCTTCAGTTCTTTATCATTATAATTATAAAACAATTAATGTGCTTTTAAATAATAATAGTGTAAGGTAGTAATTATATATAAATGTACGGGTTTATTGTATTTAAATTAAAAAATACATTTAATTAATTCATATTTTATATATAAAAATATTTATATATAATATAATTTAGTGCACATATAATAATTTAATTAATTTATATTGTTATCTATAAAAGATTTTACCCTTAATATAAATTAGTGCATTGGATTAATGCATCATTCCCTTTTAAAACGTTAAAAACAAACTTTTAGTTATGATTATTACGTTTAAAACAAACTATTGGTAAATGAAGTTTTAATTATGACCATTGAGATTTTGAAACAAATTTTAGTTTGAAACTTTTAATTATAGCCATTTGATGCCAACATCTTATTATTGTATTGCTGGATTTTGAAATGGCATTTTGAAACAAAATTTAATTCGAAGCTTCTACTTATAGTCATTAGATGCCAACATATTACTAGTGTATAGGAATCACTACCATTGGAACTTTTACTTAATTATAGCCATTGGATGCCAATATCTTTATCATTGTATTGGAATCACCATCGTCCATTTGCAAGCTTTTACTGTATTGGAGTAAACCATTTATTTGCAAATGTAAGGAAGATTTGGGATTTTTCCGAACTAATAACTCATTTTTGTTTAAAAAAATTATTTCTCTCTTTCATATAATATATATAAGTTTAAACTGTAATGTAATACCCCTTATCATGTCCGGTCCCCAGATTCGAGCTACAGGATGCTACAACAGTTAACGATATAATTTGTATACATTTTTGACTTTAAAAAATAATAATTCAACAAAGCATTTCATGATACCTGTTAAGCATGAGTTACAAAGAATTCCAAATCTTTATCGAGTCTACCAAAGCTCTAAAGTTGACCCAAGTAGAATTATGGATTTAGTTGCAAACTTTTAAAAAATTGAAGAAAAGCCACTAAACAGGGTCACACAGCTGTATGCCTAGACTGTGTGTAACAGCCCGTTTTTCAGTGGCGTCAAAAATAGTGATTTCGAGGCCACAAATCTGATGATTAAGTTCATAAATATTATTATTTAATATTTACGAGTCAAATATAGTTTTAAAAAGGTTTTTTATTTGGTAATTTTATGTTTTATAATGATTTATTAGGTTCAAGTGGTAAGACCCTAAGGTCAAGTGGTTTTAGAAAATGAGGTATCGGGACCTCATTTCTATAAACTGAACCTTAAATATTTTTATAAATATTTACGGAGTGTCATTAAGGTGATATTAAAGTTTTGTTGAAAAATTTTAATGTTTCGATAGTTAATTAATTAAAAGGACTAAATCGTAAAAGATGTAAAATTTAGTCACTATTTGTTTAAGTGATTAAATGGTTTATTGAATAAGGAAAAGGGCTTAGTTGGAAATTAGACCATTATTAAAAATAATGGACAAAGGTGGACATTAAATGGGTGAATTTTAATATTATAACAAAGGTTAAATTAGAAATTTAATAATTAAAAGAAAATTAAAACAAATAAAAGGTGGCATCATCTTCTTTAACCTTTGTTTTTCCACCTAAATTTTTGAAGAAGGAAGCCATAGTTAGGGCTTAGTATTCGGCCAACTTTGGTATGATGATTTGGTAAGCAAATTTTGCCTATTTCATTTAATTTTTATGTTTTTGAAATCGTTGCAACTAGGTCCAACTAACTCGTACCTTTGATTTTGAAACTGTTAAAGATTTTGAATGTTGCCATTTATGAATCTAGTGATTTTTGATGTTAAATTATGAATTTGAAATTTTTTTTGGTATTTAAAAGTATTTTGTTAAGGGATTTTGATGAATTTTTATTAGGGACTAAATTATTGAAATAGTAAAAATATAAGGGTTTGTTGTGAAATTATTGCAAAAATGAGATGTAATAAATTCCATGAATATTCGGCTAGCATGGGTGTGCATTAAAAATGGTTAATTTGCATGTTTTAGGCTCAGGGACTAAATTGAATAAAAGTAAAATATTAGGGGTAATTTTGTAAAAATGTAAAAATCTAAATTTCATAAAATAAATTTTTTTGCTGTCTAAATTAATAAATTGAATGAAATTATTAATTTAGATCAAGGTCGAGTGGAAAATCGAGGAGAATGAAAAATTACCAAAATGTCCCTATACTTTAACATTTCTGCAATTTAGCCAGGTAAGTTCGTACGGTTTAGATTTTAGTATCAAAATGAATTATTGAGTAGATTATCATTGAACAATTTATATATTTATTTTTAATTGTGGATAATGAATTGTAAATTGAGATATATTATTGATCTTGATACTCGATTTGGATTGAACACGAGATTAGAGTACATTCGTGTTTTGGTGTATTATGGGGGTTTGGAGTGGAGATGGTATTGGAGGGAGATATCGACATATTATCCAAGTAAACTGAGGTTCAATATTTTTTGTGAACTCTCGAGTTATACTTTCTGTTTGGCGTGATTCCGGTGGATTAGCTCTTACGAGCTTCTGTTGGCATATTCAGGAGGACCAGTTCTTATCAGCTTTTGTTGATGATGTACTCTTATACGTAAGTCATTCTTCGTATGGAAAATCTCGGTAAGGTAATTTATTTAATAAATTTGAAAGATTTGTTATTTATTGAATATTGACCTGAACATAAATGAATTATCAGTTGAGATTGTGGATGATGCTTAGGTTTGTGCTAAGCTTTTGGTTGCATTATATCATGTTTAATATTAATGATATACATTAAAATGGTAATTTTCCAAATGGAAATATGCTTATGTTCATGAAAAGGTGGTAAGATTCAAAAGGTGTAATTTCTTATAAAATGGTTTATTATGTGATTGACCCCAAATGAGTTATATACATAAATGCACTAACTTGTGTATTGATGATGGTGATTAGGCTTATGTCAAGCTTGAGATTATGATTGATGTATATGCTTATGTCTGGTATTATACAAATGAAACTGTAAGAAAATGTAATGAAACGATAAGTTCATAATTGAAATGTGATATGATGAAAAAGGATTGATGAGTTGAATAATGTACTTATATATGAGAAATTACGTATGTTATGGTTGAGCTTACCTATGTTATGAATAAATATATTAATTCGTTAATTGATGTTGTTATTTAAGTTTATGCTTAGTAAATGGAATGGAAAGTAAGTAATGGAAGTTATTTGTAGTTTTATGAAAAGGTTAATGATGGTGTAAAATGTTTTATAAAATCTTATTATATTAGGAATGAATGGAGAAATTACCAAACGTCTAGCATTCCCTCACGCTCGGCGCCAATGAGTTTTTTTATTTGATGGAAAGAAAAAAGAAGACTATGTCTTCGCCATATGAAATATGAATTAGTAAGTAATAATAGCATGACACTTCGAATTCAATATGAAATTTTTTTGATTTCTTTTTTTCAAAACTTTAGATTATGTATCGAAAGAGTAGTATGAGAGAAAGGGCATTTCAATTTTATCTTAGCTTTCGTGGGCCCATCTCAACGTCACAAACTTTTTTTCTTTTCACACGGAGGCTATTAACAATATTTATAACAATATTTATGTTATAAAATAAAAGAGTACGAAAAAATACTATTTTTTTCTTTCTTTTTTTTGAAAAAAAAAGAAACTTTGGGATTGCTGAATTACAGACAAAATAAATATATAAAGCAACAGAGCCATCATAGTATTTTTGAACTTTTCCGAAAAAAAAGAAAAAAAAAGAAGGGTGGTAATTGAATTATTTAGTGATCTGGGTCTAATAGTTGCTCTCTATATTTTTTCTTTTTCTTTTTTCGATGAAAGAAAAAAGAGAATTCCATTGTAAAGCCGTATGCAATGCACAAAAAATATCTGTACAGTTGTTCAATTCTGTCTTTTTTTTCTTATTATTCTTTAGCTATTTTTAGCTATTCTTCTCGCCTCATTATGTGAGTTAGAAGAACCTTTTATTATGTTATATCATCAGGGTAATGATCCATCAACCTGCTAGTTCCTTTTATGAGGCACAACCATGAGAATTTATCCTGGAAGCGAAAGAACTACTAAAACTTCGCGAAAGCCTCACAAGGGTTTATGTACAAAGAACGGGCAATCCCCTATGGGTTGTATTTGAAGACATGGGAAGAGATATTTTTATGTCAGCAACAGAAGCCCAAGCTCATGGAATTGTAGATCTTGTAGCGGTTAAATAAGTTAATAACAAATAGCAATAGCAACGATTTAACACCAATCCATAATTTAATTAAGATTGATTTAATCCCTCTTCTTCCTTTCCTTCTTAACTTAAGCCTAAGGGGTTAATATTTTATTAATCTATTAAATAGAAAAAAAAGTAATTCAGAATCATCTGGTTAGGATCGATCTAAACCAGTCTATTATGTATATGATTCAGTATGCCAACTAAACAACTTATTAGAAATGCAAGACAGCCAATTAGAAATGTCACGAAATCCCCTGCTAACAACTTTTTCAGTATCAACGATCCCTACCAGTGAATAGAATGGGGTTCGTCTGTTCACTATCTAAAAAAGATAGATCTACCATACCCTTCTATTGTGTATGAAATTTATGGTTTCCATTGGCGCAAATCCAATCTTGGAATTTAAGATGAGAAAAAATTCCCCATTGGTAGCAAATGCTTATCCATTAAGCGGGGGAAATCCTATTTAAAAAGCAAAAAGATTATGCTTCGACTATTGCAAAGAACGGACTAACAGGGTCAGCTGCCCAATTAATCCTCATCCTTACATACCGTTACTGTATAAGATAGATCTTGTTGTGAAAGATCTATTACTGGAAAATTTATGAGTAGAGCCAAAGAGTGTGAACTGTACAAGTTACCAATTAAATGAAGGAATGAGCTCCGGTGCATAGAGAACAGCTTAAGAAGTAACCATAGAGAAGATGGAACCTACCATTTATTTATCCATTTCTATTTACTCCTTTATTTTAGTTAATATGCTTTTTTGATACCTAGTATTAATACAATTTCTTATTTCAAGGCAAAATGAAATGACTAGAAAAAAGGAAAAATCGTGGTTGGGACGGTTAGAGTAGCAAAAGCCATTGGAATTTTTATTTTATACATTGGAAGAATCCGTTTTGTTATTAATAGACTAGAAAAGAATAACTAAAAGAAAGAATTAGTTATTCGTCAAAATTTCTTTTATTCAATGACCAGAATTAAACTGGGATATATAGCTCGTAGACGTCGAAAAAAATTAGTTTATTTGCGTCAAGCTTTCGAGGGGCTCATTCAAGACTTACTCGAACTATTACTCAACAAAGAATAAGAGCTTTGGTTTCGGCTCATCGGGATAGAGATAGGAAAAAAAGGGATTTTCGTCGTTTGCGGATCACTCGAATAAATGCAGTAATTCACGGAGTGGGGTATCTTATAGTTATAGTAGATTAATACACAATCTGTACAAGAAACAGTTGCTTCTGAATCGTAAAATACTTGCACAAATAGCTATCTCAAATAGGAATTATCTTTATATGATTTCCAACGAGATTAGAAAATAAAGAGATCGAATAGAATCCAACAAAATGCTTTAAATGAAATGGGGTTCCCTCGAGAATGAACTCGGGGAAGGTAGAGTAGAAATTAATATGATAAAAAATTCTGATTCTAATAGGGTCATCAAAACAAGATGAGCGAAGGTGCTCAATAAAAAAAGATTTTTTTCTTCCCCAATTGGATTCGATTCTTTTGAAGGGGTAAGCCTATTTATTTATGGTTCTAAGAGCAGTAGTTCTAGTGGTCGACTCGCTTCTTTCAAACTATTTCTCATTATTAAGAAAAGGGTAGCGAAGATAAAATACGAGCTTGTTTTATAGCAATAGTAATTAATCGTTGTTGTTTTAAGGTCAATCTATTTTCTCGCCTAGATAATATTTTTCCTTGTTCACTAATAAATCGACTAATTAAACTCATGTTTCTATAATCAATTTGATCCCCCGGTTGGATCGGGGGCAAACGCCTATGAAAAGATTGCTTGGATTTATCCATGATTTCTTTATTCCTTATTTCTAAAAAGAATCCTATCCCTATCTCTATTTCCAAAATCCTAGTTTGAAAATTCAAATTGTAGAATTAATATAATAAATAGGATTTGGTTTGTTTATTTTATTATTTATCATTTAAATATATATAAATTTAAATATATTAATAATATATAAATAATTTTAATAATATAATAATATAGAAAGAAAACATGCGTTATATATAACTAATTATATACTTATACTTAATATATTATATACCTAATGTCATATTATCATATTCTCGGGAAGTGGTGACAGACAAGCACTTGATTCGATTTATTTCTTTATCTCCCCGTGAATTGTATGTTTGTAACAATAGGGACACAATTTATTCAATTCCAATCGACTGGGCATATTGTGTCAATTTTTTTGAGTAATATACCTGGAAATACTCGTTGATTCCTTATTAACGCCGTTTCAAACACAATTGGTACATTTCAAAATAATCATTACTCGGACATCTTTACTCTTGGCCATGAACCTCCTTTGAGTTTTTAATTCACCGAACTTTTCTATTTTTCGATCAAAAGCGAAGAAGAAGTGAATGAAAAAAAAAAGAAATAAAAGTTGCTAACTCAAAACCAAATCTTGAAAGATTTTGTTGCAATCAATATAGTAAATCAATATAGATTTATAGTAATAGTAAATAATAAGAATAAGTAATACAACCATTTCGAACTCTATTTAGAATCAAACCACCATACGGTATTTTCTTTAAGTATCTTGCAGGATACTGTTGTTCCAGCCACATTTCTCTTTTCGCTCTACTAGTAATTTAATTAGAGCTTGAACCCGAATTTTGGTGAGGTTGAATCTACTTTTTTCATTCTACCTTCCTTATTTATTTTATCTAATTTGAAAAAAAAAAGTAAAAAGAGGGGGGAGAGAGTAGTCACAGATATTTGATTGTATCTCGATCTAATCTTTTTCGCCCTGTCCCACAGCAATAACTAGAATTAAAAAAAAGGGAATGTTAACGCATCTGGGAAGAAACGATTGATCTCTATCAATAACCCCGCTAAAGAACCGAACCAGAGAGTACTTAGTACCTGTGCTACGGAAAGATGTGTTTTTAGATCTCGCATTTAAAATCCTCCTTCTTTATCGTATTACATTATGGTAATACATATATAATCGCATGTATGTGTGGATAAAGACCACTTGGATTTGTCTATTTGTACCCGAAATTCCTAATTCAAAATTCAAATTTAAATGTACAATGATTCGATAGATAAGATTTTCCCTTTCTTAAAACAGCAAAACAAAATAGGTCCCTTTCTGCCTAAGAATTCCCGCTAAAAATATTCATTTATTATTCATTATATGGTTGTTATATGATATAGACCAAAAAGAGGAAATGGAAAGATCCGTTTTGTATATCAATAGATGAAATAAGGGTTTGGAAAACAAGATAGGATTCTCTACAATGACACCGTAGACCAATTGAAAGGGATGTGGCGCAGCTTGGTAGCGTCTTTGTTTTGGATTGGATACAAAATGTCACGGGTTCCAATCTTGTCATCCCTAACTATTACTTCTCCTTTGAGCAAGAATTGAGGAGTCATTTTAGATTGATTAAAATTAAACATACATAATCTATCATTTTCTCATATTATATATGATATATGATAGTATAGTTGTCTTGCGATGTATTGGGGTTATAAAATAAAAGAATCCTTTTTTTTACAGTCTTATTTATTATGATAAGAAAGCGCTCTTAGTTCAGTTCGGTAGAACGTGGGTCTCCAAAACCCAATGTCGTAGGTTCAAATCCTATAGAGCGTGATTCCACTCTTGTTAGGTCGAAAATTACACCGAATTGAAAAAAATTGAACAGCATTTCGAATTTTACCTCCTTGGATTAAATTATTAAATTAAAATTATTAAATAAATTGAAATTAAAAAAATTTAAGAATTAAAGGTGCCAGTCAAAAAAAGGTATGTTAATTAATCAAAGGTCCAACTGATCAACACGTCTGTATTGTAAATATGTGGCTACGAATAATCCAGCCAAAGTAATAGGAATTAGACATAAGACGATTCCAAATAGAAAAACTTCAATCATTTCAATTTATTTGAAAGGAGAAAAAGAAATGTAATATCTATTCCTAAATATTAATTTATATTGCCCATGAATATCAATACCTAATAATTGATAATTAACACAATAATGAGCTATAGAATATATGGAATAGGACAGAAAGCTTTGTGTTTATGAATTGTTCGTTATTGAATTAATTTTCAAATAAGTCGTATCTTACTCAGACCAATAAATAAAGCTGAGGTTATAGTTAAAGTCGCTAGTAAAAAAAAAAACTAGTTATAGTAGGCATGAATGAGCTAAATGAAGTATGTTCTTTTTATACATATGTTTATAAAGCACTTACCTAAGTTTCAATTTTTAAATGAGAGGGGGATAAGCAAAAATACCAATTGAAATAATAAGTTCAATTGAAATTTTTTGCTTCATCAATCATTATAAAAGATATTCACAAAAATAGAGCGGCGGGACAAGAGTAGAAAAGAAAAAGAAATCGATTCATTATTTTAGGTCAAGAAAAAAACCTTTGGATCTAATACAAGAATAGAAGAAATGCCGCCTCACAAATATTGAATAGTAGATTTTTTTTATTCCTTGCTCTTTTTTTTATCTATATCTAACACTATCGACTACTCTTACTTGTTACTAGACGACTAAGAAATTCCTTAAAATAAAAAAGAGGGCTTCTAACAAAAAACAAAACCTCTTGTGCAACTACGAACAAAGTACCTCCAAGAATTTGAGGAATTTTCTATTGCATGATACCTGGTTATACATCGACAAGCAAGAAGAAAAAAGAAATTATCTAGCACTTCACATCGATATACTGTTTGAAATATATGATGTTGATAGACTTACTCATTTATGAGTTGGTGGTTATGTAGTTGATAAATCTTGAGGCATTGATATAGCTTTATATTTATCATATAAAGTTTATTATTGAATTGGAATATTATGTTTAAAGTTTGTACGAGCTTACTAAGCATTCATTGCTTACGTAGTTGTTTATCCCTTACTTTACAGATTACCGAAAGCTCGATAGGGTTGGAAGCTCGTTGGAGATCTATCACACTATCCAGCGATTATATCGGTAGATTATGATGTCTTGGTTAAGGTTATAATGGCATGTATAGGTGGAATATGTTTTAAGTTTAGTTGATGTTTATGGCTTGTAATGTTGCCTTAGATTTAAGGTACTTATGGTGTTCTTGATTCCTTGTTGGTTGTGGTTGAGATGATCAATTTGATGCATGTTTAGAAATAACCAAATTCGGTATGTGTTAATGTATCTTTAAATGACCAAAGTGGTATGTGTTGTATCGACCTCAATATGACCAAGACTTGGTATGCTTTGGAAAGGTCTTGAATAGATGTGCATGATTGAAATATGGTATGCCCCATATGGTAAGGTTGGTATGTGTCAATTGTGTTATGTATTGGTATGGAAACAAGTTAGTTGGTAAATGGTATAAATATGGTCAAATGTGGTGAGCTTATTTTTGATATGGCATGGAAATAGTATTGAGATAAGTTAGGTATGTATGGTTAAGGTTTGAACAAATATGCTCATGTATATATATATAAGTTGATGCTTGATGCTTGATGAGTCTTTTGACATATTCATTGTGTGAACATTTGGCATGGAGATTAGTCATTCTTTGCATAATTTGAGTATGTTTAAAGGCCTTGTATACATGTACAAATTTCTTGTAGGTTTATGCTTGAAAGGGTGAAAGAAATGGCTTGGAAGTGGTCATTTTCTTGTCCACACGGCCTAAGACATGGACGTGTGTCTCAGCCGCGTGTGACACACGACCATGTGACACGACCGTGTGTCTCATGTAGTTTCTAAAGGTTTCAAGTCAGCTAGTTACACGGCCTAGCACACGACCTGACACACGAGCGTGTAAGGCCATTTCGAGTGTTACACGGCTTGACAGACGGGCGTGCAGCTTGGCTGTGTGGCACAAGCCAGTGAGTTACACGGGCACTAACACGGGCTGGGATAGGGCCATGTGTTCCTATTTCGAATGTTACATGGCCTGAGACACAGGCGTGTGTCTCAGCCATGTGAACCCTATAGTTTGAAAAATTCTATCTTTTTTTTATGAAATTCTAAATGTTTCTGATTTAGTCCCAAATCGTTTCTAAAGTAATTCTAAGGCCTCAAGGGCTCAAATAATGGTGATTATGCATGTGTTTGAATGAGTTATGCTATGATATATGAAATGTTTAAGAATAAAAGTTTTTAAGTTACGATTTTCTGGTAATACTCAGTAACCCTATTTCGGTGACGGATACGGGTTAAAGGTGTTACACCATGTGAAAGACTGAGGCCTTGTAAGCTGGAGTCATACGGCCATGTGTCCAAACCGTGTAACTCATTGAAGCCATGTAGACCTAAATGCAGAAACTTATTGACATTCACACGGTCGTGTGATTGGGCCGTGAAAGAGACTGAGGCCGTATAAAAATCAATTGACCATATCTACAGTACCACACGGGTGTGTGGCCATCCCGTGTAAGAAACTAAGCCCATGTCAACCAAGAACCTTTTAATTTACTAGAAGAACACGACCATGTGTTAGCCCTGTATGCCATTAAGTACTTTAACATGCAAGATACAAAACCAAATTTCCAAATATGTCAAAATTATGCACTTGATTCATCTTTGAACCTATTCAAAATGCACCACAACATGCCAAAACACTTCATTTCTTACTTCTAACTAATATGCCTCAAGGCAAGGGCGAAGCTAGCAAATTTCAAGAGGGGGCCGAGATAATGAACAATAATAGTTTTAAAAATAAAAATTAATTGAAGAAAATAATTTAATTAATAAAAATAAATTAGAAATAAATTTTAAAATATATTTGAATTATTCGGTCCTTGATCTCACTAAAATCATCAATTATTTCGTTTACATCAAATTTTTTTGCAATTTCTTTTTCAATGTACACAGCCAAAGAACTTCTTAAAAAATCATCTTCCATCTTGCTACAAAGTCGAGTCTTCACAATCTTTATATAAAAAAAAGCACGTTCTGAGGATGCCGTTGAAACTAGAAGAGTCAATATAAGACAAATCAATCTATCAACGAGTGGGTACATGATTGACCTTCCACTCTCAACTAAACTTCTATGAAGTTCAGAAAATGTTAATATTTTTCTCAAATCAGGATGCTTACATACATCAAGTTTGTAATGCTTCAACTCAAATGGGAGACATTATTTCTCTTGTTGAGAAAAATCTTCTGGATAAAACTTGTTTACAAGAATGCAAATTTTATCGATATCAAATAACTTGAAAAACTCCTTGGGATCTAAAGCTATAGTAAGAGTGAGAAGCTCGACAACATGTTCGTTAAATTTGCTCATCAATTCTTACAATTGGGTACCTATTGTAGCAAAAAATATATCCAGTTGATAATGATGCTCCACTGTAACATTTTCCTTCTTGTTGCGACTACGACCACAATGTATTGAGCATTCATATTTGGAAAATCCAGCTCCCAAGTTTCACGAAAACATATCACATTTTTCAACAATTCATTCCATCCATCTTCTCTCAACTATTGAATTAAATATTTCATTGTCAAAACTAAACTCATGGCATTTAATATATCTTGAGAACAATGTTGCAAAGCTTGACAAAGTTTATTAGTAACCCCTAAAACTTCCTTCATTATATGCAAAATAAAAATAAAAATAAACTTAAATGATCTCAATATATTATATGCGTTATGAGCATCTCCTCGTTGAGAATAGTTAGAAACAATATTTTTTAGATTTTGAAGAACCGTGCTAGTAGCATTGTACATCTTTAGTAAACTAGTACTGAATTTAAATGAGAACTCCATCGAGTCTCACCAGGACGTTGTAAAGTGTCAATTTGATTCATTCCCGTTATAGTTGCTAACTCATTGATGGATACCAAACGAGTTATTTCAACTGCTTGGGTTTTTTTTGTAATTCATCGTGCCATTTGGAAGATGTAGAAGGAATATTAACAACATCAGACAAGTCTTTAAAGAATTCATGCACTTCAACCACTTCTCTATGTAACACCCCAAATTTTGGGCCTAGAAGAAATAGGTTTTGAACAAGGGAATAGTTAGGAGACTGCACATAAATATTTAGTTGTGTAAGGAAGTGACATAAAATGAATGTCTGCTTCAGTGGTTAAGTGATTTAAGAGTGTTTGGAAATGTCTGAGAAGTCAGGGGTTCAAGCCTTGGCTTATGCAAAATTTTTATGTTAAGTGAATAAAATCCTTGGATCTAGATAGTAGGTTCTTAAATTATTGTGGTTAAAATATAATACAAAGGAGTTATTGGTCTAGTAGTAAAAGGGCCTGTGGAGTGTACATGGGGTTTAAGGTTCGAGTGGTGGTACATCAAAAAGGGCGTATTTATTTTGCTGCCTAATTCATGTGGGTGGTAGAGTTGGATTGAAATACTGCTAATTAGAGTTTGAATTGGTCATTGAGAGATTTGAGGAGGGATATTTGGAGAGATTTGAGCAAGAATATTGAGATTTGGGGAAGTTGTTGTTGTGGAGACATATATATCATCTCATTTGTTCCTTGTTCTCAATGGGAAATCGGTGAGGCTTTCAAGGTTTTCGCCGCTTTCTCCAACCTGCATTACTTTCATTTCTATCTGGTGGTGGTCGAGGTCGATTGGCACATTGCCTGAGAACCAAGGGTGCGATGATCATTGATTTTCAGAATAAGAGTGTTCGGAACGAAGGGAATCCACAAATCACATCAGGTGTGTAACCACCCTACTTTAACAGTAGAACGGCGGAAGCCGAAATACGACATTTGAGACCACACGAGCGTGCAATTGTTCGTGTGGTAAGCTAAACCTGCGAATAATGGGCGATAGACTGTAGGGGCCTCCATGAGCATTTTCATGGGCCACGTAGGGCCGAAATGGGCCGTGTGGGCTCAATGGGCTCGTGGGCCCCACACGGATGAAATCCACGATTTGTGGTAAATACTGGACTGGGCTATGTAGATCTCATAGCCGTGGTGAAATCTGGGCTGAACGGGCTACACAAGCGTGTGGCCCACTTGGGCCGAGTAATGGGCCTTGGGCCTATTTACACTGTTATAACCATTTAGATTACCTGAGTCGTTCGTGGCGACTGCAGACCTTTTGAGAGGTCGATAAATGACAGAAATACCTCTATAGGGTAAAATGACCAAAATACCCCCATAGGGTAGAATGATCGAAATACCCCTATAGGGTAGAATGGTCGAAATACTCCTATAGGGTAGAATGACTGAAATGCCCCCGTAGGGTAAAATCACCAAAATACCCTTATAGGGTAAAATGACCGAAATACCCCTATAGAGTAAAATGACCGTTATACCCCTGGGAGATGAAATGACTGTTATGGCCTCATGTTATGTATGACTGATTTGCTCTATGATATGTATGACTGTGATTGAGCATGACATTTGCATACGCGTATGATATTATGTCACGACATATTGCATGGGGATGGGTTGTTATATTTGGAGGAAGTGTACTGTACTGATAAGGTTGCACGGGTCACTCAAGACGACTGTGGACCTACTGATGGTATAAGCCATTTATCTTACTGGCAGCTTTGCTGTAATACTATTTAGTGCCGCAACCGGTGCTAATATTGGTGTGTCTGGCTGGGCGGGTCGATTTTATCCCCACATGGTGTGTTTGGCAGGACGGAGTGGTGTGTAGAGGCTGGATTGGGTAGGATTTCTAACTTCATATATGCACTGATTAATGATTTTGTACTGTTACTGCATCGATTAATGATATTACATATTGTTCACTACATGACTGATATTTGTTACTGTTATGGGCCAAGGCTCCACTGATACTATTACTGAAATTGGGCAAAGGCCCTACTGATTGCTGGCATTGTGATGGGCTCAAGCCCAATCGTTTACTATTATGAGAAAGGGCTTAGGCCCACACAAAACTGGACTGTTACTGTAACGGGCTCAGGCCCAAACTGCATTTATCTACTGTTTAATTGATTGTTTGCTTGTTAAGGGATTACACACTGAGTTTTCGTAAACTCTCCCCTTTGTTTAACTGTACAGGCAATCCTCAGCCTTAGGTGATTTGGTGCTGCGAGGGACTCGGAGGTGGCCACACAACTGCAGCAGTGCTACACTTGCTTTTATTTAAATTTAAAGTTTATGTTGGGTTTTGTCTATGTAATAAGGCCTTTAATTCTGCTTAAATTTTTAATTGGGTTTTTACTTACTTATTTTAAATTGCTAGTTTAGGAGAGGACGAACTTTCAAAATAATTACTGTTTTCAAAGACACAAAATTTAAACAACAGAGTTTCAAAAGCTTCTGCGATTTTTAGATCAACTTATTATAACAAAAGCAGACAACAAGGCGATTGTTTTGGCGAGATGTTTTGTTAAACACTAACAAAGAGGTTTTTAAATTTGGAAACGAATTTTTACCAAGTCTAATTTTCGAAAGACACTTCAATGTGGCACGCCATATTTGACCATGACGTTTAGGCCGAGTTTGGGGTGTTACACTCTAGCTGTTGCAACCAATGCTAACTGAAGACGATGAGCAAAACAATAAACATAATAAGCAAATCGACAATTTTTCAAAATCAAACTTGCAAGCCATTAAATTCCCCACGCATATTGCTTGCTCCATCATAGCATTGACCTCAGATATTTTGTATGTCAAAACTATGTTGCAAGAGAACATTAAAGTTCACATTCTTTAAAGTCAATGAAGTAGTATCTTGAACATGGACTATATCAAAAAACCGTTCTTTTACTTGTCCTTGTTTATTAACAAATCTCAAAATAATTTCCATTTGCTCTTTTTTTGACTCGTCTCACTTCATCCGTAATAATGTTGAACTTTCTGTCCCCAATTTCTTCATGAATTACATTATGAACTCTAATGGCATAAAATTGCAATATCTCTTTTTGTATTGTTGAAGAAGTATAACTAGCATTTTGTAGAACACTTTTCAAAATATCTTCATATTTCTTATCATAAGATGCTAATAGTGATAACAATGCAAGAAAGTTCCCACGATTTTTTGATCCCGAGCTTTGATTATGACCTCTAAAAGTACACCCTTGAAATGACAACCATCGAACAACATCTATACTAGTTTTCAAACGTAGATGATTAGCTGTAATTTGTTGTGTTGTTTGTCAATCAAGTGATACTTCAATATGTTGAGCTTGATTCATTAAATCTATATAAGCTTGTTGTGCATTGTTATGCAGTGAATTCGGATCTTTTCTCGTATGTGTCAAAAAAAGCACAATTGCATCCATTGTGTACCTTTTTCCAATTACTAAAGCCATTATAAGTAAATGCAATTGATCCAAAACGACCACTTGGATTGCTATTAAATAGAAAACAAGGTAGACAAAATAATGCATCTTTAGAAGGTGAATATTAACCAGGAAAATTGTTTAAACCATGATGGTTGAAAATAACGAGGATGCTTTTTTAAATTGGAAGTAGGATATTCTGAAAGAATAGGTTGATATGGTTCAGCGTAATATAAGCTCTTTGAATTTCACCACGCATATTAACCGGATACTCATATATTTGCTTATGTAACCCAGGTTCATGTTCTAAGTTAGACAAATCAAGTGCTTTATCTTTAACTCTAGGAATTTTAGAAAGATGAGCATCAGAGTTTAAAAGAGCAAACGATGAAGGTAAAACCTCAATTTGTGATGCTTCTGAAGGTGATTGTGTTGTCTCTGTAATTTTCTTTTTAGAAAACGAAATCAATTGTTTTTGACTTCATAACTACAATATCTTAAAAGAGAAAAAAAATAATAACTATAAAATAAAATTAAACAATAAAATTTAAAACACAATAAAAACAATAGTAAAATTGTAAAAAGACAAAAAAAAACTCTTAGAAGATAAACTCGATGTCGCGTTTGAAGGACAAATGTTGATGACAGTAGTTGCCAGTAACAATAGGAAAAGAAACTTCTTTTTCACTTGTTAACAAATTGAATTTTAACCGAAATTCACATTTAATGTTATATTAAAAAGTGAACAACTATCATCTAAAAAAAGAAAGTTCTAATATATTATATAAATATTTAAATTTAAAATGTTAAAATATATGATATGGAAAAAATAAAAAAATAAAGATTTTTTTAATGTTCAAAGTTGGAAGGGGGGTCAAAAAACAATTTAAAGGGGGGACAAACTCTTCAAAAGTTAAGGGGCTAAATAAGAAATATTCATTTTTATAATTTATAGGGGCCGGGGCTTCTGTCAGCCCCCTAGATTTGCCTTTGCCTTAAGACACCATCACAAAACATGAACGAAATCCTAAAATTCTTTCCCATACATGTCAAGATAGAAATCAGCCATGCATAAGTCCTATATGTAATCAAGATACCAAAACTTCAGTCACCTGTAATTGACCATATTACCAAAATAACAACCTACAAGGTTGACACCAAAATCCACACCACATATCATATTGTTAGCATCTAATCAAATACTCAACAATTAAGCCATATACAATATACCATACATTTAAGATATGACAACCCTAGGTACATGCCAAATTTACGTAGCTAAAAAGGAGCACAAACTTTAGGGAGTTTGGGGCCTTTGTTGGATGCTGAATTGAACTCAAAATGTAGCTATGAACCTAACTAAAACCTGATTTATTCGTCAACGATACTTGCCTTCCCTTTTTCTTTCGAGGCTTCCACGTCGCCTTTAGCTATGAATAATGATACGACAATGTATTACATTAACATTCCAGCTCAAAACATGATTTTTTCCACATAACCACACAAATTTAGCAATTTACTCATTTTAGTCCCTTAAACCATAACAATTATAACTTTCACATTTAAGCTTCATTTTTCAATCTGTTTTCAAATACATCCCTCTATGATCTTCTAGAAATAATATTTATAGAATTTTCCTATGTTCAAAACTATTTAACATCCAAGCTTAACCCCTATGTTCAAAACTAACAAATTTTACATTATAATTTAGTCCTACTTAACATCCAAGTTTAACATGCCATCATTTAACACAAAAGGCTTCAAAAATCGTCAATGGCAACATTTTAAAACTTTAACAGCTTTGCAAAATAGTTCTTGGATTAGCTGAATCAAGCTCCCGAGATCTCAAACACATAAAAATGACAAGAAACATGCTTTAAATCACTTACCATTTGGAAGTGCAAAGCTTGAAAATGTTAGAATATGGTGAAGAATATGATGTAATTGACATCTTTTTCTTTTCATTATTTTAATTTATATACTGTGGTAAAATTGTAAATAATTTAATCTTTTAGATTAACCTTAATTAATCCATCTTTAATCATGTTTAAAAAATATAATATCATGATAGCATCATCATCCACTAAGCACAATTTATCAAGGGTCCAATTATTCAATTGGACCCTACAATAAGTAGAAATTCATAGTGATATAACTTTTAATTACTTTACGATTTAATCCTTGTACCTTAATTAATGACTAATTCAATAAAATGACCCATCCAAAACTCTATTCACCTATAATATAAATTTCGTAATTTAATAAAATATTCACAAGTTCGGTTTACAAAGTTGAGATCCCAAAATCGCATTTTCTGATACCACTAACTTTTGGGTTGTTACATGTAAGCCGTTTCTCATTAATTTTTTCAAATGAAGAAACTTTCAAAAGCTTATGAAAATAGTGAGGAAACCAAAATTTATTTATAGTGTGAGATATGAGAGTATTCTCAATGTAGGATTTATAACACTTACCCTTATCTAAAAATAAAATAATTTTTGAAACTTATTATTACCATATAATTTTAACCACTTCCTAAAATAAATCAACTTATATAGATATAAGGAAATTATAAATATAATTTATTAATAATGCTTCAAATCTCTTAAAGAAAGTCAAATTATATAAATGTAAAGAAATTATTATAAATATTGGTTATTAATAATGGCCCACGTCTTATATTAATATGCTTAAGAATATTATATATAAGTAAGTCTTTTAAATTAATATTCTTAATTATTGTATAAAAATTGTTGGATCTGTAAAAATTGAAAGTTAAGTCATCTACACACAATTTTTATGAATAGTTATTTCACCACTTTGTACATAACAATAAAAATAATATTCCTAGATACGTACATGTATGTCCACTACATCCCAAATACCAAAATGACCATATTCAACCATGTCAAAGAACATTCCATTACACACACTTTAAATACCATTTCAACTTCCATCATTTAAGCATCATAAAGACTATAAAATCAACCATCATAAGGTCACATATATATACCATAATTACAAGCCAAAACATAATGTCTATAACATCAACCAAAACACCTATACATGTGCATATTTAACCAATTATCACTTAACTTGTTTTCATGCCAAAACATAACATAATTGATACATAACACTAATAACCTTTTGGCGGCTAAGTGCACGTCTAAGTGTTACCTCAAAAAGGTCATAAATCACTCCAGAGAAGAAAAAAAGTCATGAAAAGGTGGCTAAGTACTTAGTAAAAAAGGTCATGATTTTGATAATAGAATAAATTTAGTGTTAATTGTGCATTTGTCTAATTTTGTTTTAATTTGTTAAAAACAATTTGATGACTTTATTTTTTTTTTTAGTTTTTAAGGTTGATTTGTTGAAAATTAATTATTAATATTATTTTTGTAGAACAATGTATCCTCCATATCCATTTTACGGTCCATAAAGACTGATCCTTTCAAGGTTCATGACTATTCCTTCTAACCTGAGTCAATTTTAATCAAATTAACCCTAAAACCCGAATTAAACACTAAAAAGTTAACATTGTTATCTTCAAGTACCAAAATGTATAACTTTTGTCACACCCGATTTTCATTAAGTCTCAAAATTATGGAGAGTTGGGAGTTAATTGAATAAAATAGTAAGTTGACAGGCTCTATTGGAAAACTAGGAAAATTATGTGGCTGTTTAATTTATAGTTGAGCCTCAATTCTAGTTCAGTTAGAATGGAATCGATTGGTTCCTTAGTGGGAGACAAAATGATTCTCAATGAATGGTTACTTGGAGCATTGGACCATGTGTGAGAATTGTTGTATATATTTGGGTGAGGGGTGTTATTCTAAAGGCAGAATTCTCCTCATTTTTGTTTTATTTTCTTTCCTTCTACATCATCTTCTTCAGTTGTTCCAAAGAGGAGAAAGTTGAGGAAAATGCTGCATGGGGCAGTGATTGTGAGGTTTAAAGTCTGGAATTTAAGAATCTGAGGAACTAGTAAGCCTTTCTATCTTTCTGTATTCGTAGATTTAAGAAAGGAGAATAAGAATTTTTGAAATCTCTAGGAAGCTTCTGAATGATACTGAATTATAGGGTTTTTTAAGGTTTGAATACCTTCAGTTTAACTGGTATATTTGGTTTTTGTGCTTAGCTGCCAGGATGATGGAGGCTTTGGCATTTGGAAAAAAACCTAAGCGGACGAGGACGAAGGATTTAAGGTGAGTTTCTGTACTCTACTTTGGGTGATTGATGATGTTGTGCTACTTTTATAATTTGTGTCTGTGTTTGTTCTTAGTTTGCTTAAATCTACGATCATGTATGAATATGGTGAATGAGTATGCTTTGTATGCATAACCTAGTGAAAGTGTGTGTACGCTTGCAAGTATGGTCACTCGATGTCAAATGGTTGTGAATTGACGTATTGATAAATGACATATTGTATGTTATGGTAATAATTAAATGATTTGCGTGGAATGCATGTTTATTATATGCGGAGTACAGAGGGAGTTACCTTGATGGGGTAGATGAAGATAGGAAAAAATTGGCGTAATTAAGGAATGAGCGGATTGTTATGGGATTCAAGGGAGTTTGGCGGCTTCGTGGAACAAATGTCGATTGGTCCTTCGGGGTAACACCATGATAACGATTATCTAATGGTCTTTCGAGATGACACCATAATGATGGTATATAGGTCCTTCAGGGTGACACCGTGTAAACGGTATGTAGGTCTTCTGAGGCGACACCATGTAAACAGTATGTAGGTCTTTCGTGGTGACACCATGTAAATGGTATATAGGTCCTTCGGGGTGTCACCCTGTAAACGATATATAAATCCTACCGGGGGACACCTTGAAAGGGGTTTACTATTTATTCAGAATCAAAAGTCCATGGTTAGCCATGACATGATCTAGTGGTGAATAGGTACACCTCATGGCAAAACCGGAGTCCGCTAGGACAATGAACATGAAGCCTGTCAGGGCATAAAAAAGGAGGTTACTATATGACTCCCGTGGCGAGTAGGTTGACAAGATGATCATGGTGCGTCTGAAAACGCGGGTAAGTGTACTAAATAGAGGATCTGCCAAAATCTGAAGGTAAACAGAACATGTAAAAGCGTCTTAAACGCGATATATGTGAAAGGAAAGGGGTATTTCCTTTGAGGTATTCGTAAATAAGTATGTTCCATTAAAAGTCTGCCAGAATAGATGTAAAACCATTACAAGCTAAGTATTTACAGAGTGAATGATCATATTTGAAATTCTAAGGGGTAATCGATAAAGAGGTAGCCAGAAAAGTGGGTAGTCCACCAAGAAAGCCCAAATTTTTATAGAAAGGAGGGAGGCGTAGTCTCTAGAGTCCTATATGATACAAACAACATTCTTTATAACAACTCTACTTATAAGCTAAAAATTTAAGCGGTATAGAGAGGTGGCTACTATACAAATTTGTGATTTATTTTTAATTTTAAATTAAAACTATATTGTAATAATATTAAATATTGAGATTTAGATAATATCTTTAATAAAATTTACAAATGCAATTCCATTTTAACTATCATCTTTATTTAATAAAATTTAATTAATAAAATATTATTTAAATTTAAACATTTTATTGAAATAATATCTTAACTAAAAATCATGATTTTTTTCTTTCAATTAAGAATAGACTTAATTTTATTAAAATTTGAGGCAATATGATATTATAGAGAACTAGTTTAGTGAATAGTGTACTTCATAGTTTATGATGTTGCTATTAAAGATGAAAATCTATTATAGAAGATAAAAAAAAATATTTCTACAACAAGCTTAGCTATTATAATGAAATTATGTTATAGAAAGTGCTTGTTATAAAAAAGGTTGAAGGTCTACAACATAAGTACAAGAATCCAAAGTTTTTGGAACTAGATTAGTGGTCAAACTGACGGTCTAACCGCTAGTCCAACCGGTTCCCAAATAAAAAAAGTTGTAAAAAATAAAAAATATTAAACTCATTTTCAGAGTCTAACTCTAGGATTCCTTTAAAGCCTTTAATATTCACATGCAATTTTTTGTAAGAACCTTATTTTTTGAATAAAACTGTAAGAGTGCATCTGAATGAAAAATTTTAAAATTTTTAAGATTAGCATTTTCAATTTATTAATTCAAAATGCGAATATTTGTAATTACTTTAGAAAAATATAAGTTATTGTAATGTTACAAATTATAAAATAATTATAAAATAAGAATAAAATTTATAAATAGTTTTAATAAAATTTAAAAATATTCGTTATGGAAATCATGGTATTTGTAAAAAATATAATTTTGTTAATAAAATAAAATTTAAAATATATATTATAATTAAATATAAATAAAATTTGAAGTATAAGTTTTTTTATAGTGAGACTGATCGCCTATGAATGCACTATTGTTTATAAAATTATTGTCACACCCCAAATTTGGCGGATTTGAGAAGAAGATGAATAGATATGAATGATACTTGTTTTGATGGACTTGGGTAGCATAGTTTGTAACCTTCCCAACCTGACCTAGACGTTAGACCTAAATTCAGGAGACTACATGAGCCACTAGGATGACCTAGTAAGGTTATCGGAGCTTTTGAAAACAATTATTTTAAAACATCTATTTAATTTAATAAAAAAACTTAGTTTAAAAGCCATTTTATAATTCCTTAACATTTTAATTATCATCTATCAGCGAAAAAGATGATATTTATTTACGTATTTAATAAAAAT
The DNA here is from genome assembly GCF_025698545.1 of Gossypium raimondii. Classification (NCBI taxonomy): domain Eukaryota; kingdom Viridiplantae; phylum Streptophyta; class Magnoliopsida; order Malvales; family Malvaceae; genus Gossypium; species Gossypium raimondii. Next base: position 21,290,182 of record NC_068573.1, on the reverse strand, counting down.
CGGGGATACTTTTACACCTGTTGTAAAATTTTTGCTAAGTGTTTATGTTTTGTAACATCCGATATCTGGATTCGATGATTCAGGTTGAGTAAAGGGTGTTATAAAATATAACATCAAAAATATAAAAATTAAGAATGACGGTGTTCGCAAGTGCACGAGTCAAATTCTAATATAGTTTAGTACAACGAAATACCTTGGAAGTATTCCAAGGATCGTACCCAAGGGAAGATGAAGTAAATAATGAAAACACTTTTACAATAACAAGTCTAAGTAGTAGTAATTATTTCCTATATTACAATTAACCATAAAATAGATTAAGAGGAATAAAAAAATAAAAAAAGAAATAAATAACAAGAAATAAACAAATGAACTAAATCGATAAACCAATTAGGAAGATTAACTCGCTTCAGGGTTTTTAACTAACTTCGAATTGTGGTTTTGAGATGGATTAGTAATCGATTAACTAATTATTACCTCCCGACCTTTAATTAACTAATCAATTGGTCGATACTCACTTATCTTCGGACCTCATTTTCTTAACTAGGATAAATTACGATTTACTCGGTTCAACTTATCTCCCAACCTCTTCTAGCCTATGATAACTTATTAGGGTTGTCAAGCCTAACAATTTAAGAACACATAATTTATACCAGCTAATCCCTCTTGGGAAATCCCCAAATCCTCCGTTAATCACATCCCTATCCACTTGTTAATCTCCCCTAAGGGATTTAGCCAATGATGTTATTCATAATCTCAACTTCAATTGAATAAACCATGTGAGAAACACGATCAATTCGGAGAAGAAAAAAGATTTGAATAATCGTGGATTGAGTATCGAATGGGAAACAGAGTAGAAAATCTCTCAATTGGAATAAATAAATCAAATGAATGTAAAGGAAATTAGAAATTGAATACTTAAATTAAATAAATAAGTTCTTTAATCAAAACAGATTCAAGCAGAAAAACAAGAAAGTTATGAAAAGCTGAAAAAGAACTAAAATCTACGTCTAAACTACGAGGATTTTGAAGGCGTCTAGGATAACTTGGATACATTCAACCCCTAATGTTGAGGTATTGGCAGCCCAAATTAGATTTTCGGCACATCCTAGGTCTTCGAATAAGTTTGTTTGTGTGAACGAAAATAACCCCGATAAGTTTGGGAAGCACGTTAGTCTTGTGTTGCACCACACCCCTTGTGTGGCGTGACACAACACCCAAATACTGCCTTGTGGTGTTCATTCTATTCTTTGACGTCTCGGGAAGCTTGTGCCTCACTCAAGCCTTTTTTCTACGTCAATTGGGCCTTTATATCTCCATTCCACACACTCAATTGAACAAATTAACACAACCTAAGACCTGTGTCGGCCTATTGGGTCACAACACCGGCAAAATGTGTTAAAAACACTTATTTTTATTAACTTTTAATCCTAAGGCCTAATTACTAAAAACAAAATTTAAAATTCTAAATTTCTTAGAAAACAAGCTCCTTAGGTGCGGAATTGACCTGAGTTGACTATTACATTTGACGGCAGGTCAAATACCCCACACTTAAGTTTTTGCTTGTCCTACTACCCCAAAAAATGAGAATAAACTAAAACTAAAAACAAGAAATAAACATGTAAAGGAAAAGAAATGTACTTGATTCGGCTTGATACATAAGATTGGGTCGGAGCATCGACACTAGGACGATTTGCCTAAATATATAATTCTAGCTAATTATTTAAACAATTTACGATTATTTACATTTAAACAGATTAGGTCAATAAATTAAAAAGTAAACAAGTTAAAGAAAATTAAATATATTTTTCCATCAAAACGTATATACGAATATAGTATTTATTTTTGCAGAGTATAGTCAGTTTGAATATTTTTTTCTACTCGATTTATTACTTTGAAATTCGATGGTGTTTTTCGTAGCAGTTCGAAGGGTTGGTTTACTTTTGGGCATGTTTCGTTTGCCTTGCTTTTCTTCTTCAGACACATTTGGCATGGTGCTAGAACCCTGTTCAGAGATGTTTTTGCCGGTATTGATCCAGATTTGGATGCTCAAGTGGAATTTGGAGCATTCCAAAAACTTCGAGATCCAACTACAAGAAGACAAGTAGTCTGATGCAAGATTGCTTTGTTATTTTTCACTTCTATCTATGCTTTGAACTATAATGTAGTAATATTTCCTCGATAACCCTTATAATAATTTTTTTAAATTTGTGTCAATACTATAAAGATTTTTCTCGAGCACTTTTTATATGGTTTATACAAGTCATACTGCATCGTTCCAATAAATTTTCTTTTTAATTTGAACATCCTATACTTCTATAAATATAATTTCCTACTAGTATCTACCTTTATCACCAGGGGATGTTTTCTTTCTTTTAGGTGTTTTGGGTGTGTGTTCTTATGCCTAATTACTGAAAATGAAATATAAAATCCTAAATTTACTAGAAAATAAGCTCCTTATATGCGAAATTAACTTGAATTAACTACTACATTTGATGGCAGGTCAAGGACCATGTCTATTAAATCAAACAAAATTATGAGGATTTTTTGTAAAACCACAAATTTTGGTGGAATTTAGAAAAGGAATTTGAGCTGTTGAAATTCCCTCTTAAAATACTCACAAATTTTGAAATTCTCCATTGTATTTACCCAAACAAGTAAATCCATTTTTAAAATTTTGAAAACCTTAATTTAAATGAAATCTCTCCTAAAAATTATTCATCCAAACACACCTACAACTCAAACCCATAAAAGTTTAAAGTAAAAGTCAAATTGTTGGAAAATGTAAAAAAAAAAGATCAAAAGAAAGAAAGAAATACTATAGTTTCTCTCTCTCTCTTCTCTTTATTATCACGCCTCTCTAATCTCTCCCCATATTTTATCTATATCTTTTGTTCAATCTATTTCTCAATCCTCATCCAAAAAATCTTGTTCCTTAACCCTTCTCATTCGCTGCCACTGTTTTAGTTTTTCTTTTTCTTTAACTTATCAGTTTTAAATTTTAATTTCTTTTCCTTTCTAGATCATTGCCATGGATTTTGTATTAAATAGTGCTCGGTAAAGTTGAAAAAAAGTCAAAAAGGAGAAGAGAGGTTCAAAGTCGAGTTCAAAGGTAAAAGCTTTAGCCTTTTTTTTGGCTTTTCTTTTTGCCCTTGTAGTCTTTATTTTTTTAATGTTTGAGTTGGGTAGAACTAAATGATTTTATTCATTTTTCTTTTTTTTTTTGTTTGGTCTAGGAAATTTGGCCTAAAAATAGAAACCAGTTCATTCGGTTCACGATTCATGATTTAGTTGTGGTTCAAAATGGTTCACGGCTCAACCTAATTTTCTTTTTACTTTGGAATGGTATATCAACTAGAACCTAGTGTGATTGCCCAGTCTGGTTTTGATATCAATGCAAGAACCACACAAAAAAATGGTCAGAAGGTCTCAAAAAATCTAATCTAAGTTAGCCTTTTGAAATCTTATGATTAATCTTGAACTTTCTATAATGAATTGCACTACTTTATCAGAATAACCATATCTCGAGCTATGGGCCTCGAAATTAGGTGATTCAAAAACTAATTCAAAATTAACTTAAAGATCTATGATTTAGACACCAATATTATGCCAAAATTTGGTCAAAAGGTCATGAAGATTCCAATTGAAGTTGGCCTTATGGAATCTTGTGAGATTTGTTTTAGATACATAACTTCAATAATTGCTTTCAACCATTTGGTCCTTTATCACTATTCTCTAACTTACAGATTGCACAACTAGTGGGCATAATCCCAAACACAAACACAAGTACATACTAGAAACTCCATAAAGAAAAATGATCAAGGACAAACTCTCTCTATTAGTCAAATGAGTGAATTGACAACTAAGGTTTTCTAGTTGTCATATATTCATGAATTTTCATCTATCTTCTCTTTTCAATCAATATTAGATATTTATAGAGAGCTTATTAGAAAGAGTCCAAGAATGAACTAGCAACTTGGGTGGCAATCCTAACCTTATGATGACTTTTGCGCTACCATTGCTTGCTTTTGCTCGGGCAGCAAGTACCCTTTCCATATGACCAACCACCATTTGACCTTAGTTGGGTTAACTTAAGGCCCACATATGTATTTTGGACTCTTAATTAATTTTAGTTAACTAACATTAATAAACCAATTAAATAATTTACATAAGTTCTATTTTAATTTTGCTAAAGTCATAATAAAATGCTTGCATAACTTTATTTAACTAATTCGACTCCATTCCAAATATTTAGATAATGTGACCTCTTAATTTAGCTCCACTTCATATTCAACATTTAATCCAATAACATAAATATCCAATGTGACTAAATTAACCCTAGATCAAACTAATCATTAAATTGAGAAAACATCTATTATTCTAATGAGTAAATCTAATGAATTGTTCCTCCTTGTTCCATTGTTTATGATTCCATGCAAGTGTTAATATTAAATGTAATCCATTAAGAGTTGTGTTGAGCTAGTGGAAGAATTGATTAGATAGATATAATTAAGGGTAAAATAACATGTCATATGTATGTTACCTTTATAGGATATTTGAGATCCCTTAAGGTTAAATTCGTTTACTTAGTTTATCCATTTTATCTTATGACCACCATTGTATCTTTCGTAATAAAATGAGTAGTACTCCTAGTAATAATGATAAAATAATTTATCTAAAACAAATGACCCTTAGCCTTGTTCTATTTTCATAATCCATCCAATGCCATTGAAAAAATATACATGGTCAAATTGTAATACAGAAAGACAACTTGTATTAGTAGATGAACTTAAACATGTCCTTAGTCTAATCAGAAATGAGAAAACTAATTGAAAGAATAATATTTTGTCTATCAAGTCTAATTGAGGAGATGCTTTATCTTGAGCATTGAAGTGAATGACTCCTAGAAGATAGAGACATAGATATGACTGATTGGATTGATTGTACATCGGACAGGACCCAAGTAGAATAGATTCTGAATCCATTTATGGATTTATTCACTTGTGACATTCATAGTGTGTCAGACCTTAATCCTAAGAGGATGATGAAGTATGTATGCATGATTTGTATACTTTGATGTAAGTAAAAACCTCAGTTCAAATAGTTAAGGAACTGAAAGCTGGTGTGTTATTTATATGACTTTTGTAGTATGTAGCACCATTCATAGTAGTGGAATTCTTAGCCCAAGAAATGGGTAAATGATATCCTCTCATTGGCATTACATGATAGATAAAAAGTAAATGTGGCCACGTGTAATAGCCCGATTTTAGGCTTAGTCGGAACAGTGGTTTCGGGACCACAAATCCGACGAAAAAAAAATGTAATGGCTTGAATTTTCAGAGGTGTCGGAACGGTGATTCGAGATCACTAAATTCGACAAATGGGTAGAAAATATTATTAATTTAGTAAGTATAAGTTAAATATGAAGTTAGGAAAATTTTTGAAATAGTGAATAGTGCACTAGAAATAAATATTAAAATAATTAGAATCGAAATGAGGTATCAAGACCTCGGGATTTTAAACTGAGCCATAAATATTTTATAAATATTTATGGAGTGTTAAAAGTTAGTATTAAAGTTTCGTTAAGAAATTTTAAAGTTCCGATAATTAATTGAACAAAAAGGACTAAATTGTAACAAATGCAAAATTTTGGGAAATGATTAAATAGCTTAAATGATAAAAGGAAGAGGGCTTAAAAAGAAAATAGACCCAAGGTCTATTTGGGCTGGACGGCAGAGGCATGAAATCAGCAAGAAAGTAAGGAGAATTAAGGAAAAATTGGAAAATTGCAAAATTTGCTTAATAAAGTTAGGACCCAAGTGGAATTATCTAGATTTCTCTTCATTTTTCTGAATTCTCATCAGCTAAAACACCATGGAAGGGCTTCTTCAAGCTGGTTCTTCATATTTTTATTACAAGTAAGTTCAATTCTTGACTATTTCTTGAAATTTTTGTATTTTTATGACTTTTACAACTAGGCCCACTTGTTAAATTCATTAGTTTTTGATTTTATGAAAGAAGTTGAAAGTTGATATGAATATGTGCTGGAAGTATATGATGATTTAGCATGAAATTAGAGCTTTAAATTGTTCATATGCTGATTTTATTGAAAGAATTGAATAGAAAGTGAATGTTTGGGACCTAATAGTAAAAGAGTTTGAAGATAGAGTTATATGTGGAAATTCTGAATTTCAACAGTTGTGTAACAACTTATAATGTCTAGTAAAGTACTAATTGAGAAAATTAGATTAATTGAGGGGTTAATTGAGAAAGGACCGAATTGTATAAACTGTGAAATTTGGGGCAAAATGGAAATCAACATTTTGCACTAAAGCAGTTTTGGACAGCAGCAGTAGTGTAACTTTGAAAAAGCACCAAAAATTTTAGAGATTGAATTAGAGGATGAATAAAATATGAAATTAAAGCTTATTGAGTCTAGTTTCTTATAAAAGAAATGATGTGAGCAATGGAATTGTAAATCATGAGATATAATAGATTTTGTGAGACAAGGTCAGAATGAATTCGGGTTCCCCTGTTCTGATTTTGGAAAATCATTAAAAATTGTAAAAAAATGATTATGAGTTATAGTTTATATGGTTAGAATCCTTAATGAGTCTATTTTTAGAAGAAACAAGCTAAAATATCATCCGAATTCTGTACAATGAGATAATTAATTTTTAGTGAAGAGTGGTTGGAACTGTCAGACAGCGAAACAGGGGAAACTTTAAAGAATAAACTGTACTATTTGGCTGAACCAAAAATTATGAAAATTTTATGGTATGAATATATGTGAGTCTAGTTTCAGGGAAAATTAACGGATCTTAATTTGGAGCTCTGTAGCTCCGGATAAAAATAATTTAGTGACTCTGACTCGGATAAACAGCTTTGAATATACATGTTAGTGAATATTGAAATTATGGTTAATGTTGTTTAAGTGTGTTATACACATTAAGGATGTGGAATGGAGAGGAGGAGGAGGAAAATTGGGAAATATATGAATGATTCGTGTATAAATGGTCATATGTTTGATTATAACTCATAAACGATGAAATATGAATGATGCTTATTTTTGTGCATTATTGGTCATGGTTTAAGCTCATGTGTGAAAATAAAGTTTCATAGTATGTGTGCATGGTATATTCAAGATATGATTTGGCATGAAATAATACCATGAATGGTTTATGAATTAACACATGTTGGTAAGCCTGATATATGAATAAATGATCAAATTGAGCTGAACGCCGGATTTGAGTACTTCTGATCAAGTGACAAAGTGATAAGTGGTAGCTTTAGCTACACTTATCTGATCAAGTGACAAGTGGAAAGTGATAAGTGATAGCTTCGGCTACACTTATCTGATCAAGTGACAAGTGAAAAGTGATAAGTGATAGCTTCGGCTATACTTATCTGATCAAGAGACAAAGTGATAAGTGATAGCTTTAGCTACACTTATCTGATCAAGAGACAAAGTGATAAGTGGCTACACTTATCTGATCAAGAGACAAAGTGATAAGTGGCTACACTTATCTGATCAAGAAACAAAGTGATAAGTGGCTACACTTATCTGATCAAGAAACAAAGTGATAGGTGGCTACACTTATCTGATCAGGGACAAGTGATAAGTGATCATACGTAAGACCATAGTTATACTATGGCAAAGTGAAAGTGAAGTACTCAATTTTCCGTGACTGCTCCCTAATTTGATTAAGGATGGTAAGTGACAAATGGGCCCAAAAGAATTAAAGTAAATAGATAAGTGGTAGTGTATTTATATCGAGACGATGTTGTTATTCAAACTAAAGTGATATTTTCATTGCTAAATTGAGAATTTCATAAATGTGTTATTGAATGGTATAATCAATAAACATTGAGTTAAATGGTAAATACGTATTAGTTTTGAATTTGATGTCATTGAATTGTACGTGAATTAAATGGAAATTTCTAGTGATATGATTTAAATTATGAGCATGAGAAATTGCGAATTGAATGAAATGGAAATGAAGCATTAAATTGCATGAGTATGTATCGGGTCTCACAGGCCCTAATTATTATGATTATAATATTTTGAGGATATATTGTGAAAAGTTATAGAAACATGTTAATTATTTTGAAAATTTTAATTTTGATGAAATTTCATAACTCGGTTAAATACGTTTACAAGTGTAGGTGTTTTGGTAATGCCTCGTACCCTATTCCGGTGTTGGATACGGGTAAGGGGTGTTACACCACGAGTCGTTTGTCTTTGTGATAAATGACTTAATTACTATTTGATGATAATTGAATTTTTATGAATGAAGATGTAATGGTTACCATAAGATAAAATATGATGATATTGGGAGACTAGATTTATCCCAAAAAGATTAAGGATATTGTATGACAGGTTATTGGATGAGCACTGATCGAGTAACTTTCGTAATGGCATGTACTTGGGGAGAACTTAGTTACGATACTATAGTGAAATTTTATATAACAGGTTTTTTTGGCAAATTTAGGAGAATCGAAATGCATCCAAGACTGATTAAGACGATGCAAACTCGACTTGGCCAACCAACAAAAGACTGATGATGATGGCCGACGGTGGAGGTGGCTAGTGGTTGTCCAATGGTGGCTAGTGGAGGTCCAACGGTGGTCAACGGTGGATGATTGGAGGTGATCAATAGTGACCCAATGGCGGTCTGACCACAATTACGATAACTTTGACTGTGGTGGCAACAAAAACCGTAGTGGTGGCATCGATTCAATAGTGGATCCCGTCGATGTTTTTCAGTCATTTGGATATTTGAATGTCTTCTAAAAGACCCAAAGTATGCTTTGGGGTAATAGTTGTAATTTTTATTATCTATTTTTCTAGGATAGGGTTATGAAAACTTTGGTTGTTCGAAGTCATTTTAATTTTATGCTTTTTTGTGATAACATGATGATATTTAAATTAATTGCAAAATGTGTTTATGCATATGTATGATAACCATGCCATATAGTTTAGGAAAAGTATGCCACATGTACTTCTCAGGCATTTATTAATCATTCATGATTGAAACTAAAATTAAAACCTTGCATGTTTTTAAAATATTGAGTGTGTGAATGTCCTTAAAGAAGACTTACATCCTCCATCAATGGTCTCTTGTGATGGCATGACAATTTACCTACCACACGATAGTATTTCAATGTGGATTTCACTGGGGAGATTTCCTTTAAAGAGATAACTATCATATAATAGCATATGATAGTTTGTCGGTCCTAAGGTAAGTATTATCACGTGGAATTCATTGAAGGAGTTATTCCCTTTTATAGAGGATAACTAGTCAGACATGTTGCTCGATGATATTATCCCACAATGACTCATTTGTGGTACCTGATGTGACAGGTGTTGAGTTGATGGTCATACACTCAAGATCTTCTAGTTAACTTCCCACGAAGCACTACTTAAGTTAGAATGATGGTCAAACATTAAACAGTTATGAGTTTGTGTGAATATTGATCTGTCACAATTCGTTGTGGCAAATTAGAGTCTTTTCAACACTTAACAAGCTTGCTTTCTAGCTACTTTATATGTTTTTATTACGTTTTCATTTTTTTATTGTAATGACCCGAAAGTCATTGATGTCGAAAATGGTGGTTTTCGAATTTTGTTTTCTGATGATAGAGTCACTATAAATTATTTATTAATATTTACGAGGGTATTATAGTATTTAACTGAAGTTTGGTCTAATAATTTTTGTTATTTGGAAAGTTAGACAAGATACATGTGTATCAGTTATAAAGTTAGTGGTTTTGCAAATTAAGGTATTGGGACCTTTTTTCTGAAAATCAGACTCGTAAATATTTTTATTAAATATTTACCAAGTTATATAAGATGTGAATTAAATTTCAGTTAGGTAATTTTAATAGTGGACGGTAGTATATTAGTTATAATTGATGAAATATTAATAAAATAATAAATAAAACAAAACCATTAATAATAAAAATAAAGTTAGTGGAAACAAACAAGCATTTCATCCACCTTTCATGCAAAAACCAATTCTAAATGAGAAAGAAGAGTGAACGTTTGGCTTTGAAGTTTTTGAATTTCAGGCTTCAATTTGGTCAGTTTAATTTAGTTCTTTTCTTGTAATTTTTATTTTTTCGAAATCTTGGAAGCTTAAGCTAGTCGACTCATGTTGTAATTTTTGGTACGGTTTAAGTTTGAGGATGTTACCATTGTTGAATAATTGAAGTTCGGTATATTATTTTGATAGTTTTTAAGTTTAGTATTGAACGAGGACTAAATTATAATGTCAATTGATGATTTTGTACAATAGGGATTAAATTGCATAAATTTTAAAATTTTTGGTATAAATGAAAAATAGGAAGTTAAATTAGGCCTAGAGTGAAATCAAAATGAAAATTTGAGTATTTATTTGAAAGTTATGTTAGTCCCGATTTTAGGGACTAAATTGAATAAAAGGAAAGAATAATATAAATTAGCAATTGAATGTGAAAATGATTATGTATTGATGATTTGGTGTATTTATGTTATTTCATAGCTAATACCGACTCGAATTCCTCAAAACAGAAAAGAAAAGATATTTAGTCCTTCTATAGCTAGTGCATGTGCCACCATGTCTTCCATTCTTGGAGTGTGTTTAAATCAACATATCTGAAAACCCTTTTTCAATTGTTGAATGTCCTTTATGTATGCACATATTTTCGATTTGTCCACCCCATTATTCTGACTCTTCTTGATTACTGAAAAAGCATCACCTTCAACCTCCATAGTCGATAGATCCATTTCCAAACCCATTTCAACCGCTTGAGCACATGCGACAGCTTCCACTGCAAAACGCCAATGGTACATTCCTGTTTAGCACCGTTTTAGATCCTAGAACCCCTCTATTTGAATCCCTTATCAAAATATCTGAACAAGATGTGTTTTCTTGTTTGCTAAATGCAACAAAAAAATTAATTTAGAGATTCGACCTCTCCTATACTTTCCATTGCTCAATCTCTAGTCCTCTTGCATGTAACATTTCCCCTATCCCATCCAGTTATTGTATATAACTCATAATGAAATCTGTTATTACTCGTCTTGGTGTTTGTTTTCCTTCATACAACATCTTATTTCTTTTTGTCCAGATTACCCACAAGGCACAATAAAAGATGTGACATTGATTTATTGAATTGTTTTCAAAAATCCAGGTTAGCCACTCCATGCACTTTGAATTTGTTACCGATGGTGGCCAAACAAAATTCAAATTCTGTCAGATTTCCTTTGTTACAAGACAATCACGAAAAACGTGCTCTCTATTCTCCACTTCACCTGTACATCTGGGGCATACTGTAGTTCCAGCTAATCTCTAACAATGTAGATTACTCAAAGTAGAAAATTCATGGAAATTCTCCATATTGTAATTTTTAGTTTAGGAAGTAAATCTAAATTCCAAATTTTTTTTGTAAAGTGCCGTGCAAGTGTTTTGATTGAAATTAGTAGTGGGGTCTATGATGCCTTTCAAAAGTAGCTTGTAACTCCGCACAGAGTACTCCCCTGATGCTTCCCCTCTCCATACCATAAAATCATCATATGGCTCATTTGCTAGTGGAATTCATAAAATCCTGTTTGCATCACTTTCACTGAAGGTATTATTCACTACATCTATTTTCCATACGCTAGAGTTATCATCTATCAGATCCACAACCACTCTAATGCCTAAATCATTGACATTATTTTGTATATTGTAGTTTACTGCCCCTGGAACGCTCGAAGCATCCAGGACTGAAATTTCCACTCTAGTCCCAATCCTCTAGCATAGCCCATCCTGTAACAAGCTTCTGGCTGCACATACACTTTTCCAAGTATAAGAAGGTATATTCCCCAATCTGGCACTTAAAAAATCAGTATCCGGGTAATATTTAGCTTTTAAAGTACGAGCTAACAACAAATTCGAATAATTAATTAATCGCCAACCCTGTTTTGCAAGTAAAGCTAAATTGAATTTTGTTAAACTTCTAAACCTAGACCACCATTCTCTTTTAATTTGCATAACCATTTCCACTCGCACCAATGAATCCCTCATTTTCTATGTCCTTTTTGCCACCAAAATTTGGCCATTATATTCTCAAATTCCTCACATAGTGACTTCGGTAGCAGAAAGAAAGCCATTGAATATATTGGTATAGCTCGAAAAATAACTTTAATGAATGACTGTTTTCCCCCTTGCGATAACTATCTAGTACTCTAACTATCAATCATTTTCTTGATATGATCCTCTAATACCTGAAATGAGAATCTCTTCTTTTTTCCTACCATATTCGGCAAACCCAAATACTTCTCTGGATCTGTTGAACTCTTAGCATTCATGATTTGCAATACTACTCCCTTGCCCTGTCAGAAGTATTTGAATTATAAAACACAGTTGACTTCTCATAGTTAATACTCTGCCCAGAACATACTTTATATTCCCTGAGTGTATCTTTCAGAATATGAGCCCCCTTTTAGTAGCCTCTCCAAATAAAATGCAATCATCAACAAACATTAAATGAGAGACTTGAGGTCCTATTGAACTTACTTTATAGCCCCTTTTATCAAATCATCCTTCATATCTAATCTCATAAGGGACGAAAGCCCTTCACTGCATATTAGAAAAAAGAAAAGGGCTTAATAGATCTTCCAGCCATAGGCCTCTAGTAGGTCTAAAAATCTCTCTAGCTTTCCCATTAACGACAACTGAATACGAGACAGTAGGTATGCATCGCATAATGAGCTCCACCCAAGAATTAGCAAAACCTATTCGTAGCATCATTCTCCTTAAAAACGACCATTCAACTAGACCATACGCTTTACTCATGTCCAATTCCAATGCCATAAAGCTTTTACTTCCTGTTTGTTCTGCCTAAAATTGTGCAGAATTTCATAAGCCAAATTCTGGCAAAAAAAAAAACAGGAAGTAAAATCATGTGGATGAAGAATTATTCCATGGCAAACCTTGGTTCCTTCCTAGACGTCTCCATAAATTCCAAGTACCCTCTCTATTTTGCACATCTAGGGCTCCATAAAAACCCGTCATTCTCCACTTTGGGCTTGCCTCATCTTCTTGAATCACTACATCCACATGATTTTTTGAATAATTTTGTACTTACACCATGTAATTTTCCTTCTATGTAAGATAGAGTCCCCCTCATGTCCTCTTAGCTTGAACATCAATTCCATTATGAAAACCACATCTTCTATGTACTTTTCCATTCGCGTACCATTTAATTTTGTCTCTATAAAGAAGACCAATTGGGGATTTTAAACCTTCAGCATGTGCCAAAGTCTCCTAGTAGCCCGTAGATTCCCCAAACCACGAACATTCTGACATAATATTTTCATTGTGACCGGTCGGCTTGCCCCTTGGCAGTTGCCGATAAAAATTGAACTCGAGCTATAGATTGCTCATCATTGGACACTAGTAAATCTACTATATTGGAAACGCTAGGATCCAAACTATCTATATCGGGTCTCTTCTTTCCATCCTCGCTCTCAATCTAGCTTTCCTCCAAATCATGCGCCATGTCCGTCTGGCCCAATCCTTTTAAAGATTCCCCATAATTTATGCAATCGCTACTCATGACTCATTCTAAATTAAATCCCAATATAGGATTGATCGTCATCCCTGATTCTCTCTTTATCCTATCCCTTAAATTTTTCCATAAATTAGGTTGCCCCTGATTCATTTCCTACAACTCCCCATCTCATTCCTCCCTTAGCCACACACTATTCATGGCAGCGACTCTCATTGGCTGTGCCTTCAAAGATAAATCCTATCCAAATTCTGCAGCTTCTACACCTTTTTTAAATCTAACCTGGTAGAAAGAATCATTATGGCCTAAGCAACCATATAAAAAACAGAATAATGTCAATCTCTCATACTTAAAAATTTACATAAGTACACTTCCTAGGAGAGATCATGATTTTCTTCCTCCGCTTCAAAGGGCATCTAACATGTAATTGAACCCGAACACGTAAATAAATTTTCATTCCCCTACTCAGTTGTTTCATATCATATTCCAAGAATCTACCAATAAATTTCCAAGTCGTTTCATTACATTCTCTGAAAAAAACCTCGGCGGTAGATCATGCACTTGAACCCAGAATGATGAGAAAATTAAAGACACTTGCATAAGGTCTTTGTTCTCCTCGAGTCGATGCATAATTAATAAATGATTATTAAAAGTCCACAGAGCCTCATTTATCACTCGTTCAATGTCCATCTTATAAAAAAACTTAAACAAATATCTCATTTCCCTCAAATTTGAGATCTAAACACCCCCTAAAGGGAGCCAAAGGTTCGCCTTCTTACTCTTCATTGCTGGAAAATAGACTATGCTTGTTGTAAGGAAACAATGCAATAACATCACCTCTTCTTTCCCATCTAACTTCAACCCCTCCATCTCATTCTCCATGACTATCACCTTACACCACCCGAACACCAAAATAAACCCCGGCAGAAGAAAATAACCGACTGACTACTCAAAACAAAACACAACAAAAAAAAACAAAGAACACAAAAAGTCAGAGACGTGCTACCAGGAGCATACCAAAGAGAGAGCAAACCTTAATATTATGTATTATAACCGCAATTTTGTTTTGTTTAATAAAATTAAAAACATTTTAATGTTAGAATAAGTATCAAGAATATGTTTAAAGTTAAATATCAAATAAAATAAAATTCAGTATCCACTGATAATATAAGATTGTCTTGGATTCTTTTAGATTTTTTATTCTTCCAAAAAGAAAAATAAATTATGCGCTATACACTATTACACCGCTGAGGTAAAAACTTATTCTCCACTAAGTAGCGAATGTTATTCATTTATTTATTCATAAAAAGCGTAAATAATAAAAAATATTTCGTTCTTCTCTCTTAAAGGAAATTATATTGATACCTTCTTCTCATTATTTATTATTATAAATTTTTTTTTTGCATGAATCCAAACCCTAACATTGATTTCTCTCACCTTTGTTTTCTTTTATTTTTACAAAAATCAACAAAGTTCTTCGAACGGCAACTATCCATGGACGCGCGTCGTATGTCACGAGCCGTCCCCAGAGTCCGCCAAGTCGGCTTCTTCACTCCTAACACGCCGGCTCAGCAGCCTCAGCCGCAATCAGCCGCTCCAAGCTCCGAATCGCCTCCACTCTCTGATTCTCCTGCCAGCAACTCCCTCTCTCCCGTCATGATACCGCCGCCGCGTCACCTCTCCGACAACCTTGGCGGACGCACCGCCGCTGTGCCCGTTCCTGGACGGGAAATCTCTGGAGAGCTTCCTACCGTTGGAAGTTACAACCCTTCGGAGTCAGTGTTGTGGTTGGATTCACCGCCTCGTAGTCGAATTGGTGACGAAGAGCTCTCGGAGGGGGCAGAGTCGTCGTTGGGATGGTATCGGAGGAGTGATTCAGCAAAATTTGCCTCAAGTCTTCCCAGTGGCGGTTTCAATTTGTCTACAGCGAAGCATCCGGAAAGTGTTGCTGCAGTGGAAGCTAAGAATCCATTACCTGGTAAATATAATAACTTTTTGAATACAATAAACGACTTTCAAAGTATTTGGATTAAATGAAACTTTGCTGCAGAACAAAGTGAAGTGCAAAAGGAGCAAGCATCAAGTTCAAAGCCTCTAAAAGCGAAAACAACAAAAGCTGAGAGACGTGCCTTGCAGGAGTCTCAACGGGCTGCTAAAGCTGCTTCTAGAGGTTCGAAACAGTAATATTTTCTTTCTTTTAGTGGGAACATTAAGAGGATTTGAAAACAGGTTTAAGGGATGATGATTAAGCACATGTTGCAATCAGTTGCAAGCATCCCCCTTTACTTAAAGAAAATAGGTTCTTAATCTGATTGAAATAGAAATACCTTTTATGAAGTGAGTTCATCACCAAACTCAAGCTTTACATGTGATTTAATCTAATGAGCCAAGTCATCTAATTTCTAGTTTATAGTTTCTACCCATATGACGTTCAAATTTTTGAATAGCTTGTTGAAGTCTGTTAGCATTTCCTTAGTATTTGTTTCTTTGACTCCCTGTGAATAACATAGCAATGGCATTTTAGATTTTGATGAAACATTAGTGTTGTTTGATTCTTTTTTATTTAATCTTGTTCTGACCAATTGAACTTGGTTTTCTAATGGTATATAATTTGTTAGCTTTTCCTTTTGGCACTAACGTTTCTAATTTTAATTTTATAGCTGAGGCAAATAAATCTGGTACACCTGGGGGAGCACCTTCTTCTAAACCCATGAAGCAGCCACCACAAAAGAAAGATGGCCCTCCAGTTGCATCTTCAATTGCAGCTTCTGAAAGAATAGGAGTTGATCGGTCAGTGGAGAAAGAGAGGAAGAAAGATCTTCCTCCTCCACGTAAGCAATTTGATGATGAGAGTCGTGGGGGTAGGGCTAAAAGGCGATCTGTGTTGAATCAACCTGAAGCTAGGAATAGAGTTGAACTCTTTCGCCATCTGCCTCCACACAAAAATGGAACTCAGCTTCCTTCTTTGGAGTCGAAATTTTTTGAACTTCATGAGAAGCATCCTGCTGTGTACAAGGTACTCTCTTAAGTAGTCTGCTCTGATTAGTTAACAGTTGACCTTATTTGTCTTTTTCCTATCTGATTAACTGTATTTTAGGTGGGTAACTCCTTTCAAGTCAGTTGAGAAAAAGGAAAAATAAGAGGGGAAGGGGGTGGGGGTAGACTTGGATGTGTCCCCCCTTTTAAAAATTCATGAAAACTAAATATCCAGGACAGCGATCCTCAACCATGCAAATGTATAGTCGAGAATGCTACATTAACCTCTTATTTGTCAGCTTCCTGAACTCGCATCTTTTTTGTTGTTTTTCCTCAAAGTTTTAAAGATTATCTTGACTCAAATTTTCTATAACTTTGGTGTACTAGTTGGTGTGAGGATGTATTGTGGGAAGTGGAATCAGAATGAACAGGGTAATTATTGCATGGTGCATGAATTACTCAGATGTCTATTTATTTGAAAAGTAGATAAAGCATATTTTTCTTATCTTTTAATTTAATGACAGAGAAATGAGTTCCTTGCAATGTTGTGTTGTATGAAATTGTCAGGTTGGATTGCAGTATTTGGCTGGAGATTTGTCAGGAGGAAATGCACGTTGTATTGCAATGCTGCAGGCATTTCAGGAGGCTATCAGAGACTATTCCACACCACCTGAAAAAACCCTCACCAGAGATTTAACTTCCAAAATTGGTGGTTTTGTTTCTTTTCTGATTGAATGCCGCCCACTTTCTATGAGTATGGGAAATGCAATCAGGTTTCTGAAGAGTCGTATTGCCAGGTTACCACTAACTCTCTCTGAATCAGAAGCAAAAACAACCCTTTGTTCTGACATTGATCGTTTCATAAATGAGAAGATAGTGCTTGCTGATAAGGTGATACTTAGACATGCTGCTACAAAAATCAGAGATGGCGATGTTCTTCTGACATATGGATCATCATGTGTTGTTGAAATGATTCTTTTGTATGCCCATGAGCTTGGGAAACAGTTTCGTGTTGTGGTGGTAGACTCGCATCCGATGCTTGAAGGCCAAAAGCTACTTCGTAGGCTGGTGGTAAAGGGACTTAGTTGTACTTATACTCAATTAAATGCTATTTCTTATGTCATGCACAAAGTCACTCGAGTTTTTCTTGGGGCTTCCTCTATATTTTCTAATGGGACTGTATATTCGACGGTTGGAACTGCATCTGTTGCTATGGTTGCTCATGCATTCCGTGTTCCAGTTTTGGTCTGCTGTGAAGCATATAAATTTCATGAAAGGGTGCAACTTGATTCAATCTGCTTTAATGAGTTAGGTATGTCGGTGTTTTATACAATCCCCTCCCCCAACCCCCCCCCCCCCAAAAAAAAAAAAGAAAAAAAAGAGGCAGACAACTTACACCTTCCTTCTGGAATGCCTTGCAGGTGATCCAGATGCCATATCAAAGGTCCCAGGAAGAGTGGATGTGAATTATTTGGATAACTTGACTGATAAACAGAAGGAAAACCTTGAACTTCTTAATTTAAAGTAAGCTTTTAGATGTCTCATGTCCAAAGAAAGGAACTATTTGATTTAATAATCTCTAAATGATTCTGAATCCTCTTACCTTGGTGTGAATCACAACAGATATGATGCCACTCCTTCAGATTACATCTCAGTGATTGTCACAGATTATGGCATGGTAAGTGTTATCCTTAAATCTTTCATCTCTTTGGTGGAGATTTTTGCATCAGGGTGTATTCTTGCCTCAAATCCAATGAATACCCAAGTCCAATGTATTTGGCCTGTGTTTATTGTCTATACTTTCTTTATCATTTGCTCCTCTTTTTTGGGAGGATTAAATGTTTTAGATGCTGAATCTTGCTTGAAGTTACTTGCATTAGCAAATTTTGACTCATTATATTGCTTGTGCCACAGATCCCTCCCACAAGTGTGCCTGTCATTGTGCGTGAGTATCGGAAGGAGTACTTGTTGATATAGAGTTCTCAGATGTTTTTGCCGAAGTAAAGCTCTTAACATAGATTCATAAATGGATTCATTTTCGGGAAGACGGATCTATGATTTATGCTACTTTAGTCACTTAGTTTAGTACCTTTCTTGTTCATTCTTTACATCAAAATCATAATTTTATGCCATTGTCAAATTAACTCAATTCTTTAAAAGCCTACTGTATCTGTAATGGTAATTTTGGCGTTTGTCGTGTTGGATGATAAAAAAAAATTCCATGTATATGCAATGCTTGATTGCAAGTTAGATTGTTGATTATAGAGTTTTAGGAGGAGATAAAAAATGAGTTGCGTGCTGTATATACATAAATTCAACCACTTCTTAGAGTCATACTTCTAGAAAACAGTAACTTGAAAATAATAATGGAAATAACAAAGTACTCTAATCAAAAGTACAGGGGAATAAATAGTTATGCTCGACACGCCCCCTCAAGAGAGGTAGCGATGAGAGTGGCTTGCAAATGCATTTGCAAGGTGGTTAGTAGAGTAATTATGTTTGATAACTTGATGCGCTTGTACTTTGTAACACGCGGCACGCAACATGCTTCCTTCTGTTGTGAAAGAATGGATTGTGACAACGATATGACATATCAACGTTGTCAGAATAAACCATTCGAGTTGTAGGAATTGTTACATATAGTAAATTTTTTATCCAAACGAGTTCGGCTAAGCAAGGATTTTTTTTTTTTTTGACTAGACTCAGAGGAGGCTCTGTCATTAGGATCCCCTGCCCAATCAGCGTAGACATATATATGAAGACTCATGTTATTGGTGCACTAAATCTGAAGCCCATACTGCGTAGTTCGTTCGAGGTACCGGAACACCTTTTTAACAACCTTCCCGTGTTTCTTTGTTGATCGATGCATGAATTGTGATACTTTATTAATGGTAAAAGATGCTAATTTACCAGTTAGCGGATGATATTGCGTTGCATCAACAGGGAACCATCATTGGCACGTAGTTGATGAGTGGTAGTCATGGGTGTTTAGATTCCATTGCTGTTTTGCATATTAAGTTCAATCAAGACATCAAGAATATATTTGGTCCGAGATGGCAACAGGCCCTTAGATGTCTTAAGAATCTCCACTACAAAAAGGTAGTTAAGACTACCATATCATTTAAAGAAAAACAAGACGTCAAGGAAGATATTTATCCTCCACTGGGCCCGACGAATAAGAGATTCATAAATGCCTGTTATTAAAATATCATCAACGTTACGAGGATGTACAACTCACAATAAACAATGAGTTGTTGGATTCAGATTTAACAAACCCCATTTCTTGAAGATGACCTTTAAGGGCTCAACATTCATCTCCTTATTTTCTATATTAACAAAGGCATTAAACACATCTAAAACACTAAGTTAGTGTTTGGAAAGTCACTCAATAATTAGATTTGGATGTTAATGCATAGAGGTGACATATTTGGATAACCATTGTAATTGATGGGTACCAATGAATTGAGTGTAATTAGAACACCCCATTACACTTTTCAATTCTTAGGGAGAGGGTGACAATTAGAATAATTACGTAGGTAATTACACCCAAGTCTAATTACCATGTCTTTCAAACATTCATACATGAATTAATTGTAAGAAATTGTTTATTTTACGCAAGTTTAAGTTAAAGAAATTATATTATAAACATAAACATGTATGAATGTTTGATATGACTATCACAAAAATTTCAAGATATATTATAAATCTTAAAAATTATATTATAAAAATAATTTATGTGTATTTTATAAAGTTATAACAAAAAAATTATTTAAATTCTAAAAATTTCTAAAGTTATGACCAAATAGTATACTATAAAAATAATTAGTGTGTTATAAAAGACTAAAATGTTATAATATACTTATTTATAAAAAAGTATGGAACTTATTTATGCTTCCATGCTATATATTATAAAAACAATATACTTATTTACATAAAAAAGATTTGCCTCGAGAACTCTTCAATTTGAGACATTCAAAACTTCGAAATGTGGTTGAGAGGAATTTGTTGTTCTAAAAAAAAATTCTCATATTAACAACACCACCTTAGTATAGCATAAAAAAATAAGGTTAAATCATACTAGCATGTTGCATACTTCATAACCTCATTTATAAGTACAATTGGGATGACCCATTGAAGAGTACATGAAACAAGAAGATTTTTATAATCTTAACGACGCAAATACAAATTCAGATTCAAATTTAGATGATGACTAACTCGATCAAAGACCAATTGATGATGATAAGGAGTAATGGAGAATATGTTAAATGCTAAAGATGGAATAACCCATCAATATGGAATGATAGAGAAATTAGATAAAATTGCATATGATGTTTATTTTCTTTTTCTTTATCGAATAGTATTATCGACTACTCTCTTGGACTAACATATTGCATATGATGATTTAATTTTAATTTTTGTTACTAGTTTAGAAATTCTTTTATTGTAGTGATAGTTTTTTTATAGTAGTTAATGCTTTTAGAAACATAAATCATGTAACAATGAAATTATAAATTATACTACCAAACATGACATATGGGATTACGATGTAATTATAATCTGTCAGCCAAACATGTTTAGGGATTGCAATTCTTTGTAATTACAAAAGAGAGCAATTACTACCCTAATAATTATAATTCCATCCAATTACTCCATGTTATCTTAACAGACCCTAAATTATTTGTCTTAACAAACCCTAAATCATTCCTCACTAGAAAGCTCACTACTCTTGCCACTTGAACTAGTAGGACTAGAAGATATAGAAATTATGCTTTCACACCCTTCCTTTCAGTTTTATTATTACTCACTCACATATGAGGAAACCTACGTTGAGTTACCCTTTCACCATTACTTAATCCACTAGCACATTTCTCTTTTAAGGATGACTTACCAATGTTATAACAAACACCTTTATTAGAAGCCTTTTTTATCAATCCCAACTACGACATCACTAGGGTATCTTCACTAGAGCCTGCCTTTTAGAAGAGTCACCAATCTTTCCAAGCATGGAACCTATGTCAACCCTTCTTAAGATTTTTCTAAAATACACTTGCATTAAAAAATTTCTGTTTGAGGCATTTTCAATTAGAAGAATATAATGAGTAACAAAAATAAAAAAGCATCAATAAATTTTAAGACTAACATTCAATACTCTTAGTGCCCTGTTTATTTTAGCTAACGACAATTATTGCAAGCACTGGATCACCAATCCATCCTAGACAATAATAACAAACATTTTCCACTATTACAATATTTTGTAAGTAAAACCTCCACCTAGAAAAGATCTATTGCCATGCTCTCACCTATGTTAAAAGTCACATATTCATTACAATCAACAAAACTAAGATGCCATTGTGGCTTAATTCACCATCCAAGATCCTTCATATTTTGCATTAAAAAGTTGCTCTTTGTTTGTTGTAAACATCTTCTTAATGTCTTCAAAAACTAATCTACGGGCTTGAGAATATATTCAACAACTCTCTTTTTGATACGAGTCACAAAGGCCCAATTCAAGTTCAAGAACGTGATGGGCTCAAATTACCACAAGGCCCAATAACAAGATCAAAGGCCCGACAAATGCGTTCCAAGCTAAATGGGACCATTCAAGAGTTTGTTAGCAAGGCCTTAGAAGAAAATCAAGATTCACTTTCTTGTTTTCAAGAAAATTAAGAAACCGAATCTTGGCCCAATTTTGCTGTTTGGAGCGATTTCAAGAATCAAGAAAATCAAGATTTCAAATATTGGAAATCTTGGTCCAAGAAACCAAATCTTGCAGCCAAAACGCATTGGATCTCCGTTACGAGCATCAACGATCCAATTTCGGTAGGAGATGGAACACAAGCCCAAATTCTTGAAGGCGAGGCCCAATAAGCAAATTCCCAGCCCAATCAAGAAATCCATAGATACTTAGTTGAAAATCAGACCAAAATATTAAAGGGCCCAATTTGTAAACATTTTATCTGTTAATTTAATTTTTTAGGCTCTAGAGATATTACATGTTAAATTCGGCCAAAAATAGCCCATTTAAGTGTTAGGCCAAAATTCTTTTATTATTTTTATTATTTAGGGTTAATTTTTAAGTTTCCTAATGAGATTAGGATTAGTTTGAGGCCTATATAAGTGATGGCCGACCACCCCTTGTATACATTACTCAAATACATTAAAATTTCAGATTTGTTAAGTGCAGGATTTTCTTTGAGTTTTGATAGGGGATTGCGCGCGGACCAAGATCGAGTTGCCAAGTCACGGGAAACTCCTACGAAAGCTCTAAACAATCAGATCTGAAACGAAACAGAAAATTAAAAGATTAGAACTTTGAATTTCCAGATCTGAAATAAAATCCCCAAATCAGCAAAGAGTCAAATTGAGAATAGAAATAAGTGTTAATAAGGGTTCTTGAAACCCTAAAGGAGGTTACGATTCTGCCCAATTGAACACCAAGATAGTTTTCCCCAAATTTCGGCAATCTAATTTCACCCAAAAAGAGTATGGATGAATCGGCAAGAACCTTAGAAATTGAGGATTTTTGGCTGATTCTTTAAGATAGAAAAAAAGGCTAGAAACACAATAAGAACAGCAAATAAATTAGATAAAGATTCGGTACAAGCAGAAATAAAGAAAGAATTGACAGCAAGAAATTAAAAGATAAGTCCTGAGAAGCCTTGAAATCCCGAAAGATCTCACAAGTCCCTTCAAACGGCTCTAATCTCCCCTCTAAAGAATATCAATTGCAAGAAGAAGGCTAAAGATGGCTCCCACAATCAAAAGATTGTTAAAACAACTTCTAAAGAAAACCCAAGGGAGAATTCTTGGAGAAAAACTCAAAGAGAATTCTGCACTTAGAAAAATCTGAAATTTTTGATATATTTGAGAAGTTAATACAAGGGTGGCTGGCCATGCCTTTAAATAGGCCTTAGACCAATCCTAATCTTATTAGAAAACTTAAAAATTAAACCTAATTAATAAAAATAATAGGTAAATTCGGCCATGCACTTAAATGGACTGTTTTGGGCCGAATTTTAACATGTAACCTTTCTAAAGCCTAAAATTTAAATTAACAATTAAAATGTTTACAAATTGGGCCCTTTGACAATTTGGCCTGGTTTTCAACTAAATATGGGTGGATTTCTTGCTTGGGCTTGGAAAATTCTTATTGGGCCTTGCCTTCAAGAACTTGGGCTTGTGATCCATCTTTTACCGAAATTGAGTCGTTGATACTCGTGATGGGGATCCAATGCGCTTTGGTTGCAAGATTCAGTTTCTTGGACCAAGATTTCCAAGATTTAAAATCTTGATTTTCTTGATTCTTGAAATCGCTCCAAACAGCAAAATTGGGCCAAGATTCGGTTTCTTGATTTTCTTGAAAACAAGAAAGTGAATCTTGATTTTCTTGTTCTTTTGTGTACGCATCTAAGGCCTTTGTGACTCGTATCAGGTTTTCTCCAAGAATTCTCTCTTGAGCTTTCTTTAGAAGTTGTTTTAACAATCTTTTGATTGTGGGAGCCATCTTTAACCTTCTTCTTGCCATCAATATTTTTTGGAGGGGAGATTAGAGCCGTTTGAAGGGATTTGTGAAATCTTTCGGGATTTCAAGGATCCTTAGGACTTTAATTTA
Organism: Gossypium raimondii; assembly: GCF_025698545.1. NCBI lineage: Eukaryota > Viridiplantae > Streptophyta > Magnoliopsida > Malvales > Malvaceae > Gossypium > Gossypium raimondii. The sequence goes on along the minus strand of NC_068573.1, from coordinate 21,266,061 downwards.
ATTCTTACTATTCAAGTTCTTTCATTTATTTCTGATTGTGCCGAATCTTGATCTAATCTCTTTGCTGTTCTTTGTCGCGTTTCATATTTGTTTAAACTCCAAGAACTCTTCGTTTAATCAATCTCTTATTGGCAGCACATAATCGATTCAAAATTCCCCAAGTTCTAGGGTTTTTGCCGATTGCTACTTCTTCTTTTTGGGTGAAATTCAGTTGTTGGAATTTGGCCATTCTTGGCCGAATCAATTTGTTGGCATATACTTCCAAAATCGTTTGATTCATCTATTCTACTTCTTTTCTTCTTGCCGTCCCAATCCCTAATATTTTATTCCTGATTATTTTCTTTTTGATTTGAAATCTGATTTGTTTGTTTCTTCTTAATTGATAGGGCCGATTGTTGGGAATTCATTTCTTAATCACAATTCGACTCTTAGCTCTCAAGAATCACAATCTCTAAGGGTGTCTTGGTTTCTTGCTGTTTATTAATAGTTTATTTCAGATCTAATTGCATCTAATCTCAATTCTTCTGTTTCGTTCAGATCTGATCGTTTAGAGCCTTTCGTAGGAGTTTCCCGTGACTTGACAACTCGATCTTGGTCCGCGCGCAACCCCCTATCACTTTTAGTTTGCACATGAACAAGTTACCAAAAGTATTTGACATTGGTTCTAGATTTCTCTTTTGACAAAAAGTCAAGATAGTGTTAGTTTTTTGTGCCTTTAGTGCAGTAATTTTATCATATTTTCTAAGTTACTAAAATGGTCAAGCTGGTTATTCATGGAAATATACAAAATTTATTCATTATATCTATGTTAGAATGTCCTCAATGGTTTTGTATGTAAAACAAGTGGTAAAGTAAATATTGACCCATTGATTACCTATGGTTTAACTAATATTAAGTTTGTCAGACCCGACTTTCATTAAAGTCTCGAATTTAGAAAAGAGTTGGGAGTTAATTGAATAGAATAGTGAGTTGATGGGCTTTACTAGAAAACTTGGAAATTTTTGGTAGCTGATTGGTAATTAGTTGAGTTCTAATCCTGGTCAGTTAAGTTGGAATGACTGGTTCCTTAGTGGGAGACATAATGATTAACGATGGACGATAGTTTTGGACTATGGAGATCATGCAAAATGAGAATATATATATATATATATATATATATATATGAGAAGGGATATTTCTGCAAAGGAATTCTTCTCAATTTTTTTTACAATTTTCTTCTTATTTGTATTGTCTTCTTTGGTTGCTTCGAAGAAGAGACAGTTAAGAAAAACTCTGTATGGGGCGGTGAATGTGAGACTCGAGTCTAGAAAGTAGAGAATCCAATAAGATGGTAAGCTCCTAAGTCTCACTGTACCCATAAATTAGAGGAAAGAGATGTAAGAATTCCTAAAAAGTTTTTATATAATAATGGATTCAAGGCTTTAAGGTTTGAATACCTTTGGTTTAACCGATATATCTAGTAGTCATGCTTAGTGTCCAGGACAAAGGAGGCTCTGGTGTTTAGACAAGCTAAGTTGATGAAGACGAAGGATTTTAAGATGAGTTTATGTACTTTACCTTTGGGTGATTGATAATGTTATGCTGCTTGAATGATCTGTATGTCTGCTTTGAGTTTTTTTGAATCCACGATTGTGTATGAATATGGTGAATGAGTATGCGTACACTTACAAGTATGTTCACTGGATGTCAAATGGTTGTGAATTGACATATTAACTAATGGCATCCTGTATGTTACAATAATAAGTACAATGACTTCCATGAAAGGCATGTTTATTATATGCGAAGTACGGAGGGAGTTACTTTGACGGGGTAGATGAAGATAGGAAAAATTGGCGTAATGGAGAAATGAGTGAATTGCTATGAGATTCAAGGGAGTTTGACGACATCGTGGATCGGATATCTAGTGGCCCTTCGGGACGACACCGTGACAATGGTTATCTACTAGTCCTTTAGGGTAACACCATATAAATGGTATATAGGTCCTTCGAGGCGACACCTTGAAAGTGGTTTATTGATTCTTCAGAATAAAAAGTCCATGGTTAGCTATGACATAATCCAGTGGTGAACAAATACACTTTATGGTGAAGTGGAGTCCCCCAGGATAGTAAACAAGGAAACCTATTAGGGCATAACAAGGGAAATCACTGTATGATTCATGTGGCGAGCAAGTCTAGCATGATGAACATGGCACGTCTGAAAATTCTAGCAATCATGTTGACACGAGGATCTTCCAAAGGTGCGAAGGTAAGATAAACGAGTAATAGTGTTTTAAACGCGATATATACGGAAGAAAAGGGTATTTCTTTAAAGGTATTGGAAAATAAGTATCTGCCACTAAGAGTCTGCTAGTATTGACAAGTAAACCATCAATGGCTACGAGGTAATGAAACAGTTCTTCATGTTTTTAAAATTTAAGTGTTTATTTATAAAGAGGTTGCTAGAATAGTGGAAAGATCGACAAGGGCTACCTTAAGAAGAAAGTTCACCGGGGATTATCTTGGGTGGAAAGTCCGCTAGGAAATAAAGGAAGAGGAAGAAGTCCGTTAGGACTATATAGAGCGAGAAGTCCGCTTGGGTCTATCAAATTTGGAAGCCGCCAAAGGAAACCTAAGAAAGAGATTGTCTGTCAGAAACTATCAGTTTTTAGGGGTACCTTATTATTAGAAGGGTCTAAAGTGGGAAAGTCCTATGGGACTACCCTGCAAGTACGAGTCTATAAATAAAGATGGGGGTATTTATAAATCTGTTACACCCTTTACTCGGTCTGGTCGTTGGACCAAGGCAATATGATGCTACAGCTAATACCAAACAATCTATAATTTTAAAAAAATTAACATGTTTCAATCAGTTATAGGTTAATATCGAGCTTACGAAAGGTTAAAACTAAATAGACAATCATTTTGGATCAATCTGAAACAAAATTTAAAAATATAAGAAAAATATGAAAACAGAGAACACACTACTGTGTCCCAAGGTCGTGTGGAAGGGTTGAGGCCGTGTGGATGGGTCACATTGTAACAATCCGTTTTTCAATGGTGTCGAAAATAATGGTTTCGGGGCCACAAATCTGACGAGTAAATTCGTAAATATTATTTTTTAATATTTATGAGTCAAATATGATTTTAAAAAGGTTTTGATATGGTAATTTATATTATATGAATGATTAATTAGGTTTAAGTGGTAAAACCCTAAAGTCAAATGGTTTTAGAAAATGAGGTGTCAGGACCTCATTTCTATTAACCAAGTCGTAAATATTTTTTATTATTTACAGAGTGTTATTAAGGTTGTATTAAATTTTCGTTAAGAAAATTTAATTTTTCGATAGTTAATTAATTAAAAAGGACTAAATTGTAAAGGATGTAAATTTGATCACTATTTGATTTGAGTGATTAAATGGCTTATTGAATAAATAAAAAGGGACTTAAATGGTAATTAAGCCATTTAAGGATTTAGTGGATGATTTTGGGCAACTAAAAGCATGAAATTTGGATGATTTTTAAATGGACAAAATGATAATTTCATAATTAAATTAATTAAAAGAAACAAATGGCCAATATGCTATAATCTTTTTGGTTTTCTAAGAACACAATCAAAAGCACCATGGATTTGGGGATGAAGCTTTTGGCCATGGTGATTTCCTCATGCATGGTAAGTAATTCTTACCCGTTTTTAGTAATTTTGATGTTTTTGAGATCGTTGCAACTAGGTCCAACTATCCCGCACCTTTGATTTTGAAACTGTTAAAGATATTAAATGTTGCCATTGATGAATATATGTGATTTTAGATATTAAATGATGAATTTTAAGTATTATTTTTTATTTATAAGTATTTTATTAAGTGATTTTTGATGAATTTACCGATTAAGGTCTAAATTATTGAAAATAGTTCACGGGCTTGTTGTAAAATTGTTGCAAAATTAGGCTGAAATGGAAGTTAAAAATATTCTTATGGTATGGGTTTGCAATAAAAATTGTTAATTTGCATGTTTTAGGCTCAGGGACTAAATTGAATAAAAGTAAAATATTAGAGACGGTTTTGTAAAAAATTCAAAATTAGTAAATTGCATAAAATAAATTATTTTACTATCTAAATTAATAAATTTAATAAAATTATTAATTTAGATCAAGATCGAGTGGAAAATCAAGGAGAATAAAAAATTACCAAATAGCCCCTATAGTTCGACATTTCTGTAATTTAGTCAGGTAAGTTCGTATGAACTATAATCACTTAAATGTTGATTAAATTGATTGTTAATGTTTTGTTCTAATGTAAATGATTCAATATATATGTTATTATGCAGTTTATCAAGTCATGAAATGATGGAAATCCAACGACGTACGACGATTATCGAGCTCCATTTGAACATTAGGAATTCGTAGGAAACAAATGACATGTATTTAGGGTTACCATATTTTTGGGTGTTAGTCTTGAATATCCTACCGATTGCTGGGGTCCAACATTTGTTGCGGATACTCTACTGCTCGTGTGAGCAGTATCGTGTAGCTTACGTTCTGACTCACAACTCGTGTGAGCAATGATGTAAAGGAAAGTAAATGTTACGATTATATGTTTAGCACACTTCGTGTGAGCTTTCCCACGTATCCGATGATATTCTAAATGATTCAACGAGCAAGAAAAATGAAAGGAACGGTAAATGTTCAAATGAACTTTATCATGTATTTATGAAAAGGTAAGCTTTCACTTGGCATTATGCATATGTTCATGGAAAGGTTAAATGATTCAAATGAAATATGTTCATATGGAAATGGATCATCATATGTATAATTCAAGTAGTTTATGTATGTATGCACTAATTCGTGCATTGATGATGATGTTTAGGCTTGTGCCAAGCTTGTGTTCATGGTTGATTTTTATGCCTATGCTTTGTAATATTCAAATGGAACGGGTAAGAAAAGGAAGTGAAACGGTAAGTCATAACTGGGATATAATATGATGATATCAAAGAATTGATGAGTTAAATGATGTATTTATATGTGAGCAAACTACTTATGCTATGGATGAATTTAACTATATCATGGATAAATACACTAAGTCGGGAATTGATAATGTTTTTTAGGCTTATGATAATTTTTGGGAACGGAATGGAAAGTAAGTAAATTGGAAGGTGTATAATCTTATAAAAAGGTTGATGATTATATATTATTTCTTATAAAATCCTATCATGTTATGGATGATAAATATATGCGACATTAATAAACTTACTTATTTGTGAGTTGATGATTATATAGATTTATGAATCTTATGGCATTGGTATAGGTTTATGTTTGTTCTATAAATTTTATCATTGAAATGAAATATTATGCTTAAATTTTATACGATCTTACTAAGCAAACAATGCTTACGTACTTATTTTCCTTTACCTTACAGAATATTGGAAGCTCGATCGGTTTGGAAGCTCGTCGGAGATTTATCACACTATCTAGATATTCTGTCGATAGATTTTGATGTTTTAATCAAGGTTATAATGACATATATAGGTGAACTTGTGGTTTATGTTTTTGATGAGTTTGGCATGTATATGTCATTTCGGTTGATGTAACCTTGGTACTTTTGATGCCTTTGTTGATGTGTGTTGTTTTGACAATGTGATAATGCATGTGAGAAATGGTCCAAATGGTAATGTTACTTTGACATAGCATGAATCTAGTATGGCATGGTTGAAATATGTAAATTGTGATATGATTTGGCATAAAAAATAAGTTAATTGATGAATGGTTAAATATGCACATGTTTAGGTATATTTGATACATTGTGATTGGTGCCTTTTGGCATATTGGTTGTATGGATAAATGACCTTTTGGATCTGTCTTATTATGCACGTTTTAGGTATGTTTGATTGAATGTGAAATGGCTTGTAGGTGTATGCTTGAATTAGGTGAAAAAAATTGCTTGAATTTGGCCTATTTCCTGTCTACATGGCCATGAGACACGACCGTGTGTCCCTTGTAGGTTTTAAAGGTGGTTTTTCGAAAGTTACACGACCTAGCACACGGGTATGTGGCTTGGTTATGTGACCCAAGTCAGAGAGTTACACAGGCACAGACTCGTCTGGGACACAACCGTGTATCTTTACTTCGAATGTCCACACAACCTGAGACACGAGCGTGTGTCTTAACCGTGTGACCTCTGCAGTGTGAAATTTTCTATCTTTTTCCAATAAGTTCTAAATGTTTTGATTTAGTCTTAAATCATTTTTAAAGTGTCTTGAAGGCCTCGAGGGCTCAAATAAGGGACAATATGCATGTGTTTGAATGGACTATGATATGATTTATGAAATGTTTAGAAATGAATGATTATAAGTTACATTTTTACGGTAATACTTTGGAACCCTATTCCGAAGACAGATACGGGTTAAGGGTGTTACAGACATGGTTGTGTGAGTAATCCCTGTAATAACCTAATGACATGTGAAGTTGGGGTCACACGGCCGTGTCACCAAGTCGTTTAACAAAGCTCAGCCTGTGTGGCTCAAGAACATGGTTGTGTGGCCAGACTGTGTGCAATTCGAATATAAGGTCACACGCTGTGTCGTTAGGTCGTGTAACTCCCTAAGACCGTGTGGAAAAACCTGTACCAAAATTAAATAGGCCACATGGCCATGTGAGGTGACTGTGTGGGACGTACGACCGTGTGGTAGACTGTGTGCACATTAAATAACTTTAAAATCAAGCCGTTTCACCTACCATTGCTTGGTTACCAAGCCATACCATTTGAACCTATAAATACCCATTTTAAAACATACCAAATCATGTCAAAACATGCCATATACCATTTAACCTAAGTTCCTAACCAATATCTCAGAAAGGCACCTCAATTTACAAATAAAAATAAGCAAAATGAATATGCTTAAACATACCAATTCATTAACATTATATGACATTTTCTCAATCATTTACTTAAGCACAACTAAGCTTTATATCAACTTCATGATTCAACAAATATATCAAAACATATCAAGCATCTTTTCACATCTGAGCATTAACCAAAAACATATAGCATAACAAGACATTTCTCAACCATATGGATATTAAGCAAACACTTCAAGCACTCTAACAAGTCATCAACCAAATACCGTTACCTTCTCGTATATACATATACACTTATAAACATAATAAGCAAGACGATCAAGATACAAAATGAATTTTATAACTAAAAGGCTTCCTAGGTACATGTTGATAACTCTTGAAAAGAGTTATATTTTATGCCTTTAGACTTGATTAATTGCCTATACTGAGGTAAGTTTAGTTGCATCTTAGGATTTTCCATTAGTATTTTTAGGAAATTGCATTAAAAGGCTTGGACTATGCTTAAATGTTATTACATGTTACTTCTAATTGTTTGCGTGAAGGATTTGTTTGTTAAGTGGTAGGTGCAGAATGAGAAAACGAAGTAAATAAGTCAAGGTTTATCGTGGAAAAAGGTTGGACAGTTTGCCAACATGAATGCCGTGGAAATGCTAGCAAGTGACTTAGTCAACACTTAACTGTTACCAGCCCTACTGTATGTGTACCAGAAAAATCAGCCTAAAAAAGAGGAATAAAATCATAGGATGATGGCCCTATTCTAAGAGGTATAAAACCCAACAAGAAAGAGGAAAAAAGAGAAGGGAGAGAGAGACGGTTGAGAAGAAAAATTGAGAAAAAAGTTCATTGGATGGGAATAGAGGATAACGGTTGAGAACAAGGCATAATAGTAAGGGAAAAGAAGGTAGTTCCTCTTAGCCACCATCAGATTGCGACGCCGAAGCTATCGGCCTGGATAGGTGAAAACCATCTTCCTAAAGTTCTTGTTTTACTTCTTTATTTACTGTTTTGTGAATTGAATTGAGAAGAATGATGTTAAATGCTATTCTAAATGTGAATGTTATTTTCCAGCCCATGAGTTAATCCCATAGGCTAAAATCATAGGTGATTGCTTGATGAAACCTTTATTCCCTTTAATCACTAAGACTTAGATTAGTTTTAATTTACTGTTTCATTTGATGGTATTTATGAATTGCATGGACATAATTTCTAAACATAGACGAATGTGCAACATGTTTATGAAATTAATTTAATACTGACAATGTTAGGTTAGTTAGATGGAAATTGAATGATATGAGTAAGTATTCAACTGAGTACTTGTAGTAGTCTCTAGACATAGAGCAGCGTTCCATATGGAAAGCAAACAAAATAGTGCTGGGTACTGTGTTAAAGGCATAAACATATATTTCTTTAGGCAAGGCATATTGTGGTCTTGCTCTCGAAAGAAGTAGACCATTTTAGATCTCTTCCAAGCAGTAGAATAAGATTGATGTTGCCGAGGCATATTTGGTTAACAAGGGTAGATTCTCAGTGATCCCAACCTTCCAAGTCAACATTGTTTATTCTTTAACCTTTGCCATAGCATCACTATTTTCACATCCTTAGTTGTTACTTGTTTACATATTATTCATGCAATTGTTCTCGTAATTGCCATAGCATACTTACTCTTGTCTTGCCATAACATTTTCATTTATTTGTTACAACTCACAAATTACAGACATCAATATTCCTTAATTATCTTTGTATTCTTATTATTTTTTTTCCATAGCAGTAATCTCACTCCTTTATAATAACTTAACCAATTTATACTTAATCGATCCCTGTCTTAACCAATTTATACCTAATCGATCCCTGTAGAAATGATCTCACTTATCACTTTATTACTTGATTTGACATGTATACTTACACAATTTGGATAGTATATTCACACACGACAAGTTTTTGGCATTCTTGTCGGGAATCAGCAATTTGGTGAAAGTTAGTTTGGTTATTTTACTTAATTCCATTAGTTTTATTTAACTTAATTGTTTTTAATTTCTACAGGTTTGCTGTTAATGCATAGGTAGAGGCATTCCTGCTAACGAAGAGTATTTTTTTAACCTTGAGATCGAGAGAACTTTGAGAAGAAGAAGAAGAAGAAGAAGAAGAAGAAGAAGAAGAAGAAGAAGAAGAAGAAGAAGAAGAAGAAGTGTGTAACATGGCTAGGGATAGGAATGATCCTGGTCTGAATGATCCATTAAATCTAAATGGTCAGGATGTTGATCTTCCTATTCATCACGTGATTGATGATCGAGACAGGCCAATTTGAGAGCATGTTATGCCAATTTTGGATGATCTGAATCCAAGGATAGTCAGGCTGTACATACAAGCCCAATATTTCGAGTTGAAATCGGTGATGTTTTAGATGTTGCAAGTAGTAGGGCAGTTCAGCAGGTTACTTACTAAAGATCCAAGACTGCATTTAAGACTTTTTTTAGAAGTCTGTGACTCGTTTCGTCTACTTCGCGTGGCTTAATGCTTTACAGTTGGGAACAGTGACATCATGGAATGATTTTTTCTATGGTACAATCCACCAAACATGAATGCCAAGCTTAGAAACGACATCACATCTTTTTGGCAATTGGAGGATGAAACACTATATGAAGCTTGGGAATGATTTAAAAAATTACTTCGGAAATGTCCGATGCATGGGTTTTAGCATTGGATAGAAATGGAGATGTTTTATAACAGGTTGAATAGACATACAAGAATGGTAGTTGATGTTTCTGCCAATGGTACTTCGTTGGATAAATCTTATAATGAAGCTAGTGAGATTTTGGAACGGATTGCCAACAATGATTATTAATATCCGACCATGCAAGTTGGGACTAGCAGAAGAACTGTTGGTGTCGTGGAACTTGATGCAAATACTTCATTGACTTCTAAGGTATCATTTTTAACTAATATGATCAAAACAATGAAGAGACCAACTATAGTTTAGGATATAAAAGCGGTTGAGCTAGCATGTGTTTATTATGGTGAATACCATGTGTTTGACGAATGTCCATCAAATCCAGCATCTGTATGCTACATGGGTAATTTCAACCGAAATAATAACCCTTATTCCAACACCTATAATCTAGGATGGAAGCAACATCCAAAATTTAGTTGGAATAATCAATGTGCGGGGAATTTTAACAATGCTGCAAGATAGAATGCCATCAGTGAACCACTTGGTTATACTCAACCTATGCCAAGGCAAAATGTGTAATAAGGTAAAACATCGGCTTTATTATCATCATCATCATTTATTGAAGCCTTGTTGAAAGAATATATGGACAAGAATGATGCCGTAATTCAGAGTCAAGTTGCATCCCTTCGAGCTCTTGAGAATTTAGTGGGGCAGATAAGAAATGCTTTAAATTTGAGGCCACAAGGAATATTGCCAAGTGATACCGAGAATTTGAGAACATAAGGGAAGGAAAAGTGCAAGGTCATCACTATCAGAAGTGGAAATCAATTGAATGAAATCGTTAAAGATGCCATAGCAGAAGAGGGAAAATCAAATTTCAACAATGGAAAGATTCCAAAAACGTCTGAAAATCACACTGCGTCTGAAAAGGGTAAACAAAAGAATGTTGTAACAGAATTGGATCATGTTGCCAACAAAAATGCCACAATAAAACAATATCAGCAACTTGAGGGATGACCACCTCCACTTTTTCCTCAACGATTCCATAATTCTTAACAGGATGTTCAGTTCAAAAGATTTTTGGATGTCTTGAAGCAACTCCATATCAACATACCACTAATAGAAGCTTTGGATCAAATACCCAATTATGTGAAATTTGTGAAAGATATATTGTCAAGGAAGCGCAGATTGGGAGAATTTGAAACTGTTGCTCTCACTGAAGGGTACATAGCGATGCTAATGAATAAATTACCCCTACAGTTGAAGGACCCAAGGAGTTTCTCTATCCCTTGTTCAATTGGAAATTAGTATGTTGGTAAGACATTATGTGATTTAGGAGCAAGAATAAATCTAATGCCTATGTCTATTTTCAGGAAGTTGGGAATTGGGAAAGCAAGACCTACTACAGTTACGTTGGAATTTGCTGATCGATCCTACGCACATTCGGAAAGTAAAATTGAGGATGTACTAGTAAGAGTAGATAAGTTTATTTTCTCGATAGATTTCCTCGTTTTAAAATGTGAAGCTGACCACGATGTGCCAATTATTCTTGGAAGACCTTTTCTTGCTACATGCAGGACTTTAAGTGATGTGCGGAAAGGTGAGCTAACCATATGGGTAAATGAACAACATATTACTTTCAAGGTATTCGATGCCTTGAAATGTGCCGATGAGAATAAAAAATGCCATGCTATTGATTTGATAGAAACAACAGTAGAGGTAGAATTTGCAAAATTTTGCCACAACAATTCTGATAGTGAGGAAGATTTACTTTAGTAGATTGATGCAATAATTTTTGAGGACCTTGTTGAACTTGCGAAAGCCAAGCAGCCTGCGGATAGACTAGGGAAGAAGTTTGAATCCTTGGATTTATTAGATCACTCTTTCAAGCCTCCTAAACCGTCTATAAAGGAACCTCTCACACTGAAGTTGAAACCTTTGCCGCATAATTTAAAATATGCTTATTTGGGAGAAAACAACACTTTGCCAATAGTTATTTCTGCCAAGCTTACACCCGATCAAGAGGTGAGGTTGTTGGAAATACTCCTATGATCTAAAAAGGCATTGGGATGGACAATTTTTGACATTAAGGGAATTAGCCCTGCTATCTATATGCATAAAAATTTACTAGAGGATTGCCATAGCAACTCCATAGAACAACAAATGAGTTTGAATCTAATCATGAAGGAAGTTATTAAAAAAAGATTATGAAGTGGTTAGATGCTGGCATTATTTACCTGATTTTGAACAGCTCATGGGTTTGTCCTGTACAATGTGTACCTAAGAAATGAGGTGTCACAATGATCAGCAATGATAACAACGAGCTTATTCCAACTTGCTTTGTCACGAGATGGAAAGTATGCATGGATTATCGCAAGCTCAATAAGGCAACTCGGAAGGACCATTTTCCTTTACCAGTTATTAACCAAATGTTGGATAGATTAGCTAGGAAAGCTTACTACTATTTCTTGGATGGTTATTCAAGATACAATCAAATTGCCATAACTCCAAATGGCCAAGAGAAGATAACTTTCTTGTGTCCATATGGTACTTTTGCGTTTAGACGAATTCCATTCGGGTTGTGTAATGCCTCGGTAATATTTCAGTGTTGCATAATGGCGATATTCTCAGACATAGTGGAACATTTTCTTGAAGTCTTCATAGATGATTTCTCTATCTTTGGCAATTATTTTGAAGACTGTTTGACAAATCTTGAATTGGTTCTGTGCCGTTATGAAGAAACAAATCTTGTCTTGAATTAGGAGAAATGCCACTCCATGGTTTGTGAAGGTATTGTACTAGGTCATAAGATATCGCAGCAAGGGATTGACGTTGACAAAGCAAAAATTGATGTGATGGACAAATTGCTACCTCCGACCAGTGTCAAGGGTATTAGAAGTTTTCTAGGTCATACGGGATTTTATAGAAGATTCACTAAGGAATTTTGAAGATATCTAAACCCTTGTACGCCTTGCTAGAATAGAATAGACCTTTCAATTTTGATGAACCTTGTTTGATCGCTTTCAAGGAGTTGAAAAGACGATTGGTAACAACACCAATTGTAATCATTCCGGAATGGACACTGCCTTTTGAACTCATGTGTGATGCCAACGATTATATTATGGGAGCAGTGTTGGGATAACATAAAGATAATGTTTTCATGCAATTTATTATGCGAGCAGGACCTTAACGGATGCTTAGTTGAACTACACCACTACGGACAAGGAGTTATTGACTGTGGTGTTCGCATTCGATAAATTTCGATCTTATTTAGTTGGCACCAAAGTCATGGTCTACACAGACCACTTTGCTATTAAATATTTGGTGACCAAGAAAGATGTCAAGCCAAGATTAATTCGGTGGATACTTTTGTTGTAGGAGTTTGAGTTAGAAACTCGAGATAGAAAAGGGACTAAAAATCACGTGGTTGATCACTTGTCAGGGTTAGAAGTTGGAAATGAAGAAGAAAAAAATTCAACTTATTAAAGATGATTTTCCAGATGAGCAACTATTGGTTTCCATGGCATTACCTTGGTATGCCAATGTAGTGAACTTATTAGTAAGTGGGCTACTGCCACCTGATCTCAACAGCCAAAGAAAATGGAAGTTCTTTCATGATGCCAAGATTATTATTGGCATGAACCCTTCTTGTTCAAGCAATATGCTGATAAGATAATTAGGAAGAGTATCCTCGATGACGAAGTTCATAGCATTCTGAAGCATTGTCACTCAGCGCCTTACGGTGAACACTTTGGAGGAATGAGAATTGTTGCTAGGGTACTCCAATATGGTTTTTATCGGCCGAGTTTGTTCAAGGAGGCTCATGAATTTATCAGTTGTGCTATCGTTGTCAGAGGACAGGTAATTTATCTAGGAGACACGAAATGCCGTTGAAAAATATTTTGGAGATTGAAATGTTTGATGTTTGGGGAATCAACTTTATGGGTCCATTTCTATCATTGTTTGGTAATCTCTATATACTTGTGGCAGTGGACTATGTCTCTAGGTGGGTTAAAGTGGTAACGCTCTCTAGAAATGATGTTTTGCACAAGTATGAGGTGAAACATAAGATTTCCATGGCATATCATCCCCAAACAAACTGACAAGCGGAGATTTCTAACAGAGAAATTAAACAAGTTCTGGAAAAAGTGGTAAACCCAACTCAAAAAGATTGGTCCTCTAAATTGGATGAAGCTTTGCGGGATTATCATACTGCATTCAAGACACTATTGGGGATGTCACCTTTTAAGCTTGTTATTGGGAAGCCATGTCACTTACCTGTTGGGTTAGAGCATAAAGCATTTTGGACTATTAAAAAGCTAAATATAGACTGGGAAGCTATTAGAACTGAATAAAATGGAAGAATTCCGGGCATAGGCATATGAGAACACTAAACTATATAAGGAAAAGATCAAGCGGTGGCATGAGAAAAGGATTATGCTAATGCAATTAGAACCAGGACAACATGTGTTGTTGTTCAACTCTAGGCTCAAATTGTTCATTGGCAAATTAAAATCTCGCTGGTCAGGTCCCTCTGAAGTAGCTCAAGTCTATCCTCATGTAGTTATTGATGTCAAAGATATGAAAATGGGGGTCACATTTAAAGTTAATGGACAGCGCTTGGAGCATTACTGGGGCGCTCATGTGGATCGAGACAAGCAATCCATTAACATTCGAGATGTTTGAGCTAATAATTTTATTTTCTATTTTTCTTTTTGTTAATTTCTTTACTTTAATTTTGTTTTTAATTCTTTAATGTTATTTTCATTTCTGTTTTTATCTTTGAATAGTTTTTTCCTATGATTTCCAGAGACAGAATAAAAAGTGTGAACTTATCATTTTTGCTACTAAGAGGAGTTTGCCATATCATTGCGAAAGCGAGTTATGCCACGGAAAATTGGGAAATAGACGTAGAGGTACAAGGTAAAATGGGTTGACGTGACAGAAAAGTCCAAGGGAGAGATTTCTGGACGGTTGGGCCCATTACGTTACTTGGGTAATGTATGGTGGAAAAGCCAAAATTCTTGTTTTAGGGCTAGGTCACGTCACAGTCCCCCCCAAAATCCCTTTGCTTTTCCCTCCTCCATGCTACGGAACTTAATCTACACATTTAATTTTTCAAAACCGTCAACACTATCTTATAACAATAATTGTGAGGTTGGGTTGTATGATACCCATTGGCCCATTGGGAATTTGTTTCCTAAATATTTGGGCATGTAACCTTTTCACTTTCCCTCCAAATTTCCATCACACGAAAGTCAGGCAATAATTACCGGCCTCCCATCACTCACGCCATACCCCATTTACTCCTTACTTTGCCGTCGTTTTATTTTACCCTAACCTCTTCAATTCTTTTATAGTTACCCTAAATTTTCTTTTTCTCCACGCTTATTTGTGCTTTCTTCAGACACTACAAATTTTATTCTTCCATTTCTACATAGACTTTTACCTTAACTTTCCAAAATGGCTAGACGATCTACCCTTCAATCATCTGCTATGCTACCCCGCACTTTCTTTAACGTTGTGCCAGAAAAACAGTACTAGAAACATCTCTAAGTAACCCTTTTGCTTGGAAAAAGGTTTTCTTTTTAAAGACGATCCTTTCATGGGATACGACTCTTCCGTTTCTTCTATCGTCGAGCAACATGGGTGGAAAATTTTTTATTTGCATCCGAAGGATGTTTTGACCAAGATTGTTCGTGAGTTCTATTCTCACCTTACTTCCCTAAATACTACTTTTATATGTGCACGAGGAATCTTGGTTTTATTTGATAAGGTCACTATTAATGCTTAGTATGGTCTTTTTGATATCCAAGATGTGCATACCCAGTTTACTGCAGCCATCACTGCTAATGTATTGAACCCGCTTTTTCAAGACCTTTGTATGGATATTTGAAGTCCAAGTGTAGGGCTTGGTATCACTTCTTTAAGATGCGCCTACTCCCTTTTACCCATAACTCAATAGTTTTTAAGGAGTGGATGTTGCTACTCCATCCTATCATGCAGGGTAAGACCACAAGTTACTTTGCCTAAAGTGATATATGTCTATAGGCCTTTAGCATGGTACACAACATTGTTTTGTTTTCTTTTCATTTGGAATGCTACTCTATGTCAAAAGACTGCTACAAGTATTCAGTCAAATACTTGCTCATATCATTCAATTTCCATCTAACTAACCTAACCTTGTCAGTATTAGATTAATTTCATAAACATCCTACACATTCGTCTATGTCTAGAAATTATATGCATGCAATTCATAAATACCATCGAATGAAATAGTAAATTAAAACTAAAAACACTAATGGAAAATCCTAAAATGAAACTAAACTTACCTAAGTACAGGTAATTAATCAAGTCTAAAGGCATAAAATATAACTCTTTTCAAGAGCTATCACAACCCCAAACCCGAGTTTCTTCTTGTACTGCCAGTCTACTCAAAGAACAATATATACATCAGTTCTCAGGAATCTTCTTTCTCCAAAAACTCGTTCAAGTGTCAGAGGTTCACTCAACAAAGGTAGTGCAGAAAATTTCATCCTAAAAACAAACTTTTCAAGGTGCTCATGTGTGCTTTCTGGCCAGAGCAAGCATCTCCTAATTTACTTAGTTCATTTGTTACTTAAACTCAAGTTGCTCTAAGCTACTCAAAATGTATATATATTATTCATATATTATTTTTATTTTTATTTTTAAATTAATGTAGGGGATTTAGCACGTTACAAAATTCTTTGACTCGATAATCACAATGGAGCAAAAACTAAATTACCGAGTACTCAATCATGTCACAATTTAAATAAAAATCACTCTTGAAGCTAAGGTTTTTAACTTAGAATATGGATAGAGCAAACAACTACTTTCTTAGCTATTCAGCCTGTTACTACTGCGGAGTGCCCCTTTTTTATTTTATTACACACTTTTACTCAAATTCTCCTTTTTAGACAACAGCACGATGGAGCAAACAAAGTAATGTTGACTTACTTGGCAATTCTAAGCCTTAGAGTGCCTACTATCCTTTATCTTATTAAGGAATGTTGGGGCAATGTGACTGAGTTTGGCTTTAAAAGTCCCTAAGTACATTAAAAGACACTCGTTATAGTCCAAAACTAACTGAGGTTAGGACATCTTATGTTTAGGAATTAAATTTCAAGCAACCTATCAAAAGCTAAATTCACCTAATCCATTGTCACATGTTCTAGATTTATTGAAGAATTTAAGCTCATCATCAAACATCACATGTAAAAGTTGTACTCATCATAGGCAAATCAGTCATTGGTCATTATGTGGCTAAACAAAATTCACTAAAATGAATATGCTTACTGAATATAAACAAAGTGTTTACTAAATAGAAAATGTATCCTACATGCTCAATACACCCTCAAACCTAAAGGGTGTATTTTCCTCATTGCATGTACATGCATGAAGCATGAATGCAAGAAGATATATATGTACAAAAAATGACATTGCAAAACAAATGGAATGCATGATGCAAGGAAAGGAAGAAAACTTCCCTGGCTTGGAGCTTAGTATGGTTACTTTATTCTTTTCTATAGGTAGATTTGTGTTCACTGTGTTTGTAACGCATTTTCCTTTTCAACGATTGGAGTGGCACATCCTGTTGTCTATCATCAGATTTGGTGATTTCATCAATAATTTGATTGATCTCGCAATCCTGTTTAGTCATAGGTTCAGTAAAGGGAGGTACTGTTGGTGTAGGTGTGGGATTTTCTTTTTCTTCTTCCTCACAATCAGCCACAATACTGACTTATTCTATTTTCTCTATTTCTTCCTCTGGTTCTTTGGTTTCTTTCTCAGCAGTGGCAAGTTCTGTGGCAACAAGGTCTGTTTTAGTTGGCTGGGCTTCACCAACTTGTAACACCCCTAACCCGTATCCATCGCCGAATTAGGATTACGAGGCATTACCGAACAAACACAACCATCCTTAATAAACAAAGACATTAAAATCTAACTAATATAGACATTGCAAACTAGCAAATCCATAAGAAAATAAACCATTTTAGTATGGCTATTATAATCATATATAATACAACAACATACGACCTTCAAAACATTTATCTAGCCTATACATGCCATAGTTAGAATTTAAATATTTAAAATACCGAGATAATAGATAAGGTGATGAGCTTGTTGACGATCCCCGAGCTTGCAGCTTGATCTAAAATCTATAAAACAGAGAGACGTAAACGAACAAAGTAAGCTTATATAGCTTAGTAAGTCTATAACATAACGAAAATATATATATGTCATATAATTTCCAAATCAAATTCACTGAATTCGTAATTAACACAAATAATTATTTTATTAGCATTTGCTGTCTTTAAACCATTTTATTTATAATCAAATATATATATATACCTAATAAAAATTATAACCGAACGTAAACATATTCATCAAATACTTATAAAAAATGTATATACACCTCAAATACATATATATACTTATCAAATGCATTTGCCGAATATATATATATATATATATATATATATATATCAATTGCTTATCAAATGCATATACCAAATGCATATATATTTAATATATGCATATACCGATTGCACATATATATAGATATTTAATAATTTCTTAGATCGAATATATATATGCTCATCAATTTAATATAACCAAAATCATAGCTATATCAATTTCATATTCTCACATAATTTAAACAGCTTCACCAGCACTTAGCCTGCTAGGTTTTAAAACCTGATTCGGTACGCCGACTTTTAGCCTGCTAGATGTATAGTCTGAATAATTTCACTGGCATAAAGCCTGCTAGACATAAAGTCTGAATTATTTCACTGGCAATAAATCAAATTAGTACTGAGCTTTAACAAAAGAATCTCAATTCACAGAAGTTGTATCTCATATTTGTATATAAAACCCACTTAAAATTCAGCTCAATAATTTATAAACCATATCTTTAAATAACATAGATAATATAAAGTTCAAACATCAATTCCAGCTCAATAATTTCATACTTCCAATGCTATTCAAGAGTCAGTACATGAATAAACATACATAATTCATTACAAGAATATATACTTGTATATTAACATAACCGAACCTCATGTAACCTTGTATAATTGTCATACCTAATTTCACTATAAAATCATATACATGTATGTATACGGATCATTCGAATATAACATATATATATATATATATAATTACCAACTCACATATATAAATATAAGTTACATATCTTAATCAAATCTAAGAGTTTATACACATATATATATATACATATATTCGAACCTAATATACATATATATGTATAAATCATACTTACCTTGTATTAAAACCAAGAATTTATACATATACAACATTCATACTTCCACTAAATTAAAAAAACTATATATATATACATATGTATATATATTCGATCATTATTTATATAATTATAAATATAAATATATACATATTCGTACCTTTATCTAAATTCAAAGTTTATTCATGCTATTACATATATTTTGAATCTATTATATACATGTATAATTTCATATCTAATTTCATTACAAGAGATTTTCATATATATACATGCCTATCTCTAATCTCACCTTTACTTATATAAAATTTAAACCTATAATTTAATTCATAAACTTATACAAGATTATACTTGTATATTCAAACTATCAAATACTTATATCAAATTCATACTTATACTTCAAATTATAAACATTTAATTACAGCTCATCAAGTATACCATCGATATACATGTATAAATATTGATTTAATAACTTTTAAATTGCTAATAGACTTACCTCTGACAATGATAATCGAAACGGAACGATTAGTCAACGACTTTAGTCTTTCCCCGATCCAAGTCCGATTTCTTTAATTCTTGATCTAAAATTCAAATTGAACTCATTCAAATATAATTTCATTCAATTTTGTCCAACAACACATAAATGGGCAATTTACCATTTTACCCCTACTATTTAACATTTTAACAATTTAGTCCAAATTGTACAAAACACAAAATATTTCAAATTGACCACACTATGTTTTGGCCGAATATTTCCTAGACCCATATAGATCCTTGAAAGTCATTTATTTCACCTTTTAGTCCCTCAATTGAATATTTTCTTACAAATTAATCCAAATAATTAAATTCATCAAAAATTCAAGAACACACATTATAATCTATCACATATCTTTCATATTTCATCATCAACTATTACCAAGCTCAAGTATTCATAAATGAAATGTCTCAAAATCACTATCAAATTATAAAATTAAAGCATGGGCTAGATATAACACGAAGCAACGATCACAAAAACGCAAAAATCATCAAAAACCGAAACCAAACATACCTTAAATCAAGCCTCAAAGATGGCCGAATAGCTTGGTTGTTCTTCTTTTATTTTCTTTTCTTAGTTTCGATTAGATGATAATGAAATAAAAGATGATGGTGGTCTTTATTTGTTTAATTATAATATTATAATATAATATATATATTATAACATTTATAATTAATATAAAAACTATATATATTATACACATAATGCCGCCCACTATTCTATTTAATGGTTAAATTGCTAAACAAAACCTCCATATTAAAAAATAACCACTAGTCAGCCCCTTTTTAGAAATAACCATTAAATTTTTATTTTACGTGATTTAATCCTTTTATTTAATCGGACACTCAAACGGCGAAATTAAAGCACGAAATTTTCACACTAGTAAATTCACACATAATAAACACAGAAAATAATATTAAAATATTTTTTGAATTCGCATTTGTGGTCCCGAAACCACTGTTCCGATTAGGGTAAAAAAATCAGGCTGTTATACAACCCCTTCTGCTACAGCCGCTTGCAATTCCTTAGGGAAGTCAGGAAAAGTAAGAATTGGCTTGGTGAAATTCTTTTTAATAGGCCTTTTTAGAGCAGCGTTCCTCCTCTCCACATAGGCCCATTAGAGAGCCAATTTTCCTTGCACTTTTTCCAAATTTGCAGTAAGCTGAAGTTGATGAGTCTTGAAAAGATTATTTTTCTTCTGCAACTTTGCCAATGAACTAAGCACTTGTTGCTCAAATAAACTATTAGAAGTGGAGGTGGTTGTAGTGGAAAATGTTGGCGTAGAGGATGTTGAGGCTAAGCCAGGAGGTTGTTGCCGTGGAAAATCCTCCCCAGAAATCTTTGCAACAATCATTCTTGTAATGGCCCCTTTATTTGGGACGACATCCTTATTGCCTTGGACTGAGACCTTAACACGCTGGCAAAGTGTGGTGATTAAGGAAGGAAAGTTCAGACTCCTGGCATTCTTTTGTGCGCACCAGTGTACTTCGTTGAATATAATCTTACCCACATTAATTTTCTTACCCTGCATGATAGAATGGAGTAGCAACATCCACTCCTTAAAAACTATTGAGTTATGGGTAAAAGGGAGTAGGCGCATCTTAAAGAAGTGATACCAAGCCCTACACTTGGACTTCAAAGATCCATACAAAGGTCTTGAAAAAGCTGGTTCAATCCATTAGCAGTGATAGCCGTAGCAAACTGGGTATGCACATCTTGGATATGAATTTAATGTTTATTGCCGAAATGAAAGTATAACACGAGAG
The DNA here is from genome assembly GCF_025698545.1 of Gossypium raimondii. Taxonomy (NCBI): domain Eukaryota; kingdom Viridiplantae; phylum Streptophyta; class Magnoliopsida; order Malvales; family Malvaceae; genus Gossypium; species Gossypium raimondii. Next base: position 21,244,984 of record NC_068573.1, on the reverse strand, counting down.
TTCGCAAAAAATACTGAACCTCAATTTACTTGGGTAATATATAGATATCTCCTGCCAATACCATCTCCACTCCAAACCCCCGTAATACACCAAAACACAAATGTACTCTATCCCGCGTTCAATTCAAATTGAGCATCAAATTCAATATTATAACTCAGATAATGATTCATTTCCCATAATGAAACATATATATTATATCATGTAATACCAATCACCAATTTATATAAATGTTCAATTTTAACCGTACAAACTTACTTGGACTGAATTGTAGTAACTGTTCCGCTATTTTTCCTTTTTCACGAGTATCTACGGGATCTTAATCTAAAATGTAAAATTACTCCTTTATCGACTTAAATTTCACCTGCTGACAAATCAAGCATTTAGCTTCAAATTCACAAATTTCTCATTTCATACTCAACCAACAATACATTTGTTTAAAATCACATTACATTTTCGTGCTACCTGGATGAATAGAATACTTACTACTGTGAGCTTCAGATCGAATATCATGTTTTAAATCAAGATTATTTGGAACACAAATTCTATCACGGTAATGTAATGTACCATTATCATCAACACTGTACTCTGTACTCAAACTATCCTGAAGCAATTGTCGTTTCATCATCAACCTTGAATCTTCATTTTTCAACTCCCGAATTCGTTGTAGAAATACATGTTTAATTCTCAACTCTACTAATACAGAACCATCTTCATTCAGAGCTAAATGAGCGTTCAACACTCGAAGTTCAAACAATGACAACTTTCGACTTAGTGCATCCACAACTACATTGACCTTTCCTGGATAATAATCAATAACCAGATCGTAATCTTTTAGTAGCTCTAACCACCGTCTCTATCTTAAATTCAGTTATTTCTGAGTCATCAAATACTTTAAACTTTTGTGATGCGTAAACACGTGACATTTCTCGTCGTATAAATCATGTCTCCAAATCTTCAAAGCGAATATAATCGCGGCCAACTCGAGATCATAGTAAGATAATTCTTTTAATGTGACTTTAACTATCGAGAATCATAAGCTATTACTTTCCCTACCTGTATAAGCACACAACCAAAACTATTGAGAGATGCATCACTATAAACAACATATGCTACTCAAGATTTAGGCTAAGTCAACACTGGAGCTTCCGTCAACATGTTCTTCAGCTAATCAAAACTCTGTTGGCACTTATTGGACCAAACAAACTCAACATTTTTCTGTAATAATCAGGTCATTGCGAAGTAATAATCAAAACGTTTTTAACAAAAACGTAGATAGTAACCTGCTAAACCCAAAAAACTTCGCACTTCTAAAACATTCTTTGGAGTCTTCCAATTCATTATAAGAGAAATTTTAGTCGGATCAACTCAGATTCCGTTAGCTGATACTATGTGACCCAAAAATCCAACCTCTCGAAGTCAAAATTCACATTTACTAAATTTTGTGTACAACTATTTTTCTCTCAAAATCTGTAGTACGATTCTCAGTTGGTGAGCATACTCAGATTCTGCCTTGGAACAGATCAATATATCATCAATAAACACAACAACAAATCTATCCAAATGAGGTTGAAAAACCCAATTCATTAAATCTAGAAAAGTAGCAAGGGCATTAGTCAAACCAAATGACATTACCAGAAACTCAAAATAACCGTAACGAGTTCTAAAAGTAGTCTTTGACACATTATAGTCTTTAACCTTCAATTAATAATACTCGAATCTGAGATCTATCTTCGAGAACATTGTGGCACCTTTTAATTGATCAAACAAATTGTCGATACGTGGAAAAAGATACTTATTTTTTATTGTGACTTTTTTCAGCTGTCTGTAATCTATACACAATCTTAAAGAGCCATCTTTCTTTTTCACAAACAACACAGGTGCACACCAGGGAGACATGCTCGGTCAACTAAACCCTCGGTCTAATAACTCTTGTAACTATGCTTTCAATTCTTTTAATTCAGCTGGTGCCATGCAGTACGATGATATTGTTATCGGTGCAGTTCCAAGAACCAAATCAATCACAAACTCAACTTCACGATCAGGAGGTAAACCCGACAACTCTTTAAGAAATACATCAGTGAACTCACTAACAACTAGTAACTGATCTAACTTCGATTTTGAATCTCTGGTATCAAGATATATGCTAGAAATGCTTCGCTACCTTTTCGTAACAATCTTTGAGCAAAAAAGGCGTAAATAATTCTAACAACATCTTTCAGACTCTCAGACTCAATTGAAATCATCTCTCCTGCCTGACATTTCAAATCAATCTGTTTCTATCTACAGTTTACTACAACATCATGCAACGATAGCCAATCCATCCCCAGAATAACATCAAATTCCCAAAAGGGTAACAACATCAAATCGACAAGGAATTCACACTCTGATGCATGATCCACCCAAATCACGCTGAACAGAAAGTATAACGCGAGAGTTCACAACAAATGCTAAACCTCAGTTTACTTGGGTAATATATATATATCTCCCTCCAATACCATATCCACTTAGATAATTATTCATTTCTCGCAATGAAACATATATATTATATCATGTAATACCAATCACCAATTTATATAAATGTTCAATTTGAATCGTACGAACTTACCTAGATTGAATTGTATTAATTGTAGAAGTTTAGGGACTATTTCGCTATTTTTCCTTTTCCACGAGTATCTACGGGATCTTAATCTAAAATGTAAAATTACTCTCTTATCGGCTTACATTTCACATTCCAATTCATTTTACAATTAATACCCTTTTATTTTTTAAAATTACACAATTACCCTAAAATTTTATAATTTTTGCAATTTAATCCCTTAACCCGAAATTCATCAAATTAACCATTTTCACAAGTCAATATTATAACCAAATATACTAGGCCCTTAAAAGTCCGTAATAAATATTAATTTACTATTAAGCCCTAAAATTTTGACATTTTCACAATTTAATCCTAAAATCAAAATCTAATAAAAATCACTTTACAAATTCATCATATAACATAATAAAAGCTCCAAATACATGTTATTCATAAAAAAATCCAATATTCAAACATGGAAACTTCAAAAAATTTTAACAGAATAAAAAACAAAGGTACGGGCAAGCTGGACCTAGTTGCAACGATCTCAAAAATATAATAATTACAAGAAACCGAATTAAAATCGACTTACATGGAAAGCCTTTGAGTTAGCCGGAGGTGAAGCTTCAAAAATGGAAAAATTTTCTTTTTTTTTCGTGAAACATGAAAAGATGATGATGAATTTTAGTTTGGTTTTATTAAACTTTAATTTAATTATTAATTTACACGTTTATCCTTAAATATATCTTTATAAAATAACCATTTAAAGACCTATTATTGTCCATAAATGTTCTAATGGATTAATTACTCATTAAACCCCTTTTTATTTCATAGATAAACTATTAAATCTATGGAATTCAAGATTGACTAAATTTTGCACCTTTTTCAATTTAGTTTTTTTTCCGTTTAATTAACTATCTAAACGTTAATATTTCTAAACCAAATTTTAATACGATTATAATGACTCTATAAATATTCTAAAAATAATATTTACGAGTTGACACAAAGGAAATTTGTGGTCCTAAAACCAATGTTCCGTCACCACTGAAAATCAGGTTGTTATAATTCCAACCAACACATTAGTTTGACACCTAGTTCCTCATCGGATAAATTTGAAGCAAATTGTTGCACCCAGCGCTATCAAATAGAATGACTCCTAGTGTCTCTTTAGTTAAACTGAAACAAATTGGCACCCAGTGCCTCATAGTCTCTTAGTCGAAGAAATCCTTGAACTTTTCTTATCTTATGGTATGCCAACTATTTTCGACTCTGCACGAATAATTAATAAGGTTACCATTACTTATTTAATTCTCAATACATGTACCAATTCACATCAATTACATCATTAAGTCATTTATGCAATCATAGAATAATATAAAACATTTAATTATACATCCAATTCCAGATTTTCATGGATACACACATTTTTCACATATTCTCAAATTAATCCTTAATAACACCAATCATTTTTACCAATTCAAACACATCTCAATTTCCAAAATAGGGTGACCTTATATTCTTACCATACAAATACAATTCAAATGAAACAATTTACGTGTAATTCGGATTATAGAAACACAAACTGTAAACTCTGAGCTATTCGTCGACGATTTTGTCTTTTCCTTTCTTTTTCGAAGAATCCGGGTTGACGTTAGCTATGGATTAAAACAAAAAACACATTTCATCAATACACAAAAAATTTAACATGTAATTTCTAATTAAATCAACTTTTGCATTTTATTCAATTTAGTCCTTAAAATTGGGACTAACATAACTTTCACGTCTAACCTCAAATTTTTATACCAAGTTCACTCTAAGCCAAATTTAACTCCTTATTTCTCATTTCTACCCTAAAATTTCAAAATTTTTGCAATTTGGTCCCTATTGTGTAAAATCAACCATTGACTTTACAATTTAGTCATTTTTCACTTCTAATTAAAAATCTATCAAATTGGTCCCTAAAACTTTAACTATTCTACTAAAGTATCATCCTCAGATTTTAAAAATAATGAAAAATACAACATGATTTAGTTAGCTCGAGGTACCGGGATTTCGAAAACAAAAAGATTACAAGAAAATGAGTAAATTGAACTAATCAACTTGAGGCTTGAAATATTAAAACTGTTGCCATTCATCCTTCTCCCTTCTTTTATGTTTTGAAATTTTGGGAAATGAATGAGAAATATGTTTTGTTTTTTTTTTGCCCTTTTTAGTTTTATTATATTTTATTATATTATGGTTTTATAACATATATTATTATTTATAACCTTTATAACCTATATATATACTAATAGTTGTCTTATGACTATCGACTGTAATAAGAACATGGGTGCAATTTCTTTTTAAGTCCCTTAGCTATGTTTTACCTTATAATTCAATAACAATTCACACTTTTATCACTAACTTTCAGGTCGTTATAAAATCAGTCAAATATAATATTCAAGACTAGAAATAAGGATGCTAGATTGGCTATTCCTTAAGGAATGTGCAAAGGCTAGGTCAAAAGAAGATTATCAGTGGGGCACTATGGTAAACATATGTTGAGCTAGTGTGGAATGAATGGATCAGGGTAAGGATCCATTGTTGTGGTGAAGTCAATTGCAAGTCCGCTAGTAGTAGTAAACAATATGCATATTCGTGTATATGTTTATCTTTAAGGAGTCAATTAGGAAAGGTAAAATGGAAGCTTGAGATGAAGCTGGATAAGGTCAAGTCCCAGAAGAAATATTATTTGGAAACATACACTTATGAGTAAATCAGGGCATACGTTTGCCAACGGTTAGCTTAGAGAAAACAATACATCTGTTAAGCTAGTGAAATAACGGAATCCTCTAGATACTCAGGGAGTTTAGATTTTGTTCTTTTATTCTTATTTCCCTGAAATCTAGAATCTTATATAATTATTACTGCACAGAATCTCACTAAGTTCAACTGAACTTATGTTTGTTATGCCTTGTATGTAGGATCAAAGATTGTCAGGGTAGTTATAGGAAGGGACCAAACCAGACATCACCAAATTCACTCGATAGGCATTGAAATTATATCATGTATATAAAGGGACACCCTAGAGGCAATGCCTCGGAGAATTAATTAAGTTTTTTCACAAGGAAGTCTTAGTTTTATGTCATTGTAATTAATTTTTCATGTTCAATAAGGAGAATCGAATGTAAATGTAACCCTCTAAACCCAACCTAAACGTTATGGCCGAATCTTGAAGATCACATTGGCCATGTTGATGGCAAAGAAAATCATTTAGCTATTTTCTCTTAACAATCGTCATCATTTTAAAACGTCATTTTGATTTGCTTTAGGAAAGCCAAGTATTGTCTATAGATTTCTTTTAAAAGAATTTGTCGAAACCATTTACCTTTAGAAAAACTCAAGTATTGATGTTTACAGAAAACATCATATTTCAAGAAATTTTCACAATGGAAAAATACATAGCTAAATCTCACTCGTTGTTTTGAAAATGTGGTTTTAACGTATCTCGTAAAATCTCAATTTAATCAGTAGGTGGTGTTGGGTTTTGAAAATGAAGTATTGAATTTGAAAATACGAACGTTGAGTTGAGTTTGACATTATTATGAAAAATAAAGTTTTTACTACCGATTTCATAAAATCGTCTTAGATGATAGTTTCTTTTTAAAAAAATTCTAAATATGCAGTGTCATCCAAAAAGCAAATTCAAAAGAAAAGTCTCAAGCCACAATCCAAAGAAATAAAAACAAATCCCAAAATACCAATTACGAAAATATAATAGTTTATCTGAAAATATTCGAGTGCACCTCCATAAGCTAAGCCCATGTCCTAACCTCGAACATTATCTGAAAAGTCAAAAACTTAAAGGGGTGAGCTTTTGAAGCCAAGTGTGGGTGACATATATAATAACATAACTTAATACAGAAAATCATTAACCTAAAAAAAAATATATATATACATATAGAACCATTAAATCACATTTATTAGTATGCATAATGATGATGTCAATGCAACATTTTTTTAGAAACAGTGCAGATTTTTCAAAAAATGTTTCCTACCCATCTTTGCTACACACCATAATGAGTTTCCCAGAACTTTTCCATCCAATAACACACCAATAATTTAGACAAGCCACCAAATATCGTATTCAAGCTGCTAGAACAGAGCATTGTGGTCAAGGCACCCAATAATGCAAATATACTACAAAATACAAAATTTTGTGTTCAAACCACTAGAAATATGTAGATTATTAAACTGCTAGAATCTTCCTCTGTACAATATTATCCCAACCGCATGAATGCGATTTGGCTTACAGAACACAATTTTCAATAGGCAGCATACGAATAAGATCTTAATACGATTTAACACAATGTCAAGCTTAGCATGCGAATCAAAATATTAATAACTTAGTGTCATGTTTATAATACATGTATATTCAATATCACCATATATCACATATCATGAACATTAGGAAAACATGCATTATCACATTTTTAACACAAATATCACATAAGCACATACAAAACATCACAGATCTTAAGTTTTAGAATTACTTACTTGGAATACTCCTTTTTTTCGGATTTTATCAACCCATATGAATACTTAGCGTATTCGCCCTTTTTCACTTTTTAGATGTTTTATTAAACAATTATTTAATACTTTCACATATATACATTTTTATCTTAATTAAAAATAATATCATATATTTTTATCAAGGCAAATCCCCACACCTGATTTCGCAAATTCGATAGCAACAACTCCGTTTCCAAATCATAAAGGAATAAATCAAATCTTGAGTCGAAATCGATTTTCCAATTACACTTTCCAAAAGTGGGCTACGAATCTGAGATTTTGGAGTATCAGTAATATCGAAAGACTAGGGCTCAACAACTTCCTACGAAGATTTGATTAGGGAGGGGGATTTGCAACTAGAAAAAAAAGTATAAAACAAAAAAATTAGAATTATGATGTGAAATAATCTTTTTTATGAACAAAATATCAGAATTTAGTGTTTAAAAGAATCAGTTACGAATCGAGGAGGAGAAAAGAAGAAGAATAGAGAATTTTGGTAATGGTCGACGGCGACAATGGTGAGGTGGTGGTTCGATGGCTTTTAGAGGTGATGGAGTGGAGGAGAAATGCGAAGAAAAGGTGCTTTAGGTGGTGAAAACAAAAAGAAAATAAGAGAAAAGGGAAAGCAAGGAGGAGGAGCAACTAAAGGTAGAGGAGGAGAGCAAAAATGAGAAAAAAATAAAAAAAATAGAAGAATCTCCTAGGTGCATGGTCAGCCAAGGTATTCGAAGGGGAAAATATAAGTTTACGGATAAGTGGAGTGATAGGCGAATCATGGAGGGAATAAATGAGTGAAAAAGGTAAAGAAAAAGGCATGTTGACCAAGCCAAAAGGGATATATATCTTCCCTATTTGGCAATTAAAGGGATAGAAAAAGGGGGTTCGACCCACTTGAATTTTTTAAAAAATTAAATAAAAAGTGAGAGTGTGGGGACTTGAACAAGGGATCTTTTAGAAAGAATTCACTCACTTAATCACTAGGCCATTTTATTCCTTGTGACAAAACTAACGAATTAAAATAACTAAAATATGTGGTGTGATAGTAAAAATCTTAGAACTTGAAAAAAATTATTTGTAGTCTTATTTTGAATCCTCATGTTAATATAAGATATCAATGTATAGTTATGTGGTAAAAATTGATTAAACCTTGGTGTCATTAAGGTTGTTACTAAACCAAGTTACATTGCCGATTAAGTAACTCGAGTTAATTGTGACACTTGGTACTTAGACCCGATAATCGAGTTGGGTAAAGGGTGTTACAATTTAGTGGTATCAGAGCTTCAATTTAGTTGATCCTCAAGACATAAGAAGTTAAGGAATAACCCCTATAGGCATGATACATTAGATTTGGCTTAGTCCTTTAAGCTATTATAAAGTTAATAAGTGTTACGAGAATAAATGTAGGTTGATAGATCATTTTTAGTTGGTTGTAAATGTATTGGGAAATAACAAGATGAAATGTAAGTACAACAGAAATAAAAAAAACAAGGAATAATTGTAGAAAATTTCATTAATGGGGAGACAAGTACAAGTGCAAGAACAATCAAGCATTGTCCTCAGCTGGCGGACCAATAGTCTCTTCTACATATTTCTTCCCCTCGTCATTGACTTATTTTATAGGGGAAAGAGTAGTTGGCTCGGGTTCTGGTGGGAGAAGAGGTTGTTAGACTCCTTCCACTTCTTTTGGAGTTCCTCCCACTCAGCCCTAGAAGGATTCAACACTTTGAAGCCTAGATCAACGTCGATGAGCTTGTGCATGCAGCTAAAGTTGACTTGGCTCACATCAAAAGGCCTCACAATGAATTAGGAATGAAGAATGTGAGTTTAGGCAAATTCATATCATAAACATGATTATAAATAATAGCCTTTGTGGTAAACTATGAAAAGAATAGTCGTTGTGACGAACTCTGAAAAGAATAGCCTTTGTGGCGAACTCTGAAATGGATGCCTTTCTGGCAAATTCTGAATGGATCACCTTCGTGGTATGTTCTATCTGATTCCCTGTTTGTTGTTTTCTACTACGTGTATGTGGTGTGAACTGTCAGGAATATCTGGTATAAAACTGTATGTCAAGAAGGGTATCTGTTATTCCTGACAGTTCACTGATAGTTCCTACTCATATCTAAATGACTATCTCTATAGTAAGATATGAGTATAACCAAAATAAGGTATTGATATGCTCTGGAATAGTAGTTGAATAAAGTCTTAAGGGGTTTCCATGGAAAAGAGACGTGTATCTGTATGTCAAGAAGGGTATCTGTTATGATGATATGTAAGTATGAAAAGTAATAGGTATCATGTCTTCTTATAAAATTATTTTAAATCTGAGTCAATGCTATTGTGAATTATGAGATTCGGTTATAGCATGATATGATGCTCATCTGGGTGTTATACACTATATATTATCAATAGGGATATGTGTAGAGAACTGAATCAGGTGAATCTGGGTATGTCTGAGTGTGAACCAATGGGATGAAACTCTGCGTAAGTATTTTCCATATATATATGTATCCATCCAAGATAATGTCAATGAGTAGTTACTTGAAATAAGAGCATGGGTTAAGGTGATGAGTGTCGGAAGTAGTTTCCAAAGGTATGTTTTGTTAGATAGAATGGGATAAGAGATTCATGAATTGATTGGAAGGATTCCTCAGTGATATGGAAGACTAAGTATGATAAAGATATGATAACTTGCGTATAATGAAGTGATAAGACTGTATGGTATCAACTGAAGGAAATGACATATAGTAGTAGTTCACTCATAGCAACTTCAACAAGATTGCAAAGCCACCATCAATGCATGGTCATTGAGCTCACTAATTACTTTTTTCCTTTTAGGAATTTGGAAAGGGAACTTCGCCTGGAGGGACAACGCCAAGAGTACGCCAAATTTGTGGCGGAGTGGGTTGTTATGCATACACTGGATAAGTGGCGTAGTCTTGAATACGCCTTTGAGTCTGTCTTGAAATAGTTTCTAACTTGTAAAGATTTATATCAATTTTTCTGTAATGATTTATTTATCATATGTTCTACTTTAACTTTCCAAATGTTAAGTTTTTCTTTTGGAAATTCTAATAACAAGTTTTAAGTTAATTAAGAAAATGTAATCTATTTTCGTTAAATGTTTTGTATTGTTTAGTAACACATGAGATCCGGACCCAGTAAATCGAGTCGGGTTGAGGGAGTTACACATCCTTTTTAGACCCTCTACTATCTATTATTACAAAAAATTCACATCAATTTCATAATTTAATCACTTTATTCCTTTTGTACAAAACTAACAATTAAACTTTACAATCTAATCCTTTTCACATCGAAGATTAAAATCTATCACTTTAATACCAATTTCTTCAAGAAATTATTAATTGCAACTTTAAAATTTTTAACAATTTTACAAATTGGTACTTGGGCTAGCTAAATCAAGTTCCCACGACCTCAAAAACATAAAAATTACAATAAAATAACTTGAAAATTTACCAATTTGAAGGGTCAAATGTTTGAAATTTAAAATGGCTTTCTTTAAGTTGTCTTTTATACTTTAATTAAAATTAATTAACCTTATAAAAGGATTTAAAATAACCTAAGAAAGTCTAGAATAATGAAAGATCTTCAAGATAAGTTTTCTAATCAGACTTGATTCAATATCCATATTTCACAGGATTCAATTTCTTGATTCGGTCTAATCCAATTTTCAAAGATTTCTTGCTCTACAAGATGGATATTCAAATATGATCCAACACAAGTCCACATAATCATTTAATTCTTTTCCTAACTGATTTGGTTGAAAAGATTTCCTACTCCAAATAAGGCAAGCTATGCTCCCTATTAATGTGCACAATGAAAGTGGCCACTTCCTTTAGCACTTCGTTGGCCACTTATGTAACACCCCTTACCCGAGACTATTTCCAGATTCGAGCACGAGACGTTACTTGACTTAAGTTACTAGTTTGAGGCATAAAAAATACTTTTAAAATTAATTTCACTATTTACAACAAAGCAGTCCAATCGCGTAATAGTTACTAAATTAATTATAAATCGAGCTAAGAAACTCAAAATTTAGATCCGTAAATTTTCCATAAGACTAGACTCATATATATTCTTACCATAAATTTTTAAGAATTTTTGGTTCATCAAATTAGTACAGTTTATTAGTTAAAATCTTCCCTATTTCACAGTTTGACTATCCTGACCTCTCATCACTAATATTCAAAATTTTCATTTTATGATTTTAATATGGTGCTCACTTCTTTATACGAAAAATAGACTCATTAAAGAATCTATACATATAAATTAAAACTCATAAATTTTTTAATTTTTTTAATGATTTTATAAAGTCGAGCAGGGGACTCTAAAAATAGTTCGACCATATCTAACTAAAATCCAGATATCTCAGAATATAAAATTTCTTTTTCTACACCGTTATTTTTTTATGAAAATAGACTCAATAATATTTAATTCTATATATCAATCACCCTCTAATTCATTTTATACTATCCTTGGTGATTTTTCAAAGTCACATCACCGCTGCTGTCTAAAATCTGTTTCATTGCAAATTTTTACTTTTTCACAATTTCTAGGTATAAACTACCACCTAGGCATTCATAATACCAAACATATTCTTACTTAGCCATTTTAATAGCTAAAAATTATCACATATTTACACATCATCCTTTAGCATTATCATAGGGACATACATTCAAAATGACTAAGTCCTTATAGATGTCATAGTTCAACATTAATCATCAAAAAATACCGAGTTATTGTGGTTGATAGTGTGGACGCTCTCCGACGTCTTTAAGATCCCTGAAGTAGCTTTGCAATACTATAAAACAAAGAAAAATAAAAGAAGTAAGCATAAAGCTTAGTAAGTTTACAAGTAAATAAATAACAACACTTAACACAAATATTATACTCAAGTAACATGATCCCTAATTTCCTCTTTACTTAATCTCTTACTCGTTCTCTTTCTTGTTTACTTAGATAACTCATGATTATAACTTACTATTCTCTCGCTGAAACGTTGTTTCTCAATTGATAACATAATATATTCTTAAATCTTATAACTCACCTGAATTTGCTTTTTATGCTTTTACCTGAACTTTCGTGGAACATAATTTGTTTACTAGCCCGTTGAGCCACATTGGAATAATAAGGATACTTGGGTCTCTTTTCTGATAATAACATGCAAAGCTATGTCCCAGACATAGCCTTACATGGGATGTTTCTTGTACTGCCAATGCCATATCCCAGATATGGTCTTACATGGGAGTTCTCATATCGGTGCCCATGCCATGTCCCAGACATGGTCTTACGGGGGACCTCTCATCTCGGTGCCAATTCCATGTCCCAGACATGGTCTTACATGGGACCTCTCATAATCTCAATGATGCCAATGCCATGTCCCAGACATGGTCTTACATGGGATCTCTTTACCCAAATGCCATGACATTTGTATCCGATACATTCCAAAAGTTTCAACGGGACTTTTTAATACTAATTCTCTATCGTATCATACTTGAGTCAACATTAAATAAATTCATGAAATAAATATATAATTGCTGGAAAATAATAGCATTAATAATAATTACTGAAATATTGCGTTTATTTACCGTAAACTTACCTCGGTACAAAATATAGCCAAATCCACCCACTTAGTCTTCAACCTTATTCTTTCCTTTGTCTAACCTCATATTCCGTTCTTCTTGATCTATAATAGAAAATTTAGTTTATTTAATACTCACATTTACCAAAACAGCCCTCGACTCTAACTTTGGCAAAATTATGATTTTGCCCCTAAACTTTTACATTGTTACACTTTTTCCCCAAAGCTCGGAAATTAAACTTCATCTCTTATTCTTATGTTTTATAACATGCTGAACATTTTTCCCTTCTATGAGAACATCAAATTCTTACTCTAACACTTACTTATGAACATTAGGTATTTTACTCATTATGTCAATTTACTCGTTCTCACTTAAAATCGACTAGCAAAAGTTATTTAACATAATTTATAGCTTCATATCATATCATAAGACATTAAAATAAAAATATTTCACCTATGGGTATTTTTCCAAATATAAACCCTAGGTTAAATGATTACTAGAATAAGATAAATTAAGCTATCGGGATTCTAAAAACGTAAAGAACATTAAAAACGAGACTTGGAATCACTTACTATGAGCTTGAGAAAGTGAAGAAACCATAGCTATGACTTCTTTCAAATTTCGACAGCAAGCAAAGATGATGAACACAAAAATTTCACATCTTTTTCCCTTTTTAATTCATTTATTTATTAAATGACTAAAATGCCCTTAATAAAAAAAATCCTATTTCACTTATCTCATGTCCATTTTTTCCATCACTAAATAATGGCCTAATTACCATATAAAGACCTCCAATTTAAAATTTCATAACAATTGGACACCTCTAAAATGTAGAACTTAACTTTTGCACTTTTTTCAATTTAGTCCTTTTGACTAAATTGAGTGCCCAAACGTCGAAATTTTTGAGCTAAATTTTCACGAAATCATTTCGTGAAATTGCAGGCCATAAAAAATAGTAAAAATAAAATTTTCCTCATCAGATTTGTGGTCCCAAAACCACTGTTCCGACTAGGCCCACAATTAGGATGTTACAACTTAAAAGAACACTTGCCTCAATAATAAAACCTCTATCAAGGTTTAACAGGATACCATATTTAGGGCATGAATCCTTCTTCAAAAAGTAACCTTTAATTTATCTTGATCTACCAAAATCACATCAAATCATTTATCCTTAATATAAGGGTACAAACGATCATAAAGTCAGCTCATATCTTTCTCGATTGTATATCCTATTAACAAGGTAAGTAGACGACATGAGAATCTTTAAAAAAAATTCTTGCTTGATTCAATCTCTTCTCTAATGATAAATGTCACACTCACATATCTTTGAGGACCCAATTAGGGTAGAAATTTGGGACTTAATTAAATGTGTGGTAAGTTAGCAGACTCCACTGGGAATTTTAAGGCAAATTATAAACTGTTGAGTAAATAGTTGAGTTCCAAATGGAACCGACTGGTTCCATAGTGGGAGACATAATAATCACCGGTGATTGGTTAAAGGAGAGTGGAAGACCTTGTATAGAAGATATATATAGAGAGAGAGGTAAAATGGGACACTCTAGAAATGAAGAAAAAAATCCTCTTCAAATTCAGTCTGTAACTTTCTTTCCACTTGCTTTGTTTTGCTTAGTTGCTTCGAAGAAGAAGAAAGCTTGGGAAAACTCTGCATGGAATTGGAAACTAGAAGTAGAGAGATTTTGAACCTAGAAAGCTCCCTAACTCTCAGTGCTTGAGAAGTTGAGAAAGCAGGAAGTTTAGGGCCCTTAACAAGTTTCTGTAACTGGGTTCTGAGTTTTAAGGTTTAATAATTTCAATTTCATCGATTTATACGATTTTTGTGCTTAGCTGCTAGGATGAAGGATGCTCTAGCGTTGAGACAAACTAAGTTGACACGAAAAATCAATCTAAGGTGAGCTTCTGCGCTCTATCTTGGATAATCATGTTGCATTTTTCTGTGTTACTTGAGCCTAATGTTGTGCATAAATATGGTGAGTGGTTGTATGATTGATAGTTAAATGTTAAACGTTGTTGTATGGTATGGAATGTGTGTGCCGTACATGTGCTATGTATTAAGTACCTAATTTGTATGAAATGTATGAGTGTCTTATGTAGCTAATTGCCTTGTACAAATATGATCAAACCTGCAACTTGAGTGGAACAATCTTGAAAAGAATTTGTAAATGAAATGTTGGTACTAAAGCTTTCAGGGAGAATGAAGATGTCCACCTCTAGGTTATAAAGAGGATTGAGTGAAATGTTTGGAGTCTGCCTCTAAGAATAGGTGTGGAAAAAAATTTCAAGGACGAAATTTTCTTTAAATGTGGGGGAGTTGTCACACCTAAATATCTTAAAGGACCCAATTAGGGCAGAAATATGGAACCTAATTGAATGTTTGGTAAGTTAGCAGACTCTACTGAGAATTTTTAGGAAAACTATGAACTGTTGAGTAAATAGTTGAGCTCCAATTCTAATCTGGTCAGGATAGAACTAACTGGTTCCTTAGTGGGAGACATAATAATTAACGGTGATTGGTTAAAGAAGAGTGAGAGATTGCTTATAGGAGATATAGAGAGAGAGGTAAAAGGGGACACTTTGGGAAAAAAAGAAAAAAAATCCTCTTTAAATTCAATCTATAATTTTCTTTCCACTTGCTTTATTTTCTTCGGTAGCTCTAAAGAAGAAGAAAGCTTGGGAGAGCTCTGCATGGAGCGGAAGTTATAAGAATTGGAGTCTGGAAGTAGAGAGATTCTGAACTTGGTAAGCTCCCTAACTCTCTATGCTTGAGAAATTGAGAAAGAATGAGGTCTAGGGCCCTTAACAAGTTTCTGTAAACTAGGTTTTAAACTGTAAGGTTTAATAATTTGGATTTAACTAATTTATGTGATTTTGATGCTTAGCTGCTAGGATGAATGAGGCTCTGGCGTTCAAACGAACTAAGTTGAAAGGAAAAAGGATCTAAGGTGAGTTTCTACACTTTGTATTTGATGAATCATGTTGTGTTTGTCTGCATTATTTGACTTATTATTGTGCATAAATATGGTGTGTGCTTATATGATTGATCGTTAAATGTTAAACGATTGTTGTATGGTGTGGAATGTGTGTGGTGTACTTGTGCTATGTATTAAGTACCTAATTCGCATGAAATGTATGAGTGTTTTGAATGTGGAGTACAAGGGTATTTACTTTGACGGGATAGATGGAGTAGAAGTGGCGAATGAGAGGAGTGAGCAGATGGATAGAGAAATGGAAATTTCAATTAGATTCTGCTATTCGGTGTTGTTTGACTCAAACCGTGGTGTGAGAAGCTCTAGGCCTTGGGAGGGGACACTGTGGTGTTTGAGCATCGAGGTTAGATATGAAATGAAAGGATATCGACTGATGCACTAGAGTGAGATCGTGACGACAGTTAGTGACTGGTCCTTCAGGGCGACATCATGACAACGGTCTGCAAGCTCTATGGGGGGACACCGTGACGACGATAAGGTCTTTAGGGGCGACACCTCAAAAGAGGTTTAAAGGTGTAAGACCATGGCTTGCCTATTGCAATCAATAGAGTCCACTAAGACAATCGTAAATGGAAAAATATTTAGGATTTTTCCTATGTAATTATCACCTTTTTTTACTTAAATCCGTTGTTAAAACTAACTAATTGTTTAATAAATTAATGAAATATTTGAAAATATGAAATTAGGACATAGAAATTATTAAAATGTGATTTTATGCTTTATTATATAGTTTTCATGCAATAAATGGCTTAATTTATATTAATTTGAATATATTATATTTTTTAAGACATAAAGTGGGCCATGTATGATTAAATTAAATAATAAAATATAAAATTATATTTAATAATTCATTTTAAAATATTTCATTAATAATTTGGGTTTTAATTAATTAATTAAATTGGATAAATTTTATTCTTTGGTCCTCTAACTTGTTGATTTGTTCTGGATAGGTCTGATAGCTTTGCTGGATTACAAAACCGTCCAAATTGGAGACCAAGTCAACCCAATATTTGGCTACACATGGCTGTTCAGTTAAACCTTTCTTTGGTTTTATTACACAAGGTCCTTGCAGTGTTGAAGAAATTAGAGATTTGCCGGAAGATTTTCGATTGACTGAGTCTCAATCCTGAGTTGTGTGGCATCCAAAATTGCTTAAAAATCAAGCAAAAAAATCAAGTCAAAAGCCACTAAGCATGGCCGACCACAATTTGAGGAGATTTGAAGAGATTAAAATCCACTATTTTTAGCAAACTATCCCCCTCTCCTCACCTATAAATAAGACCCTCTCATTCCTTCATTCATCATTCCTCAATCATTCTCATCATTTATCATTCTCTCTTTTCTCCAAATTCTCTTAGCCTTTTCCATTCCCACGCCTAGCATCATCTCTTTATAGAGATTTTAGCAATTAAGCCTCTTAAAGAACCCTTAGTCGGCCACCTTGGAGAGCCATCAGCAAAGGAGCAAAGCAAAGGAATGAAGGAGCCTCGTCAATCAGAGTCTTGGGTGACAGCCACTCTGAATTGGGTTTAATCTTCCTTTTCTTTAATTTAATATAAAGATGTTTGCTATGTGTTCTTTGTTCTTGTCTACAACAATGTTAGCTTAATTTTATTTAAGCTAGGATGATTCCTTTGATTAAATAATATTTATTTGATTCATGCTTATAATGTTTGTGCCTTAATCGATCATGTTTTCAATTAAAATTAAGTCTGTATTTCTTTCATACGTGATTGAAATGCACTTGAATTAGCTGAGCGATCCTGACCAGACGACAGCTAATGGACACATAATTGAAATGTGCATGCTCAATTTAGATCCTGAACCGATTAGATTAGAGGTTGCATAACAACTCTGACCAAGCTCTATTATCTATATAGTTTTTAGATTTGTATGATTGAATTGTTTCAAACCTTACGCGTCCCTGTTACCTCACAAGAATGCTAAGAAACCCTTAGTAAAAAGGATCAGCAAAATGTGTATTTACTAAGTAAAGGATTCTGAAAGGACCTAATGTGGTTTCCAAACTCATGAAAGATCGAGTTGCCATGGAATATTTTTTCGAATGTTATTAAGCATGTTGCTAATAAATTGATTTTAATTATAGTAATTCTTCTATTTTATTTATGTTATAATTGTTGCAAATTGTATTTAATTTTACTAAAACCTATTTCATTCATATAGTTGCATACTTGGGATAATTTGCATTAGGGATCATTGCATTTAGTTTCATATATTTTAATCACCACTTCTCAACTATATTGTGTTTTTATTTACCAAATTGTTAATATAATTTTACAAATTAAGTGACTTAGCACAAATACAATCTCTGTGGAGACGATAACTTGATACTTACTTATTACTTGATAACGACTGTGTACACTTGCACAAACCTACACGTTACAACAATAAACATGGGGTAGCCTGCTGGGACAGTAAAAATGGAATAGTCTGTCAAAACAATAAACATGGGGTTATAAGGTGTAAGGCCATAGCTCGGCTATAGAAGCCAATGAAATCCATCAGGACAGTAAACACGGTGTAGTTCACCAAGACATTAAACATGGGATTATATTATGTAAGATCATTGTTGGGCTATGGCAGCAGATTAGGTGCGCCAAAATGTTGAGCTATGAAAAATTAATAGGGAAAAATGAAGGAAGTCATTGTAAGGCTCGTGTGGTGAGTAGCATATTGGGATGAGTTCCTGCTTCCTAAACCATGGATAAACAGATTATTAAAGGAATTCGGCAAAGTATTATGAAAAAGGGAAAATTGTTCTATGTGGCCTTATCTGGGTTGAGGTAATAGACGAGGTACTCTCTTCGAGATATGTGGTAACCGTCACTATGAATTCGCAAGATATTGGAAAATAAACTACGTGCATAAGATCTTATCTTCTTAAATATTTTAAGTAGATACCGATGAATAATTGAGATGATCTCACTATGTTCACTAAACTTATAAAAATTCATCTTTTGTGTGTTGGATAGGCATTGCCTTGGAGAATAGAGTGGTGGAACCAAGCCAGACACTACTAGATTCTAGTAATGGGCATGGTAGTTATTCATGTATATAGAGGGGCACCTTTAGAGGTCACATCTCAAGGGTTAAGTAGAGTATGTTTGTATTCGAGTTAAAAAATAAAGCTTGTGTAAATAACTATTGAATTGTCTTAAAAAAGCAAAGTTGTAAGAATTTATAATTGAAATGATATAAGTTTTAATAGTAATTAATATTTGAATTTAGGTAGTCTAAGTATGTAATTAATTTAGATCTGAAAATTCTTAATTGATTCAGGTAGTTTTTATATCTAGTACTCAAACCGAGTGGTCGGGTCGGATATAGTGTGTTACAAATTAAGATGTATCAGATTTTGGTTTAGCCGATCCTCTGGTCATAGGAAGTTGTTATGAGTTATTAAACGTGATAAGAATAAGGGCAAGTTGGTGAATTATTACAAGTTTGGTGATAGACTTACTGAAGAACAATGGAGGGAAAGGTAAGTGCAGTAAGAATAAAAAGATAAGGAAATTAAATATGAAAGTCTTTCGTTATTATGGAAAACCAGTAAAAATGCACGAAAGTATCAGGCATTACCTCTAGCTGGCGAATCGACCACCTCCTTAGTGACTTCCTCTTTCTCACCATTGAGTTCCTCAATATGGGTATGAGATTTTGGCTCAAGCTCTAGAGTGTAGAAGAGGTCAACAGATTCCCTCCACTCCTTCTAGAACTCTTCCTATTCAGCCCTAAAGTGATTCATCACGTCGAAGCTCAGATTAGTGTTGGTAAACTGGCGTAAACACCTAAAGTCCATCTAGCTCACATCAAAAGGGCCCACGACCACTTGGGCATATAGGATGTGATTGGACCAGAACTTGGGAATATAGTTTGTTATTCCCATGTTAATACAAGAATCGCCCATTAGCTTTGTGGTAAAAAGAATGACTGGTTTAAGGTATATGACAAGGATCTGCCAAGATATACACAAGACTATACTTGTGTAGGTAACTACCTTGTACGAACATGATCAAACCCGCAATTTGAGTGGAACAATCTCGAAAATAATCTATAAATGAAAGTTCGATACAAAAGCTTTCAGGGAAAATGAATATGTCCACCTCTAGGTTATGAAGAGGATTAAGTGAAATATTTGGAGTTTGCCTCTAAGAATAGGTACGAGAGGAAATTTCGAGGATGAACTTTTCTTTAAGGGTGAAGGAGTTGTCACACCCGAATATCTTAAACGGCCCAATTAGAGCGAAAATTTGGGACCTAATTGAATGTGGGGTAAGTTAGTGGACTCTAATGAGAATTTTTAGGAAATCTGAGAACTGTTGAGTAAATATTTAAGTTCCAACTCTAGTCTGGTTAGGATGGAACTGGCTGGCTCCATAGTGGGAGACATAATAATTATCGGTGATTATTTAAAAGAGAGTGAAAGACTACTAATAGGAGATATATATATAGAGAGAGAGAAAGGTGAAATGGAACACTCTAGAAAAGAAGAAAAAAGTCCTCTTCAAATTCAGTCTGTAATTTTCTTTCCACTTACTTTATTTTCTCTGGTTGCTCTAGAGAAGAAGATAGCTTGGGAGAGTTTTGCGCGGAGCAGAAGTTATAAGAATTGGAGTCTAGAAGTAGAGAGATTGTGTACTTGGTAAGCTCCCTAACTCTTTGTGCTTGAGAAATTTAGAAAGAATGAGGTCTAGGGACCTTAACAAGTTTTTGTAAACTAGGTTCTGAGTTGTAAGGTTTAATAATTTTGATTTAACCTATTTATGCAATTTTCATGCTTAGCTGCCAAGATGAAGAAGGCTCTAGTGTTGGGACAAACGAAGTTGACAAGGAAAAAAGATCTAAGGTGAGTTTTTGTACTCAGTCTTGGATGAATCATGTTGCATTTGTTTGTGTTATTTGAGCCTATTATTGTGCATAAAGATGATGAGTGCTTATATGATTTATTATTAAATGTTAAACGGTTGTTGTATGGTGTGGAATGTATGTGGTGTACTTGTGCTATGTATTAAGTACATAATTTGCATGAAATGTATGAGTGTCTTGAATGTGGAGTATAGAGGTATTTACTTTGACGGATAGATGGAGTCGAAGTGGTGAATCAGAGGAGTGAACAGATGGATAGGGAAACGAAAATTTCAGTTAGATTTTACAATCCAGTGTTGTTGAATGTAAGCCATGATTTGTGAAGCTTCGAGCCTTGCAGAGGGGATACCGTGGTGTTCAAGCATTAAGGTTAGATATGTGATGAAATGATATCGACTAACACACTAGAGTGAAACTGTGACGACAGTTATCAAGTGGTTTTCCAGGGCAACACTATGACGACGGTAATTAGGTTCCATAGAGCAACACTATTACGACGGTCTACAGGCTCTATGGGGCGACACTGGGATGAAAATAAGGTCCTTAGTGGCGACACCTAAAAAGTGGTTTAAAGGTATAAGACCAGAGCTTGGCTATGATAATTAATAGAGTCCTCCAGGAAAATAAACACGGGATAATCCGTTGGGACAATAAACACGAGATAGTATGTTAGGATGACAAAGATAGGGTTATAAGGTGTAAGACCATAGCTCGACTATGGAAACATTGAAGTTTTCCAGGACAATAAATAAAGGGTAGTCCGCTAGGATATTAAACATGATATTATATTGTGTAAGACCATAGCTAGGCTATGGCGGTGAATTAGGTGTGCCAAAATGTTGAGCTATGAAAATTTAATAGGGAATAATAAGAGAAGTCACTATAAGGCTCACATGACAAGTAGTATATTAGGATGAGTTAGCTCTTTTGAAACCGTGGATAAACAAGCTAGTAAGGGAATCCACCAAAGTATTATGAAAAAGGGAATATTGGTCTATCTGGCCTTATTTGGGTTGAGGTAATAGACGAGGTACCCTCTTCGAGATATGTGGTAACTATCAATATGAATTCGCCAAAGGTTATCAAATAAATTGACCTTGGGTACAAAAGGCGAGTCCATGAGGTAGAGTATCTTTGTATTCGAGTTAAATTTGTAAATGACTGTTGAAATGTTTTCAAAAGCATTGTAAGAATTTATAACTGAAATGATTTGAGTTCTAATAATAGTTAAATTTTGAATTTAGGTCATCTATGTATGTAATTAATTTAGATATGAAAATGATTAATTGATTCGGGTAGTTGTAATATCTAGTACCGAACCGAACGATCGGATCGGGTATAGGGTGTTACAATAAATATGAGATTGGTTGCACAAGATCCTAAAAAATACGTAAGCAAATCATCAAAATATTTTGATCAAACATTGGAACGACGAAAATGTACAAGTGTACACGATCATAACAAGTAATAAAGTGACAAGTAAATGTCGAGTTATCGTACCCACTGGGACTGTAAAAAGGAATATTTATGAAATTAATATTAAAACACTTTGGTGATGGAAAATATTTTGGTTTAAAGATGATTAAAACTAAGGATTAGAAACTAAGTAAAAAATTAAAAATAAAAAGGTTCTAATGCACGATTTCAATTAAGGTTTAATCATGATGATATAATTGTGTTGGATTAATTACATTCCTTTAACTTAGAATGATTAAATTTATGTTTATCTTGCTACAAACAAATTCATGGCAACTCAGTAATTTGCTAACTACTGCTCATACATACTTATTAAATTAATCAATCTCTTGAACATTTTTCAATGTCAATCCAAGCGATTAATCAATCTTCACAAGCTTATAAAAGATCAAGTGAGGTAACAGAGTATTTCTACCTTGAAATAGTTTAATCACAATAATCTTGCAAGTTATGCAAGGCATATGTATCGCCAAATACAATGCTAAATTAACTTCAGCTACCTTAGAAGAATAAACATGCACTGATTAAGTATTGTGTCGATTAATTACAATTTGAATACGATTTAATAACTAAGTCATTAGTTATCTAAAAATTAATATTGCAAGAATAACTTAGGCATGATTTTACTTAATAAAGCATCTTACCGAGGCTTATAACAGCATAAAAACAATTTCAATAATTCAAGCTAGCAAAATATAATCAACCCAACACAGATTAAATTAAAGTTAGATTGATTAAAATAACCATTTCAACAGCATAAATATTCATAAACAAGTTTGTCAAAACAACAACGAAATTTAAAGAGATAGGGAATAAGAAGCAAATCCGGTGTTTCTCCGTGGCTTGACAGATTTGTCCGTTCTTCGTTCTCCATAGTCCTTGGCTATCAAGGTGGCTTATGAACACTTTAATTTTTGCTGAACAATGGCTGATGAGGACCTCTTTCCCAAGATAAGAAATCGGCACTTGAACATAAGGGAAAATGGGAAGGAAAAATTGAGAGAAAGTGAGAGAGGAGAAGAGAGAATGGGAGTGTGAGGGATGATTTGAATGATCAGCAAGGGGTGGCTTTTATAGCTGATTGTGGCTACTAAAAATAAAAAATTCCATCAGCCAAATAGACCCCCGTTTTCAGGCCACACACATGGCAAATTTGAGAGATCAATTCTGCCAAAAATAAACTAGGGCAAATCCATAAAGCCACATTTTTTGGAGGGGTTTGAATGCAAGGTTGAAAGTTCTTCAAGGGTTTCTTTGCAAGCTTATTTAGTCAGCTAAAATTCTGATTTGGGTCAGCATATGGACGGTTCTGGGCAGCCCAATTGGTGTCTAGTTCGGTTCACTAGATTTGGTTCAACCAATGTGGTTCAACTAGACCTTTTTTTTTCCATAATTAATTAATAATAATTTATTTAGCCCAAGTTAAATTGGGAATAAATTAAAATTAATTATATTATGAATTAACACACATTTTTGGACCATCTTAGGCTGGAAATCAATTTGCCTCGATGCTTCAAATTGCTTCTCGGTTTTATTCTTCGAGCATTGTCTACCGAGCCAATTTTCGCCCTTTGTGCGAATCTGTCGAAAATAGTCAAAATTAATCAAAATTAACTATAAAATTAATTAAAATTCATCATGTTCATATTTTTAACATAATTTAATTATTTTATAATATTTATTTATTTTTCGGCAAGAATTTAACCGAAATAGCATGATTTTAAGTTAAAAATGACATGTAAAAATGCATAAATTTTTGTGTTTCCACACCCCCAAACTTAATTCATTGCTCGTCCCTTGTAATGCACAAATTTGAAAAGAATTTTCTTGGAAATACTTTTTGAAAAACTCCTTCAGAACAACATTCTTCCCAAAATCTTGAAATCAATATACTTATGCTCAAAAACAAGAAATTTGATAATTATGCTACTCAAGTATATATATCATTCAAATTAATCTCAACCATTACTTCAATAGAAAAATTAGACTAAATATTTCTTAATAAAGACATGTTAATCCCTACTAATTTGATTTTAATCCTTTATTCAAAATTAAACTGCAATCATTATGCTTAACTGATGTCTTCATATATTGAACAGAGCAATTTCTCTCCACTAATGTAGGTAACATTGGAACTTTGAATCAATAGGTCTTTAACAAGGTTGCAACATGGCTGGGCTTAGGGGTAGGTAAAAGATAGATAATTTTAGGTTTAAAAAAAACCCTAGACTCAACTTGTATCGGACCTTTCGAAATAATTACCTTCAATACATCAACTTTCACATGCTCTTTAGTGCAATTTACTTTAGGTACATGTGCTTTTTTCGAGTATTTTACGACATGTACTACAATTTTTATAGCATTTCATACTTCTTTGCAACTCCCCCAAACTTATTTTCAAAGAATACTCTGAATAGTAATGAGTCTAGTGTTTGGGACATTTTTAAGATAATTAAGAAAAGTGATGGCTAACTTTGTAAGGGTTCAAATAAAATTAGGCCATAAAGTCTCAAATTTGGGTTTCAAAGGATAAAAATTTCATCATGGTTGGCTTGAAAGGCTCAAATGGTCCAAACAAAAATTGCCGAAATCATTTTCAACGTTCCATGCTTCCTAGGATTTCGCCTCAAGAAACTACTAAGTCAATTCTGAAGACTTAAACTTTCATGCATGCCTAACTTTCCTAAAGAACTAAAATTTTATGGTATGATTTGCATGCTCTATTAGAAATACATTTCATGTCATTATTAAGCTAACATAATAGTTTATTGAAATAATCAAACTTTATTCATACTTAAATTTAGCATACTTAACAAAATTCAAATTTATTTAACAAAAATATATCATATTCATAATTAAAAGAAAAATTTTATTCTGAGTGGAAATAATTTCAATTTTCGGTCCCCCCAACTTAAAATGAACAATGTCCTCATTGTTTAAAGTGAATAGATACTATACACCAGGTAGGATTCTAGAAAAGAGGAGGTGAGTCAATTTGACTGCTTAAGTACCAAGCTCTTCCTAGATCCAATCCTAGACATGTATATACCTATTGCCACACTTTAGTCTTTACTACTTGTCCATATTTACTTTTGATTCCCATCTCTTATTTTATTGTGCAGAAATAAAAAATTCCTAATTGATCCTAATTCTAAGCTAAGTTGATAAAAATTAATATATAAATTATAATAATATAATTATATATTAAACTTTATCAAATTATTAATAATATTAAAGATATTTATTCTAGATGCTTTTTGAAAATATTCACAAAGAAAGGCACCTTATTTTTTAATTATTTACGGAAAGAGCGACTAAATTTTAAAAATAATTCAATTAAATCCTAGACTTAATGAAAATAATGAAAATTTAAAATTGAGTTGTAAATTAAAACTTGGATCAAAATTGACCCTTTTATTTGAAACTAAAAATTTATTTTTCCATTTAGGGGATAATTTCTTGGAAAATTATGTCAAAATAAATTCCTAGGTAAGATTGGAGGGGTCATGGACGGTCCCGCTTAAGTTTCAATGTACTAGACATAATTTATTTAAACATACTTTACCCGAAAATATACCCTAAACCATTTATTCAAAAAAAAATTAAGTATCTGATAAAATGAACGAGATTTTATCCCGTTCAACTTTATCTCCCCAATAATGTTTCAGGCTCTGAGCATTAACTCAGAAATTACCTCCCTTACCTTGGAGTTCAACAACTCTATATGGATAGACTTGGGGAATCATAAATGGACTGGACCAACGTGATTTTAGCTTACCTAGAAAGAACTTCAATCTGGAATTGAACAACAAGACTTGCTGACTTGCTTCAAATTCTCGAACTCAAATGTGGTTGTCATGCCATTTCTTGAGTTGGAACATCCATTTCTTTTATATGAGAACATTAGGAACTCTTCTAACTCATGACATTTTTATATGAGAACATTAGGAACTCTTCTAACTCATTGAGTTGGAACATCCATTTCTTTTTCGCGAGCTTAGGATCCAAATTAAGCAGTTGAAGAGCCCAGTAAGCTTTGTGCTCTAACTCCAATGGTAGATGACAGGCTTTCCTAAAGACCAACTTATAGGGTGACATCCCTAACGGTGTCTTGTATGCTGTTCTGTAAACCCATAAAGCATCATCTAATCTTGTGGACCAATCTCGTCGGTTCGGGCAACTACCTTCTCAAGTATGCCTTTGATCTCCTTATTTGCCAATTCAACTTGCCCATTTGTCTACGGATGGTAAGCTATTGCAACCTTGTGTTTCACTCCGTGCTTGTTTAATAATCATTTTAACCACTTGTTCACAAAGTGGGATCCTTCATCACTAATGATAGCTCTTGGGGTTCCAAACCTTGTGAACACATGCTTTTGCAGAAACTTCATCACAACCTTAGCATTGTTTGTCGAATATGCCTCAGCCTTGACCCACTTAGACATATAGTCTACTGCTACTAGTATGTACTTGTGACCACAAGACGGAGGAAAAGGACCAAGAAAGTCAATACCCCATACATCGAACAACTCTACCTCAATGATGTTTGTTCGAGGCATCTCATTTCTGTTGGTGACATTTCCAACCCTTTGACATTGATCACAGCTCTTCACGTAAGCATATGCATCCTTGAATAGTGTTGGCCAAAAGAATCCTCCTTGCAATACTTTGGTCGCTGTACGTGTACCTCCGAAGTTCTCCCACTTAGAGCTGAGTGACAGTGGTATAAAATCTTCAGTATTTCATCTTCTGCCACGCATCTCCTGATCATCTGATCTGCACACTTTTTAAACACATATGGCTCTTCCCAGAAATAGTACTTTACATCGTGAAGAAACTTTTTCCTTTGTTGACACGTCTTATAATTGGCATCAAACCACTAGCCAAATAGTTAGTAATATCAGTAAACCAAGGGGTATTATGGACATGATTTACCTTCAGGATATGTTCGTCTAGAAACGTCTCCTGAATTGGTATAAGAGGAGAATTCACTTCTTGTGGCTCCAATCTGGACAAGTGATCTGCTACTTGATTTTTGACTTTCTTTCGATCTTAAATTTCTAGATCGAACTCATGAAGTAGAAGTACCCATCAGATCAGCCTCGGCTTAGCGTCTTTCTTTGCAACTAAATACTTAATTACCGAGTAGTCCGTGTAGACAGTCACTTTGGTACCTACCAGATAATATCGAAACTTGTCGAAAGCAAATACAACAGCAAGTAACTCTTTTTTTGTTACCATATGATTCAGTTGAGCTCCTGTTAGGGTTCGACTTGCGTAGTAGATGGGATGAAAAACTTTGTTCCTTCGCGGCCCCAAGACAGCTCCAATTGCGAAGTCACTTGCGTCACACATCAATTCGAATGGCAAATCCCAATCTGGTGTGATGATTATGGGTGCCGTGACCAATCGACTCTTCAAATCGTTGAAGGCTTTTAAGCATTCCTCATCAAACTTGAATATAGAGTCATTCTCAAATAATTTTCATAAGGGTTTAGCAACTTTGGAGAAGTCCTTGATAAATCTTCGATAAAAATTGGCGTGGGCCAAAAAGCTCCTAACACCCTTTACAGATATTAGAGGTGGGAGTTTCTCAATAACGTCTACCGTTGCTTTGTCTACCTCAATCACATGTCTCGTTATCCGATGCCCTAGAACAACGCCTTCTCGTACCATAAAATGGCACTTGTCCTAGTTGAGTATGAGATTCGTTTCTTTACATCGCCTTAGTACCTTAGTTAGATTGGCTAAGGAATCATCGTAAGTATCTTCGAAACTGAAAAATCGTCCACAAAAACTTTCAAATATTTCTCAACCATATCAGTAAAAATAGACATCATACATCTTTGAAATGTAGCAGGTGCATTACATAAACCAAATGGCATGCGTCTAAATGCAAACGTACCGTACGGGCAGGTGAATATCATTTTGTGTTGATCTTCTGGTGCTACTGTAATCTGATTATACCCTGAGTATCCATCGAGAAAACAGTAGTAATCTCGTCCTGCGAGTCTATCCAGCATCTGGTCCAAGAACGGCAAAGGAAAGTGATCTTTCCTAGTCACCTTGTTCAACATTTGGTAATTGATGCAGATTCTCCATCCCGTAACCATTCTAGTCTGTATCAACTAGTTGTTCTCGTTCTCTACGACCATGATACCTTTTTTTTTGTCACGCACTAAATCGGGGTTACCCATGAACTGTCTGAGATGGGATAGATGATACCTGTATCTAACCACTTAATAATCTCTTTTTTTACTATGTTCTTCATGATGGAGTTCAGTCTCCATTGTCCATCGATCGTCCATTTTTTACCATCTTCTAGGATAATCTTGTGCATGCATACAGATGGACTAATATCGCGAATATTGGCTATGGTCCATCCAATGGCCTTCTTGAATTGTTTTAGAATTAGGATAAGTTTCTCTTTTTGCTTAGTAGTCAATTCTGCTAAAACAATCACAGGCAGAGTAAAAGCGTTACCTAAATAAACGTATTTTAAATGAGAAGGTAATACCTTGAGTTCTAATTTAGGTGGCTCCTTGATCGATGCTTTTGGTTGGGAATAGTCCCTCTTTTTTAACTCCAAAGATTCAAAACGGGATTGCAGATTAAATTCCCTTTGATTAGCTTCTAGCAAAGCTAAGTATTCATCATTCTCTTCATCATTTGGAGGATCCAATGTCAAAATTCTTTCCAGTTGGTCCTCAACACAGTTGAGTTCCTTCTCCACTATTAAATCCTCTAAACCGGACACTGCAGAGCAATCATCCATTGTGTCAGGAAATTACATAGACTTAAAGACGTTAAATGTTACCTGATTATCCTGAACACGCATAGTGAGCTCGCCCTTCTGCACATCAATAAGGGTCCTTCCAGTTGCTAGGAACGGCCTTCCTAGGATGATTGGTACTTCTTTGTCTGCTTCAAAATCTAGAATTACAAAGTCAGCAGGAAAGATAAACTTATCTACATGTACCAATACGTCCTCGATTTTTCCTTCTGGATGTGCTAAGGATAGATCTGCTAGTTGAAGCATAATTATAGTTGGTCTAACTTCTCCTATCCCTAACTTCCTAAATATTGACATAGGCATCAAGTTGATACTTGCACCTAATTCACATAATGACTTACCACAATATGTTGCTCCAATGTTGCACAGTATGGTAACACATCCAAGATCCTTCAATTTTGGGGGTAGTTTGTCTTGAAGATATGCACTGCATTCCTTCGTCAGAGGTACCGTCTCAAATTCTCCAGGTCTTCGTTTCTTAGACAAGATATCTTTCATGAACTTGACGTAGTTCTGCATTTGCTCAAGTGCTTCAAACAACGAGATGTTGATGTGAAGTTGCTTGAGTACATCAAGGAACTTTTTGAATTGAATCTCCTGCTTCTGTTTCTGAAGTCTTTGAGGGTAGGGTGGTGGTGGTTTCATTACTGGGACTAATTCCGGTTGATTCGTCTTTGGCGGCAATTCTGCATCTAACGACATTGTTAGTTGACCAGAATTAGCTGGTCCTGAGGTTACTTTGTCGAGTTTTGCAGATCCTGGTTCTGGTGAAACTGGAATTTCAACACTTGGTTGAACTTCTTCTGAATCTTGAGCGTCAGCTAGCTCCTTTTCAACTTCGACAGTGTTGGGCTCTACTGTCTTTCCGCTATTTAATGTCAACGCTTTACAATGTTCCTTCCCAAAATTTCTCAGATTCTCCGTGTCACTAGGTAGAGCACCTTGTGGTCAGTTCCTGAGTTCAGTAGCAAGCTGGCCCACATGATTCTCCAAATTCCTTAGAGTGGCGTCGTTTTTCACCATGTATGCCTTCAATAGATTCTTTAAGCTATTGGATGGTTCTGCTTGAGTTGGTTTCTAAACTTGTTGGGGGAAACTAGGCGGCTGAGTTTGTTTAGGTTGGACGTAAGAGTTACTGGTTCCAGCCCCTTGGTTTCTCTAAGAAAAATTTGGGTTATTTCGCCATGATAAGTTATAAAAGTTGGATTGCAGTCCTTGCCTCCCTCGGTTTTGGTTTTGGTTTTGGTTACCCATGTAATATACGGATTCGGGGTTCGATGGACATTCTTCAAACAAATGTCCTTCCCCACAATACACACAGGCTATATTCTCAAATTGGTTAGGTGGTTGGGCTGCAAAATGGTTAGACCCATTAGTGGTAAGATTCTTAAGCATTGAGGTTATTGAAGATACCTGAGATGTGAGTGGAGTGAGAGCATCCACTTCATGTATTCCAGCGACTCGTCTTCTTGACGCTACTCGATTGGTTGGCCATTGATAATTGTTGCTGGCAATCCTCTTAATAATTTCGTAAGCCTCATTATAAGACTTAGAAAGGAGAACACCATTAGCAGAGGCGTCCACTACCATCCTCGTGTGAGTGTTGATACCATTATAGAGTGTCTCAAGTTGAATGCAATGTGGGATTCCATGATGAGGGCACTTTCGTAATAACTCTTCGTACCTTTCTCATGCTTCATACAGGGACACATCATCCATTTGTTGGAAGGTAGTGATCTCATTCCTCAACTTGGCATTCTTGCTCGGCGAGAAATACTTCATGAGGAATATCTCGGCTAACTCTTGCCATGTAAAAATGGAGTTCGGTGGCAATGAGTTCAACCAGGCACGAGCTTTCTCCCTTAGCAAATATGGGAACAGCTTCAGTCGTCATGCATCTTCGGGTACTCCGGCTAACTTGAAAGAATCGCTTACTTCCATAAATAGTCTTAAGTGAAGATGAGGATCTTTAGTAGGCATTCCACTGAATTGGCCCATAGTCTGAAGCATCTGGAACATGACTGGCTTCAGCTCGAATTGTTGTGCCTCGATTTTGGGTCTCCTAATACCCGGATTAAGATCGTTAAATACTGGCACGGCATACTGTCGTAAAGCTCTATCCCTATCATCAGTAATAAGGATAGGATTCTAAGCAAGGTTTGCTCCGTTTCCTTGATTCATATTTTGAAAGTTTATCTCTTCGGTCCTTCTCTGGTTCGCTTGTCTTCTTCGCTGTCGAAAGGTTCGTTCTATTTCAAAGTCCATAGGGAGTAAGTTGATAATCTGGTCAATACTCATAAACACCTGAAATAATCACAAAAAGATTAAGTAAGTAAAGATTTAAACAGGAAAATCAATAAAACAAAAGTAAAAATGATTCACAAATAATGACTTTTTTTTAAAACAGTCCCCGGCAACGGCGCCAAAAACTGGGAACGACGAAAATGTAGAAGTGTACACAATCGCAACAAGTAATAAAGTGACAAGTAAATGTCAAGTTATCGTACCCACAAGGACTGTAAAAAGGAATATTTATGAAATTAATGTTAAAACACTTTGATGATGGAAAATATTTTGGTTTAAAGATGATTAAAAACTAATGGTTAAAAACTAAGTAAAAAAAATTAAAAATAAAAAGGTTCTAATGCACGATTTCAAATAAGGTTTAATCAAGATGATATAATCGTGTTGGATTAATTACATTCCTTTAACTTAGAATTATTAAACTTATGTTTATACTGCTACGAACAAGTTCACGGCAACTCGGTAATTTGCTAACTACTGCTCATACATACTTATTAAATTAATCAATCTCTTGAACATTTTTCAATGTCAATCCAAGCGATTAATCAATCTTCACAAGCATATAAAAGATCAAGTGAGGTAACAGAGTATTTCTACCTTGAAACAATTTAATCACAATAATCTTGCAAGTCATATGTATCGCCAAATACAATGCTAAATTAACTTTAGATACCTTAAAAGAATAAACATGCACTGATTAAGTATTGTGTCGGTTAATTACAATTTCAATACGATTTAATAATTAATTCATTAGTTATCTAAAAATTAAAATTTCAAGAATAACTTAGGCATGATTTTACTTAATCAAGTATCTTCTCGAGGCCTATAACAGCACAAACACAATTTTAATAATTCAAGCAAGCAAAATATAATCAACCCAACACGGATTAAATGCAAGCTAGATTGATTAAAATAACCATTTCAATAGCATAAATATTCATAAACATGTTTGTCAAAACAACAACGAAATTTAAAGAGATAGGGAATAAGAAGCAAATCTGGTGTTTCTCCGTGGCTTGACTGATTTCTCCGCTCTTCGTTCTCCGTTGTCCTCGGCTATCAAAGTGGCTTATGAACACTTTAATTTCTGCTCAACAATGGATGACGAGGACCTCTGTTCCAAGAGAAGAAATTGGCATTTGAACATAAGGGAAAATTGGAAGGAAAAGTTGAGAGAAAGTGAGAGAGGAGAAGAGAGAATGAGAGTGTGAGGGATGGTTTGAACGATCAGCAAGGGGTGGCTTTTATAGCTGATTGTGGCTGCTAAAAATAGAAAATTCCATCAGCCAAAGAGACCCCCCTTGGCCGGCCACACACATGGCAAAGTTGAGAGATTCAACTTTGCTAAAAATATACTATGGCAAATCCATAAAGCCATATTTTTGGAGGGGTTTGAATGCAAGGTTGAAAGTTCTTCAAGGGCTTCTTTGCAAGCTTATTTAGTCAGCTAAAATGCTGATTTGGGTCAGCATATGGACAGTTCTGGGCAGCCCAATTGGTGGCTAGTTCGGTTCACTAGATTCGGTTCAACCAATGCGGTTCAACTAGACCCTTTTTTTCCATAATTAATTAATAATAATTTATTTAGCCCAAATTAAATTGGGAATAAATTAAAATTAATTATATTATGAATTAACACACATTTTTGAACCATCTTAGGCTGGAAATCAATTTTCCTCGATGCTTCAAATTGCTTCTCGATTTTATTCTTCGAGCATTGTCTGCCGAGCCAATTTTCGCCCTTTGTGCGAATCTGTCGAAAATAGTCAAAATTAATCAAAATTAACTATAAAATTAATTAAAATTCATCATGTTCATATTTTTAACATAATTTAATTATTTTATAATATTTAATTATTTTTCGACAAGAATTTAACCTAAATAGCATGATTTTGAGTTAAAAGGGCATGTAAAAACACATAAATTTTCGTGTTTCTAAACATGCCAACAAATAAAACAAGTTATGTGTCTGACGTAATGATAGAAGGAGTCGATATTTTCCTTGACACGTAAACATTCACTTCAAAAACTCTGGTCAACACATTCAATGCTGAGGAGCCTTAGATTTTGACACTAAAACTGGAGTCAACAAATAAGACTGTTAGCAATGTCTCTCTCTATCTCGTCATACATTAAAGATGTCATGATAATGTGCTAAAATAATAATAAGCATATTGTCATAAAAGCTTAACAACAATGTATTTCAAATGTTTAAAGCGGGGCAGAAAGCATAGATAAATGCTAGAATACTGTCAATGTACTATATTTTTACTATAATTTTATAATATCATAACATCACCAAAACGGTAACATGAGTTTCAAATGGAGATAATTGTCACCTGTCTACTCACATCACCTAAAGGTATCACTCTAACCTTATTTTATCTTAGATTTGTTTCTCACAAATGGATTCATGGATGGTAATTGCCTAATTAATATTTCTGTTGCACCATAAGGCGTACGAGTGGTCCGATAGTGGTATCATCCTTCCACTAGCACAACATAAATCTTGATAGATTACATTTAATATAGAAACTTGCATGAAATCATAAATGATTGAAAAATGACAAATGGTTGACTAGATTTACTCATTGAAGTACCATGTGCTTCTTAATTTAATAATAAGTTTGATTTAAGGTTAATTTAATCACATTGAATATTTATTTAATAAAATAAATAATGATTCTAAAATGAAGTATTAGGTGCTTTCTTAGCTTAATGATTAGTTTGATTTAGAGTTAATTTAGTCACTTTGAATATTTATTTAATAGAATAAATAATGATTCTAAAATGAAGCTAAATTTAGAGATCATGCCTTGTACTTTTTTATAATGAAATAAGATTAAATTAAACTAAGTTGCACAAGCATTTTAATATGGTAAAATCGTCATGAATTTAACTAGATTAACATAGGACTTGTGTCTAGGGGTGAGCATTCGATCGAATCGAATCGAATCGAATCGAAAATTTTCGAGTTAATCGAGTTTTCGAATCTCATTTTATCATCCTAACTTTATTTGAAGTTTTCTCGAATCGAGTCGAGTGAGATGGAATTCGAATCGAATCGAATCGAATATATTTGTTCGAGTTAAATTTTAAAAATAATTTTGGGTCCTTGTAACCATTGTCACCCATCGTAATAAAATTTGTCCACCTTAATCAATTTTTTATTAACTTTCATCACCTCATAATTTATTTATTAATTTTTATATATCTTGGTTAGCTTATTTGTTTGCTTAGTTGTTTCAATTATCTTGGATTCTTGTCACTATGTATTTTGGAATTAAAATATATTAAATATAAAAATATGATTTTTAAAAATTTATTTTAAAAATAAAATTTGAAATTGATACCAATATAAAATTTTAACACGAATATTTTATGGCATAATTAAGAATTCAATTTTAATATAAATATTCAATATGACTAAACAATTCAATAATATAAATAATATAAAATGTGAAATTTAATTTAATAATATAAATAGTAGATATAAATAAAATTATTACTATTTATGTTTAGTGATTTTTGGATAATTTTGATTTTTATTTGAGAGTAAAGGGTGAGAAGTAAAAGTTTAGGGGAAAATAAAAGTTTTGGGGAATAAAAGTTTGAGGGAAAGTAAATAGGGGAGTAAAATTTTGGAGGAAAATATAAAAAAAATTGGAGGGGGAGGGTTTGGGGTAGATGGGAGGTGGGATGGGAAGAGAATAAAAGTTTTAGGGAAAAGTGGGAGGAGTAAAATTTTGGGGAAAATAAAAAGTTTTGAGGGTTTTGAGAGTAAAATTTTGAAAAAAAATGAATGGAAGAGTAAAATTTTGGTGGGAAATGGATTTTGGGTAGATTGGGGGTTGGGAGGAGGGAGTAAAAGTTTTGGGGAAAAGTGGGAAGGAGTAAAAGTTTTGAGGAAAAGTAAAAAGTTTGGGAGTTTAGGTAAAACGTAAAATATTATAGTTTGATATTGAATTATTCAATTATTCGAGTTATTCAATTGAAAACTCAACTCGATTCGAACTCGAATTGAAAAAAATTGAGTTGATTCAATAACTCGATTAACTCGAATAACTCGATTCGTTTAACTCGAAATTCGAATTTTTTTTCGATTTTTTCGAGTCGAATCGAATTTTGCTCACCCCTACTTGTGTCAATCATTTAATGGGATATTTAATTTTATTTTCTTAATTAAAATTAGTTAAGAGTCAAAAATACATACGTGGGTCTTAAGATGACCCAATAAGGGTCAAAGGGAGGTCGTCCTTATTGAAGGAAAGGTGTTTATCACCCAAACAAAGGCAAGCAATGTGTCAAACGTAAAAGTCTTTGTTGGACTGGGATTGCTGTCCACCTCTTTAATTCAACCTTGAAATCTTTGTTTTATTGGTAATTACAAATTATTAAAGCTCAAAATGGCTCTATATTAATATCCAATATTAGATGAAGAGAAAGAGTTGATGAAAAGAGAGAGAATTTGCTTGTAATAATTTTTTTTAATAATTTTTTGAGTAAGTATTTGTGTTTGTGTTTGGAATAGTGCCCCTTAATCGTGCAATCTATAAATTTGAGAATAGTGGAAAAGATCTAAATGGTTGAAAGAAAATTGAAGTTATGTAAAAAATTTGAAACAAATACCATAAGCTTCTATAAGGTCAACTTTGACTACACTTTTCAAGATCTTTTGACCAACTTTTTGTATCATTTTAGGGTCCAATCCTATATATTTGAGACAAATTTTAAATTGCCTAATTTTGAGGTTTATAATTTAATATATGGTTATTTTCATCAATTAGTGAAGCTCTGTACGATAAGTTTGAGATTAATCATAGAAATTCATATAGCTAACTTTGACAAGACTTTCCACGACCTTCTAACCACTTTTTTATGCGATTCTTGCTCCAAATAGTAGGTCTTCAAGTTGATTTCTTAATGATTTTTGAATCACCTGATCTTGAGTTCTACAACATGAGATATGATGTTTTCGTAAATCAGTGTAGTTTCTTGCGAGTTGTTTAGGATTAATCATATATCAACTTCTCCAAATTCTGAATTTGGATCAAGACACATCTAGGTACTAGATTATCAAAAAATATATTTATAGTTTTGTACTAAATTAATTGCAAGTTGTAACAGCCCGATTCCGGGTCTAGTCGGAATAGTGGTTTCGGGACCACAAATCTGACGAGGGAAAATATGGTTATTCTTATATTTTTATGGTCTATAATTTCACGGAAAAATTTCGTAAAAATTTTGTTCGAAAATTTCGACGTTTGGGCACTCAACTTAGTCAAAAGGACTAAATTGTAAAGAGTGCAAAAGTTGAGTTTTACATGTTAGAAATGTCTAATTGTTATGAAATTATAAATTGGGGGTCCTTATATGGTAATTAAACCATTAGTTAATTGATGGAAAAAAATAGACATAAGAAATGGGTGAAATAGATTTTTTTAAATGGGGGCATTTTAGTCATTTAGTAATAAAAATAATTAAAAAGGGAAAAAGATGGCAAAATGTGCTCATCTTTTTCATGGTGAACGAAATCAGCAAGGGGGAAGCCATAGTTAGGGTTTTTAAGCTTCCAAGCTCAATAGTAAGTGATTCCAAGCCCCGTTTTTAATGTTCTTTACGTTTTTGGAGTCCCGGTAACTTAATTTAGCTTATTCTATCAATAATTCGTGTTAGGGTTCATATTTGGAAAAATACCCATAGGTGAAATGTGTTTATTTTGCTGTTTTATTGTGGAATATGAAGCTAGAAATTATGTTAAACAACTTTTGCTAAGCGATTTTAAACGAAAACGAGTAAATTGACATAACCGGTAAAAATAGTTAATGTTCAAAAGTATGTGTTAGAGTGGGAATTGGATGTTGCTATAAGGTAAAAATGCTCAGCATGTCATAAAACATAAGAATAAGAGATGAAATTTAATTTCCGAGCTTAGGGACGAAAATGTAAATATGCAAAAGTTTGGGGGCAAAATTGTAATTTTTCAAAAAGTTGGGTGGAGGATTATTTTAATAAATGTGAACCTTAAATACGTTAATTTTGCTATTATAGATCAAGAAAGATGGGAAGACTACCTCAAACGAGGAAAAGAAAAGATAGTGGAGTAAATTGCAAAATTGCGATATTTTGCACCGAGGTAAGTAAACATGTGATTTAATGCATTATTTGGATATTGTTCAATATATGTTGAGATTTAATTGAATATAGAATAAATGGTTGGCAAGATTCTAAAAATGTTGTTGGATTGGGAAAAGTGTACGGTGTTGCAAAACATGTTTTTGGTTGAACACTCGGAATAGGCCGAAGCATATTGAATATAGAGGGGTTGCTAAGTGCTGATTCCCCTATTCATCGGTGGTTGCTAAGTGCTGATCCCACCGTATTTTAAATGTGAAAGGGGGTTGCTAAGTGCTGATTTCCCCGAGGGGTTGCTAAGTGCTGATTCCCCTATTCATTGGTGGTTGCTAAGTGCTGATCCCACCGTATTTTAAATGTGAAAGGGGGTTGTTAAGTGTTGATTCCCTCGAGGGGTTGCTAAGTGCTGATTCCCCTATTCATTGGTGGTTGCTAAGTGCTGATCTCACCGTATTTTAAATGTGAAAGGGGGTTGCTAAGTGCTGATTCCCCCGAGGGGTTGCTAAGTGCTGATTCCCCTATTCATTGGTGGTTGCTAAGTGCTGATTCCACCGCATCTGAAATGTGAAGGGGGTTGCTAAGTGCTGATTCCCCCAAGGGGTTGATGTGTGCCCGATTCATTGGTGGTTGCTAACTGCGGAATCCACTGATAACGGTTAACATTCCGAGTGTTCAATGAGTAAATTGGGAAGGTGAATATTCATATATGTGGTGGACAAGTTTATGGGAGGAATAGTGGGTTTGATACTTAATCAAGCCATGTATAAGATGGGAGGAAAATCAAAAATACAAAAAGAGACAATTTGAATGCAAAACTGTTTTGAATGGCAGCAGTTGGGAAACTTTGAAAAATCGTCATAAATGGTGGAAAATGAATTAGAGGTTGAATAATATATGAAATTGAATTTGAATGAGTCTATTTTTATATGAAAGAAATAGAGAAAGAAAAAGAGTTGTATATTTCGATATATTTGAATTTTACTCAGACAGGGCTGGATTGATTTCGAAATCCCCTGTTCCAAATTTGGAAAATCACCAAAAATTGTACAAAAATAATTATGGCTTGAAATTTATATTCCTAGATTCTTTATTGAGTTTATTTTTAATATAAATAAACAAGAACATTTTTTGAAATTTTTACAGAGAGTTATGTGAATTTTAGTAAGGGGAGGTCAGGACTGTCGGGCAGTGAAACAGGGGAAAATTTAAAGAATAAACTGTACTAATTGGCCCAACCAAAAATTCTAAAAATTTTATGGTGGAAAGGTATATGAATCTAGTTTTGGGGAAAATTCACGGAATTCAATTTGTAGCCCTGTAGCTCCAGATAAAAATAAATTAGTGACCATGATGCAGAAAAACAGTTTGCTGGAAATTGAACAACAATATATTTAATTGTGATTAAAATTGTTTTATGGTGGAATTATGTGAGAAATTTATTTAATTGTCATATGTTTACTTACTAAGCTATATGCTTATTCATTTTCATTTTCCCTTTGATTATAGTGATAACTATCAATCCGGAACGTGGACGGAGTCAGACAATCATCCACACTATCATCATCGTTTGGGTATTTTGCAACTAGTATTCCGGAAATATGGCATGTATAGACGACTTTATGTATTATGGC
The DNA here is from genome assembly GCF_025698545.1 of Gossypium raimondii. Taxonomy (NCBI): domain Eukaryota; kingdom Viridiplantae; phylum Streptophyta; class Magnoliopsida; order Malvales; family Malvaceae; genus Gossypium; species Gossypium raimondii. The sequence continues at coordinate 21,206,024 of NC_068573.1, read as the reverse complement.
GAAACTATGTATATATATATATATATATTATGGTTTGGTTTAAATTGTGGTGTTACTAATGGTTAAATTGTGTATGATTATACAACTGATCTTGGTTGAAATATTGAATTGTGTTTGAAAATTTGCAGGAGGTTTAAGTAAAAATAAGTAGAAATGCTTTGTCAATTTTTTAAAATTTAGTAATGCCTCATACTGCTTACATTAAGGAATACGGGTAAGGGGTGTTACATTTTAGTGGTATCAGAGCTACAGTTTAGTCAGTTTTCGGACCAATAAAATATGTGTGAAAGTCAGTCTATACATGCCATAAATATATTGTGATAGTGTGATGATTTCTGACAATTTAAAATTTTGTTGTATATAGTAAATGGACCCTGACCGAAGTGTGGCAGATGATGTTGAAAGTAACGCGCTGGCTCCCGCAGAAGGGACCGCGCATGAAGAGAGTAGACATGAGACACATGGACAGGATGAGGCTCGGGAAGCCTTCCTCCGGATGATGAGTGATTGGTATACAGAATTGTCCGTGTAAATCCGAATGTTCCACCTCCTCCACCCCCTCCTATTCCTCAACTGGTCCCCGTAGCTCCACGAAGTGCTAAATTGGTGAGATCAAGTAAACCACCCGTTGATAGAATTTGAAAGCATGGGGCTAAAGATTTCAGGGCTAATGTTGATGATGATCCGGACAAAGCCGAGTTTTGGCTTGAAAATACTATCCGGGTATTTGATGAATTATCTTGTACTCCTGAGGAATGTTTGAAATGTGCTGTGTCTTTATTGAAGGATTCGGCATACCGTTGGTGGAAAACATTAATATCGGTGGATCCAAAAGAAAGAGTTACTTGGGACTTCTTCCAAGAAGAATTCAGAAAGAAATATGTAAGCCAGCGGTTTATTGATCAAAAACTTAAAGAGTTTCTCGGATTGAAACATGGCCAAATGTCAGTAGTAGAATATGAACGGGAGTTTGTACGGCTTAGCAAATATGGCCAGGAATGTGTACCTACAGAGGCTATTATGTGTAAAAGATTTGAAGAAGGGCTAAACGAAGATATCAGATTGCATGTTGGGGTTTTAGAGTTAAAAGAATTTGTGGTATTAGTTGATCGGGCCTGCAAGGCTGAAGAGCTGAGTAGAGAAAAGAGAAGAGCGGATATGGAAGCTCGAGATGTAAGAAAAAGGTCAATGGGCAGGACATTTCAATCCCAACCGAAGAGGTTTAAAAGGATGGATTCACGATCAACTGGTTCAGTTGGGTATTCACGCAGAGACCGAGGAAGGTCATATTCCGGAGGTAAAACTCGAGCTACCTCAGTGGCAAGTGTGGGCAATGTAGGAAACACCAGACCTGAATGTCAACAGTGTGGCAGACGACATACTGGTGAGTGTTGGGGATTTAAACGAGCTTGTTTCAGGTGTGGTTCTCAAGAGCATTATGTAAAAGATTTCCCTGAAAGAATAGAGGAAGAAAAATTAGAAAGAACTGGATCGGGTGATATTGTCAGTAGAGGCAGACCACCGAGAAATGTGGGGAGCAAAGCCAGTGGTAAAAGTGTGGTAAAAGATGCAGCTGGAAGATCAGAAACTAGAGCGCCTGCCAGGACTTATGCCATACGCACTCGAGAGGATGCCTCATCTCCCGACGTGATTACTGGTACATTTTCTCTTCATGATATTGATGTTATTGCTTTGATTGACCCTGGCTCTACTCATTCATATGTATGCGTGAATTTGGTATCTAGTAACAAAGTGCCTGTTGAAAACACTGAATTTGTAGTTAAAGTATCAAATCCTTTAGGCAAATGTGTCTTAGTCGATAAGGTTTGCAAGAATTGTCCCCTGATGATTCAAGGTCACTGTTTCCCGGCTAATTTGATGTTGTTACCATTTGATGAGTTTGATGTTATTTTGGGGATGGATTGGTTGATATTGCATGATGCCAAGGTAAATTGTAGACAAAAATCCTTGAATTAAAGTGTGAAAACGGTGAAATTCTCCGGGTTGAAACAGAGGAGCCGAATAAATTGCCTATGGTGATTTCGCACATGTCTGCTCAGAAATACTTGAGAAAAGGATGTGAAGCTTATCTTGCTTATGTGCTGAATACTAATATAACTGGGTCGAAGCTTGAATCAGTGCCGGTAGTCTGTGAATTTCCAGACGTATTTCCAGAGGAATTGCCTGGGTTACCTCCGATTAGAGAAGTTGAATTTGCTATTGATTTGTTACCTGGTACTACACCGATTTCTATTGCACCGTATCGGATGGCTCCGACTGAGTTGAAAGAATTAAAAGCTCAGTTACAAGAGTTGACAGATAAAGGGTTTGTGAGACCGAGTTTTTCTCCTTGGGGTGCTCCTGTGTTATTTGTGAAAAAGAAGGACGGCTCTATGAGACTTTGTATTGACTATTGTCAGCTCAATAAGGTGACTATAAAGAACAAGTATCCTTTGCCGAGAATTGATGATTTGTTTGACCAATTAAAAGGGGCAACAGTGTTTTCCAAGATCGATCTGAGGTCTGGTTACTATCAGTTGAGAGTTAAAGAGTCTGATGTGCCGAAAACCGCTTTTAGAACGAGGTATGGACACTATGAATTTCTGGTAATGCCTTTTGGGTTGACTAATGCTCCGGCTATTTTTATGGACTTGATGAACCGAATTTTCCGGCCGTACTTGGATAAGTTCGTGGTGATGTTCATAGATGATATTTTAATCTATTCTCGGGATGAATCTGAGCATGCAGAACATTTGAGAACTGTATTGCAGATTCTGAGAGAAAAGAAATTGTATGCTAAATTTAGCAAAAGTGAGTTTTGGCTTCGTGAGGTTGGATTTTTGGGACATATAGTTTCAAGTGAAGGTATTCGGGTTGATCCAAGCAAAATTTCAGCAATTGTTGATTGGGAGCCACCAAAGAATGTGACCGAGGTTAGAAGCTTTCTGGGCTTAGCTGGGTATTACAGACGCTTTGTCAAGGGATTTTCGATGATTGCTTCTCCTATGACTAAGTTACTACAGAAGAATGTCAAATTTGAATGGACCGATAAATGTCAGCAAAGTTTCGAGAAATTGAAGGCATTGTTGACTGAGGCGCCAGTGCTGGTGCAACCTGAATCCGGTAAAGAGTTTGTAATTTACAGTGATGCATCGTTGAATGGTCTTGGGTGTGTGTTAATGCAAGAGGGCAAAGTAATAGCTTATGCTTCAAGACAGCTGAAACCGCATGAGAAGAATTATCCGACGCATGATTTAGAATTGGCTGCTATTGTTTTTGCTTTAAAAATTTGGCGCCATTATTTGTATGGTAAAAAGTGCCGAATCTTCACTGATCATAAGAGTTTGAAGTATTTGATGAGCCAAAAAGACTTGAATTTGCGGCAACGAAGATGGCTCGAGCTAATTAAAGACTATGAGCTAGTGATTAATTATCACCCAGGGAAAGCTAATGTGGTTGCTGATGCCTTGAGCAGAAAATCTTTATTTGCTTTGAGAGCTATGAGTACAAGATTAACTTTATCTGATGATGGTTCAATTTTGGCTGAATTGAGAGTTAGACCGTTATTTCTTCAAAGATCGGGAAGCTCAAAAGAATGACAATAAATTGCAAGCGGAAAGAGCTCGATGTAAGCGAGCGTTGATTGATTTTCAAATTGGTTCAAATGATCACTTTGATGTTCGGGACGTAATATGTGTACCGAGAAATGATGAGCTAATTCGGACCATTTTATGTGAGGCACACAGTGGTGATTTATCAGTCCATCCAGGTAGTGTGAAAATGTATAATGATTTGAAGAAGTTGTATTGGTGGCCGGGCATGAAAAAGGATATCTCGGAATTTGTATCGAAGTGTTTAATTTGTCAACAAGTGAAAGCTGAGCATCAAGTACCATCGGGTTTACTTCAGCCGATAATGATTCCAGAATGGAAGTGGGATAGTATCACGATGGATTTTGGGACAGGGTTGCCTTTAACTCCAAAGAAGAAAGACGCTATTTGGGTAATTGTTGATAGATTGACAAAATCAGCCCATTTTATTCCGATACGCATTGATTACTCACTTGACAGGTTGGCAGAGTTATATATTGCTGAAATAGTAAGATTACACGGGGTGCCTAAATCTATTATATCAGATAGAGATCCGAGGTTCACTTCGAGGTTTTGGATAAAGTTACAGGAAGCCTTGGGTACGAAGTTGAAATTTAGTACTGCGTCCCATCCGCAAACTAACGGGCAATCAGAAAGAGTGATCCAAGTTCTTGAAGACATGCTCCGGTGTTGTATTCTAGAATTTGAAGGCAGTTGGGAGCAATATCTACCATTGGTTGAATTTGCTTACAACAATAGTTATCAGTCAAGTATACGAATGGCACCGTATGAATCATTATATGGGCGTAAGTGTAGAACTCCTTTATATTAGACTGAGCTCGGTGAGAACCGGATTCATGGAGTCGACTTGGTGAAAGAAACTGAAGAAAAGGTGAAAATAATCCGTGACTGCTTAAAGGCTGCTTCAGATCGGCAAAAGTCGTATGCAGATTTAAAGAGGAAAGAAATTGAGTTTCAAGTAGGTGATAAAGTGTTCTTGAAAGTATCTCCATGGAAGAAGATTCTGAGATTTGGTCGTAAAGGCAAATTGAGTCCACATTTTATTGGACCATATGAAGTTATTGAAAGAGTTGGCCCTGTAGCTTATCGGTTAGCTTTACCGCCGGAGTTGGAAAGGATACATAATGTATTTCATGTATCGATGTTGTGACGTTATCATTCGGATCCTTCACATATAGTTTCTCCTACAGAGATTGAAGTTCGACCGGATATGACTTATGAGGAGGAACCGATAAAGATTCTGTCTCGAGAGGTCAAACAGTTAAGGAATAAAGATGTAGCCTTAGTAAAAGTGTTGTGGCAAAAACATGGAATGGAAGAGGCTACGTGGGAACCGGAGGAAGTTATGAGGAAACAGTACCCAAACCTCTTTTCCGGTAAGATTTTCGGGGACGAAAATCCCTAAGGGGGGAGAGTTGTATGACCGATTCCTAGGTCTAGTCGGAATAGTGGTTTCGGGACCACAAATCTGACGAGGGAAAATATGGTTATTCTTATATTTTTATGGTCTATAATTTCACGAAAAAATTTCGTAAAAATTTCGTTCGAAAATTTTGACGTTTGGGCACTCAACTTAGTCAAAAGGACTAAATTGTAAAGAGTGCAAAATTTGAGTTTTACATGTTAGAAATGTCTAATTGTTATATTTGGAAAAATACCCATAGGTAATGTGTTTATTTTGTTGTTTTATGGTGGAATATGAAGCTAGAAATTATGTTAAACAACTTTTGCTAAGCGATTTTAAACGAAAACGGGTAAATTGACATAATGGGTAAAAATAGTTAATGTTCAAAAGTATGTGTTAGAGTGGGAATTGGATGTTGCTATAGAAGGGAAAAATGCTCAGCATGTCATAAAACATAAGAATAAGAGATGAAATTTAATTTCCGAGCTTAGGGATGAAAATGTAAATATGCAAAAGTTTGGGGGCAAAATTGTAATTTTTAAAAAAGTTGGGTGGAGGATTATTTTAATAAATGTGAACCTTAAATACGTTAATTTTGCTATTATAGATCAAGAAAGACGGGAAGACTACCTCAAACGAGGAAAAGAAAAGATAGTGGAGTAAATTGCAAAATTACGATATTTTGCACCGAGGTAAGTAAACATGTGATTTAATTCATTATTTGGATATTGTTCAATATATGTTGAGATTTAATTGAATATAGAATAAATGGTTGGCAAGATTCTAAAAATGTTGTTGGATTGGGAAAGGTGTACGGTGTTGCAAAACACGTTTTTGGTTGAACACTCGGAATAGGCCAGAGCATATTGAATATAGAGGGGTTGCTAAGTGCTGATTCCCCTATTCATCGGTGGTTGCTAAGTGCTGATCCCACCGTATTTTAAATGTGAAAGGGGGTTGCTAAGTGCTGATTTCCCCGAGGGGTTGCTAAGTGCTGATTCCCCTATTCATTGGTGGTTACTAAGTGCTGATCCCACCGTATTTTAAATGTGAAAGGGGGTTGCTAAGTGCTGATTCCCCCGAGGGGTTGCTAAGTGTTGATTCCCCTATTCATTGGTGGTTGCTAAGTGCTGATCCCACCTTATTTTAAATGTGAAAGGGGTTGCTAAGTCTGATTCCCCAGGGTTGCTAAGTCTTGATTCCCTATTCATTGGTGGTTGCTAAGTCTGATTCCATCGCATCCGAAATGTGAAGGGGTTGCTAAGTGTTGATTCCCCAAGGGGTTCTTGTGTCTTGATTCCCGATTCATTGGTGGTTGCTAATCATGAATCCACCGATAACGGTTAACATTCCGAGTGTTCAACGAGTAAATTGGGACGGTGAATATTCATATATGTGGTGGACAAGTTTATGGGAGGAATAGTGGGTTTGATACTTAATCAAGCCATGTATAAGATGTGAGGAAAATCAAAAATACAAAAAGAGACAATTTGAATGCAAAACTGTTTTGAATGGCAGCAGTTGGGAAACTTTGAAAAATAGCCATAAATGGTGGAAAATGAATTAGAGGATGAATAGTATATGAAATTAAAATTGAATGAGTCTATTTTTATATGAAAGAAATAGAGCAAGCAAAAGAGTTGTATATTTCGAGATATTTGAATTTTACTGAGACAGGGCTGGATTGATTTCGAAATCCCCTGTTCCAACTTTGGAAAATCACCAAAAATTGTACAAAAATAATTATGGCTTGAAATTTATATTCCTGGATTCCTTATTGAGTTTATTTTTAATAGAAAGAGACGAGAACATTTTTTGAATTTTTTACAGAGAGTTATGTGAATTTTAGTAAGGGGAGGTCAGGACTGTCGTCAGTGAAACAGGGGAAAATTTAAAGAATAAACTGTACTAATTGGCCCAACCAAAAATTCTAAAAATTTTATGGTGGAAAGGTATATGAATCTAGTTTTGGGGAAAATTCACGGAATTCAATTTGGAGCCCTGTAGCTCCAGATAAAAATAAATTGGTGACCATGATGTAGAAAAACAGTTTGCTGGAAATTGAACAACAATAGATTTAATTGTGATTAAAATTGTTTTATGGTGGAATTATGTGAGAAATTTATTTAATTGTCATATGTTTACTTACTGAGCTATAAGCTTATTCGTTTTCATTTTCCCTTTGATTATAGTGATATCTATCAATCCGGAATGTGGACGGAGTCAGACAATAATCCACACTATCATCATCGTTTGGGTATTTTGCAACTAGTATTCCGGAAATATGGCATGTATAGACGACTTTATGTATTATGGCGAAACTATGTATATATATATTATGGTTTGGTTTAAATTGTGGTGTTACTAATGGTTAAATTGTGTATGATTATACAACTGATCTTGGTTGAAATATTGAATTGTGTTTGAAAATTTGCAGGAGGTTTAAGTAAAAATAAGCAGAAATGCTGTCGAATTTTTTTAAAATTTAGTAATGCCTCATACTGTGTTCTGTTAAGGAATACGGGTAAGGGGTGTTACACAAATAAACTTCTCTAACCCCTTTCTCTTATAAAAAATATATTTATAGTTTTTAACTAAATCTGGCAATTAGGCATGTCAGGTTGGTTTTGGGTCAAGTCAATTTGGATAAAGGCAATTCAAGTTTTAAAATTTTTGAATTATTTTAGGTTGAATAATTTTTGGTTAGGTCATTTTGGGTTTAGGTAAGTTGTAAGTTCAAGCCATTTTTGGCTTGATCACTTTAGGTTTAAGTCATTTTGAGTTTGGATAATTTCGGGTTTGAGGGTTGGGTTTTCGAGTCTAGCCATTTCATGTTATGGTCCTTTCATGTTCAATCGTTCGAGTTTAATTTAACACTCGAATTATTTTGAATCAGATCTTTTTAGATCCAAGTTATTTATATATATATTACTTTTTTTCCCTAATTTAACAATTAAAGACGTTAAGGTTTAATTTCTTAATTTCAAACTAAAATTAGATCGATGTTAATTGATTTAAATTTGTTATAAAATCAAGGGTTAATATATATTATCTCTAAATTTGTCCATTTGTACCTAATTGGTACCTAAACTTGTATTCTATTAATCAAGTTGGTAGATCTATACTAAGGGTGAGTTTGGATGGGCGGTGCGTTAACCAGCGGTTAGTGTAAAAACAGCGGTGGCAGTGAGATTAGATACTGTAGCGATAATGTAACGTGAGGCAAAAAGTAAACTAAACGTACCGCACCGCATCCAATCTCCCATCCAAACTCACCCTAATACCGTTAATTTGTGCTCAATTTAATTCATTCAATGAAATAAATTAATTTTCTTAAATAATTCATATCAACATTTTTAAATTTTTTTAAATTAAATCATCAAAACTTAAAATCAGTAATTAAAGTTATATTTTTAACCATCTATGTTTCTATCCACTAATAACTTGCTAAATTTAATTTTCACGTGTTTCTATTAATGAAAAAAAAATGATAAAAAATGGAATTCCAATCTTTAAGCTGAAAGCAAAGTATTATATTGGTGGATAAACACCCACCATAAAAGAAAAAGTCAAAGGCCTTCCACACGTGGGACTGCAAAAGAACAAAAAAATGCACTCCATTTGATTCTCCACAAACGTCCCTTACATGTCTCCCGAACTAAAGCTTCGCACACCTTGTCTTTCACCGAAAACCTCCCTAACATGTGTTTCTCATTTACCCTCATTCCATTCCCATTACTTCCTTCTTAAAACCTTCCTCTAAGTACTATTCCCTTTCTCCTTCAACCTCTCAACCATGGCTGAGCTTCGTCCAATCCACCAGAGATCTAGTGTCACCTCTTTCCTACGCAAAATCAAAGCCCATACCCCCGACTCCGCTCAACTTCTCGGCCTCTTGGCTCTCTTCATTTTCGCTTCTATCCTTATAATCCTCACTGGCCTTACCGTCACCGCCACCATTCTTGGTTTCATATTTTTTATGCCATTGATCTTGGTTTCTAGCCCCGTATGGTTCCCAGTTGGCACCGTGCTTTTTGTTACCATTGCTGGCTTCTTATCAGCATGCAGCTTTGGAGCTGTTGCCGTGGCGGGGTTGTCTTGGACGTACCGTTACTTCAATGGCATGCTCCCAGCAGGGTCCGATAAGGTTGCCAATGTGCGGAGACGAATATATAACACGAACACCTATGTGAAGCACTATGCTATGGAATATGGTGTGAAGATGATCGCGTAAATAGTTTGTACAACAATCAAATTAAATGATTAATTTACCAGATAACAAGATTACATATTTGAAAATTGTTTATTGCTACAGGAATAAATTCTTTTTTTTTTTTTACAGAAATACAGGAATAAATTCTTAAACAATATAGAGTTAAATTCAATGTGTTGTATAGAGAAACTAATTTCTCTCTTTCTTTTCTTTCCTTTCCTCTTTTTTTTCCAATTATGGCTGAATGAATAGTTTTCGTTCTTATTTTCATGTTTCTACAATTTTTTTTGGACAAGACACATTAAATGTTAGAAATATTGATTTATTGTGTTTTAAATTGATGTAAAAAAAAAAGAAAAAAAGAAAAAGAGGTTGATGGTAAAGGAAAGTTTGAAGGTAGGTAGGAATTAAAGATTCTCTGGTGGGGGTTAAAAGTAACCTTTTGAATAATTATTAAAATCATTAAATTACAAAAAGCAACGACGAATTCTCTCGGTGATCTTGCTGATGGTGGTTCGGTTTCCGTCTGTGATCGGAACACTAAGAAGGTACGGTTCAAGGATCGGAATTCGGATTTGGACTCAGAAATGGCGAATGGTGTTAACCCAACACCGACTCTCTCTTGGAAAGAGATGCTTCTGGGAAAGGGATCTCATGACCAACAAGGAGAGAAAGGAGGGGCCTTTTTCAGGAATGGATGATGACTTTTTTCTTTTAGACGGTGATATCAAAAGATCATCAGTTAATGGTATTCCATCGATCGAGTTCTCGGACAGGGTTAGCCAAATCTTAATCAAGAACATGGCTACCTCGGTGGTGCTTAAACTACTGGGGAGAAATATAGGATTCGCGGCGCTTCAAAATCGGATCTATGGTATCTAGAAACTGTCCATGCGCTTCAAAATGGGTATTTTCTGGTGAAGTTTTAGAATCTAGGAGACTATAAAAAGGTACTATCTCAAGGGCCATGGACTATTTTTGGGCAATATTTAACGGTACAACCATGGACAACGGATTTCGATCCTGTTTAACCCTATCCGAGTGTGGTCATGACCTGGATCAGACTCCCGGGACTTCCAGGCCACATGTATACGAAGAAAATCCTGTGGGAAATAGGTGGTATGGTCGGAAAAGTTGCAAAATTGGACTTTAACACGGATAGTAAAGCAAGGGGCAGATATGCTAGTATGGCGATCTATATTAACCTGGAAAAACCCTTGATTTCAATGGTTTTGATTAACGGAAAAGTTCAGCGCATTCAGTACGAATCTTTACCGGTTGTTTGTTTCTCTTGCGGTCGCTATGGACATTTCAAAGAGAACTGTGGTCAAGCGAAAGAGATTCTGGAAAATTCGGCCAGGAAAAACACGACGCCAGAAAATGGAATTCCAGAAACTGAACCGGCGGTGGAAACTGACCCTTTGGGACCTTGGATGCTGGTGGAGCGCAAAATGAGGAAACCATCTAAGGACCCACGAAATTTTGGAAAGAACAGCACTACAGAGAAAGCTTTGGGATCTCGCTTTCAAGCTTTGAATAATTTGGAGAAGGAAAGTGGAATGAACGTTGCGGGAAAGGAGGGATTTACAGATTCTTTGCGAAAAGATAAAAACCCTTTAATTGAATTATTGCAAGGACTAGAAAAAGAAAAACTGGAAGTAAATTCCAATAAAGCTGGTCCAAAGCTTTCAAATAAAGTGGACCAGGCCCAGTTTAATAAGATTGTTTCAGCGCTCAAGGGCGCTGGTGATGGGGGGCTTCTACTAAGGCCAGTTGGGCTGACAGGACTATGAAGGGCCAACTTAAGTTTAATGAACCTGGAAGCAGTCCAAATAAAGGGCCTTTGGGGAAGCGGGCCACTCCAGCTGCGAAATCAGGGCCTGAAAGTGATGGGCAGCTTCCTTATGTGTCAACCCAAGATGATCACAACCAGGTTCAATCCAACTCTTGTTTTGAATGTTGTTTGTTTTGAAAATTTTTCTGCTTTATCTGCCGTAGGTGCAAATGCGTCGGGACTGGAGCCATCCATGCAGGCTAATGAATTTGATGGAATTAAAGCACACTTCAATGCAACCTTCGAAGGTCCTGTGGGGGTTGCGGTTCAATTGTCTGACGGCGTTTTAGATCCTGACAAGCACACTGCTGTAATTTTTAAGGAAAATTCGCACGCAAATTCCCATGAACTTGCTGAAGGACGTAAGGAGCGGGTAGTTTAGGAAATAAAGACAGAAAAAATAGTGGCAAGTTTGGTTTTGGTCGAGGAGGTTGGAAATTAAAGGCATGAAAGCTGCTTCAAATCTACTGGGAACTCTCATATTCCTCTAGTTGAATCTATGAAGGCAGTGGTGATTCTTATTTCGTCCAAAATGGTGAATGAAACAGGAAATGGAGCGCAAGATGAGGTAGCTTCCAATTTAGATGATGTTGCTGATTCTCAACAGTAATGGTATGTCACTAATTTTCTTTTTATTTTTCATAAATTTCTTAATTTTTTCTTGAAATTGTTAAGGTTTTGCTAGTGCCAGAATATAATATGGAATATAAATCGGATATCATTAGTTTGCTTGAACTCAAAGTAAGTGGGACCAAAGTAGATAAAATTATAGCACAGTTGGGGATCTAATACTTACATCGCCTGGAGGCAATAAGATTCTCTGGGGATATTTGGATTTGTTGGAAAAATTCAGTTTGGGTTGAGGTGGTTCGCAATCACCCTCAATTTAATCTCGCCCGGGTTTGGTTTGTTTCTTCTTCGGTGTCAGTTTTTGTTTCTTTTATGTATGGGAGTCCAAATCGTCAAAAGCGTAAGGACGTATGGGAGGATCTTAGTTTATCAATTCCCGTAGGGCAAATTCCATGGATGACTATTAGTGATTTCAATGCAATCTTGACACCTAATGAAAAAATAGGTGGTCTTTTGGCAGGTAGGAGATGCTCCCAATTTGGTGATTTTGTGGATATGACTGAGCTACATGATTTGGGGTTTAGGAGACCCCCTTTACATGGTACAGATGTAGGCTCTTTGAGAGATTGGATCGCGCACTAGGGAATGAAGCATGGATAAAAAATTTTCCAAATAGCTTGATTACCTATCTTCTCAAAACTAAGTCAGACCATAGACCACTCATTCTCAGCCTTAATCTGGAGATTTCTTTGCCTAGAGGAAGGCTTTTTTGGTTTTTGGTAAGATGGGTCGAGCACCCTGAGTTTGGGGATTTTGTGAATGACAATTGGCGTTTTAGCGAGACCATATCAGAACCAATAGCAAAATTTACCGAGTGTTTAAAAGAGTGGAATAAATCAGTATATGGTCACATCACCACTCGTAAGAGGAAGCTACTTCACCAATTAAATGATATTCAGTGACATATAGAATTTTATAGCTCAAATTGGTTAGCTAAATTAGAAATGGAGGTCAGATAGGAATTGGAAAATGTGTTGCATCATGGAGAAATCCTTTGGAAACAAAATACAAGATGTGACTGGTTAAACTTGGGAGATCGCAATACTAAGTTTTTTCACGCTCATACCTTACAACAAAGGAAAAATAATCGCATAACCATTATTCACAATTCTTTTGGTGAATGGATTTTCGACCCGGAGGCCATTAAGTTAGAGGCGACGAATTTCTATAAAAAAAACTATATGGGGAGAATTCTAGGCCCATGGGAAATTTGCCTCCAAGTAGATTCCTCAACTCGATCCTTGTGATATCGATTTTCTAGGGAAATTGGTCATAGACGATGAAATTAAGATTGTACTATTTGATATGGCACTACTTAAAGCTCTAGGCAGCGATGGCTTCCATGCTTTTTTCTTCCAAAAGCAGTAGGGTACTGTTGGGTTTGTGAATAGGTTAAAAAAGTTTTCAACGAAGGTGTTATTGATGTTGAGCTGTACAACACACTGATTGTTCTCATTCCCAAGGTCCAAAATCCAAAGGAGTTTATTCAGTTTCGCCCCATAAGTCTCTGCTCAGTTTTTTACAAATTGGTGATAAAGGTAATAACTTATCATTTTAAGTTCATCTTCCTGAAAACTATTGCACAAGAGTAGGTAAGACTTATTGCAGCTAGAAATATTACTGATAATATCGTCACTGGACTATTCATTTCATGAAAGAAAATAATAAAAGAAAGTGGATGGCGATCAAAATCGATTTGGAAAAAGCCTATGATCGAGTGAGATGAGGCTTCATCGATGCTTCGCTTCAGGCGGCATGTATCCCAAATTATCTTAGAAATGTTATTGTATCTGTTATTTCTAATTCTACTATGCAAGTTCTATGGAATGTAGCTCCAATGTCTAAATTTAAGCCTGCGAGGGGAATTCGATAGGGATGCCCACTTTCTCCCTATCTTTTTGTGCTTTGCATGGAATGACTAGGTCACTTTATTAGTTCAGCCTTGTCGAATAGAGAGTGGAATCCCATACACTTGTCCTATTCGGGACCAACCCTCTCTCATCTATTTTTCGTTGATGACCTAGTTATTTTTTGCAAAGCAGATGTAAAGCATAAAATATTGTTAAAGGAAATTTTGGATAATTTTTGCGATGACTCTAGACATAAGGTCAACGCTAAGAAAACCAAAATGTTCTTTTCTAAAGGAGTAGAGGAGTCCATGACCATGACCAATATGCTGAGTAATATGCTTGGCTTCCAAAAGGTGCAAAATCTTGGACATTATCTTGGAGTTCCCCTTTTCCATCAGAGGGTCACAAATAATACTATGTACTTTGTGGTTGAAAAGGTCTGACTGAAGCTGTAAAGTTAGGATGCTAGGAAGTTATCTATTACTGGTCGAGCTATTTTAGTGCAGTGGGTTCTAGTTTCAATTCCTAGCTATTTTGTGCAATCCATGATGATCCCTAGAAAAATATGTAACAGGATTGAAAGTTTGGTGAGAAAGTTTATTTGGGGATCCTTCGATGGCAAAAAGAAGATGCCCTCAGTAGGTTGGGATTCTATATGCCAACTGAAGTGGCGTGGAGGTCTTGGCATGATATAATTAAATGATCAAAATGTTTCTTTTCTGTTGAAGCTTGGCTATAAAGTGGTTGCTGATGATGAAACCTTGGGTTTGCATTCTCAGATCAAAATATGGGTTGAATGGAACTCTTCCAGATAACATTGCTTGGGATATGAGCTTTTTCGAAGTTGTTCTCAAAAGTTTGGGCTCTTTGACGAGAAAACTTTATATGATTAGTTAGTAATGGGAATAAAATCCGTTGTTGGAAGGATTCTTCAATTCCAAATATAGGACATTTGATTAAATAAATCCATACTAATGTTAATATTGATTCTGAATGTTTTCTCAGTGATTTGATCACAGAAGAAGGTACATGGAACCTTGACCTTTTGCAGGTTTGGCTACCAGAGGATGTTATTCTATACATTGTGGGCATTCCCCGTCCACACCTTTCTGAGGGGCCTGATAGCATTTCTTGGCGTCACACTTCGACAGGAGCATTTTCCATTAAAAATTCCCATAAGATGATGAAAGAGGATTCATGGAATTTTAGAGAAAAGATATGAAAGGAGGCGTGGAAGCTCCCGGGGCTACAAAGAGTCTGGTTCTTTATCTGGACTATTCTTAAGCAGAGATTACTCACAAATGTAGAAAAATTCAAGCGTAGTTTAGTGGCGGATCCTTCTTGCCCAATCTGTGGACACGATTTAGAGGATATAATACATATTATTAAAGATTCCACAACAACTAAGGAAGTCTGGAAATAGGTTGTTCTGGGTAATCAACAGTTAAATTTTTCTCTAATAATTTGCACGAATGGATTTCTTTTAATTTGTAGGACACTTCGAAGCTTCATGGGGGGAGCTAGTTGGGCTTTTCTCTTCGGTTTACTAGGTTGATGCTTATGGAAGAATCACAATCTCTTCATCTTTCAAGGGAAAACTTGAAGTTCAAGAGAGATAATCAAAGTATCGAGTAGTAGGGCTAGACAATTTTCTTCAATTTTTAAAGATAACTCGATTGAAGGATATGAATTCTCTCATGGGAAACAACTGACAGGGGGTTGGACTTTCATCAATACTGATGGTGTTGTTCAAAGGGAATTAGTGAATGCAGCTGTTGGGTGAGTTATGCGCAATAAGAATGGAGATTGGGTCTTTGGATACAACCAATTCCTATCAAAATGCTCAGTCTTTGATACCAAACTTTGGGGCATTCTAGATGGCCTAAAACTCATGCAACGAAGTGGTTATGAAAAATAATCCAATCGGATAATTTGGAGGTTATTAAAGCCGTACATGGAAGTGCTTCGAAGATTTCAAATTCTACTATGATTAGAAGAATATATTGTATACTATCTCAAGAAGGTCAATGGATAGTATGACACATTCCTAGGGAGCATAATCAAAGCGCAAATTATGCTCGTATTTTAAGAAATGTGTTTTTCTTTACATATCACTTTAATTTGATTTTTTAAATAATTAAATTATCATAGTTGAAAGTTAAATATACGAATTAATTTATTCATTTTTATAACGAATAAATTAATTAATTCTTTATCTTATAATTACAAGTTGAAGCACAATTATAAGTTCAAGTTGCAATTTAAACTAAATTGAAATTGAAATAATAATTCATATATGGTTTAGAAAGGAATTTGTGTTCTCAAAGATTCATTGTCTTTTCATCTTATAATTTAAATGTTTATGTTAGCTCAATATTTTAAATGTAACTAGTCCACTAAGCATACTAACTATGAGAGTGAAACTTAAAAGAAAATATTAAAATAATATAAAAATAGAAATTATTTAACTAATAACATGCAAATAGTTTTAATAAAAGAAAACTAACTAAAGAAAATGATAAGAATCTATAAGGGAGCAAAGTTATAGAGTGTTATGCTCAATTAAACCCATATATATATATTTATTGTTATGAATATCTTATTAAGTGGATGTCTATCATGATCAAGATAAAGTTTTGATGTACTTTAAATTCTAATAGTTATTAGAATTAGATCTCTACTTCTTTGATACTTCTTATGCCTATAAATAGAGACTACGATGAAGCATTGTAATCATCCCTTTTATCAATAAAGTACATTCCTTATTGCTTTCATATTTTCTTTGTTCTTTATTCTCTTTATCTCTCTTTATTTTATAACACGTTATCATCACAATTCTAAAATATTTTCTAAACCCACATCATTCTTATATTTCATTTGATATCCTCCCCCTAATTTTTTTTTTGAAACCCATACTTCAATTGCTTTCTATCCTTTTCTAACCCCCCGTTGGATTACTTTCATTATTTTTCTAACCTAGCATTCAAATTGGTTGCTTAGCTACCCAAAATTGACGAAAAAAGAGGGGTTCAAACTTGTGCAGCGATTTGCTTAAAGTTCTTGGGAGGAATCGAATTTAATTTCTCTATCGACTTAAGGTAATCCTAAGTACATTATTATAATTACATTTGACAAATAATTTGATTACTATTATTTTACTAATATTTTTTTTAGTTTTTTTTAGTGATTATAATGTCAAATCTTGCCAAACTTGAATTTGTCGGCCTAGACATCTCAGGCAAAAAATATTTGTCATGAGTGTTAGATGCTAAAATTCACCTAGATGCTAAAGGTCTAAGGAATACTATAGTAGTAAATAAAGAAGCATCTAACCAATACAAGGCAAAAACAATGATTCTCATCCATCATCATCTACATGAATGATTAAAAGTGGAATATCTCACTGTGAAAGATCCTTTTGAGTTGTGGAAAAATTTGAAAGAACGATTTGACGATAAAAAAACGGTGATACTTCCTAAAGCTTGTTATGATTGGATGCACTTACGGTTGCAGGATTTTAAGATTGTAAGTGAATACAATTCAGAACTTTTCAAAATTAGTTCTCAATTGAAATTATGTGGAAAACCTTTTCAACCTTTCATGCTACTAATGTGCTCCTGCAGCAGCATTATCGTGAAAAAGGTTTTAAATATATTTTGAATTGATTTCATGCCTTTTAGTGGCTGAACAAAATAATGAGTTGTTGATGAAAAACCATGGAATTTGTCCCATTGGTACTGCACCAATCCCTGAAGTGAATGCTGCAGTACATAATAAATATGGAAATGAAAAATATAAAGGTCGCGATCGTGGTCGTGGATGTAGTGGGGGACGTGGTTGAGGATGTAATAGTAACCGCTACCATGGTGTTCATAATAGTGGCATTTCTAACCACCAGAAAAAGAATAGCAATGAAGGATAAGAAAGAGGTGGTCAAAATAATCCTTCAAAGATTATTGAGAATTTATGTTACCGATGTGGTATGAGGGGGCATTAGGCACGTATCTGTCGTACGCTTGAACATTTAGGGAAACTTTATCAAGTATCTATTAAAGGGAATAAAAATAATATTGATACAAATTCTATATCCAAAAATGATGAAATAGAGGAAAAAGAGGAGGGTGATGTAATTCATGGCCTTAATGATATAACTCACCTTGGTGTGACAGATTTCTTTGAGACTCATTAGAAAAGTTGGTGTTATTTTACCATTTTATGTTGTTTTTAAGTATGTTTCATTTTCTTGCATAAAGAATAAGTTGGTGTTATTTTGGCATATTTATGTTATTTTAAATATGTTTATTTTTTGATTCAAAAATAAAAAGTTTATTTATTTATTTATTTATTTTGCAAGTTATACATATTCAATAAATATTTGTAACATTTCTAGTGTTATATTTTATTTATTTTATGAAGAATATAAACAATCAACAAAATTTAGTTGGATCAAAATCAATGGAGACATATGTCTTGTTGATAGTGCTACAACACATACGATACTCAAAGAAAAATATTTTCTCATTTAACAATAAGTGATGCTCATATTAATACAATCTCGGGTAGTTTAAAACTTATTGAAGGCTTCGGAAGAGCAATTATATTATTACCTAAAGGTACAAAATTTGTCATTGATGTGCTTTATTTTCTATTAAGTCTCAAAGAAATTTATTGAGTTTTAAAAATATTTGTATTAATGGATATCATATTGAGACTATAAATGAGAAAATATTGAATATCTATATATTACAAATGTTGAATGAGGAAAGAAATATGTTTTGGAAAGACTACCTGCTTTTTCATCAGGTTTATATTATAAACATATTAGTGCAATTGAGGCACATGTTACTACAAACCAGAAGTTTGTAGAACCAAATACTTTTACTATTTGTCATGACTGGTTAGGTCATCCCAGATCTATTATGATGCAAAAAAGTAATTGAGAATTCAATTGGGCACCCATTAAAGAACCAAAAGATTCTTGAATTCAAAGATTTCTCTTGTGATGCTTGTTCTCAAGGTAAACTGATTATTAGACCATCACCAGCTAAAGTTGGGATTGAATCTCCCGTATTTTTCGAACGTACTTAAGGTGATACATGTGGGCCTATTCATCCACCATGTGGACAATTTAGATATTTTATGGTACTGATAGATGTATCTAGTAGATGATCACATGTATGTTTGTTATCGACTCGCAACCTGGCATTTGTGAGACTACTTGCTCAAATAATTCGATTAAGAGCACAATTTCTAGATTATGCAATAAAAACTATCCGTCTTGATAATGCTAACGAGTTTACATCTCAAGCTTTTAATAGTTATTGCATGTGAAGTGGGATAAGAGTTGAATATCTTGTAGCTCATGTTCACATGCAAAATAATTTAGCTGAATCATTTATCAAATGCCTCCAACTAATAGCTAGGCCATTGCTTATGAGAACAAAGCTCCTTGTTACAGCTTCGGGATATGCTATTTTGCATGCAGCAGTACTTATGCGCACCAGGCCAATAAGTTATAATAAATACTCCCTATTACAATTGGCTTTTGGTCAGGAGCCAAATATTTCCCATCTTAGAATTTTTGGATGTCCAGTATATGTTCCAATTGCTCCACCACAACAAACAAAGATGGGTCCTCGGAGGAGATTGAGAATATATATTGGTTATGAATCTCCTTCTATAATTAAGTATGTTGAACCATTAACTGGAGATTTATTTACTGCACAATTTATTGATTGTCACTTCAATGAAACAATATTCGCAACATTAGGGGGAGAGAAAATACAGATGGTAAAAAAAATTACATGGAATGGATCACTATTATCTCAATTAGATCCTCGTACAAGTTAATGTGAGCAAGAAGTTCAAATGATAATAGATTTGTGCAAATCAACTGCTAGATTCATTTATTGACCTAAAGAGAATTACGAAAGCTCACATACCAGCTGAAAATGCTTCAATACGAATTGATATCCCAATGGGGCAAACTGTTAATGCAAAAGAAAGTAATCCATGCCTGAAGCGTGAAAGACCGGTTAGTTCCAAAGATAAAAATTCTCGTAAAAGTAAAGGAGCAAATACTCAAGGGGATTATATTATAGAGACAAGTTCCTAAGAAGGGGCCAAAGATATAACTAATCATAATCATAAAACACCAGAAGGGATTCAGGTACCTGAAAATGATGATAACTAAGAGATTTTGATAATTTATGTTACTTCGGGGAAAAGATGGAACCAAAAAAATATATTTAACGACAAAAATTTCGTATATAATGTTGTTATTGAAGTAGAAAAAAATGACGATCTTGAGCTTAAATCTATTGAGGAATGTAGAAATAGAAAAGTGATCAGCTGTTTAACGTCACAGCAATAATGTGCAAGCGTACACTATCAATGCAAGTATAGTAAACAAATGAGAGTCTGTCGGATATTGATTCCATAGGGATGGTAGTCTTTTGTCTATTAATGTTGTTGCAATAACTACATATAAACGAGATAAATTGTAAGAATAGTTATCGATGCAATAACTTGAAAACAATAAAATAAAATATGATAATGATAAACTGGGATCACCAATATGAATCTCTAGCAGAATACTAAGTGCTCACAAGGTATAAAAAGGTAGGTGATTGTCGAGGTAATAAAATTCAATGTATATCTTACCCAGCGTCACTCCTCTATTTAATCTGAGGCTTAAACATGCATACTAATCTCACCTTTCGATGATCACAATATGACACTATTAAGAACAAGTGGACTAAATTCCTCTAATCCTCACTCAACTTCCGTTGTAGTTCTTGTTGGCTCAAACTGTCACTGCGCTTTCCAGTGTCAGTGACTGCAATAACACTTCCGTGTTAAAAAATTTAAACGCTAAGATTAAACAATAAAAACAAGACTGAATAAGATAACATTTAACTAAGAATTCACGTGTACTTCCATACAGACAGAAAATAGAGAATAATCACCAGCACTTAGAAAGAAATAAGAAAGAATCGAGTGGAGAATACTATCCCTAGACAAATCAACTGAATCTCTCTATTCCTTCTTGTCTCACACTTAGACCTCCTTATCAGAAGCTAGTTTGTATCTGGTTTTTATGTTGGCTCACCCGTGAGAGGCTTAAGCTGCCATGGCCGCTAGCTTCAAGTTAAGATGAAGAAGATGATGATTCCGAAAAAACTAACTTTTCTTCTCATGTCCACCTTTTATGTCCTCCTCCAACAGTACAGGTGTCATTTCCTTAAAGTTATTTTGTCCTGGTGCGTACAGGTTGGTTATACCAAACTGGACAACTCACAAATTTTCGTTTTTATCCGGACAGCTGTCAGCTGCAGCGACAATTCTAAACACAACCTAGAATTAACTTATGTAGCGACATTAATGCAAAAAGATAGCAAAATTAAGGATAAGATAAGCTAGGATTCATTGAGTTATAAAATGTAATTTACTAAACTAAAAATGCTAAAATGTATGCTAAGGATAACTAAATGGGAACAATTTAACCAATAAGTAAGGGGGAAAACCTATGTTCTTTCTAGGTCTATCACATCCCCAAGCTTGAGTTTTTACTTCTCCTCAAGTAAAACAGAAACTAGCAAGGCTAAAGAAATTTTTACTAAGGCAAATAATCATTCTAGCAACTTGAACCCTCTAAATTCTCAATGGATGAATCATATTCAGATGAAAGAATATTGCATCGACGATTCATAAGCATGAATGAATAAGGTTGCAATTTCATAAATGCTTGCATCATGCTTCAAACCTTAAGTTCTATCTACCAATACAACATTTATTGTACAATACTAAGTATTTGTATTATATATATACATTAATTTTTGGAATAAGGGATATCGTTGCATTACTGTACCTTTGTTCCTGAGAAGTAACGATGGGGTGCAACAAAACCTCAGGGAGTACGTAATTGCGCCGACACACACTCATGTAACAACTACCTTTGGCTAGATTGATTTTTCTAATGCTTGTATTGGCGTGTTCCCTTTTTAACATTCCATACTATACCCACTTTGGAGTGTCTCTAACTTATAACTATATATACATATATAAGCAGCTGTAGAAAGTAGATTCATTCAAGATTTAAGGAATGATAACAGTCATCCAATACTAATGCAACCTAATCCATTCATCAAAGAATTGAAGCTACAGCCTTCTGTCAAATTTATCCAACTCATTCATTGACAATTCACATGATTTAAGAATTAAGCATCGAATGTAACAAAATTTTTTGAACAATTTTCATTAACTATAATTAAACCTTGAATGCTTTATTTTAGAAAAAAATTAAAATGTGGGTGCATTTCCAACCCCCATGTGCATTCCCCCAAACTTAAAGTTTGCATTGTCCCCAATGCACTAATAAGAAAATGTAATGACAAAAAAAATGTAAGACAATATATACTTATCAAAATAAAACCTACAGCTACACGCAATGCATGAATACTACAACTAAAGCTTAAAATAAAATAACTCATTTATCCGCAGCCGTCGATGTGGCTACATAATGTTTCTTTCTCCTCTTTCTTTTGTTTTTATCCTTAGAGCGCTTCCTTTTATTTTCTTTTGGTTTTGCACGGTCTTCGGATTGCTCTTCAGTTCCTAGAACTACCCTGACATCATTGGCTGCTTCCTATGTCTAGGAGAGGCCACTTGGAGTGGTCTAGTGTAGACCACTATTGCCAATGAATTGCATTGCTCCTCAATAATTACCTCAGCAACTTCTGCCAGTGTCACTCCAGTTTACTCCAAAGTATCAATAGTTGCACCTACAGACTCAGGTACGATGACAATCTTCTCAATAGAATCTTCTTCTTCTTTTTCTTTCTCATTTTCAGCAACTTCTTCTTTTTCAGCAACAACTTCCTCTTCTGCAGCGATAACTTCCTTCTTAACAACAGTGTCCTCTTGATCAGCAAAAATACCATCCTCAAACAAGTTATTAATCTTTCATAGGCATTCTTCAATGTCCTTGGATTCCTTGTCTTTCTCATTATCAAAGACTTGCACAATGGATGGGGATGCCACCGATCTGTCTTGGTCTTCTAAGTCGTCATCCAAGGAAGAGAGGTCATAGTTTCGAAGAGAGGTCATCAATTTTCTGCCTTTGACGATAGAATGTATCCGACACATTTTGTCGAGGGTGACTGTGGTGCTGTGAGTAGAGGGCTTTAGTTTGTAGTTGGCAAAATGAAACCAAATTTTCCCTCGTAGTGTCAGGAAGTGACTGTGCATTGTATAGTTCTTTTGATGGGAACCCGTCCACACTGCTCCCTCGACGCACAAGTCTCTCACCAATAAGTCTTGTTTTTCATTTGTGATGTCATTAATGAACTCGGAGTGTTCATGGGCATCAACCTTGGTGTTGTACAGCTTGTTGATTTTTTCAACGTCCCATGGTATTAAACCTTCTCGAACGAAAATAAACTCTAACTCATTATCGTAGAGATTAGCATAAAACTCACATACCAGTGAAAGACAGTAGCTTCCAAGATGGGTGCAAAAAGTTTCCCACTTTAACTTTGAGATGGTTTTAGAGACTTGCTTACCCAAGTCTTGTTGTGGCGAAAGGGAAATGCCTTGTTCAGGATGGAAGTTTCGATTTCACATGTTGTCTTGAAATCGTTCATTTGCCACTTTATTCAAAAAGATTACTAGCTCCTTTGTCTGCACTGGTCTGGGGGATTCCGATTCATGGACTGTGGTAGCAGAGGACGCATGTTCTCTAGCAGATTTGGTGGATTTCTTGACCGAGACCCTTGTTTTGGCCATCTTTTGTTGAGGGAGAACTATTTAAAGTTAAAAAGATATGATCTTGAGAAGAGAAAAGAAATAAAAATGGTTACTTGAATGAGTTACAATCGGTACAGTGGGAGAGGATTTATAGTGAATGAAACAGGAAGATGGAGAGGCGTGTTGTTTTGTGGAGAGATATAAGGATGGCGAGAATAGTTGTGGTCAATAGAAATTGTGCCCGCTCAGAAGGATCAAACGACTGGGTGATTTTTGATCAAACGGTGGAATCTGAATTTCTTTGAATTCTGATGAGTTATAAATGGTAATATAGAATTTTGGAATGTGTTGACAGTAAGATTTCAATGCGTCAACAGTAAGATTTCAATGCGTCAACATTGGTACCTAATTATTCTGCAAAAAAAAAGGAAAACAAATTTTAACAAAACATAAATAAAATAAACTAAAATTATGAAGTAGTAATTAAAAATTAAAACTTTTTGACCAATTTAATGGTCTCTGCCTGCTTTTGATCACTGTTGCCAAATAGGGTTTCAGTCTCTATTCATCTACTTTGAATTGGTGTCCATCACGTAAATCTCGAATTGTGACTGCACTATGAGAAAATACAGTGACAACTTCAAAAGGTCCATACCAACGTGAATGCAAATTCCTGAGTGCAATTTTAGTCAAGAATTGAATAATAAAACTTGTTGACCCGTGATAAATTGTCGCTGCAAAATAATCTTGTCATGCCATCGTTTGGTCTTTTCCTTGTAAATTGCAGCATTTTCATAATCATTTCTCATAATCTCTTCTAGTTCAATGATATCCAACAATATTTTCTTTCTAGCCGCTTGATAGTCTATGTTCACTTTCTTAATTGCCCACATTGCTTTGTGTTCCAGTTCAACTGGCAAGTGACATGCTTTCTCAAAAACTAATTGATACGGCGACATCCCTAATGGAGTTTTGTATGCTGTCCGCAATGCCCATAAAGCATCTTCCAATCGAAAAGACCAATCTTTTCTTGAAGGGTTTACAACCTTCTCAAGAATGTTCTTAATTTGTCGATTCGATACTTCGGCTTGTCCATTGGTTTGCAGATGATAAGTAGTAGCCATTCTATGATTAACTCCATATCTCTTTAGTGCAGTTGCCACTTGGTTGCAATGAAAGTGTTACCCTGATCACTAATCAATGCCTTTGGTGTGCCAAAGCGGGTGAGTATATGCTTGTGAAAAAAATTTAGCACTATCTTTGCATCATCCTTTGGAACAACAATAGCTTTAACCCACTTCAAGACGTAGTCAACAACTACTAATATATAAAGATTTCCAAGTGAGTTCAGAAACGGTCTCATGAAATCCATACCCAAAACTTCAAATAATTCAACCTACATAATTAGCTGCTGCAACATTTCATTGCGTCAGGATATAAAATCGGTGCGTTGACACCTATTGTATTGATTCACAAAATTGTGGGCGTCTTTGAATAATGTCAGCCAGTAGAATCCTAATTGGATAACTTTAGCAGCATTTCTTATACCATTGAAATGACCTCCATGAGGAGCATCATGGCAATGCTTCAGGATTGAAAATATCTCCTCTTCTGGAACACAACATCAAATGATGTTGTATTGCATACCTTGAATAAATACAGCTCGTTCCAATGATACTTCACTACGTCACAAAGAAATCTTTATTTTTTATTGCCTATGACACCCAATGGGTGTTTTCCACACACAAGGTAATTAAAAAAAATCCTCATACCAAGAAGTTACATCTACAGCAAATAACTTCTCATTTGGGTATGCATCGACAATTTGAAGTATGTTTTCGTCTTCACTACCAACTTCCAATTGAGACAGATGGTCTGTAACTTGATTCTCTGAACCCTTATGGTCTTTTATCTCGATGTCAAATTCTTGCAACAGCAATATCCTGTGTATCAGTCTTAGTTTGATATCCTTTTTTGCAAAGAGATATCTCAACACCGAATGATCAGTGAATACAGTAACCTTTGTACCGATAAGATATGAATGAAACTTGTTGAAAGTAAAGACTACAGCCATCAATTCTTTCTCTGTAGTGGTATAATTGAGTTGAGCCTCTGTAAGAGTTTTGTAAGAATAATAGATGACGTGGAATATTTTTCCCTTTCTTTGTCCTAGAACTGCACCCACAGCAAAGTCGCTTGCATTGCACATAACTTCAAAAGGTTGAGACCAATCGGGTGCAACGACAATGGGTACATTCACTAGCTTCTTTTTTAACTGAATAAAGGCATCCAGACATGCATCATAAAAGAAGAATTTTTGATTCTATTCCAGCAATGAGAACAAGGGCTTTGCAATTTTCAAAAAAGCTCTAATAAACCTTTGTTAAAACCCCGCATGTCCAACAAAATTGTGAATACCTTTCACGTTTGTTGGTGGAGACAATTTCTCAATGATTTCCACCTTAGCTTTGTCTACTTGAAAGCCTTGACTAAAGATGCGGTGTCCTAACACAATGCCTTCAGTTTCCATGAAATGACATTTTTCCCAATTTAAGACAAGATGTGTGTCCTCACATCACTTCAGTACTTTATCTAAATTGTCAGTGAAATGATCAAAATCATTCCCATAGACTGAGAAATCATCCATAAACACCTCTAAAAATTCTTCAATCATATCTGAGAATATTGCCATCATGCACATTTGAAATGTGGCTAGTGTGTTGCAAAGACCGAAAGACATACGGCGAAAAGCGAAAGTACCAAAAGGGCATGTGAAGGTTGTCTTCTCCTGATCCTCCGGTGCAATAGCAATTTGATTGTACCTAGAATAGCCATTTAAAAAGCAATAATAGGCCTTTCCAGCAAGCCGATCCAACATTTGGTCAATGAAAGGGAGTGGGAAGTGATCCTTCTTTGTGGCCGCATTCAATTTGTAATAATCCATACAAACTCGCCATCATATGGGAATGCGTGTAGGAATTAATTTGCCCTTATCATTGTGAACCACAGTGATGCCACTCTTTTAGGGATGCATTGCACTGGACTTACCCAATTGCTATCAGAAATCGGGTAAATAATTCCAGCATCAAGCCAATTTATGACTTCCTTCTTGACAACTTTCTTCATCTTTTCGTTTAATCTTCTTTCCTGTTCAATCAATTGCTTGCCTTCATCTTCCAACTTGATTTTGTGCATGCAAAAAGAAGGACTAATACATTGAATATCGGTAATACTCTAAGCAATAGCTCGTGTGTGTTGCTTGAGAATATGGACCAATTTCTCTTCTTGTGTTACATCCAGTGTTGCGGAGACAATAACTTGGAGAGTATTGTGATCACCTAGAAAGACATATTTAAGATGAGGAGGTAATGGTTTCAATTCCAAAGTAGGAGCTTCTTCAATAGATGGTTTGAAAATTAGGGTTGTTCTATTGGCTAGGTCTAAGGATTCGATCTGCCATCGATGCTTGATTTCAAGATTATTAGCTTCAACCATGCTGTAACAATCGTTTAAGGATTCGACATCAGATGTCACTGCAAACTCTTTCGAAAGTATGGTGCTTTGGTCATTGAATTCTTCTTCAATTAAATCATCTAGAACATCAACAGTGTGTCATTCTTCTTTGTCCTTGCATTGAATAGATTCAAAAACACTGAAGGTGAGTTGCTCATCATTAAGTCGCCTGGTTAGTTCACCTTTATAAACATCAATAAGAGTTCGGCCGTTGGCTAAAAATGGTCGTCCCAAGATTATGGGAACCTCTTTTTCTGTCTCGTAGCCAAGTATGATGAAATCAGTCAGAAAAACAAATTTATCCATACGAACTAGGACATCTTTTATTTGCCCTTTAGGTTGAGCCAATGATCGATCGACTAGTTGTAATGTCACTGCAGTATATTACATGTGACCAATTCCCAGTTTTTTGAAAGTAGATAGTGGCATCAGGTTATTGCCAGCTCCCAAGTCGCATAAAGCCTTACCTAAATAATGATTTCCAATTGAATAATGGGTGGTAAAGCTCCTAGGATCTTTCAATTTAGGGGGCAATTTGTTTGTCAAAACATCACTACAACCTTCTGTAAGTGCAATAGTTTCAATATCAGTGAGCCTCTTTTTCTTGGACAAGAGGTCTTTCATTAATTTCCCACAACTCAAAATTTGTACCAGAGTGTCCACTAAAGGAATGTTGATCTGCAGTTGCTTCAGTGTGTCCAGAAACTACTGATATTGCTTGTCATGCTCATTCTCCTAAATCTTTGTGGGAAGGGTAAAGGTAGAGATATATCTTTTTGCGTCGTCACCTTTGATTGCGTTGACAATTTCGACGGTTAGATATTAGGAATATGAGTGACAATTTGTGGAACTTCTTTGTTTGATGCGTCGACAAACTCTTCAGATTCAACCTTCTCACCAATGATCACTCTATCCGTATCTTGAGGTGCTACAATGGAGTCTATAAATGGTTCGCTAGTTTGTTTAGCACTCCTAAGAGTGATAGCCTTACAAAGTTCTTTCCTTCTCAGACTAGGATTTTTTGTGTCACTAAGTAATGAGCTTGGTGGTCGAGTATTTAGATTGGAAGCAAGTTGTCCTAATTGTGCCTCCAATGCTTGAATAGAAGATGAATTCTCTTGTACGATAGCTTCCGCATGAGTAATATGCTCCCGCATTAACGCCTCAAGAGTTGCTAATGGGTCAGAAGTAGAAGCTTGAGTGTATGGTTGCTGTTGATGTCCTTGAACATGCTAATTCGATATTGAAGAGTGTTGTGGCTGCATCAAATTTTGGTCTGGATGTGTCTAACCTTTTATGGATGCATTTGAGTGTGTTGGTTGTAGTTCTACTGTTGTTGATTGTAATCCCCTTGTCTAGGATTATAATTTCCTTGAATAGATGTATTTCCGTATCTAAATGTCGCTCATTTTTTCCAGCATTCTGAGTTCCCCAAAACTGTTGGTTGCGTGCAGAGTTGTTATAAGTGTTACCATAAGAATTGTTGCGGATGTTACTAATATAACATGCATTCTCTGCATGTTGTAGACAATCTTAATAGCTATGGTTGTCACTACAAATCTCACAACAAAAAGTAGGAACATCAACTTGCTGAGCGACTTGTATAAGTGCAACTCCACTCATCCCTCGCATATTTTTAATCATGTTTGTGAGAGAAGAAATTGAGCACTTAGGGTGGTTATTGCATCCAATTCAATCACTTCTAGAGTAGTTTTTGCTTGTACAGCTTTGGAGATAGGGTATTGATAATCATTCTGAGAAATTCTCTCAAGAATTCTCACAGCATCATTATAAGTACAATCTACCAGAGGTCCATTGGTTGATGCGTCGACAAGATTCCTTGTATGTGAATTTAGCCCATTATAAAAAATATCAATTTCTGTTTTTGGTTGAATGCCGTGCATAGGAAAACGTTGATGTAAGGATTTATAATGTTCCCATATGGTGTGACAATTTTCATTATCTAACTGATTAGAAGCAGTAATATCATTTCAAAGACAAGCATTCATTATCGGTGGGTTAAATCACAAAACAAATTGTGTTGCTAGTGCATCCCAAGAAGTAATTGATCTACCAGGTAGTCCAAAAAAAATGAAGTACGGGTTCTTCAATGTAAGGAATAAGGAAATAATTGCATCTTCAAGGCATCATCAGGAACGCCTTGTTGACTAAAGGAAACACAGATCAATAAACAGGATTTAAGATGTTCTCTCGCATCTTTGTGTGGCAGTCCAGCATATTGTCTATTAGAATTCAGTATTTGAAACATTATTGGCTTGAGTTCAAAATTCCCAGCTTGGATTGTTGGCCTAACAACTACTGGTTGTAAATCATTCAAGACAGGTACTACAAAATCTCGTATAGTCCTATTTTGTATGTGAGCATCTTGTGACAACAATGGGTTATTGACATTTTGCTATTGCATCAAGGGTATGGCTTTATTTTTCCCTGGCAGAGTCATATTTCTTTATTCTCGAAGTCTACTCCGAAAATTCCTTTCAATTTGTAGATCAAAATCAGCAAGAAAATCTGAATTGCTCCGGGTCATAAAACACCTAAAATGAAGTTAAAGAAATAACAACAAAGAAAAACTAGTTAGTGAATACTAAATATTATATAGAGAAAATAAAGTGCATAAACACACAAAAAAATCAAACAAACGCCATCCCCGGCAACGGTGCCAAAAACTTGATCGGTTGTTTATTGTCACAACAATAATATGCAAGCGCACACTATCGATGCAAGTATAGTAAACAAATGTGAGTCTGTCGGATATCGATCCCACAGGGATGGTAGTCTTTTGTCTATTAATGTCGGTTCAATAACTATATATAAATGGGATAAATTGTGAGAATAGTTGTCGATGTAATAACTTGAAAAAAATAAAATAAAATATGATAATGATAAACTGGGATCACCAACATGAATCTTCAGCAGAATACTAAGTGCTCACAAGGTATAAAAAGATAGGTAATTGTCGAGGCAATAAAATTCAATGTATATCTTACCCAGCGTCACTCCTCTATTTAATCTGAGGCTTAATCATGCATACTAACCTCACCTTTCGATGATCGCAATATGGCACTATTAAGAACAAGTGGACTAAATTCCTCTAATCCTCACTTAACTTCCGTTGTAGTGCTTGTTGGCTCAAACTATCACTGCACTTTCCAGTGTCAGTGACTACAATAACACTTCCGTGTTAAAAAAATATTCAAACCTCAAGATTAAACAATAAAACAAGACTGAATAAGGTAACATTTAACCAAGAATTCATATGTACTTTCATACAGACAGAAAACAGAGAATAATCACCAGCATTTAGAAAGAAATAAGAAAGAATCGAGTGGAGAATACTATCCCTAGACAACTCGACTGAATCTTTCTATTCCCTCTTCTCTCGCACTTAGGTCTCCTTGTCAGAAGCTAGTCTGCATCTGGTTTTCACGTTGGCTCACCCGTAAGAGGCTTAAGCTGCCATGGCCGCAACCTTCAAGGTAGGATGAAGAAGAAGATGATCTGAAAAAAAGCTAACTTTTCTTCTCACGTCCAACTTTTATGTCCTCCTCCAATAGTACAGGTGTCCTTTCCTCAAAATTATTCTGTCCTTGTACATACAGGTTGGTTATACCAGACTGGATAGCTCACGCAATTTTCGTTCTTATCTAGACAGCTGTCAGGTGTAGCGACAATTCTAGACGCAATCTGGAATTAACTCATGCAGTGACATTAATGCAAAAAGATAACAAAATTAAGTATAAGATAGGCTAGGATTCACTGAGTTATAAAATGCAATTTACTAAACTGAAAATGCTAAAATGTATGCTAAGGATAACTAAATGAGAACAATTTAACCAATAAGTAAGGGGGAAAACCTATGTTCTTTCCGGTGGTATAAAAAAGATTGGCCAAAATGGAAAGATACAATTCAAGTAGAATTGAATTCACTTCCTAAACGTGAGGTTTTTGGACCTGTAGCCCAAACACCTAAAGGTGTAAAGTGGGTAGGATATGAATGAGTATTTGTAACACCCCAAACCCGACCTAGACGTTATGGCCGAATCTGGTGATGTCACATGGAAAGGGATTTGAAGACAAGATTGTCGAGTTTAAAAACCGTTACAGTAAGCTAGCTTTTATTTAATTCGAAAATAAAACTAGTTGATTTGCTTTAAAACTTAGTCTCTTAGCGGAAGCTTTTGTAACCAATTAATTTAGAGAAAATCATTTTTATTTACAAAAAGCCTTAGTTTTTAGAAAAAAATAGTGTTTTGTGGAGTTGCAGTTTTTAAAAAAAATCCAAAAAAACAATATAAAGTCTCAAATTTAAAGCCAACCAGCCCATAATCTAGAATATACATCAAAAACCCCAAATAAGTAATAAATTATAGGCATTAACGGAAAACAGTCTAAAATTTATGTGTGGCCACCGTCGAGTCCTCCGCTGCACCAACTCGTCAAGTCTGGGGATTACGTGTACAGATTAAATAGAGAAAGGGTGAGTTTTCGCAAACTCAGTGTGTAATCCCCATAGAAAACATGCATACAGATAATCAACAGAATTCAGTTAGATATAGTCTGGGGCCTGTGCCCATCACAGAATCAGTTTGGGCCTTAGCCCATTCAAATATAGTGTCAAAAATAAACTAGGGACTTGGCTCATATCAGATACAAAATGCAGATACAGTAAATCAGAATCCTACCCACCAGCCTCTACACACCATCTCCGTCCAACCCTACACACCATGTGGGGAATAAATCAACCCACCCATCTCTACACACCATGCTGTACCAAAATGTGGCACATAATCAGAAGGTTGCAGCTGAGCTGCCAGATAACAAGCTTAATAGCCTTTTAGACACTTCCTCCAAATATCATCAACCCACGCCGATGCAATGCAACATACAAAATATGTCATGCCATTATGCAATTATTAGTACATACATTCAGATATCATAAGTCATACTCGGTATAGAAATCAGATAGACAGAACTTGGGCGACCCGTGCAACCTTATAGAACTTTTTAGAAAAATGGGCTCACACGCCCATGTGGCCCACTCGACCCAAATTGTCCTTGGCCATGTGATCCATTTTTAATGTAACCCGTGCTAGTTAATTATTCATATATGTTTTCACTATTTACTTATATGTTCCTTCAAAGTTGTCTACTTGAGTCACTTTTACTAAATTATTTATATCTTGAGCTACAAAATTCCAAATTAAGATCCACTTGATGTCTTTGAAACTAGACTCAAATACCTTTATATCATAAAATTTTCAGAATTTTTGGTTCAGCCAATAAGTACAGTAAAATCTTCAATCTTACCCTTGTTCTGCTGTCTGATAGCTTCATCCCTTCTTTGCTAAAAATTAATTATCTCTTAGTAAAAGATTTTGATAATGTTTCCATTTGTTTCTATTGAAAATAAATTCATTAATAATTTAAACATGTAAATTTTAACCCCTAATTATTTTTCTCCAATTTTTGATGATTTTCCAAAGTCAGAACAGGGGAACCCGAATTCAATCTGACCTTGTCTCACAAATTTTATTATACCTCATGATTTATATTTCCATTACTTACACCATTTCTTCCATGAGAAAATATACTCAATAAGCTTTAATTCCATATTTTTTTCATCCTCTAATTCGATTTCCGCAATTTGTGGCAATTTTATACTTCTTATGCCTATAAAAAGAGATTCTGATGAAGCATTGTGACCATCCCTTTTATCAATAAAGTAGATTCTCTGTTGCTTTAATATTTTCTTTGTTCTTTATTTTCTCCATCTCTTTATTTTATAAACTTATGTTTGTTTTTTTTAAATATTTATACCATTCACCCCACAAAATATTTAAAAATCATTCCATAAAAAATGATCTATTAAAATTTTGAAAATACCCACCAGATTTTTTGAAAATAATTAATTTATAAAAATATTTTATATAAAAGTAAATGAATTCTTTATGGCCACTAAAACTTAAAAATCTTTTATAATTTTTAACGTCATCGCTTTTCTCTCAAATTTATTTTATTTACTCACACTCTTTCTAAAATTTGTACAAGATAGGTGTTTAATCTTTTGATATTTTTAAGTGAGTCTTTCTAATTGGATCAAAATCCTTTTTTTTTCTTTTCAAGCTGTTTGATTAATATCTAAAAACTTAGGATTGTAGCTTTTCCTAGTCATCAATTAACATTTTAATATAATATTTAGTTTTTAATTTATTGAATGATTTTGGGATATTAATTTTTATGAGATTCATGACATTGTTTTCATGAAGAAATTTGGATTAATTGTATTTATAATCTTGAATACTGATTAGAGATTTAGCATTTTATTTAGAAAATGTTGTTGATAGTGTGACTACTGTGAATCTTGTGTATAACAATTTGATATATTGTATGACAACAATAAGACTTAAGATTCTAATTTTGTGAATGAAACTTACTAGCTGTATGTTATACATTAATTTATATGACTTTTACAAATGTTTTAATTTTTAAAAAATTGGCCCCACAATCCAAATTTCTTAGCTTTACCCCTGCATGGGAGGATGAGAAAAATTGGAAAATTTTGAAATACTTATATACCCTTGCTAATATATATTTTTATTTTTTTCAATTGAGTTCATTCATTACAACAACCAATAAAAATTTTAATTAATAATATAAGATTAAGAGGAGGGATCAACTTACAACACACTTTGTTTTACACATGTTCATATCTTTTACATCAATATGTATTTACTAATTGAAGATTTTTACATAAAATAAATAGTTAAAATTTCTAATTTATACCAAACTTGTCATACATTATCTATATAAATGGAACATGAAATATAATGGTTGAGTTGTTAGAATATTATTTTATAAAAATTATGAAATAGTGTAAAACCAGTTTAATTTTAAAACAATATAAATGAATTCTTCCTGTAAAATTAAAATGTATGGACAATTTTGATTAAAAAATGAATTGGAAATGAAGAACTATGATAGGAGACGAAGTTATTGAACGGTGTCCCTTTTATTAAACTATCATTTTTGCAAAACTTTACATTTGAAGAAATTATTATTTTGGATATTTTTATTTTTGAAAATTGTTATTTTCATAATATTTTGTATTTAAAACTTTATATTTTGGTAATTGTTAATTTTAGGAATTATTGCAGGAGTATTTTAAAATGGTGAAAACCCCACTTTATTATTTTTTAGGAAGTTCATTTTGGACTCTCAAACTTTATTTTAAAAAATGAATAGTTCTTTGAAATTTTCTCAAAATATCTATCTACGTCTTCACTCAAATTAGAAAACTGATATGCTGCCAAAACCAGCATTTTTAATGTTAGTACTTAGTTATTTCATTTTCTTTCCCATTTTGTTACTTTGTAATAATTCTTGGATGTAATTTCTATATTTGGGGTCATATGGACAAGTGAATTAGGCATATATGCAGAAAAAAATATTTGGCGAAATAGGTATTTTTTTAAAATTTAGGGCAATAGATCGCTTTTGGAGAGAGAGTGTGAAAGCACGTCCAACTGGGCATGCTTTCTGTATAATTGGCAAGAAAATGCACCTAGCTGGATGCGCTTTCCTCTGAGTTGTTAGGAAAGCGCGCCCAGCTAGACGCACTTTCCTTTCAT
Source organism: Gossypium raimondii (assembly GCF_025698545.1). Classification (NCBI taxonomy): domain Eukaryota; kingdom Viridiplantae; phylum Streptophyta; class Magnoliopsida; order Malvales; family Malvaceae; genus Gossypium; species Gossypium raimondii. The sequence goes on along the minus strand of NC_068573.1, from coordinate 21,171,572 downwards.
TCTCTTTGGCCAACGAAGGGTTTTATAGGTTTAAGGTTTTTAGGGTTTAGGATTTTTAAGATCGTTAAGGTTTGGTTTAGGGTTAAGGATTTTTACTATTTTAGGATTTGAGGTAGAATTGAGTTGTCGGGGGATGCGATAACACCTAGAGATACACACATTTCATATGTTGTGCTGGGATCGGACCATTGCTTTAGAACCCATCCCATAAAATTCGGGTTCTGGGGTGATAGTGATTTATATGGTCATGAGTCGAAGTGTAAGTAGAGGTCCTAGTTGACGGCCATTATGTGGTCACGGGTTGGAGTATAACTAGGTGGCTAGTTGACCGTCGTTATATGGTCATGAGTTCAAGTTTTTTAGATACCCGAAGATGATGCCTTATAAATATCATACATAAGATTGATGCCATAATCATAGGGAAAAATGAAGGGGCTTTCCGGTGTAATTAACGTGATTTTTTTCTCCATCTCCATCGAAGGTTGTATTTTTAACCTTCATTCTTATTTGAAAGCTGACATCGAGGTGGATGCAAGAGAACTCTCTAGCGGAGAGTGGATGTTTTGGCAGAGTAGAGGTCAAACTCGGGTTGGCGCGACAACGATTTTAATTATTAATGAGTTGTTTAATAATGACAACCATTGTCACTTCGAAAGGAGTATCACCTTTACTCCACTGTCACAACCACTGCCCACTTGAAAGTCCTCTTGCATCTACCTCGTTGTCGACCTTCGAAGAAGAAGGTAGGTTAAAGATACTGACTTTGGTGAAAATTGAGAAAAAGAATAAGCTAATTATACTGGGAAGTCCTTCAATTTTTCCCTACAATTATGCATTTAAACTTATGTATGGTATTTATAAGACATCATCTCCGGGTATCCAAAAAGCTTGAACTCATGACCGCATAATGATCATCAATTAGCCCCCTAGTTATACTCCAATCCGTGATCGCATAACGAACATCGACCGAGAACTCTTCTTAGACTTCGACCTATGACTGTATAAATCATTGTCAGACGGAACCCGACTTCCAGAGATGAGTTTCTATGGTAATGGTCCTATCCTAGCATGACATATGAAATGTGTGTACCAGATCGCTATCACATCATCGACAACTCAAGAATAACTTAAAAGTAGTACACGCTCTACCTAAAAAAAAGAAATATTTCTAACGAAAAATTTAAACACTAAAGCAGGGAGAAAACTAAGAGAGAGAAATTTTTAAAAGGGGAAGGATGATGGCTGGGAGAGATGATGGAGTAAAGGGGAGGGCCCCCCTTTTGATAGGTGCGAGGAAGGGGTGAGATTGAAAGAAAAAACGAGGCGTGCTTGAAAACGCGTATTAAAAGAGCTATTTTCATTGATTAATAACTTCAGTAGTGCTTGAAAACTTACCCCGGATTCCTGGGCGCAAAGCATCTTGGTAGGCTTTAGACAAATGGTGGACAGAAAGCGCGCCCAGCTGGAAGAGTTTTTGGATAATTCCAATGAAAACACGTCTAGTTGGGTACACTTTTTTCCCACCATTTGTCCAAAGCCTACCAAGATACCTTGCGTTCGAGAATCTTGGGTAAGTTTTGAAGCACATTTGAGCATACATTATTATTCGATTAAAACATGTCTCAGAAGACGCGTTTTTAATATATCCCTCCCTCATTCATTATTCTTTTTTCCTATTAAATTATCGAAGTATTCAATAATGAGACACAAGCAATTTTAGCTTTTTGAAGACTTGCATTGCGAGTGCCGTCTCCCACTTCTTTTGATAGCCATCAAAAGTTTTTTCATTCTAAATATTTAATTCATTTTAAATTGAAATGAGTCGACAAGCAAAATACATAATTTATTACTACAGTCAAATTTGCAATACGGACGTCAGGATCGTATTTGCAGGAGCCTAGTCAACAGACTTGGCTTTCAATCGTAGCTGTTACATCCAAAAAATCAAGTTAGTGGAATTAGGTTTGAACCGAGAGTTGTCACGCACTGATTTTTAAGGGTATCTTTGTGCATTTGTGAATGAGTGAGTTATTGGCTTGATGGTTAAGAGTTAGTGAGTTCATCATTGAAACCAAAGTTTGAATCCCTTCCCTCACATTATTTTCATTTTGTGCAAGTTTGCTTCAAATCTTAGAGTTGTCACACCTCATTTAAATTTAGTGAGTTTTAGCATAGTGGTTTAAAGTAAGCTAAGTTTCCCTTGTGACCCAAGTTCAATTCCCCTCTCCTTTTTTAGTTTTTAATTTCAGCTGAAAACACCCTTGGCAACCCTTTTTTAGCCTATATTTGTTACCATACAAGGGAGGTTCTTTCCTCTATTATCTTTTTCTTCCTTCCTTTCTTGTTCCCCTTTTCACTCCCCTTGTTCCCCCTATCCTTTTCTTCCTGTATTTTCACTTCTTTCCTTTTTCCCTTCCTCTACTGGCCTATTTTCGTCCCATGCTAGGATAAAACAAACATTTTTTTTCTCTTCACTTTTACTCTCTCCTCTCCTCTCATCTTTTTCTCTCCACCTCTTATTGCAACCACTTTTTCACATTTTTTCCACCATATCACCACCTTTGGCCACCATTACAACACCAAACCACCACCACTATACCACCATTACTTCCCTCTCATCCTCTTCTTGCCACCACCGCACCACTGCCCCTGTTGTCACCACCACCCTTTTTTTTCCATTTTTCCTATTCTCTTCATTTCTTTGGTCATAACCGAATCTATCAATTTTTCTTATATTTTTCTTAATTGTTAAAAATTATTCTTACTCAGTTTTCTTATTTTGAATTCTCTATAGCTACTACTCCTTCGTTTACTCAAAATTCCCAGTGAAACATTAACTTTTTCGATCTAGCCTGATTTAAAATAAGTGATTATTAGTTATTATAATCTCATTTCTTCTATTTTATTTAGATGGGCCGAATCTATATATACTATGTACTTATGTTTTCGTGAAGAATCCAACCCAGATCACTCAATTTTGCCTTAGTGCAAAGGAACATCTTAGATCTCCGTCGTTAGTTTATAGAGTAAGCCATTCAAAATGATTTCATAAGAGAATTATTTTGGAATAAAATCAAATCTAACGAGTGTGCCTTTAGTGTTGTACCATTATTATTCAATCAGATCAAGCAAGATCTGACTAGATCGACATCATGGTATTGTGTTGGAGTAGATCTAGTGACAATGCCTTATTTCAAATGTGGGTTTCAACCTACCAAAGTTGTATATGTTGTTCATAAAAATATTATATTTTTATTAAAAATAATCATATTAATCATATTAATCTGTTTTGTAATAATGGTTAAATGAATATGATAAGTATTCTTGGTGAAGATAAATCCTTTATCAAGATTAAAATACCTCTAATTTCTTAGATTTAAGATACCATATGTGTATGTGTGTCATTATATGACGGTGATATTTTTCATATTATATGTTATTAAAACATGTTATTGATCCACCATTGAGATTGGCTATATGATAGACCATGCATATTATTACTAAAATTTTTGTCACATGTTGAAAACATGGCTTATGATATCAACATCGAAAGCATCTTTAAATGTGGTACTCTACTGTTTTACCGAATGCATGATAATTCATGCCACTGATTTTGTTACTAATCGCATGACTAAATCATGCCTACTAATTCTGTTACTGAATGCATGTTTTAATCATGCTTACTATTTTGTGTTGTTCTACTATGTTATCATTAAAAACATGTCATACTGCATTGGGTTGGGATGATTTTGTGAGGAGGAAGTACTAGCAGCTTGTTTGCAATTCTAGTGGTTTGTCCACATTACTGGTAGCTCATCTACAATAGTGGTGGCTTGTCCACATTTCTGGCAATTTATCTGCATTACTGGTGGCTTGTCCACATTTCTAGCAATTTATTTGCATTATTGGTAGCTTGTCCACAAATTGGTGTGTTATTGGCTAGATGAGTTTTGAGGAACTCATTATGGTGTGTAGTAGAATTGGGTAAGACCTTTTTCTGAAAGCACTGCATCGACATGATCATGCATGGCATAAATTGTAAATTCTGTACTATTTATGATATTTTGTATATTTATTGGCTTGAGTGATATATTTACTATTTATTACTATTTACTGGAGTTAAGACTCACATTGAGCTTTTTAGCTTACTCCCTTAGTTTATTGTTTTTACAGATAAACCCCGAGGTTAGGACTTGGACACGACTATGGAGGAGCTTCTCAGATTTTTTTCACTTTTAAAGTATTTTAAACTTAATTTTAATAATTGTTTTGGGACTGCATTAATTTTAATCTGGACTATGGCATGAGACTTTATTTTGGGATTATTATTTCGATTTGCATGACATTAACTTTTAAAAACTGCATAAATTAGTATTTGATAAGATTACGCATAAAATTTATTTATTTTTAATAAAATCTGACAAAATCACTCTTTCCTATTGTGACAATGAAAATAAGTTTGGGACAAAATATGAATTTGTAACACCCCAAAATAGGGTCTGGGAGTTTTAAGGTTATTTTAAGAATTTTTGCCCTAGAGTGTTTGGAATTTTGTGCCATGGCATATCGATAATATTTTCAATTATAGTCTTTAGAAAATTAAATCAATTTCTGAAAATGAGTTTTAAATATCTTTAATTTTGATAATAGGACTGATTTGTAAAAGAGTCAAAATTGAGAGTTTTTATGAAGCAATTTAACTAGATTTTCAAATCCAAGCTAAATAACCTCCTTTTTTCATGTTATTTCACGTAAAAACAACCCCAAAATTTTTGCTTGTTGTCCCTTGTTCTCTCTTATTATTTCAATCAATTTTGAACTCCAAATCTTAATTCCTTTTTATTTCTATCATCTCTTAAGTTATAAACTTTTATAAAAACCAAGAAAAAACACCCAAAACACCATAGTTTCCTTCATTGTCAAGCTTGTGGGTTTTTTAGATTTTCGATCAAACGCTCTATTTTTCATCACCGAAGGTAACACTTCTATTCCTTTTGAGTTTTTAATGTTATGTAGTCTTTAAAATTGAATTATTAGCCATTAAATCGCATGTTCTATATAAAAGCCGAAAATTGGGTCGTTAATAGAGGATTTCAGGATTTTGAGTAAAAATGTGAGTTTAAAGTATTTTCAATTATTTTTGACATTATTAAGAGGTTTCTAAACTTAATATGAAGTTTTGTTAAAGATTTCTTGAGTTTTAATAAATTTTTGAAAAATAGCCATAAAACATGTCAAAAAAGTCGATACTATGAATTGAGTATTTTATTGTAGTTAAAATGTTGAGAATCAGTCGTAGGTAAATAGTTAGATGAACGTATTTTTTTAGGCAAAAAAGATTAAGTGAAGACTGAGATATTTGAGTTTCAAGTTTGTTAGTCGAAATTTCAGTTTCTTGAGGAATATAGCTTAGGCTTGCATTTTTTGTTGGTTTAAGTGAGTCTTTGGTTGAATATTGATTGTGTATATTATGTCGTTAATATGTGTGAAGCATCGGAATCGTTGGAACCTTCTTCGAGCAAGGCGAAAGGTAAGTAAAAACTAGTTTAAGCTTTTAACTTTTAGACAAAAGCGTAATTGGTGAGTGTTTGGAACCGTTATGTGTAGACATGATTCTTAGTGTTGATTGGGAGCTAAGGAATAGCCTAAACCCCTATCCTAATTTTTGAGTGTAAGCTTTTTATTTTCCTTATTTTATTTTGGTAAATATGTAAAAATGTGAATAATTATGGATTGATTATTATAACACAATATTGTGAATTGTATTGTGTTGTAGGAATGTTAAATATACCGAATAATAGTAATGATGTTGTATTAGTGATATAAAGATGTATAGTGAAAGTGTGCAAAAGCTGGTAAGTATGTATGTGTTGAATTGCGTAATATGATGCTAATGTAATAGGTTTTGTATGTGATAAACTGACTTTAATGCACTCATATGTTGACGGATATGTAATGGCTCAATAATCATTATTGTGGAACTTTAAGTGCAATTAAATGTGAATTCAATAAGCATGCATTGTGTACAAGTTTGTGATGTGAATTAATGAATATGAACAGAGATGATGTGTATTAAATCAATAATTAAAATTGTGTAATTGTAGATATTTTGGCCTTTTGACCTTATGAGACTGTTGGATATAGTTGGCATGCCATAGGATTGTGAGTACTCACCTATATGAGTCATGTGATTTGGGCACTGATGCCCTAGGACATGTTTGGAGAGATAAGGGAATGTGAGTTAAGCTCTATTCAACGAGAAATGTTTGGTGTGTTGGAGAGTGCTAGCTTTATGCTTCACTTTTGGGATATGTTTGACTCCATTAGTCTATGTTTGGTGTGCTTGAGATCCGTGTATCCTATGAGAGATGATAAAGCTCACTTTTAGGTTTCATAGCTCAATTGCCAAATTATCGTAAACTATGAATTTGTGTGTATTGTGATATGTGTTTCTATGACATGTGACCATTATGCAACTTATCTATAAGCCTATTTTTGAGTATTGCAATATATGCTTGAATGTTATGCTATTATATGAGTATTGTGGTATGTGTTTGAATGTTATGTAATTATAAGTGTAATGTGATATATGCTTAAAAGTGAATATGTTTACCATGTAAAAGAATTAGTAATACTGCACGAGTAAGTATAACATGAAACTAGATTTGGAATTGTTGAGGTTATGCTATATGGTTATTTCATTGATACTTGATGAATTGTTTGCATTGTTGTTATTTTGAGCATTCACTGAGCTTATTAAGCACACCCACTCCTTTTAAACCCTTGCAAATTAGTGGGGAATCGATGTGAGCAGTGTAGTTTCTAAGAGGTGATCCAAGAAAGTATATTTGTTATTTCCTAGATGTTCTATATTTATTTATGTTTTAGGGAATAGGGCAATGTGGTAGACTTGTTTATAGCCATGTTAACTTCTAGATATTTTGCTAGTTTTTGGTTCAATTTATAAGGATTACATCTTATTGTTACGCTTGAGTTCATGAACATAAGGATGGATTGACGTTACTTGCTTGAACACGATTTTGCGATATTGAAATGCTAATTAGGCCGTTGAATGATTATTAGTCAAAGTAATTGATGTATGATGTTTAGAAACTAAATTGGAATGGATTAATTGCTTATATATGCTTCATTTGTGAGGTCTAGAGTAGAGCTATCGTTAATTGAGTTTTAAAATCGATACCTCTGTGTTTTGAAACGTGTAGGAAGTTAGAATAGAGATTTGGTATTGATACATTGGCTCGAGTATTGTTACTCGGGGGTGAAATTATCGATACTTGTTTACTTGTACCAATATTTTCCGATAGTTGGGTTTTATATTGGGAAACAGTAAGCTAGTTTGGTACAAATTTTTCAAGCGGTATCTATACTACATGCATAATATTGATACATACGTGACATATTTGTAAAAATTTCTAAATAGTCCTAAAGCATGATTATTTGATGTTATAAGCTCGTTTGAGGTATAATTAACATGTCCTATTAATAATCATCACGTGTTCGTCATGAAACTTATATGGATGTTAAAATGGAAGACGTTTTGTTTAGAATGAGCTTTTACTTGTTTTATTTGACATGAGATGGTGGTGTGGCACCTTGATATTCGAGCTTGGTGACCAGGCCGGGTATTGGGTGTTACAAATTTAGATTTGAAATGAATGATATTTACAAAGGAAATTCTAAAAATACTTTATTTTTGAAAGTAACAAGTTTTGTCAAAACGGAGGCAAATAACCAAGATCACTAGTTTTGAATAAAAAGGCAAATAGTTTTAAAGTATGATATAAAATACAGAAGTATTTCTATTCCATTTTGGTGGTCAATGTAGTTTTCACAATTTAGCCATAATGTCTAGGCTGGGTTTGGGAGGTTACAGTAGCATTAAATTGTGTGAGCTAGGAAAAAGAATTAGGAGGAAAGTGGGGTGTTCAAGCTGAAGAAAAATTTCGAGCTTGAAATGTAGATATTTGGCCTCACTAAACCCTTTAAGTATTAGCTATTTGATGTGAAAGGCGAGATGGAGCTCGGGGCGGTCTTAGATTTGCATTGCTCAAGTGGAAATGTTATACTTAAGTTATATGTCAAGTTTTTTGAGGTCGATGGAGTTTATCCATCTTCAACCAATGTTTTGAGTCATGGGGAACCGAAGAATAAGTAGAAAGTCCTACGATATAATTGTCCGATGGGTTCACTGTTTTGGAACAACGCTCCCACTATGATGTCCCAAAATCATCAATGGGAAGACATGGTTCTATTTTAGGCACCAATTTCAACTTCGGCAGCCATTCTGTCAATTAGTCGGGGTATCTTGGTAACCCGAATTTCGGCACCTGGGCACAATATTCAGTCAATGCATTCAATTTCAAATTCGGTGGTCCGATGTCTTAGGTCAAAAGCACTTATACTGATATGTCATCATTTTGCACCGGTTGGCAATCCGTTGGAGATTTTGACTGTAACATGGGGTATAAAAGAATTGATAATTTAGTCCCTACATTCGGAGCCGACGAAGGGGCATCCAACCATTTGGATGAAAATGAGAATGAAGATGCAGTTGAGGAAGAAGATCCAGGCGCAAAAGAAGGGGTAGCAGATGTTGTTCACAGATCTAAATCTAACCCCGATCCAATTCGACAATTTGGGCCAGATGTTCCGGAAATAACACATTTTTCGTAACCAGATCAGGTTTCAACTGAGCCGAAACCTTTTAGTTCTGACGATGATGGTCCGGAGAATGCTCTGGAAATAAATCTACGATTCAGGGCATATGAACATTCGATCCACATGCATAACATTAACCTATCGGTTGAGGGTGGGTTAGGGTTTTCGAGGCTCCAACACAGATGACCTGGCCATGCAAGTTTGACCGCCTCCGAACTAAATTAATTAAAATTAATAGAAATAAAAATTTTTCTTACCATTTTCAATTGCGTGGCAGAAATGTGCTTATCGTTGAAACGAATGATAGAACTTGCCATTTCTAAAAAATTAATCAAAATGAATAATTTACAAAATAATAAAATAAAAGTAGAATATTTTTATACAAATTTATTGGAAAATTTAGAATTAATCTTCAGAGAACAGAGAGAATAGAGAGAATGGAGAGTTTAGAGAAAATGGAAAGAATTGGATTTGAGTGAAAAGAGTGGAAAATGGCCTAGGTATATATAGGAAAAAATTTACCTTTGGGCCATTTATAATTTTACCATTGGTCGGATTTGAAATTTGACCATTGGGAATTTACCATTGGTTGGACGTGTTTTCCTACCAACTGTGTAGAAAGCACACCGAGCTGGATGCTTTTTCACACACTCTCTCCAAAAATGGTCTATTTCCTTAAATTTTAAAAAATGGCCTATTTGGCCAAATTATTTTTTTTGACATATATGCCTAATTCACCCTATGTGGACTTGTATTGAAGTTTTCTAAGTGTGGTGAATATTTATGTTTGGTTAAATATCCAATGGATATTCTGCCCATTCTTTGCTTAATTATACCTATGCATTATTTTCCTATAAAATTATTCAAATTGTATAATCGTCAATTACTGACATTGGTAAACGGCCCAAAGCAATTTGATTATAATTCAATTCGTGACGGTCGTAAGTAGAAAGTTCATACTCTTCAGTCATTGATAAACAATTTGTTGGACAATACTCAACGCAGTTACCATAGAATATACAAATTCCGAAATCAATACTGTAATTAAGCAATCATTTTTTTCAAATATCCATTTCAAATTTCCAATCAACAACGGGTAGATCTATAGGGCATACACGAACACATACTTCACAAGCAATGCATTTATCAAATTCAAAATGGATTCGTCTGCGACAACGCTCTAATGTGATTAATTTTTCATAAGGATATTGAATAGTTACGGGTAAACGATTTGCGTGGGATAAGGTAATCATGAAACCTTGACCAATGTACCTTGTTGCTTAGACTGTTTGGTGGCCATAAGATTAAACAAGAGGAATTTCGACCATGAGACCTAGTAAGGTGGTCGGCTATACGTGCTTTCTTGGGTACCAAGAAAAGAAGAGTTTTCATTTAATTAAAACAAAGATGTTCGATAGAAATATCCTTATTCATGATATTTTGGTTATTATCCTTATTATCATATTTTTAATTCATTTATGATGCATATAAGTTATTTATCTTGCATCTCATTAATTGTACCAAGTCATAGGAGTCTTTAGTGAGAATTTTCATTGGCTTCTAAGAAATTTAATTAGATAATTAGTTGGATTTATAATTAAGTGATATTATGTGATCACACTAGCTACTATGTAATATGTCCTATAAATAAAAGGTTGGGCCTACTCATTTTTCAGTATATATAGAGTTTTCTTGTTATTTTGTGCTTTTTGAAATGCAAAGATAGTTTTGAGAGTTAAACTATTCAACTCTTGTATTTTATTTAGAGTTTGTTACTTTTAAGTCATTCAGAGTTGCAAAGTCTTCAACTTTCAAAGACTAATAATTGACATTTCAAGGAGTCCTCCTTTTAAAGGTTTCATAAGGGCTTTCTGTTGGATCACTAGTACACCCCATGGCGCAATGGAAAAAAAATCTGGCAACCACACCTAGGGATCCATGTGTGTGGAACGAACTGGGGTGAGAAGGGTATGAACGATTACCTTTAATCATCTGAAAACCGAAGATAACTGTTGTGAAACTGATTATGCAATTGTATGTCGATTCCAAGGCGCTACAAAAAGTTTCGGCCTCTATGTAACCACTCGGTGTGACATTGAACGACAAGAACTCTTCCAAGCTTTGTAGACAGAAAATCTCATTAACGGCTGCGAGAGACCTTATTCACTTTATTTTGGGATATTAGGTTTTCGTAAAAAACCCTTTTATTTCCTAATATGGGAATAGCTAATATTTTAAAATGAATGAAAATTCATTATAATAATTAACTGAATATAATAATTATAATTACCATAATTATAATGATATTTGACTGAAAAAATATAATTACAATAATTATAATAATATTCGACCATAAATTATAATTACAATAATTATAACAAGGATTTTGGTAAAATATGTTTAGTTAAATTTTATACGAATCAAATTCATATATTAACTTAACCATATTCTCATTATGTGTACAACATACTTATAAATATAATTCGTTTGATATTTAACTGCCCAATTAAATTAATTCTATAATCAATTTAATTCATGTGACAGTTAAACACAATACCAACTAGATTTGGATTACGCTCGTTTCAACCATAGGGTGTGGCCCTATAGGTTTTTGTAACGTTAGCAGCAATACTAGAACGATTCTAATATTACAAACAATGAGTGGCATCTAGCAATGCATCATTGCTACCTAAGTTATAAGAAGTCATGATTCGACATAACCTCTCTGTGATTAACCCTTCATGTATTAAATCCTTTTGTCCTTTATATCTAGAATGAACACAAGTCATGGAATAGTCACACTTGTATAGCTCATCTAATGTTTCTTGATATCTTAAGTACACTATGATAAACAAATAAGTATGATATCTCATATCAACTTATTCAAGCATGGTCATGCATTTCTAGTCTCACTCAATCAAGTGACCTAAGATATTGCTCCCATTATGTAGGAGGGACAAATCCTATATTGATCAACCATATCACACTACATAGATTGTGGTATATCCAACATCAACCTTTATAAAACAACCAGTTATGGTGGATGCTTGATTGTATCAAAATATACAACTCACGATGTTGGGATAATGATGATCTCAAGTTTGAGGATTGTATACATAGTAATCACTATGAGTAATTTTGTGACTATTACATAACAATCCAAGAAAAATACTCATAATGGGTCAGTCCAATATGTTGTTCTTTAACACGCATACTCATGTATTGATTTTGGCATCCCATGTCAATCACAACACTTTGTCATCAATCAACTACATATTAGTCTTAATGCATTATTGTTATCCAAGCCCACAATAGTACTCCTAAGGACCTTTTAAGAATAATCATATTATTCTCAGGACATTATTATAGAATAGTTTATTTATATACACAGAAAAGAAACTGAAATAATAATGTCAATGCCTTATATTAAACGAGGTAAAACAAGTATATTATTACAATCATCTCATGATTGGTCTTTGGGCATACTCTAATAATTTTGTCCAATCATTGGCATTTGTGGAAGTAAAGTTTTTCAAGGGTTCCATAGGGCACTTCTATTTTTTTATATTGTTTTTACTTTTAAGTAATTTCTTTATTTTCCATTTTTCAAATTTGATTTTAAAATCTTTTTTTATTGATTTAATCTCATTTTTTGAGATTATATTCAATTCGAACCAGCAACAACAATACTTCCTTGTTTGAATCATTCCTAAGCGTTAATCCCTCCCATTTGATTTTTTTGTGTTTCTATCCTTTTTCACTTGTTTTTTAGTTCTGACTTGTGGCTTAATTTAGTGATGATTCAAATTTTCTAAGCACCTATAGAAGTATATTTAAGGCCAAACTCACCCTAAATTCCATAAGCCATTTCATTCATTTTTTAATTCTTTTCTTGTTTATTAGTCTTACTATTTATTTGATCTTTCGAAAATATAATTTTTTTCTTATTATTTTATTAAGAATCGAGATTTTATCTTGACTTGTATGAAGTAGTGATTAAAGATCTTGGTAGACATCCATTTTCCACATGTCCAAATCATGTTACCCCTATCCCCACCCCGAATATTGTATTAGGTCTTGAGATTCTAGACTATTTGGTATCATATTCAAAATAATTTTAGTGCATATTCGAATTTTTCAAAATTCCCTTGAAGCTTTAAAAAAAATGAGCTAAAAGAAGTGTGAACCATAAATGATGAAGACAAAAAGCCAAAATTAGGTTATTCTTTTCCTTTTGTTTTCAAGTTTTGGAGACTTTGAGTTTTCAAAAAAAGTTAAAAAAGAAATACAACAAATAAATTTGAAATTAAGTCAAAATAAATTTTGAAGAAGTAAAAAAATTGTCTCAATTTCTATAGTCCTCAAACATGTTTTCTCCTCTTTCAACAAAAATAAAATCTTTGAAAGCTTTTTACACACACAAATATTTTTGAAACCTTAAATACACTAATATTCTTAATCTTTTCCATTTTATGAACAATTGAGTAGAATTTTTCATAAGTCTTTCTACTTGATCCCTTTTCATGCATTCTAGAGGTATCTTTGCAGCATTGTCTTTTCTTGTTTCTATTACATTAACTAAGACATTTTCTTCTTGTGTTAGTAGATATAAAGGCATGCACACTTTGTTCCTCTATGTAGTCTACATTACAAGTTGCCTCATCATGATTATTGGCCTCTTAAAGTCATATGTTTTTCATTAAGTCTTTTTGAAGTTTTGCAACTCTTCTCATTTTCCTTACATAGTAAGTTATATCAAAAAAAATTTCAAGTTTGATAATAGTTGTGTTTTCAAGTAGAACAAAGGGGTGGTAATTAGGTTTCAAATGCATAATGGCATGCAAATTAGCAAAGAAGAGATGAAAGACACTTTAATAGAAGAGGTTTACACCAAATGAGCATAAGAATCCATCCAAAATCGAGGAAATCATAATTCTTTTGTGGTTTTATTTCTTCTACTAATAAATATTCTCCTTTTACTTAAAGTGAGACTAGGAAACTCAAGGATATAATTTGTTTGAATTGCCAAGGAAAAGGGAACTATCCTAAAGAGGTTCGAACAAAAAGTCACTTGTGATCCATGAATATTGTGAAGTGGACTTTGAATTTTTTTTAAAAAGATGAATCAACAAAAATTCCTCCTTGGATGATGATGATGATGATGATGAGGAGGAGGAGGAGAAGGAATATTTCAAATATGATGAACAAACCTTTATTGTAAGAAGAGATCTTAGTGTCCAAATCAAAGATATAACCATGAATAAAGGCATAACATCTTCCAAACAAGTTGTTTAATTAATAGACAACTAAGTTCATTACTTATAGGAAGTGGCAGTAGAATAAATGTAGCAAGTACAATTTTGGTTGATGGACTTAGCCTATATTGTGTGAAAAAATTGAGGCCATTGATTTGTCGTAATTTGATACGTCAAATTAGGTGCTCCATTATATTTAATGAGCATATTTTTTAGTAATTTGAATGTCTTTTTCGTGTTTTTACCTAGTTTTAACTTTTTGATTCAATAAGTGATTTAGTGTGTTTTACGCTATTTTTGAGACCCAAGTTTGCCAAATGTGCCACAGGGGACTTAACTATTAATTGAGTGTTGTAGGGAGTCAACAGTGGTTCGAACATGAATGAAAACATCACCTAAAAAGGGTTATTGCGATATCGAAGCATGGAACTCGTGATACCCCTGGCAGTGTTGAAACAAAGAGGATTGAGGTCATCTATAGCGCTATCATGATACCAACCATGGGTATCACGATACCCAGACACCCAAGGACCCCCCATATCAAGACTGACGAGGGTATCACGATACCAGACCATGGGATCGCGATACCATTGACGAGCGAGGACAAAAAATGACTGCAGGGTAGTCCCTGTCCAACTTCAACACCAATAAAAATTAGACGCTGAGGGGCATTTTGGGCACAAAATTTGGGTTGTAATCAGATCAAAAGACACCTCTTGGCTGGGAAAATAGTCATTTTTCACATATTTAATTTTTGTCATCTTTTTAGCTTAGGGTTTAGTTACTTTCTTCTTCCTTTTAGGGTTTAAACTTTTTCTTTTCTAATTTTCTGTTAAGTACTTAGTTAGTTAGTTAAATTTAGTGTAGCTTGGTACTATTTTCTTTCTAATACATTAAATTTCCTTGTATTTACACTTTAATCCTTCAGCTTAATCTAATTAAACTTTGTTTTATTTTACATGCTAAAATCGATCTTTAGTGTTTTTTATTTACTTTTCTTACTGCCATTGTTCTTTTTTTCAAACTTTTGCTAGAAAGCTCGAGTTTTTATCAACTTCTTTTAGTTCAAATTAATGCTTTTTGTCCTTGAATGTTTGATTATTGTTTGTTTAAAAATGAGCATGAGTAGTTAAATCCTAGGTGGTTGGTTGATAGAAATGTTGGTTAGTTGATTTTTGGGTTCAGGGACTAAATCAAAAAATCTAGACAAAATCGAGTAGAATTCAAAACATAAGATTGACGCCTCTAAGAGAAAATGTAGATAAGTGAGACTAGGAGGAGATCTTATTGGGTGCCAATTCAGTCGTCCCGGCTTAGTTTGGTGAGGTCGAGAGATAAATCGGACTAATTTGTCTAATTTGATAAAATGGTGCCCAAGAGGTAAAATTGAGCTAATTTAAGAGAACTAGCGATTTAGATCCCTAATTCGAAGGTTAATTGACAACATGGAAATCAACCAATCATTGTTTTTTATTGAATTTGTTAATTTTATAGTTTTACGTGTTTTAAATTTGTCTTTTTTAGTTTTAAGTAATTAATTAGAACAATTAACCTCAATTATGGCTTGTTGTAATATAATGCTAGTAAGTAGTTAGCTAGACTCCTGTAATTGCATGTTAATTATTAAGGGATCAGTTAACCACTAACTCATTTGGGTTTGATCCTTGGAATACTCTAGTGTTCCATTAAACATTACAAATATTACAATTAACCTGTCACACTTGCAGATACGATGTTATATTTGATTACTTAGTGTTGATTCCCAGACCTAGTGTTCCCACGCCGGTGGGCAAGTAGTCAAGTTGTTCGTGTCATTGCTACGGATCGGTGCTTGAGTGAGTGATTTATGTGATTGATGCATGCTTGTAAGGAACTAATTAGCCAAAGCTAAGTATACAGATATGACGTTCTATTTTTATTTCAATGGTTTTCTTAATATTTCCTTGTTGATAATTGATTGATAGTCATGTTTAATGATGATTATAGGTGGCCCGAAGGCTCATTCGTGTCTGATGTGAATGGTGCTTCAACGCCTAGCTGGGAGTATGATGGCTACTACTGGAGGCAAGAATATGAGTCTCTCTATGATTCTCATGGTTATGTGTATGGAGTGGATAGTTACAATCAGGGATGGCTAGGTGGTAACTCGACATATGATTTGTATACTTCGTACTCTTATCAAAATGGAAGTATGTGTAATAGCTCGTTTTCAGTGGTACCAAAAATGATAGTTTCGGAACCCCATTTTTTGATATTGGAGTAGTAAATATGGTTTATTAGTATTTATGAGTTTAAAATAGAATTATACTGAGTTTTGGCCTGATAATTTGATTATTTGAATGGTTAATTAGGGTATAATGACAAAACCGTAAAAATCATGAAAGCTAATTACTATTGATTTTTTCCAATTAAATGGATTGATTAATGATTGTTCAAGGTCTATAATTGCAATTTGCCCACTTCGTTAGAAAGTGGATGGTTAGGTGATTATTTTCTTTAAAATAATGTTAAATTTATAACTTAATCATTAATGGTTAAAATGTAAAAAGAAATAAAATATAAAAAGGAAAAAATGTAAAAAGAAACAAGTAGAAGAAGGAGAAGTCATTATTGAGCTTCGAGGAAACATTCGTTCATTGCATGGTATGAAATTCAAAGTCGTTTTTCATAAATTTTATTTTTTTGAAATCACTGTAGATTATTCTAGCGAACTAAGGGACTATTTCGTAAAACTGTCAAAGATTTTAAAAGCTAGCATTAATGATTATTGGATGTTCTTGATAGTAAATGGTAGATTTTTAAGCTTAGAAATGTTTAAGGATTATTTTGTAAAGTGATTGTTGTTAATTTTGCATTTAGGGACTAAAACAAAAGTTGATGAAGTTGTTGTGAATTTTTGTTAAATATGAGTAGTAGAGGGTTGTAGAAGGGTGTAATTGGAAACTTATCATAAAATAGGGCTTAAATATGAAAGTTATAATAGTTTAGGTTTTAAGGACTAAATTGGATAAAATATAAAAGTTTAGGAAAAACACTATAAAATGTTAAATAAAGAGTCATATTCATATATTTATACTTTATAACTATTTGAAGTTGATAATTGAATTAAACTATTATATAGATTAAATAAAGAGTCATATTCATATATTTATACTTTATAACTATTTGAAGTTGATAATTGAATTAAACTATTATATAGATCAAGAAACGGATCACTTGATAGATAAACATAGAAAATGAAAAATTGTTGCATAGTTATTGGTGTCATGTTTATTACCGCTTTCGATTAGGTAAGTTCATATAATTCTAAGTTTGAATTATAATTGCCTTGTGATTTGGTATACATATATAACTTGTAGTGAATAGCTATGGAATAATGATTTTTAATGTTGGATGCACTAAAAGTTGAAGTATAGTAATGTATGTGACTGAAAATGGGAATTTATACAGTTGAATTCATGTCTACTTGATAATGTTCAAAGGACTGAATGGTATGGATATAACTGAGGCTTGTATGAATCTAGTGAATGACTAGGATACAAATGACATGTCATTAGGATTTATATAGTTTCAAATGTTAGTCTTGGATGTTTTACTGATGGCTAACGTCCTGCATTTGTTACGAATTCTTCACAGCTCGTGTGAACAACATCATTTAAAGTTACCATTCCGACCCACAACTCGTGTGAGAATTTATATTCATAGATCGTGTGAGCAACTCTATCTCAAGTATCTGTGGTTATTTCGTTATAGTTCTTCGGGCAAGAATAAGGTCCATGAAATGGAAAGAATGTTATGGTTTAATTACAAAAGATGAATAATTTTACATGAGTCAAGTATGAATGTCGTATATATGATATGATGGCATGAATTATGTTTTATGTATAAATAGTAAAGTACTAAACTTGTTGGATGATGGATTGGTATAGGGTATCAAGCAATGCCATGTTTCATGCTTATATATCCATTTGAGTTAAATTCTTAAGTTTTGATAATGCCATGTTTTATGTATAAATAGTAAAAGTACTAACATTGGTATGTGTTTGGAATTTCTTGAAATGAGGTAACTTGCATGAAAAATCATTTTATGCTACACATAGTCTAGCACATGGTCATGTGTCTACACACGGGTTGGGGATACAATCATGTAATCACTGAGGAAAGTTGATTTTTGCATCAAACGGTTACAGAAAGTTACATGAGTTGGTCACACGCTCATATGGTACTGTTCATATGGTTTTTATTTTAGCACACGGTCTTAGTTTGTTAAATGACCCAGGAACATAGCCATGTGACTTTAGTTTGAAAATTTTGCATCTAGGTCCACATGGCTTTAGTTAGTTACACGACTTTTCGACATGACTATGTGTCTCCCTTCCACATGGATTCAGTTAGTTACATGGCTTGGTGACACGGTCATGTGACTTAGGCTCACACGGTTACAGTTTATCATACAGCCTGGACACACGGCTTGTGATCATTATGTATTAAAATTTCTCCACTTTTTTTAAATTTTCATTTAAGTCCCAATTTGATTTCGGGTTGGTTTCAGAGCTTTTGTAAGCTTGTTTGAGACTCGATTTTTTTTGTACTTCATGTTATACTTGGTTATGGAATGTTTTATTGTTTAATTCGATGTTTAAAGCTAAAATAATATGTGACAAGTGTTGTTTACTATCGAAGCATACTATAGCTCGAGTCCGATAATCGGATCAGGTGAGGGGTATTACAGTATGTATGGTGAAGAGTTCAATGAAGATCACTATCTAATTACTCGGGTTCGTATACTTGAAGATGGCATGTCTGAGTGCCACTTGTAATATCCTGGTTTTAGCTAAATCAGAACAGTGGTTTTAGAACCACAAATTCGAGGTCGTAAAATTATTTTAATATTATTTTTGGTATTTACAGTATGTTATTTGATATGTGTGAAAATTTCGTGATTTAATTTTACTATTTGTGTGCTTAATTTGATAAAAAGAACTTAATCGCGTAAAATTTAAAAGTGGCTTTCTATTTGTTAAAGTACTTATTTGCTATGGTTTATTAATTGTAAAGTCCTTAAAATGAAATTAGGCCACTATTAAGTTTAGTGGACGGTAATGGACTTAATATATGTGATTTTGTAATCTTTTAACCAAGGTTAATTTTGTAAATTAGAAATATAAGTTAATAAAATTAAAACAAAAGAAATGAATGTCATTATTCATCATCTTCTCACCAAAAATTAGAAAAGAGAATAGGGTTCTTGAGCTTTCAATATTCGACACTCTTGAAGCTTGATTTGGGTATGTTCTTTGCTCCGTTGTTGATAATTTTTACGTTTTTGAGATCGTTGCTTCATATTCTATCTAGCCTAGGCTTTAATTTTCAAATTTGATTTTGATTTTATGAAATTCCATTGATGAATATTCAAGCTTTTAGTTTTTTGATGATGAAAAATAAAAATTTGTCGATAGATTATCATATTTTATTAAGTGGTTTTTTGATAGAAATGCTTATTAAGGATTAAATTGTGAAATTTGTAAATTGAGGGGTCAAAATGTGAAATAAATGGAATTAATGGGCTACTAGGGACCTAGGAAAAATTCAGCCTAACATGAGCATGACGGAATTTTGTGTATCTTGTGTTGTTTTTGAAACAGGGACTAAATTGAAAAAATGTGAACTTTTAGGGGCTAAAGTACAAAATGCCCATTTATGTGTTTTTGGATGAAATTAAATGGATATATGATTAAATAAGTTAAATTTGAATTGATTTAGATCAAGAAAGAAAGAAATCAGAGTTAGATCGGGGAAAGTCGAAAGTTGTAGAATAGTCGTTCCGATCCGTTCGTTTCTGTACGAGGTAAGTTGATAAGTAATTAAATGTTTTTAAACTCAAATGTATATATATTATATGTAGCTGAATTGATTTGTATGTATTGATATATATTTTCGAATTGATCTGAGCATGGGATGACTTGTTTCGAGCTTGAATTGATTGAATTACGATGTCCGAAAGCCTTGTACAAGCCATAGGAATAGTATAGGAAACATATGTTATGACATTAGGATTTTCGAGGTATGATTTTGTGTAAGACCATGTCTGAGACATTGGCATCGTATATGATTCGTGTAAGACCTTGTCTAGGACAGAGTCTTCGATATGTAATAACATGTAAGACCATATCTGGGATATGGCATTGTATGTGATATATGTGTTTCTGAGTATCCTTAACGATTTCAAATGGTTCAACGGGCAATGTCAAAACGAGTTTGAATGTGAATTTGAGCTAAATGACTCAGGTACGTATGAGGTTTATATGTTCATTGAAAAATAAGGTAAGTGAAGTTACTTAATGTGGTAATTTGGATTATATGAGAAAAATGATTGTATATGTGTATGAGATTAGTGAAATTTTGGCCTATTTTGAATTAAATTATATATGTTCTCATGATGAATATTTGCTTATGACTTACTAAGCTTTCAAAGCTTACTTTGTGCATTTTTTTTGTTTTATAGATATAAAAAGCTAGCTCGAGTTCGGGGATTGTCCAAGAACATCATCACACAATTGATCGCTATATCGGTACTTTAAAAGTTTTTACTTTCGGCATATGGCATGTATAGGCTAGTTTCGATATGGTTCATTTTGATTTGTATATATGTAACCATGTAAAATGGCTTGAAAGTGAAGTTAATGATGATGTATAATCAGCCACGTAATTAGCTCTATTTGGGAAGTATGTGATGGTATATTTTGTGTGATGGATGGTGGCAATTCGGTTTGTGTGTTGTTAAGGTAGTTGATGGATCTGTTTTTGACTTGTGGTACATGTTCCTATAAGCTACGAGATGATTATGTCGTTGCTTGTGAATTGATCATTTTGGTACGTAGTTAATGGTGAATAACGATCATGTTTTGTGAAATATCTGTGGTCAGAAGGATGATTATAAAGTGTCTTATTACTAGTATTATTTGGTCATGAGATGTTATAAAAATTGTGAGATTTAATAGTTATATTAGTATAACTTTTGTGGTCAATTTGATAACAGAATGGGTGAGAAATGAATTGGTTGTGTATATGTAATTTTGGTATGATGCTTAGCATATGAATTTGATATGTTTTGATTCGGCAATTTTGCTTAGAAATGGCTATTGTTATTATGGTGAATTGTGCATAAATTGGTAGTATCGAAAGTATATTTTGCCATGTTGTAATGTTAACTATTGTCTTATATGAGAATAAATATTAAACCGTGTGAGATGGGTTAGTATGGCTGGGTATGCGAATGTGCATAGGTTTATAAAATGATATGATTAGTAATTTGTTAATGAAATAAATGTATGCAAATGGATGTTTTGGCAAATGCTCAGTATATGAAATGTAATGATATATGTTTGAATATATTTTAAGTATTCGAATGACATGAATTTGATGGTAATAAGGTTCGAACATTGGATTTATGAAGCACAAGTAATGTATTATTGAAGTATGATAGCTTGGTTCGGAAATTTGATTAGGTAAATGGTAATGAAAGGGTTGAATTTCGAAGCTTGATTTGAAAATGTGATTTAATTAGTAAAGCATGATTGATTTTTAGTTGGCTATGAGAATCTAATATGTGGATTTGGTTTATGTGAATAGGAGAATTGTGGCTAATTGAGTTTGGAAAAATTTTGTAAAGAAATGGATATAACTTTGTGCATGAAATGAAATAAATGACTGTGCTGAACTATGTTTTGTTCGGTAATGCCTCATAACCCTAATTTGATGACGGATACGGGTTAGGGGTGTTACATTTGATTGGTATCAGAGCTACGATTTAGTCAGTTCTAAGACTAACGTAGCGCGTGTGAGTCTAGCTATACATGTCATATATATAAACTGCGATAGTGTGATGATTCCTGACAATTAAAATGTGTTTTTGTATAGTAAATGGATCCCTATCGAGCTATAGCTGATGATGTGGAAAGTAATGCTCCCGCTCCCGCTCCCGCTCAATGAGCAGCACCGGCTGATTCTAGGTCGATTACGAGTAGCCACAAGAGATAGGCTAAACAAGCCTTCTTCTAGATGATGAATGAATGGTTCACATAGTATATCCAGGCAAATTCGGCTGCTCAACAACTCCACCCCAGCCTAATCCTCCCCAAATACCTATGATACCTCAAGTTACTGATCCGATACGATTAAATAAGCCTCCGGTTGATAAAATTAGAAAATATGCGGTCGAAGAGTTCAGAGCTATTGTTGATGATGATGCTGAGCGAGCTGAATTCTGGCTTGATAATATGATTTGGTTATTCGATGAATTATCTTGTACTCCTGATGAATGTATCAAATGTGTTGTATCTTTCCTAAGGGACACTGCATATCACTGGTGGAATACACTAGTATCAGTGGTTCCAAAAGAACGGGTTACCTGGGAGTTCTTTCAGACTGAATTTCGGAAGAAATATATCAGTCAGAGATTCATAGATCAAAAACGCAAAGAATTCCTCGAGTTAGAAAAGGGTCACATGACAGTGACAGAATATGAGTGGGAATTTGTGAGACTCAGCAGATATGCCTGGGAATGTGTTTCGACTGAAGCTATAATGTGTAAAAGATCTGAAGACAGTTTGAATGAAGATATTTAGCTGTTAGTCGGGATTCTGGAAATAAAAGAGTTTGTGGTACTCATTAAGCGAGCATGCAAAGTTGAAGAACTTGGGAAAGAGAAAAGAAAAGGTGACTTTGAAGCTAGAGATTCCCAAAACAGATCATCGAGTAAGTCATTTCAGTTAGCATCAAAGAAGTTCCAAGATGATTTTAGCCATTCAAAGGCTACTGTGGGTTATTCTAAACGAGATCGAGATAGACCACCTGTCAGTTTGAAAGCTACTTTAATAGCTAGTGTTGGAAATGTTAGACCAAATCAACCTGAGTACAAACATTGCGGTAAATGACATCTCGAAAATTGTATATTGAATGATCGGGCTTGTTTCAAATGTAGATAATTAGATCATTTCATCCGTGAATATCTTGAGTTTGGCCAACCAAGATACATTGCAGAATACGAGGCTGAGTAACCCTGCAGCTAGAGGTAGACCACCCAGAAACACGGGTAATGAGAGTGGTAGCCAGAGGGGAACTAAAGACACTGCTGTTAGATCTGAAGCCCGCGCACCTGCCAGAGGTTATGCTATTCGCGCTCGCGAAGAAGCTTTGTCTCCAAATGTTATTACCGGTACTTTCACTCTCTATGATATTAGTGTTGTTGCATTGATTGATCCAGGGTCAACTCATTCTTATGTATGTGAGACTTTAGTATTCAGTAAGACTTTCCCTGTAGAGTCTACTGAATTTGTGATTAGAGTATCGAACCCCTTAGGCAGGTGTGTTTTGGTTGATAAAGTATACAAGAACTGTCCGTTGATCTATTTTCCAGCCGATCTGATATTGTTTCCATTTGACTAATTCGATATAATTCTGGGTATAGATTGGTTAGCACTACACGATGCTATTGTAAACTGCAAGCAGAATACGATTGATTTGAAATGTCAGAATAATGAGATTATCCGGATTGAATCAGATGATTTGAATGGTTTACTGGAAGTGATTTCTTCGATGGTAGCTTGAAAATATGTGAGAAAGGGTTGTGAAGCTTACTTTGCCTATGTACTCGACTCTAAAGTGACCCAAAAGAAGATTGAATCAGTACCAGTTGTGTGTGAATACCCAGATGTGCTTCCTGAAGAGTTACCGGGTTTTCCACCAATTAGAGAAGTTGAATTTGGTATTGAGTTAGTGTCAGGAAAAACTATGATATCGATAGCTCTGTACAGAATGGCACCGACCGAATTAAAAGAGTTGAAAGCTCAGTTTCAAGAGTCAATAGATAGAGGTTTCGCACAACCGAGTTTTTCTCCTTGGGGTGCAATGGTTTTGTTTGCGAAAAGGAAAGACAAAATTATGAGAATGTGCATCGATTATCAACAGCTAAATAAAGTGACCATCAAGAATAAATATGCTTTGCCATGAATAGACGATTTGTTTGATCAGTTGAAAAGGGCTATAGTGTTATTTTAGATAGATTTGAGATCGGGTCATTATCAGCTGCGAGTTAAAGACTTCAATGTGTTTCTAGTTATGCCTTTCGGACTAACGAATGCACGTGCTGTTTTTATGGACATAATGAATCGGATATTCAGACAGTATTTGGATAGATTTTTTTGTTGTTTTTATAGGTGACATCTTGATCTATTCGCATGATGAATCTGAGCATGCTCAACATCTGAGAATAGTGCTACAGACTTTGCGAGATAAACAAATATTTGCAAAATTCAGTAAATGTGAGTTCTGGTTACGAGAAGTTGGTTTTCTGGGGCATATTGTGTTAGCATCGGGTATTCGAGTTGATCCGAGTAAGATTTCGGCAATATTGGATTGGAAGCCTCTGAAAAAAGTATCCGAAGTCTAAAGCTTTCTGGGACTCACCGATTATTACAGATAATTCGTAAAAGGTTTCTCAATGATTGCAACCCCGATGACGAGACTGCTACAGAAAGATGTTAAGTTCGACTGGTCAGATAAGTGCCAGAAAAATTTTGATCCACTGCAAGCTTTATTGACTGAAGCTCTAATGTTAGCTCAGCTAGAGTCAGGTAAAGAATTTGTAATCTATAGTGATGCATCTTTGAATGGTTTGGGTTGTGTTTCGATGCAGGAAGGCAAAGTCATAGCTTATGCCTTGAGACAATTAAAGCCGCATGAAAAGAATTACCCGACGCACAATTTGGAATTAGCAGCTATTGTGTTTGCTTTAAAGATTTGGTGCCATTATCTATTCGGTGAGAAATGTCATATCTATTCAGATCACAAGAGTTTGAAATATCTGATGACTCAGAAAGATTTGAATTTGCGACAGCAGAGATGGTTGGAATTGTTAAAAGATTACGAACTAGTGATTGATTGCCATCCGGGAAAGGCCAATGTGGTTGCTGATGCTTTAAGTTGGAAATATTTGTTTGCTCTACCATAAGCTTCACACAAGCTTAAGCATCATTATCAATACACAAGTTAGTTCATTTAAACATAATTAACTTGGATTAAACATTAGGTAGTCATTTCCATATGAACATAAATCCTTGGATCCATTCTTCATTTTCATGAACATAGGCATATTTCCTTTTGAAAGCTTACCATTTCAACCCTTTTCATTGTCCGTTGAACCATTTAGAATATCTTCAAATACTCGAGAAAGCTCACATGAAGTGTGCTTAAACATATAACCGTAACATTTCCTTTACATCGTTGCTCACACGAGCTGTAAAATGGGACTGCTCACACAAGTTGTGGGTCAGAATGTAAGCTACACGATGCTGCTCACACGAGCAGTGGAGTATCTGCAACAAATGCAGTACCTCAGCCATCAGTAGGACATTCAAGACCAACACCTGAAACATGATATCCCTAATGACATGTCATTCGTATCCTACGAATTCCTAAGGTTCAACAGAGACTCGTTAACCGTCATAGCATGATTTTGGATATACAATGATCAATAGAATTTTAATTACATATTAACATATAATTAAACAACATAAACATAATAATTAGTACATGCGAACTTACCTCGATGACTAGAGCGTAGAAATGAGATCGACTAATCCAAGGATTTAGCTTTTCCTCAATCTACATCCGTACATGGTCTATCTTGATCTAAATAGACAAATTTAATTCATTTAACAACTCTAGCATTCAATTTAGTCCACATTTCATATTTTTGAAAAATTATAATTTTGCCCCTAATATTTTAACTTTTCACAATTTAGTCATTAAGCTCATAAATTGAAATTTAAGCATTTTAATCCTCTTTTCATGCTAGCCAAATTCTTTAGGGACCTAAACCAATCCATACAAATCATTTCACAAATTTACCACGAACTTTTACCATTTTTACAAATAAGTCCCTAAATACAATTTCTATCAAAAATCACTTTACAAAACTTGTTTATTTATCATCAAGGACTTGTAATATACCATTAAATATCAAGAATCAGACAAGAGCATTCATGGCACAACCCTAAATCTCTAATAATTTTACAAATTGATCCCTGGGCTAGCTAGGTTAAGCTACAACGATCCCGAAAACATAAAAATCCTTAAATATGAGGCTCAAAAACACTTACATGCAAGGGAGATAACCAATCAAATGCTCAAACCCTAAAATGGATTCTTCCCCTTCAAAATTTTGGTGGAAAAATAACATGAAGAAGATGATACATCTTTCTTTTACTTTAATTTTAAGTTTATTTATTAATTTACTATTTTAACCTTAACTTTTAACTTAAAAACCACTTAATTTGTGTCCATAAAAGTCCACTAACTCTTTGAATGGTCTAATTACCTTTGAGGAATGGCATTACATCATTTAGATAATCAAAGGATGAAACATTATATGAAGCATGGGAGAGGTTCAAGGAGCTACTGAGGAAATGCCTGATGCATGGTTTCCAGCATTGGACGTAAATGGAAATGTTTTACAATGGTTTGAATGCTCATACAAGAATGGTTGCAAACGTATTTGCCAATAGGGCTTTACTTGATAAATCATACAATCAGGCTTATGAAATTCTGGAAAAGATAGAAAATAATAATTATAAATACCCCACTACCAGAGTTGGAACTGGCAGAAGAGTTGTAGGAGCAATGGAGCTTGATGCAATTACACCTCTAACAACTCAGGTATCATCTTTAACAAATATGATTAAAACACTAAAAATGCCATTTTTAGTGTAGGAAATGAAAGCAACAGAGTTAGCATGTGTTTACTGTGGAGAAGATAATGTCTTTGATAAATGCCCATGAAACCCAACCTCAATTTATTACATGGGGAATTTTAATCGCAACAACAATAACCCATACAATTTGGGGTGGAAACAACATCCTAATTTCTGTTGGTGTAATCAAAGGGTGTGAAATGCAAGTAATGTCATTTGACAAAATGCTGCGAGTGTGCCACTTGGGTACAATCAATCTTTGCCACGGCAAAATGCCAATGAAATTTAACTTCAAGTTTTTCATCTATGGAAGATTTATTGAAAGAGTATATGGCAAAGAATGATGACATGATTCGAAGCCAAGCTGCATCTTTAAGAGCTTTGGAAAATCAAGTAGGGCAAATTGCCACTACATTGAAATCCTGATAGTAAGGAGCATTACCGAGTGACACTGAGAGTTTTCAATCTCAAGGGAAGGAATAGTGCAAAGCCATTACATTGTGAAGTGATATCTAACTACCAGGAGTTGTGAATGACACCATTACTGAAGAAGGAAGTTCAACTTTTGTGAAAGAAAAGAATTTTGAATTAGTAGGGGAGCAAGCTACAAAGGAAAAGAGCAACCAGAAAAATGTTGAAGCAGATGCAACTTGTATTGCCGATAAAAATGCCACGACAAAACAATCTTGACAAATAGATGGTAGGCCACCGCCACCTTTTCCTCAGTGTTTCTAAAAATCCAAGCAAGATGTTCAGTTTAAGAAATTTTTGGAGGTCCAGAAACAATTACATATTAATATACCATTGGTGGAAGCATTGGAGCAAATTCCCAACTACGTGAAGTTCATGAAAGATATTTTATCAAAGAAGAGAAGGTTAGGAGAATTTGAAATTGTTGCTCTCACTGAAGGGTGCACAGCATTGCTTAGAAAAAATTGCCACCAACACTGAAGGATCCAGAGAGTTTTACTATACCTTGCTCTATTGGCAATTACTATGTAGGAAAAGCATTATATGATTTAGCTATAAGCATAAATCTAATGCCCATGTCTATTTTTAGGAAGCTAGGATTAGGAAAGGCGAGACCCACAATTGTCACACTATAGTTAGTTGATAGATACTATGCACATCCAGAAGGTAAAATTGAGGACGTGTTGGTAAGAGTTGACAAATTTATTTTTCCAGCTGATTTTATTAATCTGGAATGTGAGGCTGATAAAGAGGTACCAATAATACTTGGGAGACCTTTCTTAGTAGCAGGTAGAATATTAATTGATGTCTAAAAAGGAGAATTCACTATGAGAGTTAATGATTAACAATTAACTTTTAATTTCTTTGATGCTACGAAGTGTGCAGATACTAATGAAGAATGTCATGATATTGAGATTATTAACATAGCAGTACAAGAAAAAATTAAAGATTTTTGTTCTAACAATTCAAAAATTGATGTAGATGTATGTGAGTTAATTGACGTAGATATGATTGTAGATCTTGATAGACTGATGGAAGTTCAGCAAATTGGAAATGGATCAAGGAGAAGTTTTGAATCATTAAATATGTCCGTCCTTTCATTTAAACCTCCTTGACCATCCATAGAAGATCCCCCTATGCTGGAATTGAAGCCTTGACCAGTACACTTGAAGTACGTGTATTTAGGAGATAACAACAGATTGACAGTAGTCATCTCTGCTGAGTTAACAACAAATCAAGAACAGAAATACTCTCTACTTGTTCTTTTTTAATTGCCACGACATTTAGATTATTTTGTCATTTATCAATTTTAATTGATATTATTAGTTCATTCATTAATTTCCTTCACCAATTTACACTTTGTTTCTTTTGCACAGTTTCATTAGTTAAATCTTTAGTAATATTTACCAATTCTAGTAAATTTCTGATCCCTGTGGAGATGATACTTATCATTATATTACTTGCATCGATGTGTAAAGTTTGACATTTGCATTACATATTTACACACAACACAAAGACGACTAATCCAAGTCTCGATTTAAGGGTAAGTAATGGTGAGAACTATTTCGAACGATTAAAAATTTAAGTGTTCAAAAAATAAATCTGATAGATCTAATTTAAATATGTGTTTGATGCGATAGATTTATCTACCAGATTAGAGTGAAATCTCCTCTAATAGGATTGTGGCAATCAGATCTACGGTTTAAGGTGTGGGATCTAACTTTCGTTTATGTGAAATATAATGTTATTTACTTTAATAAAATTTTATTTAATTAATTAAATTGTGAGTTCATTAAGTACTTGAGAGGAGTTGAAAAAATCAATCAAAAGGAATCCAAGTAAGTGTCGTAAACTATTAAGTGTTGTGAATCAATGATTTGTGATATGTGATGTATGTAATGTTGATCTCAACTCTATGTTATGTGATTTATGGCTAGATTGATATGTGATGATCTAAGCATGAGATATATGTACGTGTATGTTACGATCCATGTTTTAATATAATTATGTATATTAAAGCATGCTAAAGTGAAAACTATGTGATATGTGAAAATATGAGCATGATACATGCATACGTGTAAAAATCGAGAAATATGAGTTATGAGTAGGACTATGTGAAAAATGTTAAAAGTGAAACATATGTGTTAAAATTACCATAACACATGCATGGGGTGGGATTGTGGAAGGAGAAAGCTATGTGGCAATTTAATTGTGATTATGTGGTCGTTATCAACAATTATGTGGTGGCTTGTCCATGAGATGTTATATGATTGTTTATTAGTATCTATGTGGTGGCTTGTCCACAAATGGTGTGTTATCGGATGGACGAGTTCTGGGGAACTCGGTATTGGTGTGTAGTGGAGATGGGTAGGAAATCCTCTAAAATGTGCATTATTACATAAGCATAACTTGTTATGTTCATTAAATCTGATGACATATATGAATTCTGTGAAAGTTATAATTATGATGAATTTGATGTGTTATGCAACATGTTGAAATATATGTTTGTGATGATCTCACACTAAGCCTTTTAAAGCTTACCCGTGTTATGTGTGTATCTAAGGTAATCCTCATAATTGAGGCTCAGATTCAGATATTCGGAGGGGCTCTCGGATTAATGATCTCTTGGTCATGGGTTTTCTATCAAAAAATGTGGGACTTTTAATAACTATATAAGTTTATTTTTTATTTTTTATTTTTATTATGGACTTTAATTTGGGTTTGTCTTAATAACTTTTTGGACTTTATTTTTAAATTATGAACTGTGGCATGGGATTTCTACTTTGATATTTTGGGATAATATTGCATGAATTGGTTTTATATGATTTTTAAACGATAAATAAACGTTTAGGGATCATTAGACGCTGCAAATTTGTGATTTAAAAACTAAGTTACAATACAAATATTTTTAATTAAAAAGGAACAAATAATTTTTTATTGAAAGAAACACTATGTTTTCAAAATGACATATTTTCAACACAAATGAGCTTTTCTTATAAAAACATTTTGGCCATCTCAATGGCCCATGTATTTACTTAGATTCGTCCATAGTGTTTATGCTTAGTTTGAGGGGTTACATAACACCCATAACTTGTATTCGACGCCAGATTAGGGTTACAGAGCATTACCGTAAAAATGTAACTTTAAAACATACATATCATACATCAACATAATCATAACATAAATCATTCATTACATGCATATCGTCCTATAACCGAGCCCTTGAGGCCCTGAAAATACAATAAAAATAATTTGGAACTAAATTGAAATCAATCGAAAATTTCATGAAAAATTTAGAAAATTTAGACTGCAAGGCTCACACGACCGTGTGGCCAGGCCATGTGACTCACACGGCTGAGACACATGTCCTTGCCTCAAACTGTGTAAAAATATAAATAGGAACACACGGATGTGTCCCCGCCCGTGTCCGTGCTCATGTAACTTTCAAAGTTGGGTCACACGTCAAGCCGCACGCCCATGTGCCAAGCCTTGTGCTAGGCCGTGTAACTGCCTGACTTGTAATCTTTGAAAACTACAGGGGACACACGACTGTGTCGCGTAGCCATGGGTCATACACCGATGAGTAACACACCCGTGTCTCAGGCTATGCGGACATGAAATTGGCTAATTTCAAGCCATTTCCATCACCATTACAAGTATGTAATAACTCATTTTCAATGAAATCGGAGCAGTGGTTTCGTGACCACAAATCCAAAGTTATAAAATTTATTTTATTAATATTTTATGGTCTACAGCATGATAGTATTACCGTATAAAAATTTCATTAAGAAATTTTACCGTTTAAATGTATAATTTGATAAAAAGGACTAAATCGCGTAAAGTGTAAAAGTTGAGTTCTAATAGCTAAAGGTATTAAATAGTTATAGAACCTTAAAGTAAAAGTCCATATATGGTAATTAGACCATTATTGGAGTTATTGGAATGTGATGGCTTGGTATAAGTGAAATTATGAATATTTTTAAGGTTAAATTAGTAAATAGGTTATTAATGGTAAATTAAATAAAACCAAAAATTTTCTCAACTCCTCCAATGCGTTCTTCACCGAAAATTGAAGTAGAAAACAAGCTATTTCTGGTTCTTCCATTCGGTTTCAAAAAATCCTAGCATGTAAGTTAATTTTAATTATTTTTATCATTCCTTTCCTTCACATCATTGCTCACACGAGCTGTGAAATGGGCCTACTCACATGACTTGTAGGTCGAAATGTAAGCTACACGATGCTGCTCACATGAGTTGTGGAGTATCCACAACAAATGTAGGACCTTAGCCATCGGTAGAACATTCAAGACCAGCACCTGAAATAGGAAAACCCTAATGACATGCCATTTGTATCCTATGAATTCCTACGAATTCCTAAGGTTCAGATGGGGCTCGACAATGGTCGTGAAATCATTGGATTTACATTATTCAGTTACATAGCAATTAACATATCAACATATAGATCAATATATAGCATTAAAAAGATATATAATCATATATATATATATATATAGATTCATTTACATTAGAATAACACATTAAACATTCAATTTAATCAACATTTAAGTGATTTTAGTTCATACGAACTTACCTAGCTAAGTTGTAGCAATGATAAGTACAAGGGCTATTTGGTAATTTTTTCTCCTCCTCAATTTTCCACTCGTTCTTGATCTGAATTAATAATTTCATTCAATCCATCAATTTAGATAGTAAAACCAATTCATTTTATTCAATTTAGTCCCTATGTCTAATAATGCAAATAAACCAATTTTTTTTGAAAATTTATACCATCTGAATGTTAATATCATTCATTACGACCCACACTTGAAACAATTTCACACCAAGTCCTTGTATTTTTACTATTTCAATAATTTAATTCCTAATTGTTAAATTCATCAAAATCACTTAACAAAATACTTATAAATAACAAATAACACCTCAAATTCATTATTTAACATCTAAAAGCACAAAGTTTCATTAATGGAAACAATCAAAATCTTTAACAGATTCAAAAACGAAGATACGGGCTAGTTGGACCTAGTTGTAATGATCTCAAAAACATAAAATTTATGAAAAAACGATAAATAAATCACTTACATGCATCCATTTTTGTTTGG
Source organism: Gossypium raimondii (assembly GCF_025698545.1). Lineage (NCBI taxonomy): Eukaryota > Viridiplantae > Streptophyta > Magnoliopsida > Malvales > Malvaceae > Gossypium > Gossypium raimondii. The sequence goes on along the minus strand of NC_068573.1, from coordinate 21,139,298 downwards.
CCGAACCTTAAGCTATTTTCATGGAGCATTCGGTTTGTTTAAAGAAGAAATGAGGAAGACAATTGGTAATATTCATCTTTTATTTTAATTTTATTACTTATTTTTAATTATTTTACAATAACACATTAAGAAAACAAAAATCTAAAGCTCTTTTGCCATCCCACTAATTAAAAATGGTATATTTACCATTTTAATCCTTCCACTTATAATCTTTAAACCATTTAATCACTCAAATCTAATAGTGATCAAACTTTACATCCTTTACGATTTAGTCCTTTTAATTAATTATCTAAACATTAAAATTTCTCAACAAAACTTTAATACAACCTTAATAACACTCAAGAAATATTTATAAAAATATTTAAGACTCAGTGTATAGAAACGAGGTCCTGATACCTCATTTTCTAAAACCATTTAACTTCAAGGTCATACCACTTAAACCTAATTGTTCTTCCATTTAACCACAAATCATTAAATCAAAATTTATTTTTACACAATATAATATTAATAAATATTAAATAATAATATTTACGGACTCACACGTCAGATTTGTCGCCTCGAAACTACTATTCTAACACATCAAATAAATGGGCTATTACACATTTAGTGGTATCAGAGCTTGGTTCAAAACTCAGACTATGGGTAAAAATGTTTTCAAAAAACTTAATGTATCATAAAAAAGGGGTATTTTATAAAAAAAACATGCCATATGTGATTTGTTATAAAGAAATCCGAGATCTCTCGAAGCCAATCCGAGGTAAATGATCTTTAGATGTGAAATTTTAGACTTTGAAAACTATAGAACTATGAAAACTATAGATTGTGAAACTATAGGAAGTTATAAAAAACTTTACCTGAGACAACTTTAGACCATGAAAACAATAAATTGTGAGACTCGTATAAAGTGATAAAATAAAATTTTGATTGAAAAATATTCAAGTGATAACAATAAAACTTATCTCTACTGGCAGCCTGCATAAAACTAAAAAATGAGTACTTACGGTGTTAGAACGAGATGAATGAGAGCTTGTGGAAAGTTGGTCAAGGAACCCAAATCGACTTATCTGTGTCTCGAGTGCGAACCCCTAAGCCAGCTGCGGAGAATGTAGAGCCTGCACCCACTATTGATGAGAGCCAACAAGAGCCTGCGAACGAGGCTGTATTACAAGCCATGTTACGAGTGTTGGAATGAGTAGTGGGTGCTCAAACTAGTGCTAATAGTTGTGGCACTATTGCTAAGAGGCTCTGATCGAGTAGGCCAAATTGTTTATGGGCGTTACGGGGACCACCCCTACTCTAGCTGAGTATTGATAGGAGGCTATGGAGCGGATTCTTGACGATATGGAGTGTACCCGTAAATAGAAGCTTAAGGGGACTATGTCATTGCTACATAATGAGGCCTACCAGTGTTGGTAGGCCACTGTGATGTAACCCAAGCTAATCGCTTGCTATGGGATTACTTTTTAGAGGCCTTCTAGAAGAAACATGTGGGAGTGAGATACTTCGAGGCCAGAAGACTGAGTTTATCAAGCTGAGGCAACGTAGTATGTCTACGACTGATTATGAGGCAGAGTTCCTGAGGCTCAACCATTGTACTTCGAGAATGGTGGTTGATGAGTAAGATAAGTGCCTCGATTTGAATTTGGGATTAGATTTGACTTGATGATGCAAGTGGCTCTGCTACAAGAAAAGGTCTTCGAAGCTTTGGTAGAGAAGACCAAAATTTGTGAGGAGGTTAAGTGCATTGAGTGTGAACGAAAAGAGAAAGAGCTCCTACTAAGAGAGACTTCAGTCCGAGTGGATAGGCTTCACGTCCAGTTAAGCGAGCCAGAGATAATCGACCTTGCCAGAACTTTGTCGCAGTAGGAGACAGGATCCAGAATTGTGCCACCTATGGCAAGAGACATTTGGGTGAGTGTTGGGAATGCATGGGTGCATGCATAAAATGTGGGTCACTAGACCATAAGATTTGAGAATGTTCCCGACTGAATAAACAGATGCAAGCACATAGTCAAAATCATGCATCGAATTAAAGAGTTGGTCAGCAGCCACAGTGAGTTTAAGGGCAGAATAGAGGAGGTAATGCGGGTCAGAGATAGTGAGCACGAGGTCAAGGTGCTAACCGAGTTGATACGAGGTAGAAAACACTTGTGTTTGTGGCCAGGCTCTAAGAGGATCATGATGCTACCGATGTGATAGTAGGTACCTTTACTATTAATGATATTCCTTATTTTGCATTGATAGATAATCGCTCTACCCATTCATATGTATCTTGCATAATGGCTGAAAAAATGGGTATTCGGGTAGAGGAAACTGTTAGTGATGTGACTGTACTTAGTCTTTTAGGAAAATCTGTGAATAGAAATAAAATCTATAGGCAATGTCCATTGTAAGTGCAAGGTCAGGTATTTCCCGCCGATCTTATGGAACTACCTAATATGATTTTGGTCACATCATGTTATGAAGCCATTCAGAGATATCAAGATTGGCCCAAACATGAGGGGCCCAAATGCAAAATGAAACATCTCACGGGCTTGAATAATTTTTTGGGCAATATTTTTAAGGACTTTTAAATTAAAGTTTTGATTGCATTTTTAATTCCATAATTTCTGTTTGCATCCTATTTATGAGTTTCATATGATTTTTATGTTCAGCATGAATTGTGTTTTAAGTTCATATTTTGTGCGTGTGGGATATTTCCATGTTATTTGTTTTATATATATATATGTGTGTGTGTGTGTTAATTAGATGTATGAGTGTGTCATTTGTTCATATGTGTATGAGTGTTCTCATAATGTGATAAATCTGGATTTTATGCGTACGAGTCCTAGTCTAAGATTCTTGCTGAATCATGGTATGGAATTGTACTTAAAGTGTTGCCTATTTATACTTGATCTAGGAGACCATTCATTGTCGAAATGCATGAACAAATGAACTTTCCAAAATCTTCATGAATGAAGCTTTTAATAAGGTTCATGTGGTTGTTTATATGGTGTGGAAGATACATGTTAACATGTATTCCTTAAAGGTGAAGGAATCATGAATGGATTAAGATGAAAAAACATGACCATTCGGTCATTCATGACTTCTCTAGAAAGACATGAATCGAATTTATAGTTCCATGTGTGAACATTTTTTTATTGTGTGAATACATCTAGATGCCAAATTTGAATAGCCATTTTAGGTTCTACAAATAGCTTGTAACAAGGACATTTGAAGTAAAACTTTTATGAATCAATTGTATATTTGTGAGATTAATTTCTCTCCAAGGTTCTTAACCGAACTTATTTGAACTTATCAAACTTTCTTTGAGTTTGTGGCATTCACCCCTGACTTATCACTTCGTTTAGCACCCTGAAGTGTGGCGTCTTCGTTATACCAAGGTTCGAGCATTTATCAAATTTACGAGGGTCAAGTTCGGTTATAACTCTGAATTCGTAATACATTCAAGTGTTTTGACCATATTTTCTACCATCCTTTGAACCTATTCAAGACGATCCTTCATTTAGTCAATTTTTTGAACAATCCAAGCTCGGGAAATTGCATCACTACCCTTTAGAGAAATCAGTCTAATATTGGGAATGGACTAGTTGAGTGAGCATTGAGTCATCTTAGACTATGACATTAAACGGGTTATTATGATTTTGATGCGTTTGGTAGCATGTTGAATTTGGAGTTAGCTCAACTTGATGTGAAGATGACTTTCTTGCATGTTGATTTAAAAGAGGAAATCTATATGACTTAGTTAGAAGGATACAAAGTTGTTGGTGGAGAAATTTGGGTTTGAAAAGTAAATAAATTATTATTTGGGTTGATGTAATCCCCCAAGATAGTACAAGCGATTTAATAGGTTTATAAGAAGTTAAAAGTACACTGAAAGCAATATGACCATTGTGAAAGCTACAAGATGGATGTTTTATTTATCTGATATTTTATGTTGATGATATGATGATCACTTCAGAAAGTCAAAAAGATATAGATAAATTCAATGCACAACTGAATCAAGAGTTTGAGATGAATGATCTAAGTAAGGCTAAGAAAATTCTCTACTTGGAGATATATAGAGACAAGTTTTGTTTAACTTAGAAGTAATTTCTAAGAAAGGTATTACAATGTTTTGGTCTGAATGACAATACAAAACATGTAAGTACCCATATTACTTCTCATTTGGAACTCAATGCTCAATTATTGTAACTACCAGTTTTTCAGTGGTGTTAGAAATAGTAGTTTTGGGGCCACCAAATCAAACGAGTAAGTTCATAAATATTATTATTTAATATTTACGAGTCAAACATAGTTTTAAAAAGTTTTTTGATATAGTAAATTTTGTTATATAAGTGATTTATTAAGTTCAAGTTGTAACACCCTAAGGTTAAGTGGTTTTAGAAAATAAGGTATGAGGACCTCATTTCTATAAACCGAGCCACAAATATTTTTATAAATATTTATGGAGTGTCATTAAGGTGGTATTAAAGTTTCGTTGAAAAATTTTAACGTTTCGATGGTTAATTAGTTAAAAAGGACTAAATTGTAAAAGATGTAAATTTTCATAACTGTTTGATTTGAGTGATTAATTGGTTAATTGAATAAAGGAAAAGGGACTTAAATGGTAATTAAAACATGGTCAAAGTTTCCAACCAGTGGTGTTATGATTGAATCCACTAGCTTTTGGATTAATTGTTCTTTTAGTCCTAAATAGTTTAGGAGTAAATTGTAAATAAGTTTATTTAGTTAGAATTTAATTTAATTGAAGGACCCATTGTAACACCCCAAACCCGGCCTAGACGTTATGGTCAGATCTGGCGTGTCACATTGAAGTGTCTTTCGAAAATCAGACTTGTTGGTAAAAATTTGTTTCTATGTTTAAAATAAACCCCTTTACTTGTTAATTAACAAATCAACTAGTCAAAATGTTTGTCTTGTTATCTGATATTGTCTTAATAGGTTGATCTAAAATCGCGGAAGCTTTTGAATACTCTAAAGTTTAAAGTTCATGTTTTGGAAAAACAGTAGTTATTTTGAAAATACTTCTTCTCCTAAACTAGCAGTTTAAAATAAGTAAGAAAAAGCCCAATTAAAAATTTTAGCAAACATAAATGGCCTTATTACATAAACCAAACCCAACACAAACTTTAAATTTAAATAAAAGCAATTGTAAAACAACAACAGTTGTGTGGCCACCTCCAAGTCCCTCGCAGCACCAAATCGCCAATGGCTGAGGGTTACCAGCACAGTTAAAAGGAGAGGGTGAGTTTACGAAAACTCAATGTGTAATCCCCTATCAATAAATCAGAATACAACATGCAGTAATAGTCTGGGCTTAAACCCTATTCAGTAATAGTACAGTGTGGGCCTTAGCCCAATACAGTAACAATGTGGGCCTTAGCCCAATACAGTGGCAATGTGGGCATTAGCCCATTACAGTATCAGTTCAGTGCAATAATGCAACCCATCCCAATCCAACCAACACACCACTTCGTACCACTAACACACCACGTGGGGACAAAATCGACCCACCCAGCCAACACACCAATGTCGCAGCAAGGCTGCTAGTAATAGTATCGCAGCGAAGCTGCCAGTAACAATAAATGTGGCAAAGCCACCAGTACAGTATACTTCCCCCATATCAGCATCCCAACCCCATACAGTATGTCATGTCATAAATCATACGTGTATGCAGAATGTCATACTCAGTAACAGTCATATACAAATCATGAATACACCAGTCATCCTATCTCTAAGGGTATAATAGATATTTCCATCTCTTAGGGGTAAGATAGTCATTTTACCTTTTAGGGGTATTTTGGTTATTTTACTTATTTTGGGGTCTCGGAGCATATATCAACCTCTCAAAAGGTTCGCAGTCGCCTCGAGCGACTTAGGTAACCTAAATGGTCATAACAGTGTTAATTGGCACAAATCCCATTACTCGGCCTAAGTGGGCCCACACGCTCGTGCGGCTCGTTTAGTCCAGATTTCGCCATGGTTATGAGATCTACACAACCCAGTCCAGAATTTGCCACAAATCGTGGATTTCATCCATGTGGAGCCCACAAGCCCATTAAGCCCACACGGCCTATTTTGGCCCAACGTGTCCCATTATGGCCCAAGCTAATGAAAAAGCTCATGGAGGCCTCTACTGTCCATCGCCCATGATTTGTAGATTGGGCTTAACACACAAGCGATCGCATGCCTATGTGGTCTCAAACGTCAAATTTTCATCTTTTCGACTTTTTTTCGTTCTACAGTTACAATGGGGTGTTTACACACCTGTTTACAAGAAGAGCGCAAATCTCCGCGTACCCCAACCTAGATTCAATCAAGACCCAAAGTTAGTCCTTTAATCATTAGGGTAAAACACCCTATTATTGACACTAAATCCAAAACACCATCCTTACCTTGCTTGAAAGAGGGCGACTTTACTCCTCCAAGATCGCCAACCAAGAGTGGTCACACACTTATCGATTATCTGCACCACAAACAATGATCTCAAACTAAGTTAGGCCACTTATATGGCCTTAAACTAGAAACGATAACCTAAAGGAACATAGTCAGCATACGGCCTCAATCCCAAAAGTGAGGTAGCATATTGCCTTATTTGAATGTTGAGGACAAGGGTTGCGACTATTTCAAACCACTTACAATCAACCACTCCTCGAAGGAAACCCTAAATTCGCAACGAGTAGCACCAATAGTTAGAAACACTTGCAGCATTGGAAACAGCAAAAAGTAACGGAGAAAATTTTGGCGTAAAGAATGATACAATAAAAAGGGGATATTCGGCTAGATGATAAAAGGAGGAAAAAGGGATGGAGAATCAAAAGTCGATAAACGAAAGAAAGAAAGAAAGAATTCGGCAGAGGAGGAAACCCAGAATACTATTCGGCCAAAAGAAGGAAAAAGATAAAAGGAAAGAGCAGCAAAAGATAACCCGAGAGGTATACCAAGTCCTAGCAAAATTCGGCACCAAAAGCTAAAAGTGAAAAGATTGCTCACCGAAGCCGAAGCAGACAGAGAGAAAACAACCCCTAAAACCCCTAAACCGATTATCCTAGTGCCTAATGACCAAATTCAGCATACACACTCCTCAACACCCCACTTCCATAATTTTCTCCTAAAATCTCTCCCCTTATCCCTCCTTGAATCACTCCACCGATTTCTCTTCAAATCCCCCAACAACTCTATTCAAATTCCATTCAAACTCCCTTTAGCTCTGTTTCAGTCAAACTCCACTACCTACATAGCTCAAGCAACAAAATAAATACTCTATTGCACAACCCATGACTTGAACCTCAAACCTCACAATTACACAACACGCCACATTGCCACTAGACCATAAGCCATTTTTGTGTCATAAAACAAGCACTATTATTTATAAGGCCTATATGCTAGTGTCCAGATTCATTTAAGAGAAAACTAAAAATTCTACAAAAGCCAAGACTTGAACCCAGGCTTCTCAAACACTCCCATACACACCCAAATCACTTAGCCATTAAGGCAAACCAACAATTTGTGACAAATCATGCAAAAATTAAATACTTAAATTTTTAGGGAGTTACACCCATTGTGAAATGAAACCTTTCTTTGATGGTAATTATGCCATATATTTATGTGATGGACAATTATGGTCATGAAATTGGTGTTTTATTTGTTTATTAACCCAGGATAAATGGTAATTTGATAAAATAAATTAAAATAAAATAAAAACAAAAGGTTAATTTTATATCATCCTTTTTGGTTTCTTCTTCAACAACCGAAAACACCAAGGGTGTTGAGATGAAGCTTTCGGCCATGTTTCATTTTATTCATGTAAGTTCGTTTTAGCCCAATTTTTAATAAATTTTATGTTTTTGAGATCGTTACAACTAGGTCCAGCTAGCCCGTACATTCGAGTTTGAAACTATTAAAGATTTTGAATGTTTCCATTGATGAACTTGAGATTTTAAATGTTAAATGATGAATTTGAAATATTAGTTGTTATTTAAAAGTATTTTATTAAGTGATTTTTGATGAATTTTTCGATTAGGGACTAAATTGTTAAAATAGTAAAAATGCAAGGATTAAATGTGAAATTGTTGCATAAATGGGCTGTTTTAGATGCCACAAGTATTCGTCTAGGCTAAATTTTGGGTAAAAATGGTTAATTTGCATGTTTTGGTCTCAGGGACTAACTTGAATAAAAGTAAAGTAAAATTTAGGGGCAATTTTGTAAAAATGTCAAAAAAGTCAAAAATGACCAAATTGCATGAAATGAAATGTTTTATTGTCTAAATTAATATATTCATTGAAATCATTAACTTAGATGAAGATGGGGTGAAAAATCGAGGAAAATAGAAAATTACCAAAATGCCCTTAAATTTTCATATTTTTACAATTTAGCTAGGTATGTTCTTATGAACTGTATTATATATAATTTTGATTAAATTTAATGTTAATATATGATTTTATTGAAAATGATTCAATATATATATGTTATTATACAAGTTGTCATGTTGTGAGACAACATAAATTCAACGATGTACGACAATTATTGAGCCCCGTTTGAACCTTAGGAATATATATATAAGATACAAATGACATGTCATTAGGGTTACATGTTTCAGATGTTGGTCCTGAACGTCCGACCAGTGGCTGAGTTTCTGACATGTGTTGCGGTTACTTGACAGCTTGTGTGAGTAGCACCGTGTAGCTACGTTTCGACCGACAGCTTATGTGAGCAGACCCAGGTTACCATGTTTTGGGTGCTGGTCTTGAATGTCCTGCCAATGGCTGAGGTCTGAGATTAGTTGCAGATACTCGACAGCTTGTGTGAGCACCATCGTGTAGCTTACATTCCGACCGACAGCTTGTGTAAGTAGACCCATTTTATAGCTCATGTGAGGTACGGATATATGTTTAGTGCACTTTGTGTGAGCTTTCCCGTGTATCCAGTATTATTTTAAGTGGTTCAACGAGTATGAAAAGGGATGAACCAATAAGGGTTTCGATTTATTTCACTACGACAATTATTAAAAGGTATGATGTATCGATGATTCAAGTAAGAACATTCATGGTTATGAAAAGTATGATTTCAGTGATGCTATGTTTATGTCTTATGTGTTATGCAAATGAAGTGGTAAAGAAAACAATATAAATTAAGACATGAAACTATATGAATATCCTTGATATGTTGATACATAGAAATTATGAAAGTTTAGATAAGTGAAAATTTCTAATGGTTCATGTCGAGATCAATGACTATATATGTTATTTTTGCCTATGATTTATACCATGTATGCTAACATGTTTAGTGTGGATGCTTAGGCTTATGCCAAGCTTGTGGATATGATTGATGTTTATGATTAAACTTATATTATGCATATGAAACAGGTAAGAAAAGGGAATGACATGGTAAGTACGTCATTGGGATGTATTATGATGTTATAACAAGGTTTAATGAGATAAATGATGTATTCATATGATAGTAAATTGCTTATGCTTTGAGTGAATCTATCAATGTCATGAATAAATACACTGAATAGAAAACTAATAATGTTGTTGAGGCTTATGAAAAGCATTAGGAATGGAAAGGAAAGTAAGTAAATTGAGAGGTGTATAATTTTAAATAAAGGTTGATGGTTATACATTACGTTCTAAAATCCTTTCATGTTATGAGTTATAAATATATGTGACATAAATGAATTTACTCACTTACGAGTTGGTAAATATGGTTTGGTAAATCTTGAGGCTTTGGTATAGGTTTAGATTTAACCTATAATGTTTATTATTTAAATGTAATATTATGCTTACGGTTTATACAAGCTTACTAAGCATTCATTACTTATATGGTTTTCTTTATTCATTACTTATATGGTTTTCTTTCCTTTACTTTTTAGATTACCGGAAGCTCGATTGGGTCGGAAGCTCATCGGAGATCTATCACACTATCCAGCGATTATATCGGTAGATTTTGATGTCTTGGTTAAGGTTATAATGGCATGAATAGTTGGACTATGTCTAATGTTTAATTGATGAGTTTGGTATATATATATGTCATTTTGGTTGATTATTATAGCATGAAATGTTGCCTCGGATTTGAGGTACTTAAGGTACTATTGATAGCTTGTTGGTTGTGGTTGATATGGTCAAATTGGTATGGTTGTTATGTATCAATTATGTCATGTTTTGGCATGAAAACAGGTTAAGTGATAAGTGGTTAAATATGCACATGTTTAGGTGTTTTGGTTGATGTTTTAGCCATTATGTTTTGGCTTGTAGATTTGTTACTTTGAATGATTGATATGTTGATATATATATGTATGTGGTCTTATGATGGAAGTTATATTGGTATGAAAAATTTAGTTGTCATATATGAATATTGATGCTAATTGTTAAATGGTAAATTTGGTACATTTGGATGTGAATTTGATATGTGAACCAAATGGTAAGTTTTGGCAAAACTATGCTTATGGTTATACATGTTTAATTATTGTGATTGAGGGGCCTTTTGGGCATATTGGTTTTATGAACATATACTTTATTTGGATAGCTTGATGCATGGTTTGGTGCACTTTGGGATGCTCGATTATATATTGAAAATTAGTTGTAGTTGTACGCATGATTGGGTGAAAAAATTGGCTTTGAAATGACCTATTTTTCGTCCATACGGCCAGAGACACAGGTGTGTGTCATAGCCATGTGTGACACACGACTATGTGACATGGCCATGTGTTCCCCGTAGGTTTTTAAAGGTTGCATTTCGAGAGTTACACGGCCTGGCACATGGGCGTGTGGCTTGGCCGTGTGACCCAAGTCAAAGAGTTAAACAGGTAGGGACATAGGCTGGAACACGGTCGTGCGTCCCTATTTCGAATGCCCACACGCCTTGAGACACGGGCGTGTGTCTCATCCATGTGAGTCATAGGGCCTGGCCACACAACCGTGTGACCTCTACAGTTTGAAAATTTTCATCTTTTCCTGAAAACTCTAAATGTTTCCAATTTTTTCTCGATTTGTTTCTAAATGTGTTTTTAGGTCTTCGAGGGCTCGTATAAGGGACAATATGTATGTTATTTATAGAATTTTCTATAATTGATGTTGTGAAGTAAATGATTTATAATTTTGATAGTTTTGAAATGTAAACTCTGGTAATGCTAAATGTAAACTCTAGTAGTGCTCTATAACCCTATTTTGATGATGGATACGGGTTAGGGGTGTTACATTTATTAGTATCAGAGCTACGGTTTACTCGGTCTCGAATTGAATGTAACATGTGTAAAGTCTAGAAATACATGCCATTATATAACTTGTGATAGTGTGATATCTCTCGGCTCTAATGAGATTTGTTTCATTTTTAGACAGAGATGTTTTCCAACTGAGCTAATTTTGATAATGCTAAATGCGATACTCAAGTATTTGAGCAAAAGTGTTGCTTATGATTGGTACGATGCTATTCACCAAGATGACGTTTCTGGCGCGCGATGCTATTCACCAAGATGACGTTTCTGGCGCACTAGTGGGCCACATAGGCAACAATAGGATATAAGGAAAGGAGTGATCTAAAAAGTGTATGATTGTGTAAAAGGAAAGGTTGGTAAATATATTAAGGATTCTTAAGTTATAATAAGACATCGCAAAGTTAAGGTATGCCCAGTTTGTCCAATTAAGGTATAAGTTATGTACTAACAAGATAGTTAGGATGGAATTATAGGTCAAATCAAATATATGAAAAGATTTTAGATTCTAGAATGCACTTCTCTACAGCTGTAAGCCACTAATAAGAGCAGCCTTGAAAGTTAAAAACATGTGTCAAGTTCCACTAGGAGAGCATGGGTTTTCTCTATAAAGTATTGTAACTTAGTTTAGAAGGAAAATAAGTTATCTACTCCCTTCTATTTCATAGCAACCATTGATGCCTGACTCTAGAAGTTGATTAGGAATTCTTACTAAGCTAAAACAGTAATATCCTATTTTTCAGTGGTGCCAGAAACAGTGGTTTCAAGACTACGATTCTGATATGTGTGATTGTGTTTTATTATTTAGTTAATGTTTATGGAATTGTATTAGGGTTATATCAAATTTTGGTAAAGAAATTTTAAGGTTTAATTAGTTAATTGAATAAAAACGATTAAATTGTGAAAGACGCAAAACTTAGTAAGTAATGAATTATATTGACTTGAAATTTTAATGAATGATGTGGAGGGGACTTATGAAGTAATTTGTCCATAAAGTTTATTGTGGATGATTTAAGGCTTGAAAATATGTTAAAATGGATGTTTAATTTTAAGGGCAATTTTATGAATAAGTTAATAAAGTTTAATAATTAAAACCATATTGTCTTCCCTAAAAGGGTTCTTCCACCGAAAATAGAAAAGAAATCCATCATTTTTGTGCTAGAAAGGTTCGGTTAAAGTTCCCTTTTTCATGTGAGTTCAAATTAAGCTTATTTCTTGTAACTTTTTTGTTTTTTGGATCATTGCAACTAGGTCCAACTAACCCATAGCTTCGTTTTTGAAACTGTTAAGATTTTTGAAATGTACCATGGATGAATTCTTAGTATTATGAGATTAGATGATGAATTAGAATTATTAGTTGTTTGTTATGAGTAAATTATAAAGTGATTTTTTAGTTTTTGAGCAAATGATTAAACAGATAAAATGTTAGAAGTGCTAGGGAATTTTAGTGAATTTAGAATAAATGTGGTTGAATATGGTAGGGTAAAATTTCAGCTACCATGTTATGTTATAAAGTTTTGTTAATTTTGGTATTTTGAGGGTAGAGACTAAATTGTGATAAATGTAAAAGTTTAGGGAAAATGTGCAATTAATGAAAAGTTAAGGGTCTTATGCATTAAATTGAGTGTGAAATGAATCTAAATTTAATATAATGTATTTAATTACTATATAGATCACGACACAAGTCATAAAGACAATAACCGTGGAAAAGAAAAAATTGTGGAGTAGTCCCTAAGCTTGAATCGGGAGTGGATCGTAGGTAAGATTATAGTGTTTTGTTTTAGAATTGTCATTTGTTTGTGTTTTAGATTATTGATTCTAGTTAATTTATTTATATATAAATGTGAATTGCAAGTAATTATGTATACACTACGGTATCCCTATTTGCACATCCGTGCCCCTGTTTGTACATCTGTGCCCTTGTTTGCATTTTGGTGCCCCTAATTGCACATTGGTGACCCTGTTTTGCATCTATGATGCCCCTAAAAATGGAGCAATTATTGAGTATGTGAATCAAGTATTAGTGATTTAAACTGAATGTTATGGAGTCCTACGAACTAGTTACATACATGTATGTAAGGTTTATTTATGGATTGTTACATGGAATAGGTATAATCCTATTATGATAAATTTTTAGAGAAGATGTTCATTCTGATTTGGTTTATTGTGAAGAAAAACATACCATGTATTTGAATATTAGGATGAGCATGTTATAACTTTAATTTTTTATTTTAATTAAGTCAAGTAGATGTTATACTATGATCTTCCTAAGCTATTAAAACTTATTTGTTTCTCTCTTGTTATTTTGTAGTTATCAGTTACAGACTGATTGAACGGATCGATCGAAAATCTCACATTATCCAATCATTTTGGTAGCTTTTGTATCTATTTTTGGGTTATGGCATGTGTATATAGGTTTTGTTTGTAAGTTGTTAATGATAATGGTAATGAATGATTAAATAGATTGGTTAGCTTCTTTTAAGTATGTTTTATAATGTCTGAATATGAAATCTTATGTATAAATGGAAGTCCTAATGTTTATTTGGTAAACTTTGTAGCATGTTCAAAATATAATAGTAATATGGTTTCTTTTGGGAATTTAAATTGGAGATTGATAATAGACAAAGTCTTGTTAGGTTATTTGAATGTTTAGTTATGAATTGAGGTGCCTATGAATGCCACGTTGGGTAGAAGCTGTAGGTTGATTGTTTTGAAATGTTTTAAGAGTTTATTAAGAGTGTTTTTTATCATAGGAATATATGTGTTATTGGAATACCTTGTTGTGCAAGATTTGGTATTGAATTGGCTTGTATTAGGGGTTAAATGGTGAGTACATAGCCTGGGACATGGGCTGTCAGACCGCCTTGTGTCACATACGATCACACGATCTACGACACTGTTTGAGACACGAGCGTGTGTCTTAAGTCAGTGAGTTACATGTACTAGGACACGACCATGTGAGCCAAGTCAGTGAGTTATACGGTTAGACACACGAGCTAGGACATGGCCGTGTGTCCCTACTTCGAATGCTCACATGGTTTGAGCTCTGTCAAAACAGCCTGGCCACATAGCCGTGTGACCCCTACTTTTCAAATTTTCAAATTTTTTTCTAAAATTTTCTATTTTGTTTTGATTTAGTCTTGGATTGTTCCTAAACTATTTTTAGGGCATTGTAAGCCCAATTTAAGGTCCATAAAAGTATATGTACCATGAATTGGATTTTTATTGTATATGTACAAATTATAAGAATATTTGTTTTAAAATGTCGAGAACTTACCTATTTTGCTTAGTAACTCTTTGTAACCCTAACCTGATAATGACATCGGGTTAAGGGTGTTACAGTTATTGGTATTAGAGCTACAGTTTAGTCGATTTTACGACTAATGTAGCATGTATAGAGTCTAGAATACACATACGACATATACCCTGTGATAGCGTGATGCTTTTGATTTGCTCTAACATTGTATTTTCTTATAGATTGAATATGTCGGCCAAGTCAAATTGGGCTGTAGCTAACGAAGCTGAAAGTAATGTGCGAGCTCCGAAGCTAGAAGCAAGTAACAGTGTGTCTGTTCTGCAGTCTTTTGGTGTTGAAAGGAGAAATGTATTTTTCGGTATGATGAACCAGTGGTTCAGTGAATTTAAGCAAGCGAGCCCTGTCACTTTACAACCTCTACCACATATTGTGCCTCCTTCGATACCCCTGTGTCCTTAAAATTTTGTACTTGTGACAGCTAGTCGACCTTAAGTAGACAAAATTCGAAAATGTGGAGCTGAAGAATTTAGAGGCAAAATTGACGACGATCCTGCAAAAACTGAGTACTGGTTAGTGAATATGAAAAGAGTCTTTGCGAAATTTATGTGTACCCCTGAAGATTGTCTTAGATGTGTTGTTTCATTGTTGAAAGATGAAGCATACTCGTGGTGGGACACTTTGAGCACATTGAAATCCAGTGATCGTATTAATTGGAAGTTCTTTCAAATGGAATTCAGGAAAGAGTACGTAAGTCGACTGTTTCTTGATAAGAAAAAGAAAGTGTTCCTTGAACTTAAACAAGGAAATTGATTTGTAGTTGAGTATGAACGGGAGTTTATGTAGTTAAGACAGTATGCTCGTAATATAGTGTTAAATGAAGAAATGTGTATTAGATTTGAATATGGCTTGAATGATGACATTCGGATGTCTGTGACAACATTAAAGTTAGGTGAATTTGTAGAACTTTCAGAACGTACTCAGAAAATTGAAGAAATCTACAAAAGTAAAAGGTAGTCTAATGTGAGATATCGAGAATTTATCAAAAGAGGGTCGTTTAAGTCCGCTCAAACGTTTCCATCAAAGAAGTTTAGAAGTAAAGCAAATCGATCGACTACCTCTTCAGAATTAACTGGCAGAGATAAACCAAGGCAAAGTAATTTAATGTCTGTTAATTCTTCAGCGGCTAGTGCTGGAACTGTAAGGAATATTGAAAAAACTGTCCCCGTTTTTTATGATTGTGGCAAGAGACATTTTGGGGAATTTTGATATAAGTTAGGAGCTTGTTTTTGTTGTGGATCTACTGATCATTTTCTTCGTGATTGTCCAAAAAGGAAAAATTATTCGGGCAATTAGACTAGCAATCCTGAAGCAACATCAAAGAGGGATAGACGACCTGGAAACAGTAGAAATGCTACTTCTGGTTGGGGAAACAATGGTGATACCAACAAATGTTTTGAAGCGAGAGCACCAGCTAGAGCATATGCAACCAGAGCTACTGCACCAAATGTTATTTCTGGTACTTTTTCTCTTTTTGATATTAATGTGTATGCATTGATTGATCATAGACCAACTCACTCTTATATATGCATTGCATTAGTAGAAAAAATAATTTTTCTGTTGTGTTCACTGATTTCACTATTAATGTAACAAATCCACTAGGTCAGTGTGTTTTAGTTAACCAAATCTGTAAATCATGTCCATTGAAAGTTTGAAGTTACTAATAACTCTTGAAAAGAGTTATATCTCAAGCCTCTAAAATTGATGAATTGTCTGTACTTAAGTGGATATATTTCATTTTTAGGTTATTATTAGAATATTGCACAATAAAACTTG
Organism: Gossypium raimondii; assembly: GCF_025698545.1. Taxonomy (NCBI): domain Eukaryota; kingdom Viridiplantae; phylum Streptophyta; class Magnoliopsida; order Malvales; family Malvaceae; genus Gossypium; species Gossypium raimondii. The sequence continues at coordinate 21,122,996 of NC_068573.1, read as the reverse complement.
GATTGTGCATTGAATGTTATTATATGTTACTTTTATTGTTGGGAAGAAAGGAATTGGTTCTTGTATGCACTAAGTGCAGGAAGAACAAAGAGAATGAGAAAAAGGAGGAAAGGAATGAAGGAAATGAATATTGCCATGGCAAAAGGTTGGACATATTGCCAACAAAAATGCCATGGCAATTCCAGGAAGATGCTGATGCAACACTCAGTTCTCATCACTCTCAGCCAGCTGTACCAGATAAATTCACCTAAAAAATGGTGGAGGGTAACAGTTTAAGAAGAGAGCAGAGACGCAAGAAAGGGGACGACGCATTCAACCTTGGGTCTTGCACAATTTGGTAGCAACGAGTTAAAGCTGGAGTGGCAAAAGCTTCCTAGAATTCTACCTTCATTTTATTAATTGATTTCTTTGATTTTTAAACTATGGATGATGATGTTGAATGATGTCGATATTTTGTATTTTAATTCCCAACCCATGTGCTAATCTCATCGAGTTGGAATTACTTGATGATTTTTTATTACTTTTAATGGCCATGATATTATCTTGAGTAGATCTACTATTTCATTCGATTTGGGTTATGTTAAATACATGCATGCAAGCTCTAGATATAGATGAATGTATGGCATGTTCTTAGACTTGATTTAATTCTGAAAAGGTTAAGTGAGTTGGATAGTAATCGAATGATACAAGTAAGTACTCAAACAAATACTTTTAGTACTCTACTCATAGAGTTGTGTTCTGTATAGAGAAAGGAAGGATAGTGTCAGGTATCATTCAGGAGACTTCTAGACATACAAAGTCTTGGAACAGTAGCTTAAAGTCTAGCTCTCGAAAGAATCAGACTGCAGTAGTTATACACTAAACAATAATGTGGTTAAGGTTTTGCCATGGCATTATTATGTTATAACGATATAATGTGAGTAATTCCAACCTTCCCTTTCAACAGCATAAATCCTCCCAACTTTGTCTCGTAGATTTGCCACATCAATTTATTCAGTAATTGATCTTAATATTTCATACATTAATATTCCTCATCAAATTTTTATTCTATTCATTTTGCTATAGCTTAATTAGTATAGTTCATAATGATAACTCATTGATTTTAATTCATTTCGATCCCTATGGAAACGATCTAACTTATCACTTTATTACTTGGTTTGACATCTATACTTGCACATTCGCATTACATATTCACACGCAATAGTTACCACTTTCTTGCTAGCTTGATGTTGTTACCATTTCATGATTTTGATCTTATTTTGGGAATGGATTGGTTGTCGAAGCACGATGTAATAGTAAGATAGAGTTGAAAGCATAGTTACAAGAATTGTTAGATCGTGGATTTATTCGACCAAGTGTGTCACCTTGGGGTGCTTCCGTTTTGTTTGTGAAAATGAAAGATAGCTTGATGTGATTATGCATAGATTATTGTTAGTTAATCGAGTAACTATTAAGAATAATAGCACGTTTGGTTCGCTGTAATGGAATAGAGGTGTAATGGAATAACGGTGTAATGGAATAGATGTGTAATGGAATAGAGGCGTAATAGGTAATTCTTCTGTTTGGTTGAATGGAATGGAATAGAGGCGTAATGGTATTCTTGTGTTTGGTTGAATGGAATAGAGGTGTAATAGCATAAGGAAAAAAACTAAAATGACTAGAATACCCTTAGCAGAAATTTGTTTAGGTAAATGATTATTGTTATTGTTATTAAATTTTAATAAAATTATTAATATCAATAATAAATAATTTAATCATATTTTAACATAATTATTATTAAATATATATTAATTAAAATATATAATTTAATAAAATTCTTAATAATAAATATTCTTATATGAATTTATTAAAATCATAATATATGGTACTATAAAATATAATTTGAAATAATTATTATTAAATATATATTAATTAAAATATATAATTTAATAAAATTCTTAATAATAAACATTCTTATATGAATTTGCTAAAATCATAATATATGATACTATAAAATATAATTTGAAATAATTATTGTTAAATATATTTTAATTAAAATATATAATTTAATAAAATTCTTAATAATAAATATTCTTATATGAATTTACTAAAATCATAATATATGATACTATAAAATATTTTTAATTAATGCGTTGTATATGAATATGCACATTTAATTAGTTTTATTTTTAATAAAATATTTCTAATTAATTCCTTCAATTTTAATCACCTTCAATTTATTCATTGTATTATATCTAACGGCTCATCTATGTAATCACTAGCGCAATAAATCCTATAGCTTCGTACAGGTCTTGTAATTGCTCGATTAAAATTTTCGAACTACCTCAACTTAAGAAATTCGATCCCAAATTCAAATTTTTCAATACCAATAAAAATCAACTTATTACATCACCACTTGCAAAATTTAACTATAAAAACATTACTATGGAGTAAACCATAAAAAAAACAGGACATATAGTTCTCAATGACAGCGAAACTTGAGTTCAATGATGAAGTATCGTAATTGAGCCCATGATCCCTTATATACTCATCATGGTCGATATAACTCCTCAAGGGAGCAACATCTATCACTCTATCATCTAAGCTAATGCTTATAACAGAGGTATCAAACGTCTTCTTATATCCCTTACATTCACAACAAAGAATTCCAGCAAAACCAAAGTAACATGCATACAAACAAGCAAAATAGAAGGAATTCATTCAAACTTGTGCTTTAAAATTAAGTTCAATCAATTGCTAAAATCAGAGCCCCTAAATAAGAAAAATATAGAAGGCTTGTATGTGAATGCATGGCAATATGACAAGACAAAAATGAAAAAGGCTTGGCTCTTCAACAAAAGCAACATATACAACTCGGAGGATCCACAACACGACTTAATCTAACAACATCTTTTACTAATAGCCTAAAAATGCACATGGTGAATTGTCGATATACCATAGACCATAGACCGAAAAATATCAACCCAAGTTATTAGTAGCTGAAATCCCATCAAATTTCAGTAAATTTGAATGCTATGCAAATTGGTTAAGTTAAAACCAAGGTACACTTCAATAGCCATGAAAGAACATGGAACTTACAAAAAGGCTTGAGTTGTCATTTCTCAATGTTTTTGCATTACCAAATGCTTCTAGGATAGGATTGGTCTTCAAGATTTCATACTCTATTCCACTCCCACCACCAAGAACTGCCAAATATTGCATTGCTATATTTGTTGTCTCAGTTTTTGTCCCACTTTTTGTGCCCAACCTAGCATTGAACAGTCCACTGATCTCATCAGATTTCATATTCATATGATATTTCTTCCCTTCCTATAATTAAGAGAACAGAGGCGATTAGATTACCTCCAAAATCCAGCAACCACACGTAAGGTCATGAAGAGAAATAAGCCATTCCATACTCCACCAACACTGAATAAAGGAGCAGCTACAAGTAGGAATGCACTTGAGATCAATCCAACTACCACCTACACAATCACATTTGGGACCTTATATCAGTTTCCCAAATACTATTATAGCATATACTTGGTCATATATTACCATAGACACTGCAACATATTCATAGTCTGAAACCCCATAATAGAGTCCATCAAGAACAAAAGCTACGGCATTCACTGTTTGAGACCCAAGAACAAAGCGCAAAATAGTGTCAATTGTTAGACGAGTCTATCATCACAACACTTGATACAATATATGAGGAGTTCACTTACCAATGTACCCGACCAGGAAATTTGGAGAACTTCTGCATCCGTGGTAAATAAGCCAGAAAGTGCTTCAAATCCAATGAATAAAAAGACAGCCAAAGGAAACCCTGTTTCTAAACCAATCTGCTTGAAAGTCAAGGACAAAATATAACTGGCTAAGTTAGAGATACAAGGGAAATCAATTTTGGAGAATCGGACAACTAGCTTTTATAAACCTTTAGAACACTGTAAATCACTTTGGGAGCTTGTTGGTAATTCACTTGGGAGTAATTAGTTGCAAGAAGAGCCTGTAATAGAACCAAAAATACATCCAACAGGTTTCATTTGGTGCTACTTTATATGGTATTGTCATAAACATCCTACATTTGGGGTCTTCCAAATGAAAAACCAAAGGACATGCTACCTGACCAGAGAGTGCTAAAGCATTAGTTAACAAAGATACGACCAACCAAATTTGTACACAAATCTAATGACCACCATAGGAATAGGGCCCCGCTTAGTCGCCAGTGATGTTGCAAATGTGAGAGTTCCAAGAGTGGCTATTGTTCCTACCAATAAGTAGTCCACTGCAGTACCATCACAATTTCAATACTAAAATTCAATTTTTGTTGTTATTTTCATTTTATGAAGCTTAACTATAAGAAAAATAAGCAGACATCGAAAGTAATACTTAAGATCAACAAGACATGTACCGATTTTAAGTAGAGGAAACTTTACTCTAGTCAATTTTAAGAGAGATCGGTTCAACTTTTCCATTCAACTCCCACAAAAGTATAATAGCAATCGATATCTAGTTTCAAAAATAAAAATAAAAAATGAATAGAACATCCAAAATTAGCGAAATGTTATGAGGCAAATACACTAGAATTATTAAGTTTACCACATTATTGACGTACTCGAAATCACAGAGTAACTGCAGACCACCAACGCCAAAACCAAAGGAAATATCAAGATTACATCCAATATTGCATTTAGTAAGGTGCCCGCACTGTTAGTTCAAGCAAGAAATTAACTATAAGCGAGAAAGAGACCCCTTGAGGAACTTGAAACATAAGGCATGTCAGTAATACTTGCCAATGGCATACAAAGGTGTCTTTGTATCCTTAAATCCACGAAAAGTGCCTTGAGCAAAGAAGTGCAATTATGATGGTGGGGCACCAAAGGCCCTCCATGTCGAAATCGCTCATTGGTCCACGATCGACGAATCCTATGAAAAATAAAAGTAATAAGATATAATAAATTAAAGCATTACAATTCCAAAATATAATTACAAATACATCATTAGTTAGCCTGACATACCATAGGTATACCCATGATATTCATTAAGAAACCCGAGCCAACTGAGAGTACAACCGCTTCTGCAATGCCAAGTCCAGCAGCAAGTGCTAAGGAAGTGGACACTGAGGGGAGAAATTTCTTGCCTTGATGCTCGAATTCACCATCTTAATCATACCAAACCCCAGAGTCAATTAAAATTTCAACCAAACGATCATTTTCATGAAGTATTGCAGTTATTGTATAATCTTTTCACTGAAAATTACCATCCTTACTTTTACTAATCAATGCTTGCTCTTCAGCAACAAAGGATGTTGTGATATTAAGTAAAGGAACATTAAACAATCTCGACTCCAGATTGAATATCGATACAGATACCCCAACTGTCGCCAATTCAACCGACCCTTCACCACAAAAAAACTAATATTTATCAGCCAATAGTTACCTGTGTGATTAATAGATAAGGCTACAAAAGCAAGCTTGGTATGATAGTATTAATAATAAAAAAAGAAAAACAAGTACCCAAATGGCCAACAAAGGCTGTAGCAACAAGTGAAGCAATGGGATCAGTAGCCAAAGCCAATGCAGCAGGCAGTGCAATAGATAGATGCCAATTTTTAACGATAGTTACATGATTCAATTAATTTGATGAATCAAGTCTTAAACTTTCTAAACCCTGAAACTAATGTATGATTCAATTTCTAGAAATGTTGAATCTTCCATCATAGACATTTTAAAAACATAAAAGGGAAAACACGTTGAAAGAAAAATGTTAGGGCAGACAATGTTTACCTTGATTGAATTGGAAAGGTTTTCTTGACGGTTTTTTTGGAAATAAAATGTTTACCTTGTTGGGATTTGAAGAACAGAAGTCTGTTTTTGGACTTCCCTTCACTGCATTTGAAGAACAGTTCGGGTGCATTTGGTTCGACAAAACAACAAATGAAAGTGAAACGGGAGCGGTGGAGGTTGCTGGCCTGTTTGATGTTGGGAGGGAGAGTTCTGGAGGTGGATTTCGGCTTGGGAAGATGAGGGTAAAACAGGGCATAGAAAAGATAAGAATGCTAAATGGGAGCTAAACTGAACAAAGGGCAGGGAATAGAAATCGGTAAGAAAGGAGGAATACGTACGTAACCAATTCGGCGCGTAATGGGCATTACAGCGAACCAAACGCCGGAATAGGTGGGGCCCACCGATTCGGCGCGTAATGGTAAACCCATTACTTCGAACCAAACAAGCCGTAAATATCCATTAACCTGTATTGATGATCTGTTCAATCAATTGAAGGGAGGTTTAGTGTTTTCAAAGATTCATTTGAGATCTAGATATTAACAGTTGTAAGTTAAAGAGCCAGATGTATCAAAAACTGCTTTCAAAACTCGATATGGTCATTATAAATTTTTTGGTGATGCCATTTGGTTTGACTAATTCCCCTCCATCATTTATGGATTTGATGAATCGAGTCTGTCATGTAACACCCCAAACTCGGCCTAGACGTTATGGTCGAATCTGACGTATCATACTGAAGTGTCTTTCGAAAATTTAACTCATTGGTAAAAATTTGTTTCTAAGCTTAAAATAAACCCCTTTATTAATTATTTAACAAATCAAATAGGCAAAACGTTTGTCTTGTTGTCTGATATTGTTTTAATAAGTTAGTCTAAAATCATGAAAGCATTATTTCTTTAAATTCTATTGTTTAAAACTCATGACTTTGAAACAATAATTATTTTAAAAATTCGTCTTCTCATATCTAGTAGTTTAAAATCTGTAAGTAAAAGCCCAATTAAAAATTTAAACCAACTTAAAGGCCTTATTACAAAAACAAAACCCAACTTATAAATTAAATAAAAATAAAAGCAAGTGTAGACAACAGTTGTTGTGCGGCCACCTCCAGATCCCTCGAAGCACCGAATCACCTATGGCTAGGGATTACCTACACAGTTAAAAGAAGAGGGTGAGTTTACGAAGCTCAGTGTGGAATCCCCTACCAAACTGTCAACATACAACATGTAGTAATAGTCTGGTCCCGAGCCCTATTCAGTATCAGTACAGTGTGGGCCTAGCCTGATACAGTAACAATACAGTGCCATATTGTAACCCATCCCAATCCAACCAACACACCACTCCGTACCACCAACACACCATGTGGGGATAAAATCGACCCACCCAGCCAACACACCAATACCGCAAAGAAAGTCATAATAAAGATCGCAATGAAGTCGCCAAGATAAATATATGTGGCAAAGCCACCAATACAGTATACTTCCCCCATATCAGTATCCCAACCCTATGCAGCATGTCATGTCATAAATCATACGTGTATGCAAAACATCATACTCAGTAACAATCATATATATATATATCATATAATAAATCAGCCATACATAAGCTAAGGGCATAACGGTCATTTCATCTCCTAGAGGTATTTTGGTCATTTTAACCTATGGGAGTATTTAATTCATTTATTGACCGCTCGAAAGGTCCGTAGTCTCCAAAGCCCATTACTCAGGCCCAAGTGGGCCTGCACTCTAGTGTATCCCGTTTAGCCCAGAATTCACCACGGGTACGAGTTCTACATAGCCCAGTGCAATATTTACGAAAAATCATGGTTTTCATTCGTATGGGGCTCGCGAGCCCATTGGGCCCATACGACCCATTTCAGCCCAACGTGGCCCATTACGGCCTACGTCCATGGAATAGCTCATGGAGACCTCTCTAGTCTGTCACCCATGATTTGAGGATTTGGTTTACCATATGAGCGATCTCATGCTCATGTGGTCTCCAATGTCGTACTTTCAGCTTTTCGGCTTTTGTCGTCTAACAATTATAGCGGCGCGTTTACACACCTGTTTGTGAAAACGCACCAAGATCCACTTGCACCCAAAATCTACATTCATACAAGTTTTCCATTAGTTGCTAAACAATAGGGTTAATCTCCTTCTTTTACATCCTTAACCAAAACTAAATTAATACTTGCCTCGACTGTCAAAAGTGGCTTAGCCCACTTATACCATTGGCAAAGGTTGACTACAATCTTCTTGACAAATATCTGTAATGCAAATGGATTTATTAAAAAAAAAATTAATCATGTGGTTTAAATGCACTTCATGATAACTTACAAAAATACAACAAGCATTCGGCCTACACCTAGAATGCTAGCCCACATACCTACCTTAGATTGAGAGAAGAGAGAATGGTTTTGAGAACTTGGTATTACTTGATACTCCTTCAATCCTCGAGGAGTTCGAACTGTCAGAGAAGACTGATATATGGCTGAACCAGAGACAATAATGGGAGATATCTCTCGATCAAAAAGGAAATAATAGGAGGTAGAACAAAGACAAAAAGAGAAGGATATTCGGCCAAAGAAGAAGAAGAGAAGAGAAAGAAGATTCGGCCAACAGGGAAGAAAAGAGAGAAAGTAAGAGAAGGGAGGATTCGAGAATAAGAGAAGAGGGGGAAGAGGAAAGAAAAGAGCAGAAAAGGACAAACCCGAGAGGTATTTCCCAAAACTTGGCAACATTCGGCGCCCAAAAGCTAATAGGTGAAACACGAAACTGACCAAAACCGAAGCAGACAGAAAGAACCCCCAAAATTGAATATCTTTAGTACCTAGTAATGTGATCCCAATCGCATCATGTTACGACACAACTCGATGCCACCGAGATTCGCCCAAACTCGAAGGGCACAAGTGCAAAATGAAGCATTTAATTTTAGTTTGTTAATTTGGCTGCTGGAAAATAAGGACTTTGATTCATTAATTTTTAGTTATTTTAATTATTTTAGTTTTTGTTTTTAATTATGTCATAGTTCGCACATCATTAATATGTGTTCTGCATTTAATAAAGTCATGCATTAGGTAACTTTCATGTTAGTTAAGTTTGCATCATTAAATAAGTCATGTTAGTTTAATTATGTAACTTTCATGTTAGTTAAGTTTGCATTTCAAACCATGCATTTAAGCATCTTAGTTTAATAAATGAGTTCTTGGATATTTATTCAACTCATCTTAGTTAATTAATAAGTGTTTTTGTTGAGCTTTATCTAATAAGTATAGCTCTTAATTAATCTAGTTACTAGGATTATTTATTGATGCATGAGTTAAGTTCATTTAATTATGCTTCTTTAATTAACTAGTTGCTGGAATAATTGATGCATATGTCTTATTTCATTTACTTAAGTATTAATGTGTGTTCTGTTTTAGCTCATTTTAATGTGTTTATTGCAGGAGTCTTTTCATGTCGTAACTGTTACAATTCAAGGCTGTTACAAATTAAATAAAGTGGTTGTTCAAGTCATTTTCAGTTACAAAGTAAAAGGGCTGTGTTACAAAGGAGGTTTATACATCATTTAAAGAGGTTTTAAGGAGCATTATATCGTATATTAATTTCGGCAGCAACCTTTTAAGCTACCAACCCGTTTTTGCCACTTCAAAGGTTAATTCAAGCATTCAGATACCATTAAGGAACTGGTTAATAAGTTGGTGTCTATTCGGCTAGCCAAGGGTTAACTCAAGAGTCATTTTTCACGCAATTAAAGTTATTCAGTCATCAGAATTGAAGAGAATTCAATGAAGGAGTTATTTGTTTCAAGAATGCCAAGAGACTTGAACTTTAATTCAGCTTTTAATTAGCACATTAAGATGAATGCTTGTGACTATTTGGCTACCCCATTTTTAGCACTATAAATAGGTGAAATCAGATTTTGTAATGGACTTTTGCTAAACTTTTGCCAATTTGTTTAATGAAACTTTGTTTCTGTGAGGTTAACTTCCTCTCCAATTTCTTACGAGTCTCGAGTGACTTATCTAGCGAGCTAGTGGCGTCATCCTAAACTTGTTTCTGAACTTATCACCAACCCTAGTGTGGCGTTCATCCATCTAAATATAGATTCAGTTCCTACTTTGCTAAGTAACGGGTCGAGGTCCATCAACCTATTCCCAACTTTCACCTTAAACCATATAAGATTTGGGGTGATACTCGTTATAGTATCGAATCTTTCATGATGTTTAAGTTCTATTATTCATCTCCATCACTTACTTTTTCTATCCTACTTCTTTGTAAAATCGAGCCTATCCAAAGTTATTCCATCTAAAATCCATCTATCTTTTAGCCACCTTGAACTTATTCCAACATACAATTCCATACTTAACCAAAATTCATCCATTTTCAAAACTGAAGGAAGCTTCCTCGTCGAAGATCGGGCAACTCAAATACGACTCGACTCAACACTGAGATAGATCGTATCATTTGGTATCAGAGCTACTAAAACGAGGGGTACCGGCATTCGTAGCAATCCCAGAGTAAGTTAGTGAAAAAAAATTCAACAAAAATTGAAAAAAATTCGTGAAATTCAAAGTATTGTATTGTAATTAGTATTTTGTAATAAAAAAAGAAATTAGAAATTAAAAAAAATGTTCAGTTTTTGTTCCAAAGTTCTGTTGGAGTGTTGAGAGTTACACCTTTATTTTTGCACTCCCGATCTAGGAAGTCAATTTTCTATCATTTGCCATCAATTACCTTTCCCAACGCCACACTTGCAACTGAGAATTTTCTTTGTTTAGCCTACCACCCTACCATTTACAATCTACCCTTGTTACCCTTTTTGAAATCAACCCCAAGTAGTAAATAAGTCTAAACTAGACAAATTACGAAATCATGAGAGAAAGATCGAGAGGTAAATGGCACGAGTGTGTGAGAGAATTAGAGTAAAACAGCCATTTAACGAGTGCAAACACAAGTGTGAGTGCCATCCAATTTTTCTTTGTGAGTGAAATGTGAGGTATTTATTTTTCGTTTTGTTTTAATCACTTTTCTTTTTAGTAATAAAATCATGATTCGAGAAGAATTTTCAAAATCGAATTTCCAATATGTGCTGCAAGAGATGTGTAGAATGGTGAAATCCAAATTTGACAAATTGCATGAACGATTGGACCGAGTGGAGGAAAGAGCCCCACGGAAGCCAACTTCACCAAGTCGAGGGACGGAGTCAAGACCATCGAGAAAACAATCGTCTAATGATTATTTGGGAAGAGACCTATATCGTGGTTCTTATTCATCAAGGAATTCTAGTTGAAAGAGAGAAAACTTTGAGTTTGCGAATTTCTAATATGACACACGAGAAAGTAGAAATATCTCGTAAAGTGCGTCAAGGCAATCATCCACGGAGAAATATTCACGACGAGTTGAACTTGGTTCATATGTAGATTCTTCCCCTTCTCTCTACCGAAAAACATGTCATTCTGATTTCTATGTTTTATCTTCATCTTGTAAAGAAAAAATGAGAGAAAAAGAAATAAAAAGAAAAGAGAGATAAGAGATGATAATGAGAGAAAATGAGTGGATATTAAACGAACTCGAGAGAAGAAAAAAAGAGAGTGAGAGTGGGAAAAAGAAAAATGAGATTGAGATTGAACAAAAATGTGAGAAAGAAGAGAAAATTGAAAATGAAAATGAGTTAGAAAAAGAAACAAAAGAAAAAGAAGAAAGTGAGCGAGAAAAAGCGAGAAATGTTTTCACAACATGTGAGTTTTCGTCGTGTTGTTTCTTTTCAGTTTTTAAAGATTCGATTGACAAATACCAGCTTCAATACTTGTCTGATGAGAGGCGGTTTCGATTGCTCGAGAAAGGTAAGAACGAGAATGACATCCACCCACAATTGCCTAAAGGTAAGAAAGGTCAGGTTTCTATATCCTTTAAACAACCCTATTCAATTCATAGTAAGGACATTGATTATGACGTGGGTTTTGGAAAAGAGCTAAACCTTGATGTGGTCAATTTTAATGATGGCAAGGAAAATTTTTCTAATGATAATTGTTGCGTTGATCAGTATGTGGATGAAGTGAGACACTTCGATGATATTGAAAAATGGCAATTAAAGTTGCATGCTGTCGAGATAGTGGCTAGTGACATAGCTTTTAAAAGACCTCTTTATTTTGTTTTGGCTAACTGTTACTCTCCGCTTGTGGTAGATAATTTTCTTGTAAATGGAGGCATGAAGAATTGTTTATTAGATGTTCTCTGTGTTGAACAATCTATTGTTGATGTTGGATTGATTCACATATGCAAACTTTGGACGTGTGTGGTACGGGTTATTCACATGCAAAGCTTGATTTGTTTGATTATGATGGTTTTGTGGAGCCCTCAAATTCTTGTGCAAAATTCTCTTTCCTAAGCATGTTTTCTTGGATGAAATGTAACAAGTTTGACTATTCGATGGTTGTTTGCCCATTCCTTCTTTGTTTCGCATATGTGAGATGGTAAGCAAAAACTTCATTTTTGGTCCCCGTGATTATTATTCTTTATTATTGATCGAGGGATTTGAACCAATGGATTTTGATTTTTGAGACTATAGCTATCGAGAACTTTGTTATTTTGGATTATTATTGAAAGCAATCAAGCATTCTGAATTTCATGTGAATAGATGTGTGATCCATTTGTGCTTGCTTGATGTTATGACTTTAAATCTGAAAACAAAGTTATTGAACTATGATAAGTTGCAAATGCTAAATCAAAGCTTTTGTTCTACATCGTTGTTCAAAGGATTTAGGTCATGGGCTTTTGTTGTCCAAAATTAGAATTGTCGAATGCTTCTTGATTCTGGTATATCACCGATGAAGAAATTGTTAACTCATTGCAAAAAGGTAAAATCAACTTCTATTTTTTATCCTGGCATCAATTCATATGTTTCATTTTTGAATGAAATTACAGCAAGTATTTTTGAGCCTACAATCCAAGTTGCCATTAACCTATTTCATTTTCGTGTAGGTGGCTTTTTGACATGGTTCCTTCCTAAAGAGGGAGGGCAAGTAACTAACCGATGTATTTTTCAAGTACATGAATTTCAAGTTGTTTGGCGCAAGTCTGTCAAATTTGTCAACCAAAGGGCTTCTAACCTTGAAAGATTTTTCGCAAGCAAGTGACCCGATTTGAGGACAAATTGTCTTCAAGAGGGAGGGTATGATGCGATCCTGGCCGCATCATGTTACGACACAGCTTGAAGCCACCGAGATTTTCCCAAACTCGAGGGGCCCAAGTGCAAAATGAAGCTTTTAATCTCAATTTGTCAATTTGGCTACTGGAAAATAAGGACTTTAATTCATTAATTTTTTAGTTATTTTAATTATTTTAGTTTTTGTTTTTAATTATGTCATAGTTTGCACATCATAAATATGTTTTTTGCATTTAATAAAGTCATGCATTATGTAACTTTCATGTTAGCTAAGTTTGCATCATTAAATTAAGTCATGTTAGTTTAATTATGTAACTTTCATGTTAGTTAAGTTTGCATTTCAAACCATGCATTTAAGCATCTTAGTTTAATAAATGAGTTGTTGGAAATTTATTCAACTAATCTTAGTTTAATTAATAAGTGTTTTTGTTGAACTTTATTTAATAAGCGTTGCTCTTAATTAATCTAGTTACTAGGATTATTTATTGATGCATGAGTTAAGTTCATTCAATTATGCTTCTTTAATTAACTAGTTGCTAGAATAATTGATGCATATGTTTCAGTTCATTTACTTAAGTTAAGTATTAATGTGTGTTATGTTTAATAAGTGCTTACATGTGATTAATAAGATCATTTTAATGTGGTTATTGCAGGAGTCTTTTCATGTCATAACCGTTACAATTCAAGGCTGTTACAAATTAAATAAAGTGGTTGTTCAAGTCATTTTTGGTTACAAAGTTAAAGGGCTGTTACAAAGGAGGTTTATACATCATTTAAGGAGGTTTGAAGGAGCATTATATCATCTATTTAATTTCGGCAGCAACCTTTTAAACTACCAACCCATTTTTGCCATTTCAAAGGTTAATTCAAGCATTCAGATACCATTAAGAAGCTGGTTAATAAGTTGGTGTCTATTCGGCTGGCCAAGGGCTAACTTAAGAGTCATTTTTCAAGCAATTAAAGTCATTCATTCAGCTAAATTGAAGAGAATTTAATGAAGGAGTTATTTGTTTCAAGAATGCCAAGAGACTTGAACTTTAATTCAGCTTTTAATTAGCACATTAAGATGAATGCTTGTGACTATTTGGCTACCCTATTTTTAGCACTATAAATAGGTGAAATCAGATTTTGTAATGGACTTTTGCTAAACTTTTGCCAATTTGTTTAATGAAACTTTGTTTCTGTGAGGTTAACTTCCTCTCAAATTTCGTACAAGTCTTGAGTGACTTATCTAGCGAGCTAGTGGCGTCATCCTGAACTTGTTTCTGAACTTATCACCAACCCTGGTGTGGCGTTCATCCATCTAAATATACCTTCGGTTCCTACTTTGCTAAGTAACGGGTTGAGGTCCATCAACCTATTCCCAACTGTTACCTTAAACCATATAAGATTTGGGGCGATACTCGTTATTGTATCGAATCTTTCTTGATGTTTAAGTTCTATTATTCATCTCCATCACTTACTTTTTTTATCCTACTTCTTTGTTAAACCGAGCCCATCTAAAGTTATTCCATCTAAAATTCATCTATCTTTTAGCCACCTTGAACTTATTTCAACATACAATTCCATACTTACGCAAAATTCATCCATTTTCAAAACCGAACGAAACTTCCTCGTCGACGATCGGGCAACTCAAATATGACTCGACTCAACACCGAGGAGGATCGTATCACCTAGAGACCAAATTCGGCGAATACTACCCTAAAAAGTTCTTCCAAATGCAAAAAATAACAACCTTTCCCCTTCCAGCCGAATTCTCAAGGCTTAAATTACCCCAAACAGTACACACTCCCCCTCCTAATCAAATTCTTTGATTTTCTCCTAATATCCCTCCCCTTACCCCTCCTTGATTTACTCCACAAATTCCTCATCAACTCCCCCAACAACTCTAATAAAATTCTATTCAAACTCTCCTTAGCTGTGTTTCAATCCAACTCCACTACCTATACAGCTCAAGCAACAAAATAAATACTCCATTGCACAACCTAGGACTTGAACCTCAGACCTCACAATTACACAACGGCACCTTGCCACTAAACCACAAGCTCTTTTTGTGTCATAAAACCAGCACTATTATTTATAAGGCCTATAAGCCAATGTCCAGTTTCATACAATAGCAAAACTAAAAATTCTGCAAAAGGCTAGACTTGAAACCAGGCTTCTCAAACACTCCCATACACACCCAAATCACTTAGCCATTAAAGAAAACAAGCAATTTGTCTTAAAACATGCAAAAATTAAAGACTTAGATTTTTGGGGCATTACAACTCTACCCCCTTAATGAAATTTCGGCCTCGAAATTTACCTAGTGAAAAAAGATGAGAGTATTGTCGATGCATCGCCTCCTTAGGTTCCCACATGGCTTCTTCTGAACTGTGATTATGCCAAAGCACTTTGACTAGAGGAATAGATTTCTTCCTCAGTACTTTAACCTCACGGTCCAATATCTGCATTGGCTCCTTCTCGAAGGTCCGATCTTGCCTAACCTTGATCTCCTCGACTGGTACAATGAGTATGGGATCAGAGCAATAACGCCTTAGCATGAAGACGTGGAACATATCATGAATTTGGTCTAATTCTGAAGGCAACACAAGTTGATATGCGACCAGCCCCACACGCTTCAGGATACGGTAAGGCCCAATGAACCTAGGGCTAAGCTTACCTTCCTTCCAAAGCTCAGTATCTTTTTCCATGGGGAGACCTTGAGAAAAATGTAGTCCCCTACAATTTACTCAATCTCTAGGCATTTAAGGTCCGCGTAAAAATTTTGCCTATCAAATGCTTCCTTCAATTGGTCTCGAATCATTTTTACCTTCTCTTCGGTATCAGAAACTAACTCTGGCCCTCGCCCAACTCAGTCCAACAGGTAGGAGTACGACATCTACGACCATACAATGCCTCGTACGGTGCCATTTGAATACTGGACTGGTAGCTATTATTATACGTAAACTCTGCTAGCGGCAAATAATCTTCCCAATTGCCTCGGAAATCCATTACACAATACCTTAACATATCCTCCAGTATTTGAATCACCCTCTCTGATTGACCATCTATCTAGGGATGAAATGTAGTACTAAAGTCCAGTCTAGAACCCAAAGCCTCGTGCAATTTCTTCCAAAACTAATATGTAAAGCGAGGATCTCTATCTGATATTATGGAAACTGGTACCCCTTGTAGTCTTACAATCTCAGCCATATACAATTTAGCCAACTTCTGCAAAGAATAATCAGTACGAACTGGTATGAAATTGGCAGATTTAGCCAATCGATCTACAATAATCCATACCGAATCCTTCTTGGTAGGCGTTAAGGGCAGCCCACTCACAAAATCCATGGTTACTCTCTCCCACATCCAAAGTGGAATCTTAACTGGCTGTAGTAACCCTGAAGGTAACTGATGTTCAGCCTTCACTTGCTGACAAGTTAAACAGTTACCCACAAAATTCGTTACTTCACGTTTCTATCCTGGCCACCAGTATAACTCACGAACACCTCAGTACATTTTATTCCCGCTGGGATGCATAGCAAAAGAACTACTATGTGCCTCTCACAGTATAGACTACCTCAAATCATTATACCTCGATACACAGACTCTCCCACGGAAGCACATAACTCCTTCACTATTCAACCCAAAATCTAAAGTTTCCCCACTCTTAACCTGTCGAAAACTAGGAACCAGTGACTCATCCAACAACTGTTTACCCTTAACTTGTTCAGTCCACGTCGGTCTAACTTGCAGCTCAGCCAACAAGCTACCATCATAAAACAAGCTGAGATGAGCAAACGTCGCTCTCAAATCAGATACAGGCCTACGGCTCAATGCGTCAACTACCACGTTAGCCTTACCCAGATGGTACTCAATCGAGCAATCATAATCCTTGAGTAGCTCTATCCATCTTCGCCGCCTAAGATTCAACTTCTTCTGAGTGAAGATTCAACTTCTTCTGAGTGAGGAGGTACTTAAGACTCTTGTGATCTGTGTAGATAGTACACTTCTCACCATAGAGATAGTGCCTCCAAATTTTCAGTGCGAAAACCACCGCGACTAACTCTGAGTCATGATTAGGGTAATTCACCTCGTGAGGCTTAAGCTTCTGAAACGCATAAGCAACCAACTTACCGTCCTGAATCAGCACATAACCCAAACCATCGTGTGATGCATCACTGTAGATAGTGAATTCCTTTCCAGACTCTGGCTGTATCAAAACAGGGGTCTCAGTCAGAATTTTCTTCAATTTCTCAAAACTTTCTTGCTGCTTATCAGTCTAGTTAAACGGTACCCCTTTTATGTAGCAACTTATTCAGAGGTGCAGCAATTAAGGAAAACCCTTCAACAAAACGTCTGTAATACCCTACCTGACCCAGAAAACTTCAAATTTTATATACGGTCTTAGGTGGTTTCCAAACCAATACAGCATCAATTTTCTGAGGATCAACCCTAATCCCCTCGGCAGATACCACGTGACCCAGAAATGTCACTTCTGGCAGCCAGAACTCACACTTGCTGAGCTTAGCATACAGTTGTTTCTCCCTTAAAATATACAGAAGAATTCGAAGATGTGCATCATGCTCATCCTCAGTTCTCGAATACACCAAGATATCGTCTATAAATACCACCACGAACCGATCCAAGTAGGGCTAGAATACTCGGTTCATCAAGTCCATGAAGGTTGCTGGTGCATTCGCCAGCCCGGATGGCATCACTAGGAACTCGTAATGACCATAACAAGTCCTAAACGCAGTCTTATACACATCAGCCTCCTTAACTCTCAGCTGATGGTACCCAGAACGAAATCTATTTTGGAGAAAACTGAAACTCCTTGCAACTAATCAAATAAATCATCTATCCTCGGTAAAGGATACTTATTCTTGATAGTCAGTTTATTCAATTGTCGATAGTCGATGCACATGCACATGGTCCCATCCTTCTTCTTTACGAACAACACTGGTGCTCCCCACGGAGTCACGCTAGGTCGAATGAATTCTCGATCCAACAGTTCTTGGATATGAGATTTTAATTCCACCAGCTCTTTCAGTGCATCCTATAAGGGGCAATGGACACTAGAGCTGTTCCTAGCAGAAGCTCGATTCCAAATTCAACTTCGTAGCTCGGAGGCAACCCAAGGAGCTCATCAGGAAATACATCAGAAAAATCCTTAACAGTTCTGACATCTCTAACATAAGAACTCCCAGAATCGGATGCACCAATATAGGCTAGAAATGCCTCACAACCCTTGTGAACTAGTATTTTGGCCCTTAATGCAGAGATCACATGAGACAGAAAGTCCCTTCGCTCCCCAATCACAGCCATCTCCTCATCCTCAGTAGTATTTAATACCATATGCTTAGCAACACAATCCAAACTTGCACAATGTTTAACCAACCAATCCATCCAAGATTAGGTCAAATTTACCAAATGGTAGCTCCATCAAATTCACTAGAAATATAACTCCTTGAACCTCTAGAGGTACATCTCTGAACAACTTGCCCACCCTTATTGATTTTCCCAGTGGACTTAACACTGTCATCTCATTAACAGTACTCTCACACATGATATCTAAGGTTCCAGACACAGTGCATGCAATGTATGAATGCGTAGACCCTATATCAATTAAAGTAGTGGAAGGTACACTATGAATTAGAAACGTACCAATTATAACATCTGGAGCGTCACCATCCTCTCGGCGACGAGCAACATAAGCCAACGCTGGCTACCTCGCCTCAATGTTACCAACACCTCTGCCTGACGCTCCACGACCTTGTCCCACACTATTTCCACCTCTAACCTGCCCACGACCTCTCGGTGGCTGCTGACCACCTCTCGCTGGCTAAACAAAAACTGTCTTGCAGCTTGCATCTGAACAAGCCTCTGAGGACAATTCTTAACTTGATGCTCCATAGACCCACATCTGAAACATGCCTGAATCTTCTTCCAGCACTCACTCAAATGGTGTCTCACACAATCAGCACAAGGCTGTTGTCTTGCAACAGAAACCATAGCTCGGACTGGCCCATCAAACCTGGCCTTCTTTTTAGGCCTTCTAGAAGAACTTGAGGGCTCTGAATCCCTCTCATATATGCGCTTATCCTTCTCACAGTTCTGGCGCTCAGAGCGCTTCACATCCTGGGCAATTTTTTCCTTTTCAATTAGGGCAGCAAAATCTTGCTCCCTCTGCGAAGCTATCAATACTCGTAACTCATCCCTGCGGCCGTCCTCAGATCACACACAGCATTCATATTCAGTCACCACTATCCCATGAGCATAACGACTCAGTCGCAGAAACTCTGCCTCATATTCAGCCATAGTTTTATTCCCCTGGATCAAACTCAAAAATTCCTTTCTTTGGGCGTCCACATAACTTGCGCCCACATACTTTCGTTGTAATGCCACCTTAAAGAAATCCCACATTAATCGGTCGGCCTGAGTACCTTCTCTCATAGTAAGCCACCACTGATAGGCTTCATCTCATAATAAAGACACTGCTCCTTTTAGCTTTTACTCAGAAGTGCAGTCGAAGTCATCCATTATTCTCTCCCTGGCTTCCAACCAGTATTCAGCCATATTAGGGACTACTCCAGAAATACCCCTAAAAATTTTTGCTCCATTCAATCGGAGTCGTTCTAAAATCGACCCACGGCCCACAGCACGAGTACTGGACCCTGCGACCCTTTCTAGAATCTAGAGCATAGCTTGGGATAGTGCATCATCCCCAGCCGCTTGATCGAATGATCCCGTCTCAGTTACCGATGAAGCTGGTGCTTCCCTAGCCCCAACATTAGGCATGTGGCCGGATGTCGATGACCCAACCCTAGCACTTCCTCGACCTCTACCGCGGCCTCGAGTACCCTTAGCGCGAGTACCTCTAGTGCTCATATCTAGCAACGTATTATCTGTTTACGAAGTTTTATGCATTAGTTAGTAATTCCAGTAATTATTAACAGATGTCTTCTAAAAAGCAGTAGTCAGAGTTTTTTTTTTCGCAAATCAAAAGTCTCCCTACAGTTTCCAGTTTCCCTACAGTCTCAGTTTACTCTAACTAAAGAGTTTCAATACAGTCTTATTATCTTTAGTAGTCTCTCAATGTATTTCAGTTAAGCAGTCTACAGTATAAAGAAACTTACAGATTCAGTGCTGGAGACTCGGTGTGCCACACTTGTAAACCTTCCAAAACACTTTAAGAATAGTTTTCAAAAATTCTAGATATTTTCAAAACCCATTACACGGCCGAGTTTTCCAACTTGACTCTGATCCAATAAATATAGCACCCCAAACCTGGCCTAGATGTTATGGTCGAATCTGACATGTGACACTGAAGTGTCTTTTGAACATTTAACTCATTGGTAAAAATTTGTTTCTAACTTAAAATAGACCCCTTTATTGATTATTTAACAAATCAACTAGACAAAACGTTTGTCTTTTTATCTGATATTGTTTTAATAAGTTGGTCTAAAATCGCAGAAGTTTTATTTCTTTAAATTTTATTGTTTAAAACTCGTGTATTTGAAACAGTAATTGTTTTAAAAATTCGTCTTCTCCTATCTTGCAGTTTAAAATCTGTAAGTAAAAGCTCAATTAAAAATTTAAACCAACTTAAAGGTCTTATTAAAAAAACAAAACCCAACTTATAAATTAAATAAAAATACAAGCAAGTGTGAACAGCAGTAGTTGTCTGGCCACCTCCAAGTCCCTCTTAGCACCGAATTGCTTATGGCTAAGGATTACCTGCACAGGTAAAAGAAGTGGGTGAGTTTACGAAGCTTAGTATGTAATCTCCTACCAAATAGTCAGCATATAACATGCAGTAATAGTCTAGGCCCGAGCCGTATTCAATATCAGTACAGTGTGGGCCTAACCCGATACAGTAACAATGTGAACCTTAGCCTAATACAGTAACAGTATAGTGCCATAATGCAACCCATCCCAATCCAACCAACACACCACTCCGTACCACCAACACACCATGTGGGGATAAAATCGACCCACCCAAATTAACACACAATATCGCAAAGAAAGTCTAGTATAATATCGCAATAAGTCGCTAATAATAGTATATGTGGCACGACCACCAAGATAAGATACTTTCCCCATATCAGTATCCCAACCCCATGCAGTATGTAATGTCATAAATCATACGTGTATGCAAAACTTCATACTCAGTAACAGTCATATATATATCATAAAACAAATTAGCCACACATAAGATAAGGCCATAATAGTCATTTCATCTACTAAAAGTATTTCAGTCATTTTACCCTATGGGTGTGTTTCAGTCATTTATTGACTGCTCAAAAGGTCCGTAGTCACCTCGAGCGACTCAGGTAACCTAAATGGTCATAATAGTGTAAATGGGCCCAAGGCCCATTACTCGGCCCAAGTGCGCCGAAACGCTAGTGCAGCCAGTTCAGCCCAGAATTTACCACGGCTATGGGTTCTACTTAGCCCAGTCCAATATTTTCCACAAATCATGGTTTTCATCTATGGAGGGCCCACGAGCCCATTGGGCCCATACAGCCCAATGTGGCCCATTACGGCCTACGGCCATGGAATAGCTTATGGAGACCTCTACAGTCTATCGCCCATGATTTGAAGATTTGGTTTACCATATGAGCTATCACACACTCAAGTGGTCTCAAATGCCATACTTTCAGCTTTTTAGCTTTTACCGTCTAACAGTTATAGCGGGGCGTATACACACCTGATTGTAGAAATGCACCAAGATCCACGAGCATCTAAAATCTACGTTCATACAAGTTTTTCACTAGTCGCTAAACAATAGGGTTAATCTCCTTCTTTTACATCCTTAACCAAAACTAAATTAATACTTTCCTCGATTGTCAAAAGTGGCTTAGCCCATTTATACCACTGACGAAGGTTGACTACAATCTTCTTGACGAATATCTGCATTACAAATGGATTTATTAAACGAAATTGTTTAATCATGTGGTTTAAATCCACTTCATGATAACTTACAGAAATAAAGCTAGCATTCGGCCTACACCTAGAATGTTAGCCTACATACCTACCTTAGATCAAGAGAAGAGAGAAAGGTTTCGACAACTTGGTATTACTTGATACTCTTTAAATCCTCGAGGAGTTTGAATCGTCAGAGAAGAGTGATATACAACTGAGCCACAGACAATAAAGAGTGATAGCTCTCGATCAAAAAGGAAATAATAAGAGGAGTTTGAATCGTCGAGGAGTTTGAATCGTCAGAGAAGAGTGATATACAACTGAGCCACAGACAATAAAGAGAGATAGCTCTCGATCAAAAAGGAAATAATAAGAGGTAGAAATTAAAGACAGAAAGAGAAGGATATTCGGGCAAAGAAGAATAAGAGAAGAGAAAGAAGATTCAGCCAGCAGAGAAGAGTAGAGAAAAAGTGAGAAAAGGGAGGATTCAGTAATAAGAGGAGAGGGGAAAGAGGAAAGAAACGAGCAGAAAAGGACAGACCCGAGAGGTGCTTCCCAAAACTTAGCAAAATTCGGCACCCAAAAGCTAATAGGTCAAACATGAAACTGACCGAAACCGAAGCAGACAGAGAGAACCCCCAAAACCGAATATCGTTAGTACCTAGGGACAAAATTCAGCAGATACTACCCCCAAAAAGTTCTTCCAAATGCCAAAAACAACAACATTTCCCCCCAGTCGAATTCTCAAAGCTTGAATTACCCCAAACGGTACACATTCCCCCTCCTAATCAAATTCCTTAATTTTCTCCTAATATCTCTCCCCTTATCCCTCCTTAATTTACTCCACCAATTCCTCCTCAACTCCCCCAACAACTCTATTCAAATTCTATTCAAACTCCCCTTAGTTGTGTTTCAGTCCAACTCCACTACCTACACAGCTCAAGCAGCAAAATAAATACTCCATTGCGCAACCCAAGACTTGAACCTCAGACCTCACAGTTACACAACATGCCACCTTGCCACTAAACTACATGATCTTTTTGTGTCATAAAACCAACACTATTATTTATAAGGCCTATAAGCCAATGTCCACTTTCATACAAGAGCAAAACTAAAATTTTTGCAAAAGCCAAGACTTGAACCCAAGCTTCTCTAACACTCTCATGCACACCCAAATCACTTAGCCATTAAAACAAACAAGCAATTTGTGTCAAAATATGCAAAAATTAAAGACTTAGATTTTTGGGGCATTACATGTCAACCATATTTGGATCGATTTATTATGTTATTCATTGATAATTTTTTGATATACTCGTTGAATTAATTAGATCATGCTGAGCATTTGAAAATTGTGTTACAAATTTTACATGAAAAATAAACTTTATGCGAAATCCAGCAAATGTGAGTTTTAGTTACAAGAAGTTGGTTGTCTGGGTAATGTTATTTTGATTGATATCATTCATGTTAATCTGAACAAAATATTTGCGATTGTTGATTGGAAGGTTTCGTCGAATGTTTTTGAGGTTCGTAGTTTTCTGGGTTTGGTAGGATATTATCGACATTTTATTAAAAACTTTTCTATTATAGCTTCTCCGATGACTAAATTGTTTCAAAAAGATGTTAACTTTGCCTGGACCGATAAATTTTAGAACAGTTTTGAGTAGTTGAAAAACATGTAAATGGAAGCTCCAATTTTGACTCAAGCTGAACCTGAGAAATAACTTATAGTGCATAGCGATACATCTCTTTGTGGTTTAGGCTATGTTTTGATGCAAAGTGGTAAAGTAATTGCTTATGCCTCGAGACAGTTGTATCCTCATGAGTGGAACTATTCGACACATGATTTAGAGTTGACTGTAGTAGTTTTTACTTTGAAGATCAGGCGACACTATTTACACGGTGAAAAATATCATATTTTTACTAATCATAAAAGTTTGAAATATTCAATGACTCAGAAAGAATTAAATTAGCATCAACGTAGGTGGCTCGAATTATTAAAATATTATGATTTAGTAATTGACTATAATCCTGGGAAAGCTAATGTTGTTGCGGACGTTTGAGTCAGAAGTCTTTATTTTCTTTGAGGGCTATGAATGCAAATTTGACATTCAACTTGATGGTTCTATTTTGGATGAGTTGATAGTAAAGTCGGTATTTCTGTTGAAGATTCAAGAATTATAGAAAGTCGATTCAAAGTTCTTAACGAAGTTTGACTTAGTTAAAAGTGGTTAGCAGTCTGATTTTAGCATCAAAAATGATGATTGTTTGTATTGTCCATAGTTGATTGTGTGTACCAAATGATTCAAAATTAAAACGAGAATTATTGAATGAAGCTCGCAATAGTGTCTACTCGATTCACCTTAGAAGTACAAAGATGCATAATGATTTGAAACAACAGAATTTGTATCTAGACGTTTAGTTTGCTAATAGGTGAAAGTTGAACATCAGGTTCCGTCAAGTTTGTTGCAACCAGTAATGATTCTTGAATGGAAGTGGGAAACGAGTCACTATGGATATTGTTTCAGGGCTACCTTTAAATCCGAAAAGAAAAGATTCGATTTGGGTTATTATGGATAAATTTAAGAAACTGACTCACTTTATTCCTTTCAGAACTAACTACTCACTTGAGAAATTGGCTGAATTGTATTTTTTGAATTTGTGAGATTGCATGGCGTGCCATTGTCAATTATATCAGATCATGATCTAAATTTTACCTCTAGATTTTGGGGTAAGTTGCACGAAGCTTTAGGCTCAAAATTGAATTTTAGTATTGTTTTTCATCTACAAATAGATGGTAAGTCTGAGTGAATTATCCAGATTTTAGAAGATATGTTGCGTGTTGTACCATTGTATTCGAAGGCAGCTGGAAAAAGTATTTTTCGTTAGGCAAATTCGTGTATAATAATAGTTATCAGTCGAGCATAAAAATGGCTCTATATGAGGCTTTATACGGACGTAAGTGTAGAAGTTCATTGTATTGGTCTGAATTGAATGAGAAGATTAGCTGGAGTTGATTTAGTTTGAGAAACAGAAGACTCAGTACTAGATTTATTGGACCGTATGAAGTTCAAGAAAAAATCGGACCCATAGCGTATCGCTTAGCATTTCCTCCAAAACTTGACAAAATTCCTAACATTTTTCACGTTTTGATGCTCTAACGTTACCGTTTTGATCCGTCGTATGTTTTACCTATCGATAAAATTGAATTATAGCCTGATTTGACTTATGATGAGGAGCAGGTGAAAATCTTAGCTCGGGAAATAAAAGAGTTGATAAAGAAATTTGTATCGTTAGTTAAAGTTTTATTGCGTAGACATGGGATTGAAGAAGCAGTAAGAAATTATGAAATCTCAATATCCAGACCTTTTCTCTAGTAAGATTTTCGAGGACGAAAATTCCTTTAAAGGAGGAGAGTTGTAATATCCCATTTTTCAGTGGTGTCAGAAACAGTGGTTTCGAGACCACAATTCCAATATGTGTGATCGTGTTTTAATATTTAGTTAATGTTTATGGAATTTTATTAGGGTTATATTAAATTTTGGTAAAGAAATTTTAAGGTTTAATTAGTTAATTGAAGAAAAAGGATTAAATTGTGAAAGACACAAAACTTAGTAATTAATGAATTATATTGACTTGATAGTTTAATTAATGATGTTGAGGGGACTTATGAAGTGATTTATCCATAAAGTTTATTGATGGATTGTTTAAGGCTTGAAAATATGTTAAAATGCATGTTTAATTTTAAGGGCACTTTGTAATTAAGTTAATAAAGTTTAATAATTAACACAAAATTTAGTATCATCTTCCCTAAAAGGGTTCTTCCACCAAAAATAGAAAAGAAATCCACCATTTTTATGCTCGAAAGGTTCGGTTACAGTTCCCTTTTGTATGTGAGTTCAATTTAAGCTCATTTCTTGTAATTTTTATGTTTTTTGGATCATTGCAACTAGGTCCAACTAACCCATAGCTTCGTTTTTGAAACTGGTAAGGCTTTTGAAATGTGCCATGGATGAATTCTTAGTATTATGAGATTAGATGATGAATTAGAGTTATTAGTTGTTTGTTATGAGTAAATTATAAATTGATTTTTATTAGTTTTTGAGCAAAGGATTAAATAGATAAAATGTTAGAAGTGATAGGGAATTTTAGTGAATTTAGAATAAATATGGGCTGAATATAGTGGGGTGAAAATTCGGCTAGCATGTTATGTTATAAAGTTTTGTTAATTTTGGTATTTTGAGGGTAAGGACTAAATTGTGATAAATGTAAAAGTTAGGGAAAAATTTGTAATTAACGAAAAATTTAAGGGTCTTATGCATTAAATTGAGTGTGAAATGTATGTAAATTTAATATAATATATTTAATTACTATATAGATATGGACACAAGTCATAAAGACAATAACCGAGGAAAGGGAAAAATTGTAAAGTAGTCCTTACGCTTGAATCGGGAATGGATCGTAGGTAAGATTATTGTGTTTTGTATTAGAATTTTAATTTATTTTTGTTTTAGATTACTTGTTCCTAGTTAATTGATTTATATATAAATGTGAAGTTAATTTTGGTTATTTATATAACCATGTGAATTGCAAGTAATTATGTATACACTTTGATATCCCTGTTTGCACATCTGTGACCCTGTTTGCACTTCGGTGCCCCTAACTTCACATTAGTGCCCCTGTTTTGCATCTATGATGCCCTTGAAAATCAAGTAATTACTAAGTATGTGAATCAAGTACTAGTGATTTAGACTAAATGTTATGGAGTCCTACGAACCAGTTACATATTTGTATGTAAGGTTTATTTATGGATTGTTACCTGGAATAGGTAGAATCCTATTATGACAAATTTCCAAAGAAGACGTTCATTTCGATTTGGTTGCTTATGAAAACAAAAGTACCATGTATTTGAATATTAGGATGAACATGTTATAATTTTAATTGTTTATTTTAGTTAAGTCAAGTAGATGTTATACTATGATCTTACTATGCTATTTAAGCTTATTTGTTTTTCTCTTGTTATTTTGTAGTTATCAATTGTAGACTGATTGGATTAATCGATCGAATAGCTCACACTATCCAATCATTTTGGTAGCTTTTGTATCTCTTTTTGGGTTGTCTCATGTGTATATAGGTTTTGTTTGTATGTTGTGAATGTTAATGGTAATGGCTGATTAAAAAGATTGGTTAGCTTTTTTTGAGTATGTTTTGAAATGTTGGAATATGAAACCTTATGTATAAACGGAAGTCTTGATGTTTATTTGGTAAACTTTGCAGCATGTTCAAAATGTAATAATAATATGGTTAGTTTTGGGAGTTTGAATTGGGGAATGATATTAGACAAAGTCTTGTTAGGTTATTTGAATATTTAGTTATGAATTGAGGTGTCTATGAATGGTACATTGGTTAGAACCTTTAGGTTGATTGTTTTGAAATGTTTTAAGAGTTTATAAAGAGTGTTATGATTATAGGAATGTGTGTGTTATTAGAGTACCTTGTTGTGAAAGATTTGGTATTGAATTGGCTTGTATTAGGGGCTAAATGATTACTACACCACCATGTGTCACACATGGTCACCCTACACAACCGTGTGTGCTTTATTGTTTTAGGTGCAGGTTTCACACAGTCTGAGACATGGTCGTGTGTCTCAAGTCAATGGGTTACAAGGGCTAGCACACGACCTGCAACATGGCCATGTGAGGCATGTCAGTGTGTTACATGGTTAGACACACGGGCTAGGACACGACCGTGTGTCTATACTTCAAATGCTCACATGGTCTAAGCTATGTCACACGGCCGTGTAACCCCTACTTTTTAAATTTTGTTTTATGAAATTTTTTATTTTTTTATTTAATCCCGAATTGTTCTTGAACTATTTTTAGGGCCTCGTAAGCCCGATTTAAGGTCCATAAAAGTATTTGCACCATGAATTGAATTATTTATTGTATATTTATAAATTATTTAAATATTTGTTACGAAATGTCGTGAAATGACCTATTTTTCTTAGTAACTCTTTGTAACCCTAACTTGGTAACGACGTCGAGTTAGGGGTGTTACAAAAACTAAGGATTGAAGTTAATGTATAAGATGGTTTCCTCACTCGGGGTAAGTATTCTAGACTCATATATGGCTTCCTGTGAGAGTAAGCTTGGCTATGTTTGTGAATGAAAAGATATACGAGAAAATACTGGCATGGAATTTGATTAGGTTTCAAAAAAAATAAAGGCTACTATACGTGGGTGTTAGGTGAGTCTTTAAAAAGACTCATGCATGCGTAATATGTCTTTTATAAATGCTAAGTAGCTAAAGCATGAGAGTGAAATTAGTAAATCATGATGTGACGAGTCTGATAAGAAATGTAGGACTCATGAATTTGAATGACTCTAGTGTGCTTATGTTTGAAAGTAAGAACGAGTCTGATAGGAAGTGCATATGCCATGTAAGCATAAGAATTTTTGTTATGAGTAAGTCAAGATATGAGGAGTTCATAAAAGATGGGGTCTAAGTATGAAGAGTCTGTGTCTCTCTCTAGAGTCGTCAAAGGTGTTCTAGACTAAAAACACGAATCTCTGAAAAGACAAGCACATGACCATGGCACTAAAGAAGACTATATTTTGTAGGACCATAATTGGTGGGTTATGACATCATATGAGAAAAATTAAGGAAGATTATTACCTAATATGGTTCTTTGTGTTGTTGGAAAAACGGGTTTGGAAAAATGCAACGAAAAATAAATTTAGGGAAAAACCGGAGTTTAAAACTTTTCCAAAACAAGATCTAAGTTGTGATATTTAAAGTAATAAACACTTAATCGAATTTGTACCTTTTCGATTCATCTAGGCTGAGCGCTTCGACTGAGTAGTCTTCTTCGCTATCCTCAAGCTCACATTTGCCGAGTGTGGGCTCGCTTCGAATTAGAAAATTTTTCACAATAATTACCAGTAGGTAATTTTTAAATTTCTCTAAACTTTTGGGTCCAGTTGTAAATAAGAAAAATATCTCTAGAAATTTTCAAGAATAATCTCTTTAGATAATTTTCTCTCTACAACTTTCTCTTGAATCCAAGTGTGTGTAAATAATGACCCAAGACTTTCTTTATATAGGAAGAGTTTAGAGAGTACAACTATGATTAAACTTAATCACTACAATATTATATTAATCTAATATTTATCTTGACAAATATTATATTAATTTAATATTAAATCTTATTAAAATAATATAATAAACTTAAATTAAATTTAATATTAAGATAATGACTTTAATATTAAATTAATAAAATATAATTAAGGTAAGTATTAAATTTAATTTAATATTAAACTATTAAAATAATAATATTTTTGGAATAGTTAATCTGAAATCAAATTCTCTAGTAGAGTCCTAGTAGGAGTGTAACTCTTCCACTGTTCAACCACCGATGACCAACCGCCACTAGCCACCAAGACGCCAGCTTCGCAGCTTCTGGCAATGTTGTGTCTGGTGATGTAGGCGCAACACCCTTACGACACCCTGAGTCAGTTCAGTTGGTACCGGTTCGATCTGAGTCAATGATGACTTGTCCAGTCCAATTTCACATACTGAGCCAAGTTCGACCAGTTTTTGGTTCTTGGTCTGGGTTTTGGGATCCCGAGCCCTATTTACGATCTCAGGTCTAATTTTCAAGGTCAATTACCCATTGGACCAATTGTCTGACTTGAAAATTAACTTCCAAAAATATCATATTGTTATGAATACCTTATTAAGTGGATGTCCATCATGATCAAGATAAAGTTTTAATGTACTTTAAATTCTAATGGTTATTAGAATTAGATCTTTACTTGTTTTATATTTCTTATGCCTATAAATAGAGTCTCTGGTAAGGCATTGTAATCATCCTTTTATCAATAAAGTACATTCCCTTTTATATTTTCTTTGTGCATTATGAGATTATAAATACTTCCCATTACAATTGGTTTTTGATCAAGAGCTAAATATTTCTCATCTTTGAATTTTGTATGTGCATATATATTCCAATTGCTCCACCACAATGCACAAAGATGAGTGAATCCTCAAAGAAAGTTGGGAATATATATTAATTACAAGTTTCTTTGTATTATTAGATGATTTGAATGCATTAGAGATTCAATTATGACATTATTTATGATTATAAATTTGATTCGATAGTTTTCCCGACATTAGGGGAAGAGAAATAATAACTTGTAATGAGTTAGGGGGAGAATAATTTGAAACAAAAGTTCAATAAAGATAACTTATTAAAAGTTAACTATAAGATATATTTACAAAATTATTGAGAATAACCAAGTTAATATTTTAATTTGAACCAAAAGTCCCAGTAGGACAATCAGTTAGAATAAATAATAGATTGACCGGTTCCAAAAATGAAAATTCTTCTAGATGGTGATATGGTGAAGGCGGGTGCTCCAGAAGAGACCCAAGGCATAACTAATAAGTAAAACTCTAGAAGAGATTCAGGTACCTGAAATTGAATTTTAAAATAATGAAAATAAGAGATCTCGATAAGTTATGTCAATTCGAGAAAATGTAGAACCGAATAATAAAAATGGTCGACAATGATTTTGCATGAAATTTTCTTATTGAAATAATGAAATAAAAGGAGGATCTTGAATAAATCTATTGAGAAATATAGATATGGAATAAATTGATCACAATAGAAAGATACAACTCAAGTAAAATTAAATTCGTGGAGTTTTTGAACCAGTAGTGCAAATATCTAAAGGTATAAAGCTAGTGAGGGTGCAATTGAAGTAGTTTTACAAAAGCGAAATAAAAATATAAAGTTTTTTTTGCTAAGTTCTGGCATTGATTATGAAAAGCTATAATTTTGTGGTGGATTCAATAACCTTTAGATATATTATTAAATTGAAAAATTCATAAAAGATTTAACTTATGTCTAATGGTTATTGTTACAACCTTTATGAATCACTATATAGTAGCATATTGAAATTCTCAAGAAATTGTTCATTTCTATGAATTGAAATAATTTAAACATATGTGGTAAATTTGACTTAGTGAATAGTAGTTGAAGGAGGACCATAAAATGATCCAAAATACCTATTTGTGTTTTTATTAAAGAATCATGATTAGCGTTTGTTATGATTATTGTTGAATCTCCTGAAGAGATCAAAATATATTTCCCAAATTTCCTTACTCATAAATTTTAAAAGAATGGTAATATAAATGCTTAGCAAATACATTCAAATAGTCATTAAAAAACTAGTATTCAAGATTGAATACGTAGAATATGAGAAAATATGTGATGTTTTCATGAGGGGGAGTAAATACGCATTGCACTCTTTTTCCCTTAATCGAGGTTTTGTCCCATTGGGTTTTCCTAGTAAGGTTTTTAATGAGGCATCATATTATGCGTATTATAGACTGTGTACTCTTTTTCCTTCACTAGGTTTTTATCCCACAAGGATTTTCCTAATAAGTTTTTACCGAGGAACATTATCTACCAATAGACATCCAAGGGGGAGTGTTATGAATATGTTATTAAGTGGATGATATGTTATTAAGTGGATGTCCATCATGATGAAGATAAAGTTTTAATGTACTTTAAATTCTAATAGTTATTAGAATTAGATCTCTACTTCTTTTATATTTCTTATGCCTATAAATAGAGACTCGATGAAGTATTGTAATCATCCTTTTTATCAATAAAGTAAATTCTCTATTGCTTTCATATTTTCTTTATTCTTTATTCTTTCCATCTCTTTTATTTTATAACACATATTAATTTTAATTGATTTGATTAATTTAATTTTACTTGATCAAAATTAATTTTTCCAAAATCATTTAGATTTTCCAAATTAATTTTTCAAGCAAATTCTTTATTCAAATTTTCTAGTTGAACAATTCTCACGACCACCTAATTTTATTCCACATTGAATAAATCGACTCAATTAAATTATTCCTGAAGTAATAGAATTTTCTTCTGATTCAAATGAAGTCCTATCGAGCTTTTTTTGAACTAGCAGAGGGATCAATCGAACATATACAATTAGGCTCTAATGATTGCAATTATGTCTAGAAGCATCGTTTTGATAATTCGCAATTACTTAATCATGGAGTCAGTCCACAAGAAGTACCATGATTGAAAACTCCTTATTGTATACTATTTACGAAAGCAATTCATCCAAGCTTTTTGTCCAATGACCTCATCATGTGTGTGTTACCCTCATATGATCTCTTTGATTCCTTTAAGTTAAATCTATTCACTCAATACAATCCTATTTTATCTCATTGTCACTATTGTGTCTTCTTAATAATTAATATGATCACTGTCAACCAATGACTGTGATAAATTGCTCGTTCAAGAACAAGCAACCCGTGGCCACGTTCCATATTTATCAATCCACATAATGCCAATGAGAGGATATCATTAACTCTTTAATTGAGCTATGAATTCCACTGTTGCTTGTAAAGTCATGCCATACACAATTCATGTAGCCAACATACCGACTATGGGCTCGATCATCTTTGGAGTAGAAGCCTCCACTTATATCAAAGCACGAGTTGATTAACATGGTCAGTGACTAACTCAAGATTTAGGTAAATCATAACATGAACGTCACAAGTGAATTAATTCACAAATGGATTTAGAATTAACTTATCTTGGGTCCAGTCCAATTTATCATGCTACCAATAAATACATCTATGTCTCTGCTCGTGGAGTCAACTGCTCTTATAGCCTAGACTAGCCATCTCCCTAATTGGAATTGTGGGCGACATAATAATCCTTCTCTGTATTTGAATCAAATGCTCACTTTGATTCTTTTATGGGATAAAGGACTCAGTTAGATTATCAATTGAAGTAAGTTTTCTTTCTCGCAATGAAAATGTTCTTTACAATGCCACTTATCTTCAGTTTGAACTTTAGACAATCAATGAGCTAATATTTACTTGTCACAATTTTTCTATACATGCAAAATATAAAAGAAAATATAAAATTCATAATAGTGAAATGTGGAATTAACTTTATTTATTTATTCATCGTTCAAATAAATAGAAAACAGTTACATGTTTATTACAATATTGACACATTTCCAACAATCTCCTACTCGCCCTAGTGAAGTAAATGTGTCATGTTTCACATTCCCATATCCTGAACGTGTTTGTTAAAACTCCAAGTTACAAGAGTCTTAGTAAACGGATCTGCAAGGTTATCTTTAGAAGCTACTTTCTTCACATCTACAATCCTTTGGCTACTGCCTCTCGTATCAAGTTATACTTTTGATTGATGTGTTTTGTCCTCTTATGAGTTCTCATTTACTTGGTATTTGCTATTGCGGTACTGTTACCACAGTACAATGTTATAGCTTTTCCCATACCAAGAATAACTTCAAGTTCGGTTAAGAACTTTTGAACCAGATTACTTCTTTCATTGCCTTAGAAGCAGCCACATACTCGGCATCCATAGTAGAGTCAGTAGTGCAAGTTTGTTTTACACTTCTCCAAACTATGGCTCCACGACCTAGAATGAATAGTCTGAGTCTATGTATCCAATAGGAGTAAGGTTCTCCCCAGAATACACAAGCATATATTCCCTGGTTCTTTTAAGATACCTTAATATATGTTTTATAGCTTGCCAATGCCTAAGACCTGGATTCATTTGATATCGACTAACCATTCCTACTGTGAAACAGATATCTAGATGTGTGCAAAGCATAACATACATAAGGCTTCCAACTACCGAAACATATGGAACCTTGCTCATATGTCTCTCTTTCAACCGTCTTAAATAGTCATTTAAAGAAAGATGAAAACCTGATGCAGTCAGATAAATGCCTTATTTTACATCGATCATTGCAAAACATTCTAGTACCTTCTCAATGTATGAAGCTTGAGATAGAGCTATCGTTTTATTATTTCGATCCCTAAGGATTCGAATTTCAAGAATATAACTAGCTTTAACCAAGTCCTTCATGCTAAACTGTTAAGCTAACTACAGTTTAACCGATGACAATTCTCCTACATCGTTTCTGATAAGTAGAATATCATCAACATACAAAATGAGGAAGACTACATTTTTGTACTTTATATGCTTATAAACACAAGGTTAATCAATGTTTTGCTCAAATACAAATTCTTCATCATTTGATCAAATCTTGTATTCCATGAACGGGACGTCTGTTTAAGTCAAAAATGGATCTTAGCAGTTTGCAAATTTTCTGCTCCTTTCCTTTGACAACATAGCCAATGGATTAAGCCATGTAAATGGTCTCATCAAAATAGTCATTCAAGAATTTTGTATTAACATCCATTTTTCAGATCTCTTAATCGAGAGCATCAACAATGGATAAGAGTATGCGAATAGACTTGAGCATGACTATCGGAGAGAAGGCCTCATCGTAATCAATACTTTCTTTCTGTGTGTAGCTTTTTTCTACAAGTCTAGCTTTGTGTGTTTTCACTTTCACTTCTGCCTTTCTCTTCTTCTTGTAGATCCACTTACACCCTATTGATTTAATCCCAATAGATAATTCCACAAGTTCCCATACCGTATTGGATTTCATAGAATCCATCTCGGCATCTATGGCCCGTTTCTAGAGCTTGGAATCAACGTCCTGCATAGCCTTCTTGTAAGTGAGTAAATCATCATCCTCATGATTGGCTTTCGTATTATAAATACTACTATCATATATTAAGAAGTCTAGTTTCTTAGAAACTCTCCCACTACTACGGATTCCTTTATGCTACTAATCATTTGTAGGTTTTTCTACAACTTTCTCGAGAATTGAACTTGGTGATTATTCTACGACTACCGAAAGTTCCTGGAGTACCACTTTACTTCAAAGCTTAAAGCTATCCATCTAGATTTCCTTTAGGAAAGTAGTATGAGTAGAAACTTTAATCATATTATCTTTCAGATTGTATAATAATCCTCCTTTTGTTCATTTTGCATATCCTACAAACATGCACAATTCTGTCCGTACATCCAGCTTCTTTGCATCCTTATCCAAAACTTGTGTTGGACAACCCCATATTCTAAAGTGATTTAGAGTGGGTTTTTTTCCATGCCACAGTTCATAAGGTGTCTTACAAGTAGAATTGCTTGGCACATCATTGAGAATATAGCAAGCCATTTGTATCGCATATCCCTAGAAGGTTGTAGAAAGTTGTGAATAGTTTAACATTGAACGAACCATGTCAAGCAATGTTATTTTCCTTCTCTCAGCTACGCCATTATGCTGTAGAGTGCCTAGCATAGTCAATTGGGATAAAATCTCATTCTTTATGAAGTATCCTAAGAATTCATCGAACAAATATTCCCTAACTCGGTCAGACCGAAGATTCTTTATGGAGAAACCTAATTGCTTTTCCACTTTCGCACGAAAATTTTGAAATTTATCATATGTTTTGCTTTTACGGTGCATTAGATACACATATCCATATCAAGAATCGTCATCAGTAAAAGTCACGTAATAATCATAACTTCCTCGGGCACTGATGTTCATGGGACCACATACATTAGTGTGCATAAGTTCTAAGGTTGGTTGGCGCTTGTACCTTTCGCACTAAAAGACCTATTAATCATTTTACCTTTCAAGCAAGATTCACATTGTGGAAGGCTAACTTCTTTAAGCATACTGAAGGGACCATCTTTCACGAGTCTAGTGATTCTTTATTGGTTAATAGTTTTAAATGCCATAGGTAACCCTCATTAGAGTAAGGAGTTTTAAGCTTTTTATTCACTATTTTAGTTTGAAGCATCGAGTAGTTATTTGGTTTGATAAAGTAGACTGTTTCCCATCCATTAATTACAGAATAAAAAACAATTTCTATGAATAACAATCCCTTTATTGAATGTCACGAAATAAGTATCATAAAATAAACATGCTACAGAAATTAAATTCCTCTTAAAATGAGGTATATAAAACACGTTCTTTAAAATAATCTTTCGAAATTTATCAAATTGTAAAATAACTTCTCCCATAGCTTCGATTGAAACATAGCTTCCATCTCTGGTCCGCAACGAAAGGTTTTTGTCACGCAGATGTCTCGTTTCACTGAACCCCTGTAAAGAAACACACACATGGTTAGTGGCTCCAGAATAAATAACCCAGTTGTCAATTAATTCTTCAACTAAGCAAGCTTCAACCACAAAAAGTTTTATACCTTTGCCCTTTTCGGCAAGGTAATTCAAATACTCCTTGCAGTTTGATTTGAAATGCCCTTTCCTATTGCAAAAGAAACATTTGATCTTTTTAGGATCTTTTGACTTCTTAGCCTTCTTCGTATCCACACAAGGTGGAATCGAAGACTTAGTTGATTTCTTCTTTCCCTTAGCTTTCTGTTTCCTCTTAAAGGATGAGGGGCCCATAGCTAAGTTTGTCTCATGCTTCTCCTGAATCGGCTTGCCACCATTTAGCATCAACTCATAGGATTGTAATTCTTTCTTTGAGCTGAGTCAAGGTAAGCGCCTTGTTCCCCAAGTTGTAAGCAGCCCTAAAACCATCAAACCCATTGGTTAAGAATTTGAACACTATTTCAATTTGACTGTTCACGTCTAGTTCAGC
This sequence comes from Gossypium raimondii, assembly GCF_025698545.1. NCBI lineage: Eukaryota > Viridiplantae > Streptophyta > Magnoliopsida > Malvales > Malvaceae > Gossypium > Gossypium raimondii. Next base: position 21,086,623 of record NC_068573.1, on the reverse strand, counting down.
CCAATTGTCCTCCACTTTCGCAAAGAATCCCATAAGCTTAAGTATATGTTCTTTGATCGGAGTACCGATATTCTATTGAGAATTCATCAAATTTGTAATAGCGAATTGTCGAGCCAATGCCACTTGGCCTCCGAGCAAATCCTCCAAATTTGTCATGATCTCTTTAGCAATACGAAAATTCTCATGTTGCTTTTACAGCACACTACTTATGCTCGCTAACATATAACATCGAGCAATCGAGTCAAAATCTCACCAGCGATTCCTTGCTTTGGCCTGAGTTTCAGGAGGGCACATTTCATCAAGGACGAATTTGTGTTTCTCACGGTTGAGAACTATCGACAAGTTTCATTTGTATTCTCAAAATTTATCCCTATTTAATTTATTCTCAGTAAGAATGCTAATGAGAGGAGTAGGAAACACATTTGAACTGAAAAAATAAAGATTTCACTAATTACTATCTTTGTATTAAGCAAATATTTTTCATTTCAGCAACATATCAAGAATGCAGTATGATGCATACGTCTTGTATTAAAACCTTAAAAAAATTTTGCTACTACGGTCATTCTCATACTCATCCACCATGTCTCCTTGGGGTCCCATGATTAACTAGGAAGAACATGGATTACATCCAATCAGTTCATGAATCTTAATTCTCAAGACTCCATACGAACTAACAACTGTTTAACATTTGACCATCATCTCTAGCTTAAATAATGTTTATTGGGAAATTATTCAATAAGATATGATCATGAGTGTGTAACCATTGACTCAACACCCATCGTGAACATGCTTTCATTTTTGAGTTATCTTGGGACAATCTCTTTGAAAGTCATGCATGACTAGTTGTCTTTGAAAGGAAATCTCATCTATTGAATCTACATGACAAAGTTTACCTTGAAGTGCAGCCAGGATAGGAACTGACTCGAAACTTTATCATGCTATCACTTAGGGACCGTCAATAGAGGTCGTAGGTCTTTTTCAAAGATCTTCTCCCACTTAATTTTTAAAAAAAAAAACATACAAGGTTTTTTATCCCAAATTTTAAGAATGATCATATAGTCTTAGTGGCATTCTTACCTAATCTAAATGACATGCTTCCAATATATGCATGACATGCTATGACAATTTTATAAAATTCACATTCATTTGCAAGAATCAATCAATCATAAAAAAAATTTTGATTCTCTATAGTTTTTCTTTTAAGGGAAAAACCAAAGAAGTGAATGCAAACCGTGCACCAGGTAGGGTCCCAAGAAAGGGAAGCGAGTCAAATTTCACCGCTTAAAAACGAAGCCTTTTCTAGCCAAAACCAATCTTGGGTATGCACCTTCTCATTACCACACTTCTCACAATTATCGAATAACATAAAGAAGTGAATAGAACAATACAACACATGTGTTTTCTCATTACCACACTTCTTATTTTTAATCGATCACTGTAGATCATCTCATATATATATCACAATTATAACATTAAACAATATAAATATTATTAAAAAATATAAAACAAATATATAATGAGATAGGTAATTAAAATAAAATTGTCAGCCAAGGTTTCAATGGTTCTATTTCTAGAAAATAAATAGAAAATTAAATTTATATAATTTTTCACCACAAGGCATGCCTTGAGTCTTCAATTGCTATCACATCTTTTCATCATCATTGACTCCTTTTGGAAAAATTAAATTTAAGTCCTATGTCCGTTTCCAGCTCAAAAGAATTCTATGAATTTTAAAAAACAAAGCCCTACGTGGAGATCATAGTCCACGGTCAATTTCCTAAGAACCATAACCTCGACAATAAAAACAAATATATAACAAATATATAATATCGCATTCATTCTCATATATAACTCAAAACATGCATAAGATCTAAAGAATGTCAATTTCTATGTAATAAAATCATTCAAAAAGAAAAAGAAATTCATTTTGATTATTTGTTTATACTTATAATAGAACACAACCTAGCTCATGATACCAATTGTCGGAAAAAATGTGTTTGGAAAATGTAGCAAAAAATAAATTTAGGGAAAAACCAGAGTTTAATTTTTTTTCCAAAACAATATCTTTGTTTTGATATCTAAAGTAATAAACACTTAATCAAAATTTTACATTTTCAATTCATCTAGGTTGAGCACTCCGACCGAGTAGTCTTCTCTGCTATCCTCAAGCTCACATCTACCGAGTGTGGGCTTGCTTCAAGTAAAAAAATTCACAAAAATTACTAGTGGGGTAATTTTGCAATTTCTCTAAACTTTTGGTCAAGTTGTAAACTAGAAAAATATCTCTAGAAATTTTCTAAAGTAATCTCTTTAGAGAATTTTCTCTCTACAACTTTATATTGAATTCAAATGTGTAAATAATGACCTAGGACTCTCTTTATATAGGGAGAGTTTAAATAGTTCAATTATGATTAAACTTAATAACTTTAATAATAAATCTTATTAAAATAATAGAAAAACTTAAATTAAATTTAATATTAAGATAATTGCTTTAATATTAAATTATTAAAATAATATTAAAATAATTATTTTATTTTATTTAATATTAAACTATTAAATCAATAATATTTTTGGAATAGTTAATCTGAAATCAAATTCTTTGGTAGAGTCCTAGTAGGAGCGTAACACTTCCACTGTTCAACCATCAATGACCAACCGCCGTAGGCCACCGGGACGCTGCCATCACACCGGCATCACCGTGTCCAAGATGCAGGTGTGACAGCCTTATGGCACCCCAAGCCAGTTCAACTGCTGCAAGTTCGGTCTAGGTCAGTGACAACCCGATCGGTCCAATCTAGCCACTAGTTGGATCGTCCGCCTGGTTTGACATACCAGGCTTTGTAACACCCCAAACCCGGCCTAAACATTATGGTTGAATCTGGCGTTTCATATTGAACTGTCTTTCGAAAGATTGGACTCGTTGGTAAAAGTTTGTTTCTAGGCTTACAATAAACCCCTTTATTGTTAATTAACAAATCAACTAGTCAAAACGTTTGTCTTCTTATCTGATATTGTCTTAATAGGTTGATCTAAATTCATGGAAGCTTTTGAATACTCTAAAGTTTAAATTTCGTGTCTCTGAAAACAGTAATTATTTTGAAATTTTGTTTTCACCTAACTAGCAGTATAAAATATGTAAGCAGAAGCCCAATTAAAATTTAAAACCCAAATTAAAGGCCTTATTACAAAACAAAACCCAACTTATAATATAAAGTAAAATAAAAGCAAATGTGAACATCGACAGTAGTTGTGTGGCCTCCTCCGGGTCCTTCGCAACCCCAAATCGTCTAAGGTTGAGGATTACCTGATGCGATTTTTAGATTCCCTTTGTTCCGAACACTCTTATTTTGAAAATCAATGATCATCACACCGTTGGTTCCCAGGCAATGTGCCAATCAACCTCGACCACCACCAGTTAGGAATGGAAGCAATACAAGTTGGAGAAAGTGACGAAAACCTTGAAAACCTCGCTAATCTCCCCTCGAGAACAAGGAACAAATGAGATGATATATAGCTCTCCACAACAATAACCTCCCCAAATCTCAATATTCTCTCCTCAAATCTCTCCAAATATCCCTCCTCAATTCTCTCTATGATCAGTTCAAACTCCATTTAGCAGTATTTCAATCCAACTCCACTACCTACACAGCTCAAGCAGCAAAATAAAATACTCCATTGCGCAACCCAAGACTTGAACCTCAGACCTCACAGTTACACAACATGCCACTTTGCCACTAGACCACATGCTCTCTTTGTGTCATATTTTCACCACAATACTTTAAGAACATACTATCTAGATCCAAGGATTTTATTCACTTAAAATAAAAAAAATTGCATAAGCCAAGGCTTGAACCCCTATCTTCTCAGATACTTCCAAACACTCTTAAATCTCTTAACCACTGAAGCAGACATTCATTTATGTCACTTCCTTCCACAACTAAATATTTATGTGCAGTCTCCTATCTGTTCCCCTGTTCAAAACCTAATTTTTCTAGGCCAAAAATTCGGGGTGTTACAATTCACCCCTCCTTAAAAAAAATTTCGTCCTTGAAATTTCCAATTATCGGATCAGTCGCATAACACAGACTCCACCACTATGCTTTCACTGCACACTCTAGTTCCAAATTAGGTATATGGCCAAACGACGAGGATCCAACTCGAGCACCTCTACGGCATCTACCATGGCGTCTTGTACCTCGTCCATGTGTACCTCTTGTGCTCATATCAAATAACGTATTATCAGCTTAAGAAGTTTTATGAATCAGTTTGTAATTCCAGTAATTATTAACAGATGTCTTATGAAAAGCAGTAATCAGAGCTTTGTTTTCGCAAATCAAGGTCTCCCTACAGTTTCTAGTTTTCTCTCACTAAAGAGTTTCAGTACAGTCCTACTATCTTTTGTAGTCTCTCAGTGTATTTCAATTCAAGCAGTCACAGTATAAAGAAAACTTACAGATTCGGTGCTGGAGACTTGGTGTGCCACACTTGTAAACCTTCTAAAACACTTCAAGAATAATTTTCTAGAAATTCTAAATATTTTTAAAGCCCATTCTACAGTCGAGTTTTGCAAATTGGGTCTGATACCACTAAATGTAACACCCTAAACCCGGCCTAGACGTTACGGTCGGATCTGGCGTGTCACATTAAAGTGTCTTTCGAAAGATTGGACTCGTTGGTAAAATTTTGTTTCTAGGCTTAAAATCAACCCCTTTATTGTTAATTAACAAATCAACTAGTCAAAACGTTTGTCTTCTTATCTGATATTTTCTTAATAGGTTGATCTAAATTTGCAGAAGCTTTTGAATAATCTAAAGTTTAAATTTCGTATATTTGAAAACAGTAATTATTTTGAAATTTTGTTTTCACCTAACTAGCAGTATAAAATATGTAAGTAGAAGCCCAATTAAAATTTAAAACCCAAATTAAGGGCCTTATTACAAAACAAAACCCAAATTAAGGGCCTTATTACAAAACAAAACCCAACTTATAATTAAAGTAAAAAAAAAGCAAATGTAAACATCGATAGTAGTTGTGTGGCCACCTCTGAGTCCCTCGAAACCCCGAATCATCTAAGGTTGAGGATTACCTGATGCGATTTGTAGATTCCCTTTGTTCGAAACACTCTTATTCCAAAAATCAATGATCATCGCCCCGTTGGTCCCCGGCAATGTGCCAATCAACCTCGACCACCATCAGTTACGAATGGAAGCAATAAAGGTTGGAGAAAGCGACGAAAACCTTGAAAACCTCGTCGATCTCCCCTCGAGAACAAGGAACACATGAGATGATATATAGCTCTCCACAACAACAACCTCCCCAAATCTCAATATTCTCTCCTCAAATCTCTCCAAATATCCCTCCTCAATTCTCTCTAAGACCAGTTCAAACTCCATTTAGTAGTATTTCAATCCATCTCCACTACCTACACAGCTCAACCAACAAAATAAATACTCTATTGCACAACCCAAGACTTGAACCTCAGACCTCACAGTTACACAACACGCCACCTTGCCACTAGACCATAAGCTCTCTTTGTGTCATATTTTAACCACAATACTTTAAGAACCTACTATCTAGATCCAAGGATTTTGTTCACTTAAAATAAAAAAAATTGCATTAGCCAAGGCTTGAACCCCTGACTTCTCAGGTACTTCCAAACACACCTAAATCTCTTAACCACTGAAGTAGACATTCATCTATGTCACTTAATTGCACAACTAAATATTTATGTGCAATCTCCTATCTGTTCCCTTATTCAAAATCTATTTCTTCTAGGCCCAAAATTCGGGGTGTTACAGGCTTGGTTCAACTAGTTTTTCAGCCTTAGTCTTGGTTTTGATCTCTTGAGACCAATTTATAATCTCAGGTCCAATTTTCAAGTTTAATTACCCATTAGGCCAATTGTTTGACCTGAAAATTAACTTTCAAATAAATCATTTTAATTTAAATTGATTTGATTAATTTAATTTTACTCGATCAAAATTATTTTTTCTAAAAATCACTTAGATTTTCCAAATTAATTTTTCAAGAGAATTTTTTAATCAAATTCTCTAGTTGAACAATTCTCATGACCACCTAATTTAAATCCACATCGAATAAATTGACTCAATTAAATTATTCCCAAAGTCGTAGAATTTTCTTTTGATTCAAATGTAGTCCGATCAAGCTTTTATCGAGCTAGCGGAGGGACCAAACGGACATATACAATTAGGCTCTAGTGATTGCAATTAGGTGTAAAAGTATCGTTCTAATAATTCGCAATTCTTAATCATGGAGTGAGTCCACAAGAAGTACCATGACTGAAAGCTCATTATTGTATACTCTTTATGAAAGCAATTCATCCAAGTACTTTGTCCGATGACCTCGTCATGTGTTTGTTACCCTCATATGATATCCTTAATTCCTTTGACTTAAATTCGTTCACTCAATACAATCCTATTTTATGTCATTGTCACTATTGTGTCTTCTTAATGATTAATAACTGTTAACATATGGCTGTGATAAATTGCAAGTTCGAGAACAAGCAACCTGTAACATCCCGAATTTTGGGCCTAGAAGAAATAGGTTTTGAACAAGGGAACTATTAGGAGACTGCACATAAATATTTAGTTGTGCAAGGAAGTGACATAAGTGAATGTATGCTTCAGTAATTAAGTGATTTAGGAGTGTTTGGGAGTGTCTAAGAAGCCAGGGGTTCAAGCCTTGGCTTAATAAAATCCTTGGATATAGATAGTAGGTTCTTAAGGTTAAAATACGACATAAAAATAGCTTGTGGTCTAGTGGCAATGTGGCTTGTTGTGTAACTGTGAGGTCTGAGGTTCAAGTCCTAGGTTACGCAATGGAGTATTTATTTTGCTGCTTGACCTGTGTAGGTAGTGGAGTTGGATTGAAATACTGCTAAATGGAGTTTGAATTGGTCATAGAGAGAATTGAGGAGGGATATTTGGAGAGGTTTGAGAAGAGAATATTGGGATTTGGGGAGGTTGTTGTTGTGGAGAGCTATATATCATCTCATTTGTTCCTTGTTCTCGAGGGGAGATCAGCGAGGTTTTCAAGGTTTTCGTCGCTTTCTCCAACCTGCATTGCTTCCATTCCGAACTGGTGGTGGTCGAGGTTGATTGGCACTTTGCCTGGGAACCAAGGGTGCAGTGATTATTGATTTTCTGAATAAGAGTGTTCAGAACAAAGGGAATTTACAAATCGCATCAGATATGTAGCCACCCAACTGTAACTGTAGAACGACAAAAGCCGAAAAGCTGAAATACGGCGTTTGAGACCACACGAGCGTGAGATCGCTCGTGTAGTAAGCCAAACCCATGAACTATGGGTGATAAACTGTAGAGGCCTCTATGAGCATTTCCATGGGCTTAGACCGTAATGGGCCACGTTGGGTCGAAATGGGTCGTGTGAGCCCCGTACGGATGAAATCTACAATTTGTGGCAAATATTGGACCGGGCTAAGTAGATCTCATAGGCATCACAAAATTTAGGCTGAACGGGCTGTACAAGCGTGTGGGCCCACTTGGGCCGAGTATTGGGCCTTGGGCTCATTTTCACTGTTATGACCATTTAGGTTACCTGAGTCGCTGGAGGCGATTGCGGACCTTTCGAGAGGTCGATATCTAAACCAAAATACCCTCATAGGGTAAAATGATCAAAATTTTGCCATAGGGTAAAATGACTGAAATACCCCCATATGGTAAAATGATAGAAATACCCTCATAAGGTAAAATGACCAAAATACCCCTATAGGGTAAAATGATTGAAATACCCCCAAAAGGTAAAATGATCGAAATACCTCCATAAGGTAAAATGACCGAAATACCCTCATAGGGTAAAATGACCGAAATACCCTCACAGGGTAAAATGACTAAAATACCCTTATAGGGTAAAATGACCGAAATACCCCTATAGGGTAAAATGATTGTTATACCCCTAGGAGATAAATGACTGTTATGGCCTTATGTTATGTATGACTGATTTGCTCTATGATATGTATGACTATGATTGAACATGACATTTTGCTTACACATATGATATTATGTCACGAAATGTTGCATGCGGTTGGGTTGTTATATTTGATGGAAGCGTACTGTACTGTTAAGGTCGCATGGGTCGCCCAAGATGACTGTGGACCTACTGGTGGCTTTGCCACATATATTGTTACTCAGACTTTGTCGCGACATCGATCTTGGCAACTCTCTTTGCGGTGCTATTATTGGCGACTTTGTTTGCGATATTGGTGTGTTGGCTGGATGGGTCGATTTTATCCCCACATGGTGTGTTGGTGGTACGGAGTGGTCTGATGGCTGGATTGGGATGGGTTGCATTATTGCACTGCACTATTACTGTATTAGGCCAAGGCCCACACTGATTCTGTGTTGGGCTAAGGCCCACACTGATTCTGTATTAGGCTGAGGCCCACACTGATTCTGTATTGGGTTAAGCCCACACTGATTATGTATTGGGCTAAGGCCCAGACTATTACTGTATTGGGCTAAGGCCCACACTGTTCTATCACTGAGTAGGGCTCAGGCTCACACTATTACTGCATGTTGTAGGCTGACTGTTTGGTAGGGGATTACACACTAAGTTTTCGTAAACCCACCCTTTCTTTTATTTACTTACAAGAAATCCTCGGCCATAAGCGATTTGGTGTTGTGAGGGACTTGGAGGTGGCCACACTACTGCAGCTGTTTGTTACTAGTTTTTATTTAAATTTAAAGTTTGTGTTGGGTTTGTTCATGTAATAAGGGCCTTTTCAGTTTGTTTAAGTTTTTAATTGGGCTTTTGCTTATTTACTTTAAATTGCTAGTTTAGGGAACATGAACTTTCAAAATAATAACTATTTTCAAACTCACGAACTTTAAACGATTAAAGTTTTCAAATGCTTTTGCGTTTTAAATACAACTATTATAATAGTAGCAGATAATAAGGCAAACGTTTTAACTAGATGATTGTTAAACAATACTAAAGAGGTTTTAAGCTTAGAAACATTTTTTTCCAACAAGAAAAATTTGCAAATGACACTTCAATGTGACACGCCAGATTCAACCATAACGTCTAGGCCGGGTTTGGGGTGTTACACAACCCGTGGCCACATTCCATATTTATCAATCCACACAAGGCTAATGATAAGATATCATTAACTCGTTAATTGAGCTATGAATTTTACTGTTGCTAGTAAAGCTATGCCATACACAAGTCATGTACCCAACATACTGGCTATGGGCTCGATCATCTTTAGAGCATAAGCCTTTGCTTATATTAAAGCACATGAGTTGCATATACATGGTCAGTGACTAACTCAAGATTTAGTTAAATCACACCATTAATGACACAAGTGAATTAGTTCACAAACGGATTCAGAATTAATTCATCTTGGGTCCAGTCCAATTTATCATGTTGCCAATGAATACATCTATGTCTCTACTTGTGGATTCAACTGCTTCAATAGACAAGACTAGCCATCTTCCCAATTAGAATTGTAGATGACATAATAATCCTTCTTAGTATTTAAATAAAATGTTCACTTTGATTCTTTTACGGGCTTACGGACTCATTTAAATTATCTATTAAAGTAAGTTTTCTTTCTCGCAATGTAAATGCTTTTTGGAATTCCACTTATCTTCAGTTTGAACTTTAGACAATCAATGAGCTAATATTTGCTTGTCACAATTTTCTTATGCATGCAAAATATAAAAGACAAAAAATACAAAAGACATAATAGTAAAATGTTAAATGACCTTTATTTTTTATTCATCGTTCAAATAAATAGAAAATAGTTACATGTTTACTATAATATGTGCACATTTGCAAACATGAATGTCATAGGATAATGAGGGGTAAATCTCACTAAGTGTGAGTCTAGGCAAATCCCTATCACCTAAATCACCAAGAGAAGAAAAGCCTTTGTGGCGAACATGTTAAAGGACAACCTTTGTGACAAAACTCTAGAAGGATAAGCTTTCATGGAAAACCTTTTAAAGGATGCCTTTGTGGCGAGACTCTGAAGGAAAAACCTTTGTAGTCAGTACTTAATGAAAGGGCGCCTTTGTGGATATCTTTGGATAAGGAAGCCTTTGTGGCTATTTTTGGAAAATGAAGCCTTTGTGGCTATATTTGAAAAGGAATGGCTTCGTGGCACCATCTAATGAGTGACCCTTGCTACAACCATTTGAAACATACGCCTCTGTGGTAGAATCTGAATGAAGAGAAAGGGACCTATGGTGAACTCTGATAAAGCGACGTATGAAGTCTTTTAAAGGAATGGTAAATATGGTGAACTTTAAAAAAAAGGCTCCGTAAGAAGTGTTATGACTAACTTTCGCATGTGAATATGTAATGCGAATGTGCAAGTATACACGTCGAATCAAGTGATAAGTGAAACTGTCTCCATAGGGATCAAAATGGGTAAAAATATGGTAGAGTTATTACTATAAACTATACTAATTAGGCTTATGGCAAAGTAGACATAATAATGATTTTAAGTGAAGTATTAATTTGTGAAATATAAATATCAAATAATAAATAAATGTTGTGGGAATTATACGAGACAAAGTAGAGAGAATTGATGGTCTTGAATGAGAAGGTTGGAATTACATGGATTATACCTTAATAACATAATAATGTCATGGCAAAATCTTGACCATATTACTGCTCAGAGTATAACTATTGCATTATGCTTCTTTCGAGAGTTAGAATTAAAGCTATCATTCTAAGTCTGTGTATGTCTACAAGTCTTAAGAACAATACCAAACAATATTCCTCCTTACTCTGTATAGATCACAACTCTATGTCTAGAGTGCTACGAGTGGTCGCTCGAGTACTCGCTCATATCATTCAATTATGATCCAACTTATTTAACCTTTTTAGAATTAAATCAAGTCTAAGGAATACCATACATTCATCTATGTCTAGAGCTTGCATACATATATTTAAAATAATCCAAACCGAATAAAATAATAAATCTACTCAAAATAGCACTAAGATCATTAAATGTATCAAGATAAATCTAGTAATTCCAACCCAAATGAAATTAGCTTATAGGTTGGGATTTAAAATTCAAAATCAAAATAACATTCAATATCATCATTAATAGTTTAGAGATCATAGAAATCAATTAATAGAAGGAAGGTAAAACTGTAGGAAGCTTTCGCCACTCCAGCTTTCGCTTCAACGCTGCTGAATCATGCAAGACCCAAGACTTATTTTTTCTCCCTTTCCTTGCGTCTTTGCTCTCCTCTTAAGTTGCTACCCTTTCCCCTTTTTCTTTGGAATTTTCCACAAGTTTTTATAGAGAGAAAATTTCTCTCCCAAATCCAGCTCTCCAAATCCGCGTGTAAAATCCACATTTTTCAATCCTCTTTTCTTTCCTTTCTCTATCATGTTTTATATGGTAGGTCCCTCTCTCTCAACACACACTTTTTCTCCCTTTTTTTAGGTGGATTTATCTGGCACATGTCCAGCTGGATTAGAGTGATGAGGACTAAGTGATACGTCAGCATTTTCTAGAAATTGCCATGGCCTTTATGTTGGCAATCCATCCAACCTTTTGCCATGGCAATATTTCACTTCATTCATTCTCTTTCTCCTTTTTCTCATTTTCTTTATTCTTCCCAACAGTAAAAGTAACATGAAATGTCATTTAAGGCACAATCCAAGCGTTATTATGCAATTTTCTAAAAATGACCTAAAAATGTAGATATATCTACTTAAGTAGCGGCATCTAATCATGTAACAGCCCATTTTTTAATGGAATCAGAAACAGTGGTTTCGGGGCCACTAAATTCGACGAGTAAGTTTGTAAATATTATTATTTAATATTTACGAGTCAAATGTGATTTTAAAAAGGTTTTTTATTTGATAATTTATGTTATTTAAGCGATTTATTAAGTTCGAGTGGTAAGATATTAAGGTTAAGTGGTTTTAGAAAATGAGGTATCAGGACTTCGTTTCTATAAACCGAGCCATAAATATTTTTATAAATATTTAAGGAGTGTCATTAAGGTGGTATAAAAGTTTCGTTGAAAAATTTTAATGTTTCGATAGTTAATTAATTAAAAGGACTAAATTATAAAATATGTAAAATTTGATCACTATTTAATTTGAGTGATTAAATGGTTAATTGAATAAAGGAAAAATGACTTAAACGGTAATTATACCATTCAAGGTGTTAGTGGACAATAGTGGACATGAATTTGATGTTTTAATTAATTATTAACTAAGGTTAATATGGTAATTTGATAATTATATTAAATTAAAATAAAACAAAAGGTTAATTTGTTATCATCTTTTTAGTTTTCTTCTTAATTAACCGAACATCCATGGATGTGGAGATGAAGCTTTCGGCCATGGACAAATTGCTTGCATGATATGTGATTTTGGCTCCAATTTTAATAATTTTTATGTTTTTGAGATCGTTGCAACTAGGTCCAGCTAGCCCGTACCTTCGATTTTGAAACTGTTAAAGATTTTTAATGTTTCCATTGATGAACCTTGTGATTCTAGATGTTAAATGATGAATTTTAAATATTAATTTTCATTTAAAAGTATTTTATTAAGTGATTTTTGATAAATTTTCTGATTAGGGACTAAATTGTTAAAATAGTAAAATTTCAAGTATTTGAGGTGAAATTGTTGCACATGTGGGCTGATATGGGTGCCATGAATATTCAACTGTTATAATTTTGCATTAAAAATTGTGAATTTGCATGTTTTGGGCTCAAAGACTAAATTGAATAAAAGTAGAACTTTAGGGGAATTTTGTAAAAAATTTAAAAATGACTAAATTGCATAAAAATATATTATTTTACTGTATAAATGCATATATTGAATGAAATTATTAATTTAGATTAAGATCGGGCGAAAAATTAATTAGAATAGAATATTACCAAAATGCCTCTATACTTTGACAATTCTGCAATTTTGCAGGTAAGTTCGTATGAATTGCATGATGTATAATATTGAGTAAATGTAATTTTAATATATTATTTTATTGAAAATGAATCAATATATATATGTTATTATAGAAGTTATCATGTTGCGAGACGACGTAAATCTAACAGCGTATCGGCGATCATCGACAAATGAAAAAGGATAGCTTTGGCTATCGATTATGAAAAGGGATGGTGACGACCATCAACTATGAAAAGGGATGGTGGGGACCATCAACTATGAAAAGGGATGGTGACGACCATCGATTAATGAAAAGGGATGGTTTCGACTATCGAATATAAAAAGGGACGGTTACGACCATTATTTAGTACACTTTATGTGAGCTCCGGTAAGGGTCCCGATTAACTTCACTACAAAAAATATGGAAAGGTATGACGCACAAATGATCAAAGTATGGATATTCATGTTTATGAAAGTTATGATATAAGTGATGCTATGTTATGTACCCATATCTTACCATGTGATGATATTGCTAAGTTATTTGTTTAATCACTAGCTTGTGGCTATGGTTAATGTCATGTTTATGTCTTATTTGTATACAAATGAAATGGTAAGTGTTCAATATGAACTAAGACATGTTTATATGAAACTCAATGGAATAGTGATACATGGAAAAACATGACATGTTGTGATGGATGACAAATCCAATTGAATCATCCTTCAGTATAATGGTTATCCATGTCAAATTCATATGAATCATATTTAAATAAATTAACATGTGTTGTTGATGTGCTTAGGCTTATGCCAAGCTTGTGGATATGATTGATGTTTATGATTATGTTTGTACTTTGCATATAAAACGGGTAAGAAAGGGGAATGATATGGTAAGTGCATAATGGGATGTGTTATGATGTTATAAAAAGGTTTAATGAGATAAATGATGTATTCATATGTTAGTAAATTGCTTATGCTTTGAATGAATCTATCTATTTCATGGATAAATACATTGAATTGAGAATTAATAATATTATTTAGGCTTATGAAAAGCATTTGGGAATGGAAAGGAAAGTAAGTAAATAGAAAGATTTATAATCTTATAAAAGGTTGATGATTATATATTATGTCTTATGAAACCCTATCATGTTATGAGTGGTCAATAAAAATGCGACATTAATGAACTTACTCATTTGTGAGTTGATGATTATGGTTTGATAAATCTTGAGATATTACTATAGGTTTACTTTTAACCTATAAATTTCATTATTGAAATGTAATATTATGCTTATGGTTGATACGAGCTTACTAAGCATTCATTGCTTACATAGTTATATTTCTCGTACTTTACAAATTATCGGAAACTTGATTGGGTTGGAAACTAGTTGGAGATCTATCACACTATCCATCGGCTATATCGGTAGATTTTGATGATTTTGAGTCATGGTTATAATGACATGTATAGGTGTTTTGTGTTTGATAAAATGCTCATTATATATATGACTTGTAAATTTGGGACTTTGATTGATGAATAGCCTGTTATGTTGGCATGTAAATGTGATGTTATAATTGTTGGCATTTTGGCATTTTGGTGCTTAAATGGTGAATGATGGAATGGTAAGTTAAATTTTCCTTCAAAGTTATCCCAAGTTCTTGCCATTGTCACTTTCCTTTGTTAGTTCTTCACCTTCATCATTCTAAACCTCTTAATAACTTTCACACAGTTCACATGCATTTGTCATATTGGCTCGTAACACACTATCTTCCTCTACATCCTTACTTACGAAGACCTTTTTCAACAAAATAGTTGAAGAAAAATATTTGTAAAACATAGTCAAAAGACCATTTTGTTTTGAAAAAGGCCTTTTTTTCAAGAATCAACCTTTTTGGGTTATGATAGCTCTATTTCTTCAATAGTGGAAAACCATGGCTGGAAACTATTTTGCTCACACCCGGGTGATGTTCATCCAAAAGTGGTAAGAGAATTTTATGCGCATCTAGCATCTCCTAACAATGCCTTCATGTATGCCAGAGCTGTTTCTATTCTGTTTGACGATGATTCTATTAATGGCCATTACAATTTGCCTGAAGGTCTTGATGAACATTCTGAGTTTATGTCAACGATTACAGTAGAAAGGTTACAATAGATTCTTCAAGATCTTTGTATTAAGGTAACTAAATGGACTATATCTCGTCATAATTGTTACATTGTTGATAAAGTTGCCCTGAAGCCTCATTACAGAGTATGGTATCACTTTCTAAAATCCCAATTGAGTCATTCCACTCACAAGTCTACTATTTCCAAAGAAAGGTTGTTATTACTACATTCGATTATGTTTGGTAGAAGAATCAATGTTAGAAGAATAATTTTCCAGGAAGTTCATTGTTGCACACAATAGAAAGCTGGCAGTTTAAATTTCCTGTCTATTCTCACGGCCCTTTGTCAGTGCGCCAATGTCCTTGTCCATAACAATGAGGAGACTATAAGCAACAAAAGTGTCGTAACAAAATCAATTCTCCTGTATTTCTTGGGCGATGATATGCCACGGCCATCTGGTCCAGCATCTACATCATCACCCCCACCTGAAACCCCACACACTTTTCTTGATATGTTGGAGCAACAAGTAATAAATACTCTCAAGCAACTCCAGCATCAGTTAGGTATGGTGGTAAAGCAACAAAACTGAATCTCCACTGATTTTGCTGCAACAAAAGCCAAAACGACTTTATATAGGGAATATATGAAGAAACGTAATGTTACACTCAAGAAAGCTCTTCAGAATAACTTTACCAAGGCAATGCCTATATTTCCTTAAGAACTTTTATCTAATGATGAAGAAGAAGATGAAGAACCTGCCACTCCACACAAGCATACTACAGATCCCATGAGAGATGAAGAATCGATAGAGTTTGTAAACCTTGACTTTGACAAGGAGGGCGATGACCAACAACACACTTTTACACCAACCACCACGGCCAAAGCACCACAATCCAAGGCACCAATAACTGAAGAAGAACGTGAACTCACGACATTAGATACTGACGATGCAAATGAGGTGCCCATCAACCAGCTTTAGTGAAAAAGATTCAAGAAGGCTGCCAAAAAAGTAGTCCAAGAAGATGTTGGTTTCACAGAAAGGAAGCAACGCTACAAACGAGCTGCAAGGAAATATACACAACCCAAGTGAAGTAATTTCCTTTCCTCCAAGCTTTCATTTTTTATATTTTCATGATCACTCATTTTGGTTTTTATCTATTTCATCCATTCATATATATTTTTATTCATTTAATTTTTACATGTTCATGCATTGAAGACAATGCATCCCTTAGGTTTGGAGGTGTGTTGTGCATATAGAGCGCCTTGTTAATTGTTCATACAATCCTTTTGCCATAACATTCAATTACCATTCAACTATCGATTATGTGAGTATATGTTTATCAATGATATTCAATGAGGATAATAACTCTTCTTTGTAAACTTAGAAAATATTGTAATAGTTGTTTAGGCATGTTTAGCATAGGATAGTTGTTGAAAATAAATTTCTAAAAGTAGGATAATTGAAATATAAATGAAATTAGGCTATAGTAGCATTCTTTGAATAAATTTAGGACTTCTTGACATAAATTCATTATAATCTAGGTCGTGGTAAAACAATATGAATACTCCAATGTTTGAATCTGTTGAGTAGGTCAATAATATTTTGTTTGCTCCATTATAATTTTCACTAGAAAAATGAGTTTAGATATGAGGGTTTGTCTAAAAAAAAGGTATATATTTTAGGGACACTCCACTGAATTTTTAGGCTAAATTGCTAAGAAGGTAGTTGTTTGCTCCATCTATCTTTTTAGTTAAAAGCTTTTGTTTCATTAGTGATTTATATTTAAATTGTGACATGATATAATACATGGCAGCCTAGTGTACGCTCCATTGAGGTTGCCAAGTTTAAAATCATGTGACAAATATGAATTCCCTAGAAAAATTTTGTGTTAGAAATTGAAGAAATGTGAAAAAAAACTGAGTTTAGGAGAGAGATAACCTAGGTATATTTAGAAGAAATCTGCTATAGTTTTAATTGCTAAAATATTTAGGAACTTCTACCTTTAGGAACATTTTCTGCACTTCAGTTCCGAAACAGGTTTACAAAAACTGTAAGCAATTTTTCTTTGTTTCAATAGAAGATTACAAAGATTATGCTTATTATGATTTGGCAGTATAATTGGTGACTGATTGTTTTGGTAATTCCTTGCATTCATACATATTCATACATTATTTGCTTGGGGACAACCAATAATTCAGGTTTGAGGGTGTGATAACTCTTGAAAAGAGTTATATTTTAGGCCTCTAAATGGAATTAATTGTTTGTAATTAAGTAAATACAATTTTCATTTTTAGGATAAATTTAGAACAGTGCATAAAAAAGTTTGGATTGCGCTATAATGGTCATTATTTGTTACTTTTAACACTTGGGGAGAAAAGGTGTGGTTTTGTGTAAACACGGGTGTAGGAAGAAGAAGATGAAAAGGAAGAAGATGAAGAAAGAAAATAAGAAAAATGAACCATTTTCGTGGCAAAAAGTAAGATTGATTGCCAATTGAATTTCCATGGCAACTCCGGGAAGATGACTCAGCACTCTAACCACGTCACTCTCAGCCAGTTGTGAGTGTACCAGAAAAACTAACCTAAAAAGAGGAATGAAAAATGTGTGCTAAGGTGGAACGGATCTACCTAATAAAAGAAGGAGAGAGAAGAAGGAAGAAGAAAGAAGAGAGGAAATTTGCGTGAGAAAAGAAAATCAGTGATAATAGTTTTCTCTCTACGGAAAGAAGAAATCCATTGGAAAATTCTAAAGAAAGAAGGGTAGTAGCTAAGAGAGTAGAGCACAGGCATGAAGAAAGGGAAGAGACATCTACCTTAGGTTCATGAGCAATCTGAATATCAGAAAGGAGCCAGAGTGTGGCAAGAAATTCCTACATTTCTACTTTAATTTCCTGATTTCTATTATTAGAACTTATGTGAGAATGTTGATGAATGATTTTATTTTGATGTTAACTTTTTCACCCATGAACTAAATCCTTTCTCAGTTGGAGTTATTTTGGGTGAATGTTTTATCACATTTAATGCCCATGATTAGAGATTGTCTATATCACTATTTCATTCGATTTATGCTTATTTTAAATACAAGCATGCAAGCTCTAGACATAGTTGGTTATGTGCAATTTTCTTAAGTATTTTTAATTCTAAAAAGGTTAAATATACTGGATCTTGAATCATTTGATGCAAGCGAATACTAGATAGAATATTCGTAGCACTCTAGACATAGATGTTGCGAGTTATACAAAGAAGAACGTTCATTATGGTTATTAATCTGGAGTTTTGTAGACATACAGTAACTTAGATTTCTAGCTTAAGATCTCGCTATCGACAGAGGTAGATCACAGTAGTGATTCTCTGGGAAGTAGATTAGACAATATTTTTCTATGGCATTATTTTGATATGAACATTTTACCTGAAGAATTCCAACTCTATTCATTTAGCAGCAGAAACACTCTTGCTTTTCTCTGTAATTTGCCACAGCATTTTATTTGTCATATCAATTCTTTGTTTTTTTTTTTTTACATTTGATTTCATTAATTCATTATTCAACATCTTATTCAACTTGAGAATATTTCCTATTATTCAGTATAGTCACTAGGATTATAATAACTTATTCAATTTCTTACCAAATTTCGATCCTTGTGGAGACAATATATACTTATCACTTTATTACTTGAATGACATGTACACTTGCACAATTGCATTAGTTATTTACACGCAACACAAGGCATTTTAAGGAACACACTATTGCCTGAATTAATCATAAACGTCCACAAAGAGTCTTAAATGCAACCGTGGATCTTCAGTAGGTAATCCACTGAACTATCCTACTGTTTGTAGCATTTGAAACATCACTGGTTTCAACTCAAAATGTTGAGACTGAATATGTGGCCTGACAATCCTTGGATTCAAATAATCCAAGATTGGCATTACATGTTATCTAATAGATCTATCTCTGCTATCTATCACCCAAGGAATATTAGCATCCCTACCATTCAGACGTAACAGATCTTCTCTATCTGGATCATTTCCAATCCTCGCCACCTCTCACAATTTCTTTCTCCTTCTCCTTAAAGTTCTCTCAATCTTAGGATCAAAATAGTACTCTTCGTTCTCCAGAATACCTCTACTCATAAACTAGTAACAAACCTAAGAAAGAATCAAAAGCAACTAAGTAAG
Source organism: Gossypium raimondii (assembly GCF_025698545.1). Taxonomy (NCBI): domain Eukaryota; kingdom Viridiplantae; phylum Streptophyta; class Magnoliopsida; order Malvales; family Malvaceae; genus Gossypium; species Gossypium raimondii. The sequence goes on along the minus strand of NC_068573.1, from coordinate 21,067,458 downwards.
CTCAAACTAACAAAATTAAATCGATAATAACAAACCAAAATTCACCAATTTTTCGATCCCTGGCAACGGTGCCAAAAACTTGTCGCGTGTGAATATGTAATGCGAATGTGCAAGTATACACGTCGAATCAAGTAATAAAGTCATAAGTGAGATCATCTTCACAAGGTTGGAATAGGTAAAAATATGGTAGAGTTATTACTATAAACTATACTAATTAGGCTTTTGGCAAAGTAAACAGAATAATGATTTGAAGTGAAGTATTAATTTATGAAATATAAAAATCAAATAATGAATAAAATGATGTGGCAATTATACGAGAAAAAGTAGAGAGAATTGATATTGTTGAATGGGAAGGTTGGAATTACTTGGATTATATCTTAATAGCATAAAATGTCATGGAAAAATCTTGACCAAATTACTGCTCAGAGTATAACTACTGCATTCTGCTTCTTTTGAGAGCTAGAATTAAAGTTACAATTCTAAGTCTGTGTTTGTCTACAAGTCTTAAGAACAATACCTAACAATATTCTTCCTTACTCTGTACAGATCACAACTCTATGTCTAAAGTGCTATGACTATTAGCTCGAGTACTCGCTCATATCATTAGATTACAGTCTAACTTATTTAACCTTTTCAGAATTAAATCAAGTCTAAGGATATACCATGCATTCATCTATGTCTAGAGCTTGTATGCATATATTTAAAATAATCCAAACCAAATAAAATAGTAAATATACTTGAAATATCACCATGATCATTAAGTGTATCAAGATAAATCCAGTAATTCCAACCAAAATGAAATTAGCTCATGGGTTGGGATTTAAAATCCAAAATTAGAATAACATTCAACATCATCATTAATAGTTTAAAAATCACAGAAATCATTTAACAGAATAAAAGTAGAACTACAATAAGCTTTCGCAGTTCCAACTTTCACTTCAACATTTATTTAATCGTGCAGGACCCAAGGCTAATTGTTCATCCCTTTCCTTGTGTCTCTGCTCCCCTCTTAAGCTGCTACCCTTTCCCATTTTCTCTGGAATGTTTCACAAGCTTTTGTGGAGAGAAAACTACTCTCCCAAATTCCAACTCTCCAAATCCTCGTGTAAAATCCCCATTTTTTAGTCCTATTTTATTTTTTCTCTGTCCTCTTTTATATAGTAGGTCCCTCTCTCTCAACACACACTTTTTCTCCCTTTTTTTCAAGTGGATTTATCTGATACATGTCCAATGGCTGAGAGTGACAAGGACTGAGTGTTGTGTCAGCATTTTCCTAGAATTGCCATGGCATTTGTGTTGGCAATCCATCCAACATTTTTCCATGGAAATATTTCACTTCCTTCATTTTCTTCCTCCTTTTTCTCATTTTCTTCATTCTTCTTGTACCTGTTGCATACAACAACCAATTCCCTTCTTCCCAACAGTAAAAGTTGCGTGAAATAACATTTAAGGCAGAATCCAAACGTTATTACGTAATGTTCTAAAAATGACCTAAAAATAAAGATATATCTACCTAAGTACAGGTATTTAATCAAGCTTAGAGTTTCAAAATGTAACACTTTTCAAGAGTTATCACTAACCCCATATAGTAACATGGTAAGAACAATAAAACTAGAGTGCGCCAATATGAGTGGTGATCCAAAGGTATTATTAAGGCCCTCTGTAATAGGAATGATTAAGAAATCACGAAAGAACAAAATGAAGAATGTGAATAAGGTAACGATGATAGGAATAACAAGTTATGATCTCGAAACGAAGCATGACATCAACGACGCAATGAATAGAATCATAAGGATGTAATCACCTAAGTTAAAGGAAGGAAAAGAACTAGGGAGATGAATATGGAATTCTCAAGTATGAATCAGGTAAAGGAGGATTTGCTCACTAAGTTCTCATGAACTTAATTTTGTGTCTTTTATGTCACAAGAAAGGACATTCGAGGCTATACTAGGAGGGACAATGTCAAGGCTATGCCAGAGGAATGGCGAGATGGGTTGTTATGCGTACAAAGCAAGGGGAGTAACATGTTCAAGTTTGACATAAATATTGTGGATAGATTACAAAAATTTTTTATAAGCCTCGTGGCGTGTACATAATGTGTTAGTATTATAAATGCTGCCAATAATATTATTTATAGGTAGAATAAGTGGGTCACATGTACTTGTAACTACTCACCGAGTGAAATGTCTTGTATAATTATTGTAAGGACACTTTGTACGCCCATATAAAAATTAGTTGGGCAGTGTTACTAAATAAGATGTATATGTTGAAAGGTTGCATGTTTTGTTTTAAGTTAAGTCTGTAATAGTGTGGTGACACCCAAGATCTGGATCCGGTGAATCGAATCAGGTCGAGGGTGTTACAATTAGGATAAACATCGATATACTATAGGGTATCTATTTACTCTTCCTAGAGCCGCAATAAGTTGGAAATCTACCTTACAATATGTAGTAAATTTCTCAATGATAGAGGCAGGGTATATGTGTAACACCCCTAACCCGTATCTGTCATTAGAATAGGGTTAGGGAGCATTACCGTAAAATCATAACTTAAAAACATTCACATTCAATCATTTCCTAAGTCATGGTATAATTCATTCAAAACATAAACATATTGTCCCTTATTCAAGCCCTCGAGGCCTAAGAAATACTTTAGAAATGATTCGGGACTAAATCAGGAACATTTGAAACATTAAGGAAAAAGATAGTAAATTTCATACTACAAAGGCCATACGGTCATGTGGCCAGGCCATGTGACTTACACGGCTAAGACACATGCCCGTGTCTCAGGTCGTGTGGACATTCAAAGTAGGGACACACGGCAATTTCTCAGCCCGTGTCTGTGTAACTCTCTAACTTAGGTCAAACGACCAAGCCACACGCCCAAGCCACTCGCCCGTGTGTCAGGCTATGTAACTCTTGAAATACCACCTTTAAAACCTACAGGGGACACACAGCCGTGTCGCATGGCCGTGTGGACAAGAAATAGGCCAAATTCAAGCCATTTCTTTCACCCAATTCAAGCAAACCCTTACAAGCCATTTGCACATATGACCAATGTATCAAAACATGTTCAAACATGCATAAAATGGCCAATTTCAAATGACCAAATTCCATTCAACTAATATGTCATAAAGACACCTCAAACACATACATTAAATATACCTAAACATGTGCATATTTAACCATTTATCAACTAACTTGTTTCCATACCAAAACATGTCACAATTGACACATGCCAACCTTACCATATTAGCTTCATGCCATAGCAAAATAACTTTACCATTTGGACCACTTCTCACATGCATCAAAGCCATCTAAATGACACCAATCTAGCCATTACCTAATGGTTCCAAGAACCAACATATAAACAAACCATATTTCAATCATGCACATCTATTCAAAACCTTTCCAAAGCATACCATAACTTGATCGTGTTGTGGTTAATTCATCACCTATCACTTTGACCATTCAAACATGCTTTATCATATTTTCATAACAACACACATCGACAACGCATCAAAAGTACCAAGGTTACATCAACCAAAATGACATATACATGTTAAACTCATCAACTAACTTGAACCACAAGTCCACCTATACATGCCAATATAACCTTGATCAATACATCAAAATCTATCAATATAATCGTCGGATAGTGTGATAGATCTCTGAAAAACTTCCAAACGCAATGAATTCTTAGTAAGCTCGTATAAACCTTTAATATGACATTACAATTCAACAATGAACTGCATATTTTAAATATAAACCTATACCAATGCCTCAATATTTATCAATTACATAACAATCACTTATAAATGAGTAAGTCTATCAACACCACATATACTTATCATTCCTAACATAGTAGAATTTTATAAGACTTTGAACCCTTCCATTTACTTACTTTTCATTGCATTTACTTACTTTAGCTTAAATAACAACATCAGTTCACTAATTAGTATATTTCTTTATGAACTAGGTATATTCATCCATAGCATATGTAAATTTCTTACATATAAGTACATCTTTCAACTCATCATTCCCTTTCATCATATTTCATTTCAACTATGAACTTACCATTTCATTACCTTTCCTCACCCGTTTCATATGCATAACATAAAGGACATAAGCATAACATCAACCCTGGCCACAAGCTAGTGCATTTAAACATAACTCTTTTAGAATCAACTACATGATAAATCATTTCATAAGAAATAACCTATTTTGATTTATACCGCCTTTTCATGAACATAAACATATTACCATTTGAACACTTACCATTTCAATGTATTTCATTAAGATTAAACATGATACAATCTAATCATAAGCTTGGCACAAAAGCCTAAGCATCATCTACAACACATGTTAGAACATCGACTCATAAATCACTTGAAATAACATTACCTTTTCATTCGTTTTCATGGATTCATGACATAAGTCATTTGAATACCTACCATTCCATCCCTTTTCATGCCCATTGAATCATTTAGAATATCATCGGATACGCGGGTAGCTCACACGGAGTGTGCTAAACATATAATCATAATATTTCCTTTCCTTTACATCATTTCTCACACGAGCTACACAATGCTGCTTACACGAGCTATAGAGTATCCGCAACAAATGTCGGACCTCAACCATCGATAGGACATTCAAGACTAACACCTAAAAACATGGTAACCCTAATGACATGTCATTTGTATCCTACGAATTCCTAAAGTTCAAACGGGGCTCAATAATCGTCGTACATCGTTGGATTTCCATCATTTCATTATATGATAAATTGCATAATAACATATATATATTGAATCATTTAAATTAGAATAACACATTAAAAATAAATTTAATCAACATTTAAGTGATTAGAGTTCATACGAACTTACCTGACTAAATTGCAAAAATGTCAAAGTATAGGGCTTTTAGTAATTTTTCATTCTCCTCGATTTTCCACTCGATCTTGATCTAAATTAATAATTTCATTTAATTTATTAATTTATATAGTAAAAAATTTATTTTATGTAATTTAGTCATTTTAACATTTTAAAAAATTACCCTAACATTTTACTTTTATTCAATTTAGTCCTTGAGCCTAAATCATGCAAATTAAAATTTTTAATGCAAACCCATGCCTACTGAATATTTATGGCATCCAATACAGCCCACATTTGTAATAATTTCACAAAAATCCTTATATGTTTACTAGTTTAACAATTTAGTCTCAGAATCGGTAAATTCATCAAAATTACTTAACAAAATACTTATAAACAATAAATAATACCTCAAATTCATCATTTAATATCTAAAATAATATATATTCATCAACGACAACATTCAATATCTTTAATAGTTTCAAAATCGAAGGTACGGGCTAGTTGGACCTAGTTGCAACAATCTCAAAAACATCAAAATTACTAAAAACGGGTAAGAATTACTTACCATTCATGAGGAAATCACCCTGGTCGAACCTAGCTTCATTTTCATGGACATTCAGTTGTATTTGGAGAAGAAAACCAAAAAGATGATGATAATTTAGCATTTTGTTTCTTTTAATTAATTTAATTATAAAATTACCATTTTGTCAACTTAAATATCATCCAAATTTCATGCTTTTAGATGCCCAAAATCGTCCACTAAATCCTTAAATGGTTTAATTACCATTTAAGTCTCTTTTTCTTTATTCAATAAGTCATTTAATCATTCAAATCAAATAGTGATCAAATTTTACATCCTTTACAATTTGGTCCTTTTAATTAATTAAATATCGAAACATTAAAATTTATTAACGAAACTTTAATACAACCTTAATAACACTCCCTCAATATTTTTATAAATATTTACGGCTCGGTTTATAGAAACGAGGTTTCAATATCCTATTTTTAAAACCACTTAACTTTAGAGTCTTACCACTTGAACTTAATTAATCATTTATATAACATCAATTATCATATCAAAAATCTTTTTAAAACCATAATTCACTCATAAATATTAAATAATAATATTTATGAACTTACTCGTCTGATTTGTCGCCTAGAAACCACTGTTTTCGACACCACTAAAAAATGGACTGTTATAATATGATAGTTTCAAAAGCTATTAAAGAGGTTTTTGGCTTAATAGGTTGTTGGAAGACCGGGAGTTGTTCAAATTCATATTATTCTTTACTGTGACAGTTAGTGCACTATTTAGTTAATGAAAAACCAAGATTACCATTCAAGAACCAAACACATCATCGTGAGGTATGACTTTGTGTGAGAAATCTTTGAAGAATGAAAGATACTACTTCAAAAGATTGCAATGGCTGAAAATATTATAGATATGATGACCAAAGTGGTGACAACAATCAAGTTCAATTACTATTAGAACTTGATTAACATCTTGCAAGTTTAAACATCTATGGGTGTTTGGCTCTCGAGATCGCATTTGAAAGCACTTTGAATATGACTTCAGAAAATTTGAAGAGTGGAAGAAAATAGAAGTCAAGTGAAATTTATAAACTCACCATTTGTTGAAGTTTGCATGTTTTATCCCACATTGAATAGGATGAGAATGATGTCGCCTCATCTGTTATATAAATAAAGGCTTTTAACCTTTGTTTTAAGGCATCCCAAAATTAATTGTTCTCCCATTTTTTGGTATATTTTAGTATACATTTGGGTAATCCTTTTAATGAAGGGTTCCATTAGTTTGTAATTTTTTTGGTATTAGTGAAGTTATCATTCAGCGTCGGTGTGCTTGAAGATATAGGAAATTTGTTGAACCTCATAAATTTGATGTGTTCTCTCCTATATTATTTTATTTGCGTTTATTAATTTTTCTATTGTATTTAATATTCAATAATAATTTGTCGGATTAATTTGTTGTGCTTAGGTAGCTTCAATTTGCTTTCGGTGTTTCCAATCTAATTTGCTTATTAATATTGAAGCTATATTCATGTGGAATATTACCCGATGTCCCCAATAACTCAAATTGCATTAACAAAGTTTGTATATATATATATTTTCTTACCGTCTTTATTACACAATCTTGTTCCAATTTGTGCTCAAACACCGGTCAAAACATTAAAATTGGAACATTAATTTGGGACAGACAACAAACTGATGTTCTTTTATGCACTAACCATGATTATAACATTGTGGTTGAAGCTTAATAATAATAATAATAATAATAATTATTATTATTATTATTATTATTATTATTATTATTATTATTATTATTAAGCTTCAACCACAGCCATTGGTATTTGGTGGTACATCTCTTTCTATAATCAAATGCAATTAGCTAGAAACCCGTAAGACCAATGACAGGGCACATGATAAACATCTCATCCCATAAAATATAAAAAATGAAAAAAAAAAAAAAAAAGGTCGAAGAGATTACAAAGTATCCTTGCTTATTTGGCAAAGTGACAGCATACCCACTTACCAATTTTCTAATCCATAAAGCCATTGGTCGGCTTCAAAAGCTACCTTTTTGGATCTTAAAAGCTTTTAAATGTGAACAAAATGGGAAATTTTGGAGTATTTTGAAGTACCATTTGTTTGCTAAAAGATTTCATAACCTTTATTCATAACTTCTGTAAGTTAAAAGGAAAATTCGTTTAAGTAGGTTTAAATTTATATTCTTTTAATTCTTCTAAAGGTAGTGATACTAATTAAATTAAAATTAAAATTAGTACATTATTAAATATTTTAAATTATATTAAAATTTTGGTTAAAAAGGACATGATAGCTTCCTAAATCTTGTGGAAAAAAAACGTCATTACAATAAATCTAATAATAATCACATTATAATTGCTACCGTGTGATTTTGATATTTTTCATTGTTAATATTCATTTGATATATCTATTATCTTATAAAGATGGAGCTAAAATATAAGATAAATAATAATTTATACATATTTTAATTAAATAAATTTGTTAGTAATTGATACACTTTGAGTATATATTTTTTATTATATAAATAATTTTAAAAAATTATCTTGAATTACTATATATCTATAGGACACTTGCAACGCCCCAGAATTTTTATTTTTATTGTTGCGAAAGTATGACATAACTGTGTATCTGCTTCAGTGGTTAAGTGTTTTGAGTGTATGAGAGGTCTCAAGTCAAGACTTAGACAAATTTTGGTATTTTTATTAATAAGCCCTATCTTTGATCAGTAGACTTTTAAGTAAAAGTTGGCAAATAATTAATAGAACTGGCCTGCGGGTCTAGTGGATAAGTGGAGTGTTGGTGTGAGGGAGGTCCTGTGTTCAATTCTTTGTGATGGTGTGAAGACAGTATTTTTGCTCCAATTCCGGCTAAGAGTAGTGTTGGGGCAAAATTCTAAGCAGTTGTGTTTTAGTGGGTTAATAGGGAGTGATTTTAGGAGATAATGGAGGAGAGTTTTCTTATCAAAAAACAATCTGATTATCTTTTTGTTTTAGAAAAAAAAGTAAAGTTTTGGTTTTCTCTCCAATTACCCAAACTTTTTCTGACGTTTTCTTCTTCATTTTTCCCTCTTCTGCCGATTCTTTCCCCTAACTGCTGCTGAAATTTCCATTATTTTTTCCCTTCCGTTTCTTTCTTTATTTTCCATTTGATTTGGTTGTTCATCGTTGGTTACATGTGTTCGGTAAGTAACGGTTTTGTCTATTTTTAATCATTCTTAGTTAATCTCTAAAAGGGGATTCCTTTTCGGTGTTTAGGAGTTAATCAAGGGGCTGGTGGTTTTGAATCGAAGCTGTGATTGTGCGAAGTCGTGATTACTGAAGCGAGGTAAGGGTTTTTTTAGGTTTTTATTTGAGTTCCTTCCAAAATTGGTTGATTAAAAATGAATTAAGTGATTAATCTGGAGATTTGTTGGTCGATTTTTAGGTTCTGGAGGCTTAGGAATGCTTACGCATTAGAAATGATACCAGGTGTGTGCCAGAAAAGCAGAAAATGGGATTTGGTGAAAATTCAAAATTGCTTGCTGTCAAGAAATAAGAGAAAATGATGCGAAAAATTGTAGAGAAAGGAAATAAGGGTGTTATAAACTTGGAAATCAACATTCTGCACTAAAATAGTCTAAATTGAACAATCATCAAAAATAGTAGAAATTGATTTAGAGGTTGAATAAAATAAGAAATTAAAGTTTATGGAGTGTAGTTTTTCATGGAAGAAATAGTGTAAGCAATGAAATTGTTAAGTTATGAGATATAATGAATTTTGTGAGACAATGTCAGAATGGGTTCAGGTTCCCCTGTTCTGCCTTTTGAAAAATCATCGAAAATTGTAAAAAAAAAATTTAGGTTCTTAAATTTATATTTTTAAATCCTTAACGGGTCTATTTTCAAGAGAAACAAATGGAAACATCATCTAAATTCTGTACTGAGAGAAAAATATTTTTTAGTAAGGAAATGTTGAAGTTGTCGAATAGCAGAATCGGGATAGATTGGAAGATTTTACTATACTTATTTGATAAACTATAAAGTCGTAAAATTTTATGGTAGAAAGCTATTTGAGTCTAGTTTCGAAAATATCAAGCGGATCTTAATTTGGAATTCTGTAGCTCAAGATTTAAATAATATAGGGACAATGACTCAAGTAGACAGTTTTGAATGAACATATAAGTAAATAGTGAAAACATATATGAATATTTAGCTAACATGGATTACATTAAAAATTGATCACATGGCCAAGACTAATTTGGGCCAAGTGGACCACATGGGCACACACTGGCGTGTGGACCCATTTTTACCGAAATGTTTCTACGGTTGCACGGGTCGCCTAAGTCAACTGTTAACCTATTGTAAGGTCGGTAAGCGCTACGTAAACCCCTAAATATGTGAAATTAACTGAATGATATCTGTACTGAACATGTTAATATCTGAACCAAATATATGTACTGAAATTGCATAATAGCATATCATCCATTGTATGTTGCACTGCATTGGGTTGGGGGTTATTATTCGGAGGAAGTGTACTGAAAGGCTTTAAGCCTAATTTACTGATAGCTCAACTGCAAACTACTTTTTGTGCTGCATTCGGTACTACTTGGAGTGTAGGGATGAGTGGGTTGATTATATCCCCACATGGAGTGTAAGGTTAGACGGAGATGGTGTGTAGAGGCTGGATGGGTAGGATTTTGCTACTACATTTTTGACACTGTACTAAGATGGACTAAGATCCAAACTGTCACTGATACTGAAAAGGGCTTAGGCCCAAGACTATTCAACTGTGCACTGTGAATATTGATTGTTTGTTTATTTCTGTGGCATTACACACTGAGTTTACGTAAACTCGCCCTTTTTGTTTAATGTGCATAGGTAATCCCTAGACTTAAACGGATCGGTGCGACGGAGGACTCAACAGTGACCACAGAAATTTTTGGACTTCATGGTTTTCAATTTACATTTTTTATTTAATTATTATTGATTGTTTGGGTTGTAATTTAATGACCCTCTAGGAATTTGGTTTTAAACTTTGGGTTTTTATTTATTTATTTTACTTTATGGATTTATACCTGCTGGTCATAGGAAATTCAATTTTTAAAAAGTTAAAAGTAGTTTCTAAACGCATGATCACTTAGACTGTTTTATTAAAGCTTCCGCAACGAGGGATGTTTCAAAACAAATGTTTTAAATAATTAAAGACGACTTTTAATAAAACATTTGAGATAATAACATGAAATGTTTTCAGCGTAACAACAAGGTTTCAAAAATATTATCGTGTGACATTGCGAGATACGACCATAACGTCTAAGCTGGGTTTGGGGTGTTACATTTAGTGGTATTAGAGCCTAGTTACAAAACTCGACTGTGGATTATGGGTTTTAAATTTAATCTTTGAAAAATTGGTTTTTCAAATGTTATTCGCTAAGTTGTAGGGCTATGACTGATCTGAAAGAGATGTTCTCTCGACTTAGCTTGTTCGACTATGGGAGTTTGTTGGTTGAGCTTCAAGTCAAGCTAACTTGGATCGAGCATGAGTCTTTGGGTTTTCGGTTCTGACAGATTGAGAATGGTAGCACTATGGACTTTGGGTTGAACTCTGAGGGTGTTTGTGTTTTCGAGGCCGGATATGTGTGCCGAATGATTCGGACTTGAGGCAGTCTATTTTGAGAGAGGCGCATAGTAGCCCTTATGCTATGCACCCTGGCGAAAATAAGATGTATCGAGATCTTTGAGAGTTGTATTAGTGGCCAGGGTTGAAGTGAGAGGTTACGAATTTTGTGGCTAGATGCCTGACTTGCCAGCAGGTTAAGGCTGAGCATCAGTTACCTTCGGGATTGCTGCAGTCGATTAAGATTCCGTTATGAAAGTGGGAGCGAGTAATGATGGATTTCGTTAGTGGGTTACCTTTAACACCCACTAAGAAAGATTCAGTGTAGGTCATCATGGATTAATTGACTAAGTATGCACACTTCGTCTCAGTTAGGACAAATTATTCTTTGCAGAAGCTAGCAAAGCTCTATATTTCTGAGATAGTAAGACTGTATAGGGTACCGGTTTCGATCATATCTAATAGAGATCCTCGTTTCACGTCTCGATTTTAGAAAAAAGGTGCATAAAACTCTGGGTTCAAGGTTAGACTTTAGTACTACGTTCCATCCTAAGACCGATGGTTAGTCAGAGAGGGTGATTCAGGTACTGGAGGATATGTTGAAGATTTGTGCTATTGATTTTCGAGGCAGTTGGGAGGATTATCTGTCGTTAGAGGAGTTTACCTATAATAATAGCTTCAGTCTAGCATCCAGATGGCACCTTACGAGGCACTGTACGGTCATAAGTGTTGCACTCCTTTATGTTGGACTGAGTTGGGCGAGCAACATGTTCTAGGTCCTGAGTTGGTCTCTAAGACAGAGGATAAGGTTAGATTGATTCAAGATTGTTTGAAAGCGGCTTCTGACAGATAGAAATCTTATGCGGATTTGAAGAGATGTGAGATTGAGTATTTTGTGGGGGACTTCATTTTTCTCAAGGTCTCACCATAGAAGAAGGTACTGAGGTTTGGTCGTAAGGGCAAGTTGAGCCCCAGGTTTATTGGACCTTACCGTATTCTGAAGCGAGTGGGACCAGTTACTTATTAGTTGGAACTACCTCCAGCATTGGATCGTATCCATGATGTGATCCATGTCTCTATGTTAAGGCGTTATCGCTCTGATCCTATTTATATTGTCTCTGTTAAGTAGATTGAGGTTAGGCCAGACTTGACCTTTGAGGAGGAGCCAGTCCAGATTCTGGATCATGACGTAAAGGTTTTGAGGAGGAAGTCTATTCCTTTGGTGAAGGTTCTATAATGTAATCATAGCACTAAGGAGGCCACATGGAAGCCTGAGGATGCGATGCGTCAACAGTATCCTTATTTGTTCTGATTAGGTAAATTTCGGGGCTGAAATTTTCTTTTAGGGGGTAGAGTTGTAACACCCCAGAATTTTTATTTTTGTTTTTGCGAAGGTGTGACACAACTATGTATCTGCTTCAGTGGTTAAGTGTTCTGGCTGTGTGAGAGGTCCCAAGTTCAAGCCAGGACTTGGGCAAAATTTGGTATTTTTATGAATAAGTCCTATCTTTGGTCAGTAGGCTTTTAAGTAAAAGTTGACAAATAATTAATAGAACGGGCCTGTTGGTTTGGTGGATAAGTGGAGTGTTGGTGTGAAGAAGGTCCTGTGTTCAATTCTCTATGATGGTGTGGAGACAATATTTTTGCTTAAATTTTGGCTAAGAGTTGTGTTCGGGCAAAATTCTGAGTAGTTGTGTTTTAGTGGATTAATATGGAGTGATTTTAGGAGATAATGGGGAGAGATTATCAGAAAATAATCTAATTATCTTTTTGTGGAAGAAAAAAATAGAGTTTCGGTTTTCTCTCCAATTACCTAAACTTTTTCTGACATTTTCTTCTTTTTTCCATCCTCTATCGATTCTTTCCCCTAGTTGCTGCCGAAATTTCCATTATTTTTTCCCCTTCCGTTTCTTTCTTTACTTTCCAATTGATTTGGTTGTTCATCTTTGGTTGCGTATGTTCGGTAAGTAACGGTTTTTTCTATTGTTAATCGTTCTTGGTTAATCTCTGAAAGGGAATTCCTTTTTGGTGTTTAGGAGTTAATCAAGGGGCTGGTGGTTTTGAATCGACACTATAATTGTGCAAATTCGTGGTTACTCAAGAGGGGTAAGGGTTTTTTTATGTTTTTAGTCGAGTTCCTTCTAAAATTAGTTGATTAAAAATGAATTAAGTGATTAATCTAGAGATTTGTTGGTCAATTTTTAGGTTCTAGAGGCTTAGGAGTGCTTACGCATCAGAAACGATACCAGGTGTGTACCCGAAACGCAGAAAATGGGATTTGGTGAAAAGCCCAAATTGCTTGCTGTCGAGAAATAAGTGAAATAAGAGAAAATGATGCGAAAAATTGTAGAAAAAGGAAATAAGGGTGTTATAAACTTGGAAATTAACATTCTGCACTAAAATAGTTTTGGATAGCAGCAGTAGTCTAACTTTGAAAAATCATCAGAAATAGTGAATATTGAGTTAGAGGTTGAACAAAATACGAAATTAAAGTTTATTGAGTGTATTTTTTTCATGGAAGGAACAGTGTAAGCAATGAAATTGTAAGTTATGAGATATAATGAATTTTGTGAGACTATGTTAGAATGGGTTCAGGTTCCCTTGTTCTACCTTTTGAAAAATCATCGAAATTTGTAATAAAAAAATTAGGGGCTTAAATTTATATGTTTAAATCCTTAACGAGTCTATTTTCAAGAGAAACAAACAGAAAATCATCCAAATTCTGTACTAAGAGATAAATAATTTTTAGTAAGGAAATGTTGAAGCTGTCAAACAACAGAATCGGGATAGATTTGAAGATTTTACTGTACTTTTTTGATAAACTATAAAATCTGAAAATTTTATGGTAGAAAGGTATTTGAGTCTAGTTTCGAAAACATCAAGTGGATCTTAATTTGGAATTTTGTAGCTCAAGATATAAATAATGTAGGGACAATGACTCAAGTAGATAGTTTTGAATGAACATATAAGTAAATAGTTAAAACATATATGAATATTTAGCTAGCATGAGTTACATTAAAAATGGATCACACGGCCAAGGCCAATTTGAGCCGAGTGGGCCACACAGACACACACGGGCGTGTGGGCCCATTTTTCCCGGAATGTTTCTTAGGTTGCAGGGGTCGCCCAAGTCGACTGTGAACCTACTGTAAGGTCGGTAAGCGCTACTTAAACCCCTAAATGTGTGAAATTAACTGAATGATATATGTACTGAGGATGTTAATATCTGAACTGAATATATGTAATGAAATTGCATAATAGCATATCATCCATTGTATGTTGCATTGCATTGGGTTGGGGGTTGTTATTCGGAGGAAGTGTACTGAAAGGCTTTAAGCCTAATTTACTAGCAGCTCAGTTGCAAACTACTGTTTTGTGTCGTATTCGGTACTACTTGGAGTGTAGGGATGGGTGGGTTGATTATATCCCCACATGGAGTGTAGGGTTGGACGGAGATGGTGTGTAAAGGCTGGATGGGTAGGATTTTGCTACTACATTTTTAACACTATACTGAGATGGGCTAAGGCCCAAACTGTCACTGATACTGAAAAGGGCTTAGGCCCAAGACTGTTTAACTATGCACAATGAATTCTGATTGTTTGTTTGTTTTTGCAGGATTACACACCGAGTTTATGTAAACTCACCCTTTTTGTTTAATGTGCACAGGTAATCCCCAGACTTAAATGGATCGGTGCGACGGAGGACTCAGCGGTGACCACAGAAATTTTTGGACTTCATGGTTTTCAATTTACGTTTTTTGATTTAATTATTATTGATTATCTGGGTTGTAATTTAAGGATGCTTTAGGACTTTGGTTTTAAATTTTGGTTATTTATTTATTTATTTGACTTTATGGATTTATACCTGCTGGTTGTAGGAAATTTGGTTTTCAAAAAGTTAAAGAAGTTTCTAAATGCATGATCACTTAGACTATTTTATTAAAGCTTCCGCAACGATGGATGTTTCAAAACAAATGTTTTAAATGAATAAATACGACTTCCTAAGTTCTAACCAAGGTTTACTAAGGATAATAACATGGAATGTTTTCAACGTAACAACGAGGTTTCAAAAATACTATCATGTGACATTGCCAAATATGGCCGTAACGTCTAGGCTGGGTTTGGGGTGTTACAACACTTGTCAACTCTGACCCTACTTGTGAAGTCTAAAAATTCCAATGATAATGTAACAAATATTATATCTATATATATGTTGGAAAAATGTAATTTTTGAAAACTCTGAGGCATATTCTCGATTGGTAAAGGTGGAGAGTTGAATCATAAAATTATGGTTTTTCATTCTACTCCATGAGATTTACAACGGTATATAATAAGCTCAAAATGATTGAGTGATGAATGAGAAATTAATACTCAAAGTAAGCTACTTGTGAATTATGTTGAGAAAAATAAAAAATTTAGATCCCACATTGGTTAAATACTAAGTGTGAGATATGTATATATATGGGAATCCATTTAAAAGGTTTTTGAATGATTAAGTTTGAAACTTTGCCTCGCACTCAGCGGGTGCAAATCCAAATCTATCAGGGTTGGAGTGCACTTGCATGACGTAGGTGATGCAAAATATTTGGATCAATTGAGCTCAAAAAAGGTCTGTGACTATTTTAGCCCAATATGTATTTTATTTTTCTCAATCTCAGCAAATATTATACAAAATCTGTATTAAAAGGAAAAATATCTCGATTTGATTTTATTCCAATTAGATTGATTTTCAGTTTGATTTGATTTTATTCAAATTGATTTAAAGACTCCTTTAATGGAAAGATTTGTAGTAATTTTCAAAATTCATCCATATTGAATGCAGAAAAATAACGAATTTTTCACTCTCAATTTTTTTTCCTCTCCAGGTTTTCAAATGTTTCTGTGATAGAAGAAGGAAAGGTTTGTTCGTTGATCACTGCAAAGGTACTACTATCGCGATCATATTATTGTTGTATCCTGAGAGACAGACGACCAACGTTTTTTCAAGTACCATAGAAGCGGCCGAATATGTCTTAAGGAAACTATGAAAACAAGCCTCAACATCTAGTAAAAGTCGATTCCCTTTATTCGACTTTTGGGTTTTCCAAAATCTTGTTTATTTAATTGTTTTCAAATATGATGTTTTAAATAAATATAAATATTTGTATATATAAATATTTGCTTTTATTAATTTTTTTATTTGTTTATATAATTATGAATATTTATATTTGTTGGTTAATGTGTTTTGTCCAACAATATATACTTGTAATTTGTATATCTAAAAAAAAATATTTAAGTTGTTTAATGTACTCTTAGATAAAGTCTTAATACAAATCAACATTCCACGTTTATTTAAGTTGAAATAAAAAAGGATAAAGAGTTTTTCCCCCTTGTTCTTCTTTATTCTAACCGAGGGATGAACAGATTATAACTGGAAATTAAGCTCAAGGAATTCAGGATTCATTAATGAAGACCTAATAGCTGTTTTGATTTTTCTTTCTTTTGTTGCTAAACATTTTTGGGGGGGTTTAAATGAGTGCAAAGAGGCAGTGGTATTAAGCGTAGGCTAAAACTTGGCACCCATGTCAAGGGAATTGAAGTCAATTTCAGTGAAGCCACCAAATCCGAAACTGTGATAACCATCTATCGCATTCCCATTTTCCAACAATTCCGATGAAAAAAGCCCAACTTCACTACATTCTTCCCAGGAATCCAGGCCAGTTAAGTTCCACGACAAGTCATTGAGAAATGCATCAGACCATATCAAGTTCATCAATGGATCCTCATCGCTCCCGGTCTCCGATGATGTCCTCAATACATCAGCAGCAGTAGAAGAGACATTGGCGCATATTTTGGGCAACTCTAGCTGGTTTTTATCAAGATTTGGGTGATAATCATTGGCTCCATGGCTATAGGATGGCTCATGTTGGGTGTCTGGTTTCTGAAGAGGCTCATGTGTAACAGGATCAATCCCCATCTTAATAAGCTTTTTCTTAATGTGGGTGTTCCAATGATTCTTTATCTCGTTATCAGTTCTTCCGGGAAATCTTGCTGCTATTTTGGACCACCTAAAGATGATGAAAGCATAAACATAATGTTAGTTTATAGTAAATAAAAGGTTTCTGTTTTTTCTTTTCTTTTTTTACGTGTTCTTGCAACACTTATTCATTTCTGGTCCATTTGGAATTTGGATTACAAGATTAAAACAAATTAAGTAAACTTATACATCAGACAATGGCTATCACGTGGAATCTTCAATTACTCCTTCCATCTAAGCTTTATCTTTAGACATTTTTTCATATCATCACAGTATACAATTCTATTTTTAAAAAATTCCCTTTGTATGCACTTATTTGCCACATCTCCATAGATTCTGCAATGCAAAAATCTAATCATTATTCATAAAGACCCCACTTGAAAAAAGTAATACAGAATACGAAGTAATGGTTGAAATAATTACTATATGAATAAACTTTAAAAGCTTCCAAAGAGCAAGTTCATGATGTCAAAAATAAAATCATAACCCATAAAAAATAAAACCAACACTTTTGGTAATGATAAGAATTTATATAAAATCACGATTTCAAGTATTTTAAATGAGAAGAATAGAATTTTAAAAAAAGTTTTTGTTCGGTTGTGATCTATCTTAGTTTGATTCTAACAAAATTAATCTCTAATGTGATTACCAAATATTAAAGATCTGTTAAAAAGAAAAGAAAAAAAGAAAAAAAACTCATGCAAACAACCGAGTATAAAATAGAAATTAAGAGAAAATGAAAAAAGCAACCTATTGCCAAGGCGGGCATGCAGGTCAATAACAAGCTGCTCTTCATCTTGATTGAGAAGGCCACGTTTCAAGTCGGGGCGGAGGTAATTGGTCCAGCGGAGACGACAACTTTTGCCACAACGGCGGAGGCCAGCGAGCTTGGGGAGGCTACGCCAGCAACACTGGCCGTGAGTGACAATAAAATTGACCAATTTTCTGTCTTCCTCGGCTGTCCAAGGCCCTTTTTTCACACCAAGCTTGTCGCAACAAGGCTGCCTTCCCATCACTTCGAGAAAACTGAGTCTCACTCCCAACAATGTCGAAAGCCCCACTCACCCAACTATATATAGCACTCTTTTCACTTTCTTTGGGTAAATCACTAAATCATGTCAATTTTTTATGTGTCGACTACCTCACCTTCTTCTCCTCTGCGTGCGTCTCACTACCCTAACATAATTGTATTAGAGGGGATTTTGATATGCGGAAAATGTTAACGCATAATGATAAATTTAGCTTTTAATATTTATATTTTTTATTAATTTGATCTTTATTTTTAAAATTAAATTTGACCTTTAACTTTTAAAAGAAAATGTTAAACTCTATTTTTTTAATGAAATGGTGACTAAAATATTAATTTTAATGTTGGTAGTTTGGCAACTCGCATGATAGTCTATGCACGCCATGTTAATATAACATCATTTATCTTATCTTTCATGACAACAAATAATTCAAAATCCATAAAAATCAAAAAATCAAAATTAAAAGTAAAAATATATAAAAGTTCATAAAAATTAAAACATAAATTAGCACGGAGTATATGTGGATTGTCATGTAGTTTATCGTGCTTAAAATTTAACATTTTAGTTAGTATTCTCGTTAAAGAAAAATTGTTTCGTCTCTTTTCAAAAGGTTAATGATCAATCTTGACTCTTTTAAAAGGTTGAGGCCAAATTTAACTATAAAAAAAAAGGAATAAAGGCCGAATTGACAAAAGATGTAAACACTAAGGACTAAATTTGACATTATGATTTTAACTCAATTGAATTAATTAGAATCTAATTTCAGTATTTGGTGTATTTAAAAAATGCTTAATGCATAATTTGGTACTAGAATTTGACATTTTTTTAATGTGGTATATGTGTTATTTTTTTGTCCAACATGATACATGTATTTGTAAAAAGTATATATTTTGGTACTTGAAGATAACAATATTAATTTTAGTGTTTAATTGGGTTTAGAGTTGATTTGATGAAAATTAATAGCTAATTATGAAATTTCATCAAATCAACCTTAAAATCAAAATTAAATCACATCCATCGACTATAACCGACAAGCTAAACACAAAATTAAACAAATTCACAATAAAAAAAGTATATATTTTGGTACTTGAAGATAACAATATTAATTTTGTAGTGTTTAATTCAAGTTTTAGAGTTGATTTGATGAAAATTAATAGCTAATTATGAAATTTCATCAAATCAACCTTAAAATCGAAATTAAATCACATCCATCGACTATAACCGACAAGTTAAACACAAAATTAAACAAATTCACAATAAATACTAAATTTATTATATTCAAACCTAATAATATTAGCAATTAAATTTCATCAAATTAGCTATAAAAATTAAACACTAAAAGTTAACACCATTACCTTTGGGGGCCAAAAACTTTTGTCAAATACAAGTACTAGGTTGGACAAAAAAAATAACATAGGTACCACATTAGAAATAAATTATAAAACTCGGATACCAAATGACATATTAAGCCTTTAAAATATACATAGGTACTAATAAATGTTGAGTGTAATAGTAGGACACATTACCTTCTTAGGGAGAGAATGTAAGTTTTAATCTTAGAGATGACATTTGACCGCATTCGCACATAAGCATAAAACAAACGATTTTTATAAAACAATTTTAAAGTGCAACTTTACTGCAAGTGTATGGGTCAGTTGTAATATTTGCAGTGTTACAATGGAACACCGGAGTATTCCAAGGATCAAACCCAAAGGAGTTAGCGATTTAGTGATTCTTATTCAAAAGTGCATGCAAGAAAGGAGTCTAGCTAGCTACTCACTAATTGTTATAGTACGACAAACAATTAATGAAGTTAATTAAAACTAATTACTTAGCTAAGACAGAAAAAGACTAAATTGTAAATAACGCAAAATATAAAATTACTAAATATGATAAGAGGTGGCGGTTGGTTGATTCCATATTGTTAATTAACCCTCGAATTAGGGATCTAAATCGCTTACACTCCCAAATTGGCTCTATTTTACCTCTCGATCTCAACTTTACCAACTTAGACAAATTAGTCTGGTTTATCTCTCGATCCCACCGGTTAACCCAGGACTAAATAATTGGTGCCCAATAAGATCTCCTCTTAGTCTCACTTATCTTGATATTCTTTTAGGGTCGTCAATTCTAAGTTTTTAGGTTTATTTGCTTTAGTCAAATTTTGTGATTTAGTCCCCGAACTCAAAAACTAACCAAGCAACATTTTCATCAACCAACCACCTAAGGTTTAGTTACCCATACCATATTAAAGCTAACAAATATGAAAGAAACAAGTAAGGAAGCCATTAACATAAACTTGAACAAAAATATGAAAGCTTTGATTTTTAACTTAACAAACTTAAATGAAAAGCAACTAACATAAAGATAAAGAAACAAGAACACTAAAGATGAAAGGTTTAACAAATAAAAAGAAAGAAAACTCAAATAACATTAACTCAAAGATTAAAGAGTGATTACAACTAATTTTAAAGTCTTTAACATATAAATAAAACAAAGCTAAAGCAAAAACTAACTTAACTAACAACTTTGACGCTAAGTGAAACCAGAAAGAAACATAAAATAAAACCTTAAAACTATAAAGAAGAAAAATATCCTATTCCTAAGCTAAAAGATGAAAGAAAACCTAAAACTAAAGAGCTTTCTAATCTAACTCTACAATCTCCTCTTTTCCTCAGCCAAGAGTGACTTTCAGTATTTGATTTTTTACCCAAAAATGTTGCCTAAAGTGCCCTTGAACATTGGCTTTTGATTGGTGCTTCAAGTGGAAAAAATTTGCCGCTTTTGTCATTTTTTGTCCCCACACGATAGGGATATCGTGATACCCAAAGGAGGATATCTATCACATCCCGTGATTCAATATGATATATATTTGGAAAAAAAGTTATACATTTTGGTACCTAAAGCTAATGGTGTTAACCTTTTAATGTTTAATTCAACTTTTAAGATTGATTTGCTAAAAGTTCATAATTAACAAATAATATTAATAATTAACTTCATGAAATCAACCTTAACCCCCCCCCCAAAAAAAAATCAAATCTATCAAATTGTATTATATAAAGTAAATAAAAATTAAATAAATTCATGATAAACACTGTCGAAACCATTTTTATTTTGAAAAACGGGGTCAACTTTTAAAACAAAAATGGAGTCGCCACCAATCTTTTTTCGAGGTGTGATCGGGTCACCTTGAGATTAATCATTTTAATAAAACATTTTGATTTATTAAAATAATAATTTTGGTCTACAAAATTCGAGAAAACGGGCTCAGGAGTCGGTTACGCACGAGGAAGGATTAGCACCCTCGTAACGCCCAAAAATTGGTACCTAATTGATTAATTAACATCCTAATATCGAAATTTTGAAAAGATTTTAAAATACGATCATCTTTAAAAACCTGAATAAATCGAATTTGATGTTAAGACCTCCTTGTCCCGAAGTAATAAGATGTCACATCCAGTAAGTTAGGATACGACATTTTAACCCTCAAAACTGAGCTTGTCTCATTCATTAAAGTTTAAAAAGGATATTTGGTTATTTGGATAAAAAATCAAAACCCAGTAAGTTAGGGCACGATTTTCTCAAAGCTCCAAAGTATCGAAATTACATTATTTTTAAAAGTTTTCTTTTTTAAAATTGGGGAAAATTGACGCAATATTAAAACGATACGTAAAAACTTTGATAAAAAAACGGCAATATGAAAATACAAATAATTTATAAAACACATAATAACAATTATTTAAATACTAGCATCAATAATCAAAGACCAATGAATTTAAAACAAAGAGTATAAAAAAATATAAGGCAAAATAAAATGTAAACAAATTTAAAAATAATGAATTTGAAAATGAATAATAAGGAAAAAGAAATTTGAAATCAACAATATACAAATCAATAAATAAATTATATATATATAAGAAAAAGTAGGTAATATATGTATAAGTTTGGAATAAATAATATATAAAAATGAAAATAGGTAATATATAAAGTAATAATATATAAATGAGTTTAAAAATAAATATTTTATAATAAGGAATTTAGAACAAATTATACAGAAAACATCTTAAAAATAAATGGTATATAAAATAGATAGTATAAAAAAATTTGCAATTGATAATATATGGAAAAAAATTAAAGCAAATAATCAAACAATTTAAAATGGGTGATTTATAACACGAGTTTTAAAAATAAATAACTTGTGTGATATAATATTAAAAATAAATAAAGTATATAATTAATGGAAGAAAATAAAAGAATGATAAGAATGGTTTAATGAATGAACAATATGTAAATAAGAAAGTTGATGGATAAATAAACGAATAAAAGTAAAAGAATAATTAGTGATTAAACAATTAAATGGATGAATAAAAAAAGGTTTAAAAAATACTTAAGTCAGTCTAACTCTCACAATATGAAGATTCAACGAAATTCCTCCACCAAAATCCAACTCAAATGAAAGCAATATAAAAAGAAACGAAGATGAACGAAGAACAAAATAAGAACAAGGCACAGAAAATAAGAACGCAAGAGAAGGAGAAATTTGAGTGAATGCTCTTAAGAATTATTATTGCTCCAAACTCCAGTGTTTTACAATGAAGGGAGAGACCTCTATTTATAGTTGAGTTTCCCCAAATCCAACGGTACAGATCAATTACATCAACGGCTAAGATTAAAGGGTATCTACAAATTAAATCTCTAAGAATACAAAATCACATCTTCTAAGATTGCATATCATATCTAAGATTGCATATCCTTGAAGATTATGTTTCCATATACGTCAAGCTTGTAGATGGACATTCAACCTTTTCAAGTAATGGGTCATTCCGATCGGGCCAAATGATATAATTTTGGACTAGACTTGGACTTTGCTTTATTATTTTGGGTTTATTTTTTTTTGTGAGCCCGGGCTAAATTGGCCTATTACAAACACTAAATTTATTATATTGACAAAATCATGAGAATTCAAGCCTAATAATATTAGCAATAAAACTTGAATTATTAAATTCATGATTAACACTAAATTTATTATATTAACATTGTTACTTTTAGGCATCAAAATTTAAATTTTGCCAAATACAAGTATCACATTAGACAAAAACAAAACACAAGCACTACATTTTAAAAAAAAGTGTCAAACTTGAGTGTCAAATCACATTTTTAGGGTAAGTATCAAATCACATATTAAATAAAAATATAAGTATATACATATATACATGCATTGTTATATTTAAAAATATAAATATATATTTATATATTACATGAAAGAATATTTGAATGATAAAATGTTAAAATAAACTCTGTTTAATTTAAAAGGTGAAATATTTTTGTTGTTAACTATAATTATAGATGAAAGTTTTAAAATTATCAATTATAATATTACTATTACATATTTATTACAAATATTTATTAATAATAAAAGTATTAAAAATACTAAAATATATAAATATTATTTTTAATTAATAGGAAATTATTTAAATTATTATTCTATTTTAGGAAAATACTTAGTAAAGCAAATATTTGTAACATATATCAAATATTGTAAAGTAAATTTCCCATCAATCACGTTCTATTAGAATTATAACATAAGTAAGCACCATTGTCACTTTATATTGGAATAAGGAATGTAGTTCAAGAACAATGCACATAGTTTCCAAGAAAAGAGGTGGGTTAGAAAGATACTATTAAATATTAGGTCTTTCATATGCAGAACTTTTCCTAGATATGCAGTTTCATAGAACTACATTTATATCTAATAATCGAAGAACCACGAATAATATCTTATAGTCAAATTTTCTTTTATGATATGGAAGATCAGATAATACTTTAATCATAGAGCATACTAAAAAAATTAAAAAAATTTCACCAATACTCTGATACCAACTTTGGGGACACCATGCACTACACCAAAACAGGCTTTTAGCGGCACTTTTTAACGCCGCTAAAAGTATTAAGCGCCGCAAAAAATGCAATTGTTGACAACACTAACGTTTGCGGCGTTTATTTTTATAAACGCCGCTAAAAGTCATGACCTTTAACGGCGCTTCTACCACAAACGCCGCGAAAGAACATGACCTTTAGCGGCGATTCTACCACAAACGCCCCTAAAGAACATGATCTTTAACGATGCTTATACCACAAACGCCACTATAAGGATGACTTTTAGCGCCGCTTTTTGACAAACACTGCTAAAAACATGACTTTTTAAAAATATTTTAATTAAATAATATTTATTTATATTTATTTCTATTATATTTAAAAAATATTTTAATTAAATATTATATTATGTTTTTGAAATTTAAACTTTAAACTATATACTTTTAAGGATAAAAAATATTAATTAAATTAAAATTTTATTAAAATTTTAACTTTAAAGCTAAATATAAAATTAATAAATTTAAATTTAGAATTAAAATATTATGTTTAAATAAATGAGCACCTAAAATTCCAATCAATCCTAACGAATAATAAATTCACATATCTACCCTTTTTTTTAATTCCGTCAATATTATAAAATTAAAGAAACCAAATTATACTAAATTAAAATCAAATGATAACGAGGGACTAAAACCATAATCAGACTATAATAAAAATCAATCATTCTTGCACTGAAATGATGAAAATGTCCAGAGTCAAACACATTTCTATCCAGTAGGAAATGAGAAAAGTAACTAATTAGAAGGATAATTCAAATAAATCCTAAATCCAAAGATTCAAAGATAACATTGCAAACAGGTGCACCATTGTAAGAAGATCATCCAAATCTCTAAGTGCATCAATAAATGTTGGACACCTAAAATACCAAACACATTTAGATGCCTGCACCAAGAAGAATGCATCCTATGATCAACATTGTGATATTCATTGCACCTGCATTGCTAGCTCCTCCTAGGAAGAAGCTGACTGCACCAACAAGGATGCTGGCTCGACGTCCTTTGTTTCTAGTAACATAGGAGGCTCCAAATGTAAATGTAGAAACAAGGCTTGCGAAGTAGAGCGAAGACTTAAAAAGTGTGAGGAGCTGGTTGTCATATTTTGCAGTAGTCAGTTTTAGCACACACGTTTCTATCATAAGCACATACGTTTTAGCAATTTTACAAACAAGAAAAAAAAAAGCTTTTCTTCTTAGCTCACACTTGCAGCACTAGAAACTGGGTAAAAGATCATTGATAATAATTGTCATTAAGACTCCATTCTTATCATTTATAGTTAAAAGAAAACAAAAAAACAAATAAGCATTGTTCATCTAAGTAGGCCAGAAACATCCTTGGCAAGCAAAAGCATTTGTGAGTGCCGAGATAATTCTACATATGCCAAAAAGCCTGCAACTGGAGCTTATTGCTGCATAGCAGAAAGATGGATCAAAATTTTTAAGAGTACATGGACTTACCTTATATTTTAACCCCAATATATATTTTGGTGGCGGGGTTGAATCTTGTAAAAAGACCAATACCTTCTTGAAACTTCAAGATCCTCTACTGTCTTCAACATGTTTGCTGATTCAGCCTTTAGATGCTGCCATTCTCAGTCAATATGCACCATAAAAACATGAAATTAATAACCTGGGTATATATATAATTTATATTTACATGGGTATATATATAATTTATATTTACATGAAATTAATCCAATAGGACAATAATGTTAAACCTTACCAATTTATACATGACAATTAACAAAAACTAGCGATTCAAATTCATGTGTTTACTAACAAATGGAGGAGAATCTATATAAAGTAAAGAGATAAAAATCATAAATAAATCTATAATTAATTGCATTAAGACATCAAAAACAAAAGACATGCTAACCTGCAGGTTTTGTTCAATTGGCTTATTGGTTTCGTTATCCTTTGTATGCCGCCTATAACGTTCTATAGTTTGCTGATTGCTAAATAAATGATATATCCAAATAGCAACACAAATCAATGCATGGAAAAGCTTGTAATTAAAAACCAAACAATGTTTTAATTGGGACAGAAGCTACATGTATATAGGCATAAATGTAATAAAACCTCAAATGAAAAAAAATGATTAACTAAATAGTATCATTAAGCATTTCCACAATGAATTTCAAAAGATGAAATAAGATATCTATGTACATATAAAACATGACATAAACATTTTCAAACAATGATCAGAGTCATATATGAAATCATCTGTAGATCATTAAGACATTAGGTAAACAAAGTTGACTAACGTTGCTGTCTTTTCTCTGAAGAAATTATTGGATTTAAACATGAATAACATCCAATTATATATTTTCTAAGACTAATACTACATAAATAGATTAAAAAAAGACGTACAAATAAAATAACCATTTCCATATGATACTTCTAAGACACCCTTTTATTTTAGAAATATAGTTTAAGAAAAAAACATTGTTTTATACCCTCTATTATGCTAGCTGTATGGTTAAAACTTCTTTCCCAGCCTCCCATGATCAATATAATTTTTCTTATGCTACTGGATTATGATAAGCAGTTCTTATTATGCTATGTTTGATGTAAGCATGAATTTCTTCAGTTGACTAAAATATTCTTTCACATACTCTGTAATTATATCAATTTTTCATGACATTTATTACTAAGAAATATTTGATTTCATATACGTTTTGATTCTGTCTAATATAATCAAAACAATTACTGATGAAGATGAAACTGTTATATACCCTTTGTAGTTAATCTTGTGTCATTCAGAGAGTTGATGGAAGTATAGGTATTGAGCAGTAAAGGAGCACATGGCTAAATGGTGACTTTACCTAAGGTTGTCTGCCAACAAAATCTCGGCCGACCTAAGTAACTAAAGCAAATATTTAGTAAGCTATTTTTGCTTTGAGAATGTAACTTGCCTGCTCGTATCGTTCTCTATGCGCATCATTTGTGCTTTTCCCCTCACCATGATGAGGATCTTCGTACCTTCAAAGCCAACAAAACATATATATATGTGAAATACCAAACAGGCATTAAAACAAACACATGGAAAACATAAGAATATAAATGAACAAAAAAAAGAAAAGCAGTTATAAAAGAAGCAAATTATAAAACCCAGAAAACCTTTTTTTAACTCAACTCAATTGGATCATACAAAATTTAACTCAAAACCAAATTAACATAACTCTGAAGTGAATTGTGTGTTGGGTTTCTATGAATTGGGTTCATTTTTTAACTCAACTCAATTGGATCATACAAACGGATATATTTGAACTTTGAATGTGATTGGAAAAAGAAACAAAAGCAAATATCTTTACAAAGGGGGAAAAACAAAAATGTGAAATGAATATTAATGCAGACATTATAAGCAAAACCTAGAAAACATAACAAATTACAAATAAAAAAACACAGAAAAGTTAACCAAGAAAAATGGATCAAATTGAAATAAAATTACCTTTGATCTTTTGTTTTCTTCTTTGTCTCCAGAATGGGATCTCCCTGCTGAAATACATGGTCTGCTACAATGGGTTTGCCCTAAAATTTTAGTTAAGAAGTAGTTTGATTAGCAATGATTACAGAAAAGAGTCTTTACAGTCTACAACTGGGACATTACAACAAACATGTTATGATCTGTTTTATTACTTGTGATGATAATGTAGACCTTTAGTTTGCATTGCAAGTGACAAAGAAAAGTTAACCAAGAAAATGATTTATAGAAAGTTCATGGTTCCATTACAGGTCACCTGTCAACAAATATCCATGGTGGACAAGGGCAGCAGAAGCCATTAAATTACTTCAAAGACTTCATGAAATAATTATTCTAAAAAATATATGTTTGAAGCTTAAACTTGTTTATATATACAAAAACCTTATTAAGTGGTTGATTCATAACATTAATCATTACAAAATTTCCATTGAAGTTTTCAAATCACGAGCATATAACCTTCCACCAAAAAATGGAACCTTTAATTATATGTTTTTCCCTGGTTCAACAGATATATATATATATATATATATATACATAAGCATGAGCATACATATCAGCAAGAAAACTAGGAAATATAGCACATTTAGTAGAAACCCAACAACAAAAAAGGAACCTTTAAACCCGCCCCCAAAAAAGAAAACTAAATAATTGAACAGTCAATTATATGAAATTAAACAAACATCTAAGAAGCACAAATAAAACCCATGTCACCAACCAACCCCAGTAAATTTTTTTAAAAAAAGGCATGAAATTTAAAATTAAAAAAAAATAACATGCATATCAGCAGATTCTTGAACCACTTCTGCTGCAAAAAAGAAGGCATCTTTTTTCCACAAATCAAAACTATTTGCAATCGTCATCTTCTTCACCGTTCAACAGCTTAAAACCCAAAAAATAATTCGCTTTTTTTGAACGCGCGCACACACACACACGCACCAAAAAAAAAACACTAACAAGAGATTTGAAATTTTTGGTGGGTTTTCATTTGTTTACTTTGATTTCTTTGCTTTCTCTTCTTGGCTAAGGAAATTATAAAGAAAGCAGAGACATGGCTAAGCCAAAGAAGAGAAAGAAAGACAGACAGAGAAGAGAAGAGACGTACAAACGATTCTTCTTTAGGACAGTATGTTTGTGATGTTGGGGGTTTCAAGGGGGGAAATTAGGGATTTTAGGGGAAAGATGAGGATTTCGGGGAGGTGATTTTATAAAATGGCGCAATTTTTAAACAAATTTTTATTGTGGCGTTTTATAAAAATTATTTCATTTGGAATAAAATAATATTTTATTTTTAAACTAAAAATCTCGCTATTTTTAAAGTAAAATTATTTTTGTGGCATTTTTTATAAAAACGCTGCAAAAAATTATTTTATTTTGAACAAAATAACATTTTAATAAGAAAACAAATGATAAAATGACTGTAATTAATTATTAAGTTAGAATTATCTAAATTAAATAAACCTTAAACCCTAAATTAGCCATTCAATATACATAAAGTCTATCTATTATATATCTCTTAAATAATATAAACTATACTCATAATTTTAATATATTAAAATTATTATTATCTCTTTTACAATTATATAAAAACATATTTAATATAAAAATTAAAAAAACTAATTAATCTAAACCCTAACCTGACCCTTGAATCCCTAAATCCTAACCCCTAAATCACTAACTCTTAACCCTTAACCCCTAACTACTAATCCCTAAACCTTAAATACCAACCCTTAAATTAACCATAATCCCTAAATCCATATATAATTATTTGATCATGGCTGGGGCATGGCAAAACACGCAAAAAACTGGATAAAAAAACTGAACTGAGCACTAAAAATACTGAACCGGGATGGGATAAGATGGGAATATCCTTGGATATAGCTTATTTCGATTTTGAAGAACCAAATCTTCACACGATTTTGAAGAACCAAATTAATATTATATCTTTTACAATTATATAAGAAATTAGTTAATATATAGATTAGAAAACAGTAGTTAATCTAAACCTTAAACCATAAACTTAAACCCTAAAATCCTAAACCCATAAACCTTTAACACATAACCTTTAAACCTTAAACCCCAGCCTTTAAACCATAAACCATAACCCCTAAACCTATAATCCAAAAACCTTAAAATGGTAACACCTAAACCTTAAACTCTAAACCATATACCCTAAACTATAGTGATAATTAATTCAATATTTTAAAATTAATATTATCTCTTTTACGATTATATAAGAAATTATTTAATATATAAACTAAAAAAATCAGTAATGTATCCAAAAAACTTTAAAACTATTTTAAATAATAGTATTTTAATTTTTCCATTTTTAACAAATATTTTAAATTATTTTAAATCCCTGAGTATTAGCGGCGCTTTTCCCAAAAACGTCGCTAAAGCCCTAAGCATTAGCCGCACTTTCTTAAAAACGCCACTAAATCCCCGAAAGCTCAGAAAACGGCGTCATTGGGCTTATGTTTTTTTGCGGCGCTTTCCCAAAAACGCCGCTAAAGCCTTGAGCATTAGCGGCGCTTTCTTAAAAACGCCGCTAAATCCCCGAAAGCTCAGAAAACGGCATCGTTGGGCTTAGGTTTTTTTGCGGCGCCTCCCCAAAAACGCCGCTAAAGACCTGAGCATTACCGGCGCTTTCTTAAAAACGCTGCTAAATCCCTGAGAGCTCAGAAAACGACGTCGTTGGGCTTAAGTTTTTTGCGGCTATTTTCAGCGGCGATTTCCATAAAGCGCCGCTAATGATCGATCTTTAGCGGCGTTTTTTATCCAAATGCCGCTAAAAGGCTGTTTTGGTGTAGTGATGTAATATCTCACATCTCTGTATCTTCAATATTGGACACTAATATCAAATTGGAACCACCCAAAAAAACAGTAAATAAACTGAAAAAATTACTATTGAATATTCAATGGAATAAAAAGGACGATAAATAAAAATAAAAATAATAAAGAAGATAATATATTAAATTTACAAGATTCAACAAATTGCCTGCATGCTCATGCACCAATCCCAGATGATAAGTTCACTAATAGAAAAAGGTTTACAAACTAACAGAAATCTTAATTAAAAGATTTTCCAAATTATACTTAAAATATATTAGTGAGGGAAAACAAATTTTGGGATACTATCAATTGAAGTCCTAAGGCCTTGATATATAGTGATGGAGACGTAGCAAAGTTTTGTCCCTCCTCTATGTCGAATAAAAAGACATGTTAAGACTAACAATAGGTATTTGAGATTTGATGAATTTTTTGGAAGAAAATGGAGGAATTTTGTGGAGAATTCATGGGTTGAGTACTAGGAGAAGTGAAGAGGAAGATGAAAAAGTAACAAAGAAATAAAGAAAAAAAGAAGAAGAAGAATTATCTTTTAATTTAATTATATATAATTTTTAATTTAATTTTATTTTAATAAAAATGTGTCATGTGTCGTGATGTAATTCGCTGAGAAATTTTTTAATGAAGATAATGTTTGAGGTTTTAAGATAATAAAATTATAATTTAAATACCACTTTTAATCCAAAAATGTTAAATACTTGAATTAAAAAATATAAAATTTGAGGATTAAGTTTACATTTTGGGTCTTGGAAAGTAGCAATGATATCCTTTTATACCAATTATTTAATTTATATGTCAAATCATATAGTATTTTCTTCTTTTATATGTAACTATATTCTCTTTCAATTTATTTTACATTAATGAAATATTTTTCCAATATTGTTAACATTAACATTAGTTTATTATCTACAATAATTGATTTACGGGCAATGAAAGAAGAAATTACTTCAAAGAGAGAACAAGGTCTGATTCTTCCGATTTTATTCTACTTACTTTTCCATATTTTAATAAATTTTAATGTAAATTTTTCATATTTGAGTAAATATTTAAATAAGTATTTCAAAACTTATGAACGGTCGAATCTTCAACTGTGATGTAATTTTTTCTTCTTAATTATCTTTGCTTTTTTTATTAATTGTATTATATTTTTAATTTGATTTACAATCTTATCTATTTAATTCCAGTAATACCGAAAACAAATTCACAAGGAAAAGATAAGTTGGTGAAAATAGTACAGAACTTGAAGTTTTATAAAGCATAGTTGAAAAAATATCTAAAGTTTTTTTTTATAATAATAAGTATCTTTCATAACTAATCATCAATATAGAAAAATCTTTAGCTTAGCTTCTTCTTGTGATCTCTCTCTCTCTCTCTCTCTCTCTTTTTATAATATTTTATATAATCTTGACAAATTCATATAAGCAATACTTTAAGCATTATAAAAATAATTATTTTTGTATTAAATTTAAATAATTTTATGATTTAATTAATTAATTATTTTTAAAAACTGGTTTTAAAATTTGTAAAACTAATATATATTTCAAATTTCATTATAAAATTACAAAATAATATATTTTAATTAATATACATAATTAACCCGTGCAACACATGACATAAAAAACTAGTATATTGTAAATGAAGGTACGGAAGCGAAAATGAAAACTTTTAAGTTCTCAATTAATTGAGTTTCAAAATACTTCCTTTTTAATTATATTTAAAGTGAATCTCATTTTAAATTAAGTTTTAAATGTAATTTTTTCCATTAATAATAATAAAGTTTTTAATAATAAAAATATTTTTCATTTTTCATTTCTAGTATCATGATTTTATGAAATTACATAATTGTTTTAAAAATTAAAAATTTTAAAACGATTTAATATGCATATTTAAAAGAAATTGTTTAGTTTTACAAATTTATAAAAGTTTACATAAATGTTTAAAAATGGGTAAATATTCTAAAACACACTATAATTTATTAATTAAATATGTATACAAATTAAATATATTTTATTATACTTTAATGAAATAAAAATTTCATTTAAAATTAATTTAAGTGAAAATTTGAATTTTCTTAAGAATTTTTAAAACATCATTTAAAATTTTCAAATTTATTAAATATATTTAATTTATAATTACAAATCAACTCATGCAATGTACAGAATAAAAACTAGTTGAATATATATTTTTTTATCATTTGACTCTCATCAAGAACCCCAACTAAAATCATCATAAGAAAATCATGCTGCTTGCATTTTGATCACAACAAGAAAATGAGGCATCCATTTTTTTCCTTCCTTTTTTTTTCTTTCCATTAAAAGTGCCATTTCAACATTTATTACTAGTAGGCAGCATTTGTAATTTCTTAAGAATTGTTTCGTAGATTTCACAAATAAACTTAGCAATTAAGGTATAGAAAAAAATGTTTAAGTAGTTAATTAAAAATAAAAATAGAGCACATGCTAATATATTTTGGTACTAATTTATCAAACATGAATTTTTTATTCACTTTCAATTATTTGTTTTTAATTTTTTATAAATTAATTAAGAGAGTTAATACATGTACGGATAGAGTGAAATTTAATAAAAATAATTCAATCTAACTGTTAATTTTTAAACTAAAAAGATTAGTCAAATTACGGCGAAGTTTTAAATAGGATCCGGACAGTTACGGGCTAAGATGTTTGTATAGCATTTAAAGAGCTATCCCTTAGCTTCAAAACACACTTTAAATCACTTTTGAAAAAATAGCTCTTCCAATGCTACACAGACATCTCTGCTCATGACAGATTGAATCCCATCAAAAAATTCATTGCAAGTTGACTAATCTTTTGAGCTTGAAAATTGATAGTTTAATTGAATTATCTTTAATAAATTTCACCTCATCCGTGCATGTACTAAGAGTGTTATATAATTTATCTATAATCTATAATCTATCTATATAAAAAACATGAGTTTGAAAAAACTTTTGAATTGATGAGAATATTTTTTTATTTTCTATCATATTACTAAATTCACATTTTAAAATAAAAAGTTTAAGTAAACTAGAAGTTGGGATAATTATACATTTAAAATAATTATAATTTAATAGAAATTGTGATAATTATTACACTTTTAAAAATATTATAATTTAATTTACAATTATTAGTTAAAATGTTCTACTAATTTTAAAATAGAGTTATTACTTGAATAAGATTCTAAGCATCTTAATTACCATTCAATTAATATATTAGACTTATTTATGTTAATCATCTATTTGTTTTGAACAATGTTACTTTGCATTAATCACATAAAGTAAAATTATATTGCATGTTGAATATGTTAAAATGCATTAATTATGATATGAAAAATTTCTATTATAATATCGAAATTGACAAGTTAATTTATTTTAATTATATTCAATAATTCAAATAAGAAAGATTTTTAAGTTAATTATTTCAATTAAAAATACAATATTTAAAAATTGATTAAATATTGAACGCGTCAACTCTTATGCAACGCATGTGACATTAGAAGTTAGTATATATAAAAATATTAGTTATAGATAAACTTTTGAACCTATGAAAATACTTTTCATTATCCATTATATTATTAAATTGATGTTAGATTATTAATATTTTAATATATCAACAAAGTTAATATTAATTAGAGAAATAATTTATTTAGATAGAATCATATTAATATTGAAAAAACTTTGTATTCATATTAATTTACAATTATTATTATTATAGATTAACAACCATTTAATTAATGTTATAATTATATATTAATTAAATTAAAATTTAGCACTATAAGTAAATGCATTAATATCAAATATTTATGTAATTTCATTCGAATAACATTTTAAAAAAATCACAAAAAGTGATTTTTAATATTATTTGATAGGTTTTGCTTCCACCACACAAAAACAATGTTCAATTATCCTTGATAGGTTATCTATTAGTATTTGATATTTAATAATGTTGAGACCTGAGTTGTCCTGTATCTAAAGTTTGTCTTCATGTTAGAACAGCTCTTTGAACAGCATGTTTAGTCACCATGTTCTATCTCTTGTTTGAACAACTATCTAGACTGTAACACCCTAAACCCGACCCGGATGTCCATACCAAGTCCAGAGAGTTACATTACTGATATTAGGAAAACCACATTTATAACGCAGTCAAAATGAAACTGTTCAACATATAATAACCATCACAACAATTAACTAGCTATATAGTCTCCCCAACATCAAAATAGCATAGAAAGCTGAAATTACTAATAGTAGAATTTAAAGGAAAGATAAACAGATTGTCCGAGCTCTCGCAGCGCCTACCCATTCAAGTTTGAGAGCCACCTGAACTCCAATCAACAAGGAAATGAGTTGTGGACCCAGTGCATAAAAAACATCCATTCAATTAAAGCACATTTATAATATAATTCCCGAATTCCAAGATTTAGTTAGATAAGAGAAGCGATTTCATTTCAGATACAGAACATATCAGTTATATACGCAGAAGCAATTCTAGTTTCAGATAGAGAATAGGTCAGATTCATATGCAGTTATTCCTACCCCCATTCGCTACACACCATCTTTGGCCATCCCAACAGACCATTAAGGGCAATCAATGCCCAACCAACCCTACACACGATAGAGTTTCTGTCTGACACATTTATAAAGATACAGACTAGCTGCTAGACTAAAATGCGACAAAGTGCCAGATTTATATATATACGCATCGTGGCTAGCCACTGATTCAGAGTAGATTACTTCCTTCATCACAATATCCCAACCCGTGCAAATGCAAATTACAAATATCCACAACATGTGTTCAGTCATTCCAGTTCAATTCATAAGAAGATAATATAGATCAGAATCAATAATAGCCATCACAATACACATACATTTATATCATTCATATATCAGTCTTAAAGCATCAGATAGTCCTCATACAATTAAATTCAGATCATAAATACATTGTGGAGGTCAGTGATTGGGTTGGGCAATACTCACGGCCTCAAAAATAAGATTCGAACCGTATTCGGATGCCACAGGGCCTGGATACATGCCCATGTCCTTGCCCGTGTGGCTCACACGGCCTAGGTACACGCCTATGTCCTTGCCCATGTGATTTTAAATCTAAAATAGTGAGTTACACGGCTTGGACACATGCTTATGTCCTTGGCCATGTGGCTCACACGGCCTGGGCACACGCCCATATCCCTTGTCGTGTGAACGCCTGGGCATACGCCCATGTCCTTGGCCGTGTGGTCCTAAATCATAAACAGTGAGTTACATGTCTTGGACATATACCCATGTCCTTGCCCATCACATGGCTTGGGCACATGCCCGTGTGGCTCAAATTCGATGAATAATGAGTTACACGGCCTGGGCACACACCCATGTCCCTGGCCGTGTGGCATCGATAGCCACGTTTTTTGGTGACCAAAATTTGCAAAAACAAGGGTTTTCATTACGCACCTGATCTCATTTTGAAGTAGAAACTACACGGAGAAATCCCAGAATCTAATTTAACCATTCAATAACCAATTAAACAACTAAACAACGAATTATCGTATACATTAACACTCAACCAAATATGTTAAAACCTCGATGCAAAACTTCTGAAAACAAACGCTTATCGACAATTCGACAGTATTAATTCGAAACAGTATGCGAACGACCACCTCCCTTCGTATTCACGCCTAAGGAAAAGATTAACGACCCATTATTTGAGAGTTTACGCAAAGTAGTCAGAGGAATCCCAATTTTAAGTACGCAAACAGAAACCAACGAAACTCTGCAGAAACATAAGATTTTTTGACAGAACTTACATAGAAATCTCCTAACAACACTCTGAACAACTTAGGAGTCTCAATTATTTCGATACTTACTTGTCGAACGCATTCAAAAAGAAAATTACAAAGGAAGAGAAATATAAAAAGAAAGTAAATAAAAGAAATGAAAAGGAAAAGGAAGGGAAAGGGAATTAACATAAAATAAAAATGTTAACTAACCACCAGCACAAATTTAGCATTTACCAAAATTTTAAAAACATCAACCCTGAGACTCGAACACATGATCAAAGAGTAGACAGATGCTTAACCAGTGAACCAGCAACCTTATTCTTGACACATGTTTACACTAAATTAAACTTAACTAGGCAATTCAAGGATAAAGGGTATTTGCAAAAAATATTAGCAAGACTTCTAAAGATGTGACTTGAACCCTTGACTTCGATCGCATAAGCAAATTACAGAACCACAGATACAAAGATTTAATTACGACAGAAATTCAACAGTTAAATGTTAAAATTTTGGGGCGTTACAACTTTCTCCCCTTAAAAGAAATTTTGACCTCGAAATTTACTTGACTCAAACAGATACGAGTACTGCCGTCGAATTAAACTTCGGGTTCCTAAGTGGCTTCCTCACTGCCATGATTCCGCCATAGAACCTTAACTAGAGGATCAATATTCTTCCTTAATGCTTTAACGTTGCGATCTAGAATTTGAATAGGTTTCTCTTTGAACGTTAAATCTGGTCGTACATTAATTTTCTCAATTGGAACAATTTGTCGACGGATCAGATCGATATCGTCTTAGCATCGAGACGTGGAACACGTCATGAATCCATTCCAACTCCGGAGGTAACTCAAGTTGATACGTAACGGGTCCGGCATGTTTCAGAATGTGGTAAGGTCCAATAAATCTCGGGCTCAACTTGCCCTTGCGTCCAAATCGGAGAGCCTTTTTCCTCGGTGACACCTTCAGAAACACCTGATTGCTTACTAAAAATTCAATATCCTTTCTTTTTAAATCAAAATAAGACTTCTATCGATCAAAGGTGGCTTCTAGATGATCTCGAATCAACTTTACAGTGATCTTAGTTTCAAAAACTAGCTTAGGGTTTAGGGTTTTGGCTAAGTTTTCGACGTTCACTTAATTTTGTCCAACACAGTAGAGTACGACACTTACGACCATACAAGGCCTCGTAGGGTGCCATCTGAATACTAGACTAGAAGCTGTTATTGTATGCAAACTCAGCCAATAGTAGGTAATCTTCCCAACAACCCCAGAAATCTATTACACAACCTCGAAGCATATTCTCTAGAATCTGAATAACTCGCTCAAACTGTCCGTCAGTCTGTGGGTGATACGTAGTACTAAAATTAAGTTGAGTGTCTAAGGCCTCATGAAGCTTCTTTAAAATCTGATATGTGAATCATGGATCTCTATCAGAGATAATTGAGACAGGAATCCCGTACAGTCTCACAATTTCAGCAATATACAGGTTAGTTAACTTCTACAGTGAATAATTTGTTATGATGGGAATGACATGAGCAGATTTGGTCAACCGATCAATGATGACCCAAACTGAATCTTTATTAGAGGGGGTTAAAGGCAACCCACTAATAAAATCCATTATTACACACTCCCACTTCCATTGAGGAATCTTAACTGGGTGAAGTAGAAAAGAGGGCAACTGATGTTCAGCCTTAACCTTTTGACACGTCAGATAGTGAGACACAAATAGAGTTCTCGGAGGTCCCGATACATTTTATTTCCACCAGGATGCATAGCATAAGGGCTACTATATGCCTCTTGTAGGATTGATTGTCTTAACTCCTTATCATTAGGTACACAAATCTTACCTCTGAAGCACAGAACTTTGTCGTTGTTCAAGCTAAAATTGAAAGTTTTGCTCGAACTAACCTGTTGTAGTTGCTAAACTAAGGACTTATCGC
Organism: Gossypium raimondii; assembly: GCF_025698545.1. Lineage (NCBI taxonomy): Eukaryota > Viridiplantae > Streptophyta > Magnoliopsida > Malvales > Malvaceae > Gossypium > Gossypium raimondii. The sequence continues at coordinate 21,029,412 of NC_068573.1, read as the reverse complement.
TCAATTACTTAGCTCGAATCTGTTCGACCCAAGTCAGTTTAACCTGTAATTCAGCTAATAGTCCTCCATTCTCAACCAAACTCAGACGAGCTAACATCGCTCTCAAGTCGGACATCGCTCTATGACTAAATGTATCAGCTACCACACTAGCTTTACCCGGATGGTACTCTATCGTGCAATCATAATCCTTGAGCAACTCAACCCTCCTACGCTGTTAAAGATTTAACTACTTTTTGAGTTAACAGATACTTGAGACTCCTGTGATCGGTGTAAATGATACACCTTTTCACCATACAAATAGTGCCCTAGATCTTTAGAGCGAACACGACTGCAGCCAGGTCAAGATCGTGTGTAAGGTAGTTACCCTTATGTGTCTTAAGCTATCGCGACACGTAAGCAACATTTTTACCATCTTGAATCAGAACGCATCGTAGCCTAACGTGCGACGCATCACTGTATACCAAAAACTCCTGACTCGATTTCGGTTGAACTAAAACAGGAGCTTGTGTCAGAATGGACTTGAGCTTATCAAAGCTAGACTGTTGTGCCTCAGATCATACAAACAAAGTATTCTTACGTGGTAGCTTCATCAGAGGTGATGCAATCAGAGAAAATCCCTCGACAAACCTTCGGTAGTAACCTACTAAGCCTAGGAAAATACGAAGCTTAGGTACATTTTTTGGCTGCTTCCATTCAACTATAGCTTCTATTTTCTTGGGATCAACTTGGATCCCTTCCATGAGTACCACATGGCCAAGAAAAGAAACTTCCTGTAACCAAAAACTCACACTTACTAAACTTAGCATACAATTATTTTTTTCGGAGTATCTAAAGTACAATACGAAGGTAAGTATCATGCTCAGACTCAGTCTAGGAATAAATTAGGATGTCATCGATAAAAACCACTACAAATTGGTCTATGTACTGTTGGAACACCCAGTTCATTAAATCTATGAATGCTGCCAGGCCATTCGTCAAGCTAAAAGGCATTACCAGGAATTCGTAGTGTCCATAACGAGTCCTAAAGGCGGTTTTGTACACATCAGTCTCTTTGACCTTGAGTTGATGGTAACCAGAGCGCAGATAAATTTTGGAGAAAATAGATGCCCCTCTAAATTGGTTGAACAAGTCGTCAATCCTCGGTAACGGGTACTTATTCTTAATTGTCAACTGGTTCAACTGCTGATAATCTACGCACATTCTCATCGATCCGTCTTTCTTCTTAAAAAATAATACCGATGCCCGCCACGGAGACACACTTGGTTGAATGAAGCCCATATCAAAAAGTTCCTGAAGGTGCTCTTTTAGCTCGACTAGCTCCTTCGGTGCCATACGATAGGGTTCAACGGACATCAGATTAGTACTCAGTAACAGATCAATGTCGGACTCCACCTCTCTATTCGGAGGTACTTTGGGAAATTCCTCGGGAAAGACATCCAAGAATTCCCTCACAGTGCGAATATCTCCCATAGAAAGCTTTGCGGGAAGAGAATCAGATATGAAGGCAAGGTATGCCTCGCACCCCTTTCAGACTAACTTGTCAACCATAAGAGCGGTTACATTAGAGAGGTAATCTCGACGCTCACCAACCATAACCACCTCGTTATTCTTATTCATTCTCAGAGTGACTCTTTTAGTTGCACAATCTAGACTGACCCGATACTATACGAGCCAATCCATTTCTAGAATGAAATTAAATTCATTAAAGGGTAACTCCATTAGACCAGCCAAAAATACCATACCTTGAATCTCTAAGGGTACCCGCCTGTATACTCTATCAACCCAAACTGACTGATCCAAAGGACTAATAACAGAAAACTCTCTAGCAGTATTTTTGAGAGTTATACCCAAATTTGCTGAAACAACACTAGTTATATACGAATGAGTAGATCCAATATCAATGAGAGCATAGTACATAACAAAATGAATAAAGAATGTACCTGTAATGACATCAGCATCATCACTATCATCGTGGCATCTCGCCGCATAAACCAATGCCGGCTGTTGAGCCTCAATCTGACCTGGACCTTTACTTGGTGCTCTTTGTCCTCTTCCCGAACCATTACCCCCTCTATCAGTACCATGACCCCTAGGTGGTTACTGGACCACTTTCAGAGGCTGAACAGAACCCAGAGCTGGAGTCTGTGTCGTAGCTGGTACTTGATCTAGTTGACGGGGACAATCCTTAACCTAAAGCTCTATCGACCCGCAACAGAGGCACGCTCCTAACTTCCTCCAGCACTCGACTGGATGATGTTTCCCATATCACTATAGATTTGAATCTCAGGCTTCAAGGGCCTACCAAATCTCACCCGTTTCTTAGGGTGCTGTCCAAAAATAGAGGGACCCAAATCCTTCTTAATCTTACTTTAATCCCTCTTGCGGTCACGTTGCTCGTGCTTATTACGCTTTACCTCTTCCACTATCTTTTCTTTATCAACCAAAACCACAAAAACCCACTCCCTCTAAGGAGCTATCAGAATCCACAGATCATATCGCAGTTCTTCCTTAAATCTCATGCATTTATTGTAGTCAGACGCTACCAGTGCTCGTGCATACCTATTCAGTTGCAGAAACTTAGCTTCACATTCAACCACAGATTGGTCGCCCTATACTAGACTCATCAACTCGCATTGTCGAGCCTCCACATAACTCGCACCGACATACTTACTCTGGAAGGTATTCTTGAAATAATCCCAATTAATCTGTTCGGGCTGAGCACCTTGCTCAACTATCAGCAACCACTAATAAGCCTCATCCCGAAGTAGGGACACAACACCCCTTGATATTTGAGTGGGTGTGCAATCAATGTCGGTCATGATACTCTCGGTAGCCTCGAGCCAATACTTAGCAACAGTAGGGGTGACTCTAATGATGCCCCTGAATAATTTAGCCTCATTCGACCGAAGTCGTTCAGTAATCGACCGTCAGCCTCTCGATCTAGAATAGGTCCCCGTGACCCTTTCTAATGCCCGAATCATAGCCTAAGACAATGCGTCGTCCCCAGCCGTTGGAGTCTAGGACTCCGTCTCAGTAGTAGGAGTACCAACTTTCTCATTGGTCTCCAAGTTGGGCATACTACCCATAGAGGATGACTTCGCTCGAGCTCCTCCTCGACGTCCTCGGCGCCCATGAGTTCCACATCCACAACTACCAATAGATCAATTCAGGCTTCCAATAGAATAATCTCACTAGTTCACATTAATCCAATTAACCAAATACCAGGTTATGCAATACAGTGTTTTAGTTAACCATTATAACAAAACAAAAATACTTACAAGTTCGGCGTCGGAGGCTCAATCATTTACTAATGTTTCACTTTTCAGATTAACTCAGATGCAATATTTTCACTTAACTACCTTTTATCACACATTATGAGCCTTAACATAGGTTGAGTGTTGACAAACATGGCTCTAATACCACTAAATGTAACACCCTAAACTAGACCTAGACGTCCAGACCAAGTCTAGAGAGTTACATTACCAATATTAGGAAAACCACATTTATAATACAGTCAAAATGAAACCATTCAACATATAATAACCATCACAACAATTAACTAACTATATAGTCTCCCCAACACCATAATAGCATAGAAAACTGAAATTACTAGTAGTAGAATTTAAAGGAAAGATAAACAGATTGTCTGAGCTTTCGCAGCGCTCACCCGTTCAAGTCTGATAGCCATTTGAAATCCAATCAATAAGGAAATGAGTTGTGGACCCAGTGCGTAAAAGACATCCATTCAATTAAAGCACATTTATAAGATAATTCTCGAATTCCATGATTTAGTTAGATAAGAGAAGCGATTTTAGTTCAGCTATAGAATAGATCAGTTACATACGCAGAAGCAATTCTAGTTTCAGATAGAGAACAGATCAGATTCATATGCAGTTATTCCTACCCCCATCCGCTACACACCATCTTTGGCCATCCCAACACACCATTAAGGGCGACCAATGCCCAACCAACCCTACACACCATAGAGTGTCTGTCTGACATGTTTATAGAGATACTGACTACCTGCTAGACTGAAATGTGACAAAGTGCCAGATTTATATATATATACGCATCGTGGCTTAGCCACTGATTCAGAGCAGATTACTTCCTTCATCACAATATCTTAACTCATGCAAATGCAAATTACAAATATCCACAACATGTGTTTAGTCATTCCAGTTCAATTCATAGTGAGTTACACGGCCTGGACACGCACCCATGTCATTGGCCATGTGGCTCACATGGCCTGCGGACATGCCCATGTCCCTGACCGTGCAATCCTAAATCATAAACAGTAAGTTACACTGCTTAGACATACGCCCAAGTCCTTGACCGTGTGGTCCTAAATCATAAATTGTGAGTTACATGGCTTGGACACATGCCCATGTCCTTAACCGTGTGAACCCTGTACTAAGATGGCCTCACACGGCCTTGGCACATGTCCGTGTGGCTCAAATTCGATGAACTGTGAGTTACACGACCAACCGCATGGCCTGGGCACACGCCCATGTCCTTGGCCGTGTGGAGTCGACAACCATATTTTTCGGGGACTGAAATTCACAAAAATAGGGGTTTTTAGTAGGGACCTGATCTCGTTTTGACATATAAACTACACGGAGAAATCCTAGAACCTATTTAACCATTCAACAACCATTAAAAAAACTAAACAACATATTGTCACATACAATAAAACTCAACCAAATATGTCGAAACCTCGACGCAAAACTTATGACAACAAACGCTTACCGACAATTTAGCAGCACTAATTCGAAGCAACACGTGAAGGACCACCTCCCTTCATATTCAAGCCTATGAAAAATATTAACGACCAATTATCAGAGAGTTTACACAAAGTAGTAAGAGGAATCCCCATTTTAACTACGCAAATTGAAACCAACGAAACTTTGCAGAAACATAAGATTTTTGATAAAACTTACACATAAATCTTATTCTGATACTCGCTTGTCGAGCGCAATCAAAAAGAAAATTCCAAAGGAAGATAAATATAAAAAGAAAATAAAAGAAAATAAAAGAAAAAGGAAAGGGAGGGGAAAGGGAATTAACGTGAAATAAAAATGTTAACTAACTACCAGCACAAATCTAGCATTGAACAAAATTTTAATAACATCAACGCTGAGACGCGAACACATGATCAGCGAGTAGACATATACGTAACCAGTGAACCAGCATGCTGGAAACACAAATTTATGTGTTTTTACATGACCTTTTTAACTTAAAATAATGATAATTCGGTTAAATTATTTTTGAAAAATAATTAAATATTATAAAATAATTAAATTATGTTAAAAATATTAACATGATGAATTTTAATTATTTTATATTTAATTTTGATTAATTTTGACTATTTTTGACAGATTCGCACAAAGGGCGAAAATTGGCTCGGCAAACAATGCTCGAAGAATAAAATCGAGAAGCAAATTGAAGCATTGAGGAAAATTTATTTCTAGCCTATGATGGTACAAAAATGTGTGCTAATTAATTTTAATTTATTCCCAAATTAATTTGCGCTAAATAAATTATCATTAATTAATTATGGAAAAAAGGGTCCAGTTGAACCGAATCTAGTGAATCGAAGCAACCACTGATTGGGCTGTCTAGAACCATCCATATGCTGACCCAAATCAGCATTTTAGTTGACTAAATAAGCTTGCAAAGAAGCCCTTGAAGAACTTTCAACCTTGCATTCAAACCCCTCCAAAAAATGTGGCTTTATGGATTTGCCCCAGGCTATTTTTAGCAAAGTTGAATCTTTGGCTGATGAAATTTGCTATTTTTAGCAGCCACAATCAGCTATAAAAGCCACCCCTTGCTGATCATTCAATTCATCCCTCACACTCTCATTCTCGCTTCTCCTCTCTCACTTTCTCTCAACTTTTCCTTACTATTTTCCCTTTTGTTCAAGTGCCGATTTCTTCTCTTGGGAAAGAGGTCCTCATCAGCCATTGTTGAGCAGAAATTAAAGTGTTCATAAGCCACCTTGATAGCCGAGGACAACGGAGAACAGAGAACGGAGAAATCAGTCAAGCCACGAAGAAACACTAGATTTGCTTATTGTTCCCTATCTCTTTAAATTTTGTTCTTGTTTTGAAAAACATGTTTATGAATATTTATGCTATTGAAATGGTTATTTTGATCAATCTAGCTTAAATTTAATCCATGTTGGGTTGATTATATTTTGCCTGCTTGAATTATTGAAATTGTGTTTGTGATATTATAGGCCTTGGTAAGATGCTTGATTAAGTAAAATCATGCCTAAGTTATTATTGCAATATTAATTGTTAGATAACTAATGAATCAATTATTAAATCGTATTGAAATTGTAATTAGTCAACACAATACTTAATCAGTGCATGTTTATTCTTCTAAGGTAGTTGAAGTTAATTTCGCATTGTATTTGGCGATACATATGCCTTGCATAACTTACAAGATTATTGTGATTAAACTGTTTCAAGGTAGAAATACTCTGTTACCTCACTTGATCTTTTATATGCTTGTGAAGATTGATTAATCGCTTGGATTGACATTGAAAAATGTTCAAGAGATTGATTAATTTAATAAGTATGTATAAGCAGTAGTTAGCAAATTACCGAGTTGCCGTGAATTTGTTCGTAGCAGTATAAACATAAGTTTAATAATTCTAAGTTAAAGGAATGTAATTAATCCAACACAATTATATCATCTTGATTAAACCTTGTTTGAAATCGTGCATTAGAACCGTTTTATTTTTAAATTTATTTTTTTTTTAGTTTTTAACCCTTAGTTTTTAATCATCTTTAAACCAAAATATTTTCCATCACCAAAGTGTTTTAACATTAATTTAATAAATATTCTTTTTTACAGTCCCTGTGGGTACGATAACTCGACATTTACTTGTCACTTTATTACTTGTTGCGATTGTGTACACTTGTACATTTTTGCCGTTCCAAGTTTTTGGCGATGTTGCCAGGGACTGTTTTAAAAAAGCCATTATTTGTGAATCTATTTTTACATTTTGGTTCACTTATTTTCCTGTTTTAATATTTACTTAATCTTTCTATGATTATTTCAGGTATTTATGAGTATTGACCAGATTATCGACTTACTCCTTATGGACCCTAAAATAGAACGAACCTTTCGACAGCGAAAAAGACAAGCGAACTAGAGAAGGATCGAAGAGATAAACTTTAAGAATATGAATCAAGGAAATGGAGCAAACCTTGCTCAGAATCCTATCCTTATTGCTGATGATAGGGATAGAGCTTTACGACAGTATGCCGTGCCAGTATTTAACGATCTTAATCTAGGTATTAAGAGACCCGAAATCGACGCACAACAATTCAAGCTGAAGCCAGTCATGTTCTAGATGCATCGACTGTGGGCCAATATAGTAGAATGCCTACTGAAGATCCTCATCTTCACTTAAGACTATTTATGGAAGTGAGCGATTCTTTCAAGTTAGTCGGAGTACCCGAGATGCATTACGACTGAAGCTGTTCCCATATTCGCTAAGAGATAGAGCTCATGCCTGGTTGAACTCATTGCCACTGAACTCCATTTATACCTGGCAAGATTTAGCCGAGATATTACTCATGAAGTATTTCCCGCCGAGCAAGAATGCCAAGTTGAGGAATGAGATCACCGCCTTCCAACAAATGGATGATGAGTCCCTGTATGAAGCATGAGAAAGGTACAAAGAGTTATTACGAAAGTGCCCTCATCATGGAATCCCACATTGTATTAAACTTGAGACATTCTATAATGGTCTCAACGCTCATACGAGGATGGTAGTGGATGCCTCTGCTAATGGTGCTCTCCTTTCTAAGTCTTATAATGAGGGTTACGAAATTATTGAGACGATTGCCAGCAACAATTATCACTAGCCAACCAATCGAGCAGTGTCAGGAAGACGAGTCGCTGGAATACAGGAAGTGGACGCTCTCACTTCACTCGTATCTCAAGTATCTTCAATATCCTCAATGCTTAAGAATCTTACCACTAATGGCTCTAACAGTTTTGCAGCCCAACCACCTAACCAATTTGAGAATATAGCTTATGTGTATTGTGGGGAAGGACATTTGTTTGAAGAATGCCCATCGAACCCCGAATCTATATATTACATGGGTAACCAAAATCAAAATCGAGGGAGGCAAGGACTGTAATCCAACTTTTATAACTCATCGTGGCAAAGTCACCCGAATTTTTCCTAGAGTAACCAAGGGGCTGGAACTAGTAACACTTACGCCCAACCTAGACCAACTTAGCTACCTAATTTCCCCCAACAAGTTCAAAAACCAACCCAAGCGTAACCTTCCAATATAGCTTAGAGAATCTATTGAAGGCGTACATGGTGAAAAATGATGCCACTCTAAGGAATTTGGAGAATCAAGTGGGCCAGCTTGCTATTGAACTCAGGAACTGAGCACAAGGTGCTCTACCTAGTGACACGGAGAATCCTAGAAATCTAGGGAAGGAACATTGTAAAGCGTTGGCATTGAGGAGCGGAAAGACAGTAGAGCCCAACATTGTCGAAGTTGAAAAGGAGCCAGCTGTCGCTCAAGATTCAGAAGAAGTTCAACCAAGTGTTGAAATTCCAGTTTCACCAGAACAAGAATTTGCAACACCTGACAAAGTAACCTCAGGACTAGCTAATTCTGATCAACTAACAATGTCGTTAGATGCAGAATTACTGCCAAAGACAAATCAACCAGAATCAGTCCCAGTAATGAAACCACCACCACGCTACCCTCAAAGACTTTAGAAATAGAAGTAGAAGATTCAATTCAAGAAGTTCCTTGACGTACTCAAGCAACTTCACATCAACATCCCATTGGTTGAAGCACTTGAGTAAATGTCGAACCACATCAAGTTTATGAAAGATATCTTGTCTAAGAAACGAAGACTAGGAGAATTTGAGACGGTAGCTCTGACGAAGGAATGAAGTGCATATCTTCAAGACAAAATACCCCTAAATTTGAAGGATCCTGGATTTTTTACCATATCGTGCAACATTGAAGGAACATATTGTGGTAATTCATTATGTGACTTAGGTGCAAGTATCAACTTGATGCCTATGTCAATATTTAGAAAGTTGGAGATAAGAGAAGTTAGACCAACTACAGTTACGCTTCAACTAGCAGATCGATCCTTAGCACATCCAGAAGGAAAAATCGAGGACGTATTGGTATGTGTAGATAAGTTTATCTTTCCTGCTGACTTTGTAATTCTAGATTTTGAAGCAGACAAAGAAGTACCAATCATCCTAGGAAGGTCGTTGCTAGCAACTGGAAAGACCCTTATTGATGTGTAGAAGGGTGATCTCACTATGTGTGTTCAGGATGATCAGGTAACATTTAACGTTTTTAAGTCTATGCGATTTCCTGACACAATAGATGGCTACTCTTGAGTGACCGATTTAGAGGATTTAATAGTGGAGAAGCAACTCAACTGTGTTAAGGACCCACTGGAAAGAATTTTAACATCGGATCTTCCAAATGATGAAGAGGAGGACGAATACTTAGCTTTGCTTGAAGCTAATCAAAGGGGATTTAATCTGCAAACCCGTTTTGAAGCTTTGGAGTTAGAAAAGAGGGATTATTCCCAACCAAAAGCGTCCATCGGGAAGCCACCTAAATTAGAATTAAAGGTATTACCTTTTTATTTAAAATACGTTTATTTAGGTAACGCTTCTACTCTGCCCGTGATTGTTTCAGCAGAATTGATTACTAAGCAAGACGAGAAACTTATCTTAGTTCTAAAATAATTCAAGAAGGCCATCAGATGGACCATAGCCGATATTTACGGTATTAGTCCATCTGTATGCATGTACAAGATTATCCTGAAAGAAGGAAAAAAATGGACGATCGATGGACAACGGTGACTGAACCCCATCATGAAGGACGTACTAAAAAAAGAGATCATCAAGTGGTTAGATGCGGGTATCATCTATCCCATCTCAGATAGTTCATGGGTAAGCCTAGTCTAGTGTGTGCCAAAAAAAAAAGGTATCACGGTCGTGAAGAACGAGAACAACAAGTTGATACTAACTAGAACAGTTATGGGATAGAGAATCTACATCGATTACCGGAAGCTGAACAAGGCAACTAGGAAATATCACTTTCCTTTGCCTTTCTTGAACCAGATGCTGGATAGACTCACAGGACGAGATTAATACTGTTTTCTCAATGGATAATCAGGGTATAATCAGATTACAGTAGCATCAGAAGATCAACACAAAACAACATTCACCTGTCCGTACGGTACGTTTGCATTTAGACGCATGCCATTTGGTTTATGTAATGCACCTACTACATTTCAAAGATGTATGATGTCTATTTTTACTGATATGGTTGAGAAAAATTTGGAAGTTTTTATGGACGATTTTTCAGTATTCAGAGATACTTACGATGATTGCTTAGCCAATCTGAATAAGGTACTAAGGCGATGCGAAGAAACGAATCTCGTACTCAACTGGGAAAAGTGCCATTTTATGGTACGAGAAAGAGTTGTTCTAGGGCATCGGATAACGAGACATGGGATCGAGGTAGGCAAAGCAAAGGTAGACATTATTGAGAAACTCCTACCTCTAACATCTGTAAAGGGTGTTAGGAGCTTTTTAGGCCACGCTAGTTTTTATCAAAGATTTATCAAGGACTTCTCCAAAGTTGCTAAACCCTTATGCAAATTATTGGAGAAGGACTCTATATTTAAGTTTGATGAGGAATGCTTAAAATCCTTCAACGATTTGAAGAGTCGATTAGTCACGACACCCATAATCGTCACACCAGACTGAGATTTTCCATTCGAATTGATGTGTGACGCAAGTGACTTCGCTTTTAGAGTTGTTTTGGGCCAGCGAAGGAACAAAGTTTTTCATCCCATCTACTACACAGGTCGAACCCTAACAGGAGCTCAACTGAATTATACGGTAATAGAAAAATAGTTACTTGCTATTGTGTTTGCTTTCGACAAGTTTCGATTTTATGTGGTAGGTACCAAAGTGACTATCTATACGGACCACTCGGCAATTAAGTATTCACTTGCGAAGAAAGATGGTAAATCGAGGCTGATCCCATAGGTACTTCTACTTTAAAAGTTCGATCTAGAAATTCAAGGTCGAAAGGGAGTCGAAAATCGAGTAGTAGATCACTTGTCCAGATTGGAGCCACAAGAAGGGAATTCTCCTTTTATACAAATTCAGGAGACGTTTCCAGACGAACATATATCCTGAAGCTAAATCATGTCCATAATACCCCTTGGTTTGCTGATATTGCTAACTATTTAGCTTGTGGTTTGATGCCAATGGATAAGACGTATCAACAAAGGAAAAAGTTTCTTCACAATGTGAGTGAAATAAGAGGGGTTTATAGTGAGTGAAAGAAGAAGATGGAAAGGCGTGGTTTTTCTGAAGGGAAATAAAGCTGGCAGGAATAATTGCATCCAATGAGAAGTGGGCCTACTCAGAAAGATCAGATGGCTAGGTTACTTTTGATCAAACAATGGGATTTGAAATTTCTGATCTGCCCTTTCCTGAGTCAGAAGTGATAGTATAATAGTAAGAACTGCGTTTACAATAAAGCCCAAGTGTGTCGATAATGATACCTAATTATTCTGCAAAAATAGAAAAAAAATAAAACATACTTGAACAAAAATATAATAAAAAGAAAATCACAGAATAAATTTCATAAGAATTAAGATTTTTCGACTAATTTAATGGTCTCTGCTTGCTTGTGATCAATATTCTCAAAATAGTGTTTCAACCGCTGTCCATTCACTTTGAACTGGTGTCCATCATGTCATGCCATCGTTTGGTCTTTTCTTTGTAAATTGAAACATTTTCATAAGCATTTCGCCTAATCTCCTCTAGTTCAGTGATATCCAACAGCCTTTTCTTTCCATTAGCTTCATAGTCCATGTTCAATTGTTTAATTGCCCAAATTGCTTTGTGCTCCAGTTCAACTGGCAAGTGACATGCTTTTCGAAAAACCAATTGATACGGCGACATCCCTAATGGATTTTTGTATGCTATCCACAATGCCCATAAAGTGTCATCCAATCTGGAAGACCAATCTTTCCTCGAAGGGTTCACAACCTTCTCAAGAATATTTTTAATTTGTTGATTCGATACTTCGACTTGTCCATTAGTTTGTGGATGATAAGTAGTAGCCATTCTATGATTAACTCCATATCTCTTCAGTGCGGCTACCATTTGGTTGCAATGAAAGTGTGTACCCTGATCACTAATCAATGCCCTTGGTGTGATAAAGCGTGTAAGTATATACTTGTGAAAAAATTTAAGCACTGTATTTGCATCATCCTTTGGGACTACAATAGCTTCAACCCACTTCGAGACATAGTCAACAGCTACTAATATATAAAGATTTCCAAATGAACTTAGAAATGGTCCCATGAAATCCATACCCCAAACATTGAACAATTCAACCTCCATAATTAGCTGCTGGAACATTTCATTGCGTCGGGATGTAGAACCAGTTCACTGACACCTATTGCATTGATTCACAAAATTATGGGTGTCTTTGAATAATTAAGGCCAGTACAATCCTAATTGGAGAACCTTAGCGCAGTTCTCATGCCACCAAAATGACCTCCATAAGGAGCATCATGACAGTGCTTCAGAATTGAAAGCACCTCCTTTTCCAGAACACAATGCTGAATGATATTGTCATTGCATACCTTGAATAAATATTGCTCATTCCAATGATACTTCACTACTTCATGAAGAAATATTTCTTTTTTATGGCTTGTGGCACTCAACGGGAGTTTTCCACACACTAGATAATTAACTAGATCTGCATACCAAGGGGTTGCATCTACTGCAAATAACTTCTCATTTGAGAATGCGTCGGCAATTTGAAGTATGTTTCCATCTTCACTGCCAACTTCCAATCGAGATAGATGGTGTGCAACTTAATTCTATGAACCCTTATGGTCTTTTATCTCGATGTCAACTTCTTGCAACGTATCAATCTTGGTTTTACATCCTTCTTCGCAAAAAGATATCTTTGCATCGACAAGATAAGAGCGATACTTGTCGAAAGTAAAGACTATACCCAACAATTCTTTCTCTATAGTGCTATAATTGATTTGAGCCTCTGTAAGAGTTTTGCTAGCATAATAGATGGCGAGAAATATTTTTCCCTTGCGTTGTCCTAGAACAACACCCACAGCAAAGTCACTTGCATCGTACATAACTTCAAAAGGTTGAGACCAATCTGGTGCAATGACAATGGGTGTGTTTTCTAGCTGCGTCTTTAATTGAATGAATGCCTCCATACATGCATCGTCAAAGAGGAATTTTCGATTCTGTTCCAGCAATGAGCATAAGGGCTTTGCAATTTTCAAGAAATCATTAATAAATCTTCGGTAAAACCCCGCATGCCAAAGAAAAATACGAATACCTTTCACATTTATCGATGGAGTTAATTTCTCAATGATTTCCACTTTAGCTTTGTCTACTTCAATGCCTTGACTAGAGATGTAATGGCCTAAGACAATGCTTTTAGATGCCATGAAATGATAGTTTTCCTAATTTAGAACCAAATGTGTGTCTTGACATCGCTGTAATACTTTATCCAAATTGTCAGCACAATGATCAAAATCATTCCTATAGACTGAGAAATCATCCATGAAAACCTCTAAAGAATATTCAATCATATCTAAGAATATTGTCATCATGCATTTTTGAAATGTGGCTGGTGCATTGCAAAGACCAAAAGACATTCAGCAAAAAGCAAAAGTGCTAAAGGGACAAGTGAAAGTTGTTTTCTCTTGATCTTCCAATGCAATAGCAAATTGATTGTACCCAAAGTAGGCGTCTAAGAAGCAGTAATAGGCTCTTCCAGCAAGCCTTTCCAACATTCGGTCAATGAAAGGAAGTGGAAACGGTACTTCCTTGTGGCAACATTAAGCTTGCGATAATCCATACAGATTCACGTGTAGGAATTAATTCATCTTTGTCGTTGCCAACAACAGTGATGCCACTCTTTTTTGGACAGCATTGCACTAGACTTACCCAATTGCTATTAGAAATAGGGTAAATAATTCCCACATCAAGCCAGTTTATAATTTCTTTCTTAACAACTTCCTTCATTTTCTCTTTTAATCTTCTTTGTTGGTCAATTGATTACTTGCCTTCATCTACCAACTTATCTTGTGCATGCAAAAAGATGGACTAATGCCTCAAATATCAGCAATACTCCAAGCAATAACTCACTTATGTTGTTTAAGAATATGAACCAATTTCTATTCTTGAACTACATCCAGTGTTGGGGAGACAATAATTGGGAGAGTATTGTTATCACTAAGAAAGATGTATTTGAGATGAGTAGGTAGTGGTTTCAATTTTGGATTAGGAGATTCGTCGATAGATGGCTTAAAAATTAGAGCTGTTTTGTTTGCTAAGTCTAAGGATTCAATCTGCCATTCATGTCTAAGTTAAATATTATTAGCTTCAACCATGCTGTCACAATTATCTAAGAAGTCATCAGTAGATGTCACTGCAAACTCCTCAGAAAGCATTGTGCATTGGTCATTGAATTCTTCCTCAATTTGATCATCTAGAACATCAACAATATGACATTCTTCTTTGTCTTTGCATTGAATAGATTAAAAAACATTGAAGGTAACGTGTTCATCATTAAGTCGTATGGTTAGTTAACCTTTGTAAACATCAATAAGAGTTCGTTCGGTGGCTAAAAATGGTCATCCCAAGATTTTGGGAACCTCCTTGTCTACCTCACAGTCAAGTATGATACAATAGCCAAAAAAATAAATTTATCCACAAGAACTAAGATATCTTTGATTTTCCTTTTAGGTTGAGCCAAGGATCGATCAGCTAGTTGCAATGTAACTATAGTAGGTTTCATGTGATCTATTCCCAACTTTTTGAAAGTTGTAGGTTCATGCTAGCTCCCAAGACGCATAAAGCCTTGCACAAATCACCACGAAGGCTTTCTGATACGAACTCGCTTACGGAAGTAATTGAGTCGTTAAAATGCTCGATCGTCAAATTAAGTAGTTCTCATTTTTAATTCAAAAAATTGGCTAAGTTATAAAAATAGTTATTTAGGTAGTGGATAAAACAAAATAAATATGATGGATGGATGGTATTTTGAACTCAAAACAAGAATGAACTCGTAACAAAGGTTAAGGACCTGATTCTTAAACATTTTAAAGTGATTGGCAGAAAGCTGGATAGAATCGAGACTTGCTATCTAGGGAGATAGGAACCTACGGTATAGGTGAACGCCACACTAGAAAGTGATAAGTTCAAGAACGGAGATAGGTTGACACCACTAGAAATGCTAGATAAGTCAGATCAAATCAACAAGAACAATAAGAGCTAAAAACTCACAAAGTCTGAAATATTTCATAAAATGTTAAGATGAATAAAATTGAACAAGTAACCTTCAAAAGGTGTACAAAACATCTACTTATAGGCTGAATATGTTCCAGACGAATGGACTTAAAGCAATCAGCTTAATTACACTTAATTGAACTCCAATGGCTGTTGAAATAACCAAATGGTCATTTGAAAACTTTTGCGCATAGGTGACGCCAATGGGCAGGTTGTTTAGTCTTCCAATTCAGCTAATAATTGGCACTAATTAGCTTAAATGAGTTTGTTCAATGTTTGATTAGCTGAAGACATTATGAGCAGCCATTAATTCCTACTTGGGCAGCCAAATAAACAGTAGCCAAATTAATGGCAGTTTAAGTACACGAACAACCCAAATGTGTGAACACTTGAATTCAATCAGCCTCCAAGTGTGAACCAACGAATTTAAAAAGCTTCCATGGTGTGAAATCATTTTGTTAGCTGAGTGGACTAATTTGAATGTGTATTTGTCCATTGAACTCCACGAACAGACTTTTGGAGAAGCTCAAAACAGCAGCTGAATTATTTCCACTTAATGCTTAAGCCAAATACATGGTCTTCTTTAATACCGTTTCATGCACTTGAGCTAGCTGAAATCAGCTTGTGTAAACACCTTTAAGCACCAAATAAATTCGGTTAAGGCACCTTCAATAGCTCAATTTAAGTTGGACAAACTTAGGACATTTTAAATAGCTGTAGGAGCTAAGACAAATTAAATGGCTGTAGTAATCAAAACATATTTAATTACTTAGACATATTAATGCCAAATATTATTAGACATGTTAATTAGCAAACTAAATATTATTTAAATTTATTCCAGCAACTAAGTGAGCTAAAAACGCATAAATTAAGTAAAGCTAAATTTGAGCTGAAAATGAGTTAGATATTCCAGCAAATTGATGCACAAGCTAAAACCGAATAATATTAAGCTCAATGAGCTTGGATGAGTTATGAACGAGCTGAATGAGCTTGTAGCAAATTGCATAGAACACTTAAATCGGACTTCTTTGATTGTTCAATTTTTCCAGCAATGGTTTCCAACCCAAACTTGCTTAATTAAGGCATGCACAAAAATTAAAAAATTAAAATTAAGCTTCATTTTGCACTTAGGCCCCTCGAGCTTAAGCCCATCTCAATGGCGACGAGTTGCGTTGTAACATGATGTGACCGGGTTCGCATCACTTTCATTTCATGGATTGCCACAAAGGCTTCCATTTCATAGATTGTTATAAAGGCTTCCTTTTCATAGATTTCCATAAAGGCTTCCATTTTCTAGTGTGTTTACGATAGAGATTTGCCTAAACACACATTTCGTAAGGTTTGCCCCTCACTGTTCTGGGTCACGCAGAAAACCCCATCAGGTAATAACATTCCTTCAATTCTTTTGATATGAAGCCATAACCCACCAGTTATGGTCTTACACTATATGGTGTCATGGCCATGGGCTTTCCTTTCAGAGATCGTGATTAAAGTCCTGAACGACCCCTTTAGACTCCACCGCGGTGAACACACATATACACTTAACAAACCTTTCATACATTAACACCAAACTTAACATACGTATCATCTTACACATTCTAGACATGTTCTTACAGGCATACCTTTGATTCTAGATTTGTTATCACATACTCTACACTTGTCAGATTCTTACAAACTATACATGCAAATCTTATCCAACATTCATATATAAACATACTCATCATACAATTTTTTCTAATCTTAGTTCATGTTTCATATGGTTCTTCACGGATGAATTTAGAATAAACATTATACACACATGAGTCAATTTAGAGACTCACTTGACACCCACGAACAGTAGCTTGATCTCTAGATCCTAACATCCAACATGAAAATTTAGTAATTCACTTCTTACAAGACATATGGATACCATGAAACTCATTCATATAACTTTTATCATCATTTAAAACTCAAATAACCTCCATGTAACACCTTATTTCCTCATCTTAACATTTACAGACATATAATAAACTTACTCTTTCAAAAGTCCACATGCAAGTCCATAATACTTACCGAAGATATGAAACAATCCACTGCATGAACTCCGATTAGTTGTTTCGACTTAACAAGAAAGATCCTTGATCGGCACCAAAGCAAGTTAACATTGGTGTTTCAAATAGAAGGTAGAATATAACTCCCCTATTTCTTATAAAGCTCACATAAATAAACATAAAACCCATATTCTCATAATGGAACTTCACACGTGTAACCAACTTTCAAAACTACCTTATTAGTGGCTTATAGCTGTAGAGAAACGTATACAAGGATCCAAAATATTTATGTATCCTTAAGTTATCCCTTCGTTAAATCCTAACCATCTCGTTAGAACGTAACGTGCCCAATAACTAGGCCAACATGGCATACCTTACCTTTGGCGATACCTTGATTACCCAAGAATCCTTGATACACTTACCAATCCTTTGTTCTGTACATATCCACACATTCCAAAAACAATCCTTCCCTTATACTCTATCATTAACTATGCACCCGAGCTATCCGTCAAAAGCATCGATTGGGCGAATAGGATCTCGCCAGACAAACTATTCCCAATTACTCACAAACTCGAGACACACCAAAAATGGGTGTTACATATGTAATACCGCTTACCTATCTTTGTCACTAGATTAGGGTTACGAGATGTTACCACACATAATGATGGTTAATCATCAAACACATAATCATAAACATGTTATTCATACATTATCGGGGTTAAATCGAGCATACAAGAGCTATAAATGTTTTTAATAAAATAGGTACAAATTTGAAACTTTTCAAAAAATTAAGGTAAATACACAAAACAGGGGTCACATGGCTGTATGGTCAAGTCATGTGACAGGCTGAGGCCGTATGGAGCTGAACCACACAGTCGTGTCCCTAAACCATACTACAAATTGATGCCATGGAATTTTGAGTCACACAACCTTGTCTCTAGGCCGTGTTGGACTAAATTGTAAATCTATGCAAACTTTCACATGGCTATGTGGCTGACCGTGTAACCCACTAATGCCGTGTATACCAATTTATACCTAAATCACACAAACCACATGACTGTGCCATATGCCTGTGTATGGCACACAACCTCGTGCTAGGTTGTGAAGCAGCCTGTGTGCACCTAAAAGAACCTTTCATGACAAGTAAACTAACCTATGATCACTTAAGCCACAAGAAACTTTATACCATCTTTCAAACCTATTCAAAACTCATCAAAACATACCCAAACAACACTTATTTAATAATCCTAAGTGCCTAACCAGTATGCTACAATTGGCACCTCAATTTAAGCATTTACAAACAAACATTCATCACCGTTTATGCCACCATTCTCTTACTACAAAAATTTTCACAAGATCACCATCAAATACCAATACCACATTAAGCAAAGTTCATATATGACCAAAACATAGTTGCTAAATCATCTTAAAGTATAACACACAAATAAAGCTCAACATTACATGTCATTTCAAGTCACAAACTTATATTTAGACACTTGTACCAAAATACCTATTTACATGCCACTTATAACCTTTCAGAAAATAAACAGAAAATATACCGAGTCGTTGGACAGATAGTGTGACCCCCGAGTTGATCTGATCAATGCGTTCCACAATGAGACCTAAATAAAGATCGGAAAACAAAACAAAATAAGCATTACTAATGCTTAGTAAGTCCGTATGAAATTCAGTTAACTTACTTCGATAAATTTACAATTAAAGTTATGAAAACATAATGTAATAAGTACGGATATCATTTGGCATCCTATTATATCCACAAGTACATCACTTAACACTTCTAGAGGTTAGTACATTATATTACACATGCTTATAACATAACCATTTAACTTTATACTATCCAAAACACATTTGACCAATTATAACTCAAATCATTTTGTTCCATTATCATTCACAACTTAAAACAATATAACTCACCTTAATTCATTAATTAAATAAAGTATCTACTATACAGTTCCTCGCTATCACAATTTAACAACATGTGAGATTATCACACACAAATCATATAACCTTTTCAACTATACAATTTAATTTATATATAAAAACATTTCTCAAGTACAAATTTTATGTAACACCTCTTACCGGTCCAATCATGAACCTAAGTAATAGGATGCAATAAGCAAATATAAACATCTATATGCAATTTATATAAATTCCATTCACATACTATGCAATGTAATAATTTAAAGTGTACAAGGACTTAATTGTGTAATTCAAGCATGAAATAGGATTGAATTGTAAAATTTCAAAATTTTAAAATTTTAAAATTGGTATTTATATTTAATTATCGGGTATTGGTACTGTATTGATACCATATTAAATATCGATACGAATCACAATTATGTTTGTTATGCAAAACAAGGGTATCAATATATATTTTCTAGTATCAATATTTTATGAAAAGAATTGATACTCATAAATATTGATACCATCTTTGCATTCTGTTTGTTTAAAAAGCTGTTCAAGTGGTGAAGTATTGATACCAAATGCCAAAACATCAATACTTAAGTATAGAAATGGTAAAGACCAATCTTTAAAATGTTCATTTCATGCCCAAAACACCTAAAAATAAAATGGTAACCATAGATATAATTATAGACCTGAAAACATCAACCAAGGGCATACCACAAATATCACTTATAATAATCATCTTAAGTCCCTAATCAATATGCCACAATTGGCACCTCAATTAACAATTCAAATTCAAATTCAAACATACCACTATATTCAAAACAATCCAATATGCCCTCCATGGCACCTCAAAACAATTAATATGGCATACCTTATTTATCCATTTATAACACCTTATAATAATGATACCTTATAATAATGATTCAATATCAACAATTCAATCATGCACAATACCTTACCATATTCATTCGAACCTATCATATACATACCATTCACTTAGTAAGCATATTTCAAACATATTACCTATATAATTGCATGCTCAAAATGCCATTTCAAATACCAAATACACAATTCAACCATTTACTAATGCATATGTTTTCAAAAAGCATATTCTTTGACATAATAACACCAATGAGAATTTCAAGCCATACCACTATATAAGTAAACCAAAACAACTCCTAAGTACATGCCACACATAACCAAGCCTTAATATGGTCAAAAGACTACAGAATCAATACTGGGATAGAGTGAGCTTCTTGCTGATTTGTCTGACATATTCTGTAAGTTGATACTACCGAGAAAAAGGAAAAAAAAATAGAGTAAGCATTACAAATTCTTATCTAGTTCACAGGTATTTAAAACCAAGTAACTTACCTCAGGTTCTAATTACACAATACATGTTACTTAGCTTGGGAAAGTTTGCCTATCATGGAAAATCAAATATAAAAAAGGTACGTTCAACATTTATCATACTATATAGTAACTCAATCATATAACATTTCAATTCATTTAATTTAACATTTCATCCTCATTCGAAAACAAATATTCATTTAATCAATCACTATCTTAATCATATCATACAATCTATTTACCCATAATACATTCCATTTCAAATAAATGTCAAACATTATTTTCATTTTCTAATTTGAATTCTTAAACCAAATCATATTAAACCATATGAACTTTATTCTCATTTCATATCAATTCATCTTTGTACCAAATATATATCAATTGCCAATTTATTATCAATTACTACTTCGTTTCATAATACAAATTTCGATTCACACTCATTGATTTGTCACGTTTCCAATTGTAACACCCCTAACTCGTATTTGTCGCTGAAATAGGATTACAGAGCGTTACTGTAAAATTCGTAACATAAAAACATACATTTCCAAACGTTTCAATAAACTTAGCATAATATATTAATACACATGTATATCGTCCCTTATTCGAGCCCTTGAGGCCTTAGAATCACTTTACAAATGATTCGGGACTAAATTGAGAACATTTGAAACATTGAGGAAAAAGTTAGAAAAATTCAAATTGTAAGGGTCACACGGCCGTGTGACTCACACAGTTGAGACACATGCCCGTGTCTCAGGCCGTGTAAAAATCAAAATAGGGACACGCGACAATGTCCTAGCCCGTTTCCATGCTTGTGTAACTCTCTGACTTGGGTCACAAGGCCAAGCCACACACCCGTGTGCCAGGCCGTGTAACTCTTGAAATGGCCTACATGCCCGTGTTCCAGGCCGTGTGCTAGGCCGTGTAAATGTCTAACTTGCAACCTTTAAAACCTACAGGAGACACACGGTCGTGTCGCATGGCCGTGTGTCACACACGACTAAGACACATGCACGTGTCTTAGGCCATGTGGACAAGAAATTAGCCAAAATCAAGCCATTTCTTTCACCCATTCAAGCATGTACCTACAAGAAATATGCACATATAATCAATGCACCAAAACATACCAAAGCATGCATAATAAGACCAATTCAATAGGCTATTTATCCATCAAACCAATATGCCATAAAGGCACCTCAATCACAATCAAGCACATATGCTTAATCTTATACATATTTGGTCATATTCATTCCTACATATCTAGCTTAATTCCATAGCAAATTATATCATAATTGACCACACTGAAACTACAACATCACATACCAAATTGGTGATTCAAAACATGCATCATCTTGACCATAATAACATCAACCATCAAGGCATTAAAAGTACCAACCATAATAACACTTATATACAAGCCAAACTTATAAACTAACATACATCACAAATTCACCTATACATGCCATTATAACCTTGGCTTAAACATCAAAATCTACCGATATATTCATTGGATAGTGTGATAGATCTCTGACAAGCTTCCAAACCGATTGAGCTTCCGATAATCTATAAAACATTGGAAAGAAAACTACGTAAGCATATAATGCTTAGTAAGTTCGTAAAACATAAAACCTCACTTACCATTTCATTACATAACATTAAATTTAGGCATAATAGAATCCAACCATAAGCTTGGCACAAGCTTAAGCACCACCAACAACACATGTTAGCATACTTAAACATAATCCGCACAAGTTTAACATATATATAAGCCATTACACATGAACATAGTTCATTTGGATTCATTATCTTCCTTAACATAACATGCTTTCAATGTAACTTACTATTTCAATCCTTTTCATAAATACACATCATGGTTCATATTAAACACTTACCATTCCTTTCCTTTTTATTCCCATTGAACCGTTTAGAATATCATCAGATATGCAGGATAGCTCACATAAAATGACATGTCATTTGTATCCTACGAATTCCTAAGGTTCAAACAGGGCTCGATAGTCATAGTAACATTGTTGGATTTACATTATTCAGTTACATAGCAATAAACATATTAGGGGTGAGCATTCGATCGAATCGAATCGAATCGAAAATTTTCGAATTAATCAAATTTTCGAATCTCATTTTATCATCCTAACTTTATTTGAAGTTTTATCGAATCGAATCGAGTGAGATAGAATTCGAATCGAATCGAATCGAATATATTTGTTCGAGTTAAAGTTAAAAAAAATAGTGTTGTTTATTTTTATGTAATTTTCCAAAAAATAATTTTATTTAAAGTTTTTAAACATGATCATACAACAAAAAATTGAAGTAAATAAGTGAATAAATAAAAGCAACACAACATCATCAACCCAAATAAACAATATGATTCCAAATAAACAACAAAAATAATACAAAAGATTATAATATAAACATAAGTAAAAGTCCAAGTAAATAGCATGAGTCGAAATAAATAACAACATTATAATAAAAAACATAAGCAAAAGTCCAAAATACAATAGAAACCTACACCAAAAGAACACAACAAAAGTCCAATTAACCAATAACAAACCAAACCAAACTAATAACAATAACACATCGGTTCAAGAACTATTATATAAACGTTTAAGCTTTTTCTTGTGCTTCAAACACCGTTGATAATCTTGAAACATCTAGTAAAAGTATTGAATGAGTTAGTTAAATAATAATAAAATTTGCAAAAATAAATTAAATAAACATTTAACTTTATAAACTAATGCTAAGTATGTTACCTTCTTGATTTTCATGTATTTTGGATAAGTCTAGCAAATTTAAAAACAAAAGTGTTAGTTAAATTATGGGAATGCTTACTAATATAAAGAATACAAAAGCTTATTTTATAAATTAAAATTTATATATTACCATCTTCCATTGTTTGAAGTTCATCAAAATAATCTTCATAAAATATAGTGTGTAGTGAATGTTTTGTGAAACTCTTTGTTGTGTTGTATGATTTTACACCTAATGTTGGTTTGCTTTGCACTTAATTGTCCATGTTACTATAAACAAGGGAACATATATCTGTATAGACTATGCTGTGATTAAAGTGGAAGACATGTTTTGTTTATTAGACAAGATTTATGTACTGTTCAAGCCACTTGATTCATTCATCATGCTTAGCATCAATAGGTCTTCCAAGATTCAGAATGTTGGTTAATTTGTTTGTATGGTACTAATGGTTGAGATTTTCTGCTGTTTTATATATATGTCATGCCCCATGTGTAGTTCATTGTGCTTGATTATTCTCTCTAGTTTCAAAACTTTGATGGATCCTTTGCTCTTTCTAATCTGCATTTTGTTGCATTATATTTGTTGTTGATATTTTTTCTTGGTTTTTCTTTATAATTTTTAATAGAAAATCATGTATTAGCCCCTCCTCAAATGAGACTTTGCCCCCTTTGGTTAAATGAGAAAAAAAAATTCTATTTAGCCCCTCCTCAACTTAAATTATGCAAATTAAGCCTTTTAGCACTTGAATAAATGAAATATTTACATTTTCAGTTCCTCCAAATCATGTAATTTAAGTATTTTAACACAAAATTTTTAATTAACTCCCAAATAAAATTTCCACCTTCGCCTCCAATGTAGCTTAGCAATCCACAGTTCAAAATCTTGTTTTAAAGCTCTTCATAAATTTAAAAAAATTTAAAAATTTTTAATCAATCAATTTTCCCAAGGAAATTAAAGCAACTATAATACTAAAACAATGAAATTATGACATCATAACTTTATAAAAAAACCAAACACACAAACAGTAAGGAAGTTGAGAAAGAATGGAGGGAAAAGTGATGACTTAATTAGCATTGAAACCTAGTTGGAACATTCCTTGAACAAACGTTGAGGAGCAAGCTAAGAGAAATAGGGATGTTAAGGTTGATGCCTAAGATGTTAGCTCTAATAGAAGTGCAAAGGCAAGCAGCAGCTTCGTGGTCGACAAGGCCATACACCTAATTTGAGGGCATCTCTAGGGCACCTGCCTCGTGAGGATGGAGTAGGGGTGGGGGTGTTGGGGTTTGGGTTTGGATAAAAAATTTGTGGATCTGCCTGAGCCTAACTTTAAATGAATATCCCCATTGTAATGTTCCATGTTCTTCCAAAATATAAGCATAATAGTGACAACTTACAAGTTACAAACTGCCAAATCAGTTGATTTTGAAGAATTAATACTGTTGAAATTTGAAAGAGGGAAGTTTGAATGTTACCTTACCTGTACGGCTCAAATCAGTTGCTTTAGAAAGAATGAAGATGCGCAGAGCTTAGCCGTGGAGGACTGGAGGTGGACGTGGATTCGTGGTGGTGGTCCGGTGGAGGTCTTCGAATTGGGATAAAAAGGGGGGAGAGAGGGAGGGCACGGGCTTAGTTAGGGATTTTGGAAGTGGTTTACTAGTTTTGTTTTAAATACACTGTAACTTTCAACTTTTAAAAATAAAAATATATGTATTGTAATTTAAAAATGAAAAATATAGTTTTTATTCGAATTATTCGAACTCGAAATTCGAAAAAAAATTTGAATTGATTCGATTAACTCGATTAACTCGATTCGAATAATTCAAAATTCGAAATTCGAAATTTTTTTTGAATTTTTCGAATCGAATCGAATTTTGCTCACCCCTAAAACAAATTACATATAGATCATAACATAGCATTAAAATGATGCATAATCATACGAACTTACCTCGATGATTAAGGCGTAGAAACGGAGTCGATTAATCCAAAGCTTTAGCTTCTCCCTGATCTAACTTCGTACAAAGTCTATCTTGATATAAATAGATAAATTCAATTTATTTAATTCCTCTATTATTCAATTCAGTCCCAAGTTCATAATTTTGCAAAATTACACTTTCACCCCTAATATTTTAACTTCTTTACAATTTAGTCCTTAAGCTCGTAAGTAGAAATTTACGCAATTTTATCCCTAACCCATGCTAGTCGAATTTATTATGAACACATATTAACTCATACAATTCATCATTTCATAATTTTACCATGTACTTTTGCTACTTTTACAAATAAGTCCTTAATTGAGATTTTCATCAAAAATCACATTGCAAAACTTGTCTATTTATCAATAAGGACTCATAATATTTCAACAAACTTCAATCATCATCAAATAAAATTCATGGAAAAACCCTAAACCTTTAAAATTTTTAAAAATTAGTCCTTGGGCTAGTTAGATTAAGCTGCAACGATCGCGAAAACATAAAAATCATTAAAAACAGAATTAAAACCCATACCATGCAAGCAAAATTGCCATGGCCGACCTAGCATGATCCTATGGTGCTTCGTTCTTTTGAATTTTGATGGAAGATAGATTTAGGAAGATGATTCTTTTGTTTTTATTATTTTAACCTTCAACTTATTAATTGATATACTAATTTAACCTGTATTAAACATCAAAATTTCAATAACACATAGCCATATACATCCACTAACTTCATTAATGGTTTAATTACCATCTAAGTCCTTCCAAATTAAAGCTCCATAGCTAGTTGACACATTTAACTAATAGAACCCTACTTTTGCACCTTTTACGATTTAGTCCTTTTCACTTAATTAAGCATGCAAACGTTAAAATTTTTAACGAAATTTTTATATGACACCGCTAACATACCATAAACATTAAAATAATAATAAAATAAATATTTTCTAATCGAATTTGTGGTCCTAAAATCACTATTGTAATTTTACTAAAAATGGGTTGTTACACCAATTACATTATACATGTCCCTATTAACCTGAATCAGAATTAGACGGATACATGGATCCAACCAACACACTAGTTTGGCACTGTCACGTGTGAATGTGTAATGCAAATGTCCAAGTATACACTTTGAATCAAGTAATAAAGTGATGAGTGAGTATCGTCTCCATAGGGATCAGAGTTGATTAAAAAATGGTTATGCTATTACTATAAATTTGACTAACTAAATTATGCGAAAGAAACATATGAAAAATTGATGAAGAGAATTAATGAATGGATTAAATAAAACAATTATGAATGAAAAATGCTATGGTAATTGAAATGATGTGGCAATTCTCAAAGAATTAGTGGAGAGGATTTGTACTATTTAATGATGAATGTTCTAATTACTCAGGTTTTATTTTTATATCATAATAATGCCATGGCAAAATCTTGACCATTCTACTGCTCAGGGATTCACTGCTGCAGTTTGGTTCTTTTGAGAGCCAGACTTTAAGCTATCATTCTAAGTTATTGTATGTCTACAGAACTCAAGAATGATATCCAGACTATTATTCCTTTCCCTGTACAGATCGCAACTTCTACGTCTAGAGTGCTACAAATATTCTTTCAAATACTCGCCTATATCAACCAATAATAATCTAATTTATTTAATCTTTTCAGAATTAAATCAGATCTAACAACAGACCATACAATCATCTATGTCTAGAGCTTACATGTATGTATTTAAAATAATTGCAAATTGAATGAAATAGTAATCTACTCAAAATCAGACCATGGGTATTAAAGATAGTAAAAATTCACCCAAATAATTCCAACCCAATGAGATTTAGCTCATAGAATGCACATTCAAATCCAAAATAGAACCATTCAACATCATCATTCAATTTTATAAATCATAAAGTTCAAATAAAAAATAAAGTCAGAATTGCAGGAAGCTCTCGCTACTCCAGCTTTCACTTTTATACTGAAATTTAATGCAAAACCCAGGGCAGATTTCTTTTTCCCTTCCTTGCGTCTACAATTTTTGCTCTGTAAGTTGCTATCCTCTCCTCTCTTTTCTCTAAAATTTCCACGAGAATTCGATGCAGAGAAAAACTACTCTCTAATTCCTCTCTCCTAAAAATCCTCGTCACCTATTTTCTTTTCCCTTTTCTCATTTATAGGATAGGCCCCTACCTCCCAACACACACCTTTTGCTTCCCCTTTTTCAGAGTGGTTTATCTGGTATAAGTATAGCTGGTTGAGAGTGACGTGGACTGAGTGTTGTGCCATCTTCCTAGAATTTTCATGGCAATCTTATTGGCAATCTAACCAACACTTTGCTATGGCATTATTTCACTTCCTTCATTTTCTTTCTGCTTTCTCTCTTCTCTTTTTCATCCTACACAATCTGCCAACAATAACCAACACCTTTCGTCCCCAATAATAAATAATGACATTTATAGCACAATCCAAGCTTTATTATGCAATGTTCTAAAAATATCCTAAAAATGCAAACATATTTACTTAGTTACAAACAATTAATTCAATCTAGAGGACTGAAATATAAATCTTTTCAAGATTATCACACCCCAAACCTACTTGTCCTCAAGCAAAATATGTATGTGTATGCATGAATGCATGAATTTGCCATAACACAGTTACCATATATACTGCAAAACCATTTGTCGTATATTCTATGCTCTATTCTCAGCAGTCTTCTATTAAAACAAAAAAAAGTGATTCAAGTTTTGTAGGTTTGTTTAGCAAACGAAGTGTAGAAAATGTTACTTAAAAATAAAAATTCCTAAATATTAATGCAATTCTGACTATAGTAAATACCTCCTACTGCACTTAGGTTATCTTTCTTCTAAACTCAGTTTCTCTATTCTCATTTATTTTGTCATTTCAAAACTTTAATTACAAATATTATGTTTTTCTAGGGAATTCATCTTGTCACATGGTTGCTTTACTTGACAATCTCAATGGAGCATACACTAGATTGCCTAGTATTACATCATACCACAATTTGAATGTAACTCACTCATGAAGCTAAGACTTTTAACTAAAAAGATGGATGAAGCAAACACCTACCTTTTTAGCTAATCAGCCTATTACTATAGTGGAGTGTCCTTCAACTATTTTTTTTACTCACTCTTATTTGAACTTGTTTTTTTTGATCATAATATGATGGACCAAACAAAGTATTACTAATCTACTCAACATTTTCAAACATTGGAGTGATTCTTATCATTTTTCCATGATATTCGTTATTACACACTGTCGGTTTACTGAATTTAAGTTTTAGAATTTATAAATATGTTAAAAGAAACCTACGATAGACTAATTACAATTATAAATAGGGCATTCTACTTTTAGGAATCAATTTTCACACAACTATCCTAAACTAAAATACTTATTCACCCATCACAATTTTTTAATTTTATCAAAGAATTATTATCCTCATCGAATATCATCGATAACAATATACTTTTCATAGTCCGGCATTTACTTGGAATTTTTACGTAATGGAATAATGAATGAAAAAATGCATGAATATTAAAAGATATATCTACTGCATACTATATTTACAACACAACACACCCTAAACCTAAAGGATGCATTGTCCCCAATTTATGAACAATGAAACATTTCAAAATGCAGAAACAACATGTTAAAAATATAAAAATGCAATGATAACAAAATATGAATGCATGAAACATATGTTATAAAATGAAAAAGATGCAAATGAAAATAAAAAGCAGAGAAGGGTGAAGAAGATAAAATGGAAAGTAAGTTAGAAAAGAAGTGAATCGACTAGGGTAAAATGTGAGAGAAATATAGTAATGACATGGGGGATAAGATTAACTTGAAATTGTGCCCTGACATATAAAAAAGAAAAATTGAGCGAGAAAAAGAAAAATAATAGAAAAAATTATTAATCTAAAATGAACTAATATATTAAATTGGCTGATTTCTATTAACCTGGGTCGTAATGTGCCTACAACAAAAGAAAATAAAAGTTAAGTAAACTTATTGAATAAATTAAACAAAGAAATTAAAAGTAAAGTAAACGAATAAAACAATGCAGGGGAGAAATATTAAGCAGTTCAAAAAGTGATGGAATTTTTATCATGAATTATAGAAGCTCCAAAGTAATGCTTTAATCGTTGGCCATTGACTTTGAAAGTAGAACCAATCTTACCGTCTTTTACTTCTACAACTCCATGAAGATGGATATGCACTATCTTGAACGGGCCAGACCAACAAGATTTTAATTTTCCAGGAAATAATTTAAGCCTGAAATTAAATAACAGGAGTTTTTGTCCAGGTGCAAATTGTCATGGTAAAATCTTGTTATCATGCCATCATTTGGTCTTTTCTTTGTACATCTTGGCATTCTCATAAGCTTGTGCTTTGAATTCTTCCATCTCATTCAACTCTAATAGGCGGTTAGTACCAGTAGGACTCCAATCTGTATTCAATTTCTTAATTTCCCAATATGTCTTATGTTCAAGTCCAACAGGAAAATGACAGGGTTTCCCATATACAAGATCAAAGGTGACATCCCAATGGTTTCTTGAATACAGTTTGATATGCCCACAAAGCTTCATCCAATCTGGATGACCAATCTTTGTAGGTGTGATTGACTACCTTCTCCGGAATTTGTTTAATCTCTCTATTAGAGACTTTTGCTTATCCATTTGTCTGGGATGGTATGTCGTGGCAATTTTATGTTTAACTCCATACTTGTTCAGAGCATTAGAAACTAATTTGCAGTCAAAGTGTGAACATTCATAACTAATCAAAGCACGAAGGGTACCAAACCTGGTAAAAATATTCTTATGAAGAAATTTTAGTACTGATTTGGCATCATTCGTTGGTAGAGCAACAGCTTCAACCCACTTGGAGACATAAGAAACAACTACAAGTATGTATACATTTACCCAAGAAGGTGTAAATAGACCCATTAAATCAATTACCCATACGTCAAATAGTTCCACTTCTAAAATAGTTTGCAAGGGCATTTCATACCTCCTCGATAGATTTCCAATTTTTTTACAATGATCGCAAGCTTGACCAAATTCATGAGCATCTTTAAACATGTTTGGCCAATAAAAACTAGATTGGAGAAATTTTACAGAGGTTTTCATGCCCCTAAAGTGCCCTCTATACAGTACTGAATAACAATGATATAAAATACTTTGAATCTATTCACCCGAAACACACCTCTGAATTATCTGGTCTGAACAATGTTTGAATAAAAATGGCTCATCCCAGTAATACTACTCGGCATCATGGATAAATTTCCTTCGTCTATGATTGGTGAGCTCAGGTGGCAGCAATCCACTAACCAAAAAATTTACGATATCGATATACCACGGTAATGCCATGGCAACTAATAATTTCTCATCTAGGAAATCATCCTGAATACGCTGAATATTATCACCTTCATTTTCTGCTTCAATTTGAGACAAGTGATTAGCCACTTGATTTTCTATGCCTTTTCTATCTATAATTTCCAAATCAAATTCCTGCAATAGTAGTGTCCGAATTAATTTGGGCTTGGTGTCTTTCTTGGTCACCAAGTACTTAATAGCAGAGTGATCCGTATAAACCATAACTTTAGTGCCCAGAAAATAAGCTCTGAATTTGTTGAAGGCAAATAGCACAGCTAACTGCTGATTCTCAGTGTGGTATAATTTAGCTATGAATCTTTCAATGTACGTCGTGCATAGTAGATAGCATTAAATACCTTGCCATTTTTTGCCCAAGTACTGCCCCTACAGAAAAAATCACTAGCATCACAGATAAGTTCGAAAGGTAATGTCCAATCTGGTGCCATGACTATTGGTGATGTGACTAGTTGCTTTTTCAATTCCTCAAATGCTTGTAAGCATGGCTCATCAAAATTCAAAGATCTATTATGTTCTAACAATGTACACAGGGATTTGAATATTTTCAAAAGTTCTTTGATAAATCGTCGATGGATTCCTGAATGGCCAAGAAAATTGTGTATAACTTTAACTACGAATACCTTTAACTGTGGAGGGTGGTGGCGACTTCTCCAGAACCTCAATTTTTTCTTTGTTGATGGCAATCTCTTAATGCAAAATTTTATGTCCCAGAACAATGACTTTACAAACCATGAAGTGGCATTTCTCTCAATTGAGAACAAGGTTGGTTTCTTCACATCGACAAAGAAATAACTCAAGATTTTTTAAACAATCTTCAAAAGTATCGCCAAACACCGAGAAGTCATCCATAAAAACTTCTAAAAATTTCTCCACCATGTTCAAAAATATTACCATCATGCAACGCTAAAATGTTGTAAGGGCATTGCATAATTCAAACGCTATTTGTTAGAATGCAAAAGTTCCATAAGGACATTTGAATGTGGTCTTCTCTTGATCAGTTGGAGCTATAAAAATCTAGTTGTACCCCGAATAACCATCTAGAAAATAATAGAAGGCTTTCCCTACTAATCTATCTAACATTTGGTTGATAAATGACAAAGGAAAATGGTCCTTCCTTGTTTCTTTGTTGAGTTTCTGATAGTCCATACAAACCCTCCATCCCGTGACAGTACGAGTAGGAATGAGTTCGTTGTTATCATTGCTTACCATAGTGACACCTTCTTCTTTAGGTACACATTGAACAGGGCTCACCCAAGAACTATCAGAAATTGGGTATATAATTCCAACAACCAGCCATTTGATAATCTCTTTTTTGACAACTTTTTTCATAATGGGATTCAGTCTTCTCTACTGCTGATAGATTTGCCATGGCAATCCTCCAGTAATATCTTATGCATGCAGATTACTAAACTAATTCCTCTGATATCCGTAATTGTCCACCCCAATGCCTTCTTAGGTTTCTTTAAAACTTTCAACAATTAAGCCTCTTGATCTAATGTTAATGTCACAGAGATAACTACTGGCAATGTTTTGTTATCTCCCAAGTAAGCATACTTCAGATGTACTGACAAATACTTCAATTCCAACATAGGAGGATCTTCTATGGATGGTTGAGGAGGTTTAAAAGAATGGTCTGATAAATTTAATGATCCAAAAATTCTCCTTGATCCATTCTAAATTTGCTTAGCTTCCATCAGTTCATCAATCTCTTCAATCATTTCTACTTCAATTAATTCAAAGGAGTCTTCATCATCATTAGAATTATTGTGAAAAATTTTTGCAAATTCTTCCTGAACTATTGTGTCAATAATCTCAACACCGTGACATTCTTCATTTATTCTGCACATTTAATAACATCTAAAACATTAAAGGTTATCTACTGATTTTAATTCTCATTGTTAATTCACCTTTTTGTACATTAATTAATGTTCTACCAGTTTCTAGAAAAGGTCTCCCAAGTATGATTGGTACCTATTTATCAGCCTCACATTCCAGAAAAATAAAATCTACTAGAAAAATAAATTTGTCAACTCTTACCAACACATCTTCGATTTTACCTTTTGGATGTGCATATGAACGATCAACTAATTGCAATGTGACTGTTGTAGTTCTTGCCTTCCCTATTCCCAACTTCTTGAAAACAGACATAGGCATTAGATTTATACTTGCACCTAAGTCGCATAATGCTTTGCACACATAATGATTTCCAATAGAGCAAGGTATAGTAGAACTTCATAGATCCTTCAGTTTTGGTGGCAATTTGTATATCAAAATTGTTGGATCTTTAATGAATTTCACATAGTTGGGCATTTGTCCCAATGCTTCCACCAATGGTATGTTGATATGTAATTGCTTTAGGACATCCAAGAATTTCTTGAATTAAAAATCTTGCTTACATTTTTGGAACCACCGAGGAAAATGTGGCGGTGGCTTTCCTTCCATTTATTAAGGTTGTTTTGCCGTGGCAGTTTTATTAGCAATATAAGATGAATCTGCTTCGACATTTTTCTGGTTGCTCTTTTCTTTTGTAGCCTACTCCACTACTAGTTCTGATTTCTTCTTATTTGTGAAATCTGAACTACCTTCTTCAATAGTGGTGTCATTAATAACTCCTGGTAGTTCTGTACCACTTTTGAGTGTAATGTCTTTGCATTGTTCCTTCTCTTGAGATCGTGAATTTTCGGTAGCACTTGGTAGTGCTCCTTGCGGTCCTAAGCTTGATGCTTTGGCAATTTACCACACTTGATTTTCTAAAGCTCTTAAAGATGCAACTTGACTTTGAATGATAACATTGTTCTTGGCCATGTATTCCTTCAATAGAACTTCCATTGATGAAGAACTTGAAGCTGAATTTTGCTGAGCATTTTTTCGTGGCATGGCCTGATTGTATCCAGGTGGTGCACTCGCAACATTCTGTAGAATAGCATTACTAGAATTTCTCACCCCTTGATTACTCAAACTGAAATTAGGATATTGCTTCCACCCCGGATTATATGTAACAACCCATTTTTATAGAATATTTACGGAGTCATAAGTGTCGTATTAAAATTTAGTTAAGAAATTTTAACATTTAGATAACTAATTAAGGAAAAATGACTAAATTGTAAAAGTAAAAGTAGATGACTCATATGGTAATTAGACCATAGTAAAAGTAGATAGAAGGCTTTGGACATTGAATTCATTAAAATGCATGATCATTTAAAGGATATGGTTGTAATTTGTTAAAGAAACTTAAGTAAAAATAAAATAAAAATGCTATCATCTTCCTAATGGAGGAACTTAGGGTGTTAAAACACCATTTTTATGAAGATTGAAGTTCGGCTATGTTCTCTTCTTGTGTGTAAGTAATTTCAAACATGTTTCTTGTGATTTCTATGTTTTTTAGATCGTTGCAACTAAGTCTAGCTAGCCCATACCTTTATTTTTTAATCTGTTAAAAATTTTAGAAGTTTCCATTGATGAATCTTGAATTTTTTTTATGATAACTATGTGTTTGATACTTTGATTATGGTATTTGATTATTTTATGAAGTGATTTTTGTTAGATTTTAAGGATTGAATTGTTAAAATGTCAAAATTTCAAGGTTTGGTAGTAAATTTGATGTACAATAGGGATTATTAAAGGGCCTATAATATTCGACCATAATTTGGTTCCTAGAAAATGGTCAATTTGATGAATTTCGGGTTAGTGAAAAAGCTATAAAAGTTTAGGGGAAATGTGTAATTAATGAAAAGTTAAGGGTCATATGAATTGAATGAATGTGAAATGTGTATGATATTAATATGTTGTATTTAATTATTATATAGATGATCAAGACTTGGATCAAAAAGACAATAACTGAGGAAAAGAAAAATAGCGGATTAGTCCCTGCGTGTCGATCGAAATTAATTACTAGGTAAGTTCATAGTATTTCAATATGTAAATAAAGTTAGACTTGAAATATTATATTATTGTTCTTTAATTAATATGTTTATAGATACTTGTTGTTTGAATGCACATTCGTGCCCTTGTTCGTACTTTAGTACCCCTGAATGCACATTCGTGCCCCTGTTTGTACTTCGGTACCCCTGAATGCACATTCATGCCCCTGTTTTTACTTCGGTACCCTTGAATGCACATTCATGCCACTATTTTTACTTCAATACCCCTAAATGTACGTTCGTGCCCTTGTTTATACTTCGGTACCCTTGAATGCACATATGTGCTTCTTTTTGTACTTCCATACCCTTAAATGCACATACATGCCCTGTTTATACTTTGGTAAACCTGAATGAAATAGTATATAACTATGTCTAATTTTGTTTAGAATAAATATTATACTATGTCCTTACTAAGTTATGTAAGCTTACTGGTTCTTGTGGATTGTTTCGTAGATAATCGTTGCTGACTTTTTGGAAGGATCAATCAAACGGCTCACACTATCCATCTAAGTTGGTAGTTTTTGTATCTCCTAGGGTAGTTGCATGTATATATAGGTAAATATGGGGTTTTGAAATGTATAGGATTTTTTTGTAATGATGTCTTAGTATGTTTATACTTTGCATGTTATGTTTGGTTTCGGTACTTTAATGCTTCACCAAGTATTGTCATTTTAGGCACTTTTAAATGCTTGTAGATAAGATTCCTTTTGGTATTTTATGATGACTTGAAAATTGCTATTTGTGATAAGTATTGATAAGTGTTTGAACTAGATTTTATGCATGAAATAAGGTAATGTTGGCTTGTTTTGGTATGTAATGTTTTGATATATTTGTGGTGCCTTTGAATGGCACATTGGTTAGGTGAATTAGGTTGTTTGAAATAGCATGATTATGTGTAATTTAATGATGATTAGGTCCCTTGAGAGTGTCCATAAATGGATGGGTTAGTTATGCATGAAATTGTTATGGAATGGCTTCATTTCAGGTAAAGTTTTAGGTTCACATGGCCTGCGACATAGGCTATCACACAGCCGTGTGAGACACATAGCTTGGTGACACGACCATGTGTCATTGGAGAATTTTTTAGCGTTCAAGCCAGTGAGCTATACGACCTGACACACGGGCATTTGTGGTAACTTAAAGAGTTACACGACCTAGCACACGGCCTGGCACACGGGTGTGTGGGGCTACTCAGTGAGTTACACGAGTGAGGACACAGGCTGGGACACGGCCGTTTGTCCCTTGTTCAAAAGTTACACAGCCTGGGGTGATTTCACATAGCCTAGCCATACGGCCTAGCCACACGACCGTGTGACCCCTGCTTTCCAACTTTTACAACTTTTTCTTAAAACTTCTGTTTGTTTCAAATTAGTCCCAAATTGCCTCGAAGATATTTTTTAGGGCCTCGAAGGTTCAATTTAGGGACAAAATGCATATGATTGATATGTTTTGAATGTCATGTCTTTTTTTAATGTTATATAGATAAATGATTTATGATTTTATTGTAATGCTTCGTAACGCTAATTCGACGACAGAGATGGGTTTGGGGAGTTGTATTTAGTGGTATCAGAGCTATAATTTATTCGATTCTGAGACTAACGTAGCGGAGTAGAGTTTAGTATATACATGACACATATACCCTGTGATGGTGTGATGCTTTTGATCCGCTCTAATATTGTATTTTCTTATAGATTCAAGATGTCAATTGAGTTGTATCGGGCTATAGTTAATGAAGCTGAAAGTAATGTTCAAGCTTTGAATCCTAAAGCAACTAATAGTGTGTTGATTCCACAGTCTTTCGGTGATGAAATGAAAAATGTATTTCTCTAAATGATGAACCAATGATTCAATGAATTCAAGCAAGCAAATCTTGCAACTTCGCCACCTCTACCCTTATTGTGCCTCATCCGACACCCCTAGGACCTCAAAATCATGTACCAGTGACAATTACTCAAGTATTCATAGATAAAATTTGAAAATATGAAGCGGAAGAATTTAGAGGCAAGGTTGATGATGATCCTACAAAAGCCGAGTACTGGTTAATGAATACGAAGAGAGTTTTCGCAGAATTGATGTGCATTCCTAAAGACTATTTGAGATGTGTTGTATCATTACTAAAAGATGAAGTGTACTTATGGTGGGACACTTTGAGCACGATGACATCAAATGATCACTTTAATTGAGATTTCTTTCAGATGGAATTAAAGAAGAAGCATGTAAGTCGGTTGTTTATTGACAAGAAAAAGAAAGAATTTCTTGAATTAAAACAAGGGAATTGGTCTGTGGCTAAGTATTAACAGGAATTTGTGCAACGAAGCAAATATGCTCGTAATATAGTGTCAAATGAAGAAGAAATGTGTATTAGATTTGAAAATGGGTTGAATGATGATATTCGTATGTTTGTGGTAGCATTAAAATTACGGGAATTTGTAGAACTTTCTGAACGAGCCCAAAAAATTGAAGAAATTTGCAAGAGTAAACGGAAATCAGATTTGTAATTTTTAGATTTTAACAAAAGAGGGTTATTTTAGTCTACTCAAATGTCTCCATCAAAGAAATTTAGAAATGACACGAGTCGATCGGTTGCCCTTTCAAAGTTCACTAGTAGAGAGAAACCGAGGCAAAGAAATTTCAAGTTTGTTACTTCTCCAATGGCTAGTGTTGGAAGTGTAAGAAATGTTGAGAGAACCATTCCTGTTTGTGAGGATTGCGACAAAAGGGATTTTGGTGAGTGTCAATCAAAGTCATGAGCTTGTTTCTGTTGTAGA
Organism: Gossypium raimondii; assembly: GCF_025698545.1. Lineage (NCBI taxonomy): Eukaryota > Viridiplantae > Streptophyta > Magnoliopsida > Malvales > Malvaceae > Gossypium > Gossypium raimondii. Next base: position 20,991,908 of record NC_068573.1, on the reverse strand, counting down.
TCTACTGATCATTTCCTTCGTGATTGTCCAAAAAGGCAGAATGATTTTGGCAATCAAACAAACAAGCCTGAAGCAACCTCACAAAGAGGTAGATGATCTAGAAACGCTAAAAATTCAACTTCTAGTCGAGGGAAGAATAGCGAGTTGATTGAACAATCTAAAGCATGAACACTAGTTAGAGCTTATACAATCAGAGCTCGTGAGGAAGCTACTACCCCAGATGTTATTGTGGGTGCTTTTTCTCTATTTGATATTAATATATATCCATTGATTGATCCTGGATCAACTCACTCGTATATATGCACTGCATTAGTAGAAAAAAAAGAATTTGCCTATTGAGTCCACTGAGTAAACTGTCAAAGTAATGAATCCACTGGGTCAGTGTGTTTTAGTTAATCAGATCTGTTACTCGTGTCCACTAATAGTTAGGGGTTATGATTTTCCCGCTGGTTTGATGTTGTTACCTTTTGATGATTTTGATCTCATTCTAGGAATGAAACTGTCTGAGCATGATGCAATAGTGAGTTGTCGAAGGAAACAAGCTGGTTTGAAGCGTCTGAATGGTGAATTTATTTATGTTAGAACAGATGGGGTCGATTGTATTGCAAATGTAGTTTCAGCACTGTCAAATCAAAAATTGATTAAAAAGGGATGTGAAGCTTATTTAGCCTACGTTCTTGATTTGAAAGTGGTTGAATGAAAAATTGAGAAAGTGGCGATAGTCAAAGAATATGCTGATGTTTTTCCTGAAGAACTATCTAGGTTGCCACCGACTCGAGAGGTAGAATTTTTTATCAAACTTTTGCCTGTAACATCTCTGATTTCATTAACACCATATAGGATGGCTCCTACATAATTGAAATAGTTAAAAGTACAGTTGCAAGAGTTGTTAGATCGCGAATTTATTGGACTGAGCGTGTCACCTTCGGGTGCTCCGTTTTTGTTCGTGAAAAAGAAAGATGGGTCAATGAGATTATGTATAGATTATTAACAGCTAAATAGAGCCACCATTAATAATAAGTACCCATTACCTCAAATTGATGATTTGTTCGATCAGTTAACAGGAGCTACAGAGTTTTCGAAGATCGACTTGAGATCTAGATATTATCAGCTGCGAGTTAAAGAGCAAGTGTACCAAAAACTTCATTCAGAACTAGATATGGTCACTACGAATTCCTGGTGATACCTTTTAGTTTGACTAATGCTCCTGCGGCATTCTTGGACTTGATTGATCAAATATTTTAGCCATATTTAGATCAGTTTGTTGTGGTATTCATTGATGACATTCTGATTTATTCACTAAACGAGTCAGACCATGTCGAACATTTAAGAGTTGTGATGCAAACATTACGTGAAAAACAACTATATGCGAAATTCAGTAAATGTGAATTCCAGTTACGAGAAGTTGATTTTATGGGACATGTTATATCTACTATTCGAATCAAGGTTGATCCGAATAAAGTATCTATGATTTCTGATTGGAAAATTCTGAACAATGTTTCTAAAGTTTGAAGTTTCTTGGGATTAGCCGGATACTATTGACGATTTGTTAAAAAAATTTCAATTGTTGCTTTAACTATGACCAGGTTACTGCCAAAAAATGTCATATTTGTTTGGTCTGATAAGTGTCAACAGAGTTTTGAATAGCTGAAAAACATGTTAACAAAGGCTCCAGTATTAACTCAGCCTGAATCTGGGACAGCATATGTTATTTACAGTGATACGACTCTCAATGGTTTAGGTTGTGTGTTAATGCAGTCAGGGAAAGTAGTAGCTTATGCTTCTCGACAGTTAAAGTCGCAAGAAAGAAATTATCCTACTCATGATCTCAAGTTGGCCATGATTGTTTTCGCTTTAAATATATGGAGGCATTATTTATACAGCGAGAAATGTCACATGTATATTGATCACAAAAGCTTAAAATATTTAAAGACCTAGAAGGAACTGAATCTGAGACAACGATGTTGGCTAGAGCTACTAAAATATTATGATTTTGTTATTGATTATCATCCGGGAAAGGCTAATGTGGTTGCGGATGCACTTAGTCGAAAGTCATCATTGTTTGTACTTTGAGCGTTGAATGCTCATTTGGCTCTGAATGCCGATGGTTCTTTATTGGCGGAATTGAGGACTAAAACCCTTATTTCTACAACAAATTCAGGAGTTACAAAATGATGGTCTGAAGTTGATAATGAAACGAAACTTGGTTCAAGATAATTTGACTACTAAATACAGTATTGGTGATGATGGTACATTACATTCCCGCGATAGAATTTGTGTTCTGAATAATTTAATTTTCAAACGTGATATTCTATTAGAGGCTCACAGTAGTTCATATTCCATTCATCTGGGTAGCACAAAGATGTATTGTGATTTGAAACAAATGTACTGGTGGCCAGGTATGAAACGTGAGATTTGTGAGTTCGTAGCTAAATGTTTGATTTGTTAGACGGTAAAAGTAGAGCATCAGGTGCCGTCGGGATTATTACAGCCTGTTATGATCCTGAGTGGAAGTAGGAGCGAATCACGATGGATTTCGTATCTGGTTTGCCTGTAACCCCGAAAAAGAAAGATTCAATCTGGGTGATTGTTGACAGATTGACTAAATCGGCCCACTTTATTCCAGTCTTAATAGATTATTCACTTGTGAGACCAGCATAATTATATGTATAAAATATTGTGAGATTACATGAAGTTCTGACATCTATTATTTATGTTCGTGATCCGATATTTACATCGGTCCTGTAGCTTATGATTAGCTTTACCTCTTGAACTTGAGAAAATTCATAACATGTTTCACATTTCAATGCTTAGATGGTATATGATCCTTCACACGTGATTCTTCATATTGAAATTGAATTACAGCCAGATTTGATGTATTCTTAAGAACCAGTGAAAATTTTGGCTCGAGAAGTCAAAGAACTTCAGAATAAACGAGTAGTATTGGTGAAAGTCTTGTGGCATCGGCATGGTATTGAGGAGCCTACTTGGGAAACTGAGGAAACGATGAAATTTGAATATCCAAACTTATTTTCAGTAGTGACGAAATCTCATACACATTTCAATGCATATGACACATTTCAATATCCAAACTTTTAATCAATGAAATCTCATACACATTTCGCATTAAGGTAACAACCCATTTTTCAGTAGTGACAGAATAGTGGTTCTGGGACCACAAATCTCCATCATGTTAGCTTGTAAATACTTTTTATAGAATATTTACAGAGTCATAAGTGTCGTATTACAATTTGGTTAAAAATTTTAACATTTTGATAACTAATTAAGGAAAAGGAACTAAATTGTAAAATATGCAAAACTTGTTAATTATCGCATTAAGATGATCAAATAGTTTAATTATTAAATGATGGAGGACTCATATGGTAATTAGACCATATTAAAAGTTTATGGATAGCTTTGGACTTTGAATTCATTAAAATGCATGATAATTTAAAGGATAAATTTGTAATTTGTTAAATAAAACTTAAGTAAAAAGAAAATAAAAATGCTATCATCTTCCTAAAGGAAGAACCATCGAAAATTAGGGTGTTAAAACACCAATTTTATGAAGCTTGAAGTTTGGCTATGTTCCCTGCTTGCATGTAAGTAATTTTCAATCTGTTTATTGTGATTTTTATGTTTTTGAGATAGTTTCAACTAGGTCCAGCTATCCCGTACCTTCATTTTTGAATCTGTTAAAAATTTTAGAAGTTTCCATTGACGAATGTTGATACGAACTCGTCTCGTGATGTTTTGAGTCGTATGTGTTGCCCAATTGTGAATTGAGTAAGGATGGATTCGTTTCGGTTTTAAAATGAAACAAAATAGAGATAATGGCTTCAAACAAAGGTAATAAGCAAAATAAAGAGGAAACAATAACAAATTAATTGGCTAAGACCGAAATGAACCAACAATAACGAATTGTTGACCCGAATCTCAAAATGGTCTTTAGGTGTTTTTCGGTTAAAGGAAACAGGAAAAGAACCTTGACCCACTATCAACTATGATAGGAACCAAAGGTATATTGAACGCCACACCAAAGGTGATAAGTTCAGCAACAAAAAAAAGATGGACGCCACAAGCTATGCTTGATAAGTCAAATCAATTCCGAAAGAACAAAGAGAATTGGATAGCTTACAATTCAAATATTTCAACTATATTCAACAAAAAGTTTTTCTCCTCTATGGCTGATTACATCTATTTATAATGCTAGAACAAGGTAACCGAATGGTCAAAAACATCCACTTAATGTGCCATAAAAACTGATGTCTTTTCTTATTCTTTGAACCAAATAACTCCTTCCATAAAATCACTTTAATTCAGCTGATTTGAATGTCTTTAATGGCTTAGAAAATGACTCTTGAGTTGTCCTTGGCTAGTTGAATAGTCACCATCTCTTAACCTGCTCCTTAATGACATTCAAAGGCTTAATTAATTTCTCTTGAAAGCTCCAAAACAATTTGGAAGTGGAAGAGTTGTTGTTGAATTTTAAAGGGCATAAAATGCTCTTTAAAAACTCCTTTAATGATTTTAAGCTCCCTTTATAACAGCCCTTTAATTGTAACTCAAAAGAACTTGAACAACCACTTAATTAAATGTGTAATGACCTTGAATTGTAACTACTATAAGTTAAAAGTCACCGCAATAAACACATTAAAATGAGTTTATTAAACAAATGAAAACACTTATTTATCATAACAAACATTAAACTTACTTAAATAAATGAACTAAAACATATATGCAATAATTATTCCAAGAACTAGTTTAATTAAAGAAGCATAATTTAAAAAACTTAATTTATGCATCAATAAATAATCCTAGGAACTAGATCAATTAAGAACAACACTTATTAAATAAAGTTCAACAAAAACACTTATTAATTAAAACTAAGATGAGTTGAATAAATGTCAAGAACTCATTTATTAAACTAAGATGCTAAAATGCATGGTTTTGAAATGCAAATTTAACTAACATGAAAGTTACATAATTAAACTTACTTAATTTAATGATGCAAACTTAACTAACATGAAAGTTACATAATGCATGACTTTATTAAATGCGAACACATATTAATGATGTGCAAACTATGACATAATTAAAAACACAAACTAAAATAACTAAAATTAATGAATCAAAGTCCTTTTTTCCAGCAGACCAAATTGACAAACTAAAATTAAAACTTCATTTTGCACTTGGGCCCTCGAGTTTGGACCAATCTCGGTAGCATCGAGTTGTGTCGTAACATGATGCGACAGGGATCGCATCATACCCTCCCTCTTGAAAACGATTTGTCCTCAAATCGGGCCACTTGCTCAAGAAAAGTTTTCAAGATCATGACCCCTTTGTTCATGATCCGGATGAATTATTTTCAAAATTCTGAGAACCACAAATGGCTTGGCAAGAAAGAAGGTCATTTGTATGCCATCGCTCTTTAGGAGGGTACCACCTAACATCGTCACCTACAAAACAATAAAACAAATTAGTGACACAATGAAGGTTAAACACAAAAGAACTTTCTAGGATTTTAGTCACAACTTGAACAAATAAACTCAAAAGAACAACACATGAATCAATACCGGGATCAAAAACAGAAATTGGTTTTACCTTTTTCTTCGATGGAAACAAACCTGATTCACAAGGTATTTGAAGATTATAGTTTTGAAAATTAGAATTCGATGGTCCAAATCCCTTGAACAATGATATGGAACAACATTCACCGGGATGAAAGACAAAGTTTTTGTTCACCATTTCAATTTGACCAGAAAAATTTATGGCTAGTAACTTATGAAGAACTTGAAGCACATTAAAGTTAAAATCATGCAACACATGTTCGAATCCATTAAGCAACAATATACAACAACCTCCAGAATAAAAAAATTGATTTTGACTTGGCAAGCCAACGAAATTCACATGTTTGGTTTTCGAACTAAATAAAGATAAAACTTGAAGCAAATAGAAGGGGTCAACACATTGATTCAAAATACAATTTTGATACTCACCTTCGCTTGACGTTAACCAACAATAACTAATTGTTGACCCGAATCTCAAAATGGTCTTTAGGTGTTTTTCGGTTAAAGGAAACAGGAAAGGAACCTTGACCCACTATCAACTATGATAGGAACCAAAGGTATATTGAACGCCACACCAAAGGTGATAAGTTCAGCAACAAAGAAAAGGTGGACGCCACAAGCTATGCTTGATAAGTCAAATCAATTCCGAAAGAACAAAGAGAATTGGATAGCTCACAATTCAAATATTTCATCTATATTCAGCAAAAAGTTTTTCTCCTCTATGGCTGATTACATCTATTTATAATGCTAGAACAAGGTAACCGAATGGTCAAAAACATCCACTTAATGTGCCATAAAAAACTGATGTCTTTTCTTATTCTTTGAACCAAATAACTCCTTCCATAAAATCACTTTAATTCAGCTGATTTGAATGTCTTTAATGGCTTAGAAAATGACTCTTGAGTTGTCCTTGGCTAGTTGAATAGTCACCATCTCTTAACCTACTCCTTAATGACATTCAAAGGCTTAATTAATTTCTCTTGAAAGCTCCAAAAACGGCTGGAAGTGGAAGAGTTGCTGTTGAATTTTAAAGGGCATAAAATGCTCTTTAAAACTCCTTTAATGATTTTAAGCTCCCTTTATAACAGCCCTTTAATTGTAACTCAAAAGAACTTTAATGACCACTTAATTAAATGTGTAATGACCTTGAATTGTAACTACTATAAGTTAAAAGTCACCGCAATAAACACATTAAAATGAGTTTATTAAACAAATGAAAACACTTATTTATCATAACAAACATTAAACTTACTTAAATAAATGAACTAAAACATATATGCAATAATTATTCCAACAACTAGTTTAATTAAAGAAGCATAATTTAAAAACTTAATTTATGCATCAATAAATAATCCTAGGAACTAGATCAATTAAGAACAACACTTATTAAATAAAGTTCAACAAAAACACTTATTAATTAAAACTAAGATGAGTTGAATAAATGTCCAACAACTCATTTATTAAACTAAGATGCTAAAATGCATGGTTTTGAAATGCAAATTTAACTAACATGAAAATTACATAATTAAACTAACTTACTTAATTTAATGATGCAAACTTAACTAACATGAAAGTTACATAATGCATGACTTTATTAAATGCGAACACATATTAATGATGTGCAAACTATGACATAATTAAAACACAAACTAAAATAACTAAAATTAATGAATCAAAGTCCTTTTTTCCAGTGACCAAATTGACAAACTAAAATTAAAAACTTCATTTTGCACTTGGGCCCCTCGAGTTTGGACCAATCTCGGTAGCATCGAGTTGTGTCGTAACATGATGCGACCGGGATCGTATCAAATCTTGAATGTTTTTTATGATAATTATGTGTTTGAAGCTTTGATTGTGGTATTTAGTTGTTTTGTAAAGTGATTTTTGTTAGATTTTTATTTGAGGATTGAATTGTTAAAATGTCAAAATTTCAAGGTTTGATAGTGAATTTAATGTATAATAGGGACTGTTAAAGGGCCTAGAATATTTGACTATAATTTGATTCCAAGAAAATGGTCAATTTGATGAATTTTGGGTTAGAGGACTAAATTGAAAAAGTTATAAAAGTTTAGGGAAAACGTTTAATTAATTAAAATTTAAGGGTCATATGCATTGAATGAATGTGAAATATGTATTAGATTAATACGATGTATTTAATTATTATATAGATCAAGACTTGGATCAAAAAGATAATAACCGAAGAAAAGGAAAAATAGCAGAATAGTCTCTGTGTGTCGGCCGGAATTAATTAGTAGGTAAGTCCATAGTATTTCAATACGTCAATAAAGTTAGACTTGAAATCTTATATTATTATTATTTAGTTAATATGTTTATAGATACTTGTTGCCTGAATGCACATCCGTGCCCCTGTTTGTACTTAGTACCCCTAAATGCACATTCGTGCCCCTATTTGTAGTTCGGTAGCCCCTGAATGCACATTCGTGCCTCTGTTTTTACTTTGGTACCCCTGAATGCACATTCGTGCCCCTATTTATAGTTCGGTACCCTCTGAATGCACATTCGTGCCCCTGTTTGTACTTCGGTACCCCTAAATGCACATTCGTGCCACTATTTGTACTTTGGTACCCTTGAATGCACATTTGTGCCTCTTTTTGTACTTTAGTACCCTTAAATGCACATATGCGCTCCTATTTGTACTTCGATACCCTTGAACGCACATACGTGCCCTGTTTATACTTTGGTAACCTTGAATCAAATATTATATGAATTGTATCTAATTGTGTTTAGATTAAATGTTATACTGTGTCCTTACTAAGTTATGTAAGCTTACCGGTTCCTGTGGATTTTTTTGTAGATAATCGTTACTTACGTTTTGGAATTATCAATCAAACGACTCACACTATCCATCTAAGTTGGTAGTTTTTGTATCTCCTAGGGTAGTAACATGTATATATAGATAAATATGGGGTTTTTAAATTTATAGGATGTTTTGTAATGCTGTCTTGGTATGTTTATACTTTGAAGGTTATGTTTGGTTTGGTGTACTTTAATGCTTCAACAAGTATTGTCATTTTAGGCACTTTCAAATGCTTCTATATAAGGTTCATTTTTGGTATTTTATAATGACTTGAAAATGGTTATTTGTGATAAGCATTGATAATTGTTTGAACTAGATTTTGTCATGAACTAAGGTAATGTTGGCTTGTTTGGGTATGTAACGTTTTGATATATTTGTGGTGCCTTTGAATGAAACATTGGTTAGGTGAATTAGGTTGTTTGAAATAGCATGGTTATGTGTATTTAAATGATGCTTAGGTCCCTTGAAAGTGTGCATAAATGGAAGGGTTAGTTATGCATGAAATGGTTATGGAATGGCTTGATTTTAGGTAAAATTTTAGTTTCACACGGCCTGGCGACATGACCGTGTGTCATTTGAGAATTTATTTGTAACAGCCCGTTTTTAGTGAAATCAGAGTAGTGGTTTCGGGACCATAAATACAAGGTAAAATTTCGTTACGACATGATAGAAATACAGTATAAATACAGTATAAAAATTTCGTTACGAAATTTTACGGTTTACATGTTCAATTTGATAAAAATGACTAAATCGCGCAAAGTGCAAAAGTTGAGTTCAAATAGCTAAATGTATTATATAGCTATAGAACATGAATGTGGAGATCCTTATATGATAATTAGCCCATTAGTATGTTAGTGGATGATAATGGCTTGGCAATTTTGTAATTATTAATGTTTTTAAAGGTTAATTAAGTAAATTAGTAAATAAAGTTAAAATAAATAAAACAATTAAAGTTGTCATCTTTAATTTTTTTTCTTCAACCGGTTGTGAAGAAGAAAAAAACCATTGTTGTCCTTAACATTCGGCCAAGCTTCCATTTTCCATTTAGGTATGGTTTTTGTCCTGTTTTTTTATGATTTTTATGTTTTCGGGATCGTTGTAGCTTAATCTAGCTAGCTAGAGGACTAATTTGTGAAACTGTTAAAGTATTAGGGTTTTGCCATTAATGAGCATGCTTGAGTTTTGAATTTTGATGAAAGAAAATGACTGGTTGTTGTTAGAAAAACAACTTTTGTAAATGAATTTTTAGTAAAATTGTCAAATAGGGATTAAATTGGAAAATAGAGAATATTATGTGGTAAAATTATGAATTACATGGGCTGCTATGAATATGTATAAAAATCGGCTAGGCTTGGGTAAGGATTAAATTGCATGAATTTCATTTTTCAAGCCTAGGGACTAAATTGCAAATGAATTAAAAGTATATGGGAAAAATTGTAATCTTGCCAAATTTACATGTTAAACTAAATTGAATGTGAATTATGTTGAATTTGGTTAAATTCTTTCGTATAGATCCTGTTAGACCTCGTACAAAGTAAGATCGAGGTAAAGAGAAAATCTCATATTAGTCACCTCCGTATCTACGTACACTGTCGAGGTCAGTTCGTGTAATTAAATTGTAAACTTATAAGTTTTAAATTGAATGATATGTTTGTAAATTGTGCAATTGCCATGAATGAATATCGATCGCATATCCGACGATGTACAAAAACTATCGAGCCCCGTTTGAACCTTAGGGATTCGTAAGATACAAATGACATGTCATTAGGGTTATCGATTTCAGGTCATATGAGCTTACCAATACTCAGCTCGCATGACCTTATCATTATTCAGCTCGGAGGAGCTTACCGTTTATAGCTCATAAGAGCATACCGATTCAGAGCTCGTATGAGCATACATGTACAGGGATTTATGGATTACAGTTCAATACACCTCGTGTTTACTACCCGCATATCCAACGATATTCTAAATGGTTCAACAGACACAGTTATGTAACGAGATTATATGTGTTCGATATGAACTATTACAAGTATTTACATGAAATACTTGAAAGTGATGTTACATGATACATTGATATATAAAATGAATAATTCATATATATGAAATGTGATTACTTCTTGAATTCATCCATGTGTATTGGATTTTATATATGATTTACATGGCTAATATGTTGATGAACATGTGTTTAGGCTTTTAGCCAAATTGGTTGGCATATGCTATGTTAGCTTACCTTAATTGTGATTCAAAACAGTAAGTTAAATTCTAAGTTATACGAACTTACTAAGCTTAAATGCTTACTCTGTGTTATTTTTCGTGTTTTATAGTGATTCAGAAGCTCGTTCGGGGTGGAAGCTTGTCGAAGCTATATCACACTATCTATCGGCTCTTTTGGTACTTTTAGTTGGTTACATTTTGGTTGTAATGACATGTATAGGTTATTTTGGCTAATGTTGGCCTATGTGTGATGTTGTGGTTGTGGCCATATGCTTTGACTTGTCTTTTGGTATATTTTGCTATGTGTATATATAAATGGCCTTATCATATTTGGTGTGTGGCTTGATTTGTGATAGAATGATGAAAGGTAAATGTTAGCTAAATGTGCATTTTGTACATGTGTTTGTGATGTGAAGAATTGGTGATGAATTGGTACCTTGATATGTAAGGTATATATATGTCTAAATATGTTAGTATTTGAATTGCATTTTGGTATCAAATGGTATGTTTTGGTAGATAAATGAATTGGTATGAATGGATGCAAATTAGCTTGGTAAATTGATGGTTTATTTGGTTAAATTATATATATGAAAATATATGTTTGAATATTGTCATTTGAGGTGGTGCCTAAGGGAATATTGGTTTTATGTGAAATATTACTTGTTTAAGACTTGATTTTGGCTTTGTTTTGGATGTCTTGTTATGGCTTGTTGATGTGCATAATATTGAGTTTAGGTTGGTGCCAAATTGGGTGAGAAATGTGGCTTGAAAAATGACCTATTTTCGTCCACACAGTAGAGACACAGGCGTGTGTCTTAGCCGTGTGTCCCCTATAGCTTCTTAAGGGTACAAGTCAGTATGCTCACACAGCTTAGGACACGGGTGCATGTCTTGGCTATGTGACCCAAATCAGTGAGTTACACGAGCACGGACACGGGTTGGGACACGGCCGTGTGTCCCTATTTCGAATGTCCACACAACCTAAGACACGAGAGTGTCTCTTGGCCGTGTGACCCCTGCAGCTTTGAAAATTTTAAATGTTTCCAAAATATTTTTTTAGTTCTCAATTTAATCCTGATTTGTTTCTAATGTGCAATTTGAGCCTCGAGGGCTCGTATAAGGGACAGTATGTATGATTTTGATTAGTTTCTGACATGAATATTTTATGATATGAAATGTTTGAAATTTTGTCTGTTTGATTTGTAAACTTCGGTAATGTTCCGTAACCCTATTCTGACAATGGATATGGGTTAGGGGTGTTACATTCTTAGTTTTCAAGTCAATGAGTTACATAGCCTAGCACACGGCCTAGTACACGGGCGTGTGTGGAAACTTAAAAAGTTACATGGCCTGACACACGGGCGTGTGAGGCTACTCAGTGAGTTACACGGGTGAGGACACGGGCTGGGACACGACCTGGGGTGATTTCATACGGCCTGGCCACACGACCATGTGACCCCTGTTTTCCAATTTTTACAAATTTTTCTTAAAACTTCTGTTTGTTTCAAATTAGTCCCGAATTGCCTTGAAGCTATTTTTTAAGGCCTTAAAGGTTTGATTTAGGGACAAAATGCCTATGATTGATATGTTTTGAATATCATGTATTTATTTTAATGTTATATAGATAAATGATTTTCAATTGTATGGTAATGCTTCGTAACCCTAATGCATCAACAGAGATGGGTTAGGGGTGTTACATTATATGTGTTGGAATATGGGTTGTTGTTGTTGCGATTAAAATTTCCCATATAAGAAACTGACGCTGGGTTCGATGAGCATTCATTAATAACATGATCTTCTCCGCAATAAACACATTCTAACTTAGCTGCTTTCATTTCCTACACTACAGCTGGTCTTTTCAGTGTTTTAATCATATTCATTAAAGATGATATATAAGTTGTTAATGTAGTAATTGCATTAAGTTCCATTGCTCCATCAACTCATCTGCCAGTCCCTACTCTTGTAGTGGGGTATTGATAATCGTTGTTTGCTATCCTCTGATGAATTTCATATGCCTCAGTATATGATTTATCAAGCAAAGTCCCATTGGCAGATGCGTCAACCACCATCCTTATATGCATATTCAATCCATTGTAAAACATTTCCATTTGCGTCCAATGTTGAAAACCACGCATTGTGCATTTTCCAATTAACTCTTTGAATCGCTCACATGCTTCATATAATGTTTCATCCTCAGATTGCCCAAAGGATGTAATATCGTTCCTCAATTTTGCGTTCAGTTTGGAAGATTATAACTTAGCAGAAATCATTGACAAATTTCATTCCAAGATGTCATCCTACCTGACGGCAATGGATTTAACCATGCTCTGGCACGATCTCTGACAAGGTTAATGAATTTTGTCCTATGCTAGCCAATAAAATCAAAAAATAAATGTGCCCAGTGTTGGTCGATATAACTGAAAAATGGGTTACCTAGCACTCCTCGACACATAGTCCTATAACCTTGAACTCTTCTTATCCTATGACATGCCAACTATATCTAACTTTGCTCGAACAATTAATAGGGTAATAATTTCTCAGTTTCATTACATAATTTCATTAGCCAAACAATCAATTCTCAAATATAATAACACATCGTATAATCATACTGATTCAATTTCACATTTATAACATTATATCATATTTTCATATATATTCAATTTAGTCCTTATCATTATCAACCGGTCTAAATCAAATCAACTCAACTCATATCATCAAACCATCACTTCATCACACATAAAATATCCTATTACCATTCAATTTAAGGTCAATTCAATAATTATTTCAATTTGCAATTCATCCTATTCAATTTAATCCTCTCCTTACCTTTTTGTATCGAATTGTAAACAATTAAAATTTCAATTAATTATAAAAAATTATAATTCTAATTGCATAAAAATTTAACAAAAACATATCGTATGAACTTACCTAGTCAAGACAAAAAAACTACTCTCTAAGGACTAATCAACAATTTTTCATTTTTCTAATTTTCTTCAATTTGCTCCAATTTCCTATTCAATAATTCACTTTAATTTATCAATTACGAACATCTTATATCATCCTATTATAAGTATATATAAGTTTAAGCTTATTATTCGAATTCCCTTAAACGTTTTCATTTTATTCAATTTAGTCCCTAAAATTAAAACTATTATAACTTTCACAATTGAACTTCATTTTTAAATATGATTTCAATTATGCCTTTCTACAACCATCTAAAACCTAAATTTATAGAAATCTCATGGAAATTTCATCAAATTTTCATTTTAGTCCCTATATGCAAATTTAACAAAATTTACTTAACAATTTAATCCTATTTCATTTCTAAGCTTCAAAATATATAATTTTCTATCAAAAACATCTAAATTAATGGAAAGTTTTAAAATCTTTAACATTTTTTAAAACGAAGATACGGGTTAGCTGGACCTACTTGCAACGATCTCAACAACAAAAAAATTACGAAAAACAGTCATGAATAACACTTACATGCAAAGGAAATAGTTTGACCGAATGCTCCTAAGCTATCTTCAATGGTGTTTTGGTTTCAAGAAGAAGAAATGAGGGTGATAATGGTTTATTTCATATTTAATATTTTATTAATTTACCAAATTAACCTTGATTAATTTTATAATTACAATAATAAAATGCCTATAATTCGTCCATTAATAGTAAAATAGCCAAATTGCTTAATTAATACTTAAAATTTTAATATTCAAGCCTTTCATCTAATAAAATTCATTATAGATTAATTTTTAAGGTTTTTACAATTTAGTCCTTATACCTTAATTAGCCATCCAATCACTAAAATTTTTGGACCAAACTTCAATTCACATATATAACAACTTCGTAAATATTTAAATAAAAATATTAATGGGCTTGATTTACAAAAATGAGGTCCCAATACCTCATTTTCTAAAACCACTTGACTTTCAGTACGCACCACTTGTACCTTGAGTAATTGACCAATTAATAAAATCTATTAAATCACGATTCACTATTATACTATATTTAACTCATACATATTAATTAAATATATCTATAAACTCTCTCGTCAGAATTGTGGTCCTAAAACCACTATTTTTTACAGCACTAAAAAATGGGCAATTACAATCTATGTCATTCTATTCTCATATATCCATTTCAAATTCAATATTCACATCTTTTAAACAATTTCATTTCATATCACGTTTATATTTATAGCCCAGAGAACTATAGCGAATATACCTCAGATCCATGGGATAATAATGCTCACTCGAGTTATGAATCAGACATTAACCATTACAAGATGTTGCTCACACGGGTTTTGAAGAAGCTGCAACACATACAAAATCTTAACCATCAGTAAGGTATCCTATAAATCAGGACACTAACCAGTACACGATGCTGCTCGCACGAGTTGTGAGGAATCTGCAATATATGCAAGATCTTTGCCATCGGTAAGGTATCCACCACCGGTACATATGACTTGCTATAAAATACCCTAATGTCATGTCATTTGTATCCTAGCTATTCACGAAGTTGATACGAACCCTATGTAACGTATTCAATCTTTTCAATTCTTTTGAACACTTTCGTACACATATCTAATAACCATACATTTATTAATTTTCGTTCACATATCAAATAACCATATACTTGTAACCTAAACAAATTAATATTTCATCACAATTCGATATCATATAACTATTCATATTATCTACATATATTGTACTTTGCACTATAGTTTTTCGATACCAACAATTATTGTATTACAACAATTAAAGTATCAAGAGATTTAATAACACAATAATAAACAATCATTAACAAATTAAGTCTCATACGAAACTTACCTAAGAAAATTCAGCAACGAATACGACACCAAGGACTTTTAGGCAATTTTTCCTTTTTCGCATTTATCTTCCGATTGTTTCAAATCCCAATTTATAATATGATTTAATTCAATTAATCAATTTCAAATATATAAAAATAGTCAATTCTAATCATAAATCAATTCAATTTCATTTTTCAAATATGCCCTAAAGTTTTGCATTTTATTCAATATAGTCCCTAAAATCGAAACCAACATAACTTTCATTTTTGAGCTTTGATTTTTAAAACCATTTCAAATTCACCTTTCAATAGCCTTCTATTATCAATAATTACAGAAGTCTCATATCAATTTTGACATATTCACATTTTAACCCCTATACTCAAAATTAAGAAAATTCACTTTACGAATTAGTCCAATTACATTTCCATGCTTCAAATCCTACCATTAAACATAAAAAACCTCAAAAACCATCAATGACAACATTTACAAACTTTAACAGTTTTGAAAATATAGGTATGGTTAAACGATAGTTTTCTTCTTCTACCTTGTATTTTCGATGAAAAAAGCCAAAAAGATGATGTTAATGGTGGCTTTTGTTTATTATTTATGTTTATTACATTATTTAACATATAACATTAATTTAATAAAATAAATTCTTTTAATATTGTAAAAAGAACATCCAAAATCGTCCACCATCTAATGAAAAGGTAATTTGCTAAATAGACTTTGTTTAATTCTTTTATAAGTCCTTAGGCCATTAAAATTTATAATAATAAACTTTTACCACTTTTACAATTTAGTCCTTATACCTTAATTAATCACTAATTCAAGTAAAATTTCCTATTCGAAATTCAATTCTTTCATATTATCTCTCAATAGATAATAAAATGTTTTCAAGCTTGAGTTATGAAAACAAGGTCTCAATACCTCAATTTCTAAAACCACTGACTTTTGAATCGATACACTTGTACCTTGACTAACTCTCCAAATAACTAAAATTATTAAACCAGAATTTAGTATAATATTGTAATATCCTCGTAATTATTAATAAATAATAATTACTAACTCGACCATCAGAAAATGAAGTTCCGAAACTACCATTTTCTGTACCACTAAAAATCGAGTTGTTACAAAATATGTCCAATAGGTCCCTTTGCTAGCTTGTTGAAACCATAAATAAATTGCATGTTGAATCAAATGAAAATAAATGGATGGAAATGGTCAAGTTAGAGAAATGGGAAACAATCGAAAATGAATATGGTTTTCTCATTAAGTATGAAAATGACCTGAGAATTAATTTATAGTTTTTTGAATTATTAATTAATTAATTGAAGTTTGAAAATAGAATTAAATTAATTAGTAACTATGAATCCATTAAATGTAGAAAATTAAATATATATTTCTAATAGATTCTTTGTAACACCCTTCACCTGGCCTAGTCACGGGACCCAAGTTACAGGATGCTCCAATAACTATCGAAACTTATGCAAATGCATACACAATAACAAGTAAGAGCATTAGCTACCACCATCAACCTTTAGAGATGAAAACATTACTACATAAACATTTTAATAAATAATAGAATTAGAATTATTCAAAAAATAAGGACCATTTTGAAAATTTTTGAAATACAACGTAAGTATCGATCCAAACAGGCAAGTATCGATATTTGTGTGTTAAGTACCGATACAAAATTAAGTATAGATATCATTTTAGTTCTATGCCAATTTTGGTTAAAAACGTTTTATCGATACCTTGGCAAGGGTATCGGTATTTTTATCATAAGGATCAATACTCGTGTTTGGGTATCGATACCAAATTTGATTACTTTCAAATTTTCAAAACGTTCCATTCTCATGGTATAGATATTTTACCCCGAGTATCAATATTGTTACCCAGAATTCTAAAATTCAGAAGTTCAAATGTTCTTCATGCTCAAAACAACATTCCTACTCATTATACATGTAATGACTAACACAATCAAGCCTACTAACATCTTTTAACAATTTTCCATGCCATATTAACACATATTCGTCAAGAAACTATAGAATGCATTACTAATATCAATTTCAAGAATCAAAATTGTCCACATACTAAGTCCAAATATGACATTAATAGTTCACGAGTTTAATCCCAAAATAATGAAAATAATAATAATTGTAACTATAACCCACATTGCCTTTATTCAGTATGTTCAAAAGAATGGCAAAACCACCTAATCGAAAATTTTTCCTTGCTTAGATCACTTCCTTTGCCACTCCACTCACATTGAAAAAGCTACTTATCTGCAAGGTTTTAATGTAGAGTGTGTGAGCTAAAATAAGCTCAGTGAATGTTCAGAATTACTACAAAGTATACACAACAACATAAGTTAAGCCAGAACATACTAAGGCACATTTACAACCATATATTTATCAAGTCAAAATAACATATTCTAGTTCATTTTCTCACAAGTCTAGCATATACTCTCACATGCATTTACACACAAAATAAATCATACATATATAATTCAAATAATGATAATTAGACGGCTTAAGATTATGAAACATAAAAGTGGACTCAATCACCACACATTGGATAAACAGATCTCCATCACACCAATGACTCAAAGAGTCTAACATGTCTCATAAGTGTAGCTTTAAGCTAAACACTCTCGAACACACTACCATGTCCAGATAAATGGAGCTTAGCTCGACATTCCCTTATCTCTCCAACCTGTCCCGAGGCCTCAACGCTCAAATAATAAAACAAAAATGTGAGTACTCACAAATCTGTAGCATGCCAACTGTATCAAACGGTTTCAAGAGGTCACAAGGCCAAAATATCCACAATTACACATATTTAATTATTGTTTTAATACACATAATTTTTGTTCATATTCATCAATTCATGTCACAATCTTGTACACAATGCATGCTTATTGGATTCACATTTAATTACACTTTAAGTGCCAAAATAATGCTCATTGAGCTATCACATATCAAATCTCATATGTGCACGTTTAAAATAGTATATCACATATCACATTCACATATTTTCATGCATTACCTGTAGTAATAGCATCATATAACATAATCTGACTTATTCAGGCATGACTTTTCAACACAAGAAACACATATAGAAAAGACTTACTCTCGAAAATTAGGAAATGGGTTTAGGCTAATCTAAGCTCCCAATTAACACTGCAAATTGTGCATACCAGTAGCGACTCCAGACACTCACTGATCACACTTCCACTTACTAGCCAAAAGCCCAAACAAGCTTTTCCTTGCCTATAGACTTGCTTGTAGTGGCTCCGGATTGATCTGAAACATTTCACACACACAAAAAAGTCCCAAAATCATTAAAAATAGCCTTCGAACACAACCAAATAGCAAGAAAAACAGAAATCAAGCCTCTCCTTTCTCACTACTGAAATCTAGCTAGTTTTGCCGAATTTAAAGTTTCGACATTCTAATCTCATTTCTAATCCTCAATTTCAATTTTAAACATCCTAAACATCATTTAATTTCATGTCTAAAAAAATAAATTTACCTAACTCAATGGTTATAAAATTTTCAAAAAATTGAAGCTTTCAAGAACATTTAAAAAAGGGAAAATGCTTGATTTTTAAAACTTCAATAAAGACCTATTAATTTGAGATGGAATACCTTCTAATTATGTTAGAATGAACCAAAAATCACTTTAAAATATGAATTTACTCAAGATTTTGAGATTTGGCATTTTTAAATCCAAGCTCGCTTTAAAAACATTAAATCTGAATGAATCTTCACAAACTTGTTTAAAACTAAAATTTGAATTAACAACACTTTTTATTTAATCCTAAAAGTCAGAATATTAACTTAGTTCAATGAAAATGATGATCTACAACTCTAATATGGGATTTGAACACAAGAAGAACAATGACAAAATTGAGGAAGAAAACATGACCTTTCATTGAAATTGGGGGTAATTTTGGTGTTTGGGAGGTTAATAAATCTAAAAGAATAAGTCAATTTCGAAGGAACTCTCTGATTTTGGTTTTGGAGAAAATTTGAATGGGTTTAGGTTTAAGAGAGAAGAAGATAGTGGTAGACTCTGTGTGGGAAACTAATTTCCCAAAAATTGGGCAATTTGGCTTTTGGTCACTCCCTGTTTCTCCCCATTTCCAATTAGGTCATAACTCAATTAAGATATACTATTTTCAAATTAAACATCGTAATTAAGTTTTTCTGTAGACTAATTAATAAAAAAAACCTGATTATATTATTTTAGTACTTTAATTAATTAATTAATTATGCCCCTAATTTCAGTATCTAACTCAAACCCTCGATTTAATTACTCGATTCTACTAACTTGAAACTACTAGGCCAAATTTTGGGATGTAAAATTCTTTTACATAAAGTTTCCATGATTTTAATCAGAATCAGGTTGAAAAAATCATTTAATTGGGAAATTAATTTATGATGTTTATTTTGGAAAATAGAAAAATATGTATTGGGTTGGATTGAATTTTAAAGTGTTGGGTTAAAAGTCCAGTAAGCACTTATAATTTGACCTAATATGGTAGAGGCCCAAAAGCCCCTCATATTTAATACAAGGGACAACAATTCCTGGTATGTTTAATTGAGGTTGCCACCCTTCTCTCTCCTAGTTCAAGTAGGAAGTTGTTTTTCTATTAAATAGACTTCTACTAATTCAACAAGGGTTACACTTTTTCTCCTTATAAATAGATGGAACCAGCAAGGCTAAAAATATAATAAGATATACACAACTTTGAGATATTGTTATTCTGACCGAAAATAGTGAGAATATATTTTTAAGTATAAATTTTATTTTCCGGGATAATAATTCTACTGGTTTCTATTAGGGAGAGTTTTACTTTCCCACTGAAAGGAAAGTAAATAATTTATGGTTTTATGTTTGATTCAAATTTTTTGAGCCCACACTCGAAGCAGTTCATGGTACGAAAATAGTGGAGGTCATTCAGTTGGATGTCGGGAATGACAAGGATTCGTCTAGCCCAAAACACAGATGCGATTTCAGGAAAAGTTTACTGCTATAAATATAACTAACTGGCTCGTTTTTCAAAATTTTAAATTTCCACTGTGTAAGAAAATTATTTTCGAACTAGATTTTTTTCTAGCAATTGATATCAAAGCCAGATTGTTCCATGTTTATAGTTTAAACTATTAGCATGTTTAGGGATATGTATGTGAATGAATGTATGCTATTATTTTATTATTTATATGATAAAATAATTTTGCCAAAATTGTGATTCCTAGAAATTTGGATGTAGTTATTATTAATTTTTGGGTAAGTAAGTAGATTGTGGACTATCATCTCCATGCAATATTTATTTTATTATTTTAGAATAATTTATGTGAGCTGGGAATGACATAAGACTTATATAACCAATATTATCAATGAAACTCAAAGAACCGAGATGCATCCAGGCTAATCGAGATAATGCAAACCCGACCCATTTAAACCGAGAAAATACTAATGGTGGTATGGCAGCAGGGACTATTGGTGGTCTCACGGTGGTGATTGACGGCAAGGGCCAGTGGCAGAGGCAACGATGATGGTTGGTGGCGAAAGTGGCTAGAGGCAGTGGTCGGCGACAGTGACGATGACAACATGAATCGGTATGACATTGAAAGACAATGGTGGCAAAATAGAAGATCCAAAGTATGCTTTGGGTGACTTTTCTAATTTTATTATTTTTCTTGGATGAAATCATGGAAACTTTGGTTGGTTAGAGTCATTTAAATTTTATGCTTTTATTTATGATAGCATGGTGATATTTATTTGACTGCGAATGTGTGTTCATGCATATGTATAATAAGCATGTCATATAGTTTTGGGAAAGAATGTCACATGTACTTGTCATAAATTTATTAATCATTCATGATTGAAATTGGTCAATAAAAACCTTGCATGTTTTTAATAGTTTGAATGGGAAAAGATCCCTAAACAATTGACCTACGGCCTCCATCAACGATCTTTTGTGAAGGTATGACAATTTAACTACCCCACGGTAAGATTATCATGTGGATCTCACTGAGGAGATTTCTTGAAAGAAAGAATAATTATCTTGTAATCATTTGATAGTTGGCCGAACCTATTTTAGGTATTATCATGCGATATAACAAGGATGTTTTCTTCAAAGAAAACAACTAGTCACAATATGTTATTATTCATTTGTGGTACATGATGTGATAAGTGTGTTGGATATAGTGCCCTAGGTGAAGTGTTTTCGTCTAAGTACACTTGGAATTTTTTTTAATAGGTTGGTTAATAAAATAAATTCATTTATTACATTAATATAAATTGTATGATTCTCCTCATATGGTTTTTGCATGCAAAGCAAAATGGAAGCAAATGTTGCTCATTGGTTGTCTAATGTTTAAACTAATACTAACAGGTATTATGTGGTCGGATCATAATACGGAAAGACAATATATAATATTAGATGAACCTAAACATGTTGTTAGTCTAATTAAAAATGAGCAAACAAATTGAAAGACTAATATGTTATCTATCAAGTCCAACTAGGAGATGCTTTGTCTCAGGCATCAGAGCAGATGACTCCCAGAAGATAGAGACATAGATGTTACTAACTAGACTAACAGTACATCGAACTAGACTCAAGAATAGGTCCTAAAGTTGTTTATGGATTTATTCACTTGTGACATTCATAAAGGCATACCTAAATCCCAAGTGGATGACAGACTATGTATGCATGACTCGTACACTTTGATGCAAGTAAAAGTCTGAGTTCGAATAGATAAGGAACCAAAAGTTTGTGCATTGGGTGTATGACTTCTGTAGTATGTAGCATCATTCACAACAATGGAATTCATAGCCCAAGACATAGGTAAATGATATCCTCTCATTGACATTACATGTGTGATGAAAAGTAAACGTGGCCATGATTTATTCCTCTTTGTTATGAATAACTTGATTACTATTTGATAGTAATTGTGTTGTCATGAAGGAAGATGTAATGGTTACCATGAGATAAAATAGGATCATATAGGGAGAATGAATATTATCCCAAAGAGATTAAGAATATCTTAGGAGGGTTAACACACTTATGACAAGGTCATTGGACGAGCACTAATCGAGTTGGTTTCGTAATGTTATGTCATTGGGAAGAGCTCAGTCACGATATTATAGTGGAATGACTTCGCGACTAAATAAGTTTATAATTAATAGGTGAAAAGCTGGAACTTAATTATAAATCATTTGAGTCTCAATTGCATATGTCCCATTGGTCCCTTTGCTAGCTCATTAAAACCAAAAATGAATTGCATGTTGAATCAAATGAATAGAAATGGAGAAATAGGAAAGATTTGTAAATGATTATGGTTTTCTCCAGAATGAAAATAAAAATAGAGAAATGAAATCATTTGGAAATGAATTTGGTTTTCTAAACTGAAAATAAAAATGAAAAATGAAAATGAAAAACAAAAGCAAAATGAAAATGACCAAAAATGAATTTATGTTTTTGAATTAAATTTAATTCAAAATGAAAATAAATTATTTGGTCATAGTGAACCATTGAATGCGGAAATATTAAACATATTTTATTATTTTATTATTATGGATGATTAAGTAACTTTTCCTAAATTATGATTCCTAGAAATTTAAATGTAATTCATTATTATCTCAAGCATGTATATTTGGGATCATGGACTATCATCTCCACGTAGGGTTTTATTTTATTATTTATTTACAATAAAATATGTGAGCCAGAAATGAACATAGGAATTTTGTAACCTAATTTTTCCTGGTGAAACCCAAAAAATCGAGACGCATCCAAACCAATCGAGATGACTCAAACTCGACCCAGCCAAACTAAGAAGTGACCAATGCTGGTACGGTGGTTTTCAATGGTGGCGGAAAGATGGTGACGTTAGAAACGTGAATTGGTGCTGCAACAGAATTTTGTAGTGGCAAAATTGAAGACCCAAAGTATGTTTTAGGTGAATTTTATAAATTTGCATTTTTTTTTATTTTTCTAGGATGGGATTAGGGAAAGTTTGGCCAGTTAGACTCATTTAATTTTATGTTTTTAAATTTTAAGAGGTAAGCATGATGATAATCATATGACTATGAATGTATGTTCATGCATATATAAGAAAAGCATGTAACACCTCTTGCCTAGTGTGGTCGTCAAACCCATGCTACAGGATGTTACCACTGGTTACTTGAACGATTTTTTTAACACCAAATGATATAGTTCATAGGCACACAACTCACATAACTTACAATATGCATAATACATAGTGCAGATATATATGTACGTATACCGAACTGTTCTGCAGACAGATGCATGGTGAACTATGCTATGGACAGTCAAACCGTGTATAGTCCTGCAGACACCTACACAGCTAAATGTCCTAAGGATACACACATATTTAGCGAAGTGTCCTGCGGACACCTATATATATAGCAAAATGTCCTGCGGACACCTAATCATGACGCATACAGTCCTATGCTTTTCATAACAACAGCCAAGTCAATATGTATCATTTATATACATGTTCAAAATCAAAATCCTTATCCATTTCATTTCTAACATCATTTAGCTACAACATTGACTCCATTATCCATTTGCAAGTATCCAGCTAAATACATGCCACTTTACTGCAATGACATAAACAAAATCTACCAGTCAGGGAGCAGATAGTGTGAGCTTCTTGCGGATCTCATTAAGGCAACTTGAACTTCCAAAATCTACAAGAAATGTAACAATGCAGAACTAAGTATTATGAATACTTAGTAAGCTCATACAAGATCAACCATCAACTTACCTCACGCACAATTTAAAATTTAATCTAATATGCATTCATAGTTTACCAAAGAACCCAATACCATTTTTAATGTGATGAGAGAACACTTTATCCATATACAATATATCAAGTACGCAACATGATATGTTAACACTTTCATGCCAGATTCATTCCCATTCATTTTTGACAACATAAATGCAGACACTCTATCAATCATAGAAAATACCAAGTACGTAACAAGATATGCTAACACTTTGATTTATTCCCTTTCCTCTCAATGGTGCAGACTCAAAATTTAACAATCAAATCTTCCATTACCTTTTATTCCGTAATTCACCAATTTCACACCTCGCATGTTTTATGATACCCAATGAAACATCGTAAAAGAACTCAATACAAAGGTTCTGTAACCCCTTAAAGCCGGCCCAGACATTATGGTTGAATCTCGAAGATTACATTTGCCATGATGATGGCACGGAAAATGTTTCGCTACTTTGTTTAAAAATCGTTACTTTATTCACTTGAAACAACATGTTGATTTGCTCGAGAGAATATGAAGCAATCAATCTAAACCCTTTTTGAATTATTAACATCAAAAGTCAATTATGTTTGAAAAATCCAAATTTAAATATTTGGAAGAAAATGTCTTAGTTTCAAAATGTCATACGAATTTTGACAAAATATTATTTGTTGTTTAAAATCATTGTTCGTTACGTTACATAAAATATTGATCAACTAAATAAAATAGATTAAAGTTTTGTAAAAATGTATTCTTGAATTTGTAATAGAATCATTGGATCGAAATCATATTTATGTTGAAAAACCAATTTTTCATACCAAATTAATAGATCAATTTTAAAGTTTGTTTTAAAACCAAATCATGAAGAACCAAACCAAAATAAAAAATCACGTCCCATGCCACAGTCTGCAAATAATAATTGAACAGTCCAAAAAACCAAAATATAAAGTATAAATGTTTATATGAAAAATGTCTGAGTACTCCTCCATAAGCCGTGCCAATGGAATTTAGACATACATTTCATATATATAGAAGTACTCATTATAACATCCCAAAAATCGGGGGTTAGTAGAATCGGGTTTGGGAATCGAGAGAGAGTGATCATAGCCTAATTTTTTAGATTATCTATGCGTTTTTAACAATACATAAGGTATTGGTTTGTTGGATAAGTGTTAGTGAAACGTTCCTTGAAACCCAAATTCAAATCCATTATTTCTCACTATTTTTATTATTTTGCTAATTTTGCCTCAAACCTTAGTATATGACATGCATTGTTTTTCAAATAAATATTGCAAAATTATTTCAAAAATAAGAAAATAGCCTAGTGGTTAATTGATAAATGTAAAAGTATGAAAATTAAATTGAGGTCCCAAATTTGAATCCTTTCCCATTTAAAATAACTATTTTTTTACAAAATCTCTTATTTTAAATGTGTGTGCCATTCATACTCTTGTAAATGTAGGTATAAATATTAATTTTACACAAAATAATAAGCCTTTATTCTATTTTTACTCACCCTATTCATTCCTCCCCTCTCCACCCCTCCTTGGTCTTCAATTTTTTTTCTTTCTTCCTCCATTGTTGTCGTCACCTACACCTAGTTTTACCCTCTCTTTCTTTTTCTTTTTGTTTCAAGAGTTGTTAACATCTTCTCCACCATCTTGCTGGTATTTTTCCTTATTAAAATCAGCCCCAAATCTGAAATCTTGAACTCCTAGATCGATCCCGAACATTGCCAAGAAAGTGTCATTGACGTTTCTCTCAACTAGCTTTGTAAGATCTCTTCTTTCTTGAATTTGTTGATTAATCTTGTCAATTAAAAACCTAAATATCTAGATGTTGAATTTAAGGGAATTTTAAAATTTTTAATGGTTTTTTTCAATATTTTTAATAGATCTTTAAATTATTTTTAAATTAGCCCTGAATTTGGGCACCAGTGGTGGGACATGCGCCTATGTGCAAGAATGGGGGTTGATTTGTTTCTTGGTTCTTGCCCATATTTTCCTAGAATTAATTTGAGTTCTTGAACCCTCCTAATCAGCCTTTAATCACATGTTAATTAGGAAAAGACGTTATTGGTCAATTAGCCATTCGGATCTCACAATTCGAGAAGTGTAAGCGCGACTAATTGTAAATAGTTTGTTGTTTCGACAAAGTTGTTGGGAAAAGGTTATGAATTTATTAAGTGAGGGATTTTAATCAATATTAACTACTTATTTTCCAGTATGTAATTGTGTTAGGTGCTGACCAAAATATCCCAAATCAATCAATCGTAAAGTCGAAAGACGTTCACGCTCACTATTCACAACAAAATAGTGTAAGAAATCTAACTAGTTTGGATTCATAAAATAGTAGTAATTTTGATGATTGGTTGGAACCCATAAGTGGGTGTTTAAGGTCTGGTTAAGCGATGAATTGATGGAATTTATATTGATTTTTTACTTAGGTTCATTTTAAGGATTATTAAGGAAAATTGAAAGATTCGCTAGTGTGTTGTGAGAAAGCAAAAAATAAGGTGTGGGTCCTAAACTTAAAAACTTAACAAAAAATGATAATTTTTTTGATATATTTGATGATTTATAGGGTTATAGAGCATTACCAGAGTTTACAAATTAATTTACAAACATTAATGAGCTAAACAAAAATCAAAACATTAATGAGCTAACGTTGGCCAATTTAACTTATACATGCCATTATAACCAGTATCAAATCATCCAAAATTACCGATAGAACCAATGGATAGTGTGATATATCTTCGACAAGCTTCCAACCCAATCGAGCTTCCGATAATCATTTCAATGCATCTAATAATTATACATATTACCAATAATAATTTAATTTCAATAATAAAACACATATTTATATAATATTCATCACCAAATAACATTCACTTTCATTAACATTATACAGAATATAGTTCATACGAACTTACCAGGCTAAATTGTAGAAATACCAAAATTTAGGGACATTTTAGTAATTTTCTATTTTCCTCAATTTCCACCCAATGTTGATCTAAATTAATATTTCATTCAATTTATTTATTTAAATAATAAAACAATTCATTTCATGCAATTTGGTCACTTTTTGACATTTTACAAATTTACCCTTAAAACTTTACTTTTATTCAATTTAGTCCCTGAACCTAAACCATGCAAATTAGCCATTTTAATGAAAACTAATGCTAGTTGAATAATCATATATTTTCCTCCTCCTCCTCTCCATTCCACATCCTTAATGTATATAACATGCTTATATGTAACATTATCTATAATTCCACTATTTATTTATATGTTCATTCAAAGTCATCCACTTTAGTCATAGTCACTAAATTATTTATATCTTGAGCTACGGGACTCTAAATTAATATCCGCTAAATTTATATGAAACTAGACTCACATATATTCTTACCATAAAATTTAAGAATTTATGATTTAGCCAATAAGTACAGCTTTATTCTTTAAATTCATCCACGCTACTGGCACATCTACGCTTTCAACCCTTCTTCACTAAAAATTAATTATCTCCTCGTACGAGATTCGGAGATGTTACCATTTGTTTCTATTGAAAATATACTCATTAAGGATTTAAAAATATAATTTAACCTCATAATTATTTTTATCAATTTTTTTATGATTTTCCAAAGTCAGAACAGGGGAACCCAAAATCATTCTAACATTGTCTCACAAAATTTATTATATCTCATGATTTACAACTTCATTGGTTACACCATTTCTTCTATGAGAAACTAGACTCATTGAGCTTTACTTTCATATTTTATTAATCTTATAATTTGATTCCCACAAGTTTTGGTGATTTTTCAAAGTTAGACTACTGCTGCTGTCCAAAACTATTTTAATGCAAGATGTTGATTACTAAGTTTAAAACTCCCTTATTCTTTATTTCTATAATATTTCCCATCACTTTCTCTTACTTTCCTTCACTAATATATCAAGAAAATAAGACCTTATTTAATAAAACTCTGCTATAACATCATTTCCATGCTTTTTCAATAATATCAAACTTAAAAATATATTGAAATCTTGATGTTCTTACCTTGTCCTATTAGTTTCAAACTTTAACTTGATTTTCTCTCTCCTCCAGCTTCTATTTCTTGAATCTAACTTGATATTCTAGCTCCCCATAGTCTCCTTGTTATCTTTCTCTATTGATGGATATGGAACTTCTTTTTATTTCTAGGTGAAAATGGTGAATTTTTGGTGGAAGGACCAAATTATAAAGAAAGCAAAACTTTCTTTCTATCTCTCTTCTTCTTACGTTGGTGCATGGGAAAAAAATTGTGGGATGGTGATTCTTCATCTTCCTTTTCTTATATATATACTAAATAAAATAATAATAAAATAATAAAATATTATTTAAAAACCAAATTAAAATATTAATAAACTAATATTTATTTATTTAATCTAAAATATCTCCAACATCATCACTGCCTTCTAGATTTCTCTCTCTTCTAATTGACCAATTTTCCCTTTATAATCTTTAAAAATTTCATCCTTGAGTCATCACTTAATTTGGTAAAATTGCGATTTAGTCCCTCAATATTCTTCACCTTTTCAATTTGGTCCTAATTCATCCATTTTCCTTAGTTTCTTGATTATTCCACCCTTAAAATATTTGTACCATTGGTCCTTCAACTTTTTCATATTTACACTTTTCCCCCTCAAATTTTGAGTATTTACTCTTAATCAACAAAAGTTTTCTCACTTTTGCAATTTAATTCTTTCTTGAATTAATATATCATAATATACTTCCTAATGTTGCCATAACTCAAAATTTCCCTTTTGTCACTTTATTTCCTTATTTTACTATATCAAGGATACCTACTTTCTTCTTGTAGTAATTTTTAGGGTATTACAAGAGTAATTTTTGGGATATTACATTTCTCTTCCTTAAAATAAATTTCGTCCTCGAAATTTCCTTATTTTGTTTTGATCATGAACTTCATCATTTCTATAATCTTTCAATTATCCTTTTCTATCCATTCTTACCACTAACATTTCTAGTTTTTATATCATTTTGTACTTCCTTTTTTATAATTTCCTCTCTTTCCACTTAACCAGAAGTCCTTTCTTGATTTAGTTTTATAATTTCATTTGCTTACCCCTATTAACAAGACTCGGACCTTGGCGGATACACGGATTCCAACCAAACCACTAAAATAATTCAACCAAACACACTAGAACGGCACCCAGTGCCTCTTCGGATAGTCCGAAGAAATATTATGACTTTAGTTTCTTCTCGGCCAAGCCGAAAAATCCCCAAATTCTTTCGATCCTATGGCATGCCATCTATATCCAACTCAACCTGTCTAGTTAATAGGGTATTCAATTTTTTATATATTTCAAATCATTCTCAATTTTAATCACAATTCAATTCAATACAATTTTCCACTTTTCAATTAACATATTATTAAATATCTATACATAATCACACTTTAATCATATCCATTCATTTCAAATATGAAATTTATAAATATCAAGAATAATTTAATATTGATACCATAATGCTCATGTGGCTATATTTATTAACTCACAAGGTAAATAAATCCACATCATCACTTGTCCATTTTATCCTTAGCAATATAGGATTTTAAACAACTTTATACTCTTCTAAATTTCTTTATTTCGTCAGCATTTCTTTACTTTCCACGCTTATTCAATATGCATGACACACGTGTCATAAACATATCATTCAACCATGGTCACAAGCTAGTGCAATTAACCAAAGTCATTTTTGAATTGATCACATGATAAATCATTTCATAAGAAATTGCGTAATTTAAACCTTACCACTTTTTCATAAGAACTAGCATATTTTTTACTTGAATACTTATCAATTGAATGTATCATATAAATAATCATATTAACATTCAACCAACAGTTTGACACTTGCCTAAGCATCAAACAACATCACCGATTAGCTTACTTGCACATATTACATATAAATTCAACTTTGATAAACTTATTTTATCGATATGTAACACTTGAATTTATTACTCGTCTCAACATACTTAATTTCCTTGTCAAATACAATATCAATATTAATCTATAAATCTTTCATTTCAATCATATAAGTTTCTTACCATTTCTTACAGAATCAAAGAACGACTTACGGATATGAGTACATTGTTCTTTTCTTTTTTTTTTCTTTTTTTTTTGTGCCATAGTCCAACTATGGTCTTACACATGTATCTATACTGCCATGGTCCACCCATGGTCTTACGTTCAAGGTCCCATAACCCAGTTATGGTCTTATCTGACAATTCAGCCTTTGCCACAGAACGATTGTACTCAATCCCGCGTTCAATCCAAACTAAGTATTAAATTCAATAATATATTTCCAATAATAATTCATTCATTAGTTAATATCATATACTATCACATTGAGTCATCATTTGTCTCATGAACATTTAGTTCAAGCTTTCTATTCACATTTTCATATTCAATTCACATTTTCAAATCATATTCCACAATCACATTTCTTCTCAATGGCTGAACTAATTCATTTCGTTTGATTTATCTTTTCAATTAATTACCCTCAAATTTTGATTCGAAATTTCCATTTATCTTTCAAATCTTTATATTAAACTAGTTAGTAGCCCACAAATTTCTTTACTTCTCACTCGTATCATAAATCTTGTTATTATTCCATAACTTTAGATTCCTAAAGAACACTCATTTTATTCTTAATGTATCTTTTCATTCTTATCTATAAGGATTACTCTTTTAAGCCTCCATGCAAAACTAAATAACATTTACTTATTCACAACTTTAAATTATTTTATTACAAATACATGCTTATCTATTCACAACTTTGTAACTTATTTTCCTTTATAATCCTTCATCATTAGATCTTAAAATCTTTTTTGAATCCTCCTCTTTTCACTATCTGCTTTTCTTTGTAAACCTTTTCTATCATCAAACATTAACATCATTTTATCTCTTCTTATTTCCCGAATAGTACGTTCTCTTGTTACTATCCACTCATACTTTTCTTTTCTTCTTTTTTTTTCAATATTTCAAACATGAATCAGAGATAATCTTTTATCCTGTAACGAAAATTGTTTTCCTTTTTAGCAGAGGCCCAAGAGATCAAATGAACACTTAGGATATACTGGATCGATCTGAGAGGTGCATTATTATGCAAGATAAATGAGAGCACTAAAGTGTTATACAGAGAGCACAAATGTGCTAAACAGAGAGCACTAATGTGATAATAATCAGAGAGCATGCTAGTAATCAGAGAGCACTGACGTGCTAATAATCAGAGAGCACGCTAAACTCCCTTAATATCCTAATAGTTCTATCTCGTCTAATTGGGCAAATTATTTCATGCATGCATATCACTTTTACACTTTTCGCACTATACTTTTACATGCTTTACAATTTAATTCTTATACCAATAATTCGTGCATTTTATATCTTCTCTATCTTTAACACATGTAATATATTTGAAAATTCACTATTCATCCATAATTCCCTAATAATACTTATCATATACTTCCTATTACTTTTGTATATTTTATAATTTAGTTATAAGCACAATAGTTTGTGTAGCACTATAATTTACTTTTAATAGTACATATAACATAAAATTCATCATCAACATGTGAATGGTATTGTGAATGTGTGAATGGTATTTTGATGCATGATTATGTTATTTGGTATAAGATTGATTATATATATAGCATGATTTGTGAGATATGAGTTTATGCATGATATAATTGCATGGATAGTTTGCTATGTTATATTGGAAAGGTTGTTATACTTGCACATTGGAAAATCATAAAAGTATGTGAAATTGTGTAATGTTGAATGACATAATCTTAATGGTAATTTGAAAGTTGGAACACTATTTTAGTTTACTGAAAGTATGTGATTATTGAGGGCATGTTGAACATGTCAAATTAATGTGAAAAGTATTGAGATATGATTATGTATGAGTTTGTGTGACATAGTGCATTTGCATTGCGATGAGAAATCTTGTGGTTGACAGAGGAGTTCCGTAGAGTACTAGCGGCATATTAAGTTTGCATTTATATGTAGTCAGTGCACTACACCTAGGGTACTGAGGGGATTGGCAATTATATCGCATATTATATGCTATTGGGGTTGTATTCCACTCTTTGATATTTGATAAATTTTCTACATTATTGATTATTCAGTGGTTTTACCACATAGAGCTATGCTCACATTTGTTGGAGTTTGGTAGATGGGTTCTGGGGAACTCGTGGTGTGTAATGGATGGTATGGGTATGAAGCTCTTTGTATTGTATGATGCTCACGACATATTCGAATGTTATTGATTTATGCTACATAACCTCCCTAACCCGACCTAGACGTCATGGCCAGATTGAGAAGGCTACATTAGCCACCGAAATGGCTAAGCCCGATATCATGTATTTTTTGGTTAGTATGCTTGTGTAATCCATGCATTCAAAAAAATCCCCAAAAGAAAAGTTACCAAGCCATAGACCAGAAAAAAATTAAAAATTACAAACCAAAACCAATAAAGACGTAATAATACTTATTAAGAATAGTCTAAAGTCAAGGCGGTTCTCCGAATGCCAAGTCTAGTCCTAATTTCGAGGTTTACCTGAAAAGTTAAACACTATTAGGGGTGAGCTTATGAAAGCTCAATGTGAGTGGAACAGTTAGTTAAATAGACATAAATATCGAATGCAGTGAAACATATTAGCTTTAACAGAAGAACACAGAACCATCATTGGAATTTTATATCATTACATAGCCATTATCAAATTGATGTCAAATGATGTATGAGAATGGGTCATCATTCATTCGAGTAACAATCATTAATTTCGATATCATTCAGTACAACACAATATAATATGTAGCTTAAATCAACAACATTCGAATATGTCATGAGCACGATGCAATGCAAAGAGGTTCCTAATCATACCATCCGCTACACACCACAAGTTCTCCAGAACCAGTTTGCCAAACTCAAACAAATGTGAGCATAGCTCTATGTGGTAAAACCATTAAATAATAAATAATAAAGAAAATCCATCGAATATCAAATAATGTGATACAATCCCCAATAACATATAATATGTGATAAAACCGCCAATCCCCTCGGTACCAGGTGCAGTATACTGACTACATATAAATGCGGACTTAATATGCCACTAGTACTCCACGGAACTCCTCTGTCAACCACAAGATATCCCATCCCAATGCAAATGCAGTATGTCACACAAACTCAAACATAATCATATCTCAATACTTTTCACATTTACTTGACTTGTTTAACATGCCCTCAATAATCACATACTTTTACTAAATGGAAATAGTGTTCCAACTTTCAAATTACCATGCTTTTACGATTCTCCAATGTGCATGTATACCAACCTTTCGAATATAACATAACAAACTATCCATGCAATTATATCATGCATAAACTCATATATCAGCAAATTATGCTATATATACAATCAATCTCATACCAAATAACACAATCACGCATCACAACACCATTCACAGAGTCTCATTGTCAAACTAGCAACTTTGCTAACATATCAATCTTTTAGGGCTCGAAACGTACCTAGTTCAGCCACTTACAAAATTAATTATTTGGCTATTAATTCAATCCAATCAGCAAGCTAAATCATCAAATATATCAAAAAAATTATCATTTTTAATTAAGTCTTTGAGTTTACGACCCACACCTTATTTTTCGCTTTCTCACAGCACACTAGCGAATCTTCCAATTTTCCTTAATAAACCTTAAAACGAACCTCAGTAAAAAATCAGTATAAATTCCATCAATTAATACCTTAACCAGCCCTTAAACACCCACTTATAGGTTCCAACCAATC
Organism: Gossypium raimondii; assembly: GCF_025698545.1. Lineage (NCBI taxonomy): Eukaryota > Viridiplantae > Streptophyta > Magnoliopsida > Malvales > Malvaceae > Gossypium > Gossypium raimondii. The sequence goes on along the minus strand of NC_068573.1, from coordinate 20,957,841 downwards.
ATCAAAATTACTACTATTTTACAAATCCAAACTAGTTAGATTTCTCACACTATTTTGTTGTGAATCGTGCGCGCGAATGTTTTTCAGCTTTACAGTTGATTTGGGGTGTTTCAGTCAACACCTAACAAAATTACATACTAGGAAATAAGTAGCCAATATTTATTAAAATCCTTCACTTAATCAATCTATAACCTTTATCTAAAAACCGTGTCGAAACAACAAACTAGTTTACATGTAATCGCACTTACGCCTCTCGATTTGTGAGATCCAAATAACTATTTGATCAAGAACGTTTTCCCATAATTGACATGTGAATAAAGGCTGATTAGGAGGGTTCAAGAACTCAAATTAATGCTAGAAATATATGGGCAACAATTTAGAAACAAAACAACCCCGTTTCTTGCACCTACGCACACACACCACCACCCCCGGTGGCCAAATTCGGGGATAATTTAAAAACCATTTAAAAATCCATTACAAATCTGAAAAAATACCTTTAAAATATTTAAAATTCTCCTAAATTCCAAATCTGGAAATTTAGGTTTTTAATTAACAAGATTAATCAACAAATTGAAGAAAGAAGAGATCTTACACAAGCTAGTTGAGAGAAACGGCAATGGCATTTTCTTGGCAATATTCAGGATTGATCTTGGATTTCAATATTTTAGATTTGGTGTTTATTTTAATGAGGAAAAATACCAGCAAGATGGTGGAGAAGATGTTAACAAATCTTGAGACAAAAAGAAAAAGAAAGAGATGGTAAAACTAGGAGTAGGTGACTACAACAATGGAGGAAGAAAGAAAAAAAATTGAAGATCTATAGATGGAACACACAGTAAAAACAATAGATTTTGTAAAAAAATAATTATTTTTCATGGGAACTTTGGACCTCAATTTAATTTTCATGCTTTTTCATTTATCAATTAAACCCTAGGTTATTTCCTTATTTTAAAAAAAGTTTTGCGATATTTATTTTAAAAACAAGGCGTGTCATATACTAGGGTTTGAGGCAAATTTAATAAAATAATAAAAATAGTAAGAGATAAGAGATTTGAACTTGGGTTTCAAGGAACGTTTCACTAACACTTGTCCAACAAACCAATACCTCATTTATTCCTAAAACCGCATAAATAATCTTAAAAACAAGGGCATGGTCACACTCTCTCAATTCCCAAACCCGATTCTACTAACCCAATTTTTTGGGATGTTACATGCTACGTATTGTATTAATGAAATTAATGATTGTTACTCGAATGAATGATGACTCATGCTCATACACCGTTTGACATCAATTTGATAATGGCTATGTAATGATATGAAATTGCAATGATGGTTCAATGTTCTTCTGTTAAACTAATATGTTTCACTATATTCGATAATTATGTCTGTTTAAATAACTATTCCACTCACACTGAGCTTTTATAAGCTCACCCCTAATATTGTTTAACTTTTTAGGTAAACCTTAAAATTTGGACTGGACTCGACATTCGGAGAATCACCTTGGAACTTGGACTATTCTTAATAAGTATTATTAAGTCTTTATTGGTTTTGGTTTGTAAATGTTAATTATTTCTTATCTGTGGCTTGGTAACTTTTCTCTTGGGGATTTTTACATGCATGGTTACTCAAACATAATAACTGAAAAATGCATGATATTGGGCTTAAGTAAAATTTGTCATTCTTTTCTAATTTTCGTTGCATTGCAAATGAACCATTTTTGAAAAACAAATCGATAAGGCAACTAAGTTTCTAAAATGATTTTAAAAATAGTTTTTCCGCTGCATTAGTTTAACATCGATTTTTTACAAAGAACAGTTACAAGCAAACGATTTTTTTCTTAAACAACACTATCAATAATAAGTCTTAAGTATGGATTATCTAATAAATGAACTCTTTTAAACTAACTCAAAGTGAAAATACGATTTTTCTCTAAAATGAGTTTATTTAAAGTTTTCAAAAGTAACACAAGTTAGCTTATCCATTTCGGTGGCTAATGTAGCCTTCTCAATCTAGCCATAACATCTAGGCCTGGTTAGGGAGGTTACACTCCTAACCTTGAGGGTTATATGAAAAGTAAAAATTTAAATGGGGTGAGATTTTAAAGCCTAGTGTGAGAATTAACTTAAATAATAGTAGAATTAAGACATACATTTGATATATATAGTAGTATTTACATACCAACATAATTTCACATATAGCCATATGCATGAGGTTGTCAATACAAGTTTTTCAGAAAACATTCCTACCCGTTTTCGCTATATACCAATAAAGAGTTCCCCAGAACTCGTCCATCCAATAACACACCATATTGTGGCCAAGCCATTGAATTGCAGTCAAGCTACACGCTATGGTCAAGGCACTGAATATTGTAGTCAAGCTACATGTTGTGACCAAGCCACTGAATATTGCAAACAAGCTACCAAATACGGGTATATGTGGTCATGCCAAAAATTTTGTAGTAAAACTCTCAAAGTCTTCCTCCTTTCAATATCATCCCAACCCTATGCATGTGATATGGCATATAAACAGTATTTTTAATGGGCATGTTTAACAAGCAAATCGAATTTATAATCAGTACAGTGGGCATGCTTAAAATGTGAATCTTATCTCAATTTCAATATTGGTGGCATGATTTATATATCATGCATATCATGTAAATGCCAACACATCACACATCATAAGTATTGGAATGTAAATATATTTTCACAATTAACTTTGAATCACATTAACATAATCACACGATCACAAACTAAATAGTTCAAAGATACTTACTTGTGAATCACCCTTTCTTACGAATTTAGCATCCATTTTCGAATACATAGTGTATTCACATTATTTCTCATTATAGAGATCTTTAAAAGTCTTAATTTTTAATAAAATATATTCATATTAGAAAATAAATCTCATATATATCTTTTTTATTAAGTTAAAACCAGACCTTGATTGGTAAATTCGACAACACCAATTCTAATTCAAGTTCAACTCCAAAGGAAGAAATTTGACCTTGAACCATTTTGATTTAAAAAAACCAATACCATGTGTTAAATCGTTAAGATGTTCCATATAGATCTCATATTAAAGATCAAGTGAGAAAACCTACTTACTGATCGTCCTATGTCAAAACACTTTTACTAAAGCGAAAATACAGGTCCAAGCGATTCAAAAAGGAACACATCAGAAGTGTGGAAAAAATAATTTTAGATTCGGCCTATAGATATGGAAAGGTTAGATTGATATCAGAAACTTCAAATACTACTTACGATAAATCCAAGGGTTAGGAGAGTCTTTGATCCCACGGTTGTTAGATTATGGAGGAGGAATAGTAACTAACAAACATAGTATAAATAAAATAGAAATGATTATTAAAAAGGATACCCATAATCCTTTTCTAATAGATTTGTAGATGTTGAAAATGAATAAAAATTCTATTACCAACAACGGGATGAAAGGAGGAATAGAATGTAAAAAATGGAAAACGGCGACGGTGCAGTGTGGAAGAGGGAAGGTTTTTAGTGCTGATGTGGTGGTGGTTTGGTAAGAACGTGGTGGTGATTTGGTGGAAATTAGTAAACAAAATGGTGGTTGAAAGAGGAGGAAGAGAGAAAAGAGATGAGAGAAATGCTGGACATGAAAAACAAAAGGGATTGTGGGTGTCTAAGAACATGGGACGACAAGGTCAATGGGGAGAGGGGAAAAGTAGAAAGGAGTCGTTCAAGGGGAAGTAAAGGAACGTGAGGGGAAAAAGGGGAGAAAAAGGTAGATTATTGATGGTAGGTTGACTAGTTAAAAAAGGCAATTATTGTGGAAAACATAGGGAGTTTAACCATGATTTTAATGAGCCAAATATTAAAGAAAAATATGTAGATGAGGGCAATTGAGTATAGGATATTAGGGAGATTAATTGAGCTCCTTACCACTAAGCTACTTACTTTCTTGCACATAAACGAACAAAATTAAAAATAAAAAAATGGGGCAACTTGTCCAGGCTAAATCTGTGTCACATGTGTGTCTTTGAGTCCATAACAAATGTTGGATCTCGAAATCATCAGGACATAACATGTAACCATGTGTTTGAGTCTTTTACCAAGTTCATCGGGACCATTTCATTTTATAAACTCGTTCTCATTCCTCTGTATCATAATTCAATATCTCCTTTCTATGCTCAACAAATCGGCTCTGACTTACCAAAATTTTCAATTATACAATTAAAGAACAAAAATTTAACAAATTTTATATCGTATGAACTTACCTTGCAAAATGGTAACACACCACGGTAGAGTCTACTCAATGGCTTTCCCTTTCTCTCGATCTTCTCTTGGCAGTTTCAAATCTTAATCTATAACATAATTTAATTCAATTTTCATCAAGCAAATATCATTCATCAGGTTATTATGCATATAATTAAGTTCAATTCATTCCATCACAATTCCTTCAAACATCACACAATATATAGTCGAGCCCTATTATAGCAACATTTATAGAAATTTCAAACTGGTTTCAAAATGTTTACACTTAATTCCTAATTTTCAAAACTAACAAATTTTCAATTTACAAAGTGGTCCTTTTTCATAACCTAATCATTGAACTCCACAATTTCAAGCATTCAATAATTGCAATCTCGTGAATCTTTAATAGTTTTAGAAACAAACACAACTGTAAGCTAGATTGAAGCACAATGATCCAAAAAATACAAAATCCATGTAAAATAGGCTTAAATTAGCTTACTATGCAAGAGCACAAAACCTGGTCGAATTTTCCTATCTTAACAAGAAAGAAGAATGGTCATGGAGAAGATGAAAGAAAATGAATTTTCCCTGCTCCATCTACTATGTCCTGATATATATATGATCTATGTAACACCCCAAACCTGGCCTAAGAGTTATGGCCGAATCTGGTGGTGTCACATTGAGGTGTTTAGTGTAAAACTTGTTGTTGAAATCTTTAAAATCACTTAATCATTTTGTTATTAAATGGTGATTCCAAAACGGTTTGTTCATTTCCAAGCGTGCATCATTAAAAAATAACCACTTTTAAAACGTTATAAATTTTCAAAAATCTCATTTATTGCGAAAACGTGGTGTCTTTGAAAACGATTACCTTTCGAAAACCCATATTATTCTACAACTATCAGTTTATATCAAACTAAATAAAAAAACTCCAATTTAAAGTTTATAACTTTAAAGAAACCTTTTTACATAAAAATACCCAAATTCAGTTACTTATAAATCAAAAGCTAAAAACGAAAGCTGATGTGGTTGTGTGGCCACCTCCGAGCCCCTCGCAGTACCGAATTAACTATGGCTGAGGATTACCTCCACAGTTAAGAGGAGAGGGTGAGTTTACGAAAACTCAATGTGTAATCCCTTATCAAACAGTCGGTATACAGAATAGAATCAGTCTAGGCTAGAGCCCTTTAACAATAACAATACAGTGTGGGCCTTAGCCCAACACAGAAACAGTGTGGGCCTAAGCCCGATACAGTATCAGTATGGTGCAAGTATGCAAACCCATCCCAATCCAGCCAACACACCACCCGTACCAATCCAACACACCATGTGGGGACAGAGTCGACCCACCGAACCCTCACACCAATATCACAGCATAGCTGCCAATAGTAATAATGCAGCAGAGCTGCCAGTAGTCAGAATGGCTAAGAGCCGTAAACAGGATAGCTATAAGCTATAAACAGAATGGCTACAAGCCATAAGTATAGTATTGTGATTGGGACAAAGCCATCAGTAGCAGTGATATGATCGGCACACAGCCATCAGTAACGGCAACATGATCGGTACAAAGCCATCAATAGCAGAGATATGATCGGTACACAGCCATCAGTAATAGTGAAATGATCGTCACACAGGCATCGGTAACAGTAATATGATCGGCATAAAGCCATCAGTAACGGTACTATGACCGGCATAAAGCCATCAGTAGCATCGCAAAGAAAGTCGCCAAGAATGATATCACAACAAAGTTGCGATAGTATATGTGGCCCACCACCATATGATGATTGTGGCGAGCCACCGATCGATACTTCCTCCATAACAGTATCCCAACCCCATGCAGTATGTCGTGTATGTAGAATGCCATGCTCAGAATCAGTCATTCAAATCACAAACAAATCAGTCATACCAAACACAGACAAATCAGTCATTTAACCATAGACAAAATAATTGTTTGACCTTGAGGGGCAAAAATAGTCATTTACTCACCAGGGCATTACAGTCATTTTACCCTACAGGGGTATTACAATTATTTTACCCTACAAGGATATTACGGTCATTTTATCCTATAGAGGTATTACGGTCATTTTACCTTACAGGGTTATTAAGATTATTTTACCCTCAGGGGCATTACGGTTATTTTACCTTACAGGGGTATTACCTTACAGTCGCCTCGAGCGACTCAGGTAACCTAATTGGTCACAACAGTGTAAACGGGCCTAAAGCCCATTACTCGGCCTAAGTGGGCCCACAGGCTCGTGTGGCCTGTTTAGCCCAGATTTCACCACAGCTATGTGATCTACATAGCCCAGTCTAGTATTTGCCACAAATAGCGGGTTTCATCTGTGTGGGGCCCACAAGACCATTAAGCCCACATGGCCCAACGTGGCCAATTACGGCCTAAGCCCATGAAAATGCTCATAGAGGCCTCCACAGTTTATCGCCCATGATTTGCACCTTCAGCTTTCCACACGAGCGATCGCACACTCATGTGGTCCCAAACATTGTATTTCAGCTTTTCGGCTTTTGCGGTTCTACAGTTAGAGTGAGGAGTTTACACACCTGATGCAATTTGCAGATTCCCTTCGATACGAACACTCTTATTCTGCAAATCAATGATCATCGCACCATTGGTTCCTGGGCAATGTACCAATCAGCCTCAACCACCACCAGTTAGGAATGGAAGCAATGAAGGTTGGAGAAAGCGACAGATACCTTGAAAGCCTCGTTGATCTCCTACATTCAGAACAAGGAACAAATGAGATGTGATTTATAGCTCTCCACAATAACAACCTCCCCAAATCCCAATATTCTCTCCTCAAATCTCTCCAAATATCCCTCATTGATATCCTCTAAGACTCATTCAAACTCTCACCCAACAGAGTTCAAAACCACCTCAAACTCCTACCGCCTCATGCTAGCAAAATAAATATCCTTTTTTCTTGCAATGGGATCAAACCCTAGCCCCCACAATAGCTCAACACGCCACTTGCCTCCTTGTCACAAGCTCTTTTGTGTCACATTTTGTCTTCAATTAACTAAAAGGTCTAAAGGCCAAAGTTCAGGTTCCTTTAAAAGGAAAACAAAAATAAATTGCAAGAGCCAAGACTTGAACCCAAGCTCTCTTATAACCTCAATGATGCCACAACTACTAGACCACATGCTTCCTTATGACATTTTTTTAACACAATAATTTAAAAGGCCTACATCCAAGCATTAAGGGTTTTATCCACTTAATACCAAAATATTTGCTAACACCCAGGTTTGAACCTAGGACTTCTTAGACACTTCCAAACACTCCTAAATCACTTAACCACTGAAGCAAACATTCAGTTATGCAAACTTTCCTAACCGTTCCCTTGCTCAAGGCCCAATACTTGTAAGCCCAAATTTTAGGGCATTACAATCTAATTACTATATAAAATTAACATTATTCTAGATAATGCCAACACTTAACCGACTACTATCTATAGAGAAAATGGCTAAGTTGTCATTTTAGGCCCTAATCGATAATGTATTATCATTAGTAATTAGAAATCCACAAGACTAAACTTTTACCACTTTTATAATTTAATCTTTATATTAAAATCAATTATCCAGACAATCAAATTAACAAACAAGGATTTCATATAACACTATAAAAGACACATAGATGTTAAATAATAAAACTTACAGACTAAATCACTAGTAAATGGGGTTATAAAACCACCGTTTTTGGTACCACTAAAATCGGGATGTTACAAAGCATGTCATATAGATTAGGGAGAATGCCACATTTATTTGTCATGATGATATTGATCATTTATGATTGAAATTGAAAATAAAAAAACTTACATGTTTTTAAAATATTGAGTGGGAGAAGGTCCTTAAATAAGACTTATGACCTCCATCAATGGTCTCTTGTGATGGCATGAAACGAATCTGCCCTAAGGTACACGTTGTCGTGTGGATTTCACTAATGAGACTTCCTGAAAGTAAGTAGAACTTTCTTATAATCGTATGATATTTGGACTAGCCTCTATTGTATGTATTATCATGCGACATATCAAGAAATTATTACTTCAAATAGGACAACTAGTCACAGCATGCTACTCGGTGGGATTGTCCCAAGATGACTTATTTGTGGTGCATGATACGATAGGTGTTGAGTTGATGGTTATACACTCAAGATCTTCTAGTTAAATTACTCTCCAAGAAGCTATGCTTAAGTTAGAATGATGGTCAAACGTTACACGATTATTAGTATGTGTGATGCCTAAGGAATTAGGTTCATGTACTAATTGGATGGAAATCAATGTTCTTACTAGTTGATCATGATCACCCCAAGGTGGCTTGATTCAGTGAGTGTAGGGATTATTGTTGCAACGACTTACAAATGTTTTCAAGATTTAATGTAAAACGCATGAATCATCCTAATGCATATCGTAATGTTGTAAAACATTTTGAAACATTTGTTTAATACAAAGATATTAATATATGAATGTTTTATTTTCAGTTCTAAAATGACACCAACTCCATTACTGAACATACTCACTAAAAACAAATTGAACAAAACTAACTATAAGGAATGGAAAATGAACTTGTTAATTGTCCTAATCTATGAGAAACTTAAATCAGTTCTTGATAATACATGTCCTCCGACCACTCGAGCTGAGGCCAGAAAACACCAGTCGGATTCTAATGAGATAGGTCATTGCAATATGCTGGAAAACGTGACTAGCACCCTATATAAGAAACTAAAGAGTTGTAAGACAACCCAAGCGATTCTGGATAAGTAGAACACATTTTTGGAGGCCAAGTTTTCTTGGGTCAATAATCTACTGTAACTAGCTTGATGAATGCCCAGAAAAAGCTTAGTACTCTGGTCAAAGACCATATGATAACTCTTATGGGATACTTTGTCAAAGCCACAAACAGTAAGGCTAATTTGGACCAGAACACTTAGATTGAGATGGTGTTCAAGAGCTTGTCCAAGGATTCTACTGGCTTTTTGGCCACATATAACCTTGGTGTTAAATTAAGCCTTATTCAATTATATATTTTGATATAACAAATTAAAGTGTTTGTGCATAAAAGTACAGTTGAGCAATTTGATAAAATGAAGTTGAAATGGTTTCAATTGAGTCAAACATTTTCAAATATGTTTTAACCATTTTCAAACAAGTTAGAATTGCTCTAGGACAAAAATTTTCGATACTTTTTGTCTAAGTATTGATATTTTACAAGATATTGATACCCCTCTGCTAATCGATACCAATTTGACATTTTGTTTCTTCCAAACCCTAGTAGGTATCGATCCGGTATCGATATTCCTACTCTAACGGTCATTGAAATCTGTATTAATTACAAAAAAATATTGAGACCTTTTTAGTAGGTATCGATACTCATTGCTACAAGTGCAGTTAATGACCTGGTGTTTCATCCCTAATGGCTATATTTACTTCCACAACAACCACAACGGTTGGAAATCAATTAGAGAGTGTAAATACCATCTTCTAAAGTTCTAGCAATAAGAAGACCGATGTTTAAAGTTTAAAGATAAACCAAAATAACTTAAAGCTTAATTCTTTCGTGCCTTTTCTTGTAGACACTTCTGAGCTTTCATTGTATTCATTTAGATCAAGTGTTCTTCTTTTTATTTGTGCTTAATTGGAAAACATCATGATCTTGTGAGGATTGTTTTCTTTGTTTACTTATTTATGTCTCGTTTGAGAGAGGGTTTATTCTTAAGGTTTAGGTAGAAACCTTAAGGGACTTGTATCTTAAGAGAGGGTTTATTCTTAAGATTTGCACTATAAATAACACTTTCAAACATGTTTTAGAGGGTTTTTTTTTCAATTTTTAGGTTAATTGTAGTGGTTGTTGCACTTTTCTTTTCTTTTCTTCTTATTTTTCTAGAAATAGGGTTTTCTTTTCTTCTCTTTTAGAATAGATTCTATCGGATTCTGTAGAGAGAAAGATTTCCTTTCCTATTGAAAGTAAGAAATTGTTTTTGGTTCTTTGTTTCATTTGAATTTTTTCGAGACCACACTCAAAGCGATTCGTGGTACTAGAATAGCGGAGACGATCGTTCTATTAAACCCAGAAACATCAAGGATCCATCTCACTAAAAGCACAAATCCTTTACGAGAAAAGTTTATTGTTATAAATATCATAAACTGGCTCAATTTTCAAATTTTTATTTTTCCACTATGCAAAAAAACCATTTTCAAACCAGAGTTTTTCCAACATCTTCCTATTTCCTTAGACTATGCAAATGATAAAAATCATGATCAATTAATTAATCAATTGTTAACTAAGCAAACAACTTATCTCGATTAGCTTACTTGCAACTCCTAACTAAGAATCTCCTCTCAGTCCCATCCTAATTTAGAATTACCAACTAAGTTCTTCTCCTAGTATCACTTAGAGAAGTAGTTGTCCTCTCAGTCTCACTACCTAGTACACTTATATCAAACTATTAAGGATAAACTCTCCTTTCAGACTCGTTTCTCTAGATATTCTATTAAAGGTGTCAATTCTAGTGTATTAAGCAATTCGATATAATTAACAACCAAATAATCAAGAACAAATATCACCTTAATCTAACAAATAACTAATCAATCAACCAATACCCAATTTAGCACATAATGAAATTTTAATTTCAAATAAGCATTTTATCAAACACATGGTAAGCCTAAAATAAAAGTAAAAAGTTTTAAAAAGGCTCATTTAATTGATGGAATTCTTGGAAGCGCAATTGTTTGATCGTCTATCCTTTGTAACATCTTCAACAAATTGAGAAGAAATAAATAAAAATAAAAAATATATATTGTAAAAGAGAATAAAAGAAAATCTTATTCTAAAAATAATAAGAAGAAAAGAAAAGAAAAGAAAAGTGTAGCAGCAACTAAAATTAACCTAAAAATGAAAAAAAAAAACCTCTAAAACATGTTTTAAAGTGTTATTTATAGTGCTAATATGTTTGACATAAAATAGACAAAATTAGCCCTTTCTTAATAATTAATAGCCTGTTTTGACTAAAGAATACCCTTGCAAATTTTATCCTGTCAGGTCTTGATGTCGTGACCCGCAGACATTGGTGTCGTGACTTTTCCAATATACTCATCCTAGATTTTCCTAGTAGCATTGGTGTCGCGACTCTAGCTCCTTGAATAATTAGGATCCTTCAACAGAGGTAATTGTCCTAGATGTTACGACTTTAGTAGCATAATGTCACGATCTTAACACTCGATGTATAGGGAGAGATAAAAGAACCCTGCTTGAATTAGTAGAACACAAATAATAATAATTTGATTAAAAAACTAGCCTCCTAGTTTAACTAGGAGAGGGTTTTTTAGGTCTCTTTTGTATTGAGTCTAATTATATGTGATTCATGGACTTTTAACCCAAATTTTATAATTTAATCCAACCGAATACATGTTATTCTATTTTCCAAAATAAATATTATTTATTAAGTTAATTTAATTAGATAAATTAATTTTCCAATTAAATAATTTTCTTAACCCAGTTCTAATTCCATTAAACTCATAACAACTTTACCGTAAAAGAATCTATAAGAAAATACATTTATTTCCATATCCAATGATTCACAATAACCAATTAATTTAATTATATTTTTAAACTTAAATTATTTGATTAAATAATAATTCAAAATTTTAAATTAATTCTTAAGCCATTTCTATACATAATGAAAAACCACATTCATTTACGAGTGTGGCCAATTTCTTTAACTTTATCTTTTTAACCATTTTTGGTCATTTGATTCTTTATACAATTCATTTATGGTTTCAATGAGCTAGTAGAGGGATAGATTGGACACATAAAATTGGGGCAAAAATAATTTATAATTAAGTGTCAGTTTTTCACTTATTAATTATAAACTCATTTAGTCACTGAGTAATTCCACTATAGTATTATGACTGAGCTCTCCTTAATAACATACCTTCATGAAAGCTACTCGGTCAGTGCTCGTCCAATGACCTTGTCGTAAGTGTGTTATCCCCAATATAATCCTATTTTATCTCATGATAATCATTACATCATCCTTCTTGAAAACTCAATCATTATGAAAATAGTAATTAAGTCATTTATCACAGAAACAAATGACCCATGGCCACATTTACTTTTCATCTATCATGGAATGTCGATGAGAGGATATCATTTACCCATTACTTTGGCTATGAATTTCACTATTGTTAATGATGCTACATACTGAAAAAGTCATATACCTAACAGACAAGCTTTCAGTTCCTTACATCAAAGTATACAAGTATACGAGTCACGCATAAATAATTCATCATCCACTCAAGATTAAGTTCTGCCACACTATGAACGTCACAATTGAATAAATCCATAAATAGATTTAAAATCAATTCTACTTGGGTCTTGTTCGATGTACTATCAGTCTAGTCAATCACATCTATGTTTCTATCTTTTGGGAGCCATATACTCTAATGCTGAAGACCAAGCATCTCTCCAACTGGACTGGATAGATAGCATATTAGTGTTTCAATCGGTTGATAGCATATTAGTGTTTCAATCGGTTTCCTAATTTCTGATTAGACTAAGGACATGTTTCTGTTCATCTACTAATATAAGTTTTCTTTTCATATTATGATCCAACCACGTAATAGCACTTAGTATGAGTTAAACATTAGATAACCAGTGAGTCAATATTTGCTTCCATTTTTATTTACATACAAAAACCATTAAGGACAATATAAAAGAATATTAATGCAACTTGTGGATATTTTTATTAAATCAATCATTAGAGAAAATACAAGTATATAAACGAGTATACTTGTTAAGTTCAATTTTAGCTTACCTTATTCAACTAAATTATTTAAATTATTGATTAATTTCGATCAATTGAATTTTAATTAGCCTAAATTACATTAAGTACATTCCATGCCGTAATAATTTGTTTTCGCTCCAATTCAACAATTCAATGTTAATTTTAAGCCATGCGCAGGTTAGGGACATTTGGATGTTCGAATGAGCTCAATTTGGAAATTGATTTTCACGAACAAAATTGTTGGTTAAGGAGCATTGTATGCTGGTTTCGAACATTAAATTAAAGTGGCCAACTCGACCGCAAAAGATCTTGACAGTAAAGAAAAATTCGGTCCATTATAAGGTGCAATAGACCGACACCATGAAACCAGTCGGCAAGGGAATTATTATTCATTCTCCAAATTTCCTTCTTGCTAACGGTGGCCAACTCTAATCAAATCAAGGAAATCAAATCAGCCTTGAAGAGTTTAATTAAAGTAAAACTCTAGTAGGCTGGAGCTATTTTTATGCGACGGGTTCAGCTAGGGAAAAGGGGGATAAGATCAAATTTTGTTTTGAATTCTTGGAGGTTATTATTGTTCCATAAATAGAGGTGACCAACAGCTGAAAAAGGGAGTAAAAAAATAGAGAAGAACAGAGCAGAAGGGCGTGGAACTCGAGCAAGGAAAAGCTCTAATTGAACCAGCAAAAGCCAATCAAGCAGTTGGAGTAGTAGCCCAAAATTTCAGTCAATTGAGAGAAGGGAAGCTCGATGATTTGAGGAATTTTTCTCTTTCCAAGATTCAATTTGTAATTCATGTTGTTTACAATTGATTTTGGTTTTGTTTTACCTGCTATGAGTGGCTAAATTACTTACGCTTAGTTAGACACTTATGAAACCTAGCACAAGGAATTTGAAAATTTATTTTGTTTTAAATTCGAATTTGGCATTCTTGAATTTCTTGTTTTTATCGTTCAGGGAATTTTTTCTAAATCAATTAGATTGATCGGCTATTTAATTTATGAATTTTCTTATAATCATCTAAGTGAAAATTGAGTAATCGAATTTCTTAATTAGACTTAGAGTTGGTGATGATTAATTGGCCTGCAGCTAATTAGAGCAATTACGGATTTAATTTTAGAAGCCGCTGGACGATTTTTCTTTGATTAATGTAGGGTGAAGTCTCTGAAATACTAAATGCACCTTTAATTAGTTAAAGAAGAGATAATTAAAGGTAGATTCTCAATTATGAATGTTTTCTAATTGAATAAAATTTATTAGAGATAGGAAGTCGCTTCGTAAGTGATTTTTCAGCCTTGCTGCTGATTTAGTCTATTAAAATAAGTTAAAGTCACAAAGGACTTGTGATTGGTGGATTAAGGCGTCGATAACTAAGCATACTTTCTCTTTAACTTGATAATTTTTCAGCATTCACAATTTCAGCTAAAACTTATTCGCTACTTTAGATTATTTTTAGCAAACGTAGAAACATAAACCCCCTTTTTTTTTTCTCTTTCTCGCATGCATTTTACATTACCTTAATCACAAATCTCTTCAAATAGATTTAATGCAAGCTTCTTCATGGGACGATTCCCTATTTACCCTAGATTACCAGTTAATGTTGGTTGAATAGCGGATTTAATTCGGTAGTCGTAAATTACAGCTACCAAATTGTGGCGCCGTTGTTGGGGAAGCGACGTAGTCAAATCTATTTGATTTTCAGAACTTTTTTTTTCTTATTTTTGTCTATACAGGTAGATTAATTCCTTTAGTATATGTTATTAAGGGGTGGACGATGAACATCGAAGTTCCCTGTTAACATCACCGATCAGCAAGTCGAATCTCACAATTTCCACATTGAACCTAACGATTTAGAGGACATCGACATGGCCAACCAGACCTTGAAGCAATTGGCTGCACCAAACTTGGCTGCACAACCACCATCTATCACTTATCCCGCCCTTGATAGGCCATTAAAACTCAATTCGAGATTCCTGAATTTCTTACCGAAATTCAATGGACTACCAGGTGAGGACCCTTATCGACATATAAATGAATTTATAATTACTTGTTCAACTATGCAGCCAGATGGCATTGAAGAGGAACAAATCAAGGTCCGAGCCTTTCCTTTCTCGTTACAAGGTTTGGCGACCGCCGGGTTCATTCACAACTTGGACAGGGTTACATAAAGCTTTTCTTGAGAAGTTTTTTTTGGGACCAAGGATAGGGTCAATTAGGAAAGAAATTTGTGGAATTAAGCAACTGGTAGGTGAGTCACTATATGAGTATTGGCAAAGATTTAAACGGCTATGTGCGAGCTATCCACAACATCAGATTACTGAGAAGCTTTTAGTACAATATTTTTATGAGGGGTTGACGCCACAAGATCGAGGAATGATTGATGCAGCGAATGGAGGTGCACTGGTTGATAAAACACCGGAGCAAGCCCGAAATTTGATTGCTAATATGGCACAAAATACATAACAATTCGGTCTCAGGAGGTCCGACTTGGGTAAACGAATGGATGAGGGTCAATCGAGTATGATAGAGGCTCAGTTAGCTAATTTAACAGCTATGGTAAGCAAGTTGATGATTGGATAATTCGAAAGCTTCACTATGTGGCATTTGTTGTTTAGAAGGTCATACCACAGGTATGTGTCTAACATTACAGGAAGGGGAAGCTAACGCTGTCTTTCCAAATCAGAGAAGGTATGATCCATACTCGGCTACTTATAATGAGGGATGGAGAGATCACACTAATTTTAGATATCAAAATCGAGCCACACCCCTAGGATTTGAGCAGCACAATTCTCGACCATATAATATGTCACAACCAAACCATCAAAACCTCAGTGCCAAAACCAAGACCCATACCATGCTTGAAAAAATGATGAAGATGATGTCTGACCAAAGACGTTTCGTAAGGTACAAGTTAATATTCCATTGATTGATGCAAACTAAGTTTTTGAAAGAATTATGCACATCTAAAAGGAAATTAATTGGAAATGAGAAGACTAGCTTAGGCGAAAATGTATCTGCGATATTTCAAAAGAAACTTCCAACTAAATGTAAAGATCCGGGAATGTTTTTGATACCTTGTAAGATAGGAGACCTTAAACTTGATAGAGCTATGCTTGATTTAGGAGCTTCTATAAATGTCATGCCTAGGAGCATCTACGATAAGGTACAGTTAGGTTCATTAAAAGGAACAGGACTGATAATTCAACTCGCTGATAGGAGTAATGCATATCCTGATGGCGTCTTAGAATATGTTCTAGTACAAGTAAATGAGTTAGTCTTTCCGGCTGATTTTTATGTTTTAGACATGGGACCTAATGATAATTTGATTGATGTACCTTTACTTTTAGGCAGACCTTTCCTGAAGACCGCTAGAACAAAAATTGATGTTCATAAAGGGAATTTAACTATGGAATTTGATGGTGAGATAATAAAATTTGATGCTATGAGATATCCCACTGATATTAATTCTGTGTTTGCCCTTGATGTAATTGATAATTTTGTTCAAGATGTTTATGAATTAGGAGGGGATGACGAGTTAAAAAGTGTTCTAGTTAAAAGCATTTTTGATATCAATGAGCATGAATGCATCATTTCTGATTCCTTAATTAATTCGGTTTGTGTATTAGACTTGCCCACATTGACACGCTTCAAGCCGGTTCTCCCTAGCCTTATGGTGACTGATAGGCAAGTTCCTTCACTGATTGCACCACCTAAATTGGAGTTAAAAGAGCTGCCAGAAAATTTAAAGTACACCTTTTTAGGTGAAAATCAAACCTTGCTATTAATAGTATCAAATGCCTTAACTGAAATGCAAGAATCCAAGCTGCTTAAAGTTCTTAGGGAACATAGAGAAGCCTTCGGTTGGACACTAGCTGATATTAAGGGACTTAGTACGACTTTATGCACTCACAAGATTGCCTTAGAACCAAACTCGGTCCCTAAAAGAGACCCCTAACGCCGATTGAATCCACCGATGATGGAGGTGGTTAAGACTGAAATTTTAAAATGCTTAGAAGCTGATGTTATTTATCCTATAGCCGATTCAGAATGGTTCAGTCCGATTCATGTTGTCCCTAAGAACGGAGGAACTACAATAGTTACCAACACAGAAGGGTTAGAGATTCCTACAAGAGTGCAGAATGGTTGGCGGTTTGTAAAGACTATAGGAAGCTGAACAAAGCCACTAAAAAAGACCACTACCCCCTCTCATTCATGGATCAAATGCTAGAAAGGCTAGCTGGTCGCTCACATTTTTGTTTCTTAGATGGCTATTTAGGTTATTTACAGGTACCCATCGCACTTGAGGATCAAGAGAAGACCACTTTTACTTGCCCGTTTGGAACTTACGCCTTCAAAAGAATGCCTTTCGAATTGTACAATGCACCAGTCACGTTCCAACGAGGTATAACAAGTATTTTTTCAGACTTTATTTCACATTTAATGAAAGTATTTATGGATGACTTTACTGTTTATGGTGATTCATTTGATCAATGTTTGCATCATCTTGTGTTAGTACTTAGGCATTGCATTGAGACTAAACTGATTTTGAATTTTGAGAAATGTCATCTTATGGTTGAGAAGGGTGTAGTGTTGGGGCATGTTGTCTCAGCTAAAGGTTTAGAAGTTGACCAAGCCAAAGTCGAGGTGATTAAAAATCTGCCTTATCCGAGTACTGTGAAAGGAATTCGATCCTTCTTGGGGCATGTAGGTTTTTACAGTCGGTTCCTTAAGAATTTTTCGCAAATATCTTCATCTTTATGTGCATTGCTAGGTAAGGATGTTACGTTTGAATTTAATGAGACCTGTAAAAAATCTTTTGATGAATTAAAACTGAAATTGATTACTACACCTATCATTCAAGGAACAAATTATGCATTACCCTTTGAGATTCTATGTGATGCTAGTGATAAGGCTGTTGGTGCGACACTAGGACAAAGAAATGGTAGGGAGTCTTATATTATTAGGTATGCTAGCGAGCTATTAAACCCAGCTCAGTGCAATTACACTACGACCGAGAAAGAACTCTATGCCATAGTCTTTGCCTTAGAAAAATTTAGAGCATATTTGTTAGGAGTCAAAGTCGTTGTTTTTTCTGATCATAGTGCTCTTAAATATTTGTTGCATAAAAAAGAAGCCAAGCCCAGATTGATTAGGTGGATTTTGCTCTTGCAAGAATTTGACCTGGAAATTAAAGATAAGAAAGGTAAAGAAAACCTTGTGGCTGATCATTTGAGCAGGATAGAGACTAGGGACGTGGGGAGTGAACCGAGTGATTTATTTCCCGATGAGAGACTGTACAGTATGACTAGTGCCTTGCCATGGTATGCTGACATAGTGAACTACTTAGTGATTAAAGAGTTTCCCACGAATGCTCCTAGGAACTTGAGAGAGAAAATTAGAAGTCAAGCCCGATTTTACTTATGGGAAGAGCCATACCTTTGGTGATTTTGTAGTGACCAAATAATTAGGCGTTGTGTCGATGATAGTGAAATAGAATCGGTGCTTAATTTTTGTCATAGTCGAGAAGGTGGAGGACATTGTGGGCCTAAGAGAACAGCTCATAAGATACTTGAGTGTGGGTTATTCTGGCCAACTATTCATAAGGACTCATACGCATTTTGCAAAAATTGTGCCTCATGTCAAAAAACCGGCATTTTAGGTAGCAGGAATCAAATGCCATTACATAATTTTTATGTTTGTGATATATTTGATGTATGGGGTATTGATTTTATGGGGCCTTTTTCTTCTTTTTTCGGTTATCTATACATTCTTGTGTGTGTTGATTACTTGACGAAATGGGTGGAAGCATTTCCAACTAGGGCCGATGATGCTAAAACTGTAGTGAAATGTCTTAAGACTAACATCTTAAATAGATACGGAGTACTAAGGGCTATAATTAGTGACAAGGGTACACATTTCTGTAATAGAACCTTGAGAGCCTTATTTGCACAATTTGGTGTCACCCATAAAGTATCGACTGCTTATCACCCTCAAATCAATAGGCAAGCCAAGAGTAGTAACAAGGAAATTAAGGGAATTTTGGAGAAAATTGTTAAACCCAATAGGAAAGATTGGAGCCAACCGTTAGATGAAGCATTATGGGCCGTTCGAATGGCTTACAAAAAGTCAATAGGGATGTCGCCTTATAGGGTTGTTTTTGGAAAGGCATGTCATCTTCCCGTAGAGCCTGAATATAGGTCATTTTGGGCTGTTAAGCAATGCAATTTGGATTATAGTTTGGTAGGTGAAGAGCGCAAGTTGAAGCTGCAAGAATTGGAGGAGTTGCACTTAGAGGCATATGACAATTCGGTCATCTACAAGGGTAAGTTGAAGGCATTTCGTGACTCAAAGCTGATTCGCAAGGAATTTAAGGTGGGGGAAAAGGTACTACTATTTAATTCTAAGCTTAAACTGCTTCCCGGTAAGTTAAAATCAAGGTGGCTTGGACCATTTATAATAACCGAGGTGCATCATCATGGGGCAATCGAAATTAGGAGCCTCGAAACTAATAAAATTTTCAAGGTGAATGGTCACAGGTTGAAACATTTTCATGAAGAGGAGCAAGTAGCTTGGTTGGAGGAGATCAATCTTGAGGATCCATGAGAAATTACGATGTCGAGCCAACGACTTAAAACAAAGGCGCTTGTGGGAGGCAACCGACGTATTCAGGGAAGTTTTCTTTTATCTTTTCCATTATTATTGTTTCTTTCCATTGGTAATTTTTAATTTTCTTTTGCATTAGGGGCAATGCAAACATTAAGTATGGGGAAGAATCAATTCATTGATTTTCTAACATATTTTATGCTTGTTTTAATTTAGCAAATTTCATAAATTTTATTAAAATTTCTTTAAATATTAAAATAAAAGAATGAAGGTGTATTTTATGAATTCAAGATTGATTGTGATGGATGTATGTCGATTGGTTGGGATTAATTTTGTTTTCAATTGACTGATTTTAGTTCGGGAAAAGAAGAAAAAAAAACTTGATTTTGTACTTTTAAATTGAAGAGGTTTTAAAAAAAGAAGAAGAATTTTTTTTTAGTCTGCTTAATTGATCAATTATGTGGTCCTAGTGAGGAGTTTGAGCCTAGAGAGTAAGTTGGGACATCCATGCCAACTTGAGAGGTTACTATTCGTTCATGTGTGTTTATTGTTATCGACTGTCAATTACTCTAGAACTTGCTTTAGATCTTATCACGGCTAGTGATGCATTTGATTTCCATTAATATGATTTAAGAGGCAGTAGGAATTAAGCCACAATTACTTATAAAAGTCGACCTTGACATTATTCCAATTAGTTAGCAAATTTGAAGCCTTAATTTCCCATTTTTTATGAACCTCTACAAATTGAACCAAAGCCTGAATCAACTCACCTTCTTAGGCTAGTTAATTCAGTTTGGAAGTTCATCTTAATTTCGACATATGTTGGCCAAATTGGGGTAGTTTTTAGCTGGAAATTAAGGGTTGATTTTCTTAAGGAAAAATCAGTAAGTTGCAGCCTTCCTATTGAATTAAATGAACGAAGCATTATGTGATCACAATGAAGTGGATCGGCTAAATCAAGTGGTATGGAAATGAAAACGATGAAAGGCTGATTGAATTAGTCATCTACTCTTGAAAAGAAAAAAAAGAAAGAAAAAAAGAGAAATAAGAGAATTGATGACTTCCGAATGATTTTACTAGCCTAAGAGAACTAGCTCCACCATCCAAATAAATTCCTCCCGTCCACCGCACATTACCTCGGCCCCGTTACAACCTTTATTTAGCCTCGATTATATTTATGGAATTTTATGTGTTATGTTATAGATAAGGTGGACAAGCAAGCCTATGGTGGTTAATTACTGTCGATTTCAATTTAAGAGCAACATACTAGCCTAAACACATTGAGTGGTGAGTGTTAATCATTTTCTCTTCCTTCAGTGAGGATTGATCAAAAGAAGCATTCATAAATTTTGATTAATTTTGATTTCTTGTGGATTTAAAGTAGATTTTCTTTTCTTTGATAAACCAAAATCTAGGACTGTTGATTTCAAAAAAATTCATCCCAAGCATGAACGATACAACAACTCGTGATTAAAACTTGATTTTTTGAGAGCCTTCTTGATTCTTTTCGACTTGATTGCTCAGGGATAATCAATAGTTTAAGTATGGGGGAGTTTGTTAAGTTCAATTTTGAGCTTAACTTATTCAACTAAATTATTTAAATTATTGATTAATTTCTGATCAATTGAATTTTAATTAGCCTAAATTATATTAAGTTCATTCCAGGCCGTAATAATTTGTTTTCGCTCCAATTCAACAATTCAATGTTAATTTTAAGCCATGCGCAGGTTAGGGACATTTGGATGTTCGAATGAGCTCAATTTGGAAATTGATTTTCACGAATGAAACTGTTGGTTAAGGAGTATCGTATGCTGGTTTCGAACATTAAATTAAAGTGGCCAATTCGACCGCAAAAGATCTTGACAGCAAAGAAGAATCTGGTCTATTATAAGGTGCAATAGACCGACACCATGAAACCAGTCGGCAAGGGAATTATTATTAATTCTCCAAATTTCCTTCTTGCTAACAGTGGCCGACTCTAATCAAATCAAGGAAATCAAATCAGCCTTGAAGAGTTTAATTAAAGTAAAACTCTAGTAGGCTGGAGCTATTTTTATGCGACGGGTTCAGCTAGGGAAAAGGGGGATAAGATCAAATTTTGTTTTGAATTCTTGGAGGTTATTATTATTCCATAAATAGAGGTGACCAATAGCTGAAAAGGGGAGTCGAAAAAAATAGAGAAGAACAGAGCAGAAGGGTGTGGAACTCGAGCAAGCAAAATCTCTAATTGAACCAGCAAAAGCCAATCAGGCAATTGGAGTAGCAGCCCAAAATTTCAGCTAATTGAAAGAAAGGAAGCTCGATGATTTGAGGAATTTTTCTCTTTCCAAGATTCAATTTGTAATTCATGTTGTTTACAATTGATTTTGGTTTTGTTTTACCTGCTATGAGTGGCTAAATTACTTACGCTTAGTTAGACACTTATGAAACCTAGCACAAGGAATTTGAAAATTTATTTTGTTTTAAATTCGAATTTGGCATTCTTGAATTTCTTGTTTTTATCGTTCAGGGAATTTTTTCTGAATCAATTAGATTGATCAGCTATTCAATTTAGGAATTTTCTTATAATCATCTAAGTGAAAATTGAGCAATCGAATTTCTTAATTAGACTTAGAGTTGGTGATGATTAATTGGCCTGCAGCTAATTAGAGCAATTATGGATTTAATTTTATAAGCCGCTGGAGGATTTTTCTTTGGTTAATGGAGGGTAAAGTCTCTGAAATACTAAATGCACCTTTAATTTGTTAACGAAGAGATAATTAAAGATAGATTCTTAATTATGAATGTTTTCTAATTGAATAAAATTTACTAGAGATAGGAAATCGCTTCGTAAGGGATTTTTCAGCGTTGCTGCTGATTTAGTCTATTAAAATAATTTAAAGTCACAAAGAACTTGTGCTTGGTGGATTAAGGCGTCGATAACTAAGCATACTTTCTATTTAACTTGATAATTTTTCAGCATTCACAATTTGAGCTAAAACTTATTCGCTACTTTAGATTATTTTTAGCAAACGTAGAAACATAAACCCCCATTTTTTCTCTTTCTCGGATGCATTTTACATTACCTTAATCTCAACTCTCTTCAAATAGATTTAAAGCAAGCTTCTTCGTGGGACGATTCCCTATTTACCCTATATTACCAGTTAATGTTGGTTGAATAGCGAATTTAATTTGGTAGTCGTAAACGACAGCTACCAATACTACACTTAGGGCACAAGATCCAACAATAGAAGGCCTTAAGCAATTAATAGTGTTATTAGCAGTTAAAGACAAGGAAAAGAAGTAGCAACTAGATCAGAGTCTTGAGTAGTATCTGGAGCTTATGCCATTCGAACCAAATAAGAAGGAGATTCTCTTGATGTAATAACTAATACTTTCTCTTTATTTGACACTTCTATGTTGGTTTTAATTGATCTTAGTTTAGGCAATATATTAGCATTGCATTAGAAAGGGAAAGGGAATTCCCGATGGAATATGTTGAAAATAAATTCTTAGTCACTAACCTTTTTGGGAAAATTTAAAAACTAAATAAAGTCTTATGTTGATTAAAAGGAAAAGGTGTCAAATATAATGTGTGAGAAAAAAGTGTTTCTAAAAGTGTCTCTGTGGAGAAATGTTCTTTGGTTTAGTAGGAAAGGAAAGTTGAGTCCAATTTTTATTCAACCATATGATGTTTTGGAGCGTATTGGACTAGTAGCTTATCGGTTGGATTTACCACCAGAATTGGAAAAAATTCACTATGTCTTTTATGTACCGATGTTGAAAAGGTTCCGATTTGATCCATTACATGTGCTTATATTACAAGCTATTGAGATACAACTTGATTTGACATATGAAGAATAACCAGTTAAAGTTCTTACTCAAGAAGTGAAAGAATTAAGAAATAAGTGATTTCTTTTAGTAAAATTATTATGTAAACACCATAAACTTGAGTAAGCAACATGGGAAAGTGAAGAAGTCATAATATAATAGTATCCTCAACTATTCGAGTCAAGTAATTTTAAAGGACGAAATTTTATTTTAAAGGGGGAGAAATGTAACATCCCCAATACCCCTTGAGTCTGGAACAACGTTAAATTGAGAGTAAATGTATTAAAATTTAGGAAGGTCATAAAATAGGAATTATTAGTATTAGTAAAGAGTGAAGATAGATATTGAAGGTAATTGAAAATACTCGTATGTTGAGAGAAATAAATCTTAATAAATCTTAGATATTGACTACATTGTAAGAATGTGAAAAATATTAGGTTAACAATGAGAAAACTAAAAGATGAAATAATTAAACTGAATTCAAGGAAAAAGAAGATACACTATAGGTGAAAAAATAGTATGATTCATGAATGGTATTGTAAGAAAGTTGAAGGACTAAATGGGAAATATTCAAATTATGAAATTATCACATGAATTTTGATTAAGGACTAGATTGTGTAAAATTGTGATTGGTTAGAATATTTAAGAATTATTTTATTTTAGTTAATGACTAAGCTGATAAAGGATGAAAAGGAAAAAATGGTCATCATCATCTTTGTGTCGTCCCCTCTAGAATGAAAGAAACAAACTTCTAAATTTTTATGTTTTAGTCTTTTTCCACCATTTTCAAGCCTTCCAAGTTCAATTCCTTCAATTTCGTAAATAAATTAGGAGTAGAATCAACAAAGTAATAACCTAGAAACCTTAGTTTCAAGTGGAAAGAAAGTACGCTAATGTAGGAGGAGAGAGAAATTTAAGTTTAAGTAAAATCCTAAGGGTTTATAGTAAGAATGATAAGGCTTTTCATGAATTTCATATTTATTTAATTCAAAATACATGATAACAATGTTTCTTTATTTTATTAATATTGAAATATTTATATATTTATTTGAAAATGAAGAAAAGGAGAATAAAAGAGAGTCACAAGTAGGTGACAAAGGAAAGGAGAGAACAAGGAGTGTAGGAAGAAGAAGAAAGGAAAGGAGAGAACAAGGAGTGTAGGAAGAAGAAGAAAGCTTTTCTCAAGCCTTTGGTTGTAAGTAAAATTAGAATTTTACTTAGCCTAAATAATTTTGATTAGTAAGTTTAATCAGATGTATTAGTATTTAGATAATTTTAATTATTAACTATTGTGTTATGCTTAAATAAAAAATTGATTAAGAATGATGGAATTAATTATTTAATTCCATTTACTAAGTTAATTCTTATAGTGAATTGATAGAATGATGAGGAAAAGACTAAACGCAAAATGTGTAAAAGTGACATGTGAAATGTAATTGTATCATGATAATGGATATGGAATATTATTATGAGATAGTGTGTTTTATTTCATGTGTCAAGGAAATATTATTATAGTGTTTATTGAATTTTTATAACAATGACTAAATTGGAAAGAGTTCAAAGTATGTAAGTTCTATTCGAAATGTAAAAGTGAAGTTGATTCTGTTATATTTGTCCATGTAGACAATATATGAACTAGTAGGATATAGATTACATGCTATTAGGAAACATTTAGTGTGCTCTCTGTTCTATTAATGCACTTTTGTGCCACTCTATTCGATTATTGCACTTCATTGCATCTTTGTATTATTTTGTATATCATGCATGTTTTGTTAAGTTTACATTAGGAATTTATTAGATAATAAAGGATAAAATAAAGTTATGATCAATATGACACGTTTATGTGCTAAGTGAAAGGAAATGATGGTGAATTGAATTATATTGAATAAGTTATAATATGGAAGTTCTAATGTTATTATGTTCCAAACTTAATATAATATTAATGTACATTATTTACATTTATTTAATGTAAAGGTCAGTTTAATTCTCATCGTACTTATTATGCTTTCACAAGTTTAATGTGTTATTTTTCAATACGTCGGTAAAGACTTGAAGTGAAGTTTTGTCGAGGATTGGTCTCTTCATGACCTTTGCCAAACATGAACATTTGAACTAGAAATATTACAGTAGAAAGATATGAAATTAAAGAAGTGGTGTCTGTAAGTACACATGTCAAATTGTACTCTAGTATTGTACCACGAAGAATAGGAAGTACTGCGAGGATCGTACCTAAGGGGGGATGGATTAAACTTGATATTATTTTCTACAATAATAGGTCTAAATAGTAATAACTGAAAATTATATTAAGAAAAAAAACAATAAAGTTTAAGATCACAAAACAAACTAAAATTACTAAAAATAAATTAACAATCAATGAAATCTCAAATAGCAGGCAGAAGATTAACTAGCTTCTGTGTCTATAATTAACTTCAAAACTTGGGTTTTAGTGAATTAGCTAATAACATACCAAATTTTACCTTTCGACCTCTAACTAATTAATTAATCAGTAAAAACCCACTTATCTTTTCACCTCGCAGTTTAAAATTAGGATAAATTATGAGGTGCTTGGTAGACTTTATCCTGTCGACCTATCTACCTAGATTACTTCCTAGGGTCATCAATCTTAAAGTTTAAGCATGCATAATTTAAACCAACTAATTCTAAGATAAACCTTCATTCTCTAGCTAATTACTCTCACGTCCACTCGCTAATCTTCCTAAAGGAATTAGCCACACATGAATCTAAATATCATTTCCCTTAGAAATAATTTAATCACGCAAAACAAACAAATTAAACTAAAACAAGAGGATAATAGAAATTGATCTGTTTGAAATGTTGAATTTGCTCATCCTTTAATAGCTAGCGAGATTCAATGATTGCAAGAGAAAAGTAAAAGAAAAATATTGAAATACTAAATAACGAAGTCTTAGACTCCAATTTAATCCAAGTGAGAAACAAGAAAATAAATTGTTTTAAAACTGAAAGAAAAACTAAAGCTACTGTCTAAACCTAACTAATGGCCTCCTAACTTGCCTCCCATAGCTTAGCCTAAACTTTACTACTTATAGGCATAATTAGCTAACCTAATTAGGTCAAATACAAGACTAAAATCAAATCAATATGGTTTGCGCAGAAAAAAACCCTTGATTAATTTTTGGCCTTCGTCACAGCTATGTCATGACACTTGGAAGGCATGTCATGACACACAACTTCGAACCTAACTTCTGCAACTCGTTCTATTATGTTGCGACCCTAGAAGCTCATGTTGCGACCCAGTGTTGTTTCTGATGCTCCTAGGCCTAAAAATAGTGTCATGTGCACTTGATTAAGCTAGTTAAAACTACCTTAGGCCCGTATCGGCCCATTAGGTCAACTAAAGCTAAATTATGTGTAAAAATACTTAATTTACTAGAGATTAAATCTTAGTTACTAAAATCGAAAATGCATTAAAATAAAATATTTAAAACAAGATTGTTAAGTGCCAAAAAGAGTCTAATTTGCCACAATGAATTGTGACAGGTCACTTCACATCTTATCACATCCTAAATACTTGGAGAAGGGTATGAAATCTTTAAATTTTTAGTTTAAGTTAATGGCATGTACATAGGTGAAACAATAGTTTAATTAAGACAGTGTTTAGTTGTACTTATGCTTGTGTTATGGTGTTTTGAATAGGTAAATATAGGGTATTGCATGGTTTATGTGTTTTCGTTATTGTTTGAATTGATTGTGGACAATTTAGTATGGTTTGAAAGTGTTTAAAATTAGTTTTTCAGTTCTCATATCTTAGGTCTCGTGACATGTGAAATGTGTCTCAAGCACAAAAAATTCGAAGCTAAAAATGTACAATAACAAAGCCATGTCTCAAGACATATTGGACTTTGTCTCGAGAAAAAATATTCAATGTCTCGAGACCTATACTCATTTTTCTCAAGACAAGGCAACTTCAAAGCCAAATTTCTACATTGCCATGGCATTTTCTTAAGACAATCAGGTCTTGGTCCCGAGACATAAAAACTTGCAATTGTGAATTTTTAATTCGGTTAAAAGAGACCCGAAACAAATTTTATATGTAATTAAACATTTTTTATTAGTATATTTCTGTCCTAAAAATGTAATGTAACCTTGATAAAAGCCCAAATTGCAAGAATTAGATATTATAAAAGAGTGTTCAGCTTTAAATCTAACATTCGATGCTCGGATTTTCTCGAGTAAGGGGTGTTACAGTTGCAATTATCTAGGCTATTTTGGTCAACAACGATTCGTTAAAATTTTGCATTTTCCTTATACGAAGTCCTCATAAGTTTTTTCTTAAGCATAAATGATCCCAATTTAAATAATGAATTTCCTTCTTGTTCTCTTCTTCACCCACCAAAATTTTCTTATTATTTGATCCATTTTGTTGCAAACGAATTTAGGATCTTGAAAACAGGAAAATTGGTAAATTAGTAGACTTTTCAGTTCATATTTTACGTAGTGTTAGCCTACCTCCTTGGCCTAAAAGTTAAGATTTCCATGAATAAAGTTGTTGCACCATTCTAATTAGAGTTTCTTGAAAAGAAAACTTTCTTTTCCTTTTAAGCATACCCAACTCCATTCCCAAATATTTGCCTCTTTCCATCGTTAATTTCACCTACAAGATATTCATGAATATTCTTTTGAATTTGGAGTGGCAATTCTTACTTAGAGGAATTTTAACAGCACCTTATAAAGCTAAAATGCAAAGAAAATCAAGTTGAGAAAGAATTCTTTAAAGACATTCAATGCGATCGAGTTTCTTTATTTGAATATATCTTTTTCCTATGAAGACTAATACTTAAAGATAACTAATATTTTATTTCATATTGAAGATCTAATCAAGTAAAATTCAAGGAGATTAAAGTAGTTCACATTATTTTAATTTTTACAAGACTTCAACACATATATATATAAAAGGCTTATTTATTATTCATGTACCAGATTGAGAGAACTTATCTTGTTCATTATGAAGAACTTAGTTTTGTGCAAATTTTGAAACAAATTGTTGTTCTCTTTGTTGAGTTTGTAATTAAGCTTTCAAAGGGAAAGTCATAGTGGGGAGCATGATCTAGTTTATTTCTAAATGTGAAGTTGTAATTTAGTGAGTGAGTTAAACTTAAATGACATTGTAACAACCCATTTTTTAATGGTACCAAAAACGGCAGTTTTGGAACTCGGTATTTCGATGATTGAGTCCGCCAATATTATTTAATAATATTTACAAGAGTTCTATTGAATTTTGATCAAATAATTTTTGTTAATTGGTTAGTTAGTCAAGGCACAAGTGTTGCATACTGTAAATTGAAAAATATATAGGATTTTTCCTATATAATTCATCACTTTTTACTTAAATTTGTTGTTAAAACCAAGTAACTGCTTAATAGATTAATGAAATATACCAAAATATGAAATTAGGACATAGAAATTATTAAAATGTGACTTTATACTTTATTATATAGTTTTTATGCATAAAATGGCTTATTTTATATTAATTTGAGCATATTATATTTTTAAGCTATAAAGTGAGCCATGCATGATTAAATCAAATAATAAAATATAAAGTTATATTTAATAATTTATTTTTAATATTTCATTAATAAATTGGGTTTTAATTAATTAAGTAAATTGATTAATTAAAGTGGTTAAATTATATTATTTGGTCCTCTAAACTATCTACTATTTTGGGACAGGTTTGAGAGTTTTCTTCTAATTGCAAAACCGTCCAAAGTGGGGACCAAGTCAACCCAATTTTCGGCTGCACATGGATGTCATAAACCATTTTTTGGTTTAATTATACAAAGTCCTTGAAGAGTTAAAGAAATCAAAGATTTTCCCGAAGATTTGCTGATGACCGAGTCTTAGTCCTAAGTTGTTATGGCACTCAAATTGACGAAAAATTTGGAAAAATCAGCCACCTTTCCTCAATTCATGGCCGGGCACTCTGGGAGGAAGTTTCAAAGGATGGACACTCCTATTTTTAGCAAACTAGCTCCCTTGCCTCACCTATAAATAAGAGCTCATTTCTCACGTTTTCAATCATCCCTCATCCCATCATCTCTCACTCATTCATCATTCTCTCAACTCTTTTAGCTATCTTTCCCCTTCATCATCCTCGCATAAGGATTTTAGCCATTAAACCTCTTAAAGAACCCTTGGTCGGCCACCTTGAAGAGCCATTAGCAAAGGAGCCTCGTCAGTCAGAGTCTTGGGTAACAGCCACTCTGAATTGGGTTTAATCTTTCTTTTCTTTAAATTTAATTTAAAGATGTTTGCTATGTGTTCTTTGTTCTTATTTACAACAATGATAGCTTAAATTTATTTAATCTAGGATGATTATTTTGATTTTAAATAATATTTATTTGATTCATGCTTATAATGTTTGTGCCTCAATCGATCATGTTTTCAATTAAAATCAAGTCTGTATTTCATTCATACGTGATTGAAATGCACCTGAATTAGCTGAACGATCCTAACCAGACGACAACTAATGGACACATAATTGAAATGTGCATGCTCAATTTAAATCCTAACACAATTAAATTGTATGTTGCATAACAACTCTAACCAAGCTCTATTATCTGCATAGTTTTTAGATTTGTGTGATTAAATTGTTTTAAACCTAACACGTCTCTGTTACCTCACACGAATGCTAAGAAACCCTTAGTAAAATGCATATTTACTAAAGGATTCCGAAAGGACCTAATGTGGTTTCCAAACTCATGAAAGATCGAGTTACCATGAATGTTTTTCCGAATGTTATTAAGCATGTTGATAATAAATTGAGTTTAATTAAAGTAATTGTCCTAGTTTATTTATGTTATAATTGTTGCAAATTGTGTTTAATTTTACTAAAATCTATTTCAATCATATAGTTTGCATACTTAGGATAATTGGCATTAAGGATCATTGCATTTAGTTTAATATATTTTAATCACTACTTCACAACTATATTGTGTTTTTATTTACCAAATTGTTAATATAATTTTACAAATTAAGTAACTTAGCACAAATACAATCCCTGTGGAGACGATAACTCGATACTTACTTATTACTTGATAACAACTGTGTACACTTGCACAAACCCCAACGTTAGACGTACTAAAAGCCAGTGGTGTTGGAAAATAAAGTATCGAGACCTTTTGTAACAGGTCGTTTTCAGTGGTGTTAGAAATAGTGGTTTTAGGACAACACTTTTGTTGAGTAAATTATTATTTTAAAATTTATTTAATGTTTGCAGGATTATATTAAGGTCGTGTTAAATTTTCGTTAAGAAATTTTAAAGTTTACATGGTTAATTAGGTAAAATGGACTAAATCGTAAAAGGTGCAAAAGTGAGTATCTATTAGTTTAAAAGGCTAAATGGCTATGAACAGGAAACCTAAAGGATTGAACATTTTTTTAACATCACAGCAATAATGTGCAAGCGTACACTATTGATGCAAGTATAGTAGACAAATGTGAGTTTGTCGGATATCGATCCTACTGGGATAGTAGTCTTTTGTCTATTAATGTTGGTGCAATAACTAGATATAAATGAGATAAATTGTGAGAATAGTTGTCGATTCAATAAATTGAAAACAATAAAGTAAAATATGATAATGATAAAATGGGATCACCAACATGAATCTTCAGCAGTATATTAAGTGCTCACAAGCTATAAAAAGATAGGTGATTGTCGAGGCAATAAAATTCAATGTATATCTTACCCAGCGTCACTCCTCTATTTAATCTGAGACTTAAACATGCATACTAACCTCACCTTCCAATGATGGCAATATGACATTGTTAAGAATAAGTGGACTAAATTCCTCTAATCCGCACTCAACTTTCGTTGTAGTGCTTGTTGGCTCAAACTGTTACTGCATTTTCCAGTGTCAGTGACTATAATAACACTTTCGTGTTAAAAAACATTCACACCTCAAGATTAAAAAATAAAAGCAAGACTAAATAAGATAAAATTTAACCAAGAATTCATGTGTACTTCCATACAAATAGAAAACAAAGAATAATCACCAGTATTTAGAAAGAAATAAGAAAGAATCGAGTCGAGAATACTATCCCTAGACAACTCGACTGAATCTCTATATTCCCTTTTGTCTTGCACTTAGGTCTCCTCGTCAAAATCTAGCCTGCATTTGATTTTCACGTTGGCTCACCCGTGAGAGGCTTAAGTTGTCACGGCCACAAGCTTCAAGGTAGGATGAACAAGATGATGATCTGGAAAAAAACTAACTTTTCTTCTGACGTCCACCTTTTACGTCCTCCTCTAACAATACAGGTGTCCTTTCCTTAAAATTATTCTATCCTTGTACGTACAAGTTGGTTATACCAAATTGGATAGCTCATGCAATTTTTGTTCTTATCCGGACAGCTGTCAGGTGCGACGATAATTCTGAACGCAATCTAGAATTAACTCATGCAGCGACATTAATGCAAAAAGATAGCAAAATTAAGGATAAGATAGGTTAGGATTCATTGAGTTATAAAATGCAATTTACTAAACTGAAAATGCTAAAATGTTTGCTAAGGATAACTAAATGGGAACAATTTAACTAATAAGTAAGGGGGAAAACATATGTTCTTTCTAGTGCTATCAATGATCTAAATAGTAACTATACCATTCTTAATGTTAGTGGACAAATATGGACATGATTATGTTGATTTAAAGTTAAATTAGTAAGGGTAAATTGGTAATTAGTTAAATAAAAAAACTAATATCAAAATACTATCATCTTCTTCCTTTTATCATTTGTTTCAACCGAAATTCTATGGGAGGAGAAGTTAAAAGTTTCGGCTAGGGTTAGTTCATTGCATGGTATGATTTTAAGCCCATTTTTAATGATTTTTATGTTTTTGAGTTGTTTTAGCTTAATCTAGCTAGCTCGGGGGTTAATTTGCAAAATTGTTAAAGGTTGAGGGACTTTCCATGGATTTTTTTGAATGTGTTGTGAGGTTAGTTGATAGGTTATTAACCTTTGTTGTAAAATAAACATGTTTTATTAAGTGATTTTTGATGAATTTTAGAAATAGGGATTAAATTGTTAAAGTAAAATTCCATAGGTTTTGTTGAGAAATGTTGGTAATAATGGGTTGTTTCAAGGTCCCTTATAACATTGGTTAATATGGATTCAGGTTAAAATGGTTAGGTTTTAAGTTATGAACTTAAGGACTAAATTGTGAAAATTCAAAGTATTAGGGGCAATTTTTTAATTTTGCATAAATATGAATTATGGATTAAATTGAATTCTAGAAGTACTTACTTGAATGAAATTATTTATTTAGATCAAGATAAAGCACAATCAGACTTAAATTGAGGAAAAGCTAAAGCTTCAGATTAGTGTTCGATTCTACTTCTATGCCCTAGTTATCGAGGTAAGTTCGTATGAACTGTGATCATTTCAATGTTAGCTAAATTGAATGTTTATTATGTTATTTAATATAAACGAACCTATATATAAAAGTATCCATGCTATGATAAATTGATGAATATCGAGTCCCGGTTGAACCTTAAGAATTCTTAGGATACAAATAACATGTTTAGGGATTTCATGTTTCGAGTGTTAGTCTTTAATATCCTACCGATGGCTGAGGTCCTGCGTTTGCTGCAGATTCTCCATATCTCGTGTGAGCAGCATCGTATTGCTTACATTCCGACCCACAGCTCGTGTGAGCAGGCCCATTTCACAGCTCGTTGTATAAATGACATGGTAAGTTATGTTTAAATTTATACGAGCTTACTAATCACCCGTTGCTTACGTAGTTGTTTTCCTTTGTTTCATAGATTATCGAAAGCTCGATCAGTTGGAAGCTCGTCGGAGACCTATCACACTATCCACAACCATTTTGGTAGTTTTTGAATATTTTGGCCAAGGTTAATAAATGAATGTATAGGATTTTATATGATGGTATTTTTTTAATATGTTAATGGTGATTTGGTATGTATATGATTTGAAGTTTATGTTTGGTTTGGTGAAACTTAACACCTCACTAAGTTATGCCATTTTGGTCACTTTTAAGTGTTTGTAAATAAGGTTATTTTGATATGTTGATGATAGCTTGATAATTGTCATTTGTGACATGTTTTATTCCTTGAATGTGTACCCAAATGGAATGGTTAGTTATGCATGAATGAGACTTGTAATGGCTTGATATTAGGTAAATTTTTGGATTCACACGGGTTGGGACACGAGTTGCCACACGGCCTGGCAACACGCCCATGTATCATTTTGAAATTTTTTAGTGTTTCAAGTCAGTGAGTTACACAAGCGTGTGAGTTACATGGCCTAGCACACGGCCTGACACACGGGCGTATGGGGCAACTTAGTGAGTTACACAAGTGAGGACATGAGCTGGGACACGACTGTCTTTCCCTTGTTCGAATGTTACACGGGCGTGTGACCCTTGTTTTCTAATTTTTGTAACTTTTTCTCAAAATTCCTATTTTCTTTCAAATTAGTCTCGAATCACTTCTAAGTTATTTTTAAGGCCTCAAGGGCTGGATTTAGGGACAAAATGCATATGATTGATTGGTTTATCATGAGTGCAATTTATTTTAAATATTATGATGTTAAATACTTTTTATTGTTCGGTAACGCTCCGTAACCCTAATTCGATGACGGAGACAGGTTAAAGGTGTTACACCTCGTTTTCATAAACCAAGCTCATAAATATTAGTGTTGAATATTTACGGAGCTATTATATAAGTGGATTGATGTTTGGTTAGGAAAGTTTGATGATTTGATAATTAATTAAGGAAAAAGGACTAAATTGTAAAAAAATTGTAAAAGTTAATCGCTATTAATTTTTATTACTTAAAAGGATTTAAAAAGTAATTGTTTCAGGTTCTAAATGGAAAATAGCCACTTTTCAATAGGTGGAACGGTTGATGTTCTAATTTTAAAGGTTTTATATGTTAACATTAAGTTAAAATATTAAAGTATACGTAATAAAATAAATAAACAAATACCATATTCTTCATTTTCTTTTAAAACCCAAACAAAAATACCAAAAAACCACCATTTTTTAGTTTAAAGGTTCGACCAAGCTTCAACTTGTGCATATAAGTGCTTTTGAAATTCGTTTCTCATAATTTTTATGTTTTTTATACCATTGTAGCTTAATCTAGCTAACTCAGGGACTATTTTGAAATGCTGTCAAAGTTTTAAAAATCTACCAAAATTTTTTAAAGGTTTTTGGATGTTAATGGTTGAGTTTGAATCTTGGTATTGTTATAGAAATAAACTGTAAAGTGAAAATTGTTAGTTTTGAATATAAGGACTAAAGTGCAAGTATTTTGAAATTGGTATGAAATTTTGTAATTATTGATAATAGAGGGATGTAGAAGGATGAATTTCAAATGGGTTTAAAAATCAAAGCTCAAATATGAATATTATGTTAGTTTCAGTTTTAGGGACAAAATTAAATAAAATGAAAAACTTTAAGGCACATTTGAAAAATGAAATTGAATTAATTTATGATTACAATAGGTTGGTTTGAGATGTTTGAAATTGATTAATTGAATTAAATCATATTATAGATCGAGATTTGAAACAATTAGAAGATAAACGCGGAAAAAGGAAAAATTGCCTAAAAGTCATTGGTGTCCTATTCATTGCCAATTTTGATTAGTTAAGTTTGTATAAGACTTAATTTGTTAATGATTATTATTATGTTATTTAATCTCTTGATAGTTTAATTTTGTAATACAATAATTATTGACATCGAAAGAACTATAGTGCAAAGTACAATATATGTGGCTAATACGAATGTTTATATGATATGGAACGATTATGAAATTATAATTGGTTTAAATTACAAGTATATGGTTACTTGATATGTGAGCGAAAATGAATAAGTATATGGTTATTTGATATATGTACGAAAATGTTCAAAAAATGGAAAAGATTAAATACGTGATACAGGGCCCGTGTGAACTCAGTGAATAGCTAGGATACAAATGACATGTCATTAGGGTCTTTTAAAGCAGGTACTTTGTACCGGTGTTTCCTTTATACGAATGTTTAAATGAATAAGTATATATGCAGCAAGTATTATGTTCCGATAGTGGATACCTTACTGATGGCTAAGATTCTGCATATAATACTTATTCTTCACAGCTCATATGAGTAGCATCATTTAATGGTTAATGTCCCAATTTACTAGATACCTTACCGATGGCTAAGATTCTGCATGTGTTTTGAATTCTTCACAGCTAATGTGAGCAACATCGTGTAATGGTTAATAGTCAATTCATAACTCCTGTGAGCATTATTATCTCGTGTATTCGAGGTATATTCACTATAGTTCTTCGGGCGATGAAAATAAACGTGATATAAAATGAAATTGTTTAAATAATGTGAATATTGAATCTGAAATGGATACATGAGAATAAAATGACATAAATGTTGTACTTGTTGAATGTTTTTATATAGATTAAATGGTATCACTTTGAAATGTTATTTGATTCATATGTGATAATATCACCGTTATTAAATTGTGATAACAACGAATCTGTATAGTAGCTATTCCATTTAATTAAATATGAACCGAGGTGAGTTATATTGTTTTAAGTTGCGAATGATAAATCAATAAAGTAATTTGAGTTATAATTTGTCAAATGTGTTTTGGATAGTATTAAAGATAAATGGTTATATTATAACCATGTGTAATATAATGTATTTAACCTCTGAATGTGTTACCCGATGTACTTGTGGATGTAACAGGATGCCAAATGCTATTTGTACTTGTTATATTAGGATTTTATAATTTAATTGTAAATTTATCGAGGTAGGTTAAATGAATTTCATACGAGCTTACTAAGCATCCGTAATGCTTATCTTGTTTGCCTTTCTATCTTTGAATAGGTTATTTTGCGAAACATGTCGATCGGATCAACTCAGAGCTCACACTATCCAATCTCTACTTCGGTAATCTTTATTTATCCCAGATTTGGTTATGTGGCATGTATATAGGGTTGTATTTGTGTATAAGTTATATTGGATGTTCATGATCTTGGTCTAATGATGTTGATGATGCTTGATGATTTAGTATTATTATAAGAAATGAAGTGGCAAGTGAATAGGCAACTTGAAATGTGATTTACTCAATCTAATGGATATGCATTTGTAAATGAGAATAAAACTTATGTTTCGGTTCATTTTGGTGTGGATATAAGTGTAATGTTTGAAAGTGATGATCTTATTTTGATTGATTTGCAACATTAGTTGCAAATATGTTTTGGTCAATATGGTGTATCTTACTTGATAACTTTTGACACTTAGAAAGGATGACCTTTGTTGATGAAATCTTGGAATTTGAAATGATAAACATATGTGAATGTTAAGTATGAATATTGAGGCATGAATGATAATGAATTGTGTGATACGAATTTTTGAATTGAGGTGTCAATTGTGGCATATTGGTTAGGCACTTAATTGTGGGATATTGGTTAGGCACTTAGGATGAATGATATAATGTAACACCCCTAACCCGTATCCATCGTCGGAATAGGGTTACAGAGCATTACCAAAAACTCTTCACATAGAAACATTCATTCTCAAACATTTCATAAACCATATCATAATCCATGCAAACACCTGCATAACGTCCCCTTTTCGAGCCCTTGAGGCCATAGAAACACTTTAGAAACAGTTCAGGACAAACTGAAAATAGTTAGAACTTCATGACAAAAGATAGAAAAATTTATACTACAGGGGTCACACGACCGTGTGGGCATTCGAAGTAGGGACACACGGTTGTGTCCCAGCCCGTATCCATACCCGTGTAACTCTCTAACTTGGTTCACACGGCTAAGCCACACGCCCGTGTGCCAGGCCGTATCACTCTCAAAATGTAACCTTTATAAACCTACAGGGGACATACGGCTGTGTCGCATGGCCATGTGTCACATACGGCTGAGACAGACGCTTGTGTCTTAGGTCGTGTGAACACGAAATAGGCCAAATTCAAGCCATTTCTTTCACCCAATTCAAGCACACCCTTACAAGTCATTTGCACCATATTCAAGCATTCAAAATGTACCTAACACATGCATATTCAAGTTAGATCATCATAGTATTTAATCATACAACCAATATGCCCAAAAGGCACCTCAATCACAACAATCGAACATGATTATACATTTGTTAAGTTTAACCATAAATCAACTAACCTTTATAACTAATTTTATGCCAACGTTTACCACAATGTTCACATAACAATATCATACTCAAAAACACAAATTTGACTATTCAACACCTATCATCACTACCTTAGCAAACTTGACCATATGTCAACACATCCAAACACACCAAACTAGCCATTTATTAACTTAATGTTCACATTCAAGCATATCAAAGCAACATTTCATAGCATGCATTTTATATATCATTCCAACTCTCAACCTTTAAGTACCAACATGCCAAAATATCAACCATAATAGACCATATATACATGCTAACATAACAACTAATGCATCATCAAAAATACCACAATTACAAGCCAAGCATATTGGCTATATCATCAAGCACAAAACACCTGTACATGTGCATATTTAACCATTTTTTGATTAACTTGTTTCTATATCAAACATATCAAAATGACCTTACCATTGGGACTACTTCTCGCATGCATCAAAACCATTTAAATGTCACTATTCTTACCAATTCCAAATGGTTTCAATAACCAACATAATACATACCAGATTATGTCCAAATGGTCATAATTCAACCAAACATATTTTATTAAATCCTATATCAAAACATGACCTAAATGTTCACTTTGCAAACATGCCAACTCTCACCACTTTTTCCATAAAACCATGCATCAATTTGATATTACAAACACCAACCTTTAAACATAAAAGTTCCAAAAGCATACCAATCATCAAGGCACCAAATATCGTAAGTTTCACAAATTCAAAGCAACATTACATGTCGATATTATTAACAAAGCATTAGACATACGTCCACCTATACATGCCATTATAACCACGACCAAAGCATCAAAATCTACCGATAAAATCGATGGATAGTGTGATGGATGTCTAACTAACTTCCAACCCGATTGAGCTTCCGATAATCTGTAAGGTAAAAGAAAAACTACGTAATCAATGAATTCTTAGTAAGCTCGTATAAACTTTAAGC
The DNA here is from genome assembly GCF_025698545.1 of Gossypium raimondii. Classification (NCBI taxonomy): domain Eukaryota; kingdom Viridiplantae; phylum Streptophyta; class Magnoliopsida; order Malvales; family Malvaceae; genus Gossypium; species Gossypium raimondii. The sequence continues at coordinate 20,919,247 of NC_068573.1, read as the reverse complement.
ATAATATTCCATTTCAATAATAAACTTTATAGAATAAACATAAACCTATGCCAATACTATAAGATTCATAAATCGATATGATCATCAACTCACAAATGAAGAAGTTCGTTAACATCGCATATTTAATGACCATTCATAACGTGATAAGATTTCATGAAACATAATATATAATAATCAACCTTTTATAAGATTATATATCTTTCTATTTACTTACTTTCCATTCCGTCCCCAATGCTTATCATAAGCCTAAAATGTTAGAATTGTGTGACCCAAATTCTAAGAGATTGCTTGCAAGTCAAGTTAAATAAAAATATATTTTCTTTCTAGAAGATTTAGTATTTATTAGTATAATATATTTAGCATTTATTAGTATAGTTTATTTGACTTACTAATTTAGCCTATAAATAGGCTCTTTTACAATCTTAGAAATAAGACACACCCATTAGATTAGAACTCATAACACATTCAGAGAATTTTGTGTTTACGTTTTTGGGTTCTTTGTTTTCCGGGTTTTCGGGTTTAGTTTTTATCTCCATCTTTTGTACTCTTCATTCTTTTGCCATTATAGTAAAATTATCTTTGCTCGTGGTTTTTTATCCTCTTTAGAGGGGTTTTTCCACGTTAAATTGTGTGTTCATCTTCTCAATTTCTTCTGCTATTTTTACTTGTTTGTTGCTTAATCGGGACGATCCTAACAAGTGGTATCAGAGCTAGTTTAACTTTCATAGATTAGCCCGTTTAGAGATGGCAGCAACAAGAGAAGTTCGATGGTGAGACAAATTTCAATCTGTGGCAAGTTCGGATGATGGCAATTCTAGTTCAAAATGGCTTGAAAAAGGTTGTTACAGGGAAAAAGCCTGAGAATCTAAATCAAACAGAATGGGAAGAGCTTGATGAAAAGGCCTTGTCTGCAATCCAGTTGTGCCTCGCAAATACAGTATTGCAGGAGGTATTGATGGAGAAGACATCATTCGCCTTGTGGAAAAGGTTAGAAACTCTTTATGCGACTAAGTCTCTGGCTAACCGTTTAGTGTCGAAACAACGTCTATTTACTTTTCGCATGAACGAAGGTGAGCTTCTTAAAGATCACATCAGTCAATTCATTACTCTTTTAAATGATTTAAAGAACGTTGAGGTTCATATTGACGATGAAGATCAAGCTATGCTATTATTGTGCTCTTTACCCTCTTCATACAAGTCTTTCAAGGAGACCCTGATTTATGGCAGAGACAAACTCTCGTTCGAAGATGTGAAAGGTTATTTGTTGAGTAGAGACAAACCCGACAATGAGTTTGGTTTGAATAGCAAAGCAGATAGGCAAGCTTCCATTTTGGTAGCATCAAAGAAACGAGACAAAAGGTGTCTCTATTATAAAAAGTTAGGTCACATCAAAGCAGATTGTTATAAACTGCGAAATAAAAGAGCTGCTGAGAGAAACGAGGAAGACGTAGCTGGTGCTAATTTGGTCGATGAAGGCGATGATGATTTCTTGTTAGTGTCAATGAGCGATAATTCCAAGCTTACGTCTAAGTGGATCCTAGATTCAGGATGTTATTTCCACATGTGTCCCAATAGAGAATGGTTCTCCACATACAGTTCAGTTGAAGGTGGAGTTGTGCACATGGGAAACGATTCATCTAGTAAAATAATCGGTATTGGTACTGTTAAAATTAGGATACACGATGGGACGATTAGGACACTCTTAGATGTCAAGTATGTACCTGATTTACGAAAGAATCTCATCTCCTTGAGTATTTTAGACTTGAAAGGATACAGAATCAACATCGAGTCGAGCGACATTAAAGTATCTCGTGGAGCTCTCGTTTTGTTAAAAGGTAAAAGAACCGGCAGTCTTTATATTCTGGAAGGTTCTACAGTGACCGGTGAAATCGGACATCCCTCGTCCGTTACGGAGTCAAAGTCAACTCATTTGAAGCGGAGGCAACTTGGTCATAGGAGGGAAAAAGGTATGACCGTTTCGTTGAAGAGAGGTTCTCTTTTGGATGCAGGTTTTGAAAAGTTAGGGCACTGTATTCGTGAAAATCAGACCCGGGTTAGTTTTGATTTGGCAGTGCACAAGTCGAAGGCTAGAAGTCTTCCAGCTTCTAAGCATAGATTCGACTCAGTTAATTCCCTGCATAGTTCAAGATAGGCCCGTGGCGGGTTTTGGCAAAGATGGCATTGAAAGAATTTGTGTCAAGGTGGAGATTGTTAGAATTGTGTGACCCAAATTCTAAGAGATTGCTTTGCAAGTCAAGTTAAACAAAAATATATTTTCTTTCTAGAAGATTTAGTATTTATTAGTATAATATACTTAGCATTTATTAGTATAGTTTATTTGACTTACTAATTTAGCCTATAAATAGGCTCTTTTACAATCTTAGAAATAAGACACACCCATTAGATTAGAACTCATAACACATTCAGAGAATTTTGTGTTTACGTTTTTGGGTTCTTTGTTTTCCGGGTTTTCGGGTTTAGTTTTTATCTCCATCTTTTGTACTCTTCATTCTTTTGCCATTATAGTAAAATTATCTTTGCTCGTGGTTTTTTATCCTCTTTAGAGGGGTTTTTCCACGTTAAATTGTGTGTTCATCTTCTCAATTTCTTCTGCTATTTTTACTTGTTTATTGCTTAATCGGGACGATCCTAACATAAACAACATTATTAACTCTTGATTCAGTGTGTTTATCCTTAGCATAAGCAATTTGCTCACATATAATACATCATAATATATCCCAACTACGTACTTACCGTTTCATTTCCTTTTCTTACCCATTTCGTATGCATAGTACAAGCATAATCATAAACATCAATCATATCCACAAGCTTGGCATAAGCTCTAGCACATCAACAACACATGTTAGTTTATTTAAACATGATTATGAATTTGACATGGATAACAATTATTCTTGAGTGTGATTCAATTAGATTTATCATCCATAACAACATGCCATGTTTTTCCATGTATCACCATTCCATTGAGTTTCATATAAACATGTCTTAGTTCTTATTGAACACTTACCATTTCATTTGCATACACATAATATATAAATATAACATTAACCATAGCCACAAGCTAGTCATTAAATAGATAACTTAGCAATATCATCACATGATAAGATATGGGTACATAACATAGCATCACTTGTATCATACATTTCATAAACACAAATATTCATACTTTGATCATTTTTACATCATACATTTTCATATTTGTCGTAGTGAAGTCAATCGGAACCCTTACCGGAGCTCACATAAAGTGTGTTAAATAATGGTCGTAACCGTCCCTTTCCATATTCGATGGTCGAAACCATCCCTTTTCATTAATCAGTGGTTGTCACCATCCCTTTTCATAATCGATAGCTGAAACTATCCCTTTTCATAATCGATAACCAAATCTATCCCTTTTCATATTCGATAGCCGAAGCTATTGCTTTTTATGTTCGATGATCGCCGATATGCCGTTGGATTTACGTCATCTCACAACATGATATCTTGTATAATAACATATATATTGATTCATTTTCAATAAAATCATATATTAACATTCAATTTAATCAACATTATACATGATATAGTTCATACGAACTTACCTGGCTAAATTACAGAAATGACAAAGTATAAGGGCATTTTGGTAATTTTCCATTATCCTCGATTTTCCACCCGATCTTGATATGCAAAATGGGACTTTGACCGAATGCTTAATCTATCATCCATGGCTTCCATCTTTCTCCAATTTTGGCAAACACCAAGGACAAAGATGGATAGCTTAATTGTTTTGTTTTTATTTTAATTTAATTATGAAATTACCATTTTGTCCTATTAATAATCATCCAAATTTCATGATTTTAGTTGCCCAAAACCGTCCAATAAATTCTTAAATGATCTAATTACCATTTAAGTCCCTTTTAATTTATTCAAAAATCCATTTAATCACTCAAATAAAAAAGTGATCAAATTTTACATCTTTTAAGATTTAGTCCGTTTCGCTTAATTAAATATCGAAACGTTAAAATTTTTTAACGAAACTTCAGTACCACCTTAATGAAATTTCATAAATATTTTTAAAAATATTTATAGTTAGGTTATAGAAACGAGGTCTCGATACCTCATTTTCTAAAACCACTTGAACTTAAGGTCTTACCACTTGAACTTAATAAATCGCTTATATAACATAAATTATCAAATAAAAAACCTTTTTAAAACCATATTTGACTCATAAATATTAAATGATAATATTTACGAACTAACTTGTCAGATTTGGTGGCCCCGAAACCACTTTTTTCTACACCACTAAAAAATGGGCTATTACATATAAGTATTGTTTTAACATGCTTTTGATGTCTTTTAATAGGTTGAGAAATGGTATATTGCATGGTTGTGGTATATTTGGATGTTTCATGAGGTAACTTGCCTTATATGGTACCATTTAGGCACACATGGTCTAACACACGACCCTGTGCCATACACGGTCATATGGCACAGCCATCTTGTAAGCTCCCAAACTCGACCTAGATGTTATGGCCGAATCGTGAAAGTCATATTCGACACCTAAGTGTTAATCGTACTCTATCGATATTTAAAACCTCTAAAACACTTTTTTTTAATAAAACTACGGTTATCTTTGTTAATTTTGGGAAAACATTCATTTAATTAAATCAACCTGTATTAAAGCAAGTTACCAGAATTGGTGTGGTTTTTAGAAAACATTACATGAAATTGTCTTAGAAGGAAAACATTTTGTTTATCTTGTTTCCAGTGATAAAACGAATAAAACTCCCAATTATTAATTTAGCCAAGGACATGCTCAATCCAATTTCAACATATAATTAATACTCAATCCCAAATATGAAAACCATGCATGCATGAAACCTCCAAAACGAAAATAATCCAAAACCACAGTTTAAATGATTTTACAGTCCAAAATCCAAATAATACTAGGAAATTTTAACTAGAAATAAAATAAAAATAATAGCGTGAAAATGAGTCCAAAGTCTGTCGTACGTTTGCATACCAAATCTGATCCTAATTTCGTTCATTACTTGAGAAGTTGATGTAATTGGGTGAGCTTAACAAGTTCAGTGTGAGTCTAAACAATCAAGCATATTACATAGATTCAAGCATTACCTCATAGAACAAAATAACACAATCAAACATCAATAGTAACATTATTATGTAATATGATCATGGCATAATGCACATGTGAGTTTCTACCCAAACCATCCACTACACACCACGAGTTCCCCATAACCCATCTGCTAAACTCCAACGTATGCGTCAAAGCTCGATGTGGTAGAAACCACAATATAACATAAATGCAGAAAATTTACTGAATAACATATAATGCGATAAAATCACCAATCCCTTCAGTACTCCAGGTGCAGTGCACTGACCATGTATAAATGTGAACTTAATATGCCGTCAGTACTCCATGAAACTCCTCCGTCAACCACAAAAATAACCCATCCCAATGCACATGCAATATGTCATACAATCTCATACGTAGCCATAAATCAATACTTTCACATTTAATTGGCATTTTCAACATGTGCCCTCAATTATCAAATACTTTCAGTGAGTAGAAATAATATTCCAACTTTCATTTTACCAATAAAATGGTATCATTCAACAAATCACAATTTCATGTTTATTTACAACTTTTCTTTGTGTGTATGTATAGAAGTCTTTTGAACATATCATAACAAATCACTTGTACGAATATATCATGCAAAAGCCTTATTTCATTCATAATTATGCTATACATATAAACCAAACATATATCAAATTAACCAAACATTCATGACAATGTCAATCATTCAGTCAAACTAGCAACAATGCTACCATGCCAAATAGTTAGAGCTCGAAACATACATGATTCAGCCAGTTACAAATTTAATTTCTTAGCTATTACGTCAAGCCCAATAAACAAGCTAAAACATCGATTAAATCATAATAATTATTATTACCGAACAAGTTATTGAGTTTAGGTCTCACACATTATTTACGCTCTTTTGCAACACACTAGTGAATCTTACGGTTTCTTTAATAAACTTTAAAAAAGATCTAAATTAAATTAAATTTAAAAAATCAGTATAGAAGTCGGTTAATACACCTCTTGAACAGCCCCTAAACACCCACTTATGGGTTCAATCCAATCGTCACAATCACGACTATTTTTCGAATCCAAACTAGTTAGATTTCTTACACTGATTTGAGGCGAATCGTATGCGCAAACGTTTTCCGGTTTTACTGCTAATTTGGGCATTTAAGTCGGAACCTAGCACAATTAATTACGAAAAAATCAGTAGCTAATCTATTATTAAAAATTCTTTATTTGATGAATTAACAACTTTTCCCAATATCTAAACCGAATCTATTCACTAGTTTACAATTACCCACATTTACGCTTCCCGAATTGTCAGATCTGAAGTGTCAAATGATCAAGATCGATTTTCCCTAATTAAAACATGTTTCAAGTTTGATTAGGACGGGTTCAAGAACCCAAAATCATGCTGGAAAAATATAGGAAATAATTAAATAAAAACAACCCCCTTTCTTGCCCATAGGCGTGTGCACCACCACCCGCAGTGGCCACTTTGGGGCTGACATAAAACCACTTTTGGAATTGATTAAAAAGCTGAAAGATACCTATTAAATCTTTAAAAATCCCCCAAATTCCAGATTTGTAAATTTAGGTTTTTATTTAATAAGATTTAACAAGAAATTGAAAGAAAAAGAGATCTTACACAACCTAGATGTTATGGGCGGCAATGGTACTTCTTGGCAATGATAGGAATTGATCTTGGAGGTTTAAGATTTCATATTTGGGGTTGAATAAATTATATAAAAATAGCAACAAGGTGATGGAGGAGATGATGCAAAATCTTGTGGCAAAAAAAAAGAAAAAGATGATAAAACTAGGTGTTATGGGGGACGGCAACAATGGAGGAAGAAAGAAAAAAATGAAAATCAAAGAAGAGAGGAGAGGAGAGGGACGGCTACGGTGGGGAAAAAAGAATAAAGGCTAATCAATTTGTGTAAAAATAATATTTATACCTAGGTTAAAAAGGGCATGGACGACACACTCTCAAAAAAATAAGGGATTTCACAAAAAAATAATAATTTTGCAATGGAGAGATTTGAACTTGAGACCACATTAAATTCAATGCTTTCATATTTAACAACTAACCGCTTAGCTAACTCATTTTTTTTATATAATTCTACATTCTCATTAAGCTAAAATTTGGGATGTTACAAGTGTGGTATGTATGTTTTGGGTAACAAATGATGCATACGGTCACAGTCTAGCACATGGCCCGATGGCATGGTCATGTGAATATTTACAAAGTTTTACAATTAGGTCCAACACTGTCATAGTTAGTTACACGACCTGTTGTCACGGCCTTGTGACTCTGAATACACGGTCTTAGTTTCCATACACGGTTGAGCTACATAGCTGTGTGCTTTAATCACACACAACCTTAGCCTGTCATACAGCTTGGCCTCACGGTCGTGTGACCCATCTTTTTGTTTTTTACCTATCTTTTCATAAAAGTTTCAAATTAGTCCTTACTTGTTTTCGAGTTAGTCTAAGAGCTTCGTAAGCTCGTTTGGGACTCGAATATGTTTATAAATTATTTTTTGCTTGGATTATATCATGTTTTTTAATTAATGGAATGTTTAAAGCTGAATTTTTTTGTGATATGCTTAGTTAATTATGGTAACATCCTATAGCTCAGGTCTGGCGACCGGACCGAGTGAAGGGTGTTACAGATATCTTGTAATGCATAACTGATAGTGGATTACTCTTCGAAAAAGACCCTTCAAACATATTTGAATTATATAACAAATTTTTGCATTGTCTATTTTTTACTCTATTAGTTAGTAAGGATAGGTAAATTTGGACATGTGATTGGAAAGCAAAATCAACAAAATTTCAAGTATATTAAATAATAATTACTTATATTAAATAAATAAATAAAATATATAATTAATTAAATTAAAATAATTAAATCTATAAATACGCCTACAACGCACATTATGTAAGAAACTTTTTTAAGCATCACTTATATTAACTTTATTCATAAAATTTAAGAATAAATTTCAAAATTATACATGAACTTTGATCTAATGTGCAATTTGATATATGAACTTTAATTTGATGTAATTATACAAATGAAACTTTTATTATGGTTCAAATGTATACTTGAAATTTTAATTTTGATTAAATCATACACATTTAAATAAATATATATCAATCTATTTTATACTAGATAAATATAATTATTTGTATATGCAATATATAAACAAAAATAAAGCTATATCAATAATTGTATTAATAATTTGTGAGAATTGAATCAAATCAAAATTTTATGTATAAAATGCACATTAAACTAAAATTGATGTATAATTTTGAGATTTTTCTTTAAAATTTACTAACCTCAATATTAGTTAATATACTTTCTTTCCTTTCAAAATAAAATAAAATTCAAAATTATACTTAAATTTTAGACGGAATGTATAATGTGATATAAGAATTATGATTTAATATAATTATTTGAAAATTTTATTTTAATTTAATTATATGGATAGATTTTTATTTTTATGATGAGTAAATATAATTATATATGTAAAATTAAATCGAAAATCACAACTTGATAGGACTAATAATTTGGAGCGTGTGAAGACGCGCACACAGGGTGAGAGTTTGGGTATGAAGTTTTGAAGCCCGTGGATGAATTTATGAAAGAAGCCTGGGACCAGAACTTGGCATGTACATTGGGTCTGCTTGATGTGTAGGGTCTCAGTTTTTCCCTTATATTTTAAAAGAAAATTAATATTTTTCATTTTATAAATTCTAACTCTTTACTCATTACTAGTAGTATTTCCCACTTATCTCTCTCGCTTCATCATTTCATCACCTATATCGTCAGCACCGGTCTACTCGTTTGGTCCCCCCTTTGATGAAAATATGACCGGAATTTTATTACGAAAAAAATGCTTTAGTTATAATTTCACTTTTGAATTATTTTATACTTTTAATTTTAGTATTTAATTTTTTTTATTTTAGTATCAAAAGTTTTGTTCCCTTATATTTTTCTTTCAAAAAGTTAATTATATGCGTCACGTGTCTGGCATTGATCAATGATGTGATTGTTAACCAAATAAAAAATATTAAATTTGTAAACAATATTAATATATTTTAATAATTATTAATAAATATAAATAATAAAAATACTAAAAATTATTAAATAATTATAAATGTTATTAAATAATTATTAAAAAAAGCGGAGCAGATTAACGCAACTCGGGCAATTTACACAAAAAAGCCCTTTTTTTGAAAAATTACCGAAATGGGCCTATTATTTAATTATTTACCGAAATGGTTCATTTTTCGGAATATAGCGTCCACGTCAGCGCGATGTCAAGGGACGCGCCAGCAAATCGCGGCCATGTCAGCATAGCGCGCTGACGTGGCCGCGATTTCATGCCATGTAGCGCGTTCCGGGGGACGCAATTTTACCGTTTTTCCCATGGTAGGTGTTTTGGCTTTTAGGGTTTAGGTTTCAGGCATTTTAGGGTTTTAGGTCCTAGAAGAAATAATTTCGAGTTGACGTTTCTGATCAAATAGTATAAAATCGCTTCTAGCTGGATGCTATTTGAGAAGAATTTTTGAAATCCCGCCCTCGTGGACGTGCTTTTGCTACAGTAGGTCATGGAAGAAATAATTTTTTTTGACGTTTCTGAGGAAATAGTATAAAATCGCTTCTAGCTGGATGCTATTTGAGAAGAATTTGTGAAATCGCACCCTCGTGGACGCGCTTTTGCTACAGTAGGTCATGGAAGAAATATTTTTTTTTGACGTTTCTGAGCAAATAGTATAAAATCGCTTCTAGCAGGATGCTATTTGAGAAGAATTTGTGAAATCACACCCTCGTGGACGCGCTTTTGCTACAGTAGCATGTTTAGGCTGAGGCTATAAATTAGGCAGAAAATGTTCTCAGAATGCATAAGTCACAGCAGAAACAATTTAGAGAGGCTAAGAAGGTTAGAGTTTCAAATATGAGTGAACGTATTAGTGCTGTTATTTACTACGATGGTGAGGTTTGCCACACCGAGAATGGTGTTATTTTTTTGTCGGAGAATACGGTGCGACTGGTTTTTAACCAGAACATAGATTTGACAGAACTTCGTAAAAGAATTAGGCGTAAAATTTTTGGAATGACGCCAAAAAAGTTTTGTCTATTACGTACCGATTTTGTTTTCTGTTGATCCGGTGACATATGACTCGTTCGACATAAAAGGTGCTCGTAGCTTAGAGGCAATAGTGCAGACTCATCTTGCTAGTGGAGCACCTTATATTGAGTTATATGTACAATTTACATCGCCAAATGATGTACTTACGACCGGTATTCGAGGTGTATACACGACCCCTGGCTGACACTCGGTTAGTGGGTTACAAAATATAGAATAGCCCCTGTTTGGTAGCGGTGTCGAATGCACATCCCCTGCAAGACACTCTGTCGGTGGATGGGACATGTACGTTGGTGGCTCGATGTTTGATGCTGAAAATACGTACTAGGGAACGGCGTCAAATTCTAGTGGGTGGCAATCTACATCCAATTGGGGACGTTATCAAATGCCCAGAAGAAGGGATGATGTATTCCCTGCGACGTCAACCGGTGAGGGGACTTCGTACGCTACAGATGATTGTGGGTTAGAAGATGACTCCGATGTGGATCCACCTTGAGAGCCCGGGCCGGATGGTGCAAAAGTTGGCTTATTTTCTGAACCGGAGCCTATTCCAATAGAACTTGAAGATCTTGAAAGGAGTTCAGATGAAGAATAAAATCCACGATTCAGAGCATACTCACCTCCAGCCCACATGCATAATGTCGATCTGTCTGCAGATGATGCGTTAGAGTTTCCAGATCTACCACACCGGTTGGGTGATCGTACAAGTTCGGGGGTAGATTCCGGTGAATTTGAAGTTGGTAATCAGTTTACCAACAAGGATAGTTTTATTGGTGCTTTGAAACAACATAGCATCAAAAACGGCGTTAACTACCACGTCGTTAAATCCAAATCTGATAAGTTTGAGGCGAAGTGTGTGGTCCAAGACGGCACATGTTCATGGAAAATCTACGCCTCGTTAAGGAAAAGGACAGGGTTGTGGGAGATTAAAAAGTACAAAGGTGCACATATATGTGCTGCAGGTACAGTATTGATGGTTTCTGAATAATACTTTTACTATGCAATGTTGCATTATTTAATGTACTCGGTTTATAGGTGTTTCATAAGATCATCCCAAGATGGATTCAGCTATGTTAGCTAGCTTGATACTGCCCACGGTTAAAGCAGATCCTGTGACTTCATCTTAGGTGTTAATTGCCAATATTCGTAGCCAAATGGGGTACACGCCCTCTTACCTCAAGGCTTGGATAGCTAAGCAAAAGGCATTGGAGAAGATGCATAGTGGGTGGGACGCTTCATATAATGAAATATGGCAGTGGTGTCAGGTGTTAGAGAGATACGTCCCAGGTGCCATCACAGACCTTGAAACGGAACATGGGTACTACAACGGTCGATTGCTACGTGGATGCCAAGTGTTCAAACGCCTGTTTTGGACCTTTAAGCAATGCCGAGACGCATTTCCATACTGCAAGCCGTTGGTACAAATTGACGGTACCTTTATGTTCGGTAGGTATACTCATCGGCTATTGCTTGCAGTGGCACAGGATGGCGGTTGGAGAATTCTTCCAATTGCATTTGCAATAACACCGGAGGAGTCGTCTGGTGATTAGGATTTCTTTCTCTCTATGTTAAGGAGGCATGTGTGCCCCCAACCTGATATATGTGTTATTTCAGATTGGGGCGCCAGTATACTAGCTGCATTTGATCGTCAGGGAAGCTTATGGCAGCGTACACACCATAGATATTGCCTAAGACACGTTGCTTCGAACTACTACAGGCAATATCCATCTAAAAACGAACGACGTCAAGAGACCAACATGGGTATTTAGTCTATATCTGTGTTATTTCGTTTGTCAATTTGAATTAGTTTTATTGGTAGAAGTGGTATAAATTATTTGCTATGATCTTATATTGGTAGGGTATGAAATAAATAAAGACCGTTTTCACGAGATGTTGGCAATTTTACGTTCAATTAACGGAGAAAGGGCGGACTACCTTTGTAACATACCTTTCGAACAGTGGGCACAAGCATATGACGGCGGCCTATGATATGGCCATATGACGTCGAACCTGGCTAAATGCATAAATTTTGTTCTTAAAGGAAAGCGTCGTCTACCGATAACATCAGTTGTGCGAGAGACATATTTTCGTTTGGCGGCGCTATTTCCAAAGCGAGCAACAAGTTATGCAGGCCAGATGCAGGGAGGCCATGTATGGTGCAGTAAGGTAGTTCAAGAAATTAACAAGGCCAAGGCGAGGGCAAACACCATGCACACAGTGTGTCACGATCGAGACAAATTATGGTTTCGCGTGACAGAGTTTGACAGACCGCACCAAGGTGTTGTTGGCGGGTAATATCGTGTACACTTGCAAAATAGGACTTGTGACTGTGGGATGTTTGATGCACTTCGTTATCCATGCGCTCATGTTATTACAGCTTGTCAGAATCTCCGTCTAGATCTGATGAGCTATTTGGACGAAGTGTACAAATTAGAAAACAGGTACAGCGTCTGGAGACAAGTTTTCCCACCGGCCCCAGATGAACGTAAGTGGCCGCCCGTATCTCTTGCTCCTTTTAAGCTGTTACCGGATAGAGAATTGCGTCGTAAACAAAAGGGTCGACCTTGCTCGACTAGAATATGCAAAAATATGGATATCCAAGAAACAACCTATCAACAGAAGTGGTGTAGATGGTGTAGGAATCCAGGCCATACAAGCCGATCATGCCCTAATCGGAATAGTTGAATGTAATTGTAAATAAATTATATTTTTTTCAATTATTTGTACAAATTAATTAAGCTCATGTTATTACATCAAAAAATATCAAAATAACTCAAAAAAATATTTGTACAAATTAATTAAGCTCATGTTATTACATCAAATAATATCAAAATAACTCAAAAAAATTCTATTTTATTACATCAAATAAAATTCTATTTTATTACATCAAATAAACTTCTATTTTATTACATCAAATAATATCAAAATAACTCAAAAAAATTTCTAATTTATTACATCAAATAAACTTCTATTTTATTACATCAAATAACACAAAAAAATTTTATTTTATTACATCCAATAATATCAAAATATTCAAAATATTTGTACAAATAAATTTAAATACGGCAATCAATGTCTATTCCTGGGGGATTTAGTGCCACATGGCGGCTGTCGACGGTTACGCGCTGGATTCCTACTTTCTCTAGCTTCTGGCGGCGGTTGTTGTTCCTCCGGCAGTGATTCTGGTTCTTCCGGAACGGCGGATGGTTGTCAGACTTGGGACGATGATCCACCTTTAAAGAATAGTGTATGTGGAGGTGTTTGCATCACGAATGGGGACGGTGTTTGAAATCCATACGTTGGTGGGGATTGGTAAAAAGGAGAACTCCCCAACGACCCCTCTTGCGATCCCTTGTGCGCCGCTAGCCTATACATCGGCGGTCCACTTGGCATAACAGGAAATGGAGCTGAACCGGGCATTTGGCTCCAACCTGCCATAGGACTCGGAAAAGGATACATATAAGGGTTAGGATACATATAAGGGCTAGGAAACGTACCTGGCATCATCTAAAAAGGCGGTTGTGTGGGTATCATCGGTTGAACTGCTGCGTCGAGTGACTGTGTCGGTGCTCTCGTTGGGCCTGGTGATTGCATGGCCGCTGATGATGAGCCGGGTGAATGTCTGGGCCTCGTTGAGGGGCTGCCTTCGTCGTCTTGTCGTCTTGGATTTCGAGGCCCGCGCATTTCCCTTTCGACACGTATTTGCCGCTGCCTCTCCTCTGGCATCAATAAATACGGCTTGCCATGGATCCTAAACCATGGCATGTATTCTAGAACGCACGCTAACTCCGGAACGATGATTGGTTCCCGAGTAGGTATATATTCATACCGATCTTCCCACATTTCTATGTACTCGGACCAGTATCTCGGCCAATCCGTATTCAATTGCCGACGGTCGGCTTTGTGTTGATCATCAAACACCTCAGGATCCACGGGAATCGGTTATCTACATCCAAACTGTCATAGCACTCTGTCTGACTGGTGCAGCTCCGCAGTTGCATAGTTGATCAACACGACTTTCACGTGCCAAGCTTGTGGATTTTGTAAGAATTGTTCCGGAATTACTGCCCAAAATACCGGATCCTTGTATGGTGTCCATTGAAACTATATGAAAATGATAGAAATATTAGTTATATACATAATACTAAATACTAAATATTAAATACCAATCGACTAGCGAATGTATGGAAATATGTATTTTATTTAATACTTACTTGTGCTTCCGACCGTTGGTCCAATAGAAGCCGTATATCTTCAAGAGAGGTAGGTAATCGAGCATGACTTGCCGGACGGTTCCACTAATTAAATAAATTTTTAGCATACTTTTATTTTTAAAAATCTACATAATAATTGTAAAATCTAATATAAAATTTACCTCGTTATGAGTGGGAATGTATATGGGTGGTCCACTCGAGGACGTAGAACTGGAAAGCGAAACCGTGCCCATGACTGGAGTAGTGACAGGCAACCTCTGATTTTTGCTCTCCTCGATCGCGTCACCCCGCACATCTCTCGATATAACGTTGCCAAGACGGCAGACCCCCAACTCAATTCACCAGCTGCTCTAAAATCAATGAGTTTCAGCAGCCATCTTAGATGTACACTACTCGTGGCGTGTCCGCATCGATAACCTCTAATTAATTGAAGAATGTACGCCCGAGCATATCGGATTCTTTCAATTTCGGTTGAATCTTCATCTGGATCAGGGAATGTGTCACGTAACCAGCCCATCTCGATCTTACCTCCCTCCATTTTCTCTGGAATAGCGCCCAAAAGCTCATTGCACATCGCCCCCCAATCGCTATATTAGGCGGACCTGTTGGGTACCGTCCCACCAAGCAATCCCAATTGCAGACTGACATCTTCTAGAGTGATAGTGCACTCTCCACATGGAAGATAGAATGTGTGCGTCTCGGGTCTCCACCTCTCGATCAACGCACTAATTAGTTTCAGGTCCACCTTGCATCCCCGGCCTACCGTAGCCACATGCCAAAAACCCGCTTCCCGCAGGTAGTTCTCTACCAACGGTGATGGAGGAGCATGCATATTCCGGATATTGCATTCCAATACCCGATCTAAAGACTTTTATAACAAATAATAAATTATAATTATCTAAAAATGCATAAATAAAGAATTCTTAAATAATATTTAAAAATTATATTTAACGCTTACCATTTTCATTTGTTCCACCGATATGTGATGATTATCAAGACGAGTCAATTCTCCGGCCATTGCTGAAATCGTACAAAATTTTACGGTATAAAAAAATTTAGAAAAGAATAATTTTTTTAAAATTATTTAAAAATAGAGATTTAAGAGAAATTTAAGAAGAACTTGAGAGCAAATTGAAATTAAATATGGATTTGCAAGAAATTTTGAAGGAATTTGAGAGGAAATTTGAGAGAGGATTAGTTTGTGAAAAAAAAGGGGTAAGGGGTATTTATAGTTTTTTTTTTACCGTTGGCGGGGCAACGGTCAAATTTTTAACCGTTGCAGCACTGTTCATGCGCGGGACAAATCTAGGACGCGATTTGTTGCCACGTCAGCATAACGAGCTGATGTGGCCGCGGTTTGCTGCTGCGTCCCCTGATATCGCGCTGACGTGGACGCGATTTGCCGGAAAATAGACCATTCTGGTAAATAATTAAATAATGGGCCCATTTTGGTAATTTTTTTAAAAAAAGGGCTTATATTGGTAAATTGCCCACGCAACTCCGCTACTACTATAATTGCTTCGAGGCAAGTAATTTCTTAGTGGATTTGTTCTTATTTTTCTCTTTTTGTAAAACCTTTATTTCTTTTATGAAATTTTTTATATGAAGTACTTTTTTGGTTTAATTTTTTTTAATAATTAAGGATTGTTCTTCGATTCGATAAGTTAAGAGTAGACGGAAGACGGGTTTAATTTTTATTTTCTCAATTTCGATAACTTATATATTGTTTTAATAGGAATTTGATTGATAACTAATTTTTAATTTTGAGATCATAAAAATTATTAAAATTTATACTAAATTATTTTCTTTCAATTTCTTTTATTTATTTTTGAAACAATAAGTTTTTGTTGTGTACAGGACAAGTAGTGGTTAAGGGAGTGAGCACTCCTTCAACCACCAAATACAAAATAGTAAACATAAAAAATATAATATTTATGCAGATCGATTTTCCTACGTTCGCAGAGCTTAATTTAGTGAGAAATATTCAATCTCTTCAATAATTACACAAAGTGAACCTACTCAATCACTGGAAACACGAAAATATATAGATTTCTCTAGGCCCTTTTTAACTCAAATTCATGCAAATTTCGTAATAATTCTGTTGAAAAATATAATTTAATTATAAAATAATTAAATTATACTTAAATTATTAACATATCAAATTTTAATTAATTTTTTTATTAATTTTGATTTATTTTCTACAGATTCGCACAAATGGCGAAAATTGGCTTGGCAGACACTGCTAAAAGCGCAAAATCGAGAAGCGATTTTTGAAGCATCAAGGTGAATTAATTTTTGTAGCCTAAGACGGTCCAAATTATGTATATTAATTCATAATATAATTAATTTTAAATTTAATCCAATTTATTTTGGGTTAAATAATTATTTATTATTAATTAAATTATGAAAGGAAGTCCAATTGTGCTAAACCGAGAGACTGATCCAACCGAGCAAATGGGCTGCCCAAAATCGTCCCACATGATGACCCAATCTGCTTATTTAGCTGATTATTTGGCTTACAAAAAAGACCTTGAATTTTCCTTGTACATTCAAGCTTTTATATAAATTTTAATTTTTTGTAAATCAAGTTACAATGTAGACCTAACTTTTTAATTAGTCAAATCAAGTTTAGGAAAAACTCACCCACTTTAAGATAATTATCAAAATATCATTTTATATATAATATTAGTTTAAATATATATGAAAATAATTATCAAATCGAGGAGCGGATAGTTGTTGAGGATGCTTGGAATGATGAGTAGCTTAGTGGAATTAAGGTTATTGCATCAATTGTTGCGGCAAAGATGGGAGGTTCGTATCCGATATATTCTGAGGGATAAAAATGGGGTTGCAGATCACATGGCTAAATGTGCTGATACAAAGGACTCTTTACTCTTTTTACTTGTAGTTCTGTCGGTTTCGATTAGAGATTTGTTGGTCAAAGATCATCTTGGGTCTAGATCCTTTTAATTTATGAATTAGTTGTTGTAACCGCATAGTGCTATCTCTTTTCTACCAAAAAAAAGAATGATAATAAAAATTATATTAATAACTATTCTAGCATAATTATACCTAGAAAACAATTGATATATCATTAAAAATAAATTAAAAAATATTATTATTCAATTTTGATTAAAAATATAAACAAAAAAAATTAAAATTACGACATATCAAGTTAGATCAAAGTCGAGTATAATTTTAATTTTTAGATTTGTAGATTCAACCAAAAAACGACCCCTCCACTTATCAAGCTTTTGTAGATTTGCCCCTAGCTAATTTTATCAAGTTTGAAAGCGTCAAACTTGCCACATGTGTGGCCGGCCATGGGAGAGTTAATGGCTGTTGATTTTTACTATTTTTAGCAACTTACCCAACCTATAAATACCCCCCTTTGCTACTCATTTCAAACACACCTCTCACCTTTTCATTCTTAAAACTTCTCTCTCACTTTCTCTATTCAAAACCCTTCCTTTGTTCTCCATTTTTCCCTTTCATTTCCTTGCCGATTTCCCCTCTTGGAAAAGATCCCTTCAACCACGGTAGCAGCATTCAAGTGCTCATAGAAGCCTCGGTTCAACAAGAACAAATGGAGAAGGAGGAGCGGAGCAAACTAGTCAAGCTTCAGAGAAACACCAGATTTGATTCTAGTCTCTATCCTTTAATTTTTATTGTTTTTTTTATGAACACATCTATGAATACTTTTTATGTTGATATGTTTAATTTAATTAATATGGCTTAAATTTAATTTGTGTTAGGTTGATTGCATTTCGTTCACTTAAGTTATTAAAATTATGTTTATGTTGTTATAGGCCTTGGTAAGTTGCTTGATTAAGTAAAACCATAATTAAGTTATTCTTGCATTATAATTGTAAGGTAACTAATGAATTAATTATTAATTCATGTTGAAATTGTAATTAATTGATACAATACTTAATCAGTGCATGTTTAATCTTCTAAGGTAGCTGAGGATTAAATTAGCGACGGTATTGAACGGTACATTAGCCTTGCATACTTGCAAGATTATTGTGATTAAATTATTTCAATGTAGGTATATATTGTTACCTCACATCTTTTATGTGCTTATGAAGATTGATTAATTGTTTGAATTGGCATTGAAAAATGTTCAAGAGATTAGTTAATTTAAAAAGTATGTATGAACAGTAGTTAGCAAATTACCAAGTTGTCGTGAATTTATTCGTAACAACATGAACATGAGTTTAGTAATTCTAAGTTAAGAAATGTAATTAATCTAACACAATTATGTCATATTGATTAAAATCATCTTTCAAAATCGTGCATTGGAAATTTATTTTTATTTTATTTAGTTAAACTTTAGTTTTTAATCACTTCCTCAAAAATCAAAATATTTTTCTGCACCAAAGTGTTTTTAATTGCATTTATAGATAATTCTTTTCACAGCCTCTGTGGGTACGATAACTCGACATTTACTTGTCATTTTTTTACTTGTTAAGATTGCGTACACTTGCACATTTCCATTGTTCCAATCATACCCCATGATAATTTCACTTACCATTATACTTTGAAGACTCGATATTCTGGATTCACCTCTTTTGAATACAACAAGTAAAATCACAATACAAGGTTTTACTATTAAATTGCACTCATACAAAAATATTCACTCAAGAATAGATTAAATGCTTAACTCTTAGTACATTTACCTATGCAAATCTCTCAAATTTATAGACTTGATATTAAGACTTGCTTACATATGAAGATCTAAACCAATCCCACTAAAACAATGTAAATATGGACCCTTGGTCACTCATCCAACAGAATCACTATCCAATCCAAAGCCCACAATCCAAGGTATTTTTTGGGTAATTTCAAATCAATCCAATCACTAATATAATATTCCCCAAGTAATATAATCTTCTATAATGGGCTAGATATCAAACATATAATCAATATAACCCAAATAAACATATCAATAAATTGCCAACACATTAAATATGGAAATTCTTCATATAGGTTTGGTGGCTAAGGGAGTAGGCACACCCTCTAGCACCAAATTAGGTTTTATATTTTTCAAAACCCCTCTTTTGGAAGTTTGTTGAAAACACATAATGCAGAAAGTTAGATCCATCAATCACTATTAGATCCCCCTAAACATATTCTCATCAATTTAAACCACCTTAACTTACAATTTAATTAAGCAATTAATCATCAATGCTAGAACGGATTTGCATTAATAACTAACCAACAACAATTATAACTAAGCAAGTTAAGTAGGTAGTGTAAAAGATACAACAATGTAACATCAATCTATAGTAGAAATTCTTCTAAGTTCATCATCAATAAAAGAATAGGATTAAAGTACTAGAAATCAAAGTTTATATGAAGTCATCCATGTAAAAACTGTAAAGAAAAATCAGTAAAAAAAATCCAAATATTCTCCCTAACAAAATATAAAACCAGAAACAACAACAACAAATATACCAACATAACAACAGCAATGATCTTCTCCCCCCTTTTTGTTCTAAAAATATACCAAACTATTTTGCACCTAAAAAGAAGGTTAGAGATTAGCAAGAAAGGCTTTTTGTCGATAAATCATCTTTTTCACAACCTTGGCCTCTGCCCTCAGCTTGTCAAAGTGCTTATGATAAAAACCAATTGGGGCTTAATGATTTGCAACAACCCTTGCCCTGATTCTTTTGGAGATAAGATTGGTGCTTGAAAGAGTGGACACTTCTTGTCCACAAGTCTCATCTTCAAGAGTATTAGATTCAGAAGCATGTATTTCTTCTGACTCATTATTAACATGTTTTCCCACTAACCATTTATGGGGAAATTTCAACTTAGGAACTAGTTTCTCAAAGGTCTCATTAGACCGGGCAAGCTCAAAATCTTGGGAGAAAAGAACTCTAAATGTAACACCCCAAAATAGGGCCTAGGATTTTTAGGGGCATTTTAAGAATTTTAGCCTTAGAGTGTTCAGAATATTTGTGACATGGTATATCGGTAATGTTTTCGATTATGGTTTTTAGGAAATCAAATTATTTTTTTGGAATAATTGTTTTGGAAACCTTTAATTTTAGAAAAATGACTAATTTGTAACAGAGACAAAAATTGTGAGCATTTATGTTGCAGTTTTACCAATTTTTAAAGTTGAACCTAAAAATCATCCCACTTATAGTTTTCACGTTGCCGCTGCTTGCTCTCTCAACCTCTTATCCTCGATTTTCTTTGTTAAATCTTCACTCCTTTGATTTCTGTCATTCTCCAAGTATTAAACCTTTATAAATCTTCAAGAAAACATCCCAAAACTCCATAGAATCCATCATTTTCTTCACATATGAGTTTTTCTAGGTTTTCAAAAAAAAACTCTATTTTTCCTCCATCAAAGGTAAGAATTTGTCTACCCATTTGTTTTTAATATTAATTAGTTTTTAAAACTGAATTATTAGCCATTAAATCGCATGTTTAGATTAAAAGCCAAAAATAGAGTTGTTAATGGTGAATTTTGAGATTTTGGGTAAAAACGTGGTTTTAAAGTATTTTTAAAATAGTTTTGACATGATTAAGAGATGTCTAAACTTTTTTTGAAGTTTCGTTAAAGAATTCTTGAGTTGTAATGAATTTTCAAAAAATAACCATAAAACATGTTGAAAAAGTTTATACCATGAATTGAGTGGTTTTGTGTAGTTTAAAGGTTAGGAATTAGTCGTAGGTGAATTATAAGATGAATGGAATTGGTTTTAGGTTAAAAGATTGAATATAGACAGAGATATTCAACTTAAAAATTTGTCATGCTAAAGGTTTCGGTTACATGAGAACTTAGTTTAGGCATAAGTTTTTTATTGTTTGTGGTGAGTCCTTGGTTGATTTTTAAATGTATTGTTGTGTGAATTTATTATGTTAGCTTCGAATTCGCTAGGACTATCTACGAGCTAGGAAAGTATAGTTTGAGCTTTCGGCATTTTGGCAGAAGCATATTGGTAAGTGTTTGGAATCATTGCTCGTAGACACGAGTCACGTGTTATTTGGGAAATTAGTAGTAGCCTAAACCCCTACTCTAAATTTCAAGCGTAAGTTTTCTCATGCCTATGTTTATCTCGTGAATTATATGCTTATGTGAATGTGAATATGTATATTGGGATGATATGCTATAATATGTGATATATGGTTGTGATAACTGTTGTCAAAGTGTGAATGTGTACATGTTATGTATATGTTAAAATTTAGTGACCATGTTTTGCAGAGCAAGGATAACCGGTATGTGATATGTGATTATTTCGGATATTTTGGCCTTGTGATCTTGAAACAGCTGGATATAGTTGGCATGCCATAGGATTGCGAGTACTCACCTTTATGTACAGTGATTTTGGGTGTTGAGGCCCTGGGACATGTTGAAGGGATAAAGGAATGTGAGCTAATGTAACACCCCTAACCCGTATCCATCGCTGGAATAGGGTTAAAGAGCTTTACCAGAGTTTACAATTCAAACAGACAAAAAATTGAAACATTTCATGTCATAGCAATAAACATATTAAAACCAAGTCAAATCATACATATTTTCCCTTATACGAGCCCTCGAGGCCCTAAATATGCATTAGAAACAAGTTAGGACTAAATCAAACACTCAAAAAAAAAATTTAGCAAACATTGAAAATTTTCAACGCTGTAGAGGTCACACGGCCATGTCGCCAGGCCGTGTGACTCATACGGTCAAGAGACACGCCCGTGTCTCAGGCTGTGTTGGCATTTGAAACTGGGACACACAGTCGTGTCCCAACCTGTGTCTGTACTCGTGTAACTCACTGACTTGGGTTACACGGCCAAGCCCCACGCCCATGTTCCCAACCATGTACCCTTCGAAGTATTCTCACACGTCCATGTGTTAGGCCATGTGCTAGGCCCTGTCACCCGGTCGTGTGTCATACACAGCTGAGACACATGCCCATGTCTTTGCTCGTGTGGACAGAAAAAGGTCATTTTACAAGCCATTTTTCTCACCCAATTAGGCATGTACCTATAATCAACATTGCATATATTTACAAGCCATAACAAGACATCCAAATCAAGCATAAACGAACCATAAACATATGGTATAACATCATACAAATGCTCTTAGGCACCTCAAATGACAATATATAAACATGTCTAACCATGTATTCAATTTGACCAAATAATTAACTAACTTGTATACATATTTGCATCAATACATACCATGTAATTTACTTACCAAAACACAACCATTTGATACCAAAATGACATTCTATAACTAGCATCAAATAACCAATTAGATCATGCATATCAAAGTACCAATTCACAACAAGTTGCAAGACTTATACAATATCCACTTTCAACTATCATTTCATCTTGCATCATTCAACCATATCAAGCATATCATCAACCATTTTTAAATATACTTATAAACATACCAATCTATATCATTTCATCAACAAAATGCCATATCAAAAGCCAAGTTAAATGGCCAAAATAACAACAAAAATATATGGCCAACATTAACCAAAACACCTATACATCAATTAAAACCAAAATTAAAAAACCAAATGTACCAAAAGAGCCAATGGATAGTGTGATATAGCTCCGACAAGCTTCCAACCCGAACGAGCTTCCGATTCCCTATAAAACATGAAAAATAACACTAAGTAAGCATTTAAGCTTAGTAAGTTTGTATAATATAGAATAAAACTTACCATTTAGTCACATAATAGGTAAGTAAACATATCATATCCCTAAAAAATTTGGCCAAATGCCTAAGCACATATACATCAACCATGTTACCCATGTAAATACATATATAAACCAATAATCACGGATGAGCACATCAAATGATTAATTTCATATACTTGTATCATCCAATTCCATTTTCCATATAACATGTAACAACATTACTATGTAATTCATATGTATGCCTGTAATAGTTTGTCTCGAACTCTTACCAATTCGTATCAGAATATTGCCCGTTAAACCATTTAGAATACCGTTGGATACTCGGGATAGCTCACACATAGTGTGCTAACTCATATAATTGTAATCTGTCAAATCCTGTACATGTATGTTCATACGAGCTATGAATCGATATGCTCACTCGAGCTGTAAATCAGTATGCTTTCATAAGTTACAAATCAGTATGCTCTCACGAGATGTGGGTCGGAACGTAGCTACACGATGCTACTCACATGTGCTAAGGAGTATCCGCAACACATACAGGACCTCAGCCATCGGTAGGATGTTCAAGACCAATACCCAAATCATGTAAACCCTAATGACATGTCATTTGTATCCTCCGAATTCCTAAGGTTCAAACGGAACTCAGTAGTCGTATGTAGTTGGATATGCAACCGTGTATACATGTAACAAATTTACAATTCATGCATATTTCAAAATAAAACATAAAATTACAATTTAATCACACAAACTTACCTCGACGAATATACGTAGATACTGAGGCGATTAATCTAAGACTTTCTCTTTGCCCCGATCTAACTCCGTACGAAGTCTGACTTGATCTATTCGGATAAATTTAACACAATTTAATAAATAACTCATTCAATTTAGCCCAAAATCATATTTTGGCAAAAATATCATTTTGCTTCTATACTTTTAATTTCTTTGCAATTTAGTCCCTAGCTCATAAAAATGGAAATTCATGAAATTCTACCATAACCCACTATGGCCAAATATCAATTAAGCCCCTAACATGCCCTATATTACATTTATTTCACAATTTCACCATGTAATATTTTTTATTTTTCAATTTAGTCCCTATTTGACAATTTTACCAAAAATCCCTTTACAAAAGTTGTTTATCTAACAACAACCATCCATCTGATACAACCCTAATAGTTTCACAGTTTCACAAATTAGTCCCCGGGCTAGCTAGATTAAGCTACAACGATCTCAAAAACATAGAAATCATCAAATAAAGGACAAAAATACATACCTAATTGAGCATATAAGGATGGCCAAATGTAGCTTCAACAATGGCTATTTTTTCTTCTATTTTTGGTTGAAAAAGGATGGAAGAAGATCGTATTTGTTTTATTTATTATAACTTTAATTACCAATTGCCAAATTTAACCTTAAAAGTTTATCCAAATTTTAATAATGCCAAACCATTGAAATCCACTATCAACTCTAATGGTCTAATTACCATATAAGGACTTCCACTTTAAAGTTCTAAAGCTATTTAATACCTTTAGTTATTAGAATTCATCTTTTGCACTTTACGTGATTTAGTCCTTTACCAAATTGATCATGTAAATGCTAAAATTTCTTAACGAAATTTTTATACGATACTACTATCATGTTGTAGGTAATAAAAAAATAAAAAAATAATTTTTTTGACTTCAAATTTGTGGTCCCAAAACCACTGTTCTGATTTCACTGAAAACGGGTTAATACAACTTCCCCCTAAAGGAATTTTCGTCCCCGAAAATCTTACCAAAAAAGAGGTTTGGATATTGCTTCCTCATAGCTTCCTCAGGTTCCCAAGTGGCTTCTTCTATTCCTTGTTGTTGCCAGAGAACTTTTACTAAAGGTATGTTCTTGTTTCTCAATTCTTTCACCTCTTGTGCTAGAATTCTGATCGGTTCCTCACTGTATTACATATCGGGTTGCATTTCAACATCCGTCAAGGAGATAACATGTGAAGGGTCAGATTAGTACCATCGTAACATAGACACGTGAAAGACATTATGAACTATATCGGATTACTTTTACTTTTTCTTCAGTCTCACGAATCAAATCAACCCCGTGTATCTTTTTTCTCACTAAGCTCAGCCCATCATAACGGATTTCGGCCTTTACGACCATACAAAGCCAACTACGGTGCCATTTTTATGCTCGACTAAAAACTATTGTTATACGCAAATTCAACCAACGGTAAATATTTCTTCCAGTTGCCTTCAAATTCTAAAACACAACAACGAAGCATTTCTAAAATGTATCCGTGTACGAAGAGCTTCCTGCAACTTTCTCTAAAATCGCAATGTAAACCGCGGATCTCTATCCGAAATGATAAAAACTGGCACCCCGTGTAATATGACAATATTAGAAACATATAATTCAGCTAATCTGTCAAGGGAGGAATCTGTACGTACCAGAATAAAATGTGTAGACTTTGTTAAACGATCAATGATAACCCAAATGGCATCTTTCTTTCTCGAAGATAGGGGTAAACCTGGTACGAAGTCCATAGTAACTCGATCCCATTTCCACTCCAGTATCATCACTGGCTGTAACCATCCAGAAGGTACCTGATGTTCAGCTTTAACTTGCTAACATACTAAACATCTAGATACAAAGTCAAAAATCTGGCTTTTCATTCTCGACCACTAGTACATCTTATTAATTCTTGGATGAACAGACAAGCTACCACTATGAGCTTCGTGCTAGACTCTCTGAATAATCTCTGGATTCTTTGGTACACAAATTCTACCTCTAAAAAATAAACAATCAATGGGTTGTATTTGAAATTTTGAATTAGAAGTTGACTCTTGTCCTTTTAGCTAACAACTCATCATCACATTTTTGAGCTTCGCAGATGTGCTGTAAACACATCAGTTTAGCTTTCAACTTGGCTAGGATCAAACCATCGTTAGATAATGTTAGTCGTGTGTTCATCGCTCATAGAGCAAATAAATATTTTCTATTGAAAGCATCAACGACTACGTTTGTTTTTCCCGGATGATAATCAATGATCAAATCATAATCTTTTAATAATTCAAGTCATTTACGTTGTCTCAAATTCAAGTCTTTTTGTGACATTAAGTACTTCAAACTCTTATGATCGGTAGAAATATGACATTTTTCACCGAACAAATGATATTGTCAAATTTTTAATGCAAACACAATAGTTGCTAACTCTAGATCATGAGTCAGATAGTTCATTTCATGCAGCTTTAACTATCTGGAAGCATAAGCTATTACTTTACCTTTTTGCATCACAACACAACCTAAACCATTTAAAGATGCATCACTGAATATCACAAATTCTTTACCCGATTCAGGCTGAACCAGAATTGGTGCTTTGGTAAACAGTGCTTTCAATTGATTGAAACTTTGTTGACATTTTTTTAACCATTCAAATTTCACATCCTTCTGTAAGAGTCGCGTCATCGGTGTAGCTATCATCGAGAACCATTTGATGAACCTTCGGTAATAACTAGCTAACCCTATAAAACTTCTGACTTCGGATACGTTTTTCGGTGGTTTCCAGTCAACAACTGCTGAAATTTTACTCGGATCAATTCTGATGCCTTCAATCGATACTATATGTCCCAAAAAACTAACTCTCCAAAGCCAAAATTCACATTTGCTAAATTTAGCAAAAATGTGTTTATCACTAAGGGTTTGTAACACAATTCGCAAAAGTTCAGCATGCTTGGACTCATCTCGTGAATGTATCAAAATGTCATTAATAAATACCACAACAAATCTGTCTAAATATGTCTGAATATTCTGTTCATAAAATCTATAAATACTACAGGTGCATTAGTTAACCCAAACGGCAGTACAAGAAATTCATAATGTCCGTACCTGGTTCTGATTGTAGTTTTCAGCACATCTGAATCTTTCACTCGTAGCTGATAATAACCAAAAAGAAGATCGATCTTTGAGAATACTGTGGCACCTTTCCACTGATCAAACAGTTCGTCAATTCGAGGCAGTGCGTAACACTCCAGAATTTTTATTTGTGTTCTTACGAAAGTGTGACAACTGTGTATCTACTTCAGTAGTTATGTGTTATCGGTGTGTGAGAGGTCCCAAGTTCAAGCCAAGGCTTGGGAAAATTTTGGTATTTTTATGAATAAGCCCTATCTTTGGTCAGTAGGTTTTTAAGCAAAAGTTGGAAAATAATTAACAGAATGGGCCTGCTAGTCTAGTGGATAAGTGGAGTGTTGGTGTGAAGGAGGTCCTGTGTTCAATTCTCTGTGATGGACTGGAGACAGTATTTTTGCTCCACTTTCGGCTAAGAGTTGTGTTGGGGAAAAATTTTGAGTAGTTGTGTTTTAGTGGATTAATAGGGAGTGATTTTAGTAGATAATGGGGGAGAGGTTATCAGAAAATAATCTGATTATCTTTTTGTTGCAGAAAAAAAAGTAGAGTTTTGGTTTTCTCTCCAATTACCCAAACATTTTGTGACATTTTCTTCTTCTTTTTCCCTCCTCTGCCGATTCTTTCCCCTAGTTGCTGCCCAAATTTCCATTATTTTTCCCCTTCTGTTTCTTTCTTTATTGTCCAATTGATTTGGTTATTCATCGCTGGTTACGTGTGTTTGGTAAGTAACGGTTTTGTCTATTGTTAATCGTTCTTGTTTAATCTCTAAAAGGGGGGGATTCCTTTTTGGTATTTAGGAGATAATCAAGGGGCTGGTGGTTTTGAATCGACATTATGATTATGCGAAGTCGTGGTTACCCAAGCGAGGTAAGGGTTTTGTTAGGTTTTTAGTCGAGTTCCTTCCAAAATTGGTTGATTAAAAATGAATTAAATGATTAATCTAGATATTTGTTGGTCGATTTTTAGGCTATGGAGGCTTAGGAGTGCTTACGCATCAGAAATGATACCAGGTGTGTACCCGAAACGCAGAAAATGGGATTTGGTGAAAAGCCGAAATTGCTTGCTATCTAGAAATAAGAGAAATAAGAGAAAGTGATGCAAAAAATTATAGAGAAAGGATATAAGGGTGTTATAAACTTGGAAATCAACATTCTGCACTAAAATAGTTTTGGACAGCAGCAGTAGTCTTAATTTGAAAAATAATCAAAAATAGTGAAAATTGAGTTAGAGGTTGAATAAAATATGAAATTAAATTTCATTGAGTCTAGTTTTTCATGGAAAAAACATTGTAAGCAATGAAATTGTGAGTTATGAGGTATAATGAATTTTGTGAGACAATGTCAGAATGGGTTCAGGTTACCCTATTCTGACTTTGGAAAAATCATCAAAAATTGTAAAAAATAATTAGGGGATTAAATTTATACGTTTAAATCTTTAACGAGTCTATTTTCAAGAGAAATAAATGGAAACATAATCCGAATTCCGTACTAAGAGATAAATAATTTTTAGTAAGGAAAGGTTGAAGCTGTCAAACAGTAGAATCGGGATAGATTTGAAGATTTTACTGTACTTATTTGATAAAATATAAAATCTAAAAATTTTATGGTAGAATGGTATTTGATTCTAGTTTTGAAAACATCAATCGGATCTTAATTTGGAATTCTGTAGATCAAGATATGGATAATTTAGTGACAATGACTAAAGTAGACAACCTTGAATGGTTACATTAAAAATGGGTTACATTAAAAATGGATCATAACATGAAATAAGGACAATTTTCTAAGTTCTAATAAAGGTTTGCTAAAGATAATAACATGGAATGTTTTCAACGTAACAACGAGGTTTCAAAAACACTATCGTGTGAGATTGCCAGATACGGTCATAAAGTCTAGGCTGGGTTTGGGGTGTTTCATTTAGTGGTTTCAGAGCCAAGATGTAAAACTCTGCTGTAGACTATGGGTTTTAAATTTGGTCTTTGAGAAATTGGATTTTAAATGATCTAAAATATTTCTACTGGGTATGTGGTGCACCAAGTCTCCGGCGCCGATCCTGTAAGTGTTCTGAAACTAATACATGCTATGATATTCTGAAACTGATATATGTTATGATATTCTAAAACTAGTGTAGGTAGTATACTGTGAAAACACTCTAGATGGTGTATATTGAGACTGTAGCAAAACTGATAGAGACTGCGATTTACGAAAATCACTCTAAATTACTGAAACTGTTAACATAAAACATCTGCTAGTAAATACTGAAACTGAAACTGATGTATAAAAATTTGTAATATAGATAAATTCGAATAGACATGAGCGCACGAGATATTCATGAACGTGGTATTCAAGGCCAAGGTAGAGGCTGTAGGGGGTTTGATCTGAGTCCTCTTCCCTGGGTATTATTCCAAATTTGGACATGAGTGAGACGCTAGTGTCGCCTACTACTGTGACTGAGTCTCATGATCGCATGGCTGGGGACGACGAATTATCCCAGGCTATGTTGACGATATTGGAGAAGGTCGCTAGGCCTAATACTGGATCTGGGGTCCGTGGGTCGTTATGGAACGACTCAGGTTCAATGGAGCTAAGCTATTCAGGGGAGTCACTGGGGTCGCCCCTAATGTGACCGAGTACTGGATTAAGGCCACAGAGAGGATCATGGATGACTTGGATTGCACCTCCGAGCAGAAAATAAAGGATGTAGTCTCGTTTCTATGTGATAAGGCTTATCAGTGGTGGCTTACTGTTAAGGAGGGCACTCAGCCTGAGCGTCTGACTTGGGAGTTCTTTAAGACCGCCTTCTAGGGGAAGTATGTGGAAGCTAGTTATGTGGACGCCCATAGGAAGGAGTTCTTAAATCTAACACAGGGAGATCAATTAGTGGCTGAGTATGAGGCCGGATTCCTACGACTGAGCCGCTATGCACGAGGTATGGTGGCGACTGAATATGAGCACTGTGTCCGCTTTGAGGATGGCCTCAGAGATAATGTGAGAGTCCCGATAGCTCTGCAGAGGGAGTATGTTTTTTCTTCACTGGTTGAGAATGTGAATATTGCCGAGGAGGTTAAGCACACTGAGCGCTAAAACTGTGATAGGGAGAGAGGTAGGAACAAGAGGGATTTGAAGCCCTCGAGTTTTGTGTAAAGGACTAAGAAAAAGGCCAGAGCTAATGGGCCAGTTAGAGCTGGGCCCCTTGTTACTGCTACTGGATTGCAGCCATGTGTCGACTGTGGTAGACGCCATTAGGGTGATTGTTGGAGAAAGACTGTGGTGTGTTTGAGGTGTGGATCATTAGATCATCGCATTAGGGAGTGTTTGTTGAGGGTTAAGGAGGCTGATATGCATAAGGCGACATTTAGGACTCGTTATGGTCACTACGAGTTCCTAGTGATGCCATTTGGACTGACTAATGCACTGGTAACTTTCATGGATCTGATGAACTGAGTGTTTTAGCCCTACCTGGATTGGTTTGTAGTGGTGTTCATCGATGGCATATTGGTTTATTCAAGGATTGAGTATGAGCATGATGAGCACCTTAGGATTGTTCTTCATATTTTGAGGGAAAAACAACTCTATGCTAAGTTCAGCAAGCGCAAGTTTTGGTTACGTGAAGTAACATTTCTGGGTCATGTGGTGTCTATTGAGGGGATTCAATTCGATCCTCAAAAAATTGAGGTTATATTGGATTGGAAGCAGTCTAAGAATGTGTCTGAGATCCGCAGCTTTTTGGGGCTGGTAGGTTGTTACCGACGGTTTGTGGAAGGATTTTCATTGAGCGCAGCACCCTTGACTAAACTGTTACGTAAAGGTGTACCATTTGACTGGACTAATGCGTAGTAAGAGAGCTTTGAGAAGCTTAAAACTATACTGATTGAGGCTTCTGGTTTGGTACAGCCTGAACCTGGAAAGGAGTTCATGGTTTACGGCAATGCATCACATGTCGGTTTGGGATGTGTGTTGATGCAGGATGGTAAGGTGGTTGCATACGCGTCTCGTCAGCTTAAGACACACGAGGCGAACTATTTGATGCACGATTTGGAGTTGGCTGCCGTAGTCTTTGCATTGAAAATATGGAGGCATTATCTGTATTGTGAGAAGTGTATCATCTACACTAATCACAAAAGCCTCAAGTATCTCCTTACTTAGAAAGAGCTGAATCTAAGGCAGCAAAGATGGGTTGAGCTACTTCAGGATTACGACTGTACCATTGAGTACCATCCTGGCAAGGCCAATGTGGTGGCTGATGCATTGAGCCGTAGGGCTATGACTGATCTGAGAGCGATGTTCGCTCGACTTAGCTTGTTCGACAATGGGAGTTTGTTGGCTGAGCTTCAAGTCAAAGCCAACTTGGATCGAGCAAATTAAGGGTAGATAGTTGGAGGATGAGTCTTTGGGTCTTCAGTTCCGACAGATTGAGAGTGGTAGCACTACGGACTTTGGGTTGAACTCTGAGGGTGTGTTGTGTTTCTGAGGCCGAATATATGTGCTAAATGATTCAGACTTGAGGCAATCTATTTTTGAAAGAGGCACACAGTAGCCCTTATGCTATGCACCCTAGGAGAAATAAGATGTATCGAGATCTTCGAGAGTTGTATTGGTGGCTAGGGTTGAAGCGAGAGGTTACGGATTTTGTGGCTAGATGCCTGACTTGCCAGCAGGTTAAGGTTGAGCATCAGTTGCCTTCGGGATTGTTGCAGCGATTAAGATTCTGCTATGGAAGTGGGAGCCAGTAACGATGGATTTCATTAGTGGGTTGCCTTTAACACCCACTAAGAAGGATTCAGTGTAGGTCATCATGGATCGATTAACTAAGACTGTACACTTCATCTCAGTTAGGTCAAATTATTCTTTGCAGAAGCTGGAAAAGCTTTATATTTCTGAGATAGTGAGACTGCATGGATTATCAGTTTCAATCATCTCTGATAGGGATCCTCAGTTCACATCTCAATTTTTGAAAAGGGTGTATGAGACTCTGGGTTCAAGGTTGGACTTCAGTACTGTGTCCCATCCTCAAACCGATGGTCAGTCAGAGAGGGTGATCCAGGTACTGGAGGATATGTTGAGAAGTTGTGCTATTGATTTCCAAGGTAGTTGGGAGGATGATCTTCCGTTAGCAGAGTTTGCCTATAATAATAGCTTCCAATCTAGCATCCAGATGGCACCTTACGAGGCACTATACGGTCGTAAGTGTCGCACTCTTTTATGTTGGACTTAGTTGGGCGAGCCACGTGTTCTAGGTCCTGAGTTGGTCTCTGAGATAGAGGATAAGATTAGATTGATTCGGGATCATTTGAAAATAGCTTCTGACAGGCATAAATCTTATGCAGATTTGAAGAGACATGAGATCGAGTATCCTGTGGGGGACTTCGTTTTTCTCAAGGTTTCACCATGGAAGAAGGTACTGAGGTTTGGTCGTAAGGGCAAGTTGAGCCCTAGGTTTATTGGACCTTACCATATTCTGAAGCGAGTGGGACCAGTTGCTTATCAGTTGGAGCTACCTCCGCCATTGGATCATATCCATAATGTGTTCCATGTCTCTATGTTGAGGCATTACCGTTCTAGTCCTACTCATATTGTCCCTGTTAAGGAGATTGACGTTAGGCCAGACTTGACTTTCAAGGAGGAGCCTGTCCAGATTCTAGATCGTGACGTAAAGGTTCTGAGGAGGAAGTCTATTCCTTTGGTGAAGGTTCTATAGCGTAATCATAGCACTGAGGAGGCCACATGGGAGCCTAAGGATGCGATGCATTAGTAGTATTCTTATTTGTTCTGATCAGGTAAATTTCGAGGCCGAAATTTTCTTTTAAGGGGTAGAGCTGTAACGCTCCAGAATTTTTATTTTTATTTTTGTTCTTGTGAAGGTGTGACACAACTGTGTATCTGCTTCAGTGGTTAAGTGTTCTGGGTGTGTGAGAGGTCCCAAGTTCAAGCCAGGACTTGGGCAAATTTTGGTATTTTTATGAATAAGCCCTATCTTTGGTTAGTAGGTTTTTAAGTAAAAGTTGGCAAATAATTAACAGAATGGGTCTGCTGGTGGATAAGTGGAATGTTAGTGTGAAAGAGGTCCTGTCTTCAATTCTCTGTGATGGTGTGGAGACAGTATTTTTGCTCCAATTTTGGCTAAGAGTTGTGTTGATGCAAAATTTTGACTAGTTGTGTTTTAGTGGGTTAATAGAGAGTGATTTTAGGAGATAATGGGGGAGAGGTTATCAGAAAATAATTTGATTATCTTTTTGTTGTTGAAAAATGTAGAGTTCAGTTTTCTCTCCAATTACCCAAACTTTTTCTGACATTTTCTTCTTCATTTTCCCTTCTCTGCCGATTCTTTCCCCTAGTTGCTACCGAAATTTCCATCATTTTTCGCCTTCCGTTTCTTTCTTTATTTTCCAATTGATTTGGTTTTTCATTGTTGATTGCGTGTGTTTGGTAAGTAACGGTTTTCTCTATTGTTAATCATTCTTGGTTAATCTCTGAAAGAGGGATTCCTATTTTGGTGTTTAAGAGTTAATCAAGGGGCTAGTGGTTTTGAATCGACACTGTGATTGTGCGAAGTCGTGGCTACCCAAGCGAGGTAAGGGTTTTGTTAGGTTTTTAGTCGAGTTCCTTCCAAAATTGGTTGATTAAAAACGAATTAAGTGATTAATCTAGAGATTTGTTGGTAGATTTTTAGGCTATGGAAGCTTAGGAGTGCTTACGCATCAGAAATGATACCAGGTGTGTACCCGAAACATAGAAAATGAGATTTGGTGAAAAGCCGAAATTGCTTGCTATCGAGAAATAAGAGAAATAAGAGAAAGTGATGCAAAAAATTGTAGAGAAAGGAAATAAGGGTGTTGTAAACTTGGAAATCAACATTCTGCACTAAAATAGTTTTAGACAGCATCAGTAGTTTAAAATTGAAATATCATCAAAAATAGTGGAAATTGAGTTAGAGGTTAAATAAAATAAAAATTAAAGTTTATTGAGTCTAGTTTTTCATGGAAGAAACAGTGTATGCAATGAAATTGTGAGTTATGAGGTATAATGAATTTTGTGAGACAATGTCAGAATGGGTTCGGGTTCCCCTGTTCTGACTTTGGAAAAATCATCAAAAATAGTAATAAAATAATTAGGAGCTTAAACTTATATGTTTAAATCCTTAGCGAGTCTATTTTCAAGAGAAACAAACAGAAACATCATCCGAATTCCGTACTAAGAGATAAATAATTTTTAGTAAGGAAAGGTTGAAGCTGTCAAACAGTAGAATCGGGATAGATTTGAAGATTTTACTGTACTTATTTGATAAACTATAAAATCTGAAAATTTTATGGTAGAAAGGTATGAATCCAGTTTCAGAAACATCAAGCGGATCTTAATTTGAAATTCTGTAGCACAAGATATAAATAATTTAGTGACAATGACTCAAGTAGACAGCTTTGAATGAACATATAAGTAAGTAGTGAAAACATATATGAATATTTGGTTAGCATGGGTTACATTAAAAATGGATCACACGGCCAAGGCCAATTTGGGTCGAGTCGGCCACACGGGCACACACAGGTGTGTGAGCCTATTTTTACTGAAATGTTTCTAAGGTTGCACGAGTTGTCCAAGTCGACTGTGAACCTACTGTAAGGTCGGTAAGCACTACTTAAACCCCTAAATGTGTGAAATTGACTAAATGATATCTGTACTGAGCATGTTAATATCTGAACCAAACATATGTACTGAAATTGCATAATACCATATCATGCATAATATGTTGCATTGCATAGGGTTGAGGGTTGTTATTCGGAGGAAGTGTACTGAAAGGCTTCGAGCCTAATTTACTGGCAGCCCAACTACAAACTACAGTTTTGTGCCTCATTCGATACTACTTGGAGTGTAGGGATGGGTGGGTTGATTATATCCCCACATGGAGTGTAGGGTTGGATGGAGATGGTGTGTAGAGCCTGGATGGGTAGGATTTTGCTACTACATAACTATTATTGCTACTGATATGGTGATGGGCTAAGGCCCTACTGCATTTTTGACACTGTACGAAGATTGCCTAAGGCCCAAACTGTCACTGATACTGAAAAGGGCTTAGGCCCAGGACTGTTAAACTGTCACTGTGAATACTGATTTTTTGTTTGTTTCTGCAGGATTACACACTGAGTTTACGTAAACTCACCCATTTTGTTTAATGTGCACAAGTATTCCCCAGACTTAGACGGATCGGTGTGAAGGAGGACTCAGCGGTGACCACAAAAATTTTTGGACTTCATGGATTTCAATTTACATTTTATGATTTAATTATTATTGATTTTTTGGGTTGTAATTTAAGGACCCTCTAGGACATTGGTTTTAAATTTTGGGTTTTTATTTATTTATTTTAATTTATGGATTTATACTTGCTGGTCGTAGGAAATTCAGTTTTCAAAAAGTTAAAGTAGTTTCTAAACGCATGATCACTTAGACTGTTTATTAAAGCTTCCGTAACGGGGGATGTTTTAAGACAAATGTTTTAAATGAATAAGGACGAATTTCTAAGTTCTAGCAAATGTTTACTAAATAACATGGAATGTTTTCAACGTAACAACGAGGTTTCAAAAACACTATCGCGTGACATTGCCAGATACGATCATAACGTCTAGGCTGGGTTTGGGGTATTTCACAATGGATATTTATTCTTGATTGTAACCTTGTTCAGCTGATGGTAATCAATACACAATCTCATTGATCCATCTTTTTTCTTAATGATCAGAACCGGTGCACCCCAAGGTGAGAAACTGGGTCGAGCAAAACCCCTATCTGTCAACTATTCTAGCTGTGCTTTCAACTCTTTTAACTCTGTAAGAGCCATTCAAAAAGGTGCTATCGATATTAGTGATGTTCCCGGTACAAGTTAAATAGCAAATTCAACCTCCCTGATTGGTGGTAATCTAGGTAATTCCTCTAGAAACACATCAGGATACTCCCAAACCACTAGAACTGATTCAAGCTTCGATTCAGACACTTTAGTATTCAATATATAAGAAAGGTAAGCATTACAACATTTTCTCACATATTTCTGCACTGACATAGTTGATATAACAACAGGCAACCCATTCAGACTATCTGATTCAATACGAAACGTCTCATCGTTATAACATTTAATACAATAAGCTTTCGTCTAAAATTTACAACAGCGTCGTGTAGAGTTAGCTAGTCCATGCCCAAAATCATGTAAATTTTATCAAATGGTAACAACATCAAATCAGCCGAAAAACTGTAACCCCGAGTCACCAAAGGACAATTCTTGCAGACTTTATCAACCAGCACATACTGAACTAGGGGGTTTGATACTTTAACCATGAATTTAGTGGACTCAATAGGTAAATTCTTACTAGATACTAAATTCATGAAAACATACGAATGGGTTGATCTCGGATCAATCAAAGTAGTTACATCAGTATCAAAAATAGAAAAATACCGAAAATAACATCTGGCACAGAAGCATCCTCTCGTGCGTGAATAGCATAAGCCCTAGCTGATGCTCATGCCTCGGATCTCACAACAGAGTCTTTTGTTACACCACGACTACCACTCACATTTCCAGGATTACGAGTTGGTCTATCTCTCACAGTAGTGTTGCTCAGCCTCATAGTCTGAACTTTCTCTTTCTCAGATTTCTCTAGGCAATCTCTAAGATAATGGTCTAGAACAACACACGTGAAACACGCTCCGTTCTTTAATCAACACTCACCATAATGTGGCCTTTTACAGTGCTTGCACTCGAGCCAAACATATCTGACACTACCCACACTTACTACAGATGTAGCCTGAGGTTTTGGACTCGAATGTCGGTTACCTCTATCTCTACTGGAGTACCCCACCGAAGCTATAGAATGGTTGTGATGTTCTTTTGATCTCTTTGATATCGACTGATATGATTTCACAGTCGATCTCTTTCTCGAGTCTCTATCTTCAAAATTAGTATGTCTTTTCTCTTTACTCAGCTCCTCAGCTTTATCTGCTCGGTCGACCAATACAACAAATTCTTTCAGTTCAAGAATTCCAACTAATAGCTTTATGTCTTCATTTAACCCTACTTCAAATCTTTTACACATAGAAATCTCGGTCAAAATACACTTTCGGGCATATTTGCTCAATCTAACAAATTCTCGCTAGTACTCTGACACACGTCATATGACCCTATTTGAGCTCAAGGAATTCTTTACATTTTTAATCCAGAAATTTCTAACTAATATATTTCTTTTGGAACTCAGTTTGAAAGAATTCCCAAGTGATCCGCTCTCTCCGAACTACCGAAATTAATGTGTTCCACCACTGGTAAACTGAGTCTTTCAATAATGATACAACACACTTGACACACTCGACCGGTGAACAAGACAATTCGTCGAAAACTCTGATCGTATTCTTTAACTAGAATTTAGCTCTTTCAGGATCATCTTCAGCAGTGGAATTCTTCAGCCCCGTATTTACGGATCTTATCAATAGGTGGCTTACTGACTCATATAGGTTCCATACCTTGAGGAATAACGGGAACACGTTGGGGAGCAAAAGGGGGTAGAGGTTGTTCAGCAGTCAGGTTCGTCCGTATGAACTAGGTGAACCATTCATTCATCAATTGGAAGAAGGTTTCTTTAGCCTCTCCTCTACGGCCCTCAGATACGGGCTTTCCATGAACAGAGGATTGAGCAATACTCTCTACTTCATCGGAGTCAGCTCAGTTGGATGTCAACTCTATATGAAAACATGTTTTAAAACGGTCAGGAGATATCACACTATCATAGGTTATATAATGGCATGTATAGCTAGACTCATACACACTACAATCAGTATAAGAATTAACTAAATCGTAGCTCTGATACCAGTAAATGTAACACCCCTAACCCGTATCCGTCTCCAGAACAAGGTTAAGGAGCATTACCAGAGTTTACAATTCAAACGGACAGAAATTTCAAACATTTCATATCATAGCGATAAACATATTAAAACCAAGTTAAATCATACATAGAGTCCCTTATACGAGCATTTGAGACCCTAAATATGCATTAGAAACAATTTGGGACTAAATCGAAAACTAAGAAAAAATTTTCAGAAAACATTTAAAATTTTCAACACTGTAAGGGTGACACGGCCATGTGACTCACACGATTAAGAGGCATGTCTGTGTCTCAGGCCATGTGGGCATTTGAAATAGGGATACACGACCATGTCCCAGCTTGTGTTCGTACCCGTGTAACTCACTGACTTGGGTTACACGGTTAAGCCCCAAGCCCGTGTGCCAAGCCATGTACCCTTCGAAATAATCTCACATGCCCGTGTGTCAGGTCGTGTGCTAGGCAGTGTAGTAGCCTGACTTGCAACCTTTTGAAAGCTATAGGGGACACACGACCATGTCACCTGGCCGTGCGTCACACACGGCTAAGACACACGCCCGTGTCTCTACCCGTATGGACAAAAATAGGTAATTTTACAAGCTATTTTTCTCACCCAATTAGGAATGTACCTACAATCAACATTGCATATATTTAGAAGCCAAAACAAGACATCCAATTCAAGCATAAACAGGCCATAAACATATGATATAACATCATACAAACAATATCTCCTTAGGCACCTCAAATGACAATATATAAACATGTCTAACCATGTATTCAATTTGACCAAATAATTAACTAACTTGTATGCATATTTGCATCAATACATACCATGTACTTTACTTACCAAAACACAACCATTTGATACCAAAATGTCATTCTATAACTTGCATCAAATAACCAACTAGATCATGCATATGAAAGTACCAATTCACAAAAAATTACAAGACTTATACAATATGCAGATTCAACTATCATTTCATCTTCCATCATTCAACCATATCAAGCATATCATCAACTATTTTTAAATCTACTTATAAACATACCAATCGATACCATTTCATCAACAAAATGCCATATCAAAAGCCACGTTAAATGGCCAAAACAAAAACCAAAATATATGGCCAACATTAACCAAAATACCTATGCATGCCACTAAAACAAAAATTAAACCACCAAATGTACCAAAAGAGCCGATAGATAGTGTGATATAGCTTTGACAAGCTTCCAACCCAAACGGACTTTTGATTCACTATAAAACATTGAAAATAACGTAGAGTAAGCATTTAAGCTTAGTAAGTTCGTATAATATAGAATAAAACTTACCATTTAGTCACATAATAGGTAAGTAAACATATTATATCCTAACATAATTCATATGTATGCCTTACTATATACATATATAAACCAATGTTAGCCATGTAAATACATATATAAACTTAACATCAACAATGTTCGCCATGTAAATACATATATAAACCAATAATCATGGATGAGCACATCAAATGATTAATTACATATACTTGTATCATATGTAATTCATATGTATGCCTTTAAGAGTCTGTATAGAACTCTTACCAATTCGTATCAGAATATTGCCCGTTGAACCATTTAGAATACCGTTGGATACCTGGGATAGCTCACACATAGTGTGCTAACTCATATAACTAGTATCCGTCAAATCTTGTATATGTATGCTCATACGAGCTATGAATCGATATGCTAACTCAAGCTATAGATCGGTCTGCTCTCACAAGCTATAAATCAGTATGCTCTCACGAGCTGTGGGTCGAACCGTAGCTACATGATACTACTCACATGAGCTATGGAGTATCCGCAACACATGCAGGACCTCAGCCATCGGTAGGATGTTCAGGACCTATACCCAAATCATGTAAACCCTAATGACATGTCATTTGTATCCTACGAATTCATAATATTGAAACGAGACTTGGTAGTCGTATGTAGTTGGATATGCAACCGTGTATACATGTAACAAATTTACAATT
Source organism: Gossypium raimondii (assembly GCF_025698545.1). Classification (NCBI taxonomy): domain Eukaryota; kingdom Viridiplantae; phylum Streptophyta; class Magnoliopsida; order Malvales; family Malvaceae; genus Gossypium; species Gossypium raimondii. The sequence goes on along the minus strand of NC_068573.1, from coordinate 20,879,372 downwards.
CATGCAAATTTCAAAATAAATCATATAATCACAATTTAATCACACGAACTTACCTCGATGAGTATACGTAGATATTGAGGCAATTTATCCGATACTATCTCTTTGCCCTGATCTAACTCCGTACGAGGTCTGACTGATCTATACGGATAAATTTAACTCAATTTAATATATAACTCATTCAATTTAGTCCAAAATCATATTTTGGAAAAAATACCAAGTTGCCCCTATACTTTTAATTTATTTGCAATTTTGTCCCTAACTCATAAAAATAGAAATTCATGAAATTCTACCACAACCTACTATGGCCGAATATCAATTAAGTCCCTAGCATTCCCTATATTACATTTATTTCACAAGTTCACCATCTAATATTTTCTATTTTTCAATTTAGTCCTTATTTGACAATTTTACAAAAAATCCCTTTACAAAAGTTGTTTATCTTACAAAAACCATCCATTTTCTATCATCAAACTTTAAAGCTCATGTACATGCATCAATGGAAAAACCCTAGTAGTTTAAAAATTTCACAAATTAGACCCCGGGCTAGCTAGATTAAGCTACAACGATCCCGAAAACATAGATATTGTCAAAAAGGGGACAAAAATGGATACCTAATTGAGCATATAAGGATGGCTGAGTGTAGCTTCAAAAATGGCTACTCTTTTCTTCTATTTTTGGTTGAAAAAGGATGCAAGAAGATGGTAATTTGTTTTGTTTTATTTATTATAACTTTAATTATTAATTACCAAAATGAACCTTAAAATTTATCTAAATTTCAATAATGTCAAACCATTAAAATCCACTATCAACTCTAATAGTCTAATTACCAAATAAGGACTTCCACTTTAAAGTTATAAGGCTATTTAATACCTTTAGCTATTAGAATTCAACTTTTGCACTTAAAGTGATTTAGTCTTTTTTTTATCAAATTGAGTATGTAAATAGTAAAATTTCTTAATGAAATTTTTATACAGTACTAATATCATGCTATATGTAATAAAATAATAATAAAATAAATTTTTTGACTTCAGATTTGTGGTCCCAAAACCACTATTCTGATTTCACTTAAAACAGAGTGTTACAACTAAGCTCCTTTCAACGGGACATGTGAGGGGAAATAAGGAGAGTGTTAGCTATATGCTTCAGTTATGAGATATGTTCGACTCTAGGAGTCATTTGGTGTGATTAGAGATTCGTGTATCCGATTTGTGGTGATAGTGCCCACATTATGTTTCATACCTCAAAAGCTAATTTATCATTATACGTGATTGTGTGATATGTGATACATGATTAATGGATTGTGATATATGATATATGCTTGAATGAGAATGTAAATGCTATTTAAATAAACTAATAGATAATGCATGAATAGGTATTATATGACACTAGACATAAGAACAGTGTATTTGTATATGTTGTGGATGCATGATGACATGTTTGCATAGTGATTATTCGATTGATTTCCTGAGCTTGGTTGAGCTCACCCACTCTTTTCAACATATGCAAATTAGTGACATTTTGGTGTGGCCAATGTGGTTTTTCTGAGGGAGTGATCCGAGGAAAACTTGTTAGTATTCCATAGGTGTTCATTATTTATTTATACACGTTTTGGGGAATAAGGCAATGTGGCAGACTTGTTTATAGCCATGTCAGTTCTGAAAATTTTGCTAGTTTTTGCTTTTGTTTATGATGGTTTTGAGTTATAATATGCTTAGGTTTATGAACATTGATGATGGCATGACGTTTCTTGCTTAGATACATTTTTGACATTTGGAACTGTTAAATTAGTCATTTGGATGATTATTGATCGAAGTATTCGATGCATGATGTTTAGAAACTAAATTGGAATGGACTAAATACTTATGTATGTTGTATTTTTGAGGTCTGTAGCAGAGGTATCGATAATTAAGTTTTAAAAAATGATACCTCGGTGTTTTGAAACGTGCAGAGAAGTCAAAATAGATATTTGACATTGATACCTTTTCTTGAGTATCATTAATCGGGGTAAATATATCGATACTTTATGACAGGTACCGATAATTTTAGATAGTATATTTTTTAGTGAGAAATAGAATGCAAGTTTGGTATCAAATTTCCATATGGTATCGATACCACTTAAAGAAAATATCAATACCCTAGGGCCACTATCCATACCTACGTGATTGTCTTGGAAATTTTGCTAAGTGATCTAGAAACTTGAATTTTTAACATGATAAGCTACATTAATGTATGTCCAGCATGATTTAATGATGATTAATGCATGTATGTCTTAAAACCTGTGCAAATGTTATGAATGACATGTGTTAGCTTTAACGAGTAATGAACACTATAATATACAAGTACTAAGACAGTGGTGTGGCATCTTTATATTCAGGCTCGATGACCAGACCGGGTATAAGGTGTTACACTAAAAATAAGTGATGGATAAGGCACTCGATAATTCTCATAAACCTTTCCAGCAAATATAGTGATCTAATAAAAATAAGTTGTCCTAGATCAAATTCTATCATATCCACTCTCTTCGTTATTAAATCTCTTTAGCCATTAGGAAGCCAATTATGCATGGTAATAACATATGAGGCAACATACAAAAGATCTAAAGATGAAGCTTGAAGGGCACCTTTTATTGGCCATAAGGGATGAAGGCTATTGATAAAGGCAACAATAATCTCATCAATGGATTCATCTAGCTTGAGATTGTTGGTGGTGGAGTAATTTAGCAACTTCTTGATTTACTTAGGATGAAAACTGAACCATCTACCATGGATGAATACTTTGTGGTAGTATTTACTCGATAAATCAGAAATGCCAAGAATTCGTAAATTTCCCTATTCAAAAAGGGCTGCACATAACACATTGAACGAAAAACCCCTGCATTTTGTAACACTTGGTCAATTCCATGATAATAAAAAGGAGTTATCATCAATATTCTAGTCATGGATGAACCCCTTTGTTTCTTTGGGATAGTCTGGATCCCTAAACACTTGGTTTCTTTGGGCTAAGATCATTTCATCTAGTTTCCTAACTTTGCTTCAATGGCAACTGAATTTGGTACATTAAGATGGTTTTTCCTGGTCTACATCATGGCACGGAGGGGCACATTTTCAAAAGAGGAGGAATTAGAGCTTGATTTAGATTCAAACTCTAAAGAACGATCCATCAAGATTTTTTGTCCTACTTGGCTTTTCAACAATAGGAGCCTTGCCTTTTTCTTTCTTGTCTCTACCAACTGATCCAATCTCCCTGGTAACCATACACTTTATGCCAATTCTCTTGGATGTGTAGTGACAAAGCTAGTGAGAAATTCCTTTGCCATTGCAATCTCATTAGATAAGGTTCTTATAACGAGAACTTCAATAGATTCCTTTTCCAAGGCTTCCTTTTTCTCAAATGCTTCTTCTTCTCCCACTGCAAGTTTAGAGATATTTGTTGTAAATTCTTCATGTTTGATGGTATTGGTTGAGTCAGATGAGGGTTTAGAGGTATCATAAGGAATTAAAGATGGGTTTTGAGGGATTGTTACATCGTCTTGGGTGCTCAAGGCTTCAATGATGGCACCAATACCCTTATCTTGATAAGAAACAAGGTTTAAAGAGGATGGAATCAAGGTTCCTATCGGAGGGCTTGAAGTTAAGGTTTCTTGAACATTAATGCTAGGAGGGTTTTATAGGACATCTAGAATGTTGGATTCTAAGAGGATGGGGTTTTCTTTAATAGAGATGGCTTTAGGAACAAGATTGGGGTTGACTTCAAATTGCTCTTGAGGCTCTGTGGTTTTGGTGCCTGAATAGATCCTGAGGAAGTGAGCAGTCCTTGACTGGTTTCAAAGATGGCTTGAGAATGACCACTCAAATCTCCAACAATAGTTTGTTGTTGTTCTTGTTGATACTTATTAAATTATTCTATAGATATTATCTTGATTCTTTCCATTCAGAATGAAAATTGAAAGGATGAGTGAATCTTGAAGAACAACAACTTGGGAAGTAAGAATACTTTGAGAGGCTTTAGAAAATCTTTCAGGGAAACGAGTGGAGGATTAAATTGATATGAAACACTTTTAAAGATGGAAAGAGGTGATCGCAATCCCATTAATGTCTATCATTCTCGAAATGGAAAGAGAGGAATTCTCTTGGTGGTTTTCCCACCAAAAATAAGAGAAGAAAAAATAAAGAAAGATTCCCTCAAAAAATCAATAGAAAATTAAAAGTAAAAAATAATCAAAATATCCTTAATATGGTCTCTGAAATCATCGTTTGGATGCCATTTCAATCAATATAGGATCTCATGCACGATAGGCACCAACTGAGCCTCTCAAGCTCTCAAACCTATTGGTATCCAAAGCTTAAGTAAATAAATTAACTAGTTGATTCTGAGTTGTCACATATTTCATCTAAATTGTTCCACTTTCCACCAATTCCTTGATGAAATAATGCCTTATAACGATGTAATTTGTCTTAGAATGTTGCACAGAAATATTTTATATATATTTACGGAACTTGTATTATCACAATATGTTGTGTTTGTAGGCAATGCAATGCCAATGTCCTCAAGTATTTTCCTCATCCAAAGTAATTGTGCATAGCAACTGCCTATTGCTATATACTCTATCTCTGCTATTGATATTGAGATTAACCTTTGTTTCTTCCTATACCATGAAACCAGGTTACCTCCCAAGTAGAAACAACCTCTATAATTGCTTTTTCAATCATCCATATTCCCAGCCTAATCAACATCGTTGTATCTAACTAGGCACATAGAGTTGTCTTTAGTGAACCAAATACCAAGTTTAATTGTGTCATGAACATACTTGATGATTCTTTTAAAAGCCTTGACATGTGATTCTTTTGGACTAGCTTGATATCTTGCACAAACACCAGCACTAAAGCTCAAATCTGGATGACTTACTATGAGATAGAAAACGTCACCCCCCAACTCGGCCCAAACCTTATAGTCGAATTATGAATGTCACATTAGCCACCAAAATGGATCGATAAAAATATCTATTTTCAATGAAAAGGAACATGATGCAAAAGTTTCAAATTTTCATAAAAGAGGTCGTTACTTCTTAGAAAACTAACAATACTTGTTTGGGAATCGATACGATTTGGGCATTCTGTCAATTTTTAGAATTTTAAAATGAAATTTTATCGATAGGTATTGATACAGTTATAGGTGTCCATACCAATTTGGCATTCTGTTTGATTTGAAAATATTTATTCGATCTAGTATCTATACCTAATGCTAGGGTATATTTTATTCCAGAACTGGTGGTAGAAAATAGTTTTGTTTCAAATTTTAAAAAAAATATCAATTTAACCTATTTTATGAAAACATCAATTTATATTAGTTATTCTTTTCAGTTAATTTTGTTTCAAAGTTGCTAGAAAAATCTTAATTGAACCATTTTAAAATAATTTAATAATCTTAAAGTCCTTAGCCAAATTCGAGTTTGATATAAAAAATACAGGTAATGTTAAATCACAAATAAAACACCCATAAGAATATCCAAGTCCATGCCACAATTCGTTTAACAAATCAAAATCCAAATAGAACTTATAAAATAGTTTAGAAATACGTTTTTAAGGAAAATCCAATGATAGTGTTCCGTATTTCGAGTCCAAGCCCTAACCTCACGAGTTATCTGAAAAGGATGGGAAAAACTAAGGAATGAGCTAAGAAGCTCAGTGTGGTCTAAACATGTGAGCAATATTCATAATAAGCAGTAACTAATATCATACAAGAATGCAATATACAATACATACCAATTTTATGATATTCGTAGAAAGCACAGTAACTATCAGCATGCTTATGAACGGAAGTGCAGTACATTATCCAATCCAACCCTATACACCACAGTAAGAATTCTCAAGAACTCGTCGATCCATACACACAAAAACAATATTTGCGGCAGTACCGCCAATAAAACAATATATTTTTTGGTGAGCCGGTCTGGCTTTTAATGCCTGTACTTCCTCCTTCAATAACCTAATCCCAATGCAACAGTATGGCATGCTATCAATATTAGAAAATAGTAACACTAACAGTGTTAACATGCTATTATCATGTGAGTAGTAGTAGTTCGTTGTTTAAGCAGTAACAGTAAGCATGCATCGATACAATTTGCAAAATTAACGCTGAAACAACATCAAACACATACTCAACAATAATGAATTAGAAAATGGTAGCATACTACATCTAAAATTACGGCACAAATCAGGTTTCCAACAATAATGAATTAGAAAATGGCAGCATACTACATCTAAACTTACGGCACAAATCGGGTTTCCAACAATAATGAATCAGAAAATGACATTTCTATGTGTTTTAAAATTCACGAATTGAATTTGTTTAGTAATCATAAAGAAAATCAGCAAGTAAACATACTCAAATTACCCACACATTTGACCAAAGGCCACATACACACAACAAAACATAGTTAGGACACACAGCTTCACCCACACGCCTGAGCGGCACCACTTCAGTTCAAATTTGATCAAGTTCACTTAGATTTGACCCTTCAAACGAAAACCACATACATAAAATACACATGTTAGAAATTGGAAACAAAGGTTTTGGGAAAAATCAAGAAGGAACCGATTAAACAAATCAAAAGGGAGTAAATCACAACCCCGTAACAAATTTAAAATTAGATTGTAACCAATACTAGGGGTTTCGCTTACCGATCGGCAACAAACGAGAAATAGTAGCAAAATCTGTTAGTCTTAAACACCATTGGGATTCGAACATATGAGGGGTGATTTGGAAAAAATAGGTGAAATGGCTATCCAAGGATGGTGGAAAATTGGGCAGCAACTAAGGAGAAAAGAGAAAATCGACAGCTCAAGAGGTGCAAGGTGCGATGGCTAGGAGAAGTAGAGAAAGAAAAGAGAAAAAAAAAAGGAAAATAGAGGGAGACGACAAAAAAACAAGGGAAGAGAAAATAGGAGAGGAAGAGGGGGAGACACAAAGAAAACAGAGGAAAAGTTAGAGACTAAGGTTGGGGCAGCAACAAAAAAAACAAGGGAAAAGAAAAGAATGGGCCGAGTAAGCATAAGTAGGTTTAAATACTTAGGGTTTTGGTACTAGGTTTTTTCAGCACATGTATAGGCTGCACAAAGAGAAAACAGTGAAAAGGAAAAATTTGGGTTTAGGGCTTTTCAAAAGTTCTTAACAGACCAATCCTAAATAGAGGCCTAATTACACACCTAAGAAGAATATAAATTAATTACGAAATTTACCAATTTAATCCAAAAAATTTAACCCACATTTTGGGGCGTTACAACTCTTTACTCCTTAAAATAAATTTCATCCTCAAAATTTACCTAGTCCAAACAGATGAGGATATTGTTGCCGCATTGAGTTTTTCGGCTCAAAAGTAGCCTCTTTAGTGCTACATTTTTTTCCACAAAACCTTAACCAATGAAATTCACTTCCTACATAGAAATTTTTCCTCTCGATCCAAAATCTATATGGGATCTTCCTCATAAAAAAATCCAATCTCACTTCTACCTCCTCAATCAGAACAACATACGATGGATCAGAACAGTATTTTTGTAGCATAGAGACATAAAACACATCATAGATATGGTTTAGCTTAGGAGTTAACTCCAACTAATATGCTACTGGCCTATACAGCTCAATGAACTTGTAACACCTTATACCCGATCCGATTTACTAGATCTGAATGTAGGATGTCACAATGCTTAAATACTTAGCAAATTTTCAAGACTGGCGAAAGCTATACTAAATGTACTTCTTATGTATTTGAAAACAAAAATATTTTTTAAGTCAAAAGATTTTAATGAAATGTTTATCATTTGTAACATATTCTTAAAATCAGTATAAAGCATTAACACACATCCAAGCCCAGTGCGAGATGTATTACTATACACCATATAATTTTTCCCCGACTCGGGCTAAATCAACATTGATGATTGAGTCTATATTAGCTTCTCAAAGCTAGCTTGCTGGTCATCAATCCACTTAAAAGGAGCATTGTTTCTCAACACTTTGTCAAAGGTGCAAAACAATAAGAGAAAACCCCTCGATAAACCTCCGATAGTACCCGACCAACCCTAAGAAACTCTGAATTTTAGAAACATTATTTGGTTGCCTCCATTCCAAAATAGCCTGTATCCTATTTGGATCCACACAGATACTCACTGTCGATACAACATGACGTAGAAACATTACTACCTTCAACCAGAACTCATACTTACTCAACTTCACATAAAGCTTCTTTTCTCTGAGAATCTGCAAAATAACTCTCAAATTCTCATCACAGTCAGTCTTTGAGTAAACTAGGATGTCACCATTGAACACAAAACGAACTAGGGGCATTCATTCATCAGGTCTATGAACGACGTAGAGGCATTCATTAGACCAAACGACATTACTAAGAACTCGTAGTGCTTATACCGAGTCCTAAATGTGATCTTAGGGAGATCAGAATCTTTCACCTTAAGTTGATAATACCTAGACATCAGATCAATCTTAGAGAACATTGTCGCTCCATGGAATTGGTCGAAATATTCATTGATCCTTGGCAGAGGATACTTATTTTTAATGGTCAACTTATTCAACTGTCGGTAGTCAATACACAACCTTAGTGTTCCGTCTTTCTTCTTTACCAATAAGACTGGGGCTCCCCAAGGTGACACACTAGGTTTTATGAACCCACGATCTAGGAGATCCTGAAGTTAAACTTTAAGTTCCTGGAGTCCTTTAGGTGTCAAGCGGTAGGGAGCAATAGACACCAGTGCAATTCTAGGAAACACCTCAATTCTGAACTCAACCTCTTGATCAAGAGGTAATCTTGGTATTTCATCGGGAAAAATGTTCGAAAACTCTCTTGCAGTATGGATACAATCCACAATTGAATTACTCATACTTACATCTAGAACATAAGCCAAATATGCTTCACAACCCTTCCGAACAAGTTTCTCTGCTACCATTGCTGAGATCACATTAGACAAATAATCTCTCTATTCCCTTACTATAACAATCTACTTCCCATCAGTTACCTTCAGAGTCACCCTCTTAGTGGCACAGTTGTAACAGGATTTTTGTGCAAGTGTACACAGTCATTCAAGTAGTAAGTAAGTAAAATGAGTTATTGTCTCCACAGGGATTATGTATGTTAATCGATTATTTGTAAAATTACAAGTTACCAATTTTGTTGGAAAAATAAAATATTTTGAGTGGTGGATGATTAAAATTGTCTAAATGTAAGATGATCCCTATGTAATTAAATCTAAATGCAAATGATCTAAATTTATGAATGGATTTTAGCAATAGAAACACAATTTCAACAATAAATAACATGAATAGGCTAGGATAATTACATTAATCAACTTAATTCTTTTTCACCATGCTTAACAGTGTTCGAAAAACATTCCATGGCAACTCGATCTTTCATGAGTTTGGAAACCAAATTAAGTCCTTCTGGATCCTTTACTTAGTGAAACATGCATTTTACTGATCATATTAAACTAAGGGTTTCTTAGTATTTATGCAAGGTAACAGTGACAATTAAGTTTGAAATAGTTTAATCACATAATCCTAAAAACTATGCAAGATAATAGAGCTAACTAAATATATTATTAACCTCTAATTTAGTAGGTTTTAATGATCTAAATTGAGCATTGAACTTTTCAATTATGTGTCTATTAGTCATCATCTGGTTATGATCGCTCAATTAATCTAAATGCAACCAATCACGTATAAATAAACTACACATTAATTTTAATTAAAAATATGATCGACTGAGGCACAAACATGTTAAACATGAATCAAACAAATATTATTGAATTAACAAAATCATCATAGCTAAACAGAATTAAGCTATCATTATTGATTGTAAGATCAATAAACACTTAGCAAACATGTTTAAATTAAACAACAAAGAGGAAAGAGTAAACTTTAATTCAATTTAGCAGCCTTTCTGATCTTTCTGACTGAGGTGTTTGTCTGATCCACCTGTTGCTCATTTTCTAAGGGTTTCTTAAGGAGGCCGGCCAAGAGATGATCTTGACAAGGCTTTTTTTGGCTAAAATGGAAGGGGAAATAGAATGGAAATGAAAAGAACAAGAGGGAATGAAAGGATGTTATGAAGAGAGAATGGTGGATGAGTGATGAGGGATTAATGGATACTTTGAAAGGTGAAAGGTGTGTGGTATTTATAGGTGAACGTAAGGGTAAAGTTTACTAAAAATAGAGTTTGAAAATCCTTCCTTTTCTCTCATGCTTGACCGGCCACAATTTATGGAGAAAGAGGTGGTTTGGTTGCTTATTTTGAATTCAAATCCTTGTTATTATTAGCCATGAAGTGGACGGTTTCAAAGATAAAGTTGGTGTGCGGACCTCCAATAAAATATAGCAAAGTGATAGTACTAGAAAGAACTTATGTTTTCTCCCTACTTATTGGTTAATTTGTACCCATTTAGTTATCTTTAGCACATATTTTAGCATTTTTAGTTTAGTAAATTGCATTTTATAACTTAGTGGATCTTAGCCTATTTATCCTTAATTTTTTCATGTTTTGGTACTGATGTCGCTACATGAGTACTTTCAGATTGCACCCAGAATTTTCGCCACACCTAACAGCTATCCAGATGAGAATAAAAATGTATGAGCTATCCAGTCGGGTATAACAAACTTGTACGTATAGAGGTAGAAGGATTTTGATGAAAGGACACCTGTACTATTTGGAAGAAGATAAATATTCACGTAAAAGAAAAAAAGAAAAGAGAGGGGAGAGGAAAGTGTTCTGGATTATCATCTTCTTCAACCTATCCTTTGAAGCTTTCGGCTATGGCAGCTTAAGTCTTCTACAGGTGAATCGACATGAAAGGGATGCAGACCAACTTTTGACGAGGAGCCCTAAGTGCGATACAAGAGGGAATAGAAAGAATCAAGTCGAGTTGTTTAGGAATAGTATTCTCCACTTGTTTCTTTTATATTTCTTTTCTAAACAATGGTGATTACTTTCTATTTCATCTCTATACGGAAGTATACATGATTTCTGGGTTAAATGTTATTTTATTCAATCTTGCTTCTACTGTTTAATCCTTAGGTTTGAATGTTTTTTAGCACGGAAGAGTTATTGCGGTTACTAACACTGGAAGGTGTACTGACAGTTCAAGCTAGCAAGCATGACAACGGAAGTTGCTTGATGATTAGAGGAATTTAATCCACTTGTTCTTAATAGTGTTCCATTGCCATCATTGGAAGGTGTGGTTAATGTGCATGTTTAAGTCTTTGATTAAATATAAAAGTAAAACTTGGTAAGATAATTATTACAATTTAATGCATTGACAATCACCTATCCTTTTATACCTTGTGAGCACTTAGCATTCTATTGAATATTCACGTTGCGGATCCCAGTTTATTAGTATTATCTTATTGTTTTCAAGATATTTCTTTGAAAAATACATTCACAATTTATCTCATTCCCATCTATTTATTGCAATAACATCGATGGAAAAAAGACAACCATCCTCTTGGGATCGATATCTGATAGATTCATATATGTCTACTATACTTGCATCGAAAGTGTACGCTTGCACATTATTGTTGTGACACTAACAGCCAATCAATTTTTGGTGTCGTTGCCGGGGATGGCTTTTGTTTGATGTTTATTTTTTTTTACTTCATAATATTTAGTTGTTACTAACTTGTTTTCTTTTTGTAACTATTTTCACATTTTATTTTAGGAGTTGTATGACCCGAAGCAATTTAGAGTTTATTGCTAATTTTGATCCAAAAATTGAAAGAACTATTTGGAGGAGACTTTGAGAACAAAGGAATATGGCTTTACCAAGAAACTATGAAGTCATACTCCCGATGCAGCAAGAAAATGCTAATGACCCACCGTTGCAGCAAGATGCTCAAATACAAAATAGGACTATACGTGATTTTGTAGCACCTGTCTTAGATGACTTACAACCGGGAGTTGTTAGGCTAGCAATCCAAGCTGGAAATTTTGAACTCAAGTCAGTAATGTTTCAAATACTAAATTCTAATGGGAAATATGCTGGATTGCCACATGAAGATGTACGAGAACATCTTAAATCATTTTTATTGATTGTGTTCCTTTAATCAACAAGGCGTTCCTGATGACGCTTTGAAGATGCAATTATTTCCTTATTCCCTATAGGGAAAAACTCGTACTTGGTTCTTTCGGCTACCTGCAGCCTCAATTACTTCTTGGAATGCACTAGCAACATAGTTTGATTTGCGATTTAACCCACCGACATTGAATGCTTGTCTCCGAAATGATATTACAGCTTATCATCAGTTGGACAATAAGAATCTTCACACCACATAGGAACATTATAAATATTTGTTTCGACATTTTTCCATGCATGGCATTCAGCAGGAAACACAAATTGAGATTTTATAGAATGGGTGGAAACACGAAAATATACACACTTTTTCATGCCCTTTTTAACTCAAATTCATGCAGTTTCGATAAAATTTTTGTCAAAAAATATATAATTATTATAAAATAATTATTTTTTACTTAAATTATTAACATGTTGAATTTTAATTAATTTTTATTATTTTCGACAGATTTGCACAAAGGGCAAAAAACGGCTCGGCAGATACTGTTAGAAGCACAAAACCAAGAAGTAATTTTGAAGCATCAAGGCGAACTAATTTTTTAGCCTAAGACGATCCAAATTATGTGTATTAATTCATAATATAATTAATTTTAATTTTAATTCAATTTAATTTAGGTTAAATAAATTATTGTTAATTAATTATGAAAATGGGCCTAGTTGAGCTGAACCGAGAAAACCGATCCAACCGACACTAGGCAGCCCAAAACCGTCCCACATGCTAACCCAATCAGCTTGAGTGGCTGATTATTTGGCTTGCAAAATATCCTTTGAAGACTTCTTCAAATTGCATTCAAACCCCTCCACTATTTTTGCCTTTCTAGATTTATCCCTACCTTAAAATAGCAAGTTTGAAACCTTCAAACTTGCCACATGTGTGACTGGCCATAAGGGGACTCTATGGCTGCTTATTTTTTAAAAGTTTAGCAGTCATCTCAACCTATAAATCCCCCCTTTGCTGCTCACTACAAACACATCTCAAACCCATTCATTTCTTCACTTTTCTCTCTTCATTCCCTTCCATTGTTCTTCATTTTCTTCCCCTATTCCTTTGTCGATTTCACCTCTTGAAAAAGAGTCATTCATCCACCATTTGGAGTAGCATTCAAGTGTTCATGGAAGCCTCGGTTCAATAAGAACAAGCGGAGAAGGAGGAACAGAGCAAATTAGTCAAGCCTTAGAGAAACACTGGATTTGATTCTTGTTCACTTTCCTTTTAATTTTGTTGTTGTTATGATGAACATGCCTATGAATATTTGTGATGTTGATATGTTTAATTTAATTAATATGGCTTAAATTTGATTTGTGTTAGGTTGATTTCATTTTGTCTACTTAATTTATTAAAATTGTGTTTGTGTTTTTATAGGCCTTGGTAAGATGTTTAATTAAGTAAAACCATGACTAAGTTATTCTTGCATTACAATTGTAAGGTAAATAACGAATTAATTATTTAAATAGATTGAAATTGTAATTAATTGACACGATACTTAATCAGTGCATGTTTAATCATCTAAGGTAGCTGAGGGTTAAATTAGCAACGGTATCTAACGATACATTAACCTTGCATAACTTGCAAGATTATTGTGATTAAATTGTTTCAAGGCAGAAATACATTGTTACCTCGCGTAATATTTTATGTGCTTATGAGATTGAATTAATTGTTTGAATTGGCATAGAGATATGTACAAGAGATTATGTTAATTTCATAAGTATGTATATGCATTAACACATTTGTTTATTAAAATTTTTTAATTGGTTGAATTGACGAAAGATATAGTTAAGAGATAAATGGATTTTGGTTGGTAAGTATGTTCATAAGTTAGCAAATTACCGAGTTATTGTGAATTTATTCGTAACAACATGAACATGAGTTTGATAATTCTAAGTTAAGAAATGTAATTAATCTAACACAATTATGTCATCTTGATTGAAATCATCTTTTGAAATCATGCATTGGAAATTTTATTTTATTTTTATTTATTTTACTTAGTTTAAATCCTAGTTTTTAATCACCTGTTCAAATCAAAATATCTTTATTCACCAAAGTGTTTTTAAAATTGCATTCATAAATAATTCTTTTCACAATCCCTGTGGGTACGATAACTCGACATTTACTTGTCACTTTATTACTTGTTTGCGATGGTGTGCACTTGCAAATTTTTGTCGTGCCAATGGGTTGAATTCACACACGAGAAATCTTGTCGACGCATCAGCCAATGGCCCTCTGTTGGATTGTACTTATAATGATGCTATTGGAATTCTTAGAAGAATTTCTTAGAATGATTATCAATATCCTATCTCTGTAGCTGCACAAGCAAAACTTACTCCTAGAGTTATTGATTTGGACGCAATATCTGCACTTAGTGCTCAAGTTTCTTCTCTTGCTAATATGATAAAAAATATTCAAGGGACTAGTGACGTTGCACTTATACAAGTGGCTCAACAAGTTGATGTTCCTACTTTTTCTTATGAGATTTGCAGGGACAACCATAGCTATGAAGATTGTATACAACATGCAGAGAATGTATTTTATGTCAGTAAGATCTGCAACTATTCTTATGGAACCTCTTATAATAATTTTGCACACAATTAACAGTCTTGGGAAAATAAGAATGTCGGACAACTTGCTATGACATTCTAATATGGGAATATATCTACCCAAGGCAATTATAATTCAAGATAAGGAAATTATAATCAACAACAGTAGAACTACAATCAAAGCAAGATGCATCCACATCAGAATCAGATGCAGCCACAACACTCTTCAATGTCGAATCAACATGTTAAAGAACATCAACTACAACAGTACATGCAAGCTTCTCCTTCTGACTCGTTAGTAGCTCATGAAGCTTTAATGCGGGAGTATATGACTCACATAGAAGCTATTGTGCAAGGGAATTTGTCTTCTATTCGGGCGTTGGAGGCACAATTAGGACAACTTTCTTCGAATCTGATACTCGACCACCGGGCACATTACCTAATGACACGAAAAATCCTAGTCTGAGAGGGAAAGAACACTATAAGGCTATCACTCTCAGGAGTGGTAAAAAAACTGGTGAGCCGACTTCAAACTCTACTGTAGAACCTCAAGGTACTGGTGAAGTGACCCCTGGTGAGAATGTTGATTTTGAAGAGCTTTTCAATGTACTAGACAAAGCAGTTCCCTAAATTGTCACTCATAAGCCTAATGTCGTCCCTCGAAACTATCGACGCAATCAAAGGTGTTGGCACAATCAAATGTATCTCTACCCTTACCTTTTTTACAAAAATTTAGGATGAATGAGCAGGATAAGTAGTACCAACAGTTCATGAACACACTGAAGCAACTTCAGGTCAATATTCCTTTAGTAGACGCTCTTATGCAAATTTCAGATTATGGGAAATTTATGAAGGAGCTCTTGTCCAAGAAAAAGAAGCTTAGTGATATGGAAACTATTACACTCACAGAAGGCTGTAGTGTTGTTTTGACAAATAAGTTGCCCCCCAAAATGAAAGATCTTGGGAGCTTTACTATCCTATGTTCAATTGGCAACCATTATTTGGGCAAGGGTTTATGTGACTTGGGAGCTAGCATCAACCTAATGCCACTATCTACTTTCAGAAAGTTGGAAATTGGTCACATAAAACCTACTACAGTGACATTGCAACTAGCTTATCGATCCTTGGCTCAACTTGAAAGGCAAATCAAAGATATCTTAGTTCGTGTGGATAATTTTTTTTGGCTATTGTATCATACTTGAGTGCAAGGCAGACAAGGAGGTTCCCATAATCTTGGGATGACCATTTTGAGCCATCGAACGAACTCTTATTGATGTTTACAAATGTCAACTAACCATGCGACTTAATGATGAGCACGTTACATTCAGTGTTTTCAAATCTATTCAATGCAATGATAAAGAAGGATGTCATATTGTTGATCTGCTAGATGATCTAATTGAGGAAGAATTCAATGACCAATTGTAACATCCCGAATTTTGGGCCTAGAAAAAATAGGTTTTGAACAAGGGAACAGTTAGGAGACTGCACATAAATATTTAGTTCTGTAATAAAGTGATATAAATGAATGTCTGCTTCAGTGGTTAAGTGATTTAGGAGTGTTTGGAAGTGTTTGAGAAGTCAGAGGATCAAGCATTGGCTTATGCAAAATTTTTATTTTAAGTGAATAAAATCCTTGGATCTAGATAGTAGGTTCTTAAATTATTGTGGTTAAAATATGATACAAAGGAGTTGTTGGTCTAGTGGTAAGGGGCATGTGGAGTGTACATGGGGTCTAAGGTTCGAGTGGTGCCACATCAAAAAGGGAGTATTTATTTTGCTGCCTAATTCGTGTGGGTGGTAGAGTTGGAATGAAATACTGCTAAGTGGAGTTTGCACTGGTCATAAAGAGAATTGTGGAGGGATATTTGGAGAGATTTAAGGAGAGAATATTGAGATTTGGGGAGGTTGTTGTTGTGGAGAGATAATAGTAGAAAATTAAGGGATAGGAATTGGATGGAGAGTGTGTAGCCGAATTAGAGGAGGGATTTTTGGGATTTGGGATTGTTGCGGATTTGGTGAGAGTTAGAATTCAGGTTTCATTCCTTTTCTCTCCTCCCTCACCATTTTTCTTTTCGATTTTCTCTCCTAGTTAATTCTCCCTTCTTCTTTTTTTTAAGCTCTGCCGAATAGCACTTGGCTTTAGCAAGGGTTCGTTGATCAATTGGAAGCGCACGGTTTTTCTCTTCCTCTCCCTCAAGTGCTCTTCATTGGTCGAATACTGATAGATTAATCTCAATTCTCGGTTCTTTGTAGGCTACATCTCTGATCTGCAATCTATTTTATCATTGTTGGTAAGTGGTTATGGTATGATAAGGAGTCATCTGTTACTTTTTGAGAAACAGTATTGAGTGGTAAGTGGGGTGCAATTGAGATGGTTTGTCAAGTATGAGTCTAATATAAAGATGGTGACTTTTGTGTAGGTGGTGGTCGAGGTTGATTGAACCATTGCCTAGGAACCAAGGGTGCGATGATCATTGATTTTTGGAATAAGAGTGTTTGGAACGAAGAGAATCTGCAAATTGCATCAGGTGTTTAAACACCCCACTGTAACTGTAGAACGGCAAAAGCTGAAAAGCTGGAAATACAATGTTTGAGACCACACGAGCATGTGATCGCTCATGTGGTAAGCCAAACCCGCGAATCATGGGCGATAGACTGTAGAGGCCTCCATGAGCATTTTCATGGGCTTAGGCCGTAATGGGCCATGTTGGGCCGAAATGGGTCGTGTGGGCTCAATGGGCTCGTGGGCCCCATATGGAGGAAATCCACGATCTGCAGTAAATACTGGACTGGGCTATGTAGATCTCATAGCCGTGGCAAAATCTGGGCTGAGCGGACGAGCGTGTGGGTCCACTTGGGCTGAGTAATGGGCCTTGGGCCAATTTACATTGTTATGACCATTTAGGGTACCTAAGTCGCTCGAGGCGACTGCGGACCTTTTGAGAGGTCGATATCTGCATCAAGACCCCAAAATAGGGTAAAACAACTAAAATACCCCTATAGGATAAAATGATCGAAATACCCCTACAGGTAAAATGACCAAAATACCCCTATAGGGTAGAATGATCAAAATACCCCCATAGGGTAAAATGACTAAAATACCCCCATAAGGTAAAATGACCGAAATATCCCTATAGGGTAAAATGACCAAAATACCCCTATAGGGTAAAATGAACAAAATACCCCCATAGGGTAAAATGACCGAAATAACACCATAAGGTAGAAAGATCGAAATACTCCATAGGGTAAAATGACTGTTATACCCCTAGGAGATGAAATGAATGTTATGGCCTTATGTTATGTATGATTGATTTGCTCTATGATATGTATGACTATGATTGAGCATGACATTTTGCATACATGTATGATATTATGTCACGATATATTGCATGGGGATAGGTTGTTATATTTAGAGGAAGTGTACCATACTGATAAGGTTGCACGGGTCGCCGAAGACGACTGTGGACCTACTGATGGCTATATGTCGTTTATTTTACTGGCAGCTTTGTTGCAATACTGTTTAGTGCCGCAACCAGTGCTAATCTTAGTGTGTCTAGCTGGGTGGGTCGATTTTATCCCCACATGATGTGTTTGGCAGGACGGAGTGGTGTGTAGAGGCTGGATTGGGTAGGATTTCTAACTGCATATCTACACTAATTAACGATTTTGTACTGTTACTGCATCGATTAATGATATTACATACTATTCACTGCATGACTGATATCTGTTACTATTATGGGCCAAGGCCCCACTGATACTATTACTAAAATTGGGCAAAGACCCTACTGATTACTTGCATTGTGATGGGCTCAAGCCCAAGCGTTTACTGTTATAGGAAAGAGCTTAGGACCACACTAAATTGGACTGTTACTATAACAGACTCAGGCCCAAACTGCATTTATCTACTATTTAATTGATTATTTGCTTGTTAGGGGATTACACACTGAGTTTTCGTAAACTCACCCCTCTGTTTAACTGTACAGGTAATCCCCAATTGTTGGTGGGTCGGTGCTGCGAGGGACTCGATGATGGGCACACAACTGCATCAGTTTTTGTTTTTAGCTTCTGATTTATAAGTAACTAAATTTGGGTATTTTTATGTAAAAAGGCCTCTTTAAAGTTATAAACTTTAAATTGGGGTTTTTATTTATTTAGTTTGATATAAATTGCTAGTTGTAAAAAAAGACGAGTTTTCAAAATGTAACTGTTTTCGTAAACAACACGTTTTCGCAAAATACTATAAAATTTCCATATCAAACAACATTTTAAATATAGTAACAAACTAATATAATCAACACACTACTAAAGACAACTTGAGTTTTCAATAAACGTGAATTAGTGTGGAACAGTTTTTCAATGAAACTGTGTTTTTGAAAAACACTTCAATGTGATATCACCAGATTCGGCCATAACGTCTAAGCTGGGTTTGGGGTGTTACACCAATGCACAATGCTTTTTGAGGAGTTTGTAGTGACATCTACTAATGACTTCTTAGATAATTGTGACAGCATGGTTGAAGCTAATAATATTGAACCCAGGCATGGATGGAAAATTGAATCCTTAAACTTAGCAAACAAAACAACTCCAATTTTTAAGCCATCTATCAATGAAGCTCCTACTCTAAAATTGAAACCATCATCTACTCATCTCAAATAAGCCTTTCTTGGTGATAACAATACTCTCCCAGTTATTGTCTCTGTAACACTAGATATAACTCAAGAAGAGAAATTTGTTCATATTCTTAAGCAACATAAATAAGCTATTGCTTGGAGTATTGTCGATATTCGAGGTATTAGTCCATCTTTTTGCATACATAAGACTAAGTTGGAAGATGAAGGATTGAGCAACAAAGAAGATTAAACGAGAAGATGAAGGAAGTTGTCAATAAAGAAATTATAAAATGGCTTGATGCTGGAATTATTTACCCTATTGCTAATAGCAATTGGGTAAGCCCGGTGCAATGCGTTCCAAAAAAAATGGCATCACTGTGGTTAGCAACGAAAAAGACGAATTAATTCTCACACGCATTCCTACAGCATGATGAGTTTGTATGGATTATCGCAAACTTAATGTTGCCACAAGGAAGGACCACTTCCCACTTCCTTTCATTGGCCAAATGTTAGATAGGCTTGCTGGAAAAGTCTATTATTACTTCTTAGATGGCTATTATGGGTACAATCAAATTGCTATTGCACCGGAGGATCAAGAGAAAACAACTTTCACTGTCCTTTTGGTACTTTTGCTTTTCGCTGTATGTCTTTCGGTCTTTGCAATGCACAAGCCACATTCCAAAGGTGCATGATGACAATATTCTCAGATATAATTGAAGATTCTTTAGAGGTTTTTATAGATGATTTCTCAGTCTATGGGAATGATTTTGATCATTATGCTGACAGTTTGGATAAAGTATTATGGCGATGAGAAGACAGACATCTTGATCTAAATTGAGAAAAATGTCATTTCATGGCAACTGAAGGCATTGTGTTAGACCATCACATCTTTAGTCAAGGTAGTGATGTAGATATAGCTAAAGTGGAAACCATTAAGAAATTACCTCCACCGACAAATGTGAAAGGTATTCGCAGTTTTCTTGGGCATGCAGGATTTTTTCGAAGATTTATTAGAGATTTTTCAAAAATTACAAAGCCCTTATGCTCATTACTGGAACAAAATCAAAAATTATTCATTGACGATGTATGTCTGGATGCATTCACTCAATTAAAGACGCAACTAGTAAATGTACCCATTGTCATTACACCAGATTGGTCTCAACCTTTTGAAGTTATGTGCGATGCAAGCGACTTTGCTGTGGGTGCTGTTCTAGGACAACGCAAGGGAAAAATATTTCACGCCATCTATTATGCTAGCAATACTCTTACAGAAGCTCAAATCAATTATACCACTACAGAGAAAGAATTTTTGGCTATAGTCTTTGTTTTTGACAACTTTTATTCTTATCTTGTCGGTGCAAAGGTTATCGTATTTACTGATCACTCGGCGTTAAGATATCTTTTTTGCGAAGAAGGATGCAAAACCAAGACTGATATGCTGGATCTTACTGTTGCAAGAATTTTGCATCGAGATAAAAGACCGCAAGGATTCAGAGAATCAAGTTGCAGACCATCTGTCTCGATTGGATGCTGGCAACGAAGATGGAAACATACTTCAAATTGTCGACGCATTCCCAGATGAGAAATTATTTGTTGTAGATACAACCCCTTGGTATGTGAATTTGGTTAATTATCTAGTGTATGGAAAACTCCCATTTGGTGCCACAGGCCATAAAAAGAAAATTTTCTTCATAAAGTAATGAAGTATTATTGGAATGAACCATATTTATTCAAGGTCTGTAATAACAACATTATTCAATGTTATGTTTCGGAAGAGGAGATGCTTTCCATCTTGAAACACTGTCATGATGCTCCTTATGGAGGTCATTTCAGTGGCATGTGATCTGGCGCTAAGGTTCTCCAATCAGGATACTACTGGCCTTCATTATTCAAAGATGCCCACAATTGTGTAAATCAATGTGATAGGTTTCAACGCACTGGTTCTATATCCCAACACAATGAAATGTTGCAGTAACCAATTATGGAGGTTGAATTGTTCGATGTTTGGGGTATGGATTTTATGGGACCATTTCCAAGTTCATTTGGAAATCTTTATATATTAGTAGGTGTTGACTACGTCTCGAAGTGGGTTGAAGCTATTGTAGTCCCAAAGGATGATGCAAAGACAGTGATTAAATTTTTTCACAAGCATATACTCACCCGCTTTGGCACACTGAAGGCATAGATTAGTGATCAACGTACACACTTTCATTGCAACCAAGTGGCAGCCACACTGAAGAGATATGGAGTTAACCATAGAATGGCTACTACTTATCATCCGCAAACTAATGGACAAGCTGAAGTATCGAATCAACAAATTAAAAACATTCTTGAGAAGGTTGTGAACCTTCGAGGAAAGATTGGTCTTCCAGATTGGATGACGCTCTATGGGCATTGTAGATAGCATACAAAACTTCATTAAGGATGTCACTGTATCAATTGGTTTCCAGGAAAGCATGCCACTTGCCAGTTGAACTAGAGCACAAAGAAATGTAGGCAATTAAGCAAGTGAACATGGACTATGAAGCTGCTGGACAGAAACGGTTGTTGGATAACACTAAACCAAAAGAGATTAGGCGAAATGCCTATGAAAACGCTGTAATTTACAAGGAAAAGACCAAATGGTGGTAGGACAGAATTATTTTGCAGTGACAATTTATCGTGGGTCAACAAGTTTTATTATTCAATTCTAGACAGAAACTGCACCCGGGTAAATTGCGCTCTCGTTGGTCTGGACTCTTACAATCAGAGATTTACATGATGGACATCAGTTCAAAGTGAATGGCCAGCGATTGAAACATTATCTTGGGAATATTAATCCACAGCAGGCAGAGACCATTAAATTGGTCGAAGCATTTTAATTCTTATGAAATTTATTATATCTTTTATTTTTGTTTTTGTTCACGTTTGTTTTATTTTTTATTTTTATTTTTGCAGAATAATTAGGTATCATTGTCGAAGCACTTGGGTTTTATTGTCAACACAGTTCGTACTATTGTATTGTCACTTCTGTCTCAGCAAAAATGAAGGCAGATAGAAATTTTAGATCCCACCGTTTGATCAAAGATCACCTAGCCATCAGATCTGTTTGACCGGGCGCAATTCTCATTGGATTTAATTATTCCAGCCAGCTTTATTTCCCTTCAGAAAAATCACAGCTTTCCATCTTCTTCTTTCACTTGCTATAAATTTCCTATTAACTATGCCGACTGTAACACATACAAAGCAACCATTTCTATTCACTTTCTTATCCTGAAGTTTGTGCCTTTACAACTTTAAACCATCTTCACTCCACAAAACAAACAAAATATGGTAAGAACGAGAGGATCAGTCAAGAAAGCCACTAAACCTGTTGAAGAACACTTATCCTCTACAACTGCAGTTCGTGAATCGGAATCCTCCATGCCAGCAAAGAAAAAGGAGCCGGTGATCTTTAACGAAAATGGCCAAGGATGGTTTCAAGACAACATTCTGAAGCGAAACTTCCACCCAGAATAGGGCATTCTCCTTTCGCAGCAGCAAGACGTGGGCAAGCAAGTTAATAAAACCATCTTTAAGCTGAAGTGGGAGACTTTCTGCACGCATCCTGGAAGCTATTCTCCTTTATTGGTACATGAGTTTTACGCTAACCTTTATGACCATGAGTTAGAGTTTATCTTTATTCGAGAATGCTTAATCCCATGGGATGCTAAAAAATCAATGAGTTGCACAACACTAAAATAGATGTAGATGAACACTCCGAGTTTATTGAGAATATCACAGACGACAAAAGAGACCTATTGGTGAAGGATTTATGTGTCGAAGGAGCATTGTGGACGGGTTCACATCAAAAGAATTATACAATGCACCGCCGCTTCCTGACGTTGCAAAGCAAAATTTGGTTTTATTTTGTCAACTGCAGGCTACTACTCTCTACTCATAACACCACAGTCAACCCCGATAGAATGTGTCTGATACATTCAATTTTCAAGGGTAGAAAAATTGATATCAGCGTAATACTCAACTAGGAAATTACTAACTGCACCTCAAGGCAAATTGGAATTTTGGTTTTCCCATCATTGGTGATGCGACTGTGCCAGCCAAAAAGGGATCGTGCACTGTGATAACGAAGATGTGTTAGAGAATAAGGGTCCGATAAATAAAGCCTCAATTGAAAGAATGACTCGTATACACTAGTAATAAAGGCAGCAGAGACCAACAAGACAAGGAAGGGCAAAACCAAGGCAGAAAGCAAGGGAACAAACCTGATTGTAGAAACATCATTGTTGCGCAAATGCAGGATATCGAGAAATTGGCTAATTCCACCAGCAATAAGCAGATTAGGCTTGTCACTACAATAGAGGATATGGACAGATCACAAAATTTGTTCTACGCTTATACTAGGGCCTATAACAACTCTATTGTAGCCGTATTAAGTCAGCTAAGCGCAACCCCACTCCCAGAATTTCTAGTGTTCCCACAAATCATCCGAGATTATGAACCCTTATCCGAGGAGGATGACTTAGGGGATCAAGACAGATTAGTGGAATCCCCTCCCATTATGAACGTCTCTGATGTTGAGAAAGAAAAAGACTCGCGGGACATTGATGAGTGCATACACAGGATTGATAACCTGGTCGAGGGTGACTTCATTTCTGGTTAAGAGGCATCTGCTATTGAGGAGGAAATTGATGTGGGAGAGGAAAAAGTTCGTGTTGTAGTTGTGAACGAGAAGGCCGAGGAAGAAAATACTGAAAAAGATGCTGCTGAGAAAGAATCTGCTTAGAACATTTTTAACGCACCCGAGTTTATGGGTACAACTACTAATAATCTGGAGCGAGATGTAGCTAGACCGGTGGAAGCTACAGAGGTAACCAGTGAGGAGCACCATAACTCATTAGCAATAGTGGTCTATATTGGACAACTCAAGGTGACCCCTCTACACAAGAAGCAAGCGATGATGTCGGGGCAGAGCCAGAACCTGAGGAGCAATCCGAGAATGTGCGAAGCCCAAAGAAAAGAAGAGAAAGTGCTCCAACGATAAAAAGTGCAAGAAGGAGGAGAAAAAGAGGAGGAAGAAGAAACATCATGAAGCCACATTGATGGCCGAGGAAAACTAAGTTATTTCATTTTAATTTTTATCTATATTATTCATGCATTTCCTGTAGCTGTAATTTTCATTTTATTACTGCACATTGTCGTTGCATTTTTATTAACATTGCATTTCAATGTTAGTGCATTGGGGACAATGCAAACTTTAAGTTTGGGGGAATGCATATGAATTTTGGAAATACACCCACATTTCAAAAAAATTAGTTTTTAATGAAACATGCAAGGTTTATTTGTGGTTAATGCAATTGTTTTTTAAAATTTCTGTTACATTTGATGTTTAATTCTTGAATCATATGAACTATCAATAAATGAGTTGGATAAATTTAATTGAATGTTGTATCTTCACCTCTTTGATGAATGATTTAGGTTGCATTAGTAATGGATGACTAGTATTATTCCTTGAATCTTGAATGAATCTGCTTTTTACAGCTACTCATATATATATATAGTTATGAATAAGAGACACTCCAAAGTGGGTGTATTGTGAAATGTTAAAGAGGGAACACTCCAATGCAAGCGTTAGAAAAATTAATCTACCTAAAAGTTATCATTATATGAGTGTATGTCGGTGCAATTACATACTCCCTAGGAGTTTGTTGCACTTCATCGTTACTTCTCAGGATCAAGGGCACAGTAAGGCAACGATATCCCTTATTCACAATTTATAAAAAAATAGAGAGACATATATTTTACAATAAATGTTGTATTGGTAGATAGAATTTAGGATTTAAAGTATGATACTAGTTTTAATGAAGTTGCAATCTTATTTATTCATACTTATGTATTATCGATGCAATATTCTATCATCTGAATATTACTCATTCATTGGGATTTTAGGTGATTCAAGTTGCTAGAATGATCATTTGCCTTAATGAATTCTTGTGTAGCCTCGCTAGTTTTTGTTTTACTTGAGGACAAGTAAAAACTCAAGTTTGAGGGTGTGATAGTACTAGAAAGAACATATGTTTTCTTCCTACTATTGGTTAATTTGCACCAATTTAGTTATCTTTAGCAGAGATTTTAGCATTTTTTGTTCAGTAAATTGCATTTTATAACTTAGTGGAACTTAGCCTATTTCTCCTTAATTTTGTCATGTTTTGATACTGATGTCACTGCATGAGTATTTTTAGATTGCACCCAGAATTGTCGCTGCACTTGACAGTTGTCCGATGAAAACAAAAATGTATGAGTTGTCCAGTCTGGTATAACCAACTTGTATGTAAAGAGGCAGTAAGATTTTAATGAAAGGACACCTGTACTATTTGGAAGAAGATAAATATTCACGTAAAAGAAAAAAAGAAAAGAGAGGGGAGAGGAGAGGAGAGGAGAGTTTTTTAGATTATCATCTTCTTCAACCTATCCTTTGAAGCTTTCAGCTATGGCAACTTAAGTCTTCTACGGGTGAACCGACGTGAAAGGGATGCAGACCAGCTCTTGACGAGGAGCCCTGAGTGCGACATAAGAGGGAATAGTATTCTCCACTTGTTTCTTTTATTTTTCTTTTCTAAATGATGGTGATTACTTTATATTTCATGTCTGTATGGAAGTATACATGATTTCTGGGCTAAATATTATTTTATTCAATATTGCTTCTACTATTTAATCCTTGGGTTTGAATGTTTTTTAGCACGGAAGTGTTATTGCAGTCACTAGCACTGGAAGGTGCAGTGACAATTCAAGCTAACAAGCATGACAACGGAAGTTGCTTGAGGATTAGAGGAATTTAATCCACTTGTTTTTAATAGTGTTCCATTGCCATCATCGGAAGGTGTGGTTAACAAGCATGTTTAAGTATTTGATTAAATATAGAAGTTAAGCTTAGTAAGATAATCATTGCAATTTAATGCATCAATAATCACCTATCCTTTTATACCTTGTGAGCACTTAGCATTCTATTGAATATTTAGCATTCTATTGAATATTCACGTTGGGGATCCCAGTTTATCAGTATTATAGTTTATCTTATTGTTTTCAAGTTATTTCTTCGACAACTACACTCACAATTTATCTCATTCCCATCTATTTATTGCACTGACATTGATAGACAAACGACAACCATCCTCGTGGGATGAATATCCGACAGACTCATATCTGTCTACTATACTTGCATCGATAGTGTACGCTGGCACCTTATTGTTATGATGTTAACAGCTGATTACAAAGCTAACTTTTTGGTAGCCTTCAGCTTGTCCAAAATTGGGCTTGACTCCTCCTTGTTGGAGAATTTCTTAGTCCAATAATTAATCAGACATGTCCATCATGTAATAATACTTTTACTAGGTCAAATTAACATCCTTATGACCCAGTTTTTTATGGTCTTATCGTCCAAACAGATTGGATATGTGCATGTCCAAGAAACATTTATATTAATCTCATCTTTCATGGTCCCACTACTTAGTAAAAATTAATATATTAATAAATAACATGAAAATAATATAAATTATGCATGAAAATCATGTAATAAAGCATAATTTCACATACTTCATAAATTCATGTCCAATATTAACATTTAAGCAAAATCCACGTAATTATTAAGTCAAAAGGTGGTAAAATTGCTAGAAAAATCCTATATAATTATGAATTTACACACCCTCAAACTTAAACTTTTGCTTGTCCCGAGTAATGCAAAGCAAAAATTTAAATAGAACATTCTTGCAATCAATTTAATTAAAATCATTAAGTAACGCCAACTTTTGCACATAAGCATACATCAACAAAATCATGCTCACAAACTATTTTTATTGAAAAGTTTCTTATATGCAAACATTATTTCAAAAACTTTATTCTAAGTGCGGAAAATGCTACCATAAGTCATACAGTGCATGCTTTTTAAGATCATACATATCATTCACCATTTAATCAAAGTCTCATTATCAATTAAACAAAACAAGAGGTCACTTGTTCATTTTGAACTTGCATAGTGCGTTCACCTTTTTGTACATCGATTCTCGTCCTACCGTTTCCAAGAAAGGCCGTCCTAGGATGATTGGTACTTAATCTAAGATATCAGTAGGAAATATGAATTTATCAACACGTACCAAGACATCATCGATCTTTCCTTCTGGGTATGCCAAATATCGATCCACACACTGGAGTGTAATTGTAGTCTGTCTGGCCTTACCAATACCTAATTGTCTAAACACAGATGTAGGCATAATGTTGATACTCGATCCCAAATCGTACAAAGCCTTACCATAATAGGGTTCCCCAATATTGTAAGGTATGATGAAACTTTTTGGATCCTTCAACTTAGGAGGCAACTTGTTCTGAGAAAAAAGGCTACACTCTGTACTCAGGGCTGCAGTTTCAAATTCCCCAAACCTTCTCTTCTTAGATAGAAATTCCTTCATAGCTTTCGCATAGTTTGACATTTGCTCTAAATTTTCTAAAAACAGGATGTTGATATGTAGCTATTTCAACAAATCCAACATTCTCTTAATTTGAGTATCCTATTTATGTTGTTGGAGTCTTTGAGGATATGGAGGTTGTGGAAATTTGGCTAAGATTGAACAGCTCTTTCGAGGTAATATTTCTACATCTAATGAAGAGCTTAGCTTATTAGAATTCACTAGTTTAGATTTTACCTTTTCAGAATTTGCAAAATTTGCAGAATTTGGATTCTTTGGTGCAGGAATTTCAATTGTTGGTTGATTTTCCTCTTTCTAGGGAGGTTCATCTTCAACCTCAACCTTATTGGGTTCAAAAGTCCTTCCACTTCATAAATTGACCACTTTTTAATTCTCCTTGCTTGATTTTCTTAGGTTCTCCATGTCACTGGGCAAAGCTCCTTGCAGTCTATTCCAAAGTTCGTTGGCTAGCAGCCTCATCTGGTTCTCCAAATTTCTCAAATTTGCATAATTCTTCGCCATGTATACTTTGAATAAGTTCTCAAGATTAGAAAACTGGATGAGAGAGGATTTTCTATGTTGCTTGGTATAGCACCTTGGTGTCCATTTCTAAACTCATCAACTAATTGTCCCACTTGATTTTCTAGATTCTTCAATATTGTTGCTTGGCCTTAATCAATGCATCATTTTTAACAATGTACAAATTATCCAAATTATTTGAAGGTTCAACTTGAGGTGGGTTTTGAACTTGTTGATTGAAGCCAAGAGGTTAATTTGATCTATGTTGCATGTAAGTGTTGTTTGGTCCACCTCCTTAATAATAGATTGGTGGCTGAGGTGCAACATGATTTAAATTTTTAGTAGTAAATTGTTTCAACATTGAAGAGATAGACGATACCTAAGTAGAAAGTGAAGTACGGGCATCTACTTCATGCATTCCGGCTACTCATCTTCCTGAAGCTGCTTGATTTGTCGGCCACTGGTAATTATTACTGGCTATTCTCTAGATGATTTCGTGAGCCTCATTATAAGACTTCGACAAGAGAGCACCATTCGTAGAAGCATCTACCACCAACCTTGTGTGTGCATTGAGACCATTATAGAATGTTTCCAACTGGATACAATGTGGAATCTGTGATGAGGGCATCTACAAAATAACTCCTTAAATCTTTCCCACACCTCGTATAAGGACTCGTCATCTAATTGTTAAAAAGTGATCTCATTCTGCAACTTAGCATTTTTGCTAGGTGGGAAATACTTTATCCAAAAGCATTTAGCCAATTATTGCCAAGTAGAAATTGAGTTGGATGGCAACGAATTAAGCCATACTTGTGTTCGATCTCGCAACGAGTATGAAAACAACTTCAACCTCAGTGTGTCTTCAGTTAGACCGACTATCTTGAAGGAATCGCTCATCTCCATAAATAATCAAAGTTGAAGATGTGGATCTTTTGTGGGCATTCCATTAAATTGGCCTATTGTTTGAAGTATATGAAACATCACAGGCTTCAATTCAAACTGTAATGCCCCAATCTCTGGTCTCCTAATTCTCGAATTTAGTTTGTTAAGAAGTGGCACGACATACTGTCTTATGGGTCGGTCCCTATCATCAGCAATAAGGATTAGATTTCGAGCATTAGTAGTTTCATTCCTTTAAATGTCATTTTCATTCTCAAGGTCTATTTGTGCGGCTTGTCTTTGGGCTAATCTTTCTCATCTTCTTTGTCTAAATGCCCACTCGATTTCAAGATGTACAGGGAGTAAATTGATGATTCGATATATGCTCATGAAGACCTAAAAAGAAAATCACAAAAAAAAAAACTAAACAATAAAGAAAAAAATAAGAATAATAATAAAGAAAAAATAATTAATTAATTAGTAAAGTTAGAAATTAAATAAAAACAAAACAAAAACCAAATTGCTAAGAATAATTTCACAAAATTGAGTAAGGTAACAGTCCCCGACAATGGCGCCAAAAACTCGTAACGAGATTTTTGTGCAAGTGTACACAATCATTCAAGTAATAAGTAAGTAAAAGGAGTTATCGTCTCCACAGGGACTGTGTATGTTAATCGATTATTTGTAAAACTATAAGTTAAAAATTTGGTGGAAAAAAGACAATATTTCAATGGTGGATGATTAAATTAAATTATCTAAATGCAAGATGATCCCTATGAAATTAAATCTAAATGCAATTTATCTAAATGTATGAATGGATTTTAGTAACAAAAACACAATTTCAACAATCAATAACATGAATAGGCTAGGATAATTGCATTAATCAACTTAATTCATTTTCATCATGCTTAACAGTGTTCAGAAAACATTCCATGGCAACTCAATCTTTCATGAGTTTGAAAACCAAATTAAGTTCTTTTGGATCTTTCACTTAGTTAAACATGCATTTTACTGATCATATTAAACTAAGGGTTTCTTAGTATTTATGCGAGGTAATAGGGACAATTAAGTTTGAAACAGTTTAATCACATAAACTTAAAAACTATGCAAGACAATAGAGATAAGTAAAGATATTATGAACCTCTAATTTAGTCGAGTTTAATGATCTAAATTGAGCATTGCACTTTTCGATTATGTGTCTATTAGTCATTATCTGGTAAAGATTGCTCACCTAATCTGAGGGCATCCAATCATGTATGAATGAAATACATCTTGATTTTAATTGAAAACATGATCGACTAAGGCACAAACACGTTGAACATGAATTAACAAATATTACTAAATTAACATAATCATCCTAGCTAAACAGAATTAAGCTATCATTGTTGATTGCAAGATCAATAAACACTTAGCAAACATGTTTAAATTAAACAACAAAGAGGAAAGAGTAAACTCTAATTTAATTCAGCAGCCTTTTGTATCTTTGTGACTGAGGTGTTTCTCCAATCCGTCTATTGCTCATTTGCTAAAGGTTTCTCAAGGTGGTTGGCCAAGAGATGATCATGAAAAGGCTTTTGTTGGCTAAAATGAAAGGGAAAATGGAATGGAAATGAAAAGAACAAGAGAGAATGAAATGATATTATGAAGAGAGAATGATGGATGGGTGATGAGGGATTAAGGGATGCTTTGAAAGGTGAAAGGTGTGCGGTATTTATAGGTGAAGGTAAGGGTAAATTTTACTAAAAATAGAGTTTGAAAATCCTTCCTTTTCTCTCGTGGTTGGCTGGCCACAATTTGTGGAGAAAGAGGTAGTTTGGATGCTCATTTTGATTTCAAATCCTTGCTATTATTAGCCATGAAGTGGATGGTTTCAAAGATAAATTTGGTGTATCGATTTCTGATGTTTTTCCAACTATAGGGACCTCCAATAAAATATCCCAAAGCTGACTTTTGGGCAGCTATATGCTTGTGCCAAAATTGGGCTTCACTCCTCCTTGTTGGACGATTTCTTAGTCCAATAATTAATCAAACATGTCCATCATGTAGCAATACTTTTACTAGGTCAAATTAACATCCTTATAACCCAATTTTGTATGGTCTTGCAGTCCAAACAGATTGGATGTGTGCATGTCCATGCAACTTTTATATTAATCTCATCTTCCATGGTCCCACTCAATAGTTAAAATTAACATATTAATAATTAACCTAAAAATAGTATAAAATGCATAAAAATCATGTAATAAAGAATAATTTTGCATTCTTCATAAATTCATGTCCAATATTAACATTTAAGCAAAATCCACTTAATTTATTAACAATTACTCAAAATTAATATAATTATTAAGTCAAAATGTGGTAAAATTGCTAAAAAGTTCCTATATAATTTTGAGTTTACAATAGTCCAAGTTTACACGATGCTCAATACACTAATCCATCCCCAGAATCAAGTTAAACTCTCCAAAATGTAATTCCTTCAAATCATCTAAAAACACCTCACCCTGAATCTCCAATGAACACCTCTTATAGATCTTATTCACTACCATAGATTGTCCCAATAGACTCACAATAGTAGCATCACTAAGAATTTCTTCTACCCCAATTCCCAATTTATCAGACATCATACTAGAAACATAGGAATGGGTAGAACCAATATCAATTCATGTAAAATACGACATTGAATAGATCGTAAAGGTACCTACAATGACATTGAATGCATCAAGATTCTCTCAACATCTAGCTGCGTAAACCACTGTTAGCTATCTAGCGTTAATCCTGGTCGAATTCTGACCCGGTACTCTCTGACCTCAATCTATTGTTTCTGTCTCACCAGTTGCAACTCTAGAACCACTATTCCTATCCTAACCATGACCTCTCGGAGATAACTGCTTAGAACCCTAAGTCTGAATTATAGCTTGTATCTGACCAATAGGACGTGGACAATCTTTCACTCGGTGCTTAGTTAACCCACATCTCAAACAAGCTCCAAACTTCTTGCAACACTCATTCGGATGTTGTCTATCATAGTACCTACAAATTGGAATCACCCACGATCTAGATAAACCACTCGTACTACCCCCTACAACACTCTACTGTGATTTGCCCTCCTTGGCTCACTTCAAAGGTCGTGACAACAAGCTAGTAGGACTCGAATCCCTCCTACTTTAGGCTCTATCCTTATCCCGTTTCTCCTTCTCTACACATTTAACCTCCTCCACAATCTTAGTCTTCTCAACCAAGGTCTCAAACATTCTCTCTTAATGGCGTGCAACCTAAACCTTAAGATCATACCTTAATCCATCATCAATCCACAGACTCTTATCCTACTCAGTAGCTACCATACCCGGAGCATAATTGCTCAACTTCAGAAATTTGGCCTCATACTCGGTCATAGTCTTATCATCCTATTTCAGCTTAATAAACTTCAGCCTACGAGCTTCAACATACCTCGTACCCACATAATTCTTCGAGAAGGCCTCTTGAAAGTATTCCCAAGTTAAGTAGTCCACCTAAGTACCCTTCACTATAGACTACCACCAACAATATCCCTCATCTCTCAATAGTGACATTGTACCCTTCAACTTCTATTTTGTGGTACAATCCATATGTAAGATCATAGATGAAAGATGCTATGATGGCCAAATATAATGAGTAAGACTATAGATGAAAGGCTTTACGACATCATATGCTAGTACATAAGGATGGTGGATTGGTGTAAGACCATGGATGAAAGACTCCATGGAATCCATAGAGGTAGTCTGTTGCGATAGTAAACACAGAACAAAGATAGTTTATTGGGACAGTAAACACATAATAGAGATAGTCTGCTGGGACAGTAAACACATAACAGAGATAGTTCATTGTGATAGTAAACACAGAATAGAGATAGTCCGTTGGGACAATAAACACAACACAAAGATAGTCCGCTAGGATAATAAACACATGACAGAGATAGTCCGTTAGGATAGTAAACACATAACAGAGATAGTCTGTTGGGACAGTAAATACATAACAAAAATAGTCTGTTGGGACAATAAACATATATAGAGTTTGTTGGGACAGTAAACACGGGGTAAGTCTGATAGAACAAAGAAAATGGGGTAAGAAGGGTATAAGACCCTAGCTCACCTACGACAACCCATAGAGTCTGCTAGGAAACGAGCATAAAAAGTCCACCAAGATCCCAAGTACGAGGTATACTGACAGTGTGCCAAGCATGAGAAACCACGCAGGTAGAGGAAGAGTTAAAAGAAAGCATAAGTATGGCAAGTGAATTATGATGAATCTACAAAAATTACTGCAAGTGGTAAATATGATGTGGAAACAGACAAGGCATGGGCGAAAACCCAACAAAAATTAGAGGAAGATAGGTCGAGCGATAACTGGCTTAAGTATGAAGACATAAAAGGGGGAAATTACTTGAGGATCGCAAACAATGGTCCATCATGAAGAGCCACGAAAGAGAGCTTAAAGGAGTTGTATGCAAGAAGCAAACCTCATGGGAGAAATGAGGATTCCACTCCTAGGATAAGGATTCTATTCAGGGGACTGAATGTCTGTCAAGACTATTCCTCTTTGAGGAAAGTCTATTTCGGTACATCGCCAATTTGATAGTTCTGTAGGGAGAAAATGAGCAAGTAAGATGGTATTCTTGTTTAGTTGCATGGACAATAACCAATTAGTTAGGTGAGTCAGATTGACTGTCATTTATGGGATGGATGAGTCCCTAGGAAAAGTCTAGGTTATGGGTGGGTTGTTGAAATTAATCCCACCACTACGAATAATAAGGTGGAACGAGAATGGGTTCGCCAGAGTGGTGAGGCCTGTTAAAGGTCAGAACAATATGGAAATGTCAACAAGTCCTTCGGTACTAGTCTATGTAAAGAGAGAGCCCGCCAAGGGCTAGTTCGACAATAGAAGTCCGCGAAGGAAGGTATTACCTAAGGATCCTTAGGTGGGGAATCAAGAAAGTTACCATAAAGGTCATCAAACACCTCGTGGGTGGGGTGTTTGAAAGGAAGGAAAGATAAGAAGATTATGACTTGCTGATATGGTGAGGTGTTTGGATTACAGTCAAGTAGAGATTTTGACCAATGGAAGGTCTTCCAGTCTTTGGCACGTCCTAGGTCTTCAAATAAGTTTGATTGCGTAGACGAAAATATCCTCGATGAACTTGCATAGCACGTTGGCCTTGTGTCGTGCTACACCCCTTGCATAATGCGACACGCCACCTTCATATAGCTTTATGTCGTTCTTTTGTTGCTTTGACGTCTTGGGAAGCTAGTTGTAACAGTCCGTTTTTAGTGAAATCAGAACAGTGGTTTCAGGACCACAAATTCGATGAGTAAATATTTATTTTATTATTATTTTAATGTCTACGGTATGTTAGTAGTGTCGTATAAAAATCTCGTTAAGAAATTTTAATGTTTGCATTCTTAATTTTATGAAAAGGATTAAATAGGATGCCATAGGATCAAATTGAAACATGTAAAGTAACTCAGGGTCTCTAATCCAATATGGCCAAGTTTTGATCAAAGATTCGGGTGTGACCATCCGAGTATCTGTCCGAGGCTGAGTCAGGTTAATAGGGGTTGTAAAATGTAAACTTGGTAAATGATATGAATGTGTTATAATTCAATACCATTGTAATGAATTGTGTTTAAATGTGAATGAAATGCTGGAATTACACAACTGAGTATGCAATTAGATGAAATTGAGCCCTATAGGTCGAAACGAATACGAATAAGTCAGTAGACTTCAAAAGTGAGTGAAAAATGTGATGTTATAAGTGATATGGGAAAAAGATTATAATTGAATGTTTGGACATTGGTATGTTTGAAATGTTTTTATTATAAGTGAAATGGATTGGCCATATATGGTGTATCTGTATTAGGATAATTTGGTGTTTGTTTTATACATATAATATGTTTAGATTGATGATGCCAAGCTTGGTAACTCCAAATTGTAAGTAGATGGTTGATATGTGCATATAGATATACATGTTTACTTTTGGATTGATTTGCGAATGCTTATGTTATATATTTTGGATTATAAATGTACTACTGAGCATTATTGCTCAGCACGCAGTTTATTTGTTCTGTGTGCAGGTTCAAGTATTCTCAAAGCCTTGGGGAAGTAGAGTTGACATCTAGACTGTGACAAATGACTTAATCGAAGTTTGTATAGTCCTTTTTATTTTGCAAATGGCGTGTACCTAGGAAAAATGGTCTAAAATGGCTTGTATATATAAGTATGATAAGAGAGTTTGTTTATGTTATGTTTTGTATGTGAAAGCATTGGTTAGGGAGTATGTTTGTAAATATTCAAGTGTTGGGAATGATTGGCATATGGATTTGGGGCCAAATTTGGTTACTTTACTTGTTGGAAATCATTGAAAACATAGGATTTGGGTTCGACCTTTAGTGTTCGACATTGAAACCTAAATGTCACGACATTGCATTATTCGTCGCAACCTTACATGTTCGATGTCGCGACGTCGGCTTTGTTTTGTTTTGAAATCTTTTCAAAATGGTCCTTAGGTTGGGAGGTTGTCTACAGCCTTCAATGTTGTGACATCAAACCCTGAAAGTCGCGACATTCACTTGAAAAGTTTTGAAAACCTTACGTTTTGATCCCTATTCAATCCTAGGATGGTACTAAACTTTCGTAAGCCCGTATAAAACCCAAAAATGATTATGCATCATTTTATTCACTTGTTTTTATTACATTGGAATGTTTAACAATTTGTAATTGAATGTAATTTGACCATAGTTGCTTTGGCAACAAATGTATCACCTTATAACTTAGATCTGACAATCGAGTCGGGTATGAGGTGTTACAATATATGCATGCATTATTACTTTTATGCATCTTTTTTTTACATTCTTTAATATGGTTAATTATAAAGTTCATAAATCTAACAAGTCCAATTAATCAATATGAGTTGTCAAATTAAATTAATTAATTTATCCCGGTTACTAAATTCAAGTAATCAATTTATAAGTTTATGATGTTCCAATTCTTAGTAACATATCTAATTAGGGAACTTAATAGTTTATTAAATTGATACTTTTTTGTGACTTTTAAATTGATATATTTAATTTCATTCATTTGAATATTATTTTCATTCAATCATTTGATTGAAATAATATATTAATTAAGATAATTTTCATTTAATAATGATAATTAATAGGTTTGCTTATGTGAAATAACTATAATTTTACGTAAAAATTTAGATCATATGTTGTTATAGAGAACTAATTTAATAAAGAATGTATTTCATAACTATGAATGTTACTATTATAAGTGAAAAATTGTTATAGAAAATTTAAAAAAATATAAAAAATGGTTATTCTAGAAACTTGATTGTTATAACAAAATATTGTTATAGTGGATGACTATTATAAAGATGACTGATTATATATATAATTATAAAATTCGATTTAAAATAGGAAATAAATAAATAACAGTTCCTTATTTCCCATATATCATTGTCCTATCACTGCAAAACCATCTGCCTTTGTCAAGAATCGTTCATCAGTCGATATGAACAACCGAAGGCTAGTTTTACAATGTTACTTTAAATATCTAATATTAAATTCAAACTATGATTAGGTTTGTAGTCTGTTGTTTTAATAGATTAGATTAAGGTATAACATCATAACAAAATTACATGCAAAAAACAATTTAAAAAAAGGTAATTATTATTAGATATTATTACACCTATGATGGAGATAATGAAAATATTTTATATTAAAAACAGATTTATAAAAATAAATTAATAAATGATTAATAGTTGAGTGGTAAATGTTTTTATATGAAATTGTTGATATTATGTTTGATTCTTGAATAATATTTTTAGTTGTTTTATTCGAGGATAAATAAAAGTATGAAAAGATAAAAATACTCTTATAATAATATTAATTACCTTTTAAAGTAAGAAATTTTAGTAATTTTACAATTAAATTAGTGCGAATTAACTCATGACACTAACTTGATTAAACACTTTATATATAGGGTTTTTATAAAATTATTATAAAAAATAAAAATAATCAAAATATTATAACTTTTTTATTTACCAAAATATTATAAAATTTTTTTATTTACCAAAATATACCAAAAAAAAACAAAAACCTTCAAAAAAAAAAAAACCTGTGGTGGCACCAAAGGTGCCAAAGAGATTGGCGGCACCAATGGTGCCAAAGGACTAAAATATAACTATCTGTAGTTTCAAGGACCTGACATGTAAATTTACCATTTTGAATTTTGAAAGTGAATTGCTCTCATTGTGGGTGTGGGCGCACTAAAATTGAAATGTGGCTAATTGCCTTCTAAGCCCTCCTTATTTTAATTAAGTAATAAACTTTAATTAGTTAAGTGATAATTAAGATACTTAGAATTCTAATTAAGTAATAACTCTATTTTAATTTAATAAACTATTCTCACCAAATTACCAAAATAGAGTTTATTAAATTAAAATAGAGTTATTACTTAATTAGAATTCTAAGTATCTTAATTATCACTTAACTAATATTAGATTTAATTAAAAAATTAATAGAAATACCGGGCATGCTTTATTGAAAACCGAAGTAATAATAAACCGATCACCCATAAATGTAACCCAAATAGAAAAATTAATTATAATTATAAACTATTCTCATCAAATTTAGTAAATTTTTAAATAAACTATTCTCATCAAATTACCAAAATAATACATAAAATGCGAATTAGTTTATACTTTTTAAATAGCTTTACTTTAGGTAAAATATATTTACTTTAATAATAAAATAAAGGGCTTTTATGAGTAAAAATCATAGATTAAGAGCTTATTTAACTACAAAAATAGTTTGAGGGCTTGTTTATTAAATAAAAAAAGTGAGTTAAAGGGGAATAAAAAGAAAATAATAAATAAGGAGGGCTTAGAAGGGAATTAGCCACATTTTAATTTTAGTGCGCCCCACAGCGGCAGCAATTCACTTTTAAAATTTAAAATGATAAATTTGCATATCAAGTCCTTGAAACTACAGATAGTTACATTTTAGTCCTTTGGCACCATTGGTGCCGCCAATATTCTCTTTGGCACCTTTGGTGCCGCCACAGGTTTTTTTTTTGCAGGTTTTTTTTGGTATATTTTGGTAAATAAAAAAATTATAATATTTTGATAAATAAAAAAAGTTATAATATTTTGGTTATTTTTATTTTTATAATAATTTAGTAAAAAATCCTTATATATAATATAGATATTGTACGCAAAAATTGTAAATATAAACTTTAACTATTTTTAAACCCATTTGATGATTCATAATAAAACCACTTGATGTATTTTCTATAAAAAGAAATATATAAAATGACACTTCTCGTCTACAAAATTTTTTATTCCTTTTAATATTATATTAATTTTAAACATTTCAAGTTAAAATTTGATTACATTTAAAATGATGGGAATTATTTTAAAATATAATGATGGGAATTATTGTAAAATATAAAGTAAAATAATTTACTTTCAAAAAATTGTATCATAATTTAAATTTTATATTTATCAAATCATATTTTCCATTTAACATTAATTTCAAATTTAATCTTTAAATAACTCTCACTCTTACTTTTTTTAAAATAAAAATCTAAAAATAACGACTTTTAGATATGTGTGATTTTTCTAGATTTTACTAAAAAAGTTTTAGATTAGTTATCATTGTATTATATTTATTTATAGGGTTGAGAATTTTAGGATAAGATTGGGTTCACGTGGCATGAATTTTAATTTACTAAAATGCAATAAGAAATTTTGAAGAAATTAAATCTATGAACCTGTACAAAGAAGTTGATGCATTAATTTGACAAAGAAAAGAACACAACAAATTTCACTATAGATAAATTTGACCCATATTTCATAGTCTTTCTCATCAATTTTCCTTTAATTCTTTTTAATGAGTCAGAATTAACTAACGACTTGCTTTTAATTTGCATATCATAAATTCAACCAATAGAAGAGTTAATTATTTACTCTCTTTTAATACAGTAGCATTTACACTTACACTTTTACTGATTTATTTTATGTTTTTTAATCATTATTTGCTTTTAATGGTTTTGTTTACAATTTTATTATATTTGTTTTATATACAAAATATGTATCATTTAATAAAAATATCATGAAGACAGTTGTATTAAAAGTTAGATCGTATTTTATCTTATTTATTCAAAAAATAAGTAAATTAGTCATTGTACATTAGTTAGAGAGTAAATTAGTTCTTTTTGTTAAAAAATTATCCATTTATGTTGTTAAAATTGGTGTGATTGAGGAATAATTAAACAAGTAATATGTGATGTTTACGTGTCCTCATGATGACGTATAATGACAAATTTTAATGTAGAAATAGATAAAATTTTAACGATTAATTTACTATTTGATTTAATATATAAAGACTAATTTATTCTTTTTAATAAAAACAAAATACAATTTAATTTTTAGTACTGAAACCTCTATAATAATTTTACCTATATAATTTCAATCTTCTAATGGCATTCGCTTTTCAATATTTTAAAAATTAAATCGTAATACTAGAATCTAACTTATATATATAATATATCGCAACATAAATCACCATATTAATATGAAATAAACTGATTTATGTATCACACAAGTACTTCAGTTTAACCTTATATATTTTAAAAAATTAAAAGATTTATTAAAATTTTATCCACCAATAATTAACAACTTAATACTTTGAAAATAAAAGGCTACTCATTAGTTGTTATACATCTATAACATGTTAAAGGGGATAATTATCATAAGAGAGGGTTGTTAGTGAGTGTGCTTACTGTAATATTATTTAATTAACTTCTCATCAATAAAAAATCTAATTTTTCTTTAATTTATTTAAAACAATTAATTTAAATAGTATCACTTTTTTAAATAAATATATTTTGTATGCGAAATATTCATTGAAGCTTTAAACGGCACAGTTATCGGCTTCCCTTATTTTCGCTCCATTTTGATTTTCTTTCTTCTCCGTCATTGTATCACATATCAGATCTCTTTTCTCTGAAACTACCTTCCTCTCAGGACTCTTTGCTGCGCTCCTACTATATCCGGACTAACCATCGGAAACGTTAGTATTTGCGCGGACAGAGGTCTAAGTTCTTCATTCTTCTCTCTTCCTCTCTTGCTTTTGCTTGAAATGATAGTTTCTTGTAATTGGATTTGCAACAATCAAGAATTACCTTCTTTTTTTTGAAGGAATGATATATAAAAAATAGCCAGTCTTATATTCCTCCATATTTTCTTTAATGTTATTCTCTTTTTTTCTTTATATTTCCGTTGTAATTCGATCTTTCCCTCCTCACTTTCTTTTCTTTTTCTTTTTCAGTTGATCGGATTGCTAAAAGTTCACTCAAGCCTTGGTAATCTTCCTTCTAATGCCTTTCAACTTTCATTTGAATCCGTTTCGGGATTTAGTGATTCCTTGGCTTAGTTCTTTTCAGTTTTAGTTATCTATTGGCTACAACTTTTTTCATGCTGGGAATTTGTAGCATTTATGTGTTCTTTGGTGTTTGAGAAAATGTATTTCATGGAAAGAAATCGTACGATTGGGATATGAAGCGGTTTGGCTAAGAATTCTTGAATTTTGTTTTGAAGTTGAAATCGTATATGCTTCAGCATAACTACTACAAAGTACAAACCCTCCTTTAAGCCACTGCCAATGTCTTCCGACCATCGACCTGCGAAAGTTAATAGGAAAAGAGTCATACACTTACAATGCGTTTTTCTCTTTGTATTTTGACTTAGAAACGTGCAGTAGATTATAGACATGAATGCTTCTTCAAGTCAAAGGAATTATAGTTGGAAGAGGTCTGCCACCCAAAAATAAAGAAAATGAAATGTATCAAATAAAATAAAAAGAACAATCCTTGTACCATGCCTGTCCTTGATAATATCTATTTTGGGTTGTCAAGAATGGGGCGAGGTTATTCCTATCTTATGCAAAGAAAGATGCTGTGCTGCAGGGCAGGAAACAGTTTCAAAAAGAAAAAGAAAAAAAAAATTGATGATGATCTGTTTGCAGATAGGCGATCTGGATTGAAGGTAAATTCTAGATATTACTTTTTTTCTGGAACTCTCCAAGTCTCATGTTCAACATGTTCCATGCTTTTCTATTGTCAATTCATCATATCCATTCCCTTAAAACTATGCAGATAAATTATAAACAGTGACACTGAAATCTCACATTTACTCGCCCAAAAAATTAAAAATAGATCATGTATGAAACATAACAGGCATTATGACGGCAGCAGCAGTATCCTATTTCAACATTTTGGTTTGATTCTGCTGCTGTTGTGTTCATCAACAAAGAAAGAAGAATTGCAATTCACATCCTGAGTCCAGATTTAATAGCTTTGTTATTTACATTACGAGTCTAGGTTTAATAGCTTTACTTTGCTTTTGATGCTCCCTCCCCTGATTTCTTAGAGCAATTGTTCTGACACGCTAATTTACTGATTCTGTTTGATATCAGTCGAAACTCTTCTGACATCTCCAGTCTTGTCAAATCCAGATTTTGCTTCTTCAACTGATATTGAGGTTATCATTCTCCATTTTCTTGTTCCATGAGATGGAAAAAAAATTCTTTCTTCTCATTTATGTTCCTAGATTTGTTGTTGCTTATTGAAAAAATAAGGTAGACCTCAATTAGCTCTATTGCATGGGTAATTCTTGTAATTTTGTAATGTTTCAATGAGCTGTTTCAGAAAGAGTATCAG
Organism: Gossypium raimondii; assembly: GCF_025698545.1. Lineage (NCBI taxonomy): Eukaryota > Viridiplantae > Streptophyta > Magnoliopsida > Malvales > Malvaceae > Gossypium > Gossypium raimondii. Next base: position 20,837,513 of record NC_068573.1, on the reverse strand, counting down.
GCTTAACCCTGCAAGTTTTTTTGGGAAATGCTTAACCTTGCATTTGAATGTTAATTAGTTTCAAATTAACTTAATTGTAACAAAGTGTTGAATTGAAGGTTAGTTTCATATTTCCATTTGTTTCTATTTGGCATCCGGGAAAGTGGAGGACAACCAAATACAGTATTTTATTTTTGGTTTCTAAAGAAATTAAAATACTTGCTCAAATTAGAGATAGTGAAGTAGTTAGGTACTGCTTTCTCCTCACTTAAACTTTATTTATATCTTTTCATAATGGGCTAGGATAGGTTAAATTGATCACATTTTCCTTGCATGCTTTTATTATTGTTTCTTTTGTTATCTCAAAAATTACGCTTTTGCTTCTGTTTTGCTTATTGATGAGAACATTAATTGCAATGTTAGCTTAATTTTTTTTTTATTTAATCTGTGTCAATTATAGATGAAAGAGAGGTCAAAATCTTCTTCTGTAAGCAATCTTCCACTCATCCTGAACATTGATGACTTTAAGGTAATGAATCAAACCACAAAATGATTCAATATATTATGAATTAAAAATTGTCAGAGCCTCTTTTGTTTTGCTCATTAAATTCTTTGGATAAGCTTATGATTGGAAGTCAATTGGCAGGGCGATTTTTCATTTGATGCATTATTTGGCAACTTGGTTAATGAGCTCCTACCGTCTTTCCAAGAAGATTCAGCAGATTCAGCAGATGGACATGGTATTGGTGGAACTGATGTGCTGCCAAATGGACATACCCGTACCTCTTCTGATGCAACAAAATTTGCACAAGGACTGTCTGCACCTCTATTTCCAGAAGTAGATGCTCTATTATTGCTGTTCAAGAACTCCTGTAAAGAGTTGGTCGATCTTCGCAAGCAGGTCTGTTCTGTAATATGGGTTTTGATGAAACCTGTAGGATTCATATTAATGTTTTAATGTTCGTGATATGGGTTGAAGATTGATGGAAAACTCTCCAATCTAAAGAAAGAGGTTTCTACTCAAGATGATAAGCATCGGAAGACACTAACTGAGGTTAGTCTGCAAAATTCCTTTGTACTCTTTCTTTTAAATAAATCAACAAGTAAAAATGTCAAAGAAAGAACTATTTCTTTCATGCCTAAAATTGTTTTAAAAAGTATTTATCTTTTGGATATTTAAAGCTCCTTTCTTTTCTGAAGAAAATTAAGAAAAAAAGATGAATTTCAACAACTCTATTTTTTTGTTAATTTTTCCCTCTGTGTGTATGAAGACCATAAGAGAAGAGAAGAAATAGTGAATATTAAGGTAAATGCTTGTTGTTTTTGTTTCAAAACACCCTGCTTCACATTTTTACCTTGACTTGAACTATAACAGCATGGCATTGAGTGAACAATCAGAAAAAATTGTTCAGATCTTTCAATTGCAAGTTCTTAGGTGAATGTGAACCTAATATGAGTTTGGATCTTATGGTTAGTTTTACTTATTTTTCTCCAGCTGGAAAAAGGTGTAGATGGCTTGTTCAACAGCTTTGCGCGATTGGATTCGCGTATTTCAAGTGTTGGGCAGACTGCTGCTAAAGTAGGAGACCATTTGCAGGTAAGTTTATTCACTATTCCAACTACTACTAGTTGGTTTTGTCATTTTTCTAGATTATATAACATTTCCTAAATGCATTTATTTATTTATTTGTTTTTTTTGGTTGTCAGAGTGCAGATGCTCAGCGTGAAACTGCTAGTCAAGCCATAGAGCTCATAAAGGTACTGTTGGTGTATTTTGTGTCCTATATATTGCTTAAACTGTTTTAATACCTTATCATTTTCTCACTTGCAGTACCTCATGGAGTTTAATAGAAACCCAGGCAGTTTGATGGAACTTTCACCTCTATTTTCTGATGACAGCCGTGTCGCTGAGGCTGCATCAATTGCACAGAAATTGCGTAAGTGACATTACTTTTGTAATGCTTTAGTTATTGTACAAAACACACAAGTTTTTTGACTACCAGATGTGTAATTAAAAGGAGTGATTTAAAGTGATATAATGAATTTGTTATTCTAAAGAACTGTTTCAATTTTTTAACTGGCAAATTGTAACATATTTTAGCATAGGGAACTTATTTCCGTATACTACTTTTGGAATATGCTTTTTTATGCCTTTTACTACTTCATGAACAACTTTTTATCTTCTATATTCTTTTGTTGATTTAGGATCATTCGCTGAGGAGGATATTTCAAAGGCTATGCCATCAGTTGTGGGAGGTGCAACTGCTAGCAGAGGATTGGAAGTTGCAGTTGCTAATCTTCAGGAGTACTGCAATGGTATGGTAACTGTTTTATCACACTCTTCTGGTATGAACCCTTTTGATCAATGAGAATGATAAAGGAGTGAATGAGTGACTTTTACTAGATTGTGTGTGGTATTTTGATGAAAAATTTTGTTATCTAAAAGAAAAAAGGTCGTTATACCTAGGTTGATTTTGAAGGAAAAGACTCCAGTAAATTGTCTTATTAATGGCTCCACCTACCTTGTCACGACAAGTTTATCAAGTCTCCCATTTGCTTTTATCTTTTTGCATAATCTCTGTAGAACTGGAGAACAGATTGTTAGCTCGGTTTGATGCTGCATCACAGAGAAGGGAATTGTCTACCATGTCTGAATGTGCTAAAATTTTATCTCAGGTATTATTTAATTGTATATTACTCTATAAAATTTTAACTAAGGTATTAATTTATGTAGAAAGGAGCCGAATTAGTTTGTATTTATTAGGAAATCACTCATAAGCTGTAATCTGGTAGATTAGGATTTATTATTTATTTTCCTAAGAAATATAGTAGCAGTCATTGATTCCTAGTTAGTTGCTTTCCTAGTTTATTAAGATTCCTAACTTTGTGGGATTGTCTATTATCTTTCCTACAATAATGGACTGGAATGCCAGCCAACCTAATATAAGTATTAGGCTGTATTTTCGTGATGAAATAAGAGATTCCTTCAACAAAATTAACAAGGTATCAGAGTTAGGCTCTAAACCCACTATCGAACAGCATACCAGCATGCTAGTACATCAAGGTACATTTACCTCTGCTCATATTGCAGCAACCAGAAAATTAAGACCATGGATAGTTGATTCTGGAGCTTTGGATCATATGACTGGAGACATCAATGTCTTCCACAAGTTCAATCCATATTCAAGCCCCTCTACAGTATGAATAGCAGATGGATCACTCTCAAAAGTGGCAGGAATTGGATCAATCAAATTGACAAAGGACCTTCTTCTCTCATCTGTCCTTTATGTTCCAGAATTAGGTTGCAATTTGATTTCTATTAGTAAACTCAGTTGTGACTTGAACTGTGTGGCTAAATGTGTTTCCGAGTTTGTTTCTAACTCTTTCTCTAATTTTTCTTTTGTTTCAAATGAGAATAAGTCATGTTATGGCACTTCCGCCTTGGTCACCCAAATTTTGCGGACCTTGAAAAATTGCTTCCTCATTTGTTCATCAATAAAAATTCAAAATTTTTCCATTGTGAAATATGTCAACTTGCAAAACACACACGTCATGTTTATCCTAGCATTCAATATAAGCCTTCACATCCATTCTCTATAATTCATAGTGACATTTGGGGACCCTCACAAATGAAAAATATTAATGGGGCTTGTTGGTTCATATCTTTCATAGACGATCATATACTAGAACCACTTGGGTATTCCTTATGAAAGAAAATTTTGAAACTGGGGAAATCTTCAAGTCTTTTTGTTCCATGATTCACATCCAGTTTAAAAGCATAATTCAGATTCTTAAGACTGATAATGGCAGGGAGTATTTTACATCAGTCTTGGGTTTCTATTTCATAAGACAAGGAATTATTCATGTGAGTTCTTGTGTTGACACCCCTCAGCAAAATAGGATAGCCAAGAGAAAAAATAGACACTTACTTGAGGTAGCTAGATCATTCATGTTTACTAATCATGTACCTAAACACTTCTTGGTTGAAGCCATCCTTACTGCCACCTATCTCATCAATAGAATGCCTAGTCAAGTGTTAAAATTTCAAAGACCTCATGAAGTACTCCTACAAGCCTTCCCTCATGCTAAATCTTTTTCTTCTGATCTTCCACTTAGAGTCTTTGGTTGTTCAACATTTGTTCACATACACCAACAACATTGAATCAAACTTGATCCCAGATCAGTAAAATGCATTTTCCTAGGATATTCTTCTAATAAAAAAGGGTACAAGTGTTACTCACATGTTACTTGAAAGATGTACAATTCCATGGATGTCACCTTTTGTGAACACCAATCCTATTTTTCCAAATCCGAAATTCAGGGGGAGAACTCGAGGAAATTTCAGCTTTGGGACATTCTTCAAGACACTCAATCCGTTTATATTTCACCCAAAAGTGTCAATCCGACACCATTACCCTCTTCTGAGTCCTCAAAATCTGAATCTCAATTCCATGATTCTACTCAACCTCAACTTGATGCAAATCATCAGGAACTTCGTCTCTATTCTAGGAGGAGACGACCTACTGAAAACCTAGAGAAAGACACTCAAATCAGAGATTGCCAAGAACTTGAACTGTAGCCTCTTGCTTCAGAATTTCACACTGGTATGGATTCTTCAACTCATGAGTCTCTTGTTCCTTTTTTTGATGATTTTGATTTGCCTATTGCTCAAAGAAAAGGTGTTCGAACATGTACAAACCATCCTATTGAGAAATATGTGGCATATGGGAAATTGCTGCCATCATATAAAACATATATTTCAGCTCTTTATAGTATACAGATACCAAATTCCATTCAAGAAGCTTTGAAAAATCCAACATGGAAGAAGGCTATCGAGGAAGAAATTAGGGCTCTAGATAGCAATGGAACCGGGATTCTTATAGAGTTACCTCAAGGGCAAAAGCCAATTGGCTGCAAGTGGATACTTACAATTAAGTATAAAGCAGATGGAAATATCGAGAGGTTTAAAGCCAGGCTGGTGGTAAAGGGATTTACTCAGTCATATGGAATCGATTATTAGGAAACCTTTGCACCTGTTGCCAAGTTAAACACGATTTGAGTACTGCTGTCACTAGCAGTAAATAAAGATTGGCCCTTGTATCAGCTAGACATCAAAAATGCCTTTTTGAACGGAGATCTTGAAGGAGACGTTTACACGGAAATGCCTTCAGGTTTAGAAAACTCCTCAAATAGCCATCAAGTGTGCAAACTGAAGAAGTCATTGTATGGGCTAAAACAATCATCTCGTGCTTGGTTTGACAAATTTTCCAAAACAGTAGTCTCAAACGGATACAATCAATGCCAGACAGATCATTCCTTATTTGTGAAATCCTCATTAAAAGGTAGAATTACTATTCTCATTGTCTACGTTGACGACATCATTCTAACTGGAGATGACTCAGAGGAAATTATCAAACTCAAAAGATTACTTGCTACTGAGTTTGAAATTAATGATCTTGGCACTCTCAAATATTTCCTAGTCGTGGAGGTTGCTTGATCTATGGCAGGGATTGTTATAGCCCAAAGAAAGTACATCTTAGATTAGCTAACTGAGACTGGCATGCTTGGGTGTAAACCTACAGAAACGCCTTTGGATCCAAAGCTAAAGTTAAGGGAAAATGAGGTGAGTGTACCAGTGGATAAAGGGCAGTATCAAAGACTAGTGGGCAAGTTGATCTATCTCTCACACACGAGGCCAGACATTGCATTCTCAGTAAGTGTTGTTAGCCAACACATGAATGATCCGCATGAGGAACTTTTAGAGGCTGTAAATTGGATTCTTAGATACCTGAAGATGACACCAGGCCATGGTTTACTCTTCAAAAAGAGTGAAATCCGTGAGATAGAGGTGTACACTGACGAAAGTTGGGCTGGAGAATTGACTGAAAGAAGATCCACAAGTGGTTACTACTCCTTTGTTTGGGGCAATCTTGTTACATGGAGAAGCAAAAAGCAGTCAGTGGTGTCAAGAAATAGTGCAGAGTCAGAATATTGTGCTCTTGCTTTGGGCATTTGCGAAGAATGTGGATTTAGAGATTACTAAGAGAATTGAAAGTTGATTTTAAGGACCAGATAAAAATATACAGTGACAGTCAATCCACCATAAGCATTGTTAAAAATCCAGTACACCACGACAGGACCAAGTATGTGGAAATTGACAGACATTTCATTTCAGAGAAGTTCAACAATGGAATAGTGCAACTGAGCTACATCCCTACTCAACTGCAGCTTGCTGACATTCTCACCAAAGCTCTTTCAAGAATCAGCTTCAATGAATTCAACTCCAAGTTGGGATTGTATAACATATACAACCCAGCTTGAGGGGGAGCGTAGAAAGGAGCTGAATTAGTTTGTATATATTAGGAAATTACTCATAAGCTGTAATCTGGTAGATTAGGATTTATTATTTAGTTTCCTAAGAAATATAGGATCAGTCATTGATTCCTAATTAGTTGCTTTCCTAGTTTATTAAGATTCATAACTTTGTGGGATTGTCTATTATCTTTCCTAGAATAATGGACTGGAATGCCAGCCATCCCTGTATTTCCTTGATGAAATAAGAGATTCCTTCACCAAAATTAACAATTTATTCTATTTCAATTTAAAGCAGGCTATTTAAATTTATGAGAGAGTTGTGTTAATTCTATAAAATTGTAACTAAGGTATTAATTTAATCTATTTCAGTTTAAAGCAGGCTATTTAAATTTATGAGAGAGTTGTGTTAATCTATTTGGTATGTCTGATTCCGCAATTGCAGTTCAACAGGGGCACTAGTGCCATGCAACATTATGTAGCAACCCGTCCAATGTTCATTGATGTGGAAGTGATGAATTCGGACAATAAATTGGTTCTAGGCGACCAAAGTTCTCAAGCCAGTCCTAACTATGTTGCTCGTGGACTTTCTAAGTTATACAAAGAAATTACAGGTCAAGAGCATAGTTATATTGATGTAAATTGAAGGGCTTGAGTTCACCAACAGACTTGTTGTATCTATGTTGTTTGTCCTGCAGATACTGTACGAAAAGAAGCTGCCACAATTATGGCAGTATTCCCTTCTCCTAATGATGTTATGTCAATTTTAGTTCAGGTGCCTTGAAGAATATGCCCTTTATGTTCCTATATATTGCATTTCCTCAATGCATATGCAGCATCATCATGTGTACCTTTTCCCCCCTCTAATTATGGGTTGCTTTTGTATGTCACATGCAGCGAGTTTTGGAGCAGAGAGTAACTTCTCTTTTGGACAAATTGTTAGAGAAGCCATCTATTGCTCATCCCCGTCCCGTGGGGGAAGGTGGAATTTTATTGGTCAGTAAACTTATAGAAGATGCATCCATTTTTCCTTATCTTAATTGTAAGTAGAAGTGACAATTGACTTTATATCATGTTCCACTTGAGGCTTCAGTATCTGAGAATGCTAGCTGTGGCATATGAGAAGACTCAAGAACTTGCTAGAGATCTTCGAGCCGTTGGATGTGGTGACTTGGATGTTGAAGGTAAGAATTTCGCAATAGCTCCTTCGCAAATCACCTCGTATTGCATAATCCTTTGATAATTTTAAATACATATTCGAATCAGATATATTATTAATTGATTAAATAAGACAGTTTAGGTTGGTTATTTGGAACCACTGATGGAATTTAATAAAAAATAACCCAAAATAGATGATGGTTGTGTTGGATGAGTTTGGAAATATTAAATGGAAATGTATAATGTGGCATTACAATCAATAGAGCTGATGCGGCTCAGACAAATGTGAAGGTAACCATTCTCAATAGCAATTGCATGTATGCTCCTTTTATGACTTAATCACAAATTTGCTTGTTATTACAGGTCTCACAGAGTCTCTTTTTTCCGCTCACAAGGATGAATATCCTGAATATGAGCAAGCCTCTCTTAGGCAGCTGTATCAAGCAAAGGTTTGCAATTTTTTTACTTGTTCTCTTAAGTTTGAAGGCTTGATTTGCTTGTTATTACAGGTCTCACAGAGTCTCTTTTTTCCGCTCACAAGGATGAATATCCTGAATATGAGCAAGCCTCTCTTAGGCAGCTTGTAATGTCTTTGGTGCTGTGCAGTTGGAAGAACTGCGTGCTGAAAGCCAGAAAGTCTCTGAGCCAAGTGGAACAATAGGGCGTTCTAAAGGGGCTTCAGTGGCTTCTTCCCCTCTGGAGATATCTGTTGCAGCTGTGACAGAATTTGTACGGTGGAATGAAGAAGCAATAACCAGATGCACCTTGTTTTCTTCTCTGGTAATAATTTATCCACCAATTGGTGTTATGCTCACTTAAATCTGTGTGATTATTTTGCATCTTAAGAGATCTTTGCAGAAATACTGAGCTGAGTTCCTAAAAGGGGTTGTAAGGAAAAAAAAAAAAAAAGAGGCTTTCCAATGATTTTATTAACTATATTGCTCTTGAAGTTGCGTAAATCTATTCACTCCATGGGTTTTTTTTAAACTCCATAAATGGGCTAATATAAGAGTAATTCAATGACTGGTACATGATAGGTAAAGTATTGCCTACAGTGACATGATTAAATATATGAAATATGAACCAGAATGCTAGTGTGGTAAAAGGAAAAAAAAGCTGGGCAGATTGAAGAAACCATATATTATGACATAAATGTCATCAATGACTAATTTATTGCAATATGTCTGACAGCCTGCTACACTTGCAGCCAATGTAAGATCAGTGTTCACTTGCCTATTGCACCAAGTAAGTTGGTAATTAAGCATGTCAATCCTCTGGAAGTTTTTCATGGTACTTAATAGTCTCATTTTTTTAGGTCAGCCAATATATAACAGATGGACTTGAACGGGCTAGAGATAGCTTGACTGAAGCTGCAAGTTTGAGGGAAAGGTTTGTGATAGGTTCAAGTGTTAGTAGAAGGGTTACTTCTCAGGTACACATCTGATTATGTTTTATCTTATCCATTTTAAGTTTCAGTTTGACGAAAAATAATGGAAATAAGGGTGGTTAATTAACCGATGTGCAGGCAGAAGCTGCCGCAGCTGCTGGTGAAAGCAGTTTCAAATCTTTCATGGTTGCAGTACAACGTGCTGGCAGTAGTGTGGCCATAGTTCAGCAAGTATGTTCAGTTTTTTGGTTGTTTCTTGTAGTAAAGTTCACATATCAAAGAATATTTTAATATGTTGAAGTTTTGAATCAATTTTACTTTTCATCTGCAGTACTTTGCAAATTCTATATCTCGGCTCTTATTGCCTGTTGATGGTTCTCACGCTGCCACTTGTGAAGAAATGGCAACAGCAATGTCTAGCGCAGAGGGTGCTGCTTTTAAAGGGCTTCATCAATGCATTGAAACTGTGATGGCTGAGGTAAGTTACTTTCAGTCTCCTAATTTGATGGTACTGGACAATAGCATGGGGAGTAATTGTTGGATACGGACATGTTTGACATAGATATGCTAAAATTCTTAAAGTATTTCTTGTATTTGGAGGATCAGACTTCCATACCTATGTCTATTGGACCCACGGATTTGAGTACTTGAAGGAAAACGAATAGTTGCAGCCCCAGCTTTAGATGTTGGCTAAAGATTTTAATCTTATTATATTTCTTTATAGACTTTATTATATTTGATTATTCTTTTCATTACCCAGTAGATGGTGCATACTTGTTTAACTCTGTTTCTTTTTTCTCCAAGCTATTAGATTGTGCCTCTTTATTTACTCCAATGTAGGTTGACCGATTGTTATCAACTGAACAAAAGGCAGCAGATTACCACTCACCTGATGATGGAATGGTTCATGATCATCGTCCAACAAATGCCTGCACAAGGTTTGTCCTTCTAACATGTGTCTGACTCATGTATGGGGTTATTGCCTCCAAGGATCTTAGAAATGGAAAAACCTGGAAATATCTGACCATACCTGTGTTTGACATATGTCTATAATCAACACTAACTCCCGAGTCCGAGTAATATGCTTCTAGTCAACTCTTGTGGCGCAAACTCAATGGATGCAAAGCTGATTGGTGTGAAACATGATTCATGTCCTTTGCCAATAACATTCTGCATTTAGCCTAGCTTCATTTATGTTACTTTTTGTTGTCTACTTGTTAATTGAACTAAATAAATTCAATTTCCATGTTGTATAAGATCACTTCTTTAGCCACGCAGATGTAAAATGTAAGCTTTTTGATTCCTTTTTCTTGTTTTCTTTTCCATGTCTAGAGTTGTTGCTTATCTTTCTCGGGTCCTCGAGACTGCATTCACTACATTAGAGGGTCTTAACAAACAAGCATTCCTGACTGAACTGGTACGATGTTTATAGTTTGTTATTTCCTTGATTATTACTTACATAATTCAATGACTTTGAGTCTACTAAATTATTCTCTGTGTTCAAACGATATTTAACAAATACATATACTTTGCAAGATTGGTGTTTTCATAGTTTATGAATACAATGACGATTTCACACAAAATTTTCTTCAACCAATTCACACAAACTTGGTATTTCGCCCTTCATTTATTCACTTGAAATATATTTTTAAGTGATGCATATCTTGATAATTTTCAGCAATCTTGGCTTTTGGCATGTAGTTTACTCTATTTTGTTGTGGACTAAAAACAGCCAGTTGTATTAGATGACTGGTGAAGGAGGTACTCGTTGAATCAAAGACTATGGTGCCACTATGTAAGACACATCATTGTGGAACATGGAATTAAAGACAACTATCAAGATAAAACAAATCTGCTCTAGAAACTTGAGAAATAGTAAGGCAAACAAAGAGTTTTGAGAAATAAAAATCTAAAAAAGGATACTGAGAAAGCTGTAAAAGAGGCTAGAGCGAGAGTGGATACATCTATATTTTGATAGTTTGGATTCAAAAGATGGAGAAAATGACTTCCATAGGCTTGCTTGAATAGGGGAGAAGACTAGGGAATTAAGAACTATAAGGTGTACAAGGATAACAACCATATGGTCTTGGTGAAAGATGATGAGATTAAAGGGATGAATGGGATATTCTAATAAGCTCTTTAATGTTAATTATTCTCAAGGTGTGAGTGACTTGACTACACCATTAAAGGACCTATATTGTGATTTTTCATTGAAGATCAATGCCTTTTGAGGTCAAACAAGCCTTGCATCGAGTTGAGACTAGATTCACTAGAAAAGCGGCTAGGCTAAATGCAACTTTTATCAAGGTTAGAAATGTCTTAGGGAATTTGGGTTGGTGGTTAATGAAACTGTTTGACAAGATTTGGAAAAATTATCAGATGCTTGATGAGTGGAGGTAGCATACATTGTTGTCTTTATTTCAAAAGAAAGCGACAATGTGGATTGCTCAAACCATAGAGGACTAAAACTTGAATTATAGTATGAAACTTTGAGAAAAGTTCATTGAACAATGTTTCAGTAAGATGCTAAGTGTTGTGGATCTCTCATTCTTAGTTGGAAGAGCATGGTGCATCACACTCAAGAGTCCTTCATGGCTTGGCCCCACAAGGCCATGAGAAACGTCTTGCAACACATCAAGGGTGGATGCCCACCCCCATTATCCAATTGGAAGACATACCCACAAGAGGTTTTAGGCATTTGATTGTCTCAAGGATTTTGAGCACCAATCCTAAAGAGTCACTTCTCATGAGGATGTTCCATCTTAGCATCATGAGAACCTAAAACATGCTCACAAGCACACTTCAAAACTCACATTCTTGGAACCCAAGGCACTATTCAATAGTTGGACAACCTTGAGATGAAGTCAGGCAAGGCTAAACTTGCCCCACATAGGGGCCACTCTTAGGCCACGCTCATAGGCTTGAACGAGGTTAGTTCCACAAATGATGGACACCCAACATCATGCTCATGTCTCATTGAAAATCAAGGGTATTGTCTTATCTTCAGCACATTCTACTGTTGCTATTGATAAGCCACCTGAACTTAAATCTATACCTTGACTGGTGGAACTTGTTGGGCATAGTAAATGCTTAGCCTGTTACCTAACACTGGGCTTGCTTTCCTCAAACTGGGATTTTGTCCCATGGAGATATCGTGCCATCCAATTGGCCCTAATGCTTGCTCACCTAAACACCACATGTGCCTCAAAGTAGCTCAGTTGCACCGTGCAAGTCCTCCCGCTTGTGGTTGTGAGGCAGTGGTGGAAAGCTGACACCAAACCTCCTCTGCAAAGAGAAACTTTTAGAGTCTTAGCTTTAGAAATGTTGGAATGTTTGATATAGGGACACTTTGCTCCATAAGCCCATTTAAAGCTACCAACTAGTTTACCTATTCCAAAAACCTGTGCCAGTCTTAGCACCATTAGGGGGATCGCCCATCCTATGTATTAGGTTTCATTTGCTGCTATAATTGGTGTAGTCATGGTGGCACCATGGCACATTGATGCCAGACCAAGATACTACTAAGATTGTGAAGAATCAGTTTGGTTTCTATGTTAGAGCGATCCAGCATGAAGTTATTCATGTCTCGCCAGAAGTTTAGAGTGTTGGGGTGAGATATATGCATGATTTTTTTATTGATTTAGAAAAAGCATATGATTGATGCATAGAGATGTTCTTTTTTTAGTGTTGAACAAGATGTCTGTTCCTCTCAAAGATTTTACTATAATATGAGATATATTTACGAGAGAGTAGTTTACGTATGTAAGAAGTCATGGTGGAATGGCAAATGAGTTTCCAAATACAGAGTAGGTGCATTCGATTGATGCAGTTTTTTTTCTTTGCCATAGTAACAGGTGAGTTAACAAATGGCATTCAAGATGAAAAGTCTTGGTGTATGCCAATCGCAAATGATACTGTATTTGTTGATGAGGCTGTAAAGAAAGGGGGGGGGGGGGAGGGATTAATACCAAATTAGAGTTGCTGAGACAAACACTAGAAACTCAGGGATATAGGTTAAGCAGATCAAAGGCATCACATGGAGTGCAAATTTAGTGAAAGATGATCAAGATATGATCAATCTTGGTTATCAATTGATACTAGTAGTAGAATGCTTTATGTAATTTGAAACAATAATTCAAAAGGATGAGAGATTCATGGAGACATCAATCATAGGATCTAGGGCTGGTAGTTTAAGGGGAGAAATGTGATAGGAGTTTTATGTGATCACAATATACTTTTGTAGGAAATTCTTTAGCAAAACTATTGAACCCACATTGCCATATGGTATGGAGTGCTGGGCTAAAAAAAGCAGGGTACACAAAAGAGAAGCGCAGCCCATATGTGAATGTTAAGATGGATGTGTGGTGGCATTTTATACGTTCATGTTATTGTCCTAGTCATAATCATATTTAAGGTGTTATATGCTTATATAAATTTTGACATGTTTATATATTTGTTCCATGTTTGTGTTCTATCGTGCTTTTGTTCTGTTCAAAATTTCTAGGCCTAGGTAAGACTTGGGTGTATCTTCAAGTTGGAATAATTTTTGTAAAAGGTAAGAGAACATTTTTGGTGATTTTGGCCATTTAAGACGCAAGTTAAAAGATGCACCTGTTAGAAGGATGGAGCAAATTGATGTTATATAGGGTGAAAGGTAGATTAAGAGACCGTAATATAGTTGAAGGTAATAAATAATGAGATGAAACTATTAGAACTTGGAGAGGATGTTGGTGAATATGAATGATTGGAGGATTGGCGTGTCTGATTTAATTATCTTTTTTATGTTCTTTCCAACTCTAATTATATTGGGATTATGTAGTATTACTTTTTTTCTATTATAATTTTTTCCTATTTATACTGTTTTAGTAAGTTCTTGTACCACATTTTGAAAGTAAATTGCTGATCATATTCATTTTAGGGAAATTACTTGTACAAAGGACTAGTTAACCATTGGCAGAAGTTCACTTTTAATCCGAGGTATTTTGCCTGATCCAATTTTCAATTGCCTATTATTTTCAAACGGTGAAATAGCAACAGTGATGCCTATTGTTGTGACTATTCTAATATAGGTTTTTGAATCTGTAGCATAGAAAATTTTGTAGATGTAGTGGTACGTCTTTGTTTGCATGTGTCATTTTGATCTTTTTTTGTACTGTTTTGCAGTGGAGGACTACGACTGAAACGTGACATAACAGAGTACGGAGAATTTGTGCGCAGTTTTAATGCCCCTACTGTTGATGAGAAATTTGAACTCCTTGGCATGTAAGTTTTTGAATTCATGATTCACTGGAACTATTTGTTGTCGTTTAAGCATCTAATGTGCTGATGAACTGTTGGTCTTCAGCTTGGCCAATGTATTCATTGTTGCTCCTGAAAGTCTCTCCTCTTTGTTTGAGGGTACCCCGAGCATCCGGAAAGACGCACAAAGGTAGTGTTCTATCATCTCAATCTCGTTCTTAGCACTTTATACTATCTGGTAGGTAATTTTTGTGCAGTGCAAAGCCTATGATATATCTTATCGAACCTGACCTGAACCTAGAGGAACTCATCTAACCTCCTTAACCCGAGTTAGTTCAATTTGATCAAAAAAGTTCACACTCCAAACCCAAGTATAATTGTAATTTTGTTTGTATTATTCAGGTTTATTCAGCTTAGAGACGACTACAAGAGTGCGAAACTGGCATCCAGGCTTAGCTCCTTATGGTCCAGTTGAGGTCCCTTCCCTGGTTTTCCTTCTCCTTGCTTGATCCCATCAACAGCAGCTCTCAGGTTTTGTTTATTCGACAAAAAATCCATTACATTAGATTCCATTTCTTCTTCATATTCTTCAGTGTTTCTTTTTTCCATATATGTAGAGTCGACACTTTGTTAATAACCAGACAGTGATTGAACCAATTGTATGTCCAGTTCTCGGTTCAATCAGATTTTAGCTATTACGAATTTGCATTTAACATCTATGCTAATTATAGATTGCTCGAGTGGGTTCTATAAATGAGTTAAAAGTTTAATTCATGTGATTCAAACTTCTGCTGTTTTACCATCTAAAAAATTCATGGATCTATCAAAATTTATATAATATATAGCATGAGGACAACATCAAAATACAATTAAAATATGAAATGAAATAGATAGATAGATAGATAGATAAATGCGTTAAATTCCAAATATGAAAAAATAGGTAAAGCAAGATATGAAAAATAAACTAACACAAAATTGAAAATTAATCTAATAGTGTTAATTAGATCCGACAATTTCAAACATTTAAAAATTATTAAAACATAATACAATAAAAAGAAAAACATAATGATTTATTTGGCCTTTCAACTTTATAAAAGAAGTCATTTTAGCTTTTTATTTATTATTATTATTATTTTGCATATTTTAGCCATTCATTTAATTTTGCTCCTTACCCTTGAACATGTATTGTTTGCAAATCATCCCAAAATAGATGAAAAAGATTAAAAGTTTGTTAACTTTGCTAATACGACAATCCACTTTTGTATGCCACATTAGTAATTAATTAAATTTTAAAAATAATATATATTTTTATAATCTTTATACTTTTAAATGATTTAAATAAGTTTTATAATCTTTATAATGTTTTTGAATTTTAAATTTAAAAATTAATTAATTTCTAATATGACATCCATGTAACAATCTAGGTGTATGTCATATGAGCAAAGTTAACAGAGGTTAATTTCTCCATCTATTTTGGGGTGATTTGACAAACAACACAAATTTAAAGAGTAAAAAATATGAAAAATTAAATGAAGGGTTAAAATGACTTTTTATAAAGTTGAAAGGCCAAATAAATTACAATGAAAAAATTGAACTAAGGAATAACATGACATATAATTGAGATTTTTTTTTTTTGGTAATATAAAAGGAATTAGTACTAACCAGGTTGTTTTGTAATGTGCTCTATTGCTTTAATTGTGTCTTTTCGGATAGCTAATGCCACTACACCAAGCGGGTCATCAAAAACTTGCAGACCAATAGCAAAATCCTTGGATACATTGGCCATGATATCAACAACCGCATTACATGTACGAGGGCTGAATTGTAACTTGACCTTCTAGTGTTGAGCTAACATATTTTGAGTGTCCCTAATCAAACTCAACTCATCCTCTCTTTTTTGTCCTCTAATCATCTCCAATCAGACAGGTAATTTTGCTTTTCTATGTCCATAAAAAATTTTCTAGAGTTTAGATACTATCATTGAACAACAATCAATGTGCCTATTGAAACTTGCTACCCAGTCACCTTTCCACTCTCATATCAATCCTCCCACTGAAGTGTTACTTGTCAATTGCTTCACTGCTCCATCCGCATTGAGCTTGTACCAGACTTGTGGCGGTAACGTCCAACACCTTCTATAACATCCATCATTTTTTACACCTTTACTCCTCTGAGAAGTAACCTTAACCGGTTTCAAGTAAGCCAAGCACATTCACCACCTCAACAACATTACATCTGTCACCTAGAAAGTTGAAGTTGTTTCGACACTTTCTAATATGCCATAGTAAAACTCCAAACAAAATATCCCATCTAGTACCTTTAACAACAATCCCATCAGCCATAATCAAAATCACAATCAATTGAGACTCATTACCCAGCAAGAAATGCCACTTACCTTTGTTGTGGCACTACTTGTTGTGAAACTAATCTAGCCACATAGCAGTCCCTAACCACATGTAAGGGGACAACAATAATGCATTAAGACTAATATGTAGTTGATTGGTGACAAAGTGTTGTCATTGACATAGGGATGTCAAAATCAATACATGAGTATATGTTAGAGAACGTCATATTGGATTGACCTACTATAAGTATGTTTCTTGGATTTTTATATAATAGTCACAACATTACTCATACTGATAACTACGTATACGATCCTTAGACTTGAGATCATCATTGTCCCAACATAGTGAGTCGTATATTTTGATACAGTCAAAACATATACTGTAATAGGTTGTACTATAAAGACTGATGTTGGGTATGCCACAATTTTATATTTTGATACAGTCAAAACATATACTGTAATAGGTTGTACTATAAAAACTGATGTTGGGTATGCCACAATCTATGTAGTGGGATATGATTGATCAAGATAGGATTTGTCCCTTTTACATAATGGGAGTAATATCTTAGACCACTTGATGAAGTGAGACTAGAAATGCATGACCATGCTCAAATAAGCTAATATGAGATATTACACTTATTTGTTTATTGTAGTCTACTTCGGGTATCAAGAAACATGAGATTACACTTTGCATGTGTGACTATTCCATGACTTGTGTCCAATCGAGATATAAAGGACAAAAGAATATAATACATGAAAATTTATCATAGAAATGTTATGTTGAACAACGACTTCTTGTAACTTAGGTAGCAATGATGCATTGCTAGATGCCTCTCATTGCTTGTAACGTTAGAAGTGTTCTAGTTTTACTACCAATGTTACAAGAGCCTATAGGGTCACACCCTGTGGTTGAAACGAACAGAATCTAAACACAGTTGGTATTAAATTTAACTATCACAAGAATTATATTAATTATTGAAGTAATTTAATTTGACAGTTAAATAACAAACATATTATATGTACAAATTAGTTGTACAAGAATAAAGAACATAATTCAAATAAATGTATGAATTTGATTCATATAAAATATTAATTATGTATTGTTTACTGAGATTATTAAAATAAAGTGTTATTATAATTTAGGTCAAACATAAAATATATAGAAATTAATATCTTTTTGGGAAGGATATTACATTATGATATTTTCCATATATTTTCTAGCACAAAAAAGGGGTGACTCCGGTTTTAATATGGACATTAAAATAAAAAGGGAATCATAAAAACCCTAAAGTGGGTGAGTGTTACCAATATTAACCACGAAAAGGAAAAGAAACCTAGGTCTAGTAGACGCATTTTTTTTTGGAAAAAACTCTCTGAAGCATTCAGAAAGAGTCTTTGTTCGTTCGTTCACAACTGGGTAGACTATGTAGAGCCCGAGACAATTCTGTTGCAGCTTTAGATCGGCAGCGTGTGAAAGGGATTATTCCTTCATGTTTTTCAGATTTCGAAAGGTATATTTTCAAACCTTTCCTTTTCGATTCGTTTCTCGTACATGAATTCCTGGTTTGGATCGCCAAAATAATTTTTTCGTTGTGCCACGTTGCATCCCGGTGACCCAACAATCTCCATTGTGCACCCACAAACGCTACAAGAACTATCTGTTAACATACCTCTTTGACACCTTTCAGAGTTAGTGAGCAACTGGTCGTGTAATAGTAGCTAAAGGAATTGTTGATGATAGAGGGTTGCGCGCGGACCAAGATCGAGTTGTCAAGTCACGGGAAACTCCTACGAAAACTCTAAGCGCTTGGATCTGAAACGAAAATAGAAAATTCGGCTTAGAATCAATTAGATCTGAAACGAAAATACCCAAATCAATAAAAGATCAGCTAAGAATTAAAAACACTTAGGAATAGCTAATCTTGGAAGCCAAGAACACGGAATTGAATTCAAGATAGGTTCCAAACAGCCGAATCTGAAAAGAACTCAAAACAACAAGTTAATTTCAAAAAAACTCAGCAGATCACGAAATCAATTAGATCTAGGGTTTGGATGGCAATAAAGAGGGGTTCTGTGAAAATCAAAACGTTTCTTGTTGTCCAAGGTTGGTGCCGAACAGATTCTTGAAGGTTGAACGGGGCTAGAGACGCAATAAGAGAGTTTAAACAAGTTAGATAATGAAATCGACACAAGCAGAAAATTAAAAAGATTGAGCAGCAAGAAAAATAAAGATAAAGTCCTAAGAAGCCTTGAAATTGAGAAAGATTTCACAACTCCCTTCAAACGACTCTAATCTCCCCTCAAATGAAGAACAATGGCAAGAAGAAGGCTGAAGATGGCTCCCACAATAAAAAAAGATTGTTAAAAATTCTTCTAAAGAAAACTCAAGAGAAAATTCTTGGAGAACTCAAAGAGAATTTTCACTCAACAAAACAAATCTGATTTCAATGTATTCTTCAAGTATTATGTGTATAAGGGTGGCTGGCTAAGCCATACATATAGGCCTTCTAACTATTTTCCTAGTCCTAATTGGAAAACTAAAAAAAAAAACCTAATTTTTTTTACTTTCAAGGGGAAATTCGGCCAAGGACTTTAAATGGGCCTCTTGGACTGAATTTTTACATAGAAATTTATTCATAAAGTCTAAAAATTAAAACTAAGTATTTAAAGAATTAAAACTTAACAAATTGGGCCACTTTGACAATTTGGCCTGATTTTCAACTAAGTCTAATTTAAATTTCTTGATTGGGCTTGGAACATCTTATTGGGCCGTTTCTTCAAGCATTTGGGCTTGTAATCCGTTCTCTCCCGAAATTGGTTCATTGATGCTTGTAACTGAGATCCAATGTGCCTTAGCTGCAAGATTCGGTTTCTTTGACCAAGATCTCCAAGATTTGAAATCTTGATTTTGTTGATTCTTGAAATCGCTCAAAATAGCAAAATTGGACCAAGATTCGGTTTCTTGATTTTCTTGAAAACAAGAAAGTGAATCTTGATTTTCCTTTTCCTTCGGGTACGCATCTAAGGCCTTGCTAATAAATTCTTGAATGGTTCCATTTAGTTTTGAACGCATTTTTCTGGCCTTTGACCTCATTATTGGGCCTTGTGGTAATTTGAGCCCATCACGTCCTTGAGCTTGAATTGGGCCTTTGTGACTCGTATCAGTTGAGTTCCCTACGGTCCCTTACACTTCCAAGCTAAATCCCATTTAGGATCGTGTGGGTGTCAGTCACACCTTTGTTGAGACACTACCTGCTGCCAAATTAATCTGGCGATATAGCAGTTCTTAATCACATGTAATGGTGTCTCCATTGTGCACCCACAAATGCTACAAGAACTATTTGCTAACATACCTCTTTGATACCTTTTCGAGTTAGAGAGCAACCGGTTGTGTAACAGCATCCAAAAGGAATTGTTGAATCTGCTACGGTCCCGTATACTTCCAAGCTAAATCCCATTTAGAATTGCGCAGGTGCCACTCTTCTTGCACCAATATCATGTAGCCACTTGCTACTGTACATCGTCCATTGTCATTCCGTTGCCAATCACATTTGTTTGCATTCGTTTCTTCTTTAAGCGGTTGTATGCCTGCAATGTGAAACAGAATATACTGTGGTAAATCACCCTAAAAGTAACTCCAATTCCACTCCCTGTCCAGCGTGGTCATGACATACATAATAGCTTCCTTAAAAGTAGTTTCGAAGGCAGTACAATAGTTCCATAACATACCAACTCGGTAACCCAAGTATCCAACCAAAACTTTGTTTCACATCTATCCTAAGGTGTATGTTTCTAAAGAAAAACCATTATGAATATGTAGGGTATTCCGTTTATAGGTGTTATACACCTGTCATAGACATCTATTTACATATATTTTGTAGTGGAAATTCTCAAATTAGAAAATTTTGAGGACAAAATTTTTCTAAGGGGGAGAGAGTTGTCATACCCCAGATTTGGCAGACTTAATTTGAAGGCGTGTAAGTGTGAAATTATCTGTTTGGCATAGTGTAGTCCGCCCATTTATAGTCTTTTGGCGAATATGATTTGGCGTAGAGTACCTGCTGTATAAGTAATCGAATTCTATGACAGGTTATTCTTCTATTTAAGAGAGTATATTATAAGCGAAGAGTAAGTCTAGTAAGGGATATTGCAAAATGCATGGTACACCTAGTTTGTCTAAGCACTAAGCTAGTTTGGTTTTGTAATGTGTTGGTTCCAACTAAATTGATTGGTCAAATACTATTTGTACAGAATATTCATTTATATTTCTCTCAGACTATATAAGCTATTTATTAGGACAAACTCAGGAAAGAATTGACACTTGTCAAGTTCCACTAAGGGAACTGGACATATATATATGTATGGTGAGAAAGGCTAATGGGGAATGATTCTTCTTCTTACAGTTTTATTCCTTGGTTTCTCTTTTTTTTTAAAGCTGGAAACTAAGGTGTTTGAATTGATTTGTGGAAAATCTACTTCTTGGTAAGTCTGATAGCTCTACATGTTAAGTTTTTGTGAGAATAAGGATATTAGAAAACAGTTGATGCTACTGATTCGAGAAGGATGTTCGAGTTGTGGAACTCTAAGCTACAGTCTTGGTGAGTATAAGGTGAGTCTTTATTCTGACTCCATGTGAATTATTCTAGTAAAGAAATATACATAATGTTAACACCTCAGATATTTTGTAAGTGTGTAAAGCATAATAGTTGCTACATGTGCGATGATGGTATATTGAAAGTACTGTCTAAATAGGAAGTTGAGTGGTAAGTATGTAGGTAAAGTTTAATATGAGAAGTGTATGAATTGATCAGGTTTCAGATCACGATATGAAATAAGTGCATGACCATATCGTTGAAACCCATGACCTTATGTCATATGAAAACACTCATGGTGATGCCTCCAGTAAGATAAATGCTTGACTAGCAGATCACGACATGAGGATGTGCAAGTCTATGTGGCTGAGACACATTGCATGATATGATTGTATGAATATTCATGGCGATGCCTTCGGTAATATGTAAACTGGATTGGCAAATCATGACATGAAAATATGTATAAGTCCATGGGGAAGAAATCCATGACACCTTTTGCGAAAGTCTGGCGAGACAGTAAACACGTGATTTTGTATGTTGCTTGTGTGACGTGATTTGCTAAGCCTTTGTCGTGTATTTTGTATTGTCTATGTGGCATATTCTGTATGGCCTTTGAGGAAAATTCTGTATTGTATCACTGACATGTTCATTGATGTCTATGTGGCAAAATATGGTTATTCTCCTTTGTGATAAGTTCTAGGTAAGCCTGAGAGTTATTTTATAAATAATTCTATGAAAAGGATATGATATATTTGAAGTTAATTTGATTTGATTAGTTCTGTGATGTAGTCGAATGTATTTTAAGGAAAGTTCCTGGAAAAAAATATGTATTTGTTTTGTTAAGAGGGTATTCGCCATAGTAATCTACCAGTTTAGAATATAGTTTATTTGTATATATGAAAGATATAAGTATTCGTCGGTTTGAGTTCGCCTATGTTAAATAGAGTTGAAATATGTGTCATCTAGTATTCGCCATATGTGAATAACAACATGCCTCATTCTGGAACCTTATGGAATTTGAGTTGTCATCTTGGGTTTTCTTATGTTTTGTAACAAAGGTGTTTGGTGTAACACCCTATACCCGGCCCAGACGTTGAGCTCGAATATTAGGATGCCACACCACCGTCTCATCAACAATCATAGTCAAACATCTTATCAAATATGCGATTAATGTCACATTATTAATCTTAAACATATATATAGAGTTCCTAAGTCACGAATACCCAAAGCACCATTAAATTAAGCCATACAAACATTAATCGAGCTTATTACACAATTGCAACATGCATATGAACCACTAAGCACAATTTCAATATAATTCTCGTAGGTATCGATACTAGAACTGTGGTATCGAGAATTTCCTTATATGGTATCAATACTGCTTGAAAAATTGGTACCAAGATAGCATTTTGTATCTCGCTTTAAATTAAAAAATAAGAAAATATCGATACATTACAAAAAGTATCAGTTTTATTACCCTGAGTATCGATGCTTGTGATATGGTATCGACACCAAATTACAATTCTGGCTTCCTACACTTTCGAAAATCATGGAGGTATCATTTTTTAAACCTGAATATCAATACCTTTGTTCTAGATAGCAAAAATACAATATTTTAAAGCAATTTGTCCAATCTAACTTAACTCTATTTAACATGCATCTTTTATCACATCAAACAATCGTCGGAAAAAAAAACAATTTTAAACATAAAAAATATATCCGAGTAAGAATCAACATATCAAAGTCCAAATCCTTAAATCCTAAGAAAAAATAAACTATGAAAACATCCAAAATATCATGACAATATTTATGCAACAATTCTACCACATTGCCTTATTCCCACAATCTCAAAATAATAACTAATAACACATACTCAAATGTTAACTACTTGGATCAGTCTCTTGGAAAATATTCTGCACTGCTCACACCGTAACACTAACAGTCTGCAAAGGTTTAAAAAGGAGTGAGTGCTTAACAAGCTTAGTGAATGATAAAAATAACGACCACACAAACATGTCATCATGCATTAACGAAGTAACCACATAGTACAATTACAACATTTCAAACCTTGATGTCATATTACTTATTCATGCATTATTCATTGATTCATTTGCATAGTAATTACATACTCATTTAAGCATATATCACCTTACACATATTCAAATTTTGTGAGAATTTGCACTTGAGCTATGAAATATAAAAATGAGCTCTATCACCACTCATCGGATACACCGATCTCTAACACACCAAATGACTTGTAGAGTCAAGCATATCCTAAAAGCGTAGCATATAGCTAACACTTTCTAACACACCAAACATGTCCCAGTGAATGGAGCTTAACTCACATTCCCTTATCTTTCAAAATCTGTCTTGGGCCTTAACGCCCCAAAAACACAACACAAAGGTGAGTACTCACAATCCTATGGCATGCCAACTATATCCAACGGTCTCAAAGATCATAAGGCCAAAATATCTGTTATTAAACACACACATTACATACCATTTTCTATGCTTTTTCACTACAAAATTCATATTATAACATAACCACTGTCATTCGGCATATATAACATACCCACAATCAACTCTTTCACAACAACCATCATAAACTTATTTCACATGTCACAGTATCACATTTTAATCCACAATTTCACAACACACAATCACATATTATATGAAGAATATAAGAAAGCTTACACTCAGAATTTAGGTTACTTCTAAATTCTCAATTAACGCAATGAATCGTGTCTACAAGAAGCGATTCCAAATACTCACCGTTCACGCTTTCACCTAGTCGTCGAAAGTTGAAACTAGCTTTTCCTTAACTCATAGAAAGTCCTAACAATTCTGAAGTTTCAACAAGCAAAAACACAAGCATAAGCTAGATTCTCTTAAAATCAAAACCTTTGACATAGTAAACTTGAAACTTAATTATATTGGTCTATACTTAATATTTCTACCTAAAACTAATTTCATTCATCTAATTATTCACCTACGACTAATTCTCAACCTTTAAACTAAGCAAAACAACCGAATTCATGGTATCAAAATTTTTTTGACATGTTATGGCAATTTTAACAAAAAATTATTAAAACTAAAGAAATCTCTAACGAAACTTTAAACTCAGTTTAGAAATATTTTATTCTCATCTAAACCAATTGAAAAACACTTTAAAACCACATTTTTATCCAAAATCCTGAAATCCACCATTAACAATCCAATTTTTGGCTTTTCTTCAAAATATGCAATTTAATGACTAAAAAGACCAGATAACATCTAAAACTAATAAGAAAATGATTCATTACCTTAGTCGATGAAGAATCAAACGTTTGATAAAAAATCTAAAAAACCTAAAAGTTAAACAATGGATAAATCTATGGTGTTTTTAGGTGTTTTTCTTGAAATTCTATTGAGCTTTATGGCTTTGGTAATGATAGAAACCAAAGGAATTAAGTTCGGAAATCAAAATTGAGTGGGAAGAGCTTTTGAAAATAAGGGGCGACAACACAAAACAAAGGGGAAGAAACTAACGTGAGTTTAGTGTAGGTGGCAGATATATTAGGTTGAATTTTAAAATTTGGTAAAATTGCTTTATAACTACTTCTAAACTGAACCCTTTTACAAATCAGTCCTCATTTCAAAATTGAGAGTCTTTTCAGTAATATTTTCAAAAATTAATTTGATTTTCAAAAAGCCATAGACAAAAACATTTTTGATTTACCATGCTACGAAATTTCGAAGGATACTATAGCTAAAATCCTTAAAATAACCCTAAAAGTCCTAGGCCCAATTTTGGGGTGTGACATTTGGAGTCCTTTTGAATGATTTGGGTAGTTCAAAATCAATTTGAGCATATGTTGGGCTTTAAACTAGGATATGACCTGTTTGGTAGATTGATAGTATCAAATTCAGTGGGAATCCACCAAAATGTGAGTTCAGATAGTAAGTATCCGCTAGTGAGTAGTATCTATGAACGTTCATTTTGGAAAATGTTTGTATGAAGAGTAAATTCGTATGAAGAAGGCTCGATAGAAATATTCATTTGAGAAGTATCTTTGTTGTTCTATAAGAAAAAAGATAATAATATATTTTCTGGTAAGATCTGAAGGCAGTCAAGTAGTAAAAAGGAAAGTTGATATGTTAAGTATGGTAGTTTGAGTATACGTGCCAGATCGATATTATGAAAGTGTTCGCCCCAAAACATATATGGCAGGTTAAGTATGGAAATTGCGTACAAGCGTACGCATACATCCGAAATTATAAAAGTACTCGCCAAAGTATTCTATATTAAAGCTCACTAAGTTCTCTTGAACTTACATGTGTTTATTCTTATTTTAGATATTGATGAGTGCGCTAGGAGGGACAAGCCAAGAGTACACCAAGAAAGCGGTGGCACGGGTTATTATGCATACATTGAACTATTTGGAAAAGTGGCTTATAGATAGCATGATTACGTATTAAAGAGTGTTTCTTTAGTAAAATTTTGTGTTATAACAAGTCACGTGATAAGTCTGATGTATTATTTTATTTTTAAATACTTTTATTTGTTCCTTTAATAATGAGACCTTAGATAAAATAATAAGAAAAATATTTTAAGTCAAATGTACATGATGACTATTTTGAAATTTTATCTAAGTGTATTTTGTTGGTAATTGTAACACCCCTAACCCGTATCCGTCGCCGGAATATGGTTACGGAGCATTACTGTAAAAATATATCTCAAATCATTCATTCTCAACATTTCATAATCATTGCAAAATCCAATAAAACACATGCATAGTGTCCCTAGTTCGAGCCCTGAGGCCTTAGAAACGCTTTAGGAACGATTCAGGACTAATACCCATTTAAAACTTCATGGAAAAAGATGGAAAAATTCACACTGCAGGGGTCATACGGCCGTGTGGCTAACACGGCTGAGACACGAGCGTGTGTCTAAGCCATCTTAGCCATATCCGTGCCCGTGTAATTCTCTGACTTGGGCCACACGGGCAAGCCACACACCTGTGTGCTAGGCCGTGTAACTCTCGAAATGCAACCTTTAAAACCCTACAGGGGACACACGACCGTGTGTCTTAGGCTGTGTGGACAAGAAATAGGCCAATTTCAAGTCATTCCTTTCACCCATTTCAAGCTCACACATACAAGACGTTTGTACATATAATTAAGCTTTCAAACATATCAAAGCACTCATATTAAAACCAATTCATTAGGTCATTTATCCTTACAACCAATATGCCATATAGGCACCTCAAATGCAACATACAATTATCTAAACATATATATGATCTTAACATATTCTATTCATCAACAATTAATTCATTTTCCATTTCAAAACTCATCATAAATTGACCACATTTATACTATTACAATTAGTTCATACTTACCTAAAAGCATAACTTCACTTAGACTTATATAAACATACCAAACATGGTCATTCCAAACATACCTAAACATGTGTATGTTTAAGCATACCTTACCATGTCATTGTAACCTATCATTTGAATCATTACTTTCATGCATCTTAAATACACATATACCTAACTTAAATATATATATTTGACCATAACTCATCCATATATATATATTTAGCTTAATTTCATATCAAGTTGTACCATAATTGACCACAAGCCAAATTCACATTCCAAACATACCAAATGGGTCATAATTCAACCAATTATACTTCACTAAATTCCATATCAAATCATGCTCTAAATGATCATTTTGCAAACATGCCAACTCTTACCACTCTAGCCATAAAACCATGCATCAATTTGATCATATAAACACCAACCATTAAGCATCAAACACATAGCCATGACTCAAAAACATCATAATCTACTGATAAAATCGATGGATAGCATGATGGATCTCTGACTAGCTTCCAATCTGATCGAGCTTCCTATAATCTATAAGGTAAATGAAAAATAACTATGTAAGCAATGTATGCTTAAGCTCGTATAAAATTTAAGCATATTATTCCAATTCAATAATAAACTTTATAGAATAAACATAAACCTATGCTGATGCCATAAGATTCATAAATCTATATGATCATCAACTCACAAATGAATAAGTTCATTAATGTCATATATATTTATAATTCATAACATGATATGATTTTTTGGGACGTAATATATAGTCATCAACATTTCTATTTACTTAGTTTCCATTTCATCCCCAATACTTATCATAAGCCTAAACAACATTATTAACTCCCAACTCAGTGTATTTATCCATGATATAAGTAGATTCATCCATAGCATAAGCAGTTTGCTCACATATAAACACATCATTTACCACATTAAACCTTTTATAACATCATAATACATCTCAATTACGTACTTACTGTTTCATTCTCTTTTCTTACCTGTTTCATGTGCATACTACAAGCATAATCATAAACATCAATCATCTCCACAAGCTTGGCATAAGCCTAATCACATCAACAACACATGTTAGTTCCTTTAAACATGATTCATATGAATTTGACATGGATAACCATTATACTTGAGCATGATTCAATTGGATTTATCATCCATCTCAACATAACATATTTTTCATGTAGCTTACCATTTCAAAGTCTTTCATAATATATGTCTTGGTTCATATAGAACATTTACCATATCCTTGTAAATTCATGCCCGTTGAATCGAATAGAATACCTTTTGATACATAGGATAGCTCACATGAAGTGTGCTTTCATAACCATAGTCTGTCAAATCCTTTACATATATGCTCACACGAGATGTGAATAAGTATGCTCACACGAGCTATGACTAAGTATGCTCACATGAGCTGTGAAAATGGGCATGCTCAAATGAGCTGTGGGTTAGAACGTAGCTACACGATGTTGCTTACACGAGTTGTGGAGTATCCAAAACACATGCAAAAACTCAGCCACTAGTATTCAAGTCCAGCACCCGAAACATGTAAACCCTAATGACATGTCATTTGTATCCTATGAATTCCTAAGGTTCAAACGGGGCTTGATAGTCATCAGATGTCATTGAATTTCCATCGTCTCATGACATGATAAATTGCATAATAACATATATATTGATTCAATCACAATAAAAGCACACAATATCATTCAATTTTATCAACATTATACAAAATTCAGTTCATACAAATGGGCCGTGTGTGGTAAGGTTGTCGATTTAAGTTCATATTTTTTATTGGGGATTTTCATGTTTTGGGGTTATAATATCCTATTGTGTGACAATAGTTAAACGTGTGAAATTCTTGATTTAGTTGAGAATTTGGTAATGAGTAATCCTTTGACAATCTAGGTGTTGTTAAAGTTGTTGACAAGGGAAAGTATCATGCTAAATTGGGGGAGGTTTTGGTTATTAGGGCCGGATGCCCTACTATTTTGGCTAAGATTTTAGGAAAAAAAGGTCATTTTCTCTTAATCGATTCTCATTTAGTTTGCTAATTCGTTGAGTGGAATGTCATTTTTAGGTTCTAAAATTATTATTGTTGCATTGGCATCGAAAAATGACCAGGTGTCTGACTCGATCTCGTAAAAACAAGCAATAACACGAAGCCAAAAAATTCACTATTGACGCCACATGGTCGTGTGTCAGACCGTGTAGGCCACACAGGCTAGGTTAAGTAGACCGTGTGGGCCACACGGGTATATGGGTCCATTTTCAGTAAAATTTAGTTAGGGTTGTGTTTTGAAGTACGGTTTGAGATCAGTGATTTTATAGATTTTGTTAAGTGATATGTATGATATCTGTTAAATGAAAACTGTTTATCTGATATGGTTGCATAAATTTTGGAGGTATGTTGCCTTATAAAATTCAGTTCTGATAAGTGAAATTGTGAGCATCGCTAACGTGTTTCTGATTAGCTAAGTATATGTGTTTGTTGATGAGTTATGTTTTGTTTCAATTCTTATAGCATGTGACATTCTGGCTATTTAGATTAAAGTGATTTGTAATTATTGAAATTTGAATTATCTGTTCTGCAAAGCATGAAATCTCATGCCTACCAAATTTTGTTAAATATATGATATTCAACATGCTTACTGTTCTAAATCTGTATTTGCATGCCATGTCACATTGCATGGGGTTGAGATAATATGGTAAGGAGGAAGTTCTGATAGTTTAATGATTTGCACTATATGATGGTTTAACCACATATCTGTTCTAACAGCTAGATTACAATTATAGTGGCTCAACTACACATATCTGTTCTGGCAGTTTGACTGCAATATATTGGCTTGACCACAAAAATAAGATATGGCAATTTAACTGCAACTTTGGTGGCATTGTCCAAAATTATTTTTTGGTGTGTTTTTGAATGGATGAGTTCTGGGGAACTCTAACTTGGTGTGTAGTGGAGTTGGGTAGGGAGTTTTCTGAAAAATCTACATTACATTTGTACATTTTTCGAAAATACTGCATTGACATAACCATGCATGCACAATTTTGCCCATTTGAATTTGATGAAATTCTCTATGATGTTTTCATTTTTTTATTATGTTATTTATGTTTCTATTGGAGTTAAGTTACACATTGAGCTTCTATAGCTCACCTCTTTTCATTTCACCATTTCAGGAAATCGACAGAGTTAGGAATGGGCAGCATTTGGGAACTCGGATTGGTTGCCTCGCATAAGATGGTTTGAATTATTTAATAATTGAAATTTTCTAGACTTTTGATTTCTGGACTAATTTTTAGATTTAATTTTGGTTTCGGTTTTTTGGGTGGTTTTTGTTATTTAGTTAAAGATTTATGCATGATTTCTGTCAGTTAAAATAAACGCTTTATTTTCATAATTAAACGAGCTAAGGATTTTCTGCTGCAAATTTGAAATGATTTTTATGAAGGTTAATAGCAAGAGTTTTAGAACATGCTCAATCGGTAAAATTATACATTTTCACTTATCAAAATCACGGTTTTCAATTTATCAACTCAGAAATTTTAGCTAAAAAACTAAGTATCAAATTAAGCATTTTTTCAGAAAATAAATAAGTTCTAAGTGTGATTTTTCTAAATAACATGTAAGAGTCTTGCCAAAAATACTATTTTCAAATCGCACGATTTCTAAAGCTAGATTTAATATGGGTTTTCAAATGGGAAGCGTAACACCTCTAGATCTGGCCATAACGTTTAGGCCAAGTGTGGGGTGTTACATTAGGTGGAATGAATAGCTCACGAAATAAATTTATAATCCAATAGAGTTTACCACTTGAATAGCTCACGAAATAAATTTATAACACAATTGAATAAAGTAAAAGTTTTTTTCTTACTACACACAGTTTACCACTTCAGTCTAACTATCAATTTGTGAGTGACATGTAGAAGTGGCTAAGGAATTTAATGTTTCTGTCCAAAACAATGGTCTTTGGAATTTCATGTAATCTAACAACTTCTCAAAAGAAAATTGGCAATATGGATTGCAACATCAGCTTTATGACATGGAATGAAGTGTGCCATTTTTTTAAATCTATCTACAATCACGAAAATTGAATATCTTCCTCGCTTCGTCCTTGGAAAATTTAACATGAAATCTATAAACTAGCTTGCTTTCTTGAATGAGGATTACGCTAATACCTACATTAGAAGCATAACACTCAATTTCAAAAATTTTGCCAGATTTTGGTAAAACAATAATAGGAGCATGACAAAGTTTCTCCTTAATTTCATTAAATGCTAATTCTTGTTTATCAATCTAGTTCAAAGACACATTATTTTTAATAAGTTTGATTAATGGTGAAGAAATAGTGAAGAAGTTATGAACAACCATGCAACAAAAATTGTTTAAGCCAAGGAAAGGTCATACCTCAAAAACTATTTTAGGTCTAGGTTATTCTTTAATAGCTTTAACTTTCTCCTCATTTACTTAAATACTTGTAGAAATGATCCCCAAAACAAAAGTCTATCCATCTAGAATATACAATTATCCAAAATAGAACACAATAGTTCATGCCTAAAACATTCAAAATTGATTTAACATACATTGTCATTTAAAAGTCTTACTATAAATCAAGATATCATCGAAGTTTTCAATGAAAAAATTGCCAAGAAAAGGCCTAAGTGTGTGGTTCAAGAGTCTCATAAAAGTGCATTATTAAGCCAAATGGCCTAACTAACCTTTCAAACAAACCATACTTAGTTTTAAATGTAGTTTTTCCATGTATCACCTTGTTTCATTTGAATATGATGGTAGCCACTTTTTAAATCAACTTTGGAAAAATGTACCCTTCGTCCAATTAATCTAACATGTCAGGTAGTCTAGGGATAGGATGTTTATACTTTATTATGATTTTGTTGAGTTGACAGCAGTTAACTGGAAACACAAAAATTTACACATTTTTACATACCCTTTTTAACTTAAAATCATACAGTTTCGATAAAATTCTTATCGAAAAAATAATTAATTTTTACAAAATAATTAAAGTGCACTTACAATATGAACATGTTGAATTTTAATAAATTGTATAATTACTTTTGATGAATTTTGGTTATTTTCGACAGATTTGCACAAAGGGCGAAAAATGGCTCGGTAGACACTGCTAGAAACGCAAAACTGAGAAACAATTTTAAGTATCGAGGTGAACTAAATCTCAGCCTAAGACGGGTCCAAAATTATATGTATTAATTCATAATATAATTAATTTTAATTTATATCCAATTTAATTTGGGTTAATAAATTATTATTAATTAATTATGAAAAAGTGGTCCAGTTGAATTGAACCGAGTGAACTGAACCGAACAAGAAATGGGCAGCCCAAAAACTGTCCCAAGAGCTGACCCAAATCAGCTTATTAGCTTACTCTATAAGCTTGCAAAGAGGCCCTTGAAGACTTGTTCAAGTTGCATTCAAACCCCTCCACAATTGGTGGCTTTATAGATTTACCCCAAGCCTAAATTAGCAAAGTTGAAACTATCAACCTTTCCACATGTGTGGCCGGCCACGGGAGGGCTCCTTGGCTGATAATTTTAGATATTTTTAGCAGCCCTCCTCAGCTATAAAAACCCCCTTAGGTTGGTCATTTTAGAAACACACCTCAAGCATTTACATCTTTCCTCTCTTCTCTCCACTTTCTCTCTTCTTTTTCATTCCAAAACTCCCTTGCTCTCTTGCCAATTTCTCCTTTTGGGAAAGGGGCATTCATCAGATATTTGGAGCAACAATTAAGTGTTCATAGTAGCCTTGGTAGACAAGGACAATGGAGAAGGAAGAACGGAGCAACTAGTCAAGCCACGGAAAAAACACTGGATTTGATTCTTGTTCCCTATCTTTTTAATTTTTGTTGCTGCTATGCTGAACATATCTATGAATATTTATGTTGTTGGAATGGTTAAATTAATCAATTTAGCTTGAATTTAATTCGTGTTAGGTTGATTGCATTTCGTTTGTTAAAATTAATAAAATTGTGTTATGTTGTTATAGGCCTCGGTGAGATGCTTGATTAAGTAAAATCATGACTAAGTTATTCTTGCATTACAATTGTTAGGTAACTAATGAATTAATTATTTAAACGGATTGAAATTGCAATTAATGGACACAGTACTTAATCAGTGCATGTTTAATCATCTAAGGTAGCTGAGGGTTAGATTAGCAATGGTATCTGACAATACATTTGCTTTGCATAACTTGCAAGATTATTGTGATTAAACTACTTCAAGGTATGGATACTTTGTTACCTCACATAGTCTTTTATGTGCTTATTAAATTGAGTTAATTGTTTGAATTGACATAGGGATATGTACAAGAGGTTATTTCAATCTAATAGGTATGTATGTGCAATAACATATTTGCCTATTAAGATTTGTTTAATCGGTTGAATTGACGTAGGGATATAGTCAAGAGATAAATAGATTTTGGTAGGTGAGTTGTTCATAAGTTAGCAAATTATTTAGTTTCCGTGAACTTATTCGTAACAATATAAGCATGAGTTTAATAATTCTAAGTTAAGAAATGTAATTAATCTAACACAATTATGTCATCTTGATTAAAATTGTATTTTGAAATCGTGCATTTGAGATTTATTTATTTAGTTCACTTAGTTTAAAATCTTAGGTTTTTAATCACCCTCTTCAAACAAAATATTTTTCTTCACCAACGTGTTTTAAATAGCATTCAGAAATAATTCTTTTCATAGTCCCAGTGGGTACGATAACTCGATATTTACTTGTCACTTTCTTACTTGTTGCGATTGTGTACACTTGCATATTTTCGTTGTTCCAAGTTTTTGGCACCATTGTTGGGGACTATGTTTTAAAAAATTCATTATTTGTGAAGTTGTTAGTTTTGCATTTTGGTTTATTTTTCTGTTCAAATTTTAACTTAGTTAATTTTTTTTATGATTATTTCAGGTGTTTATGAGTATTGACCAAATCATCGATTTACTCTCTGTAAAATTTGAGATTGAACGAACTTTTCGACAGCGAAGAAGACATGCAAGATAGATAAAGACTGAAGCGATGAACTTCAAAAATCTGAATCAAGGAAACAGAGCAAACCTTGCTCAAAATTTTATCCTTATTGCTGATGATAGGGATAGAGCTTTGAGATAGTATGTCGTGCCAGTATTTCATGATCTTAATCCGGGTATTAGGAGACCCAAAATTGAAGCACAACAGTTCGAGTTGAAGCCAATTATGTTCCAGATGTTTTAGAGAGTAGGCCAATTCAGTGGAATGCCTATCGAAGATCCTCACCTACACCTAAGACTATTTATGGAGGTGAGCGATTCTTTCAAGTTAGTCGGAGTACCCAAAGATGCATTATGATTTAAGCTGTTCCCATATTCACTAAGGGACAGAGCTCGAGCTTGGTTGAACTTATTACTACTAAACTCAATTTCAACATGACAAGAGTTAGCAAAAAAATTCCTTATGAAGTATTTCCCGCCTAGCAAGAATGCTAAGTTGAGGAACGAGATCACTGCTTTCCAACAAATGGATGATGATTCATTGTATGAGGCATGGGAAAGGTACAAAGAATTATTACGGAAGTTCCCTCATCACGGAATCTCACATTGCATACAACTTGAGACATTTTATAATGGTCTCAATGCTCACACAAGGATGGTAGTGGATGCTTCTACTAATGGTGCTCTCCTTTCTAAGTCTTATAATGAGGCTTATGAAATCATTGAGAGGATTGCCAGCAACAATTATCAATGGCCAAATCGAGCAGCGTCAGGAAGACGAGTCGCTAGAATACAAGAAGTAACGCTCTTACTTCACTCGCATCCAAGTATCATCAAATCCTCAATGTTAAAAAATCTTACTACTAATGGGTGTAATAATTTTGCAGGATAGCCATTGAATCAATTTGAAAATGTAGCCTGTGTTTATTGTGGGGAAGGACATTTGTGTATTACATGGGTAACCAGAACCAAAATCGAGGAAGGCAAGGGCTACAATCCAATTTCTATAACCCATCATGGCAAAACCACCCGTATTTTTCCTGGAATAACCAAGGAGCAGGAACCAGTAACAATTATGTCCAACCTAGATCGACCTAGCCACCAATTTTTTCCCAACAAGCTCAGAAACCAACCCAAGCTAAACCATCCAATAGCTTAGAGAATCTAATGAAGGCATACATGGCGAAAAATGATGCCTCTCTAAGGAATTTGGAGAATCAAGTGGGCCAGCTTGCAACTGAACTTAGAAACCAACCACAAGGTGCTTTACCTAGTGATACGGAGAATCTGAGGAATCCAGGGAAGGAGCATTGTAAAGCGTTCTCAAATGAAGTTCAACCGAGTGTTGAAATTCCAGTTTCACCGAAAATTGAATCTGCAAAATCTGACAAGGTAACTTCTGAACCAGCTAATTTTGATTAACTAATAACTCCATTAGATGCAAAATTGCCACAGAAAATTAATCAACCAGTTCCAGTAAAGAAACCTCCACCACCCTACCTTCAAAGAATTCAGAAGCAAAAGCAGGGAATTCAATTCAAGAAGTTCCTAGACGTACTCAAGCAACTTCATATCAACATCCCGTTGGTTGAAGCACTTGAAAAAATTTCGAACTACGTCAAATTCATGAAGGATATCCTGTCTAAAAATGAAGGCTTGGAGAATTTGATACGGTATCCCTAACGAAGGAATGCAGTGCATATCTTTAAGACAAACTACCCCCAAAATTAAAGGATCCTGGATGTTTTACCATACCTTGCAATATTGGAGCAACATATTATAGTAAGGCACTATGTGACTTGGGTGCGTGTATCAACTTGATGGCCATGTTAATATTTAGGAAGTTGGGGATAGGTGAAGTTCAATTAGCAGATCGATCCTTAGCACATCCAAAAGGAAAAATTAAGGACATATTGGTACGTGTAGACAAATTTACCTTTCCTGCTGACTTTGTGATTCTAGACTTTGAAGCAGACAAAAAGGTGCCAATCATCCTAGGAAGACCATTCTTAGCAACCGGAAGGACCCTTATTGATGTGCAGAAGGACGAGCTTACTATCGTGTTCAGGATGATCTGGTAACATTTAATGTTTTTAAGTCTATACGATTTCCTGACACAATTGATGATTATTCTGCAGTGTCCGATTTAGAGGATTTAATCGTGGAGAAGGAACTCAATTATGTTGAGGACCCATTGGAACAAATTTTGACATCAGATCCTCTAAATGGTGAAAAGGAGGATGAATACTTAGCTTTGTTAGAAGCTAATCAAAGGGGATTTAAACCGCAATCCCTCTTTGAATCTTTGGAGTTAGAGAAAAGGGATTATGCCTAACCAAAAGCGTCAATCGAGGAGCCACCTAATTAGAACTGAAGGTACTTCCCTCACATTTGAAATATGTTTATTTAGGTAACTCTTCTACTCTTCCTGTGATTTTTTCAACAGAATTAACTACTAAGCAAGAAGAGAAACTCATCCTGGTGTTGAAATAATTCAAGAAGGCCATCGGATAGAGCCGATATTTGCGAAATTAGTCCATTTGTATGCATGCACAATATTATCTTAGAAGATGGCAAAAAAGGGACGATTGATGGACAACGAAGACTAAACCCCGTCATGAAGGACATTGTCAAGAAAGAAATCATCAAGTGGTTAGATGCATGTATAATTTACCCCATCTTAGATAGTTCATGGGTAAGTCTAGTCTAGTGCGTGCCAAAGAAAGGAGGTATTACGGTCATTGAAAATGAGAATAACGATTTGATACCGACTAGAACGGTTACGAGATGGAAAATTTACATCGATTACCGAAAGCTGAACAAGGCAACTAGGAAAGATTTCTTTCCTTTGCCATTTTTGGACCAGATGCTAGATAGACTCACAGGGCGAGACTATTACTATTTTCTCAATGGATACTCGAGGTATAATCAGATTAGAATAGCACCGAAAGATCAGCACAAGATAACATTCCCCTACCCGTATAGTACATTTGCATTTAGGTGCATGCCATTTGGTTTATGTAATGCACCTGCTACATTTCAAAGATGCATGATGTCTATTTTTACTAACATGGTTGAGAAATATTTGGAAGTTTTTATGGATGATATTTTAGTATTCGGGGATACATATGATGATTGCCTAGCCAATCAAGCCAAGGTACTAAGGCGATGCGAAGAAACAAAACTTGTGCTTAACTGGGAAAAGTGCCATTTCATGGTACGAGAATGTATTGTTCTAGGGCATCGGATAACAAGACATAGAATCGAGGTAGATAAAGCAAAGGTAGATGTTATTGAGAAACTCCCACCTCCAATATCTGTAAAGAGTGTTAGGAGCTTTTTGGGCCACACCGGTTTCTATCGAAGATTCATCAAGGACTTCTCCAAAGTTGCAAAACCCTTATGCAAATTATTGGAGAAGGACACGGTGTTTAAATTTGATTAGGAGTGCTTAAGAGCTTTCAACGATTTGAAGAGTTGGTTAGTCTTGACACCTATAATTGTCACACCAGACTGGGATTTGCCATTTGAATTGATGTGTGACGCAAGTGACTTCACGATCAGAGCTGTCATGGGTCAGTGAAAGAACAAAGTTTTTCATCCCATCTACTATGAGAGTCGGACTCTGGCAAGAGCTCAGCTAAATTACAGGGTAACAGAAAAAGAGTTATTTGCTATTGTGTTTGCTTTTGACAAGTTTCAATCTTATCTTGTAGGTACCAAAGTGACTGTTTATACGAACCACTCAGCAATTAAGTATTTACTTGCCAAGAAAGACGCTAAGCCGAGACTGATTTGATGGGTACTTCTTCTTTAAGAGTTTGATCTAGAAATTCAAGATCAAAAGGGAGTGGAAAACCAAGTAGCAGACCACTTGTCCAAATTGGAGCTGCAAGAAGGGAACTCTCCTCTTATACCAATTCGAGAGACGTTTCTAGATGAACACATACTGAAGGTAAATCATGTCCATAATACCCCTTGGTTTGCTGATATTGCTAACTTTTTTGCTTGTGGTTTGATGCCGATTGATAAGACGTATCATCAAAAGAAAAAGTTTCTTCATGATATGAAGTACTATTTCTAGGAAGAACTGTATTTGTTTAAAAAATCTGTAGATCAAATGATTAGGAGATGCGTGGAAAAAAATGAAGTAGATAAGATTTTATACCATTGTCACTCAGCTCCAAGTTGGGGACACTTTGGAGGTACACATACTGCAACCAAGGTATTGCAAGCCGGATTCTTTCAGCCAACATTATTGATACATATGTTTACGTAAAGTGTTGTGATTGATGTCAAAGGGTCGAAAATGTCACCATCAGAAATGAGATGCCTCGAACAAACATTATTGAGGTAGAATTATTTGATGTTTGGTGTATTTTTTTATCAGTCCTTTCCCTCCGTCTTTAGTCACAAGTACATATTAGTAGCAATAGACTATGTGTCTAAGTGGGTTGAGGCAGAGGCATATCCGACAAGCGATGCAAAGGTTGTAATAAAGTTTTTACAGAAACATGTATTCACAAGGTTTGGATCCCCAAGAGCCATCATCAATGATGAAGGGTCCCATTTTTTGAACAAGTGGTTGAAATGGTTATTAGATAAACATGGAGTGAAACACAAGGTCACTACAGCTTACCATCTACAGACGAATGGGCAAGCTGAACTGGCAAACAAGGAGATCAAAGACATACTTGAGAAGGTAGTTTGCTCGAACTAACGAGATTGGTCCAAACGACTAGATGATGCTTTATGGGCTTACAGGGCAGCATACAAGACAGCTTTAGGGATGTCACACTATAGGTTAGTCTTTGGGAAAGCCTGCCATCTACCGTTGGAGTTAGAACACAAAGCTTACTGGGCTCTCCAATGACTCAACTTGGATCTTAAAAGTGCCAAAGAGAAACGGATGCTTCAACTTAATGAGTTAGAAGAATTCCGAAAGTCTTCATACGAGAATGCCAAATTACTTAAGGAGAGACTCAAGAAATGATATGACAAGCACATTCGAGTTCGAGAATTTGAAGCAGGTCAGCAAGTCTTGTTATTCAATTCTAGATTAAGGTTCTTTCTAGGTAAGTTAAAATCACGTTGGTCCAGTCCATTTATGATTCATCGAGTCTATCCATATGTAGTTGTTAAACTTCAAGGTAATGGAGGTAATTTTCGAGTTAATGCTCAACGCTTAAAACATTACTGGGGAGATAAAATTGAACGAAATCAAATCTCGTTCATTTTATCAGATATTTAATTTTTCTTGTTCTTCTGTTTGAATAAATGATTTAGGGTATATTTTCGGGATTAGTATGTCTAGGAGATTGGAACTTAAGCGGGACCGCTTGTGACCTCTCCAATATTTCCTGGGAATTGATTTTAACATAATTTTCCAAGAAATTATTCCCTAAATGACAACATAAATTTTTAGTTTTTCAAATAAAAGGGTCAATTTTGATCCAAGTTTTATGTTGCAACTCAATTTTGAATTTTCATTAAGTCTGGGAACTTAATTGAATTATTTTTAAAAATCTGGTTGCTCTTTTTGTAAATATTTTCAAAAGCATCTAGAATAAATGCTTTTAGTTCAATAAAAAAGAAAAAAGAAAAGATGATAATTATTAATATATAATTATATCCATTGTAATATATATTAATTATTATCACTTTATTTAGAGTTAGGATTAGTTTTAATTTAATCATACTTTATTCGATAAGTTTTTATCTTAATAAATTAATAAAAATAATAATTTAGTATGCATTATATTAATTATTAATTGTTATTTACTTTGAGTAGAATTAGAACTTAGAATTTTTAAGAATTCTACTCTAGCTCTTACTCCTTTCACTATAAATTCCACCCATCTATTCTTATTTTTTTTCATTCATACACCATTCCCTCCAAAAACACCAAAACCCTTAAGTGTCGAAACCTCTTAACAATTCCATAGCCACAACATCTCCTTGCTGATCGGCCAGCAGCACCTCGCGCGCGCCCACACCGAGCCTGCTCAATGATCTGCACGCTGCTCACATCCATCCCATGCTGTGCCCTGCTGCCTTGCATACCCAAGCGTCACACCACCCTTTCACCTATCCTTAGCCAAAAACCCCTCAACCTATTTTAATTTGCCATCTTTTGATTCAAAATTATTTTTCTTAAGAGCTCTTAATTTTAAAAAAAATGGTAATAAGACCAATTTTTCTCCTAAATTTTAATTTAATTATCTAAATTTTCAATTTACTGAGTTATTAATATTTTATATTAATTTAATGTTTTAGAAAATAATTGTTACCATCTTATGATCAAGTTAATCATGCTTCGCAAGAGAACTCGTGCATCTGCCCAAATTGACGAATCACAAAACAAGTTCCACTGTGAAGAAGCCAAAGCAAGATACAAGAGTATCTTCAAGAATCAATAGATGCATCTAGGGAAAGGTTTCACGTTGAAAGAAAGCAACTATATTGGTTTTATGGTGCGTATTCGTTAGGTTGCTGAAACTCTCAATTGGGAGTTAGTACGCGAATTCTATGTGAATTTAACCTCAAGCGAGTTGACGGAAATTCCAGTTCGCAGAATCAAGGTACCAATAACTTGAAACGCTATTAATGAGTTCTTTGAATTGCCTGATTTTGAAAACGACGAATATTCCTCCTTGATGAGCAATATAGAGTCTGAAAATTTGCAAGAAATTATCAAGGAACTTAAAATTTCAGGTTCTAAGTGGACTATTTCAAAGCAAGGAATCCACACTTGTCGAAGAGAATATTTGACACCACTCGCAAAGGTATGGTTCTACTTCATTTGATTCAGCCTTATGCCTAGCTCACATGGGACTACAATCTCATTAGAGCGAATGGTCTTATTATACTCGATTTTAACTGGGAAGACCATTGATGTGGGAAAAAATCATCCTAAGGGAAATGCAAAATTGTGCTGTTAGACGTTCACGTTTTGGCCCAGCTTACTTTCCTTTTATGATAACAATTCTCTGCTTGAAAGCTAAAATTCTTACAAACGTAAAGAAGACAAGCTACAGCCAGGGCACAATCATAGATTGGGACGTCTATCGAATAGCTGGAGACTCTGTTCTACAGCAATGAGTTGAAGAATGTGAGGATCCCAAAAAACAAGAAGAAGAAGATCCCACAGAGATCGAGCCAGTGCAATCGGCTGAAGTCCCTGATAAGGTGGAACCAATGGAACCAAAAGCTAAACCTGATATCGAGACTTCAATGTTCAGAGCTCAACTGCCTCACCTAGATCTTCGAGATGAGCTGTCAAAGTTAATGGACATAATGCAACATATGCAGTGGCAGCAACAAAGCTTACTAGAAATACTCAAAAATAAGGGATGACTCGATGAGAAGTGCTCTTACGAAAATTTACAATAACCCTTTTTTTTTGTGCCTGAGTTTTCAGATTACATATTTGAACCATGGAGCCCATTATCGAAAAAGAAGCGAAGTGATTCATGCAAAGACAATAATGATGGAGTAAAAGTTGATTTGAATTCAGAAGGATCTACAAATAAATAAAGTGGGGATCTCGACTTTATTTTATTTATGTTCTTAGTTTATTTTAGGATAAAGTTAATTAGGAATGTTTGCATAACAAAATAAGAGATGGAAATCATTAATAAAATTGAACAAGTCGCAAAGTATAAAGTGTGGCAATAGATATATACATGTCTAGGATTGTATTTAGAAAGAGCTTGGTACTTAAGCAGTCAAATTGACTCACCTCCTCTTTTCTAAAATCCTACCTGGTGTATAGTATCTATTCACTTTAAACAATGAGAAAATTTTTCATTTTAAGTAGGGGGACCAAAAAATTGAAATTATTTCCACTCAGAATAAATAGTTCTTTTAATTATGATTAGGATATATTTTGTTCAATAATTTGAAATTTTGTTAAGTCTGCTAAACTTCAGTATAAATAAAATTCTATTATTTCAATCAATTGTTATGTTAGCTGAATAATGATATAAATGTATTTTTAATAAAGCATGCAAATTGTACCATAAAATTTTTAGTTTCTTAAGAAAGGTAGGCATGCATGAAAGTTTAAGTCTCTAGAATTGACTTGGTAGTTTCTTGAGGCGAAATCCTAGGAAGAATGGAATGTTGAAAATGATTTAGGCAACTCTTGTTTGGGCCGTTTGAGTCTTTCAAGCTAACCTTGATGAAATTTTATGCTTTGAAACCCAACTTTGAGACTATATGGCCTAATTTTATTTGAACCCTTGCAATATTTAGCCATCACTTCTCTCTTAATTATCTTTAAATTGTCCCAAGAACTAGACTCAGTACTATTCAGAATATTCTTTGAAAATAAGTTTGGGGAAGTTGAAAGAAGTACCAAATGCTCTAAAAATTGTAGTACATACAGTAAAATGGTCAAAAAAAAAGAACACATGTACTTGAAAGAAAATAGATGTACAAAGGAGCATGTGAAAGCAAAGTAAGTTGGTGTATTGAGAGAAATTATTCCAAAGGTCCGATTGAAGCTGAGTCTAGGGTTTAAAAGCCTAAATTTATCTATCTTTTACCTACCTCTAGCCTAGCTACGTTACAACCTTTTTAAAGATCTGATTGAAGCTGAGTCTAGGGTTTAAAAGCCTAAATTTATCTATCTTTTACCTACCTCTAGCCTAGCTACGTTACAACCTTTTTAAAGACCTATTGATTCAAGTTTTCTATGCTACCTACATTAGTGGAGAGAAATTTCTATGTTCAACATATGAAGGCATAAGTTAAACTTAATGATTGCAGCTTAATCTTGAATGAGGAAATAAAATCAAATTGGTAAGGGTTAACATGTCTTGTTAAGGAAGCATTTAGTCTAATTGTGCTATCATAATAGTTGTTGAGATTAATTTGAACGATATTAAATTTCTTGTTTTTGAGCATAAGTATATTAAATTCATAATTCTGGGAAGAATGTTACTGCGAAGGAATTTTTTAAAGGTATTTTCTGAGTAATTCTTTTTAATTTGTGCATTACTCGGGACGAGTAATGAATTAAGTTTGGGGGTGTGGAAACATGAAAATTTACACATTTTTAATACCCTTTTTAACTTAAAATCATACAGTTTCGATAAAATTCTTGTCAAAAAATTAATTTTTAAAAATAATTAAAGTTCAATTAAAATATGAATATTTTGAATTTTAGTTAATTTTATAATTAATTTTGATTAATTTTGGTTATTTTTGACAGATTTGCATAAAGGGTGAAAAATGGCTCAGCAGACACTACTAGAAGTGCAAAACCGAGAAGCAATTTGAAGTATTGAGGCAAACTATATTTCAGCCTAAGATAGTCCAAAATTATATGTATTAATTCATAAAAAATTAATTTTAATTTATATCCAATTTAATTTGGGTTAATAAATTATTATTAATTAATTATGAAAAAGTGGTCTAGTTGAACTGAACCGAGTGAACCGAACCGACCAAGAAATGGATAGCTTAAAAACCGTCCCAAAAGCTTACTCAAATCAGCTTATTAACTGATTATTT
The DNA here is from genome assembly GCF_025698545.1 of Gossypium raimondii. NCBI lineage: Eukaryota > Viridiplantae > Streptophyta > Magnoliopsida > Malvales > Malvaceae > Gossypium > Gossypium raimondii. Next base: position 20,794,596 of record NC_068573.1, on the reverse strand, counting down.
AAGCTTGCTAAGAGGCCCTTAAAGACTTGTTGAAGTTTCATTCAAACCCCTCTACAATTGGTAGCTTTAAAGATTTGCCCCAAGCCTAAATTAGCAAAGTTGAAACTATCAATCTTGCCACATGTGTGGCCGGCCAAGGGAGGGCTCTTTGTCTGATAATTTTAGCTATTTTTTGCAGCCCTTATTAGCTATAAAAACCCCCTTAGGCTTGTCATTTAGAAACACACCTCAAGCATTCATATCTTTCCTCTCTTCTCTCCACTTTCTCTCTTCTTTTCCATTCCAAAATTCCCTTGCTCTCTTGCCGATTTCTCCTCTTGGGAAAGGGGCATTCATCAGCTATTTGGAGAAGAAATTAAGTGTTCATAGCAGCCTTGGTCGACGAGGACAACGGAGAAGGAAGAACGAAGCATCTAGTCAAGCCACGGAAAAACACCGGATTTGATTCTTGTTCCTTATCTTTTTAATTTTTGTTGTTGCTATGCTGAACATATCTATGAATATTTATGTTGTTGGAATGGTTAATTTAATCAATTTAGCTTGAATTTAGTTCGTGTTAAGTTTATTGCATTTTGTTTGTTAAAATTGTTAAAATTGTGTTATGTTGTTATAGGCCTCAGTAAGATGCTTGATTAAGTAAAATCATGACTAAGTTATTCTTGCATTACAATTGTTAGGTAACTAATGAATTAATTATTTAAATGGATTGAAATTGTAATTAATGGACACAGTACTTAATCAGTGCATGTTTAATCATCTAAGGTAGTTGAGGGTTAGATTAGCAACGGTATCTGACGATACATTTGCCTTGCATAACTTGCAAGATTATTGTGATTAAACTATTTCAAGGTAAGGATACTTTGTTACCTCACATAGTCTTTTATGTGCTTATTAAATCGAGATAATTGTTTGAATTGAAATAGGGATATGTACAAGAGATTATTTCGATCTAACAAGTATGTATGTGCAATAACATATTTGCCTATTAAGATTTGTTTAATCGGTTGAATTGACATAGGGATATAGTCAAGAAATAAATGGATTTTGGTAGGTGAGTGTGTTCATAAATTAGAAAATTACCGAGTTTCCATGAGCTTATTCATCACAATATAAACATGAGTTTAATAATTCTAAGTTAAGAAATGTAATTAATCTAACACGTTATGTCAAACACAATTATGTCATCTTGATTAAAATTGTATTTTGAAATCATGCATTTGAGATTTATTTATTTAGTTCATTTAGTTTAAAATCTCATTTTTAATCACCCTCTTCAAACAAAATATTTTTCTTCACCAATGTGTTTTAAATAGCATTCATAAATAATTCTTTTCACAGTTCCTGTGGGTACGATAACTAGACATTTACTTGTCACTTTTTACTTGTTGGGATTGTGTACATTTGCACATTTTCGTCATTCCATTAACACATAAGTGCCAAGAACCATCTTTCTTTGGAAATAAAAGCATTGAAACAACACAAGGAGACAAAATTTTATGATTCAATCCCTATTCCAATAATTCTTCAACTTGCATTTGCAATTCCTTAGTTTCCCTGGCATTGATTTAGTAAGCTAGCCTACTTGGGATGCTAAAATCTAGGATAACACCTCTAAATTTACAAAACAAACTTACTTTCTCATCAAGAGGAGTGCGCGAATTTAGTTACCAAGAATGGGCCTTTAATAAGGGTTTTGGAACTTTAGGTCTATTTACTTTTGGACTTCTGAATGGACTTTACCTCATTTCCTTACCCATTTCTTTAGCAATCTTGATTTGATCATTGTAAACTTCTCAAGGATGGAGTGGCTCTAAAGTGAACTTTTTACCTTAAAAACAAACGAATATTGGCTGAGGTAGCCATCATGATGCACATGATGATAAAATTTCCATGGGTTGGCCAAGTAACATGTGTCTAGCTCGCATTAGAATAACATTACATAAAAACTTATTAGAGTATCTACCAATTGAAAAATGAATTAAACCATTGCAAGTGGTACGGCTGTCCGCTTCCACCACCAGCGTGCGAACACCAGGGCGGAGAATCAACAGTAAACAATCGAATATAATGTGGTATCTGCAAATGCAATAGGTCAGTTGTAATATTTGTAATGTTTAATGGAACACCAGAGTATTCTAAGGACTGAACCCAAAAGAGTCAACGATTAAGTGATCCCTAAATAATTAACATGCAATTATAGGAGTCTATCTAACTACTCACTAAGAATTATATTACGATAGGCCATAATTAAGGTTAATTGTTCTAATTAATTACTTAAAACAAAAAAATGACTATATTGGAAAACACATAAAACTATGAAATTAAAAAATTCAATAACAAGAAACAATTGGTTGATTTTCATGTTGTTAATTAACCTTCAAATTATGGATCTAAATCGCTAATACTCCTAAATTGGCTCAATTTCATCTCTCGGACCCAATTTTACCAAATTAGACAAATTAGTCCGATTTATCTCTTAACCTCACCAAACTAATCTGGGACGATAGAATTGGTACCTGATAAGATCTCCTCTCGATCTCACTTATCAAGATTTTCTTTTAGGGCTGTCAATCCTAAGTTTTCAGTTCTATTCAATTTAGTCTAGATTTTTTGATTTAGTCCTTGAACCTAAAAATCAACTAACCAACATTTCCATCAACCAACCACCTAGGAGTTCGCTTCTTATGCCCATTTTTTGAACACACAATCATCAAACATTCAAGGAAAAAGGGCATTAACATGAACTAAAAGAAAGCTGATAAAAACTCAGCTTTCTAGCAAAACCTTGAAAAACCCAACAATCGTAAAAAGCAAATTAGATAAAAACACCAAAGATAAGATTTTTAACATGTAAAATAAAAATAAGGTAAATGAGATTAAGCTAAAGGATTGAGGTGTAAATACAAGGAAAGTGAAAGCATTAGAAAGAAAATTAGTACCAACTACAGTAAACTCAACTAAATACTAAACCCTAAGCTAAAAAATGATAAAAGTTGAATATGTGAAAAGTGTCTATTTTCCCAGCCAAAAGGGGGCTTTTGATTTGATTACAATCCAAATTTCATGCCCAAAATTCCCCTTAGCGTTTACTTCTTATTGGTGTTGAAGTTGGACAAGGACTACCCTTGCAACCATTTTTTATTCCCACTCATCAGAGGTATCACGATACCCATGGTCTGGTATCTGGATACCTTCGTCAGTCTTGAAATGGGGGGTCCTTCGGTGTCCGGGTATCATGAGACCACTGTAGATGACCTCAATCCTCTTCGTTTCAACACTATTAGGGATATCACGACTTTCATGCTTCGATATCGCGATACCCCTTTCTAGATGATGTTTTCTTTCACGTTCAAGCCACAGTTAACTCCCTACAATACTCAATCAACCGTTAAGTCCGCTATGGCGCATTTGGCCAACTTGGGTCTAAAAAATAGCGTAAAACACACTAAATCACTAATTGAATCAAAAGCTAAAACTAGGTTAAAACATGTAAAAGACATTCAAATTGCTCAAGATAAGCTAATTAAAATAATGGAGAGCCTAATTGATTTAATTAATAAGGACCTCTTTTTGTGAATGAACATATCAATCTCGTCTTGACTTAGAACATTTCAACATGTACATTGTGAGCTACTTCTCACTGAAATTGAATCCACCCCATTGCTCTTTTTAAGGAATCATCAATACTGAATCTCAAACTCAATTTCTTTAGAACTCTCCACCTCCGTTTGAATATACCTATGTTGGAGCACCTCCATGATCGGTTCCTGTCATGGGGTTTCTTCTAAATTTTTGACAAGTATGGTGACTCCTCCACACTCACGTCACTAGAATCAGAGATTTCATCAATCATACCAAATACTTCACTCAATTTTCCTCTCTCCATTTCTTGTTGAGAATCAAACTTCAAGTCTTCTTACTCAACAATTATATAGGGACCTCCTCCTCAACTTCGATATTATCCAGCTCTACACACTCGTCCACTAGAACATTTTTCCTAGCATGACGTCGGATGACTTCTAACACTAAGTCCAACTGATTTTATATGATTTTCATGGTTTAATGGTGTAAGACCTCTAACCCGTATCCGTCACTGGATTAGGGTTACGAGGCATTACCAAACAAAACATAGTTCGACACAGTCATTTATTTCATTTCATGCACAAAGTTATATCCATTTCTTTACAAAATTTTTTGAAACTCAATTAACGACAATTCTCCTATTCACATAAACCTAATTCGCATATTAGATTCTCATAGCCAACCAAAAATCAATCATGCTTTACTAATTAAATCATATTTTCAAATCTTGCTTCGAAATTCAACCCTTTCATTACCATTTACCTAATCAAATTTCTGAACCATGCTATCATACTTCAATAATACATTACTTGTGCTTCATAAATCCATTGTTCGAACCTTATTACCATCAAATTCATGTCATTCGAATACTTAAAATATATTCAAACATATATCATTACATTTCATATATTTGAACATATGCCAAAACATCCATTTGCATACATTTATTTCATTAACAAATTACTAATAATACCATTTTATAAACCTATGCACATTTGCACACCAAGCCATACTAACCCATCTCACACGGTTTAATATTCATTCTCATATAAGACAATAGTTAACATTACAACATGGAAAAATATACTTTCGATACTACCAATTTATGCACAATTCACCATAATAACAATAGCCATTTCTAAGCACAATTGCCAAATCAAAACATATCAAATTCATATGCTAAGCATCATACCAAAATTACATATACACAACGAATTCATTTCTCACCCATTCGGTTATCAAATTAACCACAGAAGTCATACCAATATAACAATTAAATCTCACAATTTTTATAACATCTCATGACCAAATAATACTAGTAATAAGACACTTTATAATCATCCTTATGACCACAGATATTTCACAAAACATGATCGTCATTCACCATTAATTACGTACCAAAATGACCAATTCACAAGCAATGACATAATCATCTCATAGCTTATAGGAACATGTACCACAAATCAAAAACACATCCATCAACTACCTTATCATCACACAAACCAAATTGCCACCATCCATCACACAAAATATACCATAACATACTTCCCAAATTGAGCTAATTACATAGCCGATTATAAATCATCATTAACTTCACTTTCAACCCATTTCACATGGCTACATATATACAAATCAAAAGAACCATATCGAAACTAGCCTATACATGTCATGTGTCGAAAGTACAAACTTTTAAAGTACCGATATAGCGATCGATAGTGTGACGATGTTCTTGGATGATACCCGAACTCGAGCTAGCTTTTTATATCTATAAAACAAAAAAAAATGCACAAAGTAAGCTTTGAAAGCTTACTAAGTCATAAGCAAATAATTTATCACGAGAAAATATATAATTTAATTCAAAATAGGCCAAAATTTAGCTAATCTCATACATATATACAATCATTTTTCTCATATAATCCAAATTACCACATTAAGTAACTTCACTTACCTTATTTTTCAATGAACATATAAACCTTAAACGTACCTGAGTCATTTAGCTCAAATTCACATTCAGACTCGTTTTGACATTTCCCGTTGAACCATTCGAAATCGTTAAGGATACTCGGAAACACATATATCACATACAATGCCATATCTCAGATATGGTCTTACATGTTATCACGCATCGATGCCTCTGTCCCAGGCAGGGTCTTACACGAATCATATACGCTGCCAATGTCTCAGACATGGTCTTACAAAAAATCATACCTCGAAAATCCTAATGTCATGACGTATGTGTCCTATACTATTCCTATGGTTCGTATGGGTCTTTCGGATGTATTAATTCAATCAATTCAAGCTCGAATTAGGTCATCCTATGCTCAGATCAATTCGACAATATATATATCAATACATACAATTCAATTCGGCCACATCTAATATATATACATTTGAATTTAAAAGCATTTAATTACTTATGAACTTACCTCATACAGAAACGAACGGATCGGAACGACTATTCAACAACTTTCGACTTTCCCCGATCTAACTCCGATTTCTTTCTTTCTTAATCTAAATCAATTCAAATTTAACTTATTTAATCACATATCCATTTAATTTCATCCAAAAACACATAAATGGGCATTTTCCACATTAGCCCTTAAAAGTTCACATTTTCTTAATTTAGTCCCTATTTCAAAAATAACACAAAATACACAAAATTTCATCATGCTCATGTTAGGCCGAATTTTCCCTAGGTCCCTAGCAGCCCATTAATTCCATTTATTTCACATTTTGACCCCTCAATTTACAAATTTCATAATTTAATCCTTAATAAGCATTTTTATCAAAAACCGCTTAATAAAATATGATAATCCATGAACATATTTTTATTTTTCATCATCAAACAACAAAATTCTTGAATATTCATCAATGGAATTTCACAAAATCATCATGAAATTCAAAAATTAAAGCATGGGCTAGCTAGAATACGAAGCAACGATCTAAAAAACATAAAAATTATCGAAAATCGAGCAAAGAACATACCCGAAGCAAGCGTCAAGAGTGCCGTATATTTAAAGCTCAAGAACCCTTTTCTCTTTTCTAATTTTCAGTGAGAAGATGATGAATAATGACTTTCAGTTCTTTTGTTTTAATTTTATTAACTTATATTTCTAATTTACAAAATTAACCTTGGTTAAAACATTATAAAATCACATATATTAAGTCCATTACAGTCCACGAACCTTAATAGTGGCCTAATCTCATTTTAAGGACTTTACAATTAATAAACCATAGCAAATAAGTACTTTAACAAATAGAAAGCCACTTTTGCATTTTACACGATTAAGTCATTTTTATCAAATTAAGCACACAAACGGTAAAATTAATTCACGAAATTTTCACACATATCAAATAACATACTATAAATACCAAAAAATAATATTAAAATAATTTTACGACCTTAGATTTGTGGTTCCAAAACCACTGTTTCGATTTAGCTAAAATCGGGATGTTATAACTCTCCCCCCTTAGGGATTTTCGTCCCCGAAAATCTTACCAGTGAATAGGTTTGGATATTGCTCTCTCATAGCATCCTCGGACTCCCACGTAGCTCCTTCAACACCATGTCGATGCCATAAGACTTTCACTAATGAAATTTTCTTATTTCTCAGTTCTTTAACCTCGCGATTTAAAACTCGGATTAGTTCTTCTTCATATGTCAATTAGACTGAATCTCAATCTCAGATAGGGAAATCAGATGTGAGGGATAAGATCGATATTTTCGAAGGATCGATACATGAAATACATTATGAATCTTTTCTAATCTAGGTGGCAACAATAATCTATAAGCAACCGGCCTGATTTTCTCGATAATTTCATACGGCCCGATGAATCTCGAACTTAACTTGCCTTTTCTGCCAAATCTAAGTATCTTTTTCCACAGAAATACTTTCAAAAATACTCGATCCCCAATCTAAAAATCAATATCTTTTCGTTTCAAGTCTGCATATGATTTCTGATGATCTGACGCTACTTTCAAACTATCACGAATCACTTTCACTTTTTGTTTAGTTTCTTTAACAAAATCGACCCCATGAATCTTATTCTCACTTAGCTCAGTCCAATACACAGGTGTTCGGCATTTACGACCGTACAAAGATTCGTAAGGTTCCATTTTTATACTCGATTGGTAGCTGTTATGATACGCAAATTCAATCAATGGCAAATAGTTTTCCCATGTACCTTCAAACTCAAGAATGCTACATCGTAACATATCCTCAAGTTTTTGAATAACTCGTTCGGATTGTCCATCCGTCTGTGGGTGAAAAACGGTACTGAAGTGTAGCTTTGTACCTACTGGATCTTGCAGTTTCTTCTAATGTACCTCGTGTAATCTCGGATCTCTATCTGAAATAATAGAAATAGGTACTTCGTGTAATCTCACAACCTCAGAAATGTACAACTCAGCTAATTTATCAAGTGAATAGTCCGTTCGTACTGGAATGAAATGAACTGATTTCGTCAATATGTCAACTATAACCCATATCGCATCTTTCTTTCTCAGAGATAGAGGCAATCCTGACACAAAATCCATAGTCATTCTATCCCATTTTCACTTGGGAATCATAATCGGCTGCAATAAACTAGACGGTACTTGATGCTCAGCTTTAACTTGCTGACAGATCAAACATTTAAAAACGAACTCTAAGATGTCACATTTCATACCAGACCACCAGTAAAGCTGTTTCAGATCGTTATACATTTTCATGTTTCCCGGATGAACAAGCAAACGACTACTATGAGCTTCATTTAAAATCATCTGAATCAACTCTGAATTTCTTAGTACACATATTCGGCCTCTGAATCTTAAACAATCATTAGCATCAACTCAAAACTCTGAATCAAAATTCAAATCACATCTTAAACAATCATTAGCATCAACTCAAAACTCTAAATCAGAATTCAAATCACATTGAGTCTGTTTTGCTAACAATTCATTATCAACTTTCTGAGCTTCGCAAATCTGTTGCATAAATAACAGTCTTGCTTTCAACTCAGTTACAATCACACCATCATCAGATAAGGTTAAATGAGTGTTCAACATGATGGATTACATTATGCTTATAATAAATTTTATATAAATGAAATGGTAAGTTATGTTTCATGTTTTGCAAACTTACTAAGCATTATGTGCTTAAGTAATTTTCTTTTCTATGTTTTATAGATAATCGGAAGCTCGACCGATTTGGAAGCTCGTCGAAGATCCCTCATACTACCTAGTATAAATATCAGTATTTTTTTTAAGTTTTTGCCAAGGTTATAATGGCATGTATAGGTTGACTTGTGCCGGTATTTGGTTGAATGTTAGTTGATGATTTTCGCATGTATTAGTTGTTTGGATTTGGTACCTTTTGATGTTTGCCAAATTATGTCATTTTTGGGTACTTATGATGCATCAATGGTATGGCTCAAATGGTATGTTTATGATGAAGTGTTTATTTTTATATTTATGGCATGATTTGTTAGAACTTGAATTATGTTTGATGATGGAAATGTGATCAAATGAATGCATGTTTAGATAAGTTTAAATGTTTGTATTTGAGATGCCTTGATTGGCATATTGGTTGATTGATTTGGGACCATTGAAATGGTCATTATATGTATGTTTTGGTAAGGTTTTGATGCTTTTATAGTGTGTACTAAAGGTTTTTAGGTGGGTGCATGAGTTGATGTTGGAAATGACTTGATTTTTGGAAAATTCATGTCCATACGGCCTAAGACACGGGCGTGTGACTCAGTCATGTATGCCACACCGCCTGGTGACATGGCCGTGTGTACCCTGTTGGTTTTATTGTATACAAGTTAGGATGTTACACAGCCTAGCACATGGCCGTGTAGGGCTATTTCGAGAGTTACACGACCTGGCACACGGGCGGGTGACCCTAATCAGAAAGTTACGGGCTGGGACACGCTTGTGTGTCCCTATTTCGATTCTTACACAGCCTGAGACACGGGTGTGTGCCTCAACCGTGTGAGGCACACGGTCGTGTGACCCCTACAGTCAAATTTTTATAACTTTTTCTTGAACTTCGAGGTATTTCTAGGACTTTGAGGGCTCGATTAAGGGACGATAAGTATTTGAATGAATGTATTTTAATCTTTTTACAGTGATGTATGAAATATATCATTTAATGTTTTGTTCATTCGGTAATGCTCTGTAACCCTAATCTGATGACGGATACGGGTTAGGGGTGTTACAGTTAGTGGTAGTAGAGTTACATTTTAGTCGATGCTCAGACTGAACATAGCATGTATGAGTCTAGAAATACATGTCATTATATAACCTACTATAGCATGATAACTCCTAACTCAGATTGAACTATGTTCTCATATAGATAAAATGTCATCCAATCGAGTTGATTCCGATGAAGTTGAAAGTAACAGACAAACCTCCGTTCACGGGGCACTGTCTAGTGGAAATAGGCTCAAATTTGAGGGTTGGAGAGGAGAGGCTAAGGAATCCTTCTTCCAGATGATGTCTGAATGGTTATTAGACTCCACCCCCACCTGTACCATAATCGGTCCCTGAATTTCCTTAGAGTTTGGAACCAGTACGAGCGAGCAAGCCTCTAGTTGATAAAATCTATAAGTATGGGGCTGAAGAGTTTCGAGGTATAGCCGAAGATGATCCTGAAAAAGCTGAATTCTGGTTCGAAAACACCGTTAGGGTTTTTGATGAATTGTCATGTACACTGACGGAATGCTTGAAATGTGTTGTATCATTGTTGAAAGATTTGGCTTATCAGTTGTGGAACACCTTATTTGCGGCTTGTGTTGAGAGATCGGGTATCTGAATATGAGAGAGAATTTGTTTGACTCAGTAAGTATGCCTGAGAATGTATACTGACAGAGGTTACTATGTGTACTCAATTTGAAGACAGGTTAAATGAAGATATCAAGCTGTTAGTCGAGATTCTTAAGTTAAAGAATTTTTAGTTCTAGTTGACAGAGAGCATAAGGCAGTGGGACTTAGCAAAGCAAAGAGACAATTTGATTCTGAGGCTTGTGACTCGTGAATAAAGCCTATGGAAAAGTCATACTCATCGCTATTGAAGAAGTCGAAAGAATATCATGGTCGTTTGTCAGCTTCAGTCGGATATTCTGGGAAAGATAAAGGAAAAAAACATTCGAGCTTGAAACCTCAGGCTACGCCTGTAGTGAGTGTGGGCATTGTTAGAAACAACAAACCCAAATGCCAGCAATGTATTAGACGACACTTCAATGATTATAGATTGAAAGATGGGTCATGTTTTAAATGTGGTTTGTATAAAAATTACCATAGAGGTTGCCCTGAAAGGTCCGAAAAAGAAAAGGCTAAAATTACCCGACCGAGTAATGCAGCTGGGAGAGGGAGACCACCACGGAACACTGGTAATGCGGGTAATAGCCGTAGTGGGAAAAAGATTCTACTGTGAGATCTGAGGCATGAGTACCAATAAGAGCTTATGCGATCCATGCTCGAGAGGAAGCTTCAGCACTTGATGTGGTTACCGATACATTTTCTATATTTAATATAATGTTAATGCTTTAACTGACTCGAGGTCAACGCACTCTTATATATGCGCGACTTTAGTATCAGATAAGAAATTACCTTTAAGTCTACTGAGTTTGTGGTCAGTATGTGTTAGTTGATAAAGTCTATGAAAATTGTCCTTTGATGATTCGGGGTTGCAACTTTACAGTTGATTTCATGTTACTACCCTTTGATGAATTTGATGTGATTCTAGGTATGGACTGGTTAACTCTGCATGATGCTTTTGTGAACTATAGACGAAAGAATATTGTGTTAAAAAGTCAGAACGGTGAAAAGCTTTGAATTGAATCATATCTCGCTTATATAATGTGAAAAGCATATTGTGAAAATCTTTGAATTGGATAGTACACCTAATGTTATTTTGGCTAGTTCGGCATAGAAATATGTTAGAAAAGGATGTGAAGCATATCTCGCTTATATATTTGATTCCAAAGTTTTAGAATTGAAGTTAGAATCGGTTCCAATTATGTATGAGTATACAGATGTGTTTCCAGAAAAATTACCAGGGTTACTGTTGATCAAAGAGGTTGAGTTTGCTATTGAATTGATGCTGAAAACATCTCCGATATTGATAGCTTCGTATAGAATGGCACCTGCAGAAATGAAAGAGTTGAAAGATCAGTTGCAAGAGTTGACAGATAGGGGTTTTGCTCGGCCCAGCTTTTCTCCTTGGGGTGCTCCTGTGTTATTTGTTAAGAAAAAAGGTGGATCTATGCGGCTATGTATCTACTATTGATAGCTCAACAAAGTCATGATCAAGAACAAATATCCATTGCCACGTATCGATGATTTGTTTGACCAGTTGAAAGGTACGACGGTATTTTCAAAGATCGATCTTCATTCTAGTTATTATCATTTATGAGTTAAAGATTTGGATGTACCAAAAATCGGGTTCAGAACCAGGTACGGACATTATGAGTTTCTTTTGATGCCATTTGGTTTGACTAATGCACTTGTTGTATTTATTGACTTGATGAATAGAATATTCAGACCGTAGTTAGACAGATTTGATGTTGTGTTTACTGATGACATTCTGATCTATTCACGAGATGAGATAGAGCATGCCCAACATTTGAGAATTGTTTTGCAAACCTTATATGAAGAACAACTGTTCGCTAAGTTTAAAAAATGTTAGTTCTGGCTCTAAGAAGTCAGATTTTTTTGACATGTGGTATCGGTACACGGAATTAGAGTTGATCCGAGTAAAATCTCAGTTGTGGTAGACTAGAAACCTCCGAGAAATGTATCTAAAGTCAGAAGTTTTTTGGGTTTAGCCGGATATTATAGAAGATTCGCTAAGGGAATATCGATGATTGTTATGTCGTTGACGAAACTATGCCAAAAAAATGTTAAATTCAAATGGCCTAAGAAATGTCAGCAAAGTTTAATCAATTGAAATCTTTGTTAACTGAGGCACCCATATTGGTTCAACCAAAGTCTGGTAAAGAATTTGTGATTTATAGTGATGCTTCATTAAACGGCTTGGGCTGTGTTTTGATGCAACAAGACAAAGTGATAACGTATGCTTCTAGACAGTTGAAACCGCATGAAAAGAATTATCCGACTCATGATTTAGAGCTTACAACTATTGTATTTGCTTTGAAGATTTGGCGACACCATTTGTACGGAGAAAAATGTCATATCTTTACAGTTCATAAAAGCCTGAAGTATTTGATGTCACACAAAAAAATTTGAATTTGAGATAGCGCAAATGGCTCGAGTTATTGAAAGATTATGACTCGTTCATTGATTATCATCTACGAAAGACTAATGTTGTTGCTGATGCTTTGAGTAGAAAATCTCTATTTGTTTTACGAGCGTTGAAAACGCGACTGACATTGATTGGTGACGGTTCGATTTTAGCTGAATTAAAAGCTAAACTGATGTTTCTCCAACAGGTTTGTGAAGCTCAAAACTGTAATAATGTTTTGACCGCTAAACGAAAATAGACTGAAACGACACCTGATTCAGATTTCATGTTAGTTTTGATGATGTTTTGAACTTCAAAGACAGTTTTTGTGTTTTGAAAATTTTTGATCTTATTCAAGAGTTCTTACAGTAAGCTCATAGTAGTAACTTGTCGATTCATCCTGGTAACAATAAAATGTACGACATTTGAAACAGATGTATTGGTGGCCAGGTATAAAACGAGAGATTTCTGAGTTTGTATCAAAATGTTTGGTTTGGTTCATTACAACCTATAATGATTTCAGAGTGGAAGTGGAAACATGTCACGATGGATTTCGTATCCGGATTGCCTTTATCTCCGAGAGAAAAAGATGTTGTGTGGATCATTGTAGATCATTTGACGAAATCTGCACATTTCGTTCCTGTATGTGTGGATTATTCTCTAGTGAGACTGGCAGAGTTGTATGCTGTTGAGATTGTTAAACTGCACGATGTGCTAGTTTCTATTATTTCTAATAAAGATCTGCAGTTTACGTCTCGATTCTGGAGTAAGTTACATGAAGCTCTAGGTACTCGACTACACACCGTTTCATCCTCAGACCGATGGTCAGTCTGAGCAAGTAATTCAGATACTCGAAGATATTATTTGATGTTGTGTTTTAGAATTCGAAGGCAACTGGGAAAGATTTTTGATGTTGGTTGAATTTGCATACAACAATAGTTATCAAGCGAGCATTACAATGGCACCGTACGAAGCTTTGTATGGTTGAAATCATCGAACTCCATTATACTGGACTGAGCTCAGTGAGAAAAAGATATTCGGTGTTGATTTGATACGAGAAACTTAAAAAAGCTTAAAGTGATACGTGACAGTTTGAAAGAAGCTTCGGATCGACAGAAAACTTACGTAGATTTGAAAACAAAAGACATTGAATTTCAAGTCGGTGACAAAGTGTTTTTCAAAGTGTCATATTGGACAAAAAGTTATTTGTTTTGGTCGAAAAGGAAAGCTTAGTCTGCGGTTTATCGGGCCATACGAGATTAGTGAGAGAATTGGACTAGTAACTTGCAGATTGGCTTTACTGTCAAAGTTAGAAAAGATTTATAATGTATTCAATGTATCGATGTTACAACGGTATTGATCAGACCCTTCACACATGATATCACCTGTTGATGTTGAGATTCAGCCAGATATGACGTATAGTGAAAATCGATTAAATTCTAGCTCGGGAAGTTAAAGAATTGAGAAATAAAAGCATAGCTTTAGTTAAAGTTTTCTGGAAATGTCATGGAATAAAAGAGGCTACCTGGGAACCAGAAGAAGTTATGAAAGGGTCATACCTGAACTTATTTTCTGGTAAGATTTTCAAAGATAAAATTTTCTTTTGGGGGGAGAGTTGTAACAGCCCATTTTTAGTAAAATTGGAACAGTGCTTTTGGGACCACAAATCCAACGAGTAAATTATTATTATTTTTTTGTTATTTTAATGTCTATGGGATGTCAGTATGATCGTAAAAAAATTTCGTTAAGAAATTTTGATGTTTTCATGTTTAATTAAATGAAAAGACTAAATCATAAAAAGTGTAAAAGTAGAGCTCTATTAGTTAAAGGGGCCAAATTTCTATGAAACTTAAATGTGAGTAGATTTAAATGGTAATTAGACCATTCAAATAGTTAGTGGAATTTTATGGACGCAAATTAAGTGATTCTTAAGTTAAAAGTTAAGGTTAAAATAGTAAATTAATAAATAAACTTAAAATTAAAGTAAAAGAAAGATGTATGATCTTCTTCATGTTATTTTTCCACCAAAATTTTGAAGGGGAAGAAGCCATTTTAGGGTTTGAGCATTCGGTTGGTTATCACCCTTGCATGTAAGTGTTTTCGAGCATCATTTTTAATGATTTTTATGTTTTCGGGATCGTTGTAGCTTAACCTAGCTAGCCCGGGGATCAATTTGTAAAAATATTAAAGATTCAGGGTTGTACCATGAATGCTCTTATGTGATTCTTAATGTTTAATGGTATATTATGAGTCATTGATGATAAATAAACAAGTTCTGTAAAGTGATTTTTGATGAAAATTGTATTTAAAGACTTATTTGTAAAAATGGTAAAATTTCATGGTAAATTTTTGAAATGATGATTTGTATGGATTGATTTAGGTCTCTAGAGAATTTGGCTAGCATGAGAAGAGGATTAAAATGCTTAAATTTCAATTTATGATCTTTAGGACTAAATTGTGAAAAGTTAAAATATTAAGGGTAAAATTGTATTTTTTTCAAAAATATGAATGTGGACTAAATTGAATGCTAGAGTTGTTAAATAAATTAAATTTTTCTATTTAGGTCAAGATAGACCACGTACGGATCTAGATCAAGGAAAAGCTAAAGCCTCAGATTAGTTGATCTCGTTTCTACGCTCTAGTCGTCGAGGTAAGTTTGTATGTACGGATTTTTATATTTATGTTGTTTAATTATATGTTAATATGAAATTACAATGCTATTGATCAATGTATATCCAAAATCATGCTATGATGCTTAATGAGTCCCGATTGAACCTTAGGAATTCGTAGGATACAAATGACATGTCATTAGAGATTTCATGTTTCGGGTGTTGGTCTTCAATGTCCTACCGATGGCTGAGGTCCTGCATTTGTTGCTGATACTCCACAGCTCGTTTAAGCAACATCATGTATCTTACATTCTGACCCACAACTCATGTGAGCAAAGTTGTAAAGGAAAGTTTACAGTTATATGTTTAAGCACATTTCATATGTGCTTTCGCGAGTATTCGAAGATATTCTAATTGGTTCAATGGGCAATGAAAAGGGTTGAAATGGTAAGCTTTAAAATGGAAGTATGCTTATGTTCATGAAAATGAATAATGGATCCAATGATGTAGGTTCATGTGGAAATGACTACCTTATTTTTAATTCAAGTGAATTATGTTAAAATGCACTAACTTGTGTATTGATGATGATGCTTAGGCTTGTGCCAAGCTTATTGTTGGATTACATTATGCTTATACTAAATGTTATATAAATGAAATGGTAATTTATGTTTCATGTTTTACGAACTTACTAAGCACTATCTGCTTATGTAATTTTCTTTCTTATGTTTTATAGATAATCGGAAGCTCGATGTGGAAGCTTGTCAGAGATCTATCACACTATCCAGCATAAATATCAGTAGTTTTTTGATGTTTTGGCCAAGGTTATAATGGCATGTATAGGTGGACTTGTGTCTGTATTAGGTTTAATGTTAGTTGATGATTTTGGCATGTATAAGTTGTTTGGAGTTGGTACCTTTTGATGTTTGCCAAATTATGTCATTTTTGGGTACTTATGATGCATGAATGGTATGGCTAAAACGGATGTTTATGATGAAGTGTTTATGGTCATATTTGTGGCATGATTTGTTAGAATTTGAATTATGTTTAATGATGGAAATGTGATCAGATGTATGAATGTTTAGATAAGTTTAAATGTTTGCATTTGAGGTGCCTTGATTGGCATATTGGTTGATTGATTTGGGACCATTGAAATGATCATTATATGTATGTTTTGGCAAGGTTTTTGATGCCTTGATAATGTGTACTAAAGATCTTTAGGTGGATGTATAAGTTGATGTTGGAAATGGCTTGATTTTGGGTAAATTCATGTCCACACGGCCTGAGACACAAGCGTGTGACTCAGCCGTGTGCGACACACTTATGACAAGGTCATTGATGAGAATTGAGTAGTTCCTTTTGTAATGATATTTCATTGAGGAGAACTCAGTCATGATACTATTGTGAAATGAATTCATGACTAAACGAGTTTATAATTAATAGGCGACAAGGTAGAACTTAATTATAAATCATTTAAGCCTTAACCACATATGTCCAATCAGTCCCTCCACTGGCTTGTTGAAACTAGAAATGAATTGTGTGTTTGAATAGAAATGGATGGAATAAATAGAAAAAGAGAAATTGGAAACATTCAGAAATGATTATGGTTTTCTCCGAAATGGAGAAATGAAATCATTTGGAAATGAATGTAGGTTTCCAAAAGTGGAAATTAAAATGGAAATGGAAACTCGCGATCCTATATAGGATTACTTAAAAATGATGGAAGAATGAGTTTATGTTTTTGGACTATTTTGAAGCCCGAAAATAAAAATAAATCATTTAGTCATAGTGAACGTGTTGAGTTGTGACATATTAAACAAATTTTCTTGAAAGTTCACTAGGGGTAAAATCGTCAAAATTTTATTGGGGTAAAATTTTCAAAACTTTACTAGGGTAAAATTGGGGTGAGAATTATTTCATATATAGATATTAAATTTTATTTTTGGAAATAGAAAAACTAATCGGGTTGGATCATATTACATAGTACTCGGTCAAAAAAGTCTAGGAAGTACTCCTAATTGGACCCGATGTGAGAGAGGCCCAAAACCTCTCATGTAAGGAGGTGGGACAGCAAAACCCTAGCATCATTAACTAGGGTTGTTGCCATCTATATCCTAGTTATAGATAAACTAGGGTATTGTTTTTCTAGTGCAATAAACTTCTACAACTCTAAAAGTGTTCTACCTTCTCTTCCTATAAATAGATGGCACCGGTAGAGCTATTTAGACAACTTTTGAGAGATTTTTATTCTTCTGAAAAATTAAGAGAATTTATTCTCAACTTATAAGTATATTTTTCAGAATAACAATTTTACCGTTTTCTATTATAGCAGAGAGAATTTTCGTTTTCACTGTAAAGGGAAAACTTTTTCTAGTTCTGTGTTTCAATTCAATTGGTTTGAGCCTACACTCGAAGCAGTTCGTGGTATAAGAATAGTAGAGAAGATCGTTTTGTTGAAAGTCGAAAAACATCAAGGATTCGCTTATCCAAAAACACAAGTACGATTTCGGTCTAAAGTTTATTGCTATAAATATCATAAATTGGGTTGGTTTTCAAAAGTTTTTTTTTTCGTCGTGCAAGAAAACCGTTTTCAAACTGGATTTTTTTCAACAACACCAACCTTTGCGGTCCCAACAAGGGGTTAGCAATGTTACAACATCGACCACAATCGCCAAGTTGAAGAAGTCAAGCGGTTTAAGGAAGAATCATGACACTAAAGTGTTAATGTCACGATATTGAAGTTGCCTAGCACCTAGAGGAGTCGTTTGTGGAGGAAGTCATGACACCAAGGTTTGGGTGTCTCGACACTAGCATTTGACAAAGAAAAATTCTGAAGGGCAGTCTTTAGTCCAACCATGCTTAAGTGAAATGTTAGGTGAAGGTGTAATTGTCATTAGTAAGTCAATTTGTATCAGACTATATAAGTCACTTTATCACACATTTTGAAAGGAATTTTGAAAGGAATTTTTTTCATATATTCTTAGTACTATCTTATTTAGGTTAGATTTTTAGATATTTCTCTTTAATTTTTCTACACTTATTTTTCATAGCAAAAGGTACAAGGACCTTCTTTGTACCTTTTAGCATTCATTATTATTTCAAAACATCTATAGTATTTCCGTTCATCTAATTTTACATTAATCAATTGGGTTGTGGATAAATGTGGATTTGAAGCATTACACATCAACTAATTCAAGGATTTCATCGAATTTATTAAGCATCTCTAAACATTTTCTCTTTTATGTTATTATTCTTGTGTAATCTAGCATGAAAATGTTGGGCTTCTTGAATTGATCATGGGTAGTAACTAATTTTTTTTATGGTTGATTGATTGAAATAGATTGTAAAAATTTGGACTAACTCGAATAAAATTGAAAAGCTATTTAGTTTCTTACTTCTCAAGTATTGCTCAAAACTAGGACCGGACATGGCATACGGGTGACTCTCAGACACCAGACTATTTTATAATAAATATTTCTTTAATTTCTTTATAATTTTTCTATTGCTTTTTGAACTATAAATTATTGAATTGGATTGTGGCTTGCTAACTTTTATTTTGGGGAAATATCTTATGCATGCATCATATGCTATAATAGCATAGACTTAATAATCGTTAAATGCATGCTATTTGGCCTAAGTAAATTTTGACATGATTTATTTCCGCTGTAAAGAGTGTGATCATGGTTTTACGAGAAAAGTCATCAAAAAAATGGTTTTACAAAGTTAGGTTATTATTAATACAACAAAATCTTAGGATGGAATAACTTACAATATGAACGTTTTAACTTAATCAGTGAGGCAACTACGATTTTTCAAAAATTTGACGAGTTTGGAGTTTTCATCGCAAAGTATTTGGAGTCTGTTAGCCATTCCGGTGGCTAATATAGCCTCTACAATTCGACCATAACGTCTATGCCAGGCTGGGGAGGTTACTATTATTATGACGTTTATCAAGTCCAAATGAGAGATATCTTATCTTGGGTGTCAGAGTAGATAACTCTCAAAAGAAAGAGGCATAGATGTAATTGTTTGTACTAATAATACATTGACAAGACCCAAGTATAATAAATCCTAAACTCGTTTATGGATTTATTCACTTGTGGAATTCATAGCATGGCTTAACTCAATCCTCAGTAAGTGAGAAACTATGTGTGTGTGACTCGTATAATTGGATGGATTGAAAGCTTGAGTTTGATCTATAATAGAGCTGAAAGACGGTACGTTGGGTATATGAATTGTCACATTGAAAAAATCGATTTAGTAGAAATTAGGTTAATGAACCAAGAGAGTGGTCGCCCAAATTTTATTTATTTATTATTTATTTTAGATAATCTTTTGATATTAATAAATACCAAGTATAGTGGTTGAGTAGTGGTGGAGCTGTCCATGATGACTTGTGTTTGAATCCCTTACCTCACACCATTTTCTATGTGGTGCAATTTTGCCTCAAAACTTAGCAAAGGTCACACCATGTTTTTAAATAAATGTGATAGGAATTAAAACAAAGAAGCGAAGTGGTCAAGTGGTTAAGTGGTTCAGTGCTCCTTACCTATCCTAGAGGTCCTAAGTTTAAGTCCCTTTGTTCTCCTCTTTTTATTTAATTTTTTAACACAATTTCCATGTGCATAATGTGCTTGCCATCCACCCCATTTTTACCATATCTAGGAGGATTTCTTTCCCTCTTTATGAGTCAAACTTACAATATGTTGGGGTAACATGACGTCCTTTTCACTCCATGTCTCCCTCCCTTGCCAAAATTTCATATCTTTCCATTTGTTGTGGTTTAATGAACCTGGTCACAGTTGACCAAGCTTACCCCACCTCATTGTCGTCCATACCACTCATTTGCTCCCATATTCTCTTTTTTTTTTTCATTTCTTCCTTTTTCATTTTCTCTTATTTTTGACAAACAACCACCACCTTCAACTACCATCTAAAATTCCTCCACCACGAGCTATAGCTTCACCACCTCCACATTACAATCCAAGGTTCTTGTCCCCTCCACTTTTCTTTCAATCACCACCCTTCATCGCCACCGTCACCATTGTGAATCATTGCAAACCATTGCGGGAAAACCTTCATCCACCACTCCCTTTCTTTTCTCTTTTCTTTCAATATTGTGACCGAACCCTCCCACTCTTTTTATATTTTTTCTCACCTTATTAGACCACCGACGGAGCACCGTCACTGAGACCATTTTTTCGTCGGGTTTCGATTTTCCCATTTTTTCTCTTTTGATCTCTCCCATCTCTTCTAAGGATTCAATCATCCTATTTTATTTATTTTGTAGCCAAGACTCATTGATCATATATTTTTGTATATCGTTAAACCTCTCTGCTCCTTCGTTAAGACTTATCAACAATATCGTAGTATTGTTGAGTAGTGTAAGTGCATGAGGGATGCTAGGAACATCCTTTGCCCTCTATTGCTTTTCCTCATAGCCGAATGGTGTTAGGCACATTTGCTTTTCATGTGTTAACATTTTGTTCCTATATTTTTTAAAGGACCAAACAACGGCAATCCAAGAGATCCTTAGTGTGATACCAAAGGCATCAAATCTAAGTCTTGATTTAAGTACTCATCTACCAAGTTTAGGTCCAAGCGAAACCTTTTCTAATAGGATTGTAGCAATTGAATCTTTGATATAAGGTGAGGGATCTAAATATTTGATTTGAGTATAATATGCTACTTTTTTTTAATAAAATGCTATTAAATAATTATTTGAGAGCACACTAAGTATCCAAAGCGGAGTTGAAAATCTCATCATTGGGAAATTCCAAGTAAGCATTCCTAAAATTATAAGTTCATGAAAACTATGATTTGTTATGTGTTGATCAATGTGATGATGATATGTGTGCAAATCTCATTTTTCTGTTATGCAATACATGGCTTCATTGATATGTGATGACCAAAATATGTGTTATACGTATGTGTGCGAATAAGATCCATGATTTAATATGAAAATATATTAAAGTTTGCTAAAGTGAATAATATGTGATATATGAAAATGTGAACATGTTTACATGTTTACATGCAAATGTGTAAAATGGAGAAATATGTGACTATGAGCATGACTACATGAGAAAAGCAAAAAGTGATTATATGTGTTAAATTTGAAAATGGTCATATCACATGCATGAGGTGGGTTTTGTGAAAGGTGGAAGTTATGTGGTAGTTTATCTGTGATTATGTGGCTGCTGTTGGCAATTATGTGGTGGCCTGTAAAACCCCTAACCCGTATCCGTCACTGAAATAGGGTTACAAAGCATTACCGTAAAAACATAACTCAAATCATTCATTCTCAACATTTCAGAATCATTGCAAAATCCAATCAAACACATGTATAACATCCCTAATTCAAGCCCTCGAGGCCTTAAACACACTTTAGAAATGATTTGGGACTAAATCAGGAACATTTAACACTTCATGGAAAAAGATGGAAAAATTCACACTGCAGGGGTCACACGGTCGTGTGGCTCACACAGCTGAGACACGTGCCCGTGTCTTAAGCCGTGTGGACATTCAAAGTAGGGACACACGGCCGTATCCGTGCCCAAGTAACTCTCTGACTTGGGTCGCACGGCCAAGCCACATGCCCGTGTGCTAGGCCGTGTAACTCTCGAAATGCAACCTTTAAAAACCTATAGGGGACACACGACCGTGTCGCATGACCATGTGTGAGACACACGCCCGTGTCTTAGGCCGTATGGACAAGAAATAGGCCAATTTCAAGCCATTCCTTTCACCCATTTCAAGCTCACACCTACAAGACATTTGCAAATATAATCAAGCTTTCAAACATACCAAAGCATGCATATTAAGGCCAATTCATTAGGTTATTTATCCTTACAACCAATATGCCATATAGGAACCTCAAATGCAAACATACAATTTATCTAAACATGACTTAACATATTCCATTCATCAACACTTAATTCATTTTCCATTTCAAAACTCATCATAGATTGACCACATTTATACTATTACAATTAGTTCATATTTACCTAAAAGCATAACTCCACTTAGACTTATATAAACATACCAAACATGGTCATTCCAAACATACCTAAACATGTGCATTTTTAAGCATACCATACTTGGCTTATACCATGTCAATATAACTTATCATTTGTATCATTATTTTCATGCATCTTAAATACACATATGCCTAACTTAAATATATATATATATGACCATAACTCATCCATATATATATTTAGCTTAATTTCATATCAAGTTATACCATAATTTACCATAAGCCAAATTCAAATTCAAACATACCATATGGGTCATAATTGAATCAATTATACTTGACTAAATTTCATATCAAATCATGCCCTAAATGATCATTTTGCAAACATGCCAACACTTGCCACTTTGGCCACAAAAAACATGCATCAATTTGATCATATAAACACTAACTATTATGCATCAAAGTGCTAAAAGCACACCAACCAGAAAGGCATCAAAATAACATAAGTTTCACAAATTCATAGCAATATTACATGTCAATATCATCAACTAAACATTAGACATAGTCCACCTATACATGCCATTATAACCACAACCAAAGCATCAAAATCTACCGTTCAAATCAATGGATAGTGTGATATATCTCTGACTAGCTTTCAACCTAATCGAGCTTCTGATAATCTGTAAAGTAAAGGAAAATAACTACGTAAGCAATGAATTCTTAGTAAGCTCGTATAAAATTTAAGCATAATATTCCATTTCAATAATAAACTTTATAGAATAAACATAAATCTATGCCAATGCCATAAGATTCATAAATCGATATGATCATCAACTCACAAATGAGTAAGTTCACTAAAGTTGCAGATATTTATCATTCATAACATGATAGGATTTTATGAGACGTAATGTATAATCATCAACCTTTCTATAAGATTATACACCTTTCAATGTACTTACTTTTCATTCCATTTCCAATGCTTACCATAAGCCTAAACGACATTATCAATTCCCAACTTAGTGTATTTATCCATGATATAGGTATATTCATCCATAGCATACATAAATTTCTCACAAATAAGTACATCTTTCAACTTATTATTCCCTTTTCATCATATTTCTTTTCAACTATGAATCTACCATTTCATTACCTTTCCTCACTTATTTCATATGCATAACACACAAGATATAAGCATAACATCAACCATGATTACAAGTTAGTCCATTTAAACATAGCACTTTTGGAATCAACTTCATGATACACCATTTCATAAGAAATTACATACTTTGCTTTATACCACCTTTTCATATACATAAGTATATAACCCATTGAACACTTACCATTTTAATGTATTTTATTAAGGCTAAGCATGATATAATCCATTCCTAAGCTTGGTACAAGCCTAAGTACATCAACAACACATGTTAGTTCATTTAAACATAATTCGTATGAATTTAACATGAACAACCTTTATACCTGAGCATGATTCAATTAAATTTATCATCCATCATAACATAACATGTTTTTTTCATGTAGCTCACCATTTTAATGTATTTCATACACACCTGTTTTGGTTCATATAGAACACTTACCATTTCCTTGAAAAATTCATGCCCGTTGAACCGAATAGAATACCGTTGGATACGCGGGATAGCTCACACAAAGTGTGCTAAACATATAACCGTAGTATATCCTTTCCTTTACATATATGATCACATGAGCTGTGAAAAGAGTAGGCTTACACAAGATTGGAAATGGGCCTGCTCACACGAGCTGTGGGTTGGAATGTAGCTACACGGTGCTGCTCCACAAGTTGTCGAGTATCTGCAACAAATGTCGAAACTTAATGTAACACCCCAAATTTTGGGCCTAGAAGAAATAGGTTTTGAAAAAGGGAACAGTTAGAATACTGCACATAAATATTTAGTTGTGCAAGGAAGTGACATAAATGAATGTCTGCTTCAATGGTTAAGTGATTTAGGAGTGTTTGGAAGTGTTTGAGAAGTCAGGGGTTCAAGTCTTGGCTTCTGCAGAATTTTTAGTGTTTCCTTTTAAATGAATCTGGACACTGGCATATAGACCTTATAAATAATAGTGCTTGTTTTATGACACAAAAAGAGCTTGTGGTCAAGTGGCAAGGTGGTGTGTTGAGTAACTGTGAGGTCTAAGGTTCAAGTCTTGGGTTGCGCAATGGAGTATTTATTTTGCTAATTGAGCTGGGTAGGTGGTAGAGTTGGATTGAAATACTGCTAAATGGAGTTTGAACTAGTCATAGAGAGATTTGAGGAGGGATATTTGGAGATATTTGAGGAGAGAATATTGGGTTTTGGGGAGGTTGTTGTTGCGGAGAGCTATATATCCATCTCATTTGTTCCTTGTTCTAGATGGGAGATCGACGAGGTTTTCAAGGTTTTCGTCGCTTTCTCCAACCTACATTGCTTCCATTCCTAACTAGTGATGGTCGAGGTTGATTGGCACATTACCTGGGAACCAAAGGTGTGATGATCATTGATTTTCGAAATAAGAGTGTTCGGAACGAAGGGAATCTGCAAATCGCATCAGGTGTGTAACCACCCCACTGTAACTGTAGAACGGCAAAAGCTGAAAAGCCGAAATATGGCGTTGAGAGCACACGAGTGTGTGATTGCTCGTGTGGAAAGCCAAACCTGCGAATCATGGGCTTGGGCCGTAATGGGCCATGTTGGGCCAAGATGGGCTGTGTGGGCTCGTGGGCCCTATAAGGATGAAATCCACGATTTGTGGCAAATACTGGACTGGGCTATGTAGATCTCATAGCCATGGCAGAATTTGGGCTAAACAGGCCGTACGAGAGTGTGGGCCCACTTGGGTCGAGTAATGGGCCGTGGGCCCATTTACACTATTATGACAATTAAGTTACCTAAGTTTCTCGAGGCGACTACGGACTTTTTAACAGGTCGATATCTACAGTGAGACCCCCATAGGGTAAAATGACCGAAATACCCCCATAGGGTAAAATGATCAAAATACCCTCATAGGGTAAAATGACCAAAATACCCTTATAGGGTAAAATGACTGAAATACCCCCATAGGGTAAAATGACCAAAATACCCCTATAGGGTAAAATGACCGTAATGCCCCTATAGGGTAAAATGATCGTAATACCCCCATAGGGTTATATGATCGAAATACCCCTGTAAGGTAAAATGACCGTAGTGCCCATATAGGGTAATATGACCGTAATACCTTCATAGGGTTAAATGACCGAAATACCCCTGTAAGGTAAAATGACTGTAATGCCCCTATAGGGTAAAATGACCGTAATACCCCCATAGGGTTAAATGATTGAAATACCCCTGTTAGGTAAAATGACCGTAATACCTCTGGAGGGTAAATGACTATTTTTCCCCTCGAGTGTAAATGATTGATTTGTCTGTGATTTAAATGACTGATTTGTTTGTGATTGGTATGACTGATTTGTCTGTGATTTGTATGACTGATTTTGAGCAAGGCATTCTGCATACACGACATACTGCATGGGGTTGAGATACTGTTATGGAGGAAGTACTGTACTGGTGGCTCTGCCATAATCACTGTTACTGGTGGCTTGGCCACATATACTATTACGGGCAGCTTTGTTGCGATACTGTTGTTGGCAGCTTTGTTGCGATGCTACTGATGGCTTTGTGCCGATCATATTACCATTACTGATGGCTTTATACCGATCACAATACCGTTACTGATGGCTTTGTACCAATCATAATACCGTTACTGATGGCTGTGTGCTGATAATATCACTGCTACTGATGGCTTTGTGCCAATCATATTACTGTACTTATTGCTTGTAGACATTCTGTTTATAGCTTATAGTTGTCCTCTTTACGACTCTTAGCCATTCTGGTTACTGGCAGCTTTGTTGCGATACTGATTAGTGCCGCAACCGGTACTGATTTTGGTGTGTTTGCTGGGTGGGTTGATTTTATCCCCACATGGTGTGTTGGTTGGTACGCATGGTGTGTTGGCTGGATTGGGATGGGTTGCATGATTGCATTGTTGCATTTCTATTACTGATTATGCCATTGTATTGGGCTTAGGTCCACATGTATTTTGTTTCTGATTTTGATGTTGTAATGGGCTAAGGCCCACACTACACTTTTAATGGTTTGGGCTAAAGCCACATTGTTCTGTTACTAAAATGGGCTCAGGCCTAGACTGTTACTGCTTATATTACTGACTGAATGATAGGGGATTACACACTGAGTTTTCATAAACTCACCCTTTCTTTTATTTACTTACAGGAAATCCTCGGTCATAGGCGATTTGGTGGTATGAGGGACTCGGAGGTGGCCACACTACTGCAGCTGTTTATTACTAGTTTTTATTTAAATTTAAAGTTTGTGTTGGGTTTGTTTATGTAATAAGGGCCTTTTAAGTTTGTTTAAGTTTTTAATTGGGCTTTTGCCTATTTACTTTAAATTGCTAGTTTAGGGAAGACGAATTTTCAAAATAATAACTGTTATCAAAGTCACAAACTTTAAACGATTGGAGTTTTCAAATGCTTCCGCGTTTTAAAAACAACTATTATAATAGTAGCAGATAATAAGGCAAACGTTTTAACTAGATGATTGTTAAATAATAATAATGGGGTTTTTAAACCTAGAAACAATTTTTTACCAACGAGTTCAATTGTCGCTAAACACCTCAATGTGACACTGCCAGCTTCAGCCTTAACGTCTAGGCCGGGTTTGGGGTGTTACACTCAGCCACCAGTAGGTATGACATTCAAGATCAACACCCAGAACATGTAAACCTTAATGCCATGTCATTTGTATCCTATGGATTCTTAAGGTTAAAAAGGGGTTCGATAGTCGTCGTACGTCGTTGGATTTTCATCGTCTCATAACATGATATATTTCATAATAACATGTATATATATATATTGTTTCTTTTACATTAGAATAACACATCAAACATTCAATTTAACCAAAATTTATGTAATTATAGTTCACACAAACTTACCTGGCTAAATTGCATAAACATCAAAGTATAGCGACTTTTTGGTAATTTTTCATTGTCCTCGATTTTCTACTTGATCTAGATCTAAATTAATAATTTCATTCAAATTATTAATTTATACAGTAAAAATTATTTTATGCAATTTAGTCATTTTGACATTTTACAAAATTGCCTCTAAAATTTTACTTTTATTCAATTTAGTCCCTGAGCCTAAAACATGCAAATTAACCTTTTTTTCCCAAATTCAAGCTTATATGAATGTTCAGGGAATCAAATACAGCCCACCTTTGTAATAATTTCACAACAAATCCTTGTATTTTTACTATTTTAACAATTTAGTCCTTAATCGGTAAATTCATCAAAATTACTTAACAAAATACTTTAAAATATCAACCAACACTTCAAATTCATCATTTAACATATAAATTCATATAAATTCATTAATGGAAACATTCAAAATCTTTAACAGTTTCAAAATCGAAGGTATGGGCTAGCTGGACCTAGTTGCAACGATCTCAAAAACATAAAAATTATTGGAAACGAATGGCTTAGGGACTTACATGCAAATAAACATGGTTAGCCGAGCTTCAAAATCTCCCATGGTGGTTCGGTGAAGAATAAAACCAAATGGGGAAGAAAACTATTATGCTTTCTTTATTTTATTAACCTTTTTATTTATTTTATTAATAAAATAACATATAAAACATTATAATTATAAGAAATTAAAGCATCCAACCATCCCATTATCTTTAGGATGGCTAACTTACTCAATAAGGTCATCCAATTATAATTTTTAATCAATTAACACCTTTAAACTAATAACGATTGATTTTTTAACTTTTACGATTTAGACCTTTTTGCTTAATTAACTATCAAAACGTTAAAATTTTTCAATGAAACTTTGATACCACCTTAATGACATTTTGTAAATATTTATAAAATATTTACAACTTAGTTTATGGAAACAAGGTTCGATACCTCATTTTCTAAAACTATTTGACCTTAGGGTATTACTACTTGAGCTTAATTAATCATTCGAATAGCATAAATTATCGAATCAAAAACCTTTTTAAAACTATATTTTGACTCGTAAATATTAAATAATAATATTTACGAACTTACTCGTCGAATTTGGTGGCCCCATATCCATTATTTCTGACACCATTGAAAAATAGGTTGTTACATAGCTTGTCCACAATATATTATGTGGTGTTTATCTACAATTATGTGGTTGCTTGTCCACAAATGGTGTGTTATTGGATGGACGGGTTCTGGGGAACTTGATATTGGTGTGTAGCGGAGATGGGTAGGAAATTTTTTAAAATGTGCATCGTTCTAAAATTTGCGTCGACATGTTCATGCATAAGTATTAGTGTTAGAACTTGTGATTATTTTGATGATTGATATGTTGAGATTGATATTTTGATATGTATGCGATTATATTTGTGATGATCTCACACTGGGCTTGTAAGCTCACCCATCTTATTTGTATGTTTCAGGTAATCCTTATAAATAGGACTCGGATGCGGATTTTCAGTGATGCTCTCGGAAGTGAACTTTTTAATAAATTATGGTCTTTATATCATTTTATGGATTTTTATGGACTTTTATTTGACTTTGTTTTAATAACTTTATGGGTTTTTGGGATTTTTCATTTTGATTTGCATAAATTTGCTTGCATAACATTAAGTTTTAAAAGCTGCATAAATTAGTATTTGATGAGATTTTGCTTGAAACTCGGTTTCTAAAATAAAATCTGTCAATAACACATTTTTTAGTTGCATTTCTGAAAAATGAGTTTTTAATAAAATTAGACTTAGTTTTAAAAATTATTAGAGCACGTTTGGTTCGTTGTATTGGATTAGAGGTGTATTGGATTAGAGGTGTAATGGAATAGAGGTGTAATGGAATAGAGGTGTAATAGCAAATCAACTGTTTGGTTGAATGTAATGGAATAGAGGCGTAATAGCAATCCTGTGTTTGGTTGAATGTAATAGAGGTGTAATAGCATAATGGAAAAAACTAAAATGACTAGAATACCCTTAGCAGAAATTTGTTTAGGTAAATGATTATTGTTATTGTTATTAAATTTTAATAAGATTATTAATATCAATAATAAATAATTTAATTATATTTTAACATAATTATTATTAAATATATTTTAATTAAAATATATAATTTAATAAAATTCTTAATAATTAGCGAAATTTGTTTTGGTAAATTATTTTATTTAAATTTTAATAAGATTATTAATATCAATAGTAAATAATTTAATCATATTTAAACATAATTATTATTAAATATATTATAATTAAAATATATAATTTAATAAAATTCTTAATAATTAATATTCTTATATGAATTTACTCAAACCATAATATATGATCTTGTAAAATATAAATTAACATAATTATTATTAAATATATTATAATTAAAATATATAATTTAATAAAATTCTTAATAATCTAACTACAAGGTTAGCATGCAAGAGGCTCTTGATATACAAGAAATTAAAAAAAAAACAACGCATCATAAACAAATAAACAACAAAGCAATACTCCTCTGAATTTTCACAAATACAACAAAAGCTTCTCTTTGATTTTCATGGACTTCACGGTTTTCACATATCTCGCTTGCGAGTGTTTGTGAATTTGACAAATTATGAACAAGATATCTACTCTCTCGAAATTCTTGAATTCTGGTTACTTTAACAAAACAAAAAAATTGAAATAATGTGCCATCTTTGGTCGCAAAAGAAAAGAAAAGAAGCTTCATGAATGCAAAATTTGTCATGCGAAAATGGAAATATGATTTTTAGAAGTATATGCTTTAAACGTTTTGATGTTGGTCAGCAAAAAAATCAGGATTTATAAATTACACCGCACCAAATTTATATGAAATCACCATCAAATACCCCAATGAAATCAGCTTTAACACCAGTGCATCCATATACACAATAATCTTACAATTTCAACAGAAACTACTGAAGAGTAAAAAATATTCATAATAATGCACAAATCTTAACAATTTGATAAAAGAGTGTCGAACAAAGAATTGCCAGATTTATTTGGGTCCGAAATAAAAATCACCCGATCTTGGATTAGAGGTGAATAAGCAACAATGAATAAAATCCAATAGCAATTTCAACAGAAACTACTGAAGAGTAAAGATTCATACTAATGCAATACAATTTTATAAAAGATTGTCGAACAAAGAATTGGCAGATTAATTTGGGTCCGAAATAAAACTCACCCGATCTTGGATTAGAGGTGATGACCCGAAAAACGCTTCACTCTTTTTTCAATGGATTCAGCTATCAGGTATTTCCAATTTTGTGAAAATATTGAAGAGCAGTAGAGAGTTGCAGATAGGGTTGGGAGGAAATGGGAGGAGACAGAGACCGAAGAAACGATGAGGACGAATAATAAACAAAAGCGGTGGGAGATGGAAGGAGAAATTTTGAGGACGAATAGGAGAGGGTCGGGTAGGGAGGAGGGTAAAAGCAGAGAGGGGGGACGGAAGGCGGACGTAATAGGTATTACAGGATTTGGGAAGGGATTACAAAAGCGTGAAAAAGGGATTAGGTCGGGATTGGTTTACGCCGTAATGCCTATTACAATGAACCAAACGCCGGATTAGAGGTCATGTAATCTGCTGCGTATTCGGCTGTATTGTATTAGGTAATACATCTTGAACCAAACGCCTCCTTAATGTTTACAAATGAGTTTTCTAAAGACATTTGATTTATGAAGTTAAAATGTTTTATTTCTAAAATATTGACAAATAACCAAGTTCTTCAATTTTGAATAAAAGACAATTGATTTAGAAATATGATTGAAAATCTGAAATAGTTTTAAATCAATGATTGAATGTTTACAATTGAGGTATTATTTATTTCAACTCCTGAAATTTGCACAGTTATTATGAAATTAAAATAAATGCTTTATTTTATTGTTTTGAATTGATAAGCTAATAGTTTTAAATCTTTTTTTCATAATTTCGAAAGTTTATTTCGACCATTTTCGTGAACAAATGGTTTTTGAAATGAGATTGAAAAAAAGTTGACCATTTGATTTTACTAGTTTTGAACGAACTGCACAAATGGTTTAAAAAAAAGTTCGTTTCAGATCAAGAAAGTATTTCTGGTTCATTCCAGTGGCCAATGTAGCTTTTCGAATTTGGCCATAACGACTGGGCTGAATTTGGGATGTTACAAATTTTGCATGACATGACTTCACTTACAATAGTGGAATTCATAACTTGACAAAGGATAAATGATATCCTCTCAATGGAAATACATGATGGATGGAAAAGTAATGTGGTCACGAGTCATTTGTTTAGAACAAATGCTTTACTTACTATGTGTTAGTAATTGACTTTTTCATTAAGAAAGATGTAATGGTTATAATGAGGTAAAATAGAATCATATTGTTTGAACAGATTTAACCCAAAGAGCTAAAGAATATCCTATTAAATAACACATATGACAAGATGATTGGATGGACACTTGATATGTAGCTTTCATAATAGTATATGATAGGGTGAGCTCAGCCATGGTACTTTAGCATAATGACTCTGTAACTAAATAATTTTGTAATTAATAAATGAAGAGTTGGAACTTAATTACATATTATTTGAGCCTTAATCATATACGTTCAATCGGTCCCTTCTTTGTCTTGGTACAACCTTGACGGTTTGCATTTTAATCGATCAAATTAAAATATGAAAACGACAAATTAGATACAGGTCACATATATCACTATTCGCAATTAATGTGTTTTCTTGCTATAAGCAAGAGATGATTTAGATATTAAATTTATATCTTTCAATTATTATTTAATTGATAGTAATTAAATAATTAAAATTTGAATTGAAAATTAAATTGATTAGTCATCGCAATCTTGTTGAACAAGGTAATTAAATTTATTAATTCATGGGTTTTAGTATGGTAAAGTCGTTGTGACTTTAACGGAATTAGAATTGAGTTGAAAAATAACTTAATTAGGAAATTAATTAAATTTATTTTAATTAATTAAATATATAATATTTGGGGAATGTAAAATCATTTGTGGGGTCGGTTAAATTATATGAGTTAGTTAAATGTACATATAACACATGTAATTGTATCCAATACATGAGATAGGCCTATTGACCCATCTTATATAGCATAGGTAGCAACCCTAGCTCTTAGAGTAAGGGATGTCGGTGCCCATAGCCTATCCTAGTAAAGGATAGGTGTATATTTTATCAAAATAATATTATTTTTATTCTTCTTGTTCAACTAACACTCTTGTACTTTTTTTTAAATAGAGATTATGGATTAGATCAAAACACACACCATACAAAGTGTCAACACTTTATCAAAATTAAATGAGTTTGCTATTGGTTTCTATCTCATTGAAAGTTATTGATATTCTTTATTGGAACATCAATAGAAAGTTTTCATTGTGTTCATTGATTCGTGAGTTAGAGCTCATATTCTAAGCAAGTCGAGGTTCGAAAATAGAGAAGCTCATGTTGGCCGAAAGCTACGGAATGACACAATCCGCCTATTCCAAAACATAGGTAGGAATTTGGTAAAAAATTTATTGCTATAAATAAAACAATCGCTTGGTTTTAGAAAAAAAATTAATTTCTCGTTGTGCAATAAAATTGTTTTCTAAATAAATTTTTCAGCAATTCAAAGGAGAGTGTTTTAAATATTTCATAAGTGAATGTTCTTACAACTCCAATAGCCCCAAATAATTATGTGGATGAACTTTTAACTCCTAAAATTCTCATGAAATTTATAGGATATCTTAAATTTCTTATTTATGTATTTGTAATCTATGATGATTGAAGCTCTATAAATAAAAATTATCATTTTATTTTATATTTTCTCATCTTTGTTCTTTATCATTTTTATATTTGTTATTACTACAATCTCTATCTTTAGTTTTATAACAACTTAGAGTTTATAAATTATATATATTATGGGTGCATGAGAATTTCTTATAGTGCTGTTCATTACTTACACCAATACTAAATAAGTCTTAGAATAGCATCTAAATAAAGAAGATTTATTAGATTTTCCTCTAACCTAACTTCTCCAAATATTAGCTTCAGTTATTACTGTCTGTTTTGTCTTTTCCAATTTAATTCATTGAATATAATAAAAATTTAAAGAATAAGGCTAAATCCATCATCAATAATTCACACTAACAAAGCCGGTAAAGTTGTCCCGAGTTACCACAAAAAACTAGGCTTTTAACTCCTGTGCAATTTATTTTCTCCTCAATTTTGTAACGACAAAATGGGTAAACTATATATTATTAGCAATTATAGTTATACTTTATTCATTCTTAGATCATTAATGAAAATAATAATATTATATATTTTAATTGGTATAATAATATATTTAATTTTTAACACTTACATATCCTATCAATTTAGTCTTAATATTTAAATAATTCATTAAAATCTATTAATTTAATCTTCAAACACATCTTCATAATAAATCAAATTTAATGCACATATTTTTAATATGCTCATAGATCTGAGCTAGAACAAGCTAGAATATAATGCCCAAGTTAACCACTAGGCTAACTAAAATAATTGATTGATATGATACTAATAATTTGATACTCATTTAAAACATTTTAAAGTTTAAGATCATGACCTAAATAGTTTTACATTTGGTTTAGGTAACTTGTTTTTAAGGCAAGTGGGATTTAAATCACATTAATGTTGCTCTATTTTAGGTGTTTATTTGGATATTGTCACAGGTTTGTCTTAAGAAATGAAAAGATGGAAGACGGAATGAAAAAATGAAAGGAAAATAAATTTTGATAGATTTTGGAAGGAAAGAAAAGGAGAGAAAAAATCATTTTTATTCTAATACATAAAAATAAATTATTCTAAATTAAAATAATAAGAGAAAATGAGAAAGATGTAAATTAGTTCAAAATTATACCTTCTCAAAAGTTTAATTTTCTCTTATTTTCCAATTCTATCAATCAATGACAATTTTACCACTCTTCAAGAACACAAATAGAAAGAAAATTTATGTTTTTTTATCTTTATAATTTTCATACTCTCGATTTTTCTATCTTTCCAAATTTTTTTCTAAACTACCAACCAAATCCTAAATAATGAAATGATGCTTACTTGCTTAGCTCTTCACTTCCAAAAGCATGCAAATTTAGAGATGAATTGTTACTCTGAACACGTCTTCCCTGCTTGGCCTCTAATGTAGATAACAATGAATATAGCAGCACAAGCTTATGAAGATTTCATTGATTAACTAATAAAAAAGCATAAAATTATATACATGAAAAGATGACAACATTAAGGAAAGTAAAAGTAAGATGACAGGGTTATCGGCCTGGGGTGGGGGAACCGGAGAATCCTGGAGGGGGAGGGCAGGATTAGATGTTAAGGCCGAACTTATGGCAGTCTTCTGCAGTTCATTTGTACTGTCAGCTGATTACAATGCACCCTTTGTAACAAATGTCAGCAGCCTATAATTGTCATCAGGAAAAATCAAGTGCTCCGCTTTCGGTTGGAGCCCATGTTGAGCCACATGAGCGTCGTCCTGAACTTCTCAGGGAAAATAGTTTTTTTTTCATCAAGGAATCGTAGATGAAAGACGATTTGTGTCGGAGATGAAACTTATACATGAGAGAACAGATGAGCAAACATGGGATTGACTGCATATACATATTTGCTAAACCAGTCATGGCCCAGAGGGTTTGGGGGCTTCTGCTGATTCCTTGGCGTTCTTTACAACCAGATCATAATTGATGGAAGCCAACTGAGATAAATTCTGCAAAAATAATAAAACTCCAGTGAATTCTACAATTTGACTACAAAATTGTAATAAAGGCGCAAATGGCGTTTAAACAAGAAATTAGTAATGTAGGAAACTGCATAGTGAGCAATGGTAGTCATTCTCACCTTATATGAGAAATTACTAAATGAGTACTTCACTGCAAGGGCAGGAGCACTGAAATCCGTCAAACTGCCACATTCGTCCCCCTGTTTCATAGGCATTACAACTCTCTGAATGACACTGATCGATATTTGACTGCAATTCTTATGCTAGATATGGCAATCGTGACTCTTGAAGAATCATTCAGTCTCCTCTCTAGACACACCAATAGTTTTATTTAGTCCATGTTGACTATTTATAGATGGAACCTTTTTCTTCCATATAAGAATGATCAATGTAATTTCATCATTCAAATGGAGTCCTATAAACTTTTGAAACTATATGGAACATGGAAGTTGCATCCTTAAATTGCTGTGTAGCAGGGGCATCATCCATTATAAACAGATAAAAGATAAAAGAAAATTAAAATTTGCACATACATCTTCATCTTGCACGTTGCTGAGTGACCCACTGCTGCAGGTGTCAGTCAAGTCATCGAAGTCGCTACTTCCATGAACTTGTTCATCTTCTGCATTCCATATATATCGGCTCATAAAGTAACTAGTGTCATGTGCTTCAGTTGATGGTATGAACATAGCCTGCATCCCAGTATGGAATCTCACTAAATGCTACAAATATGTTAATCCCTAATCCTTTTTACTTATTCTCCAGTTCAATTTGTTTTAAAGATAATGAAATTAAAGAAGACCTTTTGTCTTGCAAGTGTGCTCCAATTAATATCCTTGAAGAAAACATGTTGCTTCACCTATCAGAAATATTTAATTAGTTGTTAACATTATTTTGAATCGTAGAGAGGTTCCTGTGAAGGGCCCTAAGCACTTACCTCGCTGGCTCCTGTGGCTCCTAGCCTTTGAACTGGATTTTCTGTTAACAGCCTGAAAGAGAGTAAAACAAAAGGTTTAAGAATAAGGAAATCTTTTCAACAATTCCTCAATCTACAGAAGGACTGAATGCCCCAGTCAGTACTATAACTAACATTGGGGTCAATATGGTTCTGACGTATTCCATTGACTATTTATCATGATCAATGAATTCTTCCATTTACGGATGAAGCTCTCTTTGTTTCCTTCATTTTTTTTTTTTCTTTTTGAAGAAATGACAACCGTTCTTTCTTTTGGCAGGGTTATCTGGATTCCATTCACTTTATCGTCATGATGTTTGAAAGATGCTTATGTATTGAAGGTTTTTTACTAGTCCACTACTTTTCTCATGATCATGCAATGAAATTGAAAAATTATATCAAACCAAATATACTTCAGGAATGAATGGTCAACACAGAATTTGACCAAATAGAAAGTCAAAAGCTCAACATCCATAAATTGAAATTTCTTTGTTTGTAAATCTTACTTGTCAATCAGATCATATGCTTCATACGACATCTCCTCTGGTACCTTGGGCCAGGGTATATTTCTATT
Organism: Gossypium raimondii; assembly: GCF_025698545.1. Lineage (NCBI taxonomy): Eukaryota > Viridiplantae > Streptophyta > Magnoliopsida > Malvales > Malvaceae > Gossypium > Gossypium raimondii. The sequence continues at coordinate 20,757,868 of NC_068573.1, read as the reverse complement.
CATTATGTTGTCAAAAATTAGCTGCAATCGGCAAGATCCAATAGTAATATTGTCAAGCTACAACCACTGTTATCAATTATATTAACATTAACAATGAAAAAGAAAAAAAATTCCAATGTTCAGAGGATTCTATTTGAATTGAAGTATACAAAAATCTTGAGCTTATGAGTAAATCCTTACTATCTTATCCAATGGTTAGACTGCAGATGAGAAAACATAGAAATCCAGCTTTGGACAAAACTATATTATGTGGATGTGATGTCTAAATGTAGTTATTAAAATATATAAAGAAACAAACTACGCAGAATGAGCCGCAGCATATCCTAAGGTTCTTACTTATCCATGAATGAAGCAGCAAGTACTTCTTGACAGATATCAAATTAACTTAGAGCCTATCACAATTTGAAGAAAAAAGGCAGTGATAGCATAGCTTCAGATTTCCTTTTCACCATTTTCCTTTTGAAATTTTGGCTTACTACTGGGAAAGAATGTCTTAAGCGTTTGTTTAATCATTAGCTAAAAGCCAGGGCATGGTTTCCACACCAATTATTTTTATCTCAGTAGGCTAGTGTGCTTAATTCTCTGTAAATGTATCCTTGCATCAAATGTTACTGTATCATCTTAGCGAACAATGCAATTCATGTGCTCCTGTTAAATTAAGTTGTACCAAAAAACTAAACAGAAGTAAATGAAAACTGAATTAAGATGGAATGACCCATCTTAATGTTGATACATTGTGAACTAGACAAACACTAGTTTGAATTACATGAAATCTCAATAGTCCCTAAAAGCAATGTTCTTATGAAAAGAGGAAAACAAATTCATGCACACACGCACACACACACACACACGCATGCACACATACACACATAAATACCATCCAAATTCATTCAAGTTTTAGGTGACATACTGGTGGGGTTTCAGCATTGAATGGAGGAAGCCCTACTAGTAGCTCAAAAAGAATGATACCTACAGACCACCAGTCAGCAGTTGCACCTAAAAAGAAAATGGAGTAAGAAGAAAAGATAATCAATAGCAAGAGGAAGGAAACTTTAAACTTCATAATACATGTGTTATCTGAAATAGTGGCTGACCATGTCCCATTCCAAGAAGTATCTCTGGGGCTAAATAGTCAGGAGTGCCAACAACCGAATGCTTTTGACGTCGTTCTCTCTTTGGTGAAATTTGTTCTTTGGGTTCATCATCTTCCGTTAATCCCCTACTGCCAAATGAAGGACCTGATAAGTCATCTGTACTGTTGATAAGACCGACCTTTGAGAGCCCAAAATCTGTCAACTGTAATAGAAGGGATTACAGCTTCATGAGAAGTGACGTAGTTTTCTCATGGTAGCATAAACATTACGAGAGTTCAACACTGAAAGCAAACTAAAATATTGCATAGACTGTAACATCCCGATTTCGGGCCTAGTTGGAACAGTGGTTTCGGGACCACAAATCCGATAAGGGAAAAAATTATTTTATTATATTTTTATGGTCCACAGTTTCACGAAATGATTTTGTGAAAATTTCGTTTGAAAATTTCGACGTTTAGGCACTCAATTTAGTCAAAAGGACTAAATTGTAAAAAGTACAAAAGTTGAGTTCTACATGTTAGAGGTGTCCAATTATTATGAAATTTTAAATTGGAGGTCCTTAAGTGAAATTAGACCATTAGTTACTGTGGACAAAAATGGACATGAGATAAGTGAGATAGGATATTTTTAAGTGAAAGGTATTTTAGTCATTTAGTAATAAAAAAGAATTAGAAAGGGAAAAAGATGGTAAAATATGCTCATCTTCTTCATTTGACCGAATTTAGAAAGGGAGAAGCCATAGTTAGGGTTTTTAAGCTTCCAAGCTTCATAGTAAGTGATCTCAAGCCTCTTTTTTAATGTTCTTTAAGTTTTTAGAGTCCCGATAACTTGATTTAGCTTATTCTAGTAATAATTTAACCTAGGGTTCATATTTGGAAAAATACTCATAGGTGAAATGTGTTTATTTTGATGTTTTATGATAGAATATGAAGCTTGGAATTATGTTAAACAACTTTTGCTAAGCGATTTTAAGTGAAAACTAGTAAAACAACATAATCGATAAAAATACCTAATGTTCATAAGTGTTAGAGTGGGAATTTGATGTCGCCATAGAAGGGAAAACTGTTCAGCATGTCATAAAACATAAGAATAAAGGATGAAATTTAATTTCCGAGCTTTGGGGAAACAGTGTAATTATGCAAAAGTTTAGGGGCAGAATCGTAATTTTTTCAAAGTTCGAGTCAAAGATTGTTTTGATGAATGTGAGTATTAAATAAGATAAATTTTCTATTATAGATCAAGAAGAACGAAATCCAGAGTTAGACCGGGGAAGGAAAAAGGTTGAAGACTAAAGTGCTAGATTTGATAATATTTTGTATCGAGGTAAGTTTACTGTAAATAAAAACAATATTTTGATAATTATTATTAATACTGTTATTTTTCAGCAATTATGTATTTATTTCATGAAAATATCTAATGTTGACTTAAGTATGAGATGACAGAGAATCAGTGATAAAAATCCCGTTGAAACATTGGGAATGTATCGGATACAAATGTCATGACATTAAGGGAATGAGATCTCATGTAAGACCATGTCTGAGACATGGAATTGGCATCATTGAGATTATGAGAGGTCCCATGTAAGACCATGTTTGGGACATGGCATTGGCACCAAGATGAGAGGTCCCATGTAAGATCATGTCTGGGACATAGCGTTGGCACCGAGATGAGAGGTCCCCCGTAAGACCATGTCTGGGACATGGCATGGGCACCGATATGAGAACTCCCATGTAAGACCATATCTGGGATATGGCATTGGCAGTACAGAAAACATCCCATGTAAGACTGTATTTGGGACATAGCTTTGGCATGTATTACCAGACAGGAGACCCGAATATCCTTAGTATTCCAAGTGATTCAACAGGATAGTAAATAGACCATGTTACATGAAAGTTCAGATAAAAGCAAAATAATAAATTCAGGTGAGTTATAAGGATTGAGAATATCTCAATTATAGTAAGTTATAATCATGAGTTATTTAAGTAAGCAAGTAAGTAAACAAGTAAGTGAGTAAGTAAAGAAGCGAGTAAAGATTTTAATGTTTGATGAAATTTATGAGTATGATTATTTATGATAAATGTTGTTATTTATTTACTTGTAAACTTACTAAGCTTTATGTTTTCTTTATTTTCCTTATTTTTATGGTATCACCAAGTCAGTTCGAGGATCACAAAGACGTCGGAGTTCGTCTCACACTATCTATAGACATCTCGATATTATGTGATTTCAAAACGTGTAAAGCTATGGCATGTATAGAGACTTAGTCATTTTGAGTGTGTTTATGTGATATGGCTAATGGTTAGCTATTGAAATGGCTAATTAAGAACATGTATGGTGTTATGAATGCCTAAATGTTAGTAAATACAAAAAAAGTTATAAAAGAGTAAAAATTTGCAATGGAACAGTTTTTGGACAGCAGTAGTGACGTGATTTTGAAAAGTCACCAAAGATAGTAGAAATAGGATTAGAGAGTGAATGAGATATATAATTAAATCTTATCAAGTCTATTTTCACACGAAAAAAACTATGTATGCAAAGGAATTTTATATTAGGAGATATTTGAATTTTAGCGAGATAGTGTCAGAGTTGTTTTTTAAGTCCCCTGTTCTGATTTTAGAAAATCATTAAAAATTGTACAGAAATAACTATGATTCATAATTTATATTTCTAAAATCCTTAGTGAGTCTATTTTCAAAAGAAACAAACGAGAACATTTTATGAATTCTGTACAATGAGATAACTGATTTTTAGTACAGAGAGGTCAGAACTGTCAAGTAGAGAAACAGGAGAGAATTTAACTAATAAACTGTACTAATTAGCTAACCCAAAAATTCTGGAAATTTTATAATAAGAATAAATTTGAGTCTAGTTTCAGGGAAAATTTACGATCTAAATTTTGAGTTTTATAACTCGAGTTACAATTAAATTAGTGACTGTCGCGTGAGTGGACAACTTTACTGTGAATAGTGATATAAGTTATTTTTGATTTGTTTAAGTATTTGGAAAATTTTTAATATTTTCGGTTTGGACCCAAATCATTTCCGTTGCATGTTTTAGGGTCTCGAGGGTCATTTTTAGGGACATATTGATTGAACGTGAGCGAATTAATTTTAAAAGCAAATTTTTATGCTCCGAACTGGTAAGTTAAATCTGGCAACGCCTCGTGCTCGACTCCGGCAACGGTCTCGGGTAAGGGTTATTACATAGACTTTGTATAGCAACAATTATATAATAAATAAAATCAAAGATACTGACCTTGATGTGCCCATCTTGACCAATCAACAAGTTGTCTGGCTTCAGATCCCTATGTATGACATTTAAAGAATGCAAATACTCCAATGCAAGAACCTGTGAAATATAATACAATGTGTGCCAATGAGAGAACTATATTGTGTCCAACAAAGGTAAGCAGTCTTATAAAATGCTATATATTTAGGGGCCCTTACAACTTCTGCAATGTATACACGCCCCATATCTTCGTCTAAGCATCCTAGATTTCGCAATAAAGAGTAAAGATCTCCACCATTTAGATACTCCATAACCAAGTAAAGATTTTCTCTACATGTAAAGGAGTAAAAAAAACGGACCTGTCCAATCATTAAATGTATCCATATCAGGCAAGATATATACAGAATGCATCTCCTAAAACAGTTGTAAACTTGAGGCTCACCACAAAGGGATTGCGGACAGATATTAGAATGTTACGCTCAGCCAAAATGCTTTCAACTGCATTTTTCCGAATCATGTCTGCCTTCTTCAAAACCTGCAGAAGTAGAAATGAATTTTGTTACTACAAACAATTAACAGATAAAAGTATTTGTAAGTGTCAGCCATTTTCTGGTTATATATACTCCTACCTTTATCGCAAATAAGTCTCCAGTTGCTCTTTTCCTAGCAAGGAAAACTCGCCCAAATGCTCCTCTGCTGATTGGCTTTATTATTTCAAAATCTTCAATAGATGTTCGATCCTTAGCACATGGATTGATTGGACTTGCACGTAGACTACGCAATGTATCATCATCTACTGAGCTATCTTCATCAGCCACATGATTCGATGAGTCAATTTTTTCATCCTCTATCTGTCCACAAAGTTGCACATATTTTTCCCTATAATTAAAACAAAAATCATATATATGAGAAGGCATGGCCGAATATAGCATAAAAACTAGTCAATATAATGTTTTCAAGTGAATGAGTTGTTGATGAAAGCATAGGCTAAAATCCGTATTTAGATTTGCCAATGAATTTAACTGAATAGAACCAATTAACAAACTGGGGGGAGGGGGGGCAGATAAAAAAAGAACGTGACTACAAATTTTGGAATAAAGGTCAACTTACTGTAATAGTTTTTCTATTCGTCTTCCAAAAGTTTCTACAACAAGGGCATCTGCCTTCCTATCTTGGATGGCATATTTTAGTTCATCCAGGCGTTCAAGCATAAACTCCAATGTATTGTAATCACAATCATTTGCATTTTCAACAGAACGAGCAATATCTAGCAACTTTTTTATCTGCAAATTTAAGACGAAAACTCAAAAATCAACACCAGAATATGCACATTGAGTGCTCAATCAATTGAAAATGATGGTCATAAGATTTCCGTACACAAACTCACATGATAGCAACTGTGAATGTCTTAGTTTGAGATGCTTACTAATGCAAAACAGAATACAACAGAAACTAGATAAATTCAAAAGGAAAATAAAACTCCATGGTAGTCATTGCAGAGTGAACATGAAAATCTGATATTTCTTGACAGCAGATAAAATAATTATACAGCAAATCAGACGACTGCAATTATGATGTATAATCACACTGGATATAAAATAAATCCACGTTCAGAAAGTAAGCAGCAATAAGGGTCATCTTGGAAACAAAGTTAGGGCATCTGAATAAGTATTTACAGAGAATTGATTCAACACAAGGTTAAGCACACAGAAATATAACTTATGACAATGATAACCTGTTGGTGATTCTCAAGCTCTGCTATTCTTCTCCGTCCACTCAATAACAATTCAATCTGGCTAGTTCGTGGAGTTAACAATGGTGATCGCGGTGTCAAGCTTCCTCCTGATGAAGCTTTTGTGCATAGATCAAGTGTGCTTAAATTTAAATGTGTTTCACATGACACATCATGCAGAGCATTCATATGCTCCATAAGAAGTGCATTATCAACATCAGGAACACAATCAAGCATATCATCAGAGCATTGACGTGAATGATTGCTATGCTTTGGTGAAAAGTCATCAGTATCTTCATGTATACTAGATGTATAAACTCTTGTAGCTTCAAAACTTTCACGTGGAGTGTCTATACTTTTGGGTGTGCTTTTTGGTGTCCATGAATCGAGAATTTTGTCAAGGGTTTCTGCAACTCTTTCAATACGTTCATTCACGGTTAAACCTTTCAGGTCACATCTATCAGCTATGGTACAAATTCGAGAGTGCTCTTCCACATGTACAACAGGTATTTCAACCTCACAAATCCGGCAAATCATTGAATTTTCATAAGTTACACTTTGATGATCACCCCAGAATGGCCAAGAAGTTTTTGGCGTTCGAGAAGATTGAGGATAGCCTGATGGAGTTTCTAGAGGTTCCATTCTAGGAGTCTCATCTTTTGCTTGAGATTGTTCTACTCTATTTTTGGAATTTGAATCAGGTGTATCTTGTCCTTTACGATTTTTATCAGCTGCAGATGGAAGTTTCTTCCAAGATGACATCCTATAGCTGCTTGAAGTTGAATCAACACTTTTGGCAGTTTCAACCTCTGCAATTACATTTGCAGTACTTAAGATTTGACCAACTTGATCTTGCTTGCTTTTCTCTTGCCCTTGTGCTTTCTTCCTCTGTTTCTCACTCACTTCCTTTCCATCTAATTGACCACTAGTATCCTTCCGAGCAAATTCAAACATCTGTTCTGGATAAACTCCTAGATCACTGAGCTGATGAAGCCCCAGAATGTGGTCATCCTCGTAACCACTCTCTTTATGGAACTGCACAAGCCGGGTGCACCTGGTGAGAATAAAAAGCAGGCGGGTATGTAATTGTTTGGGAACTCCCATTGATAGCTCCTGCCGTCTATCATCTAAATTCTGAACAATGCCTTCACATTTGACCCAGAATTCACAAGCCGGCATCTTTGCACAACGCTGTGCTACAACCAGCAAATCCTCCAAACTCTCTTTCCATTCAGGATGAGAATCTGATGTTTTTTCAAGCTTGTCCACCAAATCCCCAGCAAAAACACCCAAATCAGAGTTTACTTCCTCCTTTAATCTGTCAAACTTCATCCTGGTTGCAAGCAGAACCTCCTAAAATTCGGATTATTAAATACATTTATGAACATAAGATAGCTAAACAAGGAGATAAACCAAAATAAAGAAACAGCCAATAGATTTTTAAGTAGATTTTAACAGATCTTAGTAAAAATTAGTTGAGGACTTAATGAAGAATTGCTCATTAAATAATTGACAGTTTGTCCCTTTCTTTCAAGTTTGCTTGCTCTACTTCAATTAGAAAGGAGAAAGTTACCTCCATGTGGCCTAAAGCACGAGATTTCTTAAGAGGAAAAGGCCGTACTCCTTTAGAATTAAGCTCATGAGAGAAGCTTTTCACGTCAGGAGCTTTCTTCCTCCGCCCACTGGTAACGCGCAGTACAGCCTGGAAACGTGGTGACTGCATTTCCTTGGCAAAACCAACATGAATACTCCACCAAAAACAAAGAAGATTGCAAAACAATTTTTCGATATTATACGTACTATATACTACTATCTAACATGTCTAATTCATTCCCAGAAACAAAACAAAAAGAACACTTCTTATCAATTTACCTCCGTACTGAGTGGTGATGGAGCCCTTAGTGATTTTGATTGATTCCATGGCGACTTTTTCCCTATAAACAATCAAGAAATCACAAGAAAACGAAATTATTTATTCGTTCATTTCCACTAATTGTCAAGTTACTCTTCTTTACTTGGATTTCTTCCATCATAAGTATACATTGTAACAAGAATCCAAGCTTACATTGAAATTAAGAGTTATTATAAAAAAAAAAAAAGAAAGAAAGAAAGAAAAAGGAGTAAACTAAAAATCAAAGAGGTAAAAAACGTTATTCTACAAAGAGAGAGAAAAAAGTGATGGGTACCTTGATGAATGGGGTTAAGGTTAGGAAGTTGAGAAGTGCAGGCCTCAACCCCTGCCCGTAGCCTTTCCTTATTAGCGACATTTCCTTTCTTACTACCTACATCTCCAATATTGGAAGGGTTCCTGGAAGAGGAAGAGCACCTGAGAGGAGACGGAAGTGGAGAGGATCTTGTTCTAATGCGGTTTAATCCAAGAGTAGACGCTAGAATTATTGAATCATCGTCTCGGCTCACGTTTAGCTCTAATGATTCGCTCTTACCGTAAGCAAAACGACCCAAACCATAATCATCAACGTCTTCTTCGACTTCATAGTCATCGCCATCGCCATCGCCATCGCCGCTGCTTCTGCTATCGTCTGATTTCTCCGCAGGTTCGCGCCACGACCGCTGGATAGGGATCCCAGGGATCTTACGAAGCTTCGTCGTTGATGATGATGACGTCAATATCTTTTTCGTCGGTGCCGGCGTTGGATCCTGATTATTTTCCGTCGACGACATGTCTAATTTCTCATTCACGGCATTACGGTGAAGACTACTTTATTGAATTATGATGATCAAATTGATCATCAAAGTTACGAAAGAGGAGAGAATATAATTTTTATTTTGAAAAAAAAATCAAGAGATAATAATTTTGAGGAAGGAGAAGAAAATCCGGGAAATCATTTTGGGAGAGAAAATGAAGAGTAAGGTCTCGCGGGAATGGTGCGTTTAAGGTCGACAGCCAGGAACGATAACAGTTTTTTTTTTTTTCCTTTTTATTTAAATTTAAATTTTGCTTTCAGTTTTGAAATAACGTGCATGCCGCGAACTCGTGAGCCTTATCAACTCAACAGTTGTTAAAACCGGCCTAGTCTACCAGTGTATTGTTAGATATCTATTTTACTCTTCCACTTTTTTTTTTTTTTTTACTCATTATTAGCGATTGTGATATGTGGCTTTTTTCTTTCTAGTGATACGAGGCTTTTTTTTTTCTAGTGATATGTGGCCTTTAATTCAATTAAAGGATTATGTGTAACATCTTTCACCCGGTTCGGTCGTTAGATTCGAGTTACGGGATATTATTATCATAAAAAAATACATTTAATTTTTAATAAAAATTCATTCATTTATTGATTACGATAAAAATTGCATGCACATTACAGTAAATAAGTAAAATCAAACTAAATCAAGCTTATGAAAGCTTTTGAATTGACTCAAGCATAAATGTGGAACAAACTACAAACTTTTCAAAAGTATGAGCATAAGTATCGATACTAAATTTAGTATTGATACTGTTTTGGCATTCTGTCAATTTAGATATTTTTAAACAATTAATAATTGTATTGATAATCGATATTCAAAAAATAAGTATTGATACTTTATATTGGTATCGATATCAAATTGATATTCTGTCGTTTTAAAATTCTGTTCATTTGGTAAAATATTGATACATTTACTTAAGGTATCGATACCTTATTGCCAAAATGCCAAAACTCACCCTTTTTGGTCCCTATCCATGCGTAAGTCACGTCATACTTTAAATGGTACTAAAAGCACACACAATACCTGCATAAATTCATTTCAAGATGTATACCAATTCATTGTTTCATCAACCAAAATCAATCCAATCATATTGCCTTAATTTGGCACAAAACACCTAACAATATGCCAATTCATCTATCAAGCTTTCAAACATCTAAATAGCATTTAAACATACCATTTAAGATGAATCATATCATTGAGCATTCAAAAATATATCATTCAACAAAACGTCCATATAAAGTCTTCCATATTACCAATTACACCTTTTCAGCATATATAAGAATTAACCAACCAAATGTAAACATTGAACAAAGTTTCAACTAACCAATATCACACACAACATATATATATATACACATAGGCTCCTAGAAACATGTTATAATACCGAATTTAAACAAACAAAATTCTACTAAATCAGGAGATAGATAATGTGAGCTCCTCAAGGATTCAATCAATACATTCCGCAAGTCAAAATCTACATGAAAAGAAAAGCAATGAGGTAAGCATTATAGAATGCTTAGTAAGTTCATACGAAACTCCACTTACCTTCCTAAATTTTATATCAATTTAATCAATAGAATTACAAAGATGAATAACATGACATTTCTTTGACATCTTTAAACATCATTGTATCAGTTCACAAAGCAAACAAAAGTTAGTACATTGGCATAATAAGATCAAGCATTCAAATCACAAATACGTACCACCATACTAATTATTTTTATGTATTTCCCTCGTATACATTTTTACAAACAAATCAACTAAGTTCATAATCACTCTTTCCAATCATTTGCACCATTAGTGAATTAGTACACTTCCAAACCTACATAAAACATGTTCAAACACATTCCAAACAATGCATTTTAAACAATTCAATCCATTATTAACTTTTTGATATTATATGTATAACAATTTAACATTTAACATTTAACCGCTTTAAAATATCAAATTCATATCATGTACAATTACCATGTTACCTAGTTGTCCGAGCTGAATGAATATACGAACATACATCAAGTTACCCGTCTAGGCTAAACCTTTTAAACGACATCAGATTACTCGTCCGAGCTAAATCTATGTCCTAAGTATCTTCAATATATTAATTGCTTCTCTGAGTTGAACATATAATCGTGTCAAGTTACCCGTTCGGGCTGAACTTTTAAACAATCTCAAGTTGCTCGTCCGAGTTGAATATATATTAGTGTTAGGTTACCCGCTTGGGCTTAACCTTTATAACACATCAAATAGCTTGGGCGAAGTTGTATATACATGTAAGGTTACTCGTCTGGGCTAAACCTATAAAACGACATCAAGTTACTTGTATAAGCTAAACCTGTGTAACATGTATCTTCGAGTCCGCAACAAATGCTAAATCTTGGAATCATCGGAAATCAACTTGTAACCATGTGTACGATACATTTACAAAGTTTCATTGAGGTAATTCCATCATGTAAGTTCATATTTAACTCTTTTTTATTTTATTCCAAACCTCACCATTTAATGTTAAATCACAATTAATTCAAGGTTTAACAAAACATACATAGATTCACAATATACCATTTATAATAATTAAAACATAATTACCATATGAACTTACCTGGAAAAAATAACAACCGATAAGCAGTTAGAGACTAATCCATAATTTTCCCTTTTCTGTAATTATCCTCCGATTAGTTTAAATTTCGATCTATATGATAATTCAATTTAATTTATGAATTTCAGACACTTTATATCATCTTGTTATAAGCACAAATCAGTTTAATTTCACTTTCCAAAAGTTCCTTAAAATTTTGCATTTTATTCAATTTAAGGACAAGAGCAAGAAATATAAGAAGGAAAGAATGAAGAGAGGAACATCAAGTCCTTTACCTCCCTCGAACTTTAAGAAGCCAAAGGATCACCTTTTTCCAACTTCAAGAAGGGAATCACAAGCCTCTAGCTTCAAGCATGAGGGATCCTTTGGGCCAATTGCATCCATGGCCAGTTCTAGCAATTCCCGAATGGAGAAAGGGGACTGTAACTTTTATGGTAGGAATCATGGAGGTGAGTGCAGAAAGGAGTTAGGGGCTTGTTTCAGTTGTGGGTCTAGAGACCACGTGATTAAAAATTATCCGACCAAGTTTGAGTACACTACAGAACAACTAGTAAGAAGCCTACCGAAATACCAACAAAAGAATATATCAGAAATGGCAGCTAAGACCAGCTCGGTCCAAGGGTCACAGAGGAAAAATTTAGGTAGAACGAGTTCTGGCGCATCAGCATGGGCATACGTGATGAAAGCCAAGGAAGACACGAACCTAGCTGAAGTCATTACTGGTAATTTTTCTTTTCATGGTAATGAAATTTATGCATTGATTGACCCTGTATCTACTCATTCTTATATAAGTACAAAAGTTATAGCAGGTCTAAGTCTCAAGGTAGAATGTTCTGAGGCCAATATATTGGTAACAAGAACGTATTTTTAGCAGATTTACTACTATTGAGCTTTCATGGGTTTGATGCTATATTGGGATTGGACTGGTTGACTAGGCATGATGCTATGGTTGACTGTCAGTCTAGAAGTGTGCGTCTAATAAGTTTGAAGGGAAAAGAAATATTATTACCTAGGTGTCACATCCCAAAAATTGGGTTAGTAAGAACTGGGTTAATGAAACTAGAACGGTCATGTCTGAATTTTTTTAGATGAACTTAGCCTATTTGATAATAAAAAAGTCTCAATTATAGTGATTAATTAGTGGTGGATCTGTCCTTGATGATCTGAGTTCGAATCCCTTCCCTCTCGTTAATTTCTATTTGGTGCAATTTTGTTTCAAACCCTTAGCAAAGGTCATCCCATGTTTTTCAATTGTTTCTGTTAAAGTAATCACAATGAAGTGAGTCAGCTTAGTGGTTAGGAGCTTAAATGATTTCCTAAGGGTCCTAGGTTCAAGTCTCTACACTTTCAATCTTTTTATTTAAAATTTTGCCAACTTTAGTGGTCAACACCCTCCAAACCTATCCATGTTGGTTGGCATGCATGGGAAATAATTCTTTCTTTGTGTGTGAGTCAAACTTCCCTCATTAAGCCCCATTTTCACTCCCATGATCCCTTTTTTCTTCTTTGTCCCCTCTACATGCCTATTTTCTTCAGTCTTACCTTGTGTGTCATACATTGAACCTGGACAAGTTGAATGACACCTTTTGTTGTTCATCTTTTATTTTTTTATTCATTTTTGCCATCCCCCTCCTTTGCTCCTCTTTTTTCTCTTATCTTCCAATTTTGGACCACCTTGAACCACCATTATTTTGATTTTGGCCTCCTTTCCTCCACCATTAGCCACCATCATTTAACCTACACACCACCACTTCATCACCCAGCCTCCTCTTCTATTCTTCTTTTTGCTCCACTCCCGCTTTCAGTACCACCCTCTACCAATGTGGCAATGTAACACCCCTTACCCGAGACTGTTGCTGGAGTCGAGCTCGAGGCATTACTTTACTTAACTTATTAATTCGGGGCATAAAAATTTGCTTTTAAAATTTATCTCACTATTTATGATAAAGCTGTCCACTCGTGCAATAGTCACTAAATCATTTACAACTCGAGCTACAGAACTCAAAATTCAAATCCGTAAATTTTCCCTGAAACTAGACTCATATATATTCTTACCATAAAGTTTTCAGAATTTTTGGTTCATCCAATTAGTACAGTTTATTAGTTAAAGTCTCCCCTATTTCACCACTCGACTGTCCTAATCTCTTTCCACTAAAAATAAGTTTTCTCATTGTAGGATTTTTATATGGTGTTACCACTTCTTTATAAAGAAAATATACTCAATAAGGAATCTAGAAATATAAATTACAACTCATAAATATTTTTGTACAATTTTTAGTGATTTTCTAAACTCAGAACAGGGGACTCCAAAAATAGTTCTTCCCTGTCTCACCAAAATTCACATATCTCAAAATATAAAATTCTTTTTTTCTAAACCGTTATTTTTCCATGAAAAGAGACTCAACAAGCTTTCATTATATATATCATACACTCTCTAATTCATTTTATACTATCCTAAGTGATTTTTCAAAATCACACCACTGCTGCTGTTTGAAATCTGTTTCTTTGAAAATTATTACTCTTTCATGATTTCTATGCATAATTTATCACATAGACATGTATAACAACAAACACCTTCATACTTGGCCATTTTGACAACCATTCATCATTAGATATTTACACATCATTCTTTAGCAAAATCATAATACAACATTCAAAATAAGTAAGTCCCTATACATGCCATAGTTCAAACATAGTTCATAATAAAATACCGAGTCGTTATGGTTGATAGTGTGGACGATCTTTGACGTCTTTAGGATCCTCGAATTTCATTATTAATGCTATATAAAAAGAAAATAAACAAAGTAAGCATAATGCTTAGTAAGTTTACAAGTAAATAAATTGCAACATTCAACACAAATAATAATAATAACCAAGTAACATAATCTTTAATTTCCTCTTTACTTGATTTCTTACTCATTCACTTACTTGTTTACTTAGATAACTCATAAGTATGACTTACTTTTCTCTTGCTGAAATGTTGATTCTCAATGGGTAACGTAATATACTCTTAACTCTTATAACCCACTTGAACTTGCCATTTATGCTTTTAACTGAACTTTCATGGACATAAGTTATTTACTAGCCCGTTGAACCACATGGGAATAATAAGGATACTTGGGTCTCTTTCTGATTATAACATGCGAAAGCCATGTCCCAGACATGGTCTTACATGGGATGTTTCATGTACTGCCAATGCCATATCCCAGATATGGCCTTACATCGGAGTTCTCATATCGGTGCCCATGCCATGTCCCAGACATGGTCTTACGGGGGACCTCTCATCTCGGTGCCAACGCCATGTCCCAGACATGGTCTTACATGGGACCTCTCGTCTCGGTGCCAACCCCATGTCCCAGACATGGTCTTACATGGGACCTCTCATGATCTCAAGGTTGCCAATGTCATGTCCCAGACATGGTCTTACATGGGATCTCTTTACCCAAATGTCATGACATTTGTATCCAATACCTTCCTTATGCTTCAACGAGACTTTTTAATATCAATTCTCTATCGTCTCATACTTGAATCAATATCAAATAAATTCATGAAATAAATACATAATTGCTGGAAATTAGCAGCATTAATAATAATTATTAAAATATTGCATTTATTTACCATAAACTTACCTCGGTAGCAAATATAGCCAAACTTATCAATTTAGTCTTCAACTTTATTCTTTCCTCGATCTAACCTCGAATTCTGTTCTTCTTGATCTATAATAGTAAATTTAACTTATTTAATACCCATATTCATTAAAACAGCCCTCGACTCTAACTTTGGCAAAATTACAATTTTTCCCCTAAACTTTTACATAATTATGCTTTTGCCCCAAAGTTCGAAAATTAAACTTCATCTCGTATTCTTATGTTATATAACATGCTGAACATTTTTTTCTTCTATGACAACATCAAATTCTCACTTTAAGACTTACTTATGTACATTAGGGATTTTTACCGATTATGTCAACTTACTCGTTTTCGCTTAAAATTGGCTAGGAAAAGTTGTTTAACATAATTTCTAGCTTCATATTCTATCATAAAACATCAAAATAAACACTTTTCACCTATGGGTATTTTTCCAAATATAAACCTTAGGTTAAATTATTGCTAGAATAAGCTAAATTAAGCGACCGGGATCTCAAAAACGTGAAAAGCATTAAAAACGGGGCTTAGAATCACTTGCTGTGAGCTTGAAAAAGTGTGAAAACCCTATCTATGATGTCTTTCCAAATTCAACAGCAAGCTATGGAGAAGATGATATTTCTGCCATCTTTTTCCCTTTTTATTCTTTTTATTATTCATTTACGAAAATACCCTTCATTAAAACTTTAGCTATTTTTACCTATGCATGCCTATTTTTGTCCATGGAAATTTTATGGTCTAATTACTATTTAAGTACCTCTACTTTGATTATACACTTCAAATAAATCCTTTATCATCTAAAATTCATATTTACCCACTTTTGCAATTATGTCCTAATAGGCAATTTAGGCATGCAATCAAAAAAATTTCTTATAAATATTCTAATACTTATATCTAATCACTCGATAAATCTTAAAAATTAATAATAATTTTCTCTTTAAATAAGATTTGTGGTTACGAAACACTATTCCCATGACCTTAAATTTGGGCCATTATAACTCTCCCCCCTTTAAGGATTTTCGTCCTCGAAAATCTTACCAGTAAATAGGTTCGGGTACTGTTTCCTCATTGCCTCTTCCGGTTCCCATGTCGCTTCCTCAATCCCGTGTTTTTTCCATAATACTTTTACCAAATTTATCTTCTTATTTCTAAGCTCCTTTGTTTCTTGTGCTAATATCTTGACCGATTCTTCACTATAAGTCATATCCGGCTGAATCTCCACTTCTGTCAGAGAAATAATATGTGAAGGATCTGATAGATACCTTCGTAGCATAGATACATGAAAAACATTATGAATTCTGTTGAGTTCCGGTGGTAATGCTAATCAATAAGCGACCGGTCCAATTCTTTCTATGATTTCATATGGTCCGATAAATCTTGGACTCGATTTACCTTTTCGACCGAACCGGAGTACTTTCTTCCAAGGAGACACTTTTATCACCCACCTGAAATTCAATCTCTTTTCATTTAAGATCGGCATATGACTTTTGACGATCGAAAGCTACTTTTAGACTATCCCAAATCAATTTTACTTTTTTTTCTGTTTCCCGGATCAAATCAACCCCATGTATTTTCTTTTCACTGAGCTCTGTCCAATACCACAGTGTTCTACATTTTCTACCTACAAAGCTTCATACGGAGCCATTTTAATACTGGACTGATAACTGTTATTGTAAGCTAATTCAATCAAAGGTAGATACATTTCCCAATTACCTTCAAACTCCAATATACAACATTGGAGCATATCTTCCAATACCTGAATTACACGCTCAGATTGACCATCTGTTTGAGGATGAAATGCAGTGCTAAAATGCAACTGAGTACCCAATGTTTCTTGCAAATTGTCCCAGAAACGAGACGTAAATCGGGGATCTCTATCTGATATAATGGAGATAGGCACTCCATGTAGTCTGACAATCTCAAATATGTACAATTCAGCCAATTTATCTAAAGAATAATCCATACATACCGAAATAAAGTGTGCGGACTTTGTCAATCGGTCGACAATTACCCAAATGTCATCTTTCTTCTTCGGAGACATCGGTAACCTAGATACAAAATCCATAGTGATTCTTTCCCATTTCCATTCCGGTATAGTGATTGGCTGAAGTAACCCCGAAGGCATGTGATATTCAGCTTTAACCTGTTGACATACCAAACACTTTGATAAAGACTCAGAGATATCACGTTTCATACCTGACCACCAATACATCTTTTTCAGATCATTATACATTTTATTACTCCCCGAATGTACAGACATAGTACCACTATAGGCCTCGTGTAAAATCTTCTGTATGAACTCTGTATCCTTCGGCACACATACTCTACCTCTGAATAATAAACCACCGTCAGTCCCAGTTTGAAATTCTGAATCATTATCGGATTCACAATGTACCCGTTTAGCCTGTAACTTCTTATCATTTTTCTGAGCTTCACATATTTGTTGAAAAAATATCGATTTAGCTCTCATTTCAGCTATGATTGAACCATCATCAGTCAGTGACAACCGAGCATTCATAGCTCGTAAAACAAACAGAGATTTCCGGCTCAAAGCATCAGCTACAACATTAGCCTTACCTGGATGGTAATCAATAACCAAATCATAATCCTTTATCAATTCAAGCCATCTGCGTTGTCTCAAATTCAAATCTTTTGTGTGTCATCAAATACTTCAAGCTTTTATGATCAGTATAAATATGACACTTTTCACCATACAAATAATGTCGCCATATTTTCAATGCAAATACAATAGCAGCTAATTCAAGATCATGTAGCGGGTAATTTCTTTCATGTGGCTTAAGTTGTCTTGAAGCATAGGCTATTACCTTACCTTCTTGCATCAAGACACAACCTAAACCATTTAATGATGCATCACTATAAATAATAAATTCTTTACCCGATCCAGGCTGTACCAACACAGGTGCTTCCGTCAACAATTTCTTCAATCGGTCAAAACTTTGCTGACATTTATCTGTCCATTCAAATTTAACATCTTTCTGTAATAAACGGGTCATCGGAGAAGCTATCATAGAAAACCCCTGTACAAATCTCCGATAATAGCCAACTAAACCCAAGAAAATTCTAGCTTCAGATACATTCTTCGGTGGACTCCATTGACAATAGCTGAGATTTTATTCGGATCTACCCTGATGCCTTCTGCGGATACAATATGTCCGAGAAAACCTACCTCTCGGAGCCAAAATTCACATTTACTGAATTTAGCATAAAGCTTTTTTTCACATAAAATTTGCAACACTATTTTCAAATGTTCTACATGCTCATTTTCATCTCAAGAATAGACTAAAATATCATTAATGAAAATTACCACAACCCTGTCTAAATATGGTCTAAATATCTGATTCATCAAATCCATAAATACTGCAACTACATTAGTCAGCCCAAACGGGATAACCAAAAATTCATAATGCCCATACCTGGTTCGGAAAGCTGTCTTTGGCAATCTGGCTCTTTTACTCGTAACTGGTAATAACCCGATCGGAGATCAATCTTCGAGAATACTATGGCACCTTTCAACTGATCAAATAAGTCATCAATTCGGGGTAACGAGTACTTATTCTTTATAGTTACCTTATTGAGCTACCGATAGTCGATACACAATCTCAAAGACTCGTCTTTCTTTTTCACAAACAAAATTGGAGCACTTCAAGGTGAATGACTCGGACGAACAAAACCTCTATCAACAAGTTCCTGTAACTGTGTCTTTAACTCTTTTAATTCTGTAGGAGCCATGTGATACGAAGCTATGGAAATTGGGGTAGTTCCTGGATTCAGATCTATAGAAAATTCCACTTCTCTTTCTGGTGGCAACCCCGTTAATTCCTCTGGAAACACATCAGAAAATTCACATACAATCGGCATCGCAGATCTTTGACTCGATACCTTAGTATCCAACACATATACCAAATAAACATCATACCCTTTTCGACACACCTCTCGTGTCATCATCGAAATCACATCGATAATTCCTCCGTCTAATCGATTTAACCAAGTAATTCTCCATTCGCACTTCAAAGACAATATATTTCATTTACGCTTTACTCTTGCATCATCTTTGAGTTAACTAATCCATGCCCAATATCACATCATACTCATCAAAAGGCAATAACATCAAGTCAATCGGAAAACAAATACCTTTTACCATCAGTGGACAATTTTAACAAACTTTATCCACCATCACAAACTGGCCCAGGGGGTTCGAGACTTTAACCATAAATTCAGTAGGTTCAACAGACAAATTTTTAACAAATACTAATTTTGTGCATATGTATGAATGTGTAGAGCCAGGATCAATTAATGCAATAACATTAGTATCATAGAGAGAAAATGTACCGGTAATTACATCAGGGGAGGATGCCTCTTCCAGAGCACAAGTAGCATATGTTCTTACGGGTGTTCTAACATCTGATCTAACTACTGAGTCTCTGGACATACCCCTATTACCTGCTCCAACTCCTGGGTTTCTCTGTGGTCTACCTCTGGTAGAAGCATTTCCTGATCTCGCACTGGGTATAACTTCTCTCTTAGCTGTTTCGGGACAATCCCGAATAAAGTGATCTGGTGCACCACATCTAAAATAATACACTCTCTGGGGTGACGTCTACCACATTGAGGACATTCTGGCCTAGGAGGTCGAGTACTGCCCGTACTTGTAACTGTAGTGGTTTGAGCTCTAGAACCCTCAAATTTTCTGCTTCTGCTTCTGCTTCGGCTAGAATATCTGGCTGGAAAATTTGATCCACTAGAGAGCTCTCTAGGCCTCTTAGAAGTAGACTGAAATGATTTACTCATTTGCCTCTTCTTTGTATCTTGCACTTCAACTTCAACTTTGCCCTTTTCTTTTTCTTTTAACAAATCTTCTACTTTACAGGCTCTTTCCACCAAAAGGACAAACTCTCTGATTTCTAAAACACCTACTGCTAGTCGAATATCATCATTAAGCCATTCTTCAAATCTCTTGCACATGTTAGCTTCGGTTGACACAAACTCCCGAGTATATTTACTAAGTCTGACAAATTCGTGTTCATGTTCAGTCACAATCATCTTATCTTGTTTTAACTCAAGAAACTCTTTCATTTTCTAATCTATAAATCTCTGGCTGATATACTTCTTTCGAAACTCCTTCTGAAAGAAATCCCAGGTAACCCTCTCACTCGGTACCACAGACACGAGAGTCTTCCACCAATGATAGGCTAAATCTCAGAGAAGTGCAACAACACACTTCATACATTCTTCTGGTGTATAGGATAATTCTTCAAAAGCTCTGATAGTATTTTCGAGCCAAAATTCAGCTTTCTCGGCATCATCGTCTTTGGTAGCCCGAAACTCTTCAGCCCCTTGTTTCCGGATCTTATCAATTGGAGGTCTCTCTCTGGTAACTATACCTGCAGCTGGGGAAACTACATGGGGAACCTAAGAATCATGAGGGGGTGGAGGTCTCACAGCCGGATTCATACGAATGAACTCGGCAAACCAATCATTTATAGCTTGGAAGAAGGCTTCTCTAGCTCCTCCTCCCTGACTAACTAATATGGGCTTTTCACTAACATTAACATCTGGTGGCACTGTCCCTTCTGTGGGAGCGGGCGTATTACTCTCTACTTCATCAGTGCCAACTCGTTCAGGATCCATAACTATAAAAGAAAACATTTTAAAATCGTCAGGAGTCGTCACACTATCAAAATATAAGTATGGCATGTATAGGTAAACTCTTATTCATACTGAGTATTTCGATCTGAAAACGGACTAAACCTGCTCTGATACCAACAAATGCAACACCCCTTACCCGAGACTGTTGCCGGAGTCGAGCTCGAGGCATTACTTTACTTAACTTATTAATTCGGGGCATAAAAATTTGCTTTTAAAATTTATCTCACTATTTATGATAAAGCTGTCCACTCGCACAGTAGTCAATAAATCATTTATAACTTTAGCTATCGAACTCAAAATTTAAATCCGTAAATTTTACCTGAAACTAGACTCATATATCTTCTTACCATAAATTTTTCACAATTTTTGGTTCATCCAATTAATACATTTTATTAATTAAAATCTCCCCTATTTCACCACTCGACTGTCCTTACCTCCTTTCACTAAAAATAAGTTTTCTCGTTGCAGGATTTTCATATGGTGTTCTCACTTATTTCTACAGAAAATAGACTCAATAAGGAATCTATAAATATAAATTACAACTCATACATAGTTTTTTACAATATTTAGTGATTTTCTAAACTCAGAACAGGGGACTCCGAAAATAGTTCTTCCCTGTCTCACCAAAATTAAGACATCTCAAAATATAAAATTCTTTTTTCTAAACCGTTATTTTCCATGAAAATAGACTCAACAAGATTTCATTATATACATAATACACCCTCTAATTCATTTTATACTATCCTAAGTGATTTTTCAAAATCACGTCACTACTGCTGTTTGAAATCTGTTTCTTTGCAAATTATTACTCTTTTATGAATTCTATGCATAATTTATCACATAGACATGTATAACAAAAAACACCTTCATACTTGGCCATTTTGACAACCATTCATCATTAGATATTTACACATCATTCTTTAGCAAAATCATAAGACAACATTCAAAATAAGTAAGTCCCTATACATGCCATGGTTCAAACATAGCTCATAATAAAATACCGAGTCGTTGTGGTTGATAGTGTGGACGATCTCCCACGTCTTTAGGATCCTCGAATTTGATTATTAACACTATATAAAAAGAACATAAAAAAAGTAAGCATAATGCTTAATAAGTTTACAAGTAAATAAATAGCAACATTAAACACAAATAATAATAATAACCAAGTAACATAATCTTTAATTTCCTCTTTATTTGATCTCTTACTCATTCACTTACTTGTTTACTTAGATAACTCATAATTATGAATTACTTTTTTCTTGCTGAAATGTTGATTCTCAATGGGTAACGTAATATACTCTTAACTCTTATAACCCACTTGAACTTGCCATTTATGCTTTTAACTGAACTTTCATGGACATAAGTTATTTACTAGCCCGTTGAACCACATAGGAATAATAAGGATACTTGGGTCTCTTTCTGATAATAACATGCCAAAGCCATGTCCCAGACATGGTCTTACATGGGATGTTTCATGTACTACAAATGCCATATCCCATATATGGCCTTAAATGGGAGTTCTCATATCGGTGCCCATGCCATGTCCCAAACATGGTCTTACGGGGGACCTCTCAACTCGGTGCCAACGCCATGTCCCAGACATGGTCTTACATGGGACCTCTCATGATCTCAAGGATGCCAATGCCATGTCCCAGGCATGGTCTTACATGGGATCTCTTTACCCAAATGTCATGACATTTGTATCCAATGCCTTCCTTATGCTTCAACGAGACTTTTTAATATCAATTCTCTATCGTCTCATACTTGAGTCAATATCAAATAAATTCATGAAATAAATACATAATTGCTGGAAATTAGCAGCATTAATAATAATTATTAAAATATTGTATTTATTTACCGTAAACTTACCCCAGTAGCAAATATAGCCAAACTTATCAATTTAGTCTTCAACTTTATTCTTTCCTCGATCTAACCTCAGATTCTGTTCTTCTTGATCTATAATAGAAAATTTAACTTATTTAATACTCACATTCATTAAAACATTCCTCGACTCTAACTTTGGCAAAATTATAATTTTGCCCCTAAACTTTTACATAATTACGCTTTTGCCCCAAAGTTCGAAAATTAAACTTCATCTCATATTCTTATGTTATATAAGGTGCTGAACATTTTTCTCTTCTATAAAAACATCAAATTCTCACTCTAAGACTTACTTATGTACATTAGGGATTTTTACCGATTTTGTCAACTTACTCGTTTTCGCTTAAAATCGGCTAGCAAAAGTTGTTTAACATAATTTCTAGCTTTATAATCTATCATAAAAACATCAAAATAAACACTTTTCACCTATGGGTATTTTTCCCAATATAAACCCTAGGTTAAATTATTGCTAGAATAAGCTAAATTAAGCTACCGGGATCTCAAAACGTAAAAAGCATTAAAAACGGGGCTTAGAATCACTTACTATGAGCTTGAAAAAGTGTGAAAACCCTAGATATGGTGTTTTTTCAAATTCGGCAGCAAGCTATGGAGAAGATGATATTTTTGCCATCTTTTTCCCTTTTTATTCTTTTTATTATTCATTTACTAAAATACCCTTCATTAAAACTTTAGTTATTTTTATCTAGGCATGCCTATTTTTGTCCAAGGAAATTTTATGGTCTAATTACTATTTAAGGACCTCTACTTTGATTATGCACTTCAAATAAATCCTTTATCATCTAAAATTCATATTTACCTATTTTTGCAATTAAGTCCTAATAGGCAATTTATGCATGCAATCAAAAAAATTTCTTATCAATACTCTAATACTTATATCTAATCACTCGATAAATCTTAAAAATTAATAATAATTTTCTCTTTAAATCAGATTTGTGGTTACAAAACCACTATTCCAATAACCTTAAATTTTGGCCATTACAGGCAACCACCATTCTTTTTCTTTTTTTCTTTGTCCTCTCTAGTGCCGCAACACTTTTCTTCTTCCTCCTCCACCGTAGCATTATCGCTTCCATTGCTGGACCTTCACAGCTACCACCATCACCGTCGTCGCACCTTCACCTGCTTTGGTGATTCTTTCTCTTTTCTTCACCATTTTCCAACCTCTATCATCCTTATAGTAAAAGAAGATCTTATAACCCTATTTCAATAAGTTAATTATTATGTTTTAAAATATTGAATTGAGTGACTCACTTTTTAAAATGATCATTTTCTTTAGATTCTTATCCTCCTTCAACTCAAGAGCATAATGATCCTTCGACCCTCTTATTTTAATCGAGATAGAGTAAGTATGGTAGTAGAATGGAATCTACTATTTCTTCCCTACTTTTTCCTATAGATCGAATGTGTTTAAGGGGTTTTAATGTATTTTAATTTTATTATTAATACATCGTATTCTTCTTTTGATGAAGGGTCGATTGATACCATTCTAGAAAACCCTTAACATTGGAAATGAGATCAATCTTCGATTGATTATTATAGAGTAAGCGCGGATGAGAGTTTTGTTCAATTCATGTATCTTATAAAGTTTAAAAATGACCTCCATAATGAAAGATCACCTTTGTTGATAAGTAGGTAACCTATCGATTAGATCCGAGTGTGGGTGTTTCTTTAGAGTGATGATTTGCGTTGGATCTACTATCAGGTGTGGGTTTTAACACTAAACAAAATTAAGTATTTATTTTATATTGGTAAAAATGTTATTATTTAAGTTATGTTGTTTGATGGGGATACATTATGTATCCATAAAGAAAGATAAACCCATCATTATGTACTATGTCAAGTAAGTCTTTTCCAAACCATAAATGTTGTGAAAAGCATGTTATGTGATATTAATGATGATGATTGATTTGAAAAATATGTAAATCTCATTCTTATGTTATGTGATCATATGAAATATGTGATATTCACATGATTATAAATGTGAGATTTTGGTACCATATGTACATATGTGATTTGCATGTTAAACATGCCTAAATGATTTTGAGTGATTTTTGTCATATCACATGCATGGGGTGGGATATGTGAAAGGTGGAAGTTATTGGTAGTTTACCTGCGATTTTGGTGACACTGTTCACGATATTGATTATTGGCGGTTTATTTACGTTATCGTGACAATGTTCACAATTTGGTGTGTTGGATGGACGAGTTCTGGGAAACTCAATTATGGTGTGTAGTTTAGATAGGTAGGATTTTTTTCCTACAATTTGCATCGTTTTACGAAATGTGCATCGATATGATCATTCATAATATAAGTATGAAATATTGAGTTATATGATTTTTATGGCTGTATATCGTATATGTTTATAAGTATGTGATTGAGTTTATGTTAATCTCATACTAAGCTTTATAGCTCACTGTTGGAACACTAGCACCCCTATGGCACAGCAAAAAAATAAAACACCCGATGATTCTAACCATGGATCTATGTGTGAGGAATGAATCGGGCTGAAAAAGGGTTTCGAAATTACCGAATGGTGATTCTGAGTAGACAGTGACGCCTCGGCAATGAGTAATCTGATCTACTACTGAACCAAGCCACAATATTTGATGACTCCGACCTCTACGTAGTCCACTCAGTTGACTATGAACGGAAGGAATCCCCAAACAATTTTGGAGAAGACTTTGCTTTGACGGCTGCTAGACTCACCAAGCAAAGAAAAATGGGATTTTATATCTTATTATTTTTTTAGGGTTTCTCAAAATTAAATAAATATAATAATGTTTAAAAAACCAAAAATTCTAATTACATTAATTATAATAAAGATTTCGGTAAACTATATTTATTTATATAAAAACCAAAATCATATTCTCATTATGTGTACAACAACCTTGTACATAATGTGTTTGATATTTGATTACCCAATCAAATTAATTCTATAATTAATTTAATTCATGCGACAACCAAACACAATACCAATTATGTTTTATTTCGTTCATTTCAACTATAGGGTGTGACCCTGTAGGTTCTTCTAACGTTAGCAGTAATGTTAGAACGATTCCAATGTTACAAACAATGAGTGGCACCTAGCAATGCATCATTGCTACCTAAGTCACAAGAAATCATGATTCGACATAACCTGTTTATGATTAATCTTTTCATGCACTAATTCTTAAGTCCTTTATCTCTGGATTGAACACAAGTCATGGAATAGTCACACTTGTATAATCCATTCTATGTTCCTTGAGATCTTAAGTAGACTATGATATACAAATAAGTATGACATCTCATATCAGCTTATTTGAGCATGACCATGCATTTCTAGTCCCACTCAATCAAGTGGCCTAAGATATTACTCCCATTATGTAGGAGGGACTTATCCTATATCGATCAACCATATCCCTCTACATAGATTGTGGTATATCCAACAGCAGCCTTTATAGAACAACCAGTTACGATGTATGTTTGACTGTATCCAAATATATAACTCACGATGTTGGGATTATGATGATCTCAAGTCTGAGGATCATATACATATTAATAACTATAAGTAATGTCGTGACAATTACATAATAATCCAAGAAACATACTCATAACGGGTAAGTCCAATATGTTGTTCGCTAACACACGTATTCATGCATCGATTCTGACACTCCATATCAATGACAACTCTTTATCATCAATCAACTACATGTTAGTCTTAATGCATTATCGTTGTCCTATCCAACAATAATACTTGACTAAGGACCTTTTAAAAATAATCATATTATTCTCAGGACATTATTATAAAACAGTTTATTTATACACATAGAAAAGAAACTGAAATAATAATGGTAACGCCTTATATTAATAAACATGATAAATCAATTATATTATTACAACCATCTCATGATTGATCTTTGGGCATACTCTAACACTCACCCCCTTTAGTTTTCTGGTTTTATAGATAACCCTGAGGTTAGAATTCAACGACGACATTTGGAAGAGTTTCTTGGAATTATTTTTAAATTAAAGTAATTAAATTTTGTTTTGATGTTTTGGGTTTGTAGTAAGTTTGAGTATGGAATGTGGCATAGGACTTTATTTTGTGGATTTTTCATTCTGACTTGCATAAATTGCTTGCATGACATTAAGTTTTAAAAACTGTATAAATTAATATTTGATAAGATTATGCATGAAACTTGGTTTTTATTAAAACTTGACAAAATTACTCTTTTCCACTTCGACAGCAAGAAATGAGTTTTAAACAAAACTATGACTTGGTTTTTGAGGTTTTAAATTGTCTATTGACGCTTTACCAAAGTTGCATAAAATATCAATTTTTAACAAAATATGATTTCAGTAAAATTTTTTGTTGAGATTCTTATAAAAATATGTCAACATTACAGTTTTCCGCTGCAATGCTGAGAGACGGGTTTTTAATAAAATTAGACTTTGGTTTCAAATTTACTAATGATTACAAATGAGATTTCTAAAGATATTTAATTTTTGAAAATGACTTATTTTTTTCCCGAATAATGATGAATAACCAAGTCCTTTTTGCTTTTGAATAAATAAATGACTGATTTTGAAACATGATTGAAATTACGAAAGTTTTGAACAACGATAAAACTTTTTCAAATAAAATATCAAAGTCATGAATTTCTAAAATTCTCAATTTCACTATTTTGAAACGATTTATCAAATGGTTTAAAAGTATGTTTGAAAACTATGAAAGATTTTCTGGGCCATTTCAGTGGCCAATGTAGCTTTTTAAATTTGGCCTTAAAGACTGGGCCGGGTTTGGGGTGTTATACTAGGAAAAAGTTATAAGTAGTGGATAGGATTATTTCCACAGTGACTGCCAGAAAATTGATTGTTCAAGGCACAAATGTCTATTTAGCGTATATCATGGACACGCCCAAGATCAAGAGTGAAGTTAGCCAAGTGTCAATAGTAAAGGAATTTACGAATGTGTTCCCTAAAGAACTCTCTAGTATGCTTATGGATAGAGAAATATAATTTTCAATAGAATTGGAACCTGAAATAACTCCTATATCATGCCCACCCTATAGGATGACACTGGTAGAAATTAAGGAGTTAAAAGAATAGTTGCAAGATTCGTTAAGTAAATGTTTCATCAAGCCTAGTGTATCTCCCTAGGGTGCACCAATTTTGTTTGTGAAGAAAAAGGATGGATCTATGTGCCTGTGCATAGACTATCACTAGTTGAATAAGGTCAACATTAAAAATAAGTACCCCCTTCCCAGAATCGAAGACTTCTTTGATCAATTATGTGGAGCTTCAGTTTTCTCTAAGATTGACTTAAGGTCCGGATACTATCAGATAAAGATCAAGAATGACAATGTACCTTAAACAATTTTCCGATCAAGGTATGGACACTATAAGTTTTTGGTGATGCTATTCAATTGACTAACGCACCCATAGTGTTCATGGATTTAACGAATATAGTGTTTCAACCTTACTTGGATCAATTTGTGGTAGGCTTCATTGATGACATATTGGTTTATTCTAAGAGCGAGCTTGACCATGAGAAACATTTGAGAGTTGTATTAAAGACCTTGTGTGAACATCAGTTGTACACAAAGTTTAGCAAGTGTGAGTTCTGTCTAAGAGAGGTACATTTCCTTGGACACGTAATTTTGGCGAAGGGTATCATGGTAGACCCTACCAAGGTAAAGGCAGTTCTTGAATGGAACTCGCTTAAGAATGTCACTGTAGTACGCAACTTCTTGGGGTTGGCTGGGTATTATAGGAGATTTGTGAAAGGTTTCTCTATTATAGCATAATCCTTTACCAAACTATTGAAGAAGAAGGAGAAGTTTGTGTAGAGCAATGAATGTCAGCAAAGCTTTAAAAAGCTAAAGGAGTTCTGATTGAAACTCCAGTGTTGATGCAGCTTGAGCCTAGAGTTGAGTATACAGTATATACAAATGCATCATTGAGTGGATTAAGTTGTGTCCTTATGCAAAAAGGAAAGGTCATCATGCATGCTTCGTGCCAATTGAAATCGCATGAAAAGAACTACCCCACACACGATCTGGAATTGGTAGTTGTGGTCTTAGAACTAAAGCTCTGGTGACATTGCTTATAAGGGGAAAAGTGATTTATCTTTTCTGATCATAAAATTCTAAAGTACTTGATGACCTAGAAAGAATTGAACGTACACCAAAAGAGATGGCTGGAGCTATTAAAAGACTATGATATAATCATCGAGTACTATCCAGAAAAAGTAAAAGTGGTGTCATATACCTTGAGCAAGAAAACTATGGCGGCCTTGTTTTCTTTGCGAGCTAAAGTGACTTTAACCGATAATGGAGCCTTGTTAGTGGATTTGGTTGTGAAACCAACTCATCTCCCTTGAATTTTGGAATAACAAAATAAAGATATCCAATGCGAACAATTCAAACAAAGGATACTCTTCTGTAAAGCAGTGTAGGTAAGGAGGGCAAACTTGGATTCAAAAATTGAATATTCGTACTAATAGGGAATAAATTGAGAAAGGAATTTTTAAGAGAATCTCACCAATGCCCTTTTTCAGTTCACCCTGGTGGCATCAAGATGTACACAGACTAGAAGGAATCTTACTGGTGGCTTGGAATGAAGAAGAAGATCTCAGAATACGTTTCCACATGTCTAACATGCCAAAGAGTGAAGGTAGAGCATCAAGTTCTATCAGGAAAATTGTATCCACTGGAAATTCCCAAATGGAAATGGGAAAGAATCATCACAGACTTTGTATCTGAATTGCCCCTCTGTCCCTCCAAAAAGAACTCTGTTTGGGTAGTGTTAGATAGGCTCACAAAATCAATACACTTTTTACCTATGAAGACCACATATTCTGTAAAAAAGTGGTGCGTCTCCATGGAGTGCCATCGTCCATTGTGTCTGATAGAGATCCATAATTTACCTTTAGATTCTGGCAGTAATTACAATAATCATTGGAACCAAGAAGAAATTTGGCATTGTGTTTCACCCTCAGATAAATTGGGAAAGGGATGTTACTCTGATTAAATTCGCCTACAACAATAGCTACCATGCTAGTTTAAAGATGTCTCCTTTTGAGGCCTTATATGTTAGAAGGTGTAGAACACCTACTTATCAGATGAAG
Organism: Gossypium raimondii; assembly: GCF_025698545.1. NCBI lineage: Eukaryota > Viridiplantae > Streptophyta > Magnoliopsida > Malvales > Malvaceae > Gossypium > Gossypium raimondii. The sequence continues at coordinate 20,728,193 of NC_068573.1, read as the reverse complement.
TTAATTGAAACAAAAATCATGGGTCCAGACTTAGTGCGTGAAAATGAAAAAAAAGGTTGTTGTCATTCGCGACCACTTGAAGGATGCTCAGGATCGGCAAAATTCTTATGCAAATTTAAAGAGAAAGGAAATCTCCTTTAAAGTGGGAGACAAAGTGTTCTTAAAGGTATCTTCTTGGAAAAGGATTATACGATTTGGCCAGAAAAGAAAGCCAAGCCCAAGATTTGTGGGGCCTTATGAAATTGTAGAAAGATTTGGTCGGATAACATATAAATTGGCCTTGCCTCTTGAACAATCAAAGATTCATAACATCTTCCATGTATCAATGTTGCGAATATATAAATCCAACCCTGAGCATATAGTACAAGCTGAAAAGCTTAAGATTGAACCAAACCTATCTTACAAGGAAGAACCAATTTGTATTTTAGTGAAAGAAGTTAAAGAGCTAAGGAATAAGAGAATTACCTTAGTAAAGGTACTATGGAGAAATCACAACACTGAGGAAGCCACTTGGGAAAGGGACGAAATTTCAGAGTATCCACAACTATTTTCAGGAATGAATTTTGGGGACGGAATTTCCTAAGTGGGGGAGAGTTGTAACATCCCGCCCGATGAAGTGTAGTATTCAAGTATTGTTAATTAACTAAGGCTTATAGTGTAACCCCCGAGTAAGGAAAGAGTTAGAAATTTATCAAGTATTTAAGGATTGTGAATGTGCCATTGGGTAAAGTCCTAATAGAGGTGAGCTCTGAAGATTGGCAAACACTTCGATAGAGTATACGCTGCCCCAACGAATAGATGAAAATAATGAGTCCTATTGTTAAACCCCTAGTTTGATAGGAATAATGAATATATTGTTATCTTATTCTCTAAGAAAACTATTCAGCTAGCCTAATGAGGATTAGTTAGGATTGGAAAAAAGTTTCTAAAAATGAAAGGACATGCATTTAAGATGAGAGAGAAGAATATTAGTCACAGGTATCGAAGAAAGGTTAGTGGGGGGAAATAAGCTTGTCCACTAAGTTTTCCTTTTGTGCGCACCCATATAAAGCAAACTTAGCTTCCTGAACAAGTTTTATATTTTCTCTAGCAATTCATACTTTCTTTCAGCAAATCCTCTCTATATTTTTTGGGAAAATGACAAAGCCAAGGCCTGCTTAAAGAGTTAAAGTTTGTTGTAATTAGCCAATTTCAACATTGTGAAACATGGTAAATAACGATGAAACTCTAGTTGTTTTCGTGATTGTTTATGGGACCCTAAGGTCTTATGCTTTGGGAGAAACTAATGATTTAGGAAAGGAAACTTCCAGATTCTGGATTTCCTGATTAAGTGTTCTTGAAAGCTTGTTTAGTTCTTCTGAAAAACATGATCTAATAAGTTAATTATAGCTTTAGAAACTCCCAAAAGCTCTCGAGACAAGGGCAATGGGCCTACTATTTAGTCTGTGCTAGATCTTTTGGTAAGTTCTTTCATACCTTGTGTGTGCATTGTACATAACTAGTTCAAGGTAAGTTTACCTAACTGGTGAAAGGTTTGCCTTTGCATGTCTGTGTAAGAAATAAAAGGTCTTACTTCGTACTGAGTCATTCCCAACTTTATTATGGAAAAAAGAACCATATTGTTAGAATAAAAGAAGTGAATTCATGGTGTTGCCTTCATTGTAAGATACATTGAATTGGCAGATTGCGATACATGAACGATGTTATGTAGCCTCTAGTAAGGCAAGTGTAATGCAAACCAGATTGGAAAAATGTAACAAAGGAAAAAGGAATGAATGTTACAATCTCTGAAACACAGATGAGGGTGACTAGCACGAATGAGGTTGTCTACATGAATGCATGGGTGTAGTGTACATGCCAAAGTGACTCTTACTCTGTTAAAGTCTGTGCAAGTTTGGTATTCGCCAAATAGACGAGCTACCTAAAGTCAGTTTGTGTAGGTTCTTCACCAATGGGCGAATCGTAAGTCCCACTGGGTTGGGAAGAGTCTTTTTGTCTGTCTGGAGTATAGAAATTCTGATGTTGCTTTGGAACTCACTAAGTTCTATTAACTTATCCCGTTTATCTTCCCTTCCCTTAAATCTTTATAATGAACTTTTATGTTTTAAAATTGTTTGGGCCCTTAAGCTTAATTTTTTTTATTTGTTACTGTTATAGAAAAACCTATTTGTTTTTATTTTGTAAACTTAAGGTTCCTCCAATTACGTTGTTGTAAGGGAAAGTCCTCAAGGTTGTAATTCACCATTCCTAAATCCTCCTTAAGGGTTAAGAATGGGGCGCTACAGTGCCATATTACACGCTGATATTGTAACAACCCATTTTTAGTTAAACCGGAACAGTGGTTTTGAGACCACAAATTTGACGTGTAAATTATTATTTTATTATTACTTAATGTATATGGGATGTTAGCAAGATCGTATTAAAATTTCGTTAAGAAATTTTGACGTTTGCATGCTTAATTAAGTGAAAAGGACTAAATCGTAAAAAGTGCAAAAGTGGAGTTCTATTAGTAAAAATGGTCAAATGGCTATGAAACTTTAAAGTGAGAGGATTTAGATGGTAATTAGACCAATTGAGTTAATAGTGGATTTTTATGGACTTGGTTTTGTTGAAATTATGAATGTTGTAAAAGGATAAAATGGTAAATAAGTAATTAAAGGTTAAATTAAATAAAAAAAAGCATTCATCTTCTTCAAACGTGCTTCCACCTAAATTGAAAAAGAAATAATTTTTAGGGTTTAAAACATTCAGCCAATTCTTCTTGCTTGCATGGTATGTTTTTCAATCCTGTTTTTAATGATTTTTATGTTTTCGAGATCGTTATAGCTTAATCTAGCTAGCCTGAGGATCAATTTGTACAACTGTTAATGAATTAGGGATTTTCCATGAATATTCTTGCATGATTCTTGATGTTTAATGGAAGATTATGGGTTCTTGTTGTTAAATAAATAAGTTTTGTAAAGTGATTTTAATGAAAATGTCATTTAGGGACTTATGTGTAAAAATGGCAAAAATTCATGGTAAATTTATGAAATGATAGTTTGTATGGATTGATTTAGGTCTCTAGATAATTCAGCTAGTATGAGAAGAAGATTAAAATGTTTAAATTTCAATTTATGAACTTAAGGAATAAATTGTGAAAAGTTAAAATATTAGGGGCAAAAGAGTAATTTTGCAAAATTTGGCATATGGACTGAATTAAATAATAGAAGTATTAAATAGACTTTAGACCAAGATAAACCACGTACGGATTTAGATCAGGGAAAAGCTAAAGCCATGGATGAATCGACTTCGTTTTTACGCTCTAATCGTCGAGGTAAGTTGGTTACTGAGTCTCGGTTGAACCTTAGGAATTCGTAGGATACAAATGACATGCCATTAGGGATTTCATGTTTCGGGTGTTGGTCTTGAATGTCCAATCAATGGCTGAGGTCCTACATTTGTTGTTGATACTCCACAGCTGGTGTGAGTAGCATAATGTAGCTTACATTCCGACGTACAGCTTGTGTGAGCAATGATGTAAAGGACAGGTTACGGTTATATGTTTAAGCACATTTCGTGTGAGCTTTTTTGAGTATCCGAAGATATTCTAAATGGTTCAACGGGTATGGAAAGAAAGGAATGCTGAGTGTTCAAATGAACTATGTCATGTATTCATGGAAACGAAATGATGAATTCAAATCATGTTCATATACAAATGACTTACCTTATGTTTAATTCAAGTGAATTAAGTTTGAATGCACTAAATTGTGTTGGTGATGGTGGTTAGGCTTGTGCCAAGCTTGTGGTTGGAATAAATTATGCTTATACTTATGCTATTTAGATGAAATGGTAAGTTAAGTTTCATGTTTTACAAACTTACTAAGCATTATGTGCTTACGTAGTTTTCTTTCCTATGTTTTGTAGATAATTAAAAGCTCGATCGATTTGGAAGCTTTTCGGAGATCTATCACACTATCTAGCATATATATCGATAGTTTTTGATGTTTTGGTCAAGGTTAAAATGACATGTATAGGTGAACTTGTATCGGTATCTAGTTGATGATTTTGGCATGTATAAGTTGTTTTGGACAATTTGATGTTGGTTGAATTGTGTCATTTTGGTACTTGTGATGCATGAATGGTATGGCTGAAATGGTATATGTTATGTTGCTTTGATTGTGGTAAAAATATGGTATGTTTTGGAAATGTATTGAACTAAATGTGAATGATGGAAATGTGACCAAATATGTATGTTTAGGTAAGTTTTGATGTTTTCTATTGAGGTGCCTTATATGGCATATTGGTTGAATGATATTGGACTATTGAACTGGTTATTTCATGTAGGTTTTGGTCAAGTTTTGATGCTTCGTTCATGTGCACAAAATGCTTCTAGGTGGTTGCATGAGTTGTTGATGGAAATGACTTGATTTTGGCCAATTTCATGTCCACGCGGCCTGAGACACATGTGTGTGACTCAGCCGTGTGTAACACACGACCAGGCGACATGGTCGTGTGGCTTGGCTGTGTGACCCAACTGAGAGAGTTACATGGGTGAGGACATGGGCTACGACACGGCCGTGTGTCCTTATTTCAATTTTGACACGGCCTGAGACACGGGTGTGTGTCTCAACCGTGTGCGGCACACGGCCGTGTGAGCCACACGGCCGCGTGACCCATGCAGTCTAATTTTTCTAACTTTTTCTTATACTTTCCAATTATTTCTAATTTAGATTATGTTTGCAATGATGTATGAAATGAATGTTTTAATGTTCTGTTTGTATGGTACTGTTCTATAACCGTATTCCAGCTACGGATACAGGTTATGGGTGTTACATTTAGTGGTATTAGAGCTACGATTTTGTCAATTCTCTAAATGAACGTAGCATGTATGAGTGTAGCAATACATGCCATTATATAACCTGTGATAGTGTGATGACTCCTGACTCAATTTGAAATATGTTTTCACATAAAAAATGTCATCCAACCAAGCTGACTTCGATGAAGTAGAAAGTAACGTACAACCGTCCGTTCACAATGCAACATCCAGTGGAAGTAGGCCCGTATCTGAAGGCCGGGGAGGAGGGACCAAGGAAGCCTTCTTCTAGATGAGGAATGAATGGTTCACCGAGTTCGTGCGAACAAACCCAATAGCTCAACAACCTCTACCCCCACCTGTAACCCAACTAGTCCCTGTAGTTTCTCAAGGTTTGGTACCAGTACGAGTGAGCAAGCCTCCAGTCGATAAAATCTGTAAGTATGGGGATGAAGAGTTTCAAGGTACAACCGAAGATGATCCTAAAATAGCTGAATTATGGTCAGAAAACATGATAAGAGTTTTTGACGAATTATCATGTACTCCAATGGAATGTTTGAAATGTGTTGTTTCATTGTTGAAAGATTCAACTTATCAGTGGTGGAACACTTTGGTTATGGTTATACCTAGAGAACGAATAAACTAGGAATTCTTTAAGACTGAGTTTTGAAAGAAATATGTGAGTTAGAGATTTCTCGATAAGAAACGCAAAGAGTTTCTTGAGCTGAAACAAGATCGTATGACAGTGTATAAATATGAAAGAGAATTTGTTTGACTCAGTAAGCATGCCCGAGAATGTATTCCAACAGATGTTGCTATGTGCAATCGGTTTGAAGACGAGTTAAATAAAGATATTCAGCTGTTAGTCGGGATCCTTGAGTTGAAAGAATTTGTTGTTCTCGTAGACAGAGCGCATAAAGCTGAGGAACTTAGTAAAGCAAAGAGAAAATCTGATTGTGAGGCTCGTGATTTAGGAAAGAGATGAATGGGAAAGTCACACCAATCGCCATCAAAAAATTTGAATGAGTATCATGGTCGTTCGTCAACTTCAGTGGGTTATTCTGGAAAAGACCGAGGAAAAAACATTCGAGCTCAAAACCTCAGGCTACATCTGTAGCGAGTGCGGGCAGTGTTAGAAACAACAAGTCCAAATGTCAGCAATGTAATAGACGAAACTTTAGTGAATGCAGGTTGAAAGATGGGTCATGTTTTATATGTGGTTCATATGAATACTATCTCAGTGATTGCTCGAAAAGGCTCAGACTACTCGATCGAGTAATACAACTGTGAAAGGGAGACCACCTCGAAACAAGGCTTAGACTACTCGACCGAGTAATACAGCTGTGAAAGGGAGACCACCTCGAAACACTAGAAATACGGGTAATAGCCGTACTGGTACGAATGGCTCTACTGTGACATTTGAGGCACGAGCGCTGGCTAGAGCTTATGCAATCAATGCTCGAGGGAAAGCTTCAGCGCCAGATGTTATCACTGGTACATTTTCTATCTTTAATACTAAGGTTAATGCTTTGATTGACCTGGGGTCAACATATTCATATGTATGTACAACTCTAGTGTCAGATAAGAAATTTCCTTTCAAGTCTACTATGTTTGTGGTTAAAGTAACGAACCCCCTAGTTTAGTATGTGTTAGTTGATAAAGTCTGTAAAAGTTGTCCTTTGATGGTTCGGGGTTGCAACTTCCCGACTGATTTGATGTTACTACCTTTCGATGATTTTTACTTGATTCTGGATATGGACTGGTTAACTCTACATGATGCTTTGTGAACTGTAGATGAAAACACATATTATTAAAATGTGAAAACGGTGAAAAGTTTCAAATTGAATCAGATAGACTGGATAGTGCATCTAATGTTATTTTAGCTATGTCAGCACAAAAATATGTTAGAAAAGGCAGTGAAGCGTATCTTGGTTATGTATTTGATTCTAGAGTTTCCGAATTAAAGATAGAATCGGTTCCAGTGGCATGTGAGTATACGGATGTGCTTCCATAAGAATTACCAGGGTTACCGCCGATCAGAGAGGTTGAGTTTGCTATTGAATTAATGCCAAGAACTTCTCTGATATCGGTAACTCCGTATAGAACGGCACCTACGAAATTGAAGGAGTTGAAAACTTAGTTGCAAGAGTTTATAGATATGGGTTTTGCTCGGCCCAATTTTTCTCTTTGGGGTGCTTCTGTGTTATTTGTTAAGAAAAATGATGGATTCATGCGACTATGTATCGATTATTGATAGCTCAACAAAGTCATGATTAAGAACAAGTACCCATTGCCACATACTGATGATCTATTTGACCAATTTAAAGGAGTGATGTTATTCTCAAAGATCACTCTTCGTTCTGATTATTATCTATAACACCCATAACCCGTATTCGTCATCAGAATAGGGTTTCGGAGCATTACTGAGTAAACATAACCTAAATAATTCATTTCAAAACATTTAAATAATCATAACATAACCCATAATTAAACATGCATATCGTCCCTTATTCAAGCCCTCGAGGCCTTAGAATCACTTTAGAAATTTTCGGGACTAAATCAGGAACATTTTGAAAATTTAGGAAAAAGTTAGAAAATTTTCAACTGCAGGGGTCGCACACCCGGTGGCCAGGCCGTGTGCCTCACACAGCTGAGACACACGCTTGTGTGGCCAGGCCATATGTACCCAAAAGTATCTTAAAACTCAAGTTTTCCATTTCCTAGTTACTTGGGCACTAAGCAACTCAATTACCAATCATTTATCCTATTCAAAACACAATTAAATATGCCTAAAATAAACCAAATTCATCACCTAATATGCCTAACCAATGTACCCTCATTGTTACAACATGTTATATCATCAAAACATATCATCCATGCATCATTCAAATCAAAGTTTTAAACATGCCAAAATCAATCAATTTGACCTAGCTTATATCCACCTAAAACATCGAACTTAAATTCACAACACCTAACAAGTCTTGGTTCAAATCAACATGCCAAATTATGACTCTAAACACAAACATAAGTTTATATATATACCAAACCAACATTATACTTAAACTCAATTACATCTCATATACCAAATTCATTAAAAACCAAACACATCCTAGGTAAATGCCATCTATATTCGACTCAGCCTGATACAGTTAATAGGGTTTCATTTCACTTTTTAAATACAACCAATATTCAATTATCATATTTGCACATTATCACGTTATACATATATTCATTTCAATTCAAATAATCAATACATTCATAATGTATATACCAATTCAATCCATTTCAATCAACTATAATTTCAATTTACTATTAAAGTGCCAAAATACTCACCTCAACCACTTACCATATGCGTTAAATCAAAATACAAAAATTAACAACTAGGTTTGGATTATAGAAATACAAACCGTGGATTCTGAGCTATTCGACGTCGATCTTATCCTTCCCTTTTTTAGTTGAGGATTCAGGTACGACGTTAGCTACGAAATTAAAACAATTAAAATACATCAATACAACAAAAATCAATTTCACATTGAATATTTAAATTTTTACTCAATATTTGCTTAAATTTTGATTTAGTCCCTAAACCGAGACTAATTTTTTATTCTTCACAATGTATATCCAAAATCATGCTATGACGGTTAATGAGTCTCGGTTGAACCTTAGGAATTTGTAGGATACAAATGACATGTCATTAGGGATTTCATGTTTTGGGTGTTGGTCTTGAATGTCCTACTGATGGCTGAAGTCTTGCATTTACTGCGGATACTCCACAGCTCATGTGAGTAGCATCGTGTAGCTTACATTCTGAGCCACAGCTCGTGTGAGCAACGATGTAAAGGAAAGGTTACAGTTATATGTTTAGGCACACTTCGTGTGAGCTTTCCGAGTATCCGAAGATATTCTAAATGGTTCAACGGGTATGAAAATGACAGGAATGCTAAGTTTTCAAATGAACTATGTCATGTATTCATGGAAATGAAATGATGAATTCAAATGAATTATGTTCATATACAAATTACTTACCTTATGTTTAATTCAAGTGAATTATGTTTGAATGCACTAACTTGTGTTGGTGATGGTGGTTAGGCTTGTTCCTAGGTTGTGGGTTGGATTACATTATGCTTATACTTATGTTATTTAGATGAAATGATAAGTTATGTTTCATGTTTTACGATTTTACTAAGCTTTTTGTGCTTATGTAGTTGTCTTTACTATGTTTTATAAATAATCGGAAGCTCGTCGGAGATTTATCACAGTATCCAGCATAAATATCAGTAGTTTTTGATGTTCTGGTGAAGGTTATAATGGCATATATAGGTGAACTTGTATTAGTACCTAGTGCAATTTTTCTAACTTTTCCTTAAACTTTTTGATTGTTTCCAATTTGGTCCTGAATAGTTTCTAAGCTATTTCTAGGGCCTCGAGGGCTCCATTAAGGGACGCTTTGGGTGTGATGGAATGTATTTAGATTATGTTTGCAATGATGTATGAAATGAATGTTTAATGTTTTGTTTGTACAGTAATGCTCCGTAACCCTATTCTGGTGACAGATACAAGTTAGAGGTGTTACAAATACCACCAACATCATTGACAATTCCTACCTTTTGTAACAATTCATTACTTTGTGGTGTCGAAACAGTGGTTTCAGGGCCACAAATCTGACGTGTGGGTCCATAAATATTATTAATATGGTGTAATAATAAATTTTGATTTAATGGTTTATGTTAAATGGAAGAACAATTAAGTTCAAGTGGTTTTAGAAAACGAGGTATCAGAACTTTGTTTCCATAAACCGAGCTCTAAATATTTTGTTAAATATTTTCGAATGTTATTAAGGTTGTATTAAAATTTGGTTAAGAAATTTTAATGTTTAGATAGTTAATTAATTAAAAGGACTAAATTGTAAAGGATGCAAAAGTTAATCGCTATAAGTTTATTTGTATTAAATAGTTATAAAAGTATGAAGTGAAGGTTTTAAAGTTCAAATAAACCTTAATTATTGTGATGTACGATTAGTGGGTGGAAAAATAAGAAATATTATGTATTTAAAATGTTTTAATTAAAAGATTTTATATGTTAAAATAGTAATAAAGGAATAAAAAAGTTATAATCATCATCATTTTCATGGTTTTTGAACTGAAACTCAATAGTTAAAGAAACCAAGCTTTCATTCAAGCCATTCTCCTTTGCATGGTATGAAATTGAATCTCGTTTATAGTAATTTTTATGTTTTTGAGATCGTTGCAACTAGGTCCAGCTAATCCATATCTCTACTTTCAAAACTGTTAAAGATTGTAAAACTTGCCATTGATGAATTTGTAATATTTTTTAAGTTTATGATAGATTGTTAAGCTTTGTTGTTAAATAGACATATTTTATTAAGTAATTTTTTATAATTTTAGTGTTTAAGGACTAAAATGTAAAATTATTAAAAGTACAATGACTTGATATTAGTTAACAAATAATATGGGCTATAGTGAAGTGTTATACTATTCAGTTGAGTTTGATTTTAGTTAAATTTGGTTAAATTGCAAGTTTGGGGCTTAGGGACTAAATTGCATAAAAGGTAAAATATTGGGATAAATTTGTAAAATGATTATGGAACGACTTAATCATATTAGACATATTATTTAAGTGCTAGAATTTTATTAATTGAATGAAAATTTATTTTTTAGATCCAGAAACGAATCAAACGGATCTAAACAGAGGAAAAGCTAATGTGTCGGATTAGTCGTCGGCCTCGTTTTACGACTGTAATTGTCGAGGTAAGTTTGTAGGTATAGAATTGTACATATCTATACATATATAATGTTATTGATGATTTATGAATGTATATATATATGATGTTTAAAATGTGAGTTGGAAATCGAAATATTATAACTGAATATAATGCTAGAAAGGATTTATTTGTAAACTACTGAATATTTATGAAATATGATATATGTTATTTTGGAATGATTATGAATTGTAACAGCATGTGTATTAAGAAATATGGAAGTGCCTCTGATTCACGAAAGTTATAATTTTGTTAAAATGCCCGTTTGGACATAGTAAACGATTAGGATACGATTGGCATGCCAATAGGGTTAGTATGCACGTTTGTACGGGATTTGCACTTCGATGCCTTTGTTTGCACTTCAGTGTCCTTGTTCGCACTATATTGCCCCTTTCTACACTTCGGTGTTGTTGTTATGCATTTATAATGCCTCTGTTGTGGTGTAGTTACCCGTGTATCCGAGTCAAGTTACTAGTTTATCAGGCAAAATCCTAATGAATTTACAAAATTATTTATGTTCTTAACGGCTAATGTATACTCAAGATATTATTAAATGTTACGTGTTCAGTGAACTACTTGATCATGTGTGAGTATAATTATATCGATGATTATACGGTTAAAGATAGATGTTTATATACATGGATGAATGAGTTTGGATTGAATTATTATTATAATACGACAAGTGAACGATGAACCATTTTCAAGATTAATCCTATGAGTGCTTCATAAATGATTAAGAAGTATGATTAATCTATTTATGTAGTTTTTCACATTGTTTAGTGAAAGTAAGTGATTCCGAGATGATATGTTTATATGAAAGTTTGAAACGAAAGATGATTTATAGAATAATTACGAATAATTACATGTTAAGTGTGTAAGTGTTTATGGTAAGAAGAAATTTTAAGTGAAATAGTTATATGAAATGCCTATATGGAAAAATATATATATGTATATACAAGGCTACACCAATTATCCATGAGAGGTGTAATGAATAGAAAATGAAAGTTAGCTTAAGATATAATGAAAATTATGTTTAGTTGTTTATTCTGATATGTTTAGTAGTTAAGTTGCCTTTATGCAAAATTACTAAGCATTATTGCTTAAGTTAGTTGTTTTCTTTCCTATAGATCATCGAAAGGTTCGATTTGGTTGGAAGCTCATCGGAGACCTATCACACTATTCAGCAGTTAATTTGGTATTTTGGAGCAGTTTTTTTGCTAAGGTTTATAATGAAATGTATAGGGTGTTTATAACGATGTTTTTATGAATGTGTAAATGATAATTTGGTATGGTTGGGCCTTGATGTTTATGAATGGTTGGTGGACTTATCGTCCTTATGGTCACTTTTATGTGATTGTATATAAGGTTCCTTTTATGGTATGTTTAAATGGTTTAAATTGGTCATTAATGGAATGCTTTAGTATCTATTTAGTTTAGGTTGGTTGGCATGAAAAATAACATTATTGGTATGTTTTGGCAGATATGAAACTAGGTTATGCTGTTAGAAATATGGTAAGCTTGGCTTGATTGGCATGTTATGTTTTGGTGTATATATTAAGGTGCCTTGTATGGTATATTGGTTGGTTGAATTTGGAACTTGAAATGGCATATTAATGTATGTTTTGAAAGTGTTTAGGCTCATACAAAGTGTGTATATTGATGGAAAGGTCTTGTATGAAATGGTATTAAATGGCTTGATTTTAGGTGCATTTTGAGTCCACATGGTCTAAGACACGGGCATGTGATTCAGCAGTGTGAGACATACGACCGTGTGTTGTCTAAAGTTTCCTTTTCATGCAAGTCAGTGAGTTACACAGCTTAACACACAGCCTAACACACGGGCGTGTGGGGGAATTTTGAAAGTTACACGACTTGGCACACGGCCGTGTGACCCTACTCAGAGAGTTACATGAGTGAGGACACGGGCTGGCACACGACCATGTGTCCTTAGTTCAATTGTTAAATGATCGTGTCCCTCAACCATGTGAGGCACACAGCCGTGTAACCCCTATTTTTCTTTTAGAATTTTGTGACTTTTTCTAAGATTTTACACATTGTTTTAGATTGGTCCCAAATCGTTTCTAAGGTATTTCTTTTAGAACCTTAAGGATTCTATTTAGGGACAGAATGTATGTATATAATTGGTCTATGTTTTTTTTTTGAATGAAGTTAAGTTTAATTGTTTCTGACTGTACGGTAATACTCTATAACCCTATTCTGGCGACGGATACGGGTTAAGGGTGTTACACCTTTTATCCACAATTGGCCCACGTGACACCATATAATTATCCACTGATAGTGTCACAAATGCCCCTAGCATTGTTGTTCTACCAAGGTGGGTCATCCTTGCACAAACCCCAGCGTTACAAGTTTTTGGCGCCGTTGCCAAGGATTGTCAACTGTTGCCATAGTCATTTTTTTCGTGAAATTATTTATTTTCAATTTGATTTATTTCTAACATTACTAACTTATTCTTTTTAATTTTTTAGATTTTCTTTTCAGGTGTTTATGAGCATAGATCGAATTATCAATTTACTCTCTGTAGACCCTGAAATTGGGCAAACTTTCAGACAAAAAAGAAGTGAATGAATAGCTCAAAAACAAGTCGAGATGGACCTTGGAAATCAGAATCAAGACCAAGGTAATGAAGCCGGTCGTGTACGAAATCCTATCCTCATTGCCAATGATAGGGATCGATGCATCAAACAATATATTGTGCCACTTTTTATTGAGTTGAACCCAAGAATTAGAAGGCTTGATATTGAGGCAACCTAGTTTGAATTGAAACTAATGATGTTTCAAATGCTACAAATGGTGGGCCAATTTAGTGGTACGCCTATAGAAGATCCACATCTCCACATTCGATTGTTTATAGAGGTCAGTGATTCATTCAAGATAGTCGATGTGACTGAAGATGCACTGAGGTTGAGGTTGTTTCCGTACTCGTTGCGAGATCGAGCACGAGCATGGCTCAATTCATTGCCACCAAGTTCCATATCTACATGGCAAGAACTAGCAGAGAGATTTTTTGGTTAAGTATTTCCCACTTAGCAAAAATGCTAAGTTGAGGAACGAGATCAGAACTTTCCAACAATTGGATGACGAGTCTTTGTATGAGGCTTAGAAGCGATTCAAGGAGTTACTTCGTAAGTGTTCTCATCATGGAATTCCTCACTGTATCCAGTTGGTGACATTCTATAATAGTCTCAATGCACATACAAGATTGATGGTAGATGCTTCCACGAATGGTGCAATTTTGTCTAAGTCTTATAATGAGTATTATGAGATCATCGAGAGGATTGCGAGTAATAACTATCAATGGCCAACAAATCAAACAAATTCAGGAAGACGTATAGCCAAAGTTCATGAATTTGACTCTCTTACATCGATATCAGCTCAAGTATCCTTTATTTCCTCTATGTTAAAACAGTTTACCGCTAATAGTACTAATAATTTTGCAGCTCAGCCACCAAGTCCATTTGAAGTAGTTTCTTGTGTGTACTGTGGGGAAGGTCATTTTTTGTGAATTGTCCATCAAATCTCAAGTCAGTGTACTATGCGGGGAACCAATATCAAAATAGGAGTGGACAAGGACCCCAGTCCAACTTCTACAATCCTTCATGGCATAATCATCCTAACTTTTCTTAGAACAACGAAGGAAATGGACCAAACAACAACTTATTGCAGCAAAGACCCAACCAATCTCAAGGGATTAATCAGCAAGCTCAAAAACCACCTCAAGCTGAGGCATCAAATAGTTTGGAGAACTTGTTAAAAGCGTACATGGCAAAGAACGACGCTTTGATCCAAAGCCAAGCAGCAACACTGAAAAATTTGGAAAACCAAATGGGTTAGTTAGCTATGGAGCTTCGTAATAGACTGCAAGGAACCTTGCCGAGCAATAATGAGATTCCAAGAAATTTGGGTAAAGAACATATCAAGGCAGTGGCTTTGCGAAGTAGTAAAATTCTAGAACCCCGATTGATTGAAGTCAAAGATAAGCCCGTTGAGAAGAATCAACCAGCTGTTGAAGTTCCTACACCAAAGGAGTCAGAATCTGCAAAGTCTAACAAGGTAAACCCTAACTTAGTGAATTAAGATATTTTAACATCTTTTTGGATGCAGATTTACCTACTCAAAAATGTTTTCCGGTTTAACCGGAAGTTCTATCACCTCCATATCTGCAAAGATTGCAGGAACACAAGCAGAAGCAAGAGGTGCAATTCAAGAAGTTTTTGGATGGTCTGAAGCAGTTACATATCAATATTCCGTTAGTGGAGGCTTTACAACAAATGCCAAATTACGTAAAGTTTATAAAGGGTATACTGTCCAACAAGAAATGATTGAGTGAGTATGAGACTGTTGCCTTGACAAAGGAGTGCAGTGCATTCCTGCAGAACAAACTGCCATTGAAATTGAAAGACCTAGGAAGCTTTACTATACCTTGTAACATTGGTGAATTTTACTGCGATAAAGCTTTGTGTGACTTAGAAGCGATTATCAACTTGATGCCTAAGTCTATTTTCAAGATGTTAGGGATAGGTAAGTCTATTTTCAAGATGTTAGGGATAGGTAAAGTAAGACCTACAACTGTGACGCTTCAGCTATCGGATCGATCTTTAGCATATCCCGAAGGAAAGATCGAGGATGTTTTGGCAAGAGTCGATAAATTTATCTTTCCTACTAATTTCAATATTTTAGATTTTGAAGCAGATAAGGAAGTGCCAATTATCCTTGGGAGACCTTTCTTAGCCACGGGAAGAACGTTAATTGATGTGTAGAAAGGCGAACTCACCATGCGAGTTCCAGACAACAAGGTAACTTTTAACATTCTTAAAACTATGAAATTTCCCGATCCGGCAGACGAGTGTTCAGTTATGGAAGAGATAGAAACCTTGGTTTCTATGGAAAGAAATTTTAAGGAAGATCTATTAGAGAAAGCCTTAGATCTTAACCCTTTGGAGGATGAAGAATCTGAAGAAAACATGGCTTTGATAGAAGCCAATCCGAGAAATTTTATTCAAACCATACGATTTGAACCGTTGGCGTTAGAAGTCAGAGAATTTGTGCAACCCAAGTTGTTAATTGAAGAACCACCTAAACTCGAACTAAAGGTACTTCCTTCCCATTTGAAATATGTTTATTTAGGTGACAGTTCTACTTTACCTGTGATTATTTCAGCAGAACTAACGAAAGATCAGGAGGACCAACTAATTGCTGTTTTAAAAAAATTTAAGAAAGCAATTGGTTGGACCATAGTTGACATTCGAGGTATAAGCCCTTCTTTTTGCATGCATAAAATCATTTTAGAAGAAGGTGAAAGAGCTTGAATTGATGGGAAAAGGAGGCTCAATCCTATTATGAAAGAAGTTGTGAGGAAGGAAGTGATCAAATGGTTAGATGCAGGAATCATCTATCCTATTTCAGATAGTTCGTGGGTAACTCCGGTGCAGTGTGTACCGAAGAAAGGTGGAATCACGATTGTTGAAAATGAGCGCAATGAATTGATTTCAACAAGAACTATTACTGGTTGGAGAATCTATATTGATTACAGAAAGTTGAACAAAGCCACTCGAAAGGACCATTTTCTAGATCAGATGTTAGATCCTAAGGTAGTCATGCAATTCCTACATAAACATGTCTTTACACGATTTGGGACACCAAGAGTTATTATTAGTTATGAAGGTTCTCACTTTGTGAACAAATGGCTTAAGTGGTTGCTTGATAAATATGATGTGAAGCACAAGATTGCTACTGCCTATCACCCCCAGTCTAATGGACAAGTTGAAAGAGTGAAGCGCGAAATCAAAGGTATCCTTGAAAAGGTAGTACGCCCAAGTAGAAAAGATTGGTCTCGAAGGTTCGATGATGCATTATGGGCCTATCGAACAGTATTTAAGACTCCGTTAGGAATGACTCCTTATCTGTTAGTCTTTGGAAAGGCATGTCATTTGCCATTAAATTGGAGAATAAATCTCACTGGGCTTTGAAGCAGTTAAATTTTGATCTTAAGAAAGCCGGTGAGAGAAGGATGTTACAACTGGATGAGTTGGAAGAGCTGAGGTTGATTTCCTATGAAAATGCCAAAATGTGTAAAGAAAGATCAAAGAGATGGCATGATAGTCATATGCAACCTCGTGAGTTTAAAGAAGGTCAGAAGGTGCTGTTGTTTAATTCAAGGCTGATGTTATTTCCTAGGAAGCTAAAATCCCGATGGAAAGGACCCTATACCATCTATCGAGTTTATCCTTATGGAGCTATTGAATTATACGATAATTATGGAGGTAAGTTTAAAGTTAATGGTCAACATCTCAAACACTACTGGGATGGTGAAGATGATCGAATTGAATCCTCGCTCATCTGAACAGACCCTTAATTTTTCATGAACTCATTGTGTAAACAAATAAATAATTAGAACTTTTCTTAATTTATTAAATTTAATTAATTTTGTCTAAGGAGATTGGAACTTATGCAGGACAGCTGTGACCCCTCCAACCTTTCTTGGGAATTAATTTAATGTAATTTGTTACGAAGAAATTTTCTAATTAAAATTTTTAAGTTTCATTTTGTTCAGTTTGAATTTTAAATTTTTATATTAATAAGAGGGTCAAATTTGGCCCAAGTACTAATCAGTATTTTTTTTGAGATACAGTTTGAGTTTAAGGCCCAATGTAGCAAAAAGGAGGAAAAAAATTAGGCCTTGTCGTCACACCCATTACTTGCCGCCCAAGTAACTTTAATGTAGTTAAATTTTTGCTACATGTTGCCCTAATTTTTCCCTATATAAACCCCTCTTCATTCTACTAATTTTCATATCCCTCAAAGCAATTTGCTTCCACCCTAAAAATCCCTAAATCTCTTCCTTTTGTCGTCAACCTCAAATCTTGAAAGAAACCCTAGTCTTTTTCTTTCTTTTTGCCAAAATTCCCTATTCTTACCGCAAAGAGATTGCCGCCGTACCATCCTTGCTGTCACAAGATTTTTACTGTAGCAAGTTATATCAACTTTGCCGATTTTTCTTTTCTCTCTTGTGCAGAAACTCTGCCGAATTTTTGGGAAAATACCATGTCTCGCAAAAGAACTAGATTGTCAAAGACTACTCCTAAAAACCCGATTGTGGTTGATGAAGTAGTGAAAGAATGATTTGATTCAATTTTCAAGCATCAACCTATGATGCCAGAAAAATATTTTAACCTGAAGGGCAATGATGTGATGGTTGTTCCTGTGCCAATTAGAAAGATAATCAATGCTCTCAAATGGGAATGATTCTGTGATGCTCGTTCACTTCTCGATGATGAACTAGTTCGAGAATTCTATGCTAGTTGGGCTATGCAAGATGCTACTGAAGCCATCGTTCGAAAGAAAAATGTACCTCTTATTTCTAAGTCCATCATTGATTTGTTTAATTTACCTAATGTTGAAGAAGATGAGTACTACCCTATAATGAACGATATCAATTGGGATTTTCTTCAACAAGTACTTGATGTTGTGAAAAATCCTGGATCCCAATGGATTATAAGAAAGTATGGGAGCCATTCTCGTCAAAGAGAATACTTAAAACCAGTAGCAAAGGTATGATTTTATTTTGTTCGCTACAGTTTTATGCCTATCTCACACAGTTCCACCATCTCGATGGAACGGATGCTCTTGTTATATGCAATATTGATAGAAAAATCCATTAATGTTGGGAAAATTATCCTCAAGAAGATTCATGATTGTGCTAAAAAGAAGGCAAGTAGTGCTTATTTCCCATCATTAATCCCTTCCCTTTGCTTAAGGGCCCGTGTTAAAACACAAGCAAATCTGAAGGGGCAGTATGTTCAAGGGTGTATTACAAGTCATGATCTTGAAAGGTTGGTAGAAAAAGTGCATGAGTTGAACCAAGGTGAGCAAGAGGAACCAACTGAGCTAGAAACTGAAGAGTCGACAAATAAAACATATATTGAAGCTGATTTAGTTACAGACACTGAAGAAATAGAATCTGATAAGGAACCAAATAGTCCTCAACCAGTTGAAGGAGCTGAAAACCTTGAACCTAAGGTTGGGCCAGAAAAAGAACCAGTCAAGCTAAGTGTTGAACCTGAATATACAACTCCCATGCCGACTTCTGCAAGTACTTCAAGGAAATCAGAGTTGTCAATTTTGATGGATATGTGCAAGTTCTTGTACAATCAACAACAAACTTACCGGAAATATGAAAAAAATTAGAGATGATTCAATTCGAAATAATTTTAAGAATATCTCTAATACTTTTGTTCCTGAGTTCCCAGATATTATCTTTGAGACATAGACGGAAGAGACTGACGATGCAAGCAAAGATGGAGCTAAAGAAGACAAGGGGAATAAGTCAGAAAAATAAAAGGGGGTATTCTTGTCTTGTTATTTACTTAATTGTTTTTAGGTCTTTAGGAATTTATTTCTTTAGTAATTAGGATTTAATTTTTGCAAAATAAAACATAGCAAGCATGAATAAATACTTCTTTAGAAAGAAAAAGACTAAGAAGTGATGTGGCAATGGGAATGAACATGTCTAGGGTTGGGTTATTAGGAAAGACTTGGTATTTAAGCATCTTAATGACTCACCTCTCTTTCTTTACAACCCTACCTGGTGTTCATTTTTCATTTAGTACTTTATTCTCGCAATGAGGAAATTGCTTCTTTTTAAAGGGGGTAAGGCAAATAATTGCTCAAAATTTTTAAAATTTTCAAGTATGTATCAAATCATTCTTTCATAAGTATGCCTTAATAAATAAATGTATAGAGAAATTCTTTTTAATAAGATAGCTTGTATGCAAGCATGAATGATGATTTTATCTGAGTGATTGTATGTTATCATGAAAAATGGAATGTTTTTATGATCTTAGTCTTAGGTAATGTTTGACATAAAACTTAGTTTCTCTTGAGATTAGACATGCATGAAGGTTTATATCTTTAGAATTGACTTAGTAACTTTCTTGAGGCGAAATCCTAGGGGACATAAAAATCTAAAATAATATAGGCACCATTTTTCTTTGGATCGTTTGAGCCTTTTCAAGCGTACCTTATGATATTAGACCCTTGAAACTATAATTTTGAGCTTAAAGGCCTGTTCATTGTAATAAACCTACATTATAAGCCAGTACCATCTTTTTTAAATTATCTTAATTTTATACACCTATCTTAACTAAAGTTGTCTTGGGAATCAACATTTGAGGAAATTTTCATAAAGATGTATGTGTTCATGCTTATAAACAACAACAACAACAACAACAGAGACAAGGAAAGAGTGAAGAAAAATTTGCTCAGTCTCCAAAAAGAAAATGTATGAGTATGAGTTCAAAATAAGTTTGGGGGAGTTCCACAGGTTCACTTGAAGAAAAAGGTTGAATTTCAAGAAATCCAAGACAAGTTAAATGTTAAGATTTTGAAACCAAAATGTCTCATCTCTTAAAATCCCCACTTTTAACCGAGCCCCATCACAACCTTATAAAAGACCTATTGATTTGATGATTATGTCACCTACATTAGTGGAAAGGAAGTATTAAGTTCAACATATGAAGATCATAAATAAACCTTATGATTGTTTTGCTTGATTGATGAGAAATTATGTTGAATGAACAATATTATCTATGGCTATGACATACTACAAACTATGATTCATGTTGATATATCTTGAAACTTAGAACAAAATTTTCAAAATGTTTGTATATGAGTTACTTGTTAATAAAGAAGATCTATGAGCATGAATTTATTAATGCATGATTATGAGATGAAGATTGATGCTACTTACACTCTTAGCAAAATTTGCCTTAGCAAGACCTTGTGCTGTGCATGAACATTACTTGGGATGAGCAATGATTTAAGTTTTGAGGTGTGTAAACTGAAAAATATATAGGATTTTTCCTATATAATTCATCACCTTTTTACTTAAATTTGTTGTTGAAACCAAGTAATTGTTTAATAAATTAATGAAATATGCGAAAATATGAAATTAGGACATAGAAATTATTACAATGTGATTTTATACTTTATTATATAGTTTTCATGCATAAAATGGCTTATTTTATATTAATTTGAGCATATTATATTTTAAGCTATAAAGTAGGCCGTGCATGATTAAATTAAATAATAAAATATAAAGTTATATTTAATAATTCATTTTTAATATTTCATTAATAATTTGGGTTTTAATTGATTAAGTAAATTGATTAATTAAATTGGTTAAATTATATTATTTGGTCCTCTAAACTATCTACTATTTTTGGACAGGTCTGAGAGTTTTCTTCTAATTGCAAAACCATCCAAATCGGGAACCAAGTCAATCCAATTTTTGGCTGCACTTGGATGACATAAACCATTTTTTGGTTTAATTATACAAAGTCCTTGAAGAGTTAAAGAAATCAGAGATTTTTCTGAAGATTTGCTGATGACCGAGTCTTAGTCCTGAGTTGTTGTGGCACTTAAATTGGCCAAAAATCAAGGAAAAATCAGCCACCTTTCCTCAATTCATGTCCGGCCACTCTTGGAGGAAGTTTCAAAGGATGGGCACTCCTATTTTTAGCAAACTAGCTCCCTTGCTTCACCTATAAATAAGAGCTCATTTCTCACTTTTTCAATCATCCCTCATCCTATTATCTCTCACTCATTCATCATTCTCTCAACTCTTTTAGATATCTTTCCCCTTCATCATCCTTGGATAAGGATTTTAGCAATTAAGCCTCTTAAAGAACCCTTGGTCGGCCACCTTGGACAGCCATCAACAAAGAAGCAACGCAAAGAAGCGAAGAAGCCTCGTCAGTCAGAGTCTTGGGAGACAACCACTCTGAATTGGGTTTAATCTTTCTTTTCTTTAAATTTAATTCAAAGATGTTTGCTATGTGTTCTTTGTTCTTGTTTACAACAATGATAGCTTAAATTTATTTAAGCTAGGATGATTATTTTGATTAAATAATATTTATTTGATTCATGTTTATAATGTTTGTGCCTCTATCTATCATGTTTTCAATTAAAATCAAGTCTGTATTTCGTTCATATGTGATTGAAATGCACCTAAATTAGCTGAGTGATCCTAACCAGACGACGACTAATGGACGCATAATTGAAATGTGCATGCTCAATTTAGATCCTAACACGATTAAATTGTAGGTTGTATAACAACTCTAACCAAGCTCTATTATCTGCACAGTTTTTAGATTTGTGTGATTAAATATTTTCAAACCTAACACGTCCCTATTACCTCACACGAATGTTAAGAAACCCTTAGTAAATAAGGATCAGTAAAATGCGTATTTACTAAGTAAAGGATTCCGAAAGGACCTAATGTGGTTCCCAAACTCATGAAAGATTGAATTGCCATGGAATGTTTTTCTGAATGTTATTAAGCATGTTGATAATAAATTGAGTTTAATTAAAGTAATTGTCCTAGTTTATTTATGTTATAATTTTTTCAAATTGTGTTTAATTTTACTAAAATCTATTTCAATCATATAGTTTGCATACTTAGTATAATTGGCATTAGGGATTATTACATTTAGTTTAATATATTTTAATCGCCACTTCTCAATATACAACTATATTGTGTTTTTATTTAACAAATTGTTAATATAATTTTACAAATTAAGTGACTTAGCACAAATACAATCCCTGTGGAGACGATAACTCGATACTTACTTATTACTTGATAACGACTATGTACACTTGCACAAACCCCAGCATTACAGTGTCTAACGCTTATCTGCTATAATATCTGATGAATCATGTGTATCTAATTTATTGTTTGAAATAAGTTTCACACTAAGCTCGTAAGCTCACTTTTTATTTGTTTGCTCTTAGGTAATCCATAGACATAGGGCGGATAGGTGCAACAAGAGCTCGATAATATATTTATATTGTGCGTCTTTTAACTTGTTCATACTAAATCCCTTTTGCTCATTAGACTGTTTTTCCTCTTTTGGGATTGTTTTTAACATTTAGATTTTATTTTCCGTTTTAAACTATTTAAAATTTTTTTATTATATTAATTCTATCTGCAAAATGATGAATTTCCAAAATCAAACCGCGTTTTTCAAAACTTTACTTAACAAAGAAATTTCGCTGCAAAACTAAGTATTTTTTAATAAATATTTATCCACAAAATTTAATGAAATAGTTAAGAGAAAGAACTTCCCAAATAAACTAAAATTTTATTTATAAAAGGCTAGCGCTATTTATTTTACAAGTCTCAAAATGGTTTCTAGATTTTGAAATGAATTGTTATAATACCTCCAAATCTAGTCATAACGTCTAAGTCGGGTTTGGGGTGTTACATTTGGTGGTATCAGAGCCTAGGTTCAAACCTCGGGCTATGATTTTTGGGTTTAAATTTGTAACACCCCAAATTCAGCCTAAACATTAGGGCCAAATCTGGTGATGTTACATTGTAACACCTCTTACCCATATTCTACGCTGGAATAGGGTACGAGGTATTACCAGAATAAATACACTTATAAACATATTAAACCGAGTTATAAAATTTTATCCAAATTAAAAACTTTCAAATTATTATCCTCGAGTCACTAATTAGGGTTTACGAGGCCCAATACATACCTATTCATATGCTCAATATATCCGCTAAATCAATCCAATATTGAAGAATCCACTTTAAGTCAGAATCAATATTAATCACAATCATAAATCTTTTCATGTTATTTTCATATATCACTAACTGAACTTTGAATATCAATTTACGAATACGTAATCAAATCATTTGTCATTTATTTGACTAGCAAATTAATCTAAAAATTCATAACATTCCATTACTTAAGATATGCCATAAAACACTCCTTTAACATAAACTAGCACCATAGCCGAATTTTCAGTATGCTATTTATTCCCCTTTTTCCGAATCACATAGCAAAATATTACAAATATGTATATATTTGAATACTATAATTATGCATCAACTTACCAACATGAGTTAATTCATGAGTTACTCATGACATCATTTCATGCCAAATATACCACACGCATATGCTATGAAACTTTATTTTCTCTCATCAGCTTACCATGACCAGTAATGCACCAATATAAGCATCACTCCTATTTCAACATTTATCGATTATAATCAAACCTTTAACCGATTATACACAATTCATTCATATACTTTATTGTCCTCCTCCTCCTCTCCATCCCACAACCTTTATGTATATAACATGCTTAAATAGCATTATACATAATTTCACTATTCACTTATATTTAAATTCAAAGCTATCTAGTAGAACTACAGTCACTAAATTATTTTTATTTAGACCTACAGAGCTCCAAATTAAGTTCTGTTAATTTTCCCCAAAACTAGACTCAAATATCTTCTTACCATAAAATTTTAAGAATTTTTGGCTTAGCCAATTAGTACAGTTTATTCTTTAAAGTCACCCCTATTTCACTACTCAACATCTCTGGCCTCTCTACACTAAAAATGAATGATCTCATTGTACAAAATTCAGATGATATTTCCGTTTATTTTCTTTGAAAATAGACTCATTAAGGATTCTAATAATATAAATTATAACTCATAATTATATTTGTACAATTTTAATTATTTTCCAAATTTAGAATAGGGATTCCAAAATCAATCGACCTGCCTCACTAAAATTCAAATATCTCAATATATATAACTCTTTTGCTTGATCTATTTCTTTTATGTAAAATAGACTCATTAAGATTTCATTTCATATCTTATTAACTCTCTAATTCAATTTTCACCATTTTGGTGATTTTTCAAACTCATACTATTGTTACTTTTTCAGAATTTCACTTTTCACTTTCAATCATTATTCAATTCAATTCCACACATATATTCATCATTCAATCACACGTAATCGTTACATGATCTCATGTATTTTCACTTAGTCAATTTCCCGATGAACACTTCAGAATAATAACAGATACAAAGTGTATTCAGCACACAGCAACCACCCCTTGTAATCAATGATATCGGGTGGGATCAACACATAGCAACCACCTTATAATTAATGATACTGGTTCACATAGTAGCCTACACACAGTACTACACATGTGACCATCACTATCCGATACATGTAGTAGTCTGCACATAGTACTACACACGTGATCGAAGCTATTTCGTACACATAGTAGCCTGCACATAGTACTACACATGCGACCTATCATTCTGGTACACGTAGTAGCCTGCACATAGTACTACACACGTGACTATCACTTTCACTTTCACATAGTGGCCTACACACAGTCCATGCCACACATGTGATGATTTCTGTCACTTCATTCGTATCCCTTTTTATTCCGAAAGTTCAATCGGGAAATTTCTCACTTTTTCTCATTTTTTCCCTTTTTCACTAATCAAAGTCAATTCCTTATCTTTCTTAACTTATAATAACACATTTAACTTATTTAACACTCACATTATTCAATCTAGTCCAAAAATCACATTTTGGAAAAATTACATTTTTGCCCCTAAAGTTTCACAAAATTACAATTTTGCCCCTAGGTTCAGAAATTAAACTTTATTCCTTTTTCTTATGTTTTATGACATGCTGAACATTTTTCCCTTCTATGGAAACATCAAATTATCACTCTAACACTTACTTATGAACATTAGGTATTTTTACCGATTATGTCAATTTACTCGTTTTCACTTAAAATCGGATAGCAAAATTTATTTAACATAATTTAAAGCTTCATATTCTATCATAAAACATCAAAATAAGCATATTTCACATATGGGTATTTTTCCAAATATGAACCCTAGATTAAATTATTGATAGAATAAGCTAAATCAAGTTACCGGGACTCTAAAAACGTACAGAACATTAAAAACGGGGCTTGGAATCACTTACTATGGAGCTTGGAAGCTTGAAAACCCTAAATATGGCTTCACCCTTGCTGATTTCGTTCACCATGGAAAAGATGGACAAATTTTTGGGTATTTTGGCCTTTTTAATTCTTTTAATTACTAAATGACCAAAATGCTCCCAACTTAAAAATTTCCTATTTCTCTTATATCTTGTCCATTTTTGTCCAACAAGTTAACCAATTGTCTAATTACCATTTAAGGACCTCCAATTTAAAATTTCATAACAATTGGACACTTCTAACATGTAGAACTCAACTTTTTCACTTTTTACAATTTAGTCCTTTTGACTAAATTGAGTGCCCAAACGTCAAAATTTTCAAACAAAATTTTCACGAAATCATTTTGTGAAATCGTAGACCATAAAAATATAATGAAAATAAATTTTTTTTCTCGTCAAATTTGTGGTCCCGAAACCACTATTCCTACTAGCCCAAAATTCGGCTATTACAAAATTTTTACAAAAAGTATTTTTAAACAAAATGCATTTTTGGTTAATTCTGAAAAATGAGTTTATGAAAAATTTCGAGTCTGCGGCGTCGATCATGTAAGTACTTCTGCTTTAATTATACTCTGGAGTTTAGAAAGACACTATAGTTTAGAAATGCTTTGCTTTAACTAAAGACTATAACAAATCTGTAATCGTTCTGATAAAATTTTGGGCATAAGACTTCTGATAACAAACTTCAACTGATCCATAAAATTCTAAAATTGTAGATAATATGAGCATAATAAGTATGCGCAGAAATCGTGGACGAGGTACCTGTGGGCATGGTGGACGCTGAAGAGGGGCTCGAGATGAGCTATCCTCAATGGGTAGTATGCCCAATTTGGATACAAGCGAGACCGTTGGAATGCCTATTGTTGAGATTAAGTCTTAGGCTTAGACTGTTGAGGATGACGCACTGTCCCAAGCTATGTTGAGAGTGTTGGAAAAGGTCGTTGGGGACCAGACTGGATTTGGTAGCCATGGATCAATAACTGAATAACTCCAGTCAAATAGGGTTGAATTATTTAGGGGCATCACTAGAGTCACCCCAACTGTGGCTGAATATTAGCTAGAGGTCATTTAGAGGATCATGAATGATTTGGATTGAACACCTGACCAAAAATTAAAGGGTGCAGAATCGTTGCTTCGCAATGAACCATACTAGTGGTGGCAAACTATTGAGCAAGGCACCTAACTAGAATGGGTGACCTGGACCTTCTTTCGTAACGCCTTCCAGAATAAGTATGTGGAGGCAAGATATATTGAGGCTCATAGACTTGATTTTATTGGGCTTACTCAGGGGGATAGATTTATGGCCGAATATGAGGCCAAATTCTTGAGATTGAGTAGGTATGCTCGAAGCATGATTGAGAATGATTACGATGAGAGTGTCTATTTTGAGAACAACTAAGATATTACATAAAGGATCAGGTAGCTTCGCAGTGGGAGTGAGTCTTCGAAACTCTAGTGGAGAAGGTGAAGATTACAGAGGAGATTAAGTGTGTGGAGCACGAAAAGAGGGATAAGAATAGGGGCTAGAATGAGTCTAAGAGGGATTCAGGTCATTCTAGTTCTCTTCAACAGCCTAAGAAATGGGCCAGGTTTGATGGGCCTCCTCAGGTTAAGACACTAGTTATTTTTGTTGGGATTCAGATATGTGGGGACTATGGTAAGTGCCATCCGAAAGACTGTAGGAGGAGGTTGGGAGCTTGTTTGCGATATGGGCCTATGGAGTACTGCATCAGGGATTGTCTACTTCGACTCGATCAAGTGCAAGCTCTAGCTCCGGGTTTGGTTTATCCTCAGAGGGAAATTCAACAGCCATTTAAGGGTTGTGGTTAGGCCAGAGGTAGTAATGGTATGGGTAGACGATAGAGAGCACCGGGCAGAGGTGCTAATCAGACTAAGGTAAGGCAAGCTGCTTTGGTTTATGTGGCAAGACGCCACGAAGACAGTAACGCTACTGATGTGATAGCTGGTACATTCTATATTTATTTTGTTCCATATTTTGCATTGATAGACATTGGTTCAACTCACTCATATATAGCTAGTCCCGTTTCTGTTAATCTGGGAATTCTTGTTGAGAGTACTTCTGGTGAGATTTCTGTAATTAGTCTACTAGGTTAGTCAGTATGAGTTACTAAAATTTATATGTGTCCGCTGGAGATACAAGGTGTTGTGTTTTTGGCTAATCTAATGGAGTTACCATACGGGGAGTTTAATCTGGTACTGGGTATGGACTGGCTCGTAGAGCATCGAGTCAGTTTAAATTTTGTTACAAAGAAAGTAACTCTGAGATCCAAGGATGACGTAGAGATTGTTGCGGTTGGTGAGCGTCAAAATTACCTTTCCAATGTAATCTCCGCTCGAGTAGCCAAAAAGTTAGTTTGAAAAAAGTGTGATGCATTTCTGGAAAATGTGCATCGTATGAGTTCTTTGGAATCTTCTGTTAAGGATATTCAGACAGTTAAGGAATTTCTGGAAGTCTTTTCCGAGGAATTTTTGAGGTTAACACCAGATAGGGAGGTTGAGTTTGGTATTGAGGTTTTGCCAGGAACAGCTCCAGTGTACATTGCTCCCAACCACATGGCTCCTAAGGAGCTTAAAGAATTGAAAGTACATCTTTAGGAACTTCTAAATTGAGGGCTTATTAGGCCTAGTATGTCTCTGTGGGGAGCACTAGTTCTTTTCGTGAGAAAGAAAAATAAAACTATGAGGATGTGTGTGGATTATCACCAATTGAATAAATTGACAATAAAGAATGCGTACCCACTTTCAAGGATTAACGACTTGTTTGATCAATTTTGTGGGGCATTTCTATTCTCGAAGATTGATTTTTGTTCTGGGTATCATCAATTAATGGTTAAAGAGGTTGATGTGCATAAGACTGCCTCTAGGACTAATTATGGGCACTACGAATTCCTTGTTATGCCATTTGGTTTGACGAATGCTCCAGCTACATTAATGGATCTTATGAATCAAGTTTTCTAGCCATATTTGGATTAGTTCGTTGTGGTTTTCATCGATGATATTATGGTATACTCTAAGACTGGGTGGATCATGATAAACATCTTAGAGTGGTTCTACGTTAAGTTTAGCAAGTAAGAGTTCTTCTTAAAGGAGTCCAATTTTCTGGAATGTGTGGTTTTTGCTAAGGGTATTCGTGTAGACCCTAAAAAGATTGAGGTTGTTCTTGAATGGAAACAACCTAGGAATATGTCTGAAATCTAAAGTTTTCTTTGTTTAGCAGGATACTGTTAGAGATTTGTGGAGGGGTTCTCGCTTATTACAACTCCTTTGATAAATTATTGCGTAAAAACACACCTTTTGTATATACCAATGAGCAGCCATCGATCTTCAAGAAGCTCAAATCTATTTTGACTCAAACACCCATTTTGATAAAGTGTGAATCTGGTAAAGCGTTTGTTGTGTACAGTGATGCTTCTCTCATCGGGTTGGGTTGTGTTCTGATGCAGGATGGTAAGGTCGTGGCTTACACATCCATAAAACTTAATTCACATGAAGGTAACTATCCTACACACGATCTTGAGCTGGTTGTGGTTGTCTTCGCTTTGAAAATCTGAAGGCATTATCTATATGGTAAGAGGTGTATCATCTAGACTGATCACAAGAGCATCAAGTATCTCTTTACTCAGAAGGAGTTGAATATTATGCAACGTAAATGGATTGAGTTGCTTCAGGACTATGACTGGACCATCAAGTATCATCTTGGTAAGGCCAATATGGTGCTCGATGCTCTTAGTTGTAAATCGATGTTTGATTTGAGAGTGATGTTTGCTCACCTAAGTCTGTTTGATTATGGTAGTTTGTTAACCGAGTTGCATGTTAAGCCGAGTTGTAAGTTAAGTCGACTTGGATTCATCAGATTAAGGATAAGTAGTTAGTGGATGATTCTCTGGTTCTGCGATTTTAACAAGTTGAAGAGGTTAGGAATTCTAATTTTGGGCTGAACAGTGAGGGTGTTCTGCGTTTTAAAGGTCAGGTTTGAGTGCCTAATGATGTCGACTTGATTCAATCCTTATTATGGGAAGCACATAGTAGCCCTTATGCTATGCATCCCAATAGAAATAAGATGTATCGATATCTCTTAGAGTTATACTGGTCCCGTGGTTTGAAATGGGAGGTAACTGATTTCATCTCTCGTTGCCTGACATGCCAACAAGATAAGGCTGAGCACCAACTACATTCGGGTTTGCTTCAACCCATTAAGATTCCCTTTTGGAAATAGGAGCGTGTGATTACGGACTTTGTTAGTGGGTTACCCTTGACACCCACTAAGAAGGATTCTGTTTGGGTCATCGTGGATTATTTGACCAAGTCTGCTCATTTTCTTCTGGTTAGGATCAATTATTCTGCAGAATTTGGCTAACTTGTATTTTTTTGAGATCATTAGACTCCATGGCGTTCTAGTCTCGATTATCTCTAATAGGGACCCTCAATTTATGTCTCAACTTTGACAAAAATTATATGAGGCTTAGGGTACTCGGTTGGACTTCAGTACTACGTTCCATCCTCAGATTGATGGGTAATCTGAGAGAGTGATTTAGATTCTAGAGGATATGCTACGGAGTTGTGTTTTCAACTTCTGTGGTATTTGGGAGGAGTTTTTACCACTGGCTGAGTTCGCATATAATAATAGCTTCCAGTCCAGTATTCAGATGGCACCTTATGAGGCTCTGTATGGTTGTAAGTGTCGCACCCCTTTGTATTGGACTGAGTTGGGTGAGAGGTGGATTTTTGGTCTTGATTTGACTTCTGAGACTGAGGATAAGGTTCAACTGATTCGGAATCATCTTAAGGTAGCTTCTAATAGACAAAAATCTTACGCGGATCTGAAAAGGAGAGATATTGAGTTTGCTATGGGAAATCGAGTTTCTCTTAAGGTATCTCAGTGGAAAAAGGTCATTCGGTTTGGACGTAAGGGCAAGTTGAGCCTTAGGTTCATTGAGCCTTATCAGATTCTGAACGAGTTGGGTTGGTTGCCTATTAGTTAGAGTTACCTTTGGAGTTAGATCGTATTCACGATGTGTTACATGTCTCTACGTTGAGTTTGTATCGATCTGACCCTCTCATATTGTGTTTGTTGAAAAGATTGAGGTAAGACTAGATTTGACTTTTGAGGAGGAGCCAGTTCAGATTCTGGATTATGAGATTAAGGTATTGAAGAGAAAGATCATTTAGTTGGTTAAGGTTCTATGGCAGAATCATGGTGCAAAGGAACCCACTTGGGAACATGAGGACTTAATTCGACAACAATACCTACATCTGTTTGAATCAGGTAAATTTTGAGGCCGAAATTTCTTTTAAGGGGAGAGTTGTAATGCCCCAAAATTTAAGTTTTTGATTTGTTAATTTTTTTCATGTAAGTTGATATGGTTCACTAATGAATTGCTTTGGATGTATGTTTGAGGTCATGGGTTCAAATCTCACTCTTGGAAATTTTTGTTATTTTTGTTCCTATTCCCTATCTCTGTACATTTGACTTAAATTGTTGATACGAGTCACAAAGGCCTTAGATGCGTACACGAAAGAAAGAGAAAATCAAGATTCACTTTCTTGTTTTCAAGAAAATCAAGAAACTGAATCTTGGCCCAATTTTGCTGTTTCGAGTGATTTCAATGATCAAGAAAATCAAGATTTCAAATCTTGGTCCAAGAAACCAAATCTTGCAGCCAAAGCGCATTGGATCTCCGTTACGAGCATCAACGAGCCAATTTCGATAGGAGATGGACTACAAGCCCAAGTTCTTGAAGGCAAGGCCCAATAAGAGGATTCCAAGCCTAACCAAGAAGTCAAACCATACTTAGTTGAAAATAAGGCTAAATTGTTAAAGTGGCCCAATTTGTAAAAATTTTAATTGTTTAATTTAATTTTTAGACTTTAGGAGTATTATATGTAAAAATTCGGCCCGAGCAGCCCATTAGAATGCCTTGGCCAAATTTCCCTCTTAAATTTGTTAATTAGGTTTTTTTTTTAAGTTTTCCTAATGAGATTAGGAAATAGTTATAAGGCCTATTTATAGGCATGGCCGCCACCCTTGTTATAGACATTACAATACATTAAAATTTCAGATTTTTGCTGAGTAAAAATTCTCTTAGAGTTTTCTCCAAGAATTCTCTCTTGAGTTTGTTTAGAAGTAGTTTTAACAATCTTTTTGATTGTGGGAGCCATCTTCAGCCTTCTTCTTGCCATTGTTCTTTATTGGAGGGGAGATTAGAGTCGTTTGAAGGGAGTTGTGAAATCTTTCTCGATTTCAAGGCTTTTTAGGACTTTATCTTTATTTTCTTGCTGTTCAATCTCTTTTAAATTTCTGCTTGTGTCGATTTTTATTAGCTAATTTGTTTTCTATTCTTGTCGCGTTTTAGCCTTTCCAAAACTCCAAGATCTGATTCGGCACTTCCTTGGACATAAAGAAACGATTTAGATTTCACAAAAACCCCTCTTTTCTTGCCGTCCAATCCCTAGAATTAGTTTCAATTGATTTCGTAATCTGTTTTAATTTATTTGTTGTTTTGTGTTCTTTGATAGATTCGGCTGATTGGGAGTTAATATTGGGGCTTAATTTTGTGTTCTTGGCTTCGAAGAACATCTATTCATAAGTGTTTTGATTCTTGGCTGTTCTTTATTGATTTGGGGATTTTTAGTTTTCAAATCTAATTGATTCTAATTAAGTTTTGCTGTTTCGTTTCAGATCCAAACGTTTAGAGTTTTCATAGGAGTTTCCTGTGACTTCACAACTCAATCTTGGTCCACGCGCAACCCTCTATCATTTGGTATCAGATTTTGGGCGTTTTGGGTGTTCTTGGGTGATTTCTAAACTGATCTCCTTTTAAAAACATTAAATAGCAGTTTTTACCCAGAAAAAGTTTTGGAAAAAATTCATTTGAGTGGGTAAACGTTTTCCGATTGGTCTGAAATTTTACATGCATATTTATGGCACTGTGATAGAATATTAAAAAATATTTCCCGCAAAAAAAATCAGTAGAAAAAGTGAAAAAAATTGAAAAATACGAAATCAAGTAAAAATTAAAAAAATATTAAGCAGGTTGAGTTTAGTGCCGAAACTTTCCAGATCAAATATACAATATTTAAGGACATTCCAGTATAAATTTCGTGACTTTTGGAGATCAGGAACACCTCAAACGAAGTTGTCAAGTTACTCCGCAGTTTTTTCGGGTTTTCGAGTATCAGCAATTTTTATTGATTCTTAGCTGTAGATTTTTATTTTTTTTTCTTTTATTCATCCTTTATACTATCTAACACCTTCTTGTTTCTTGTGTTAGTAGGATTTAAAAGTGTACACAATTCTTCCTCGGTGTGACACAAATCAGTTGGTGTCTCGTCACTTTTTGGACTCATAGTGCAATTAGGATTCCTTGGTAGTTACGGTTCATACACTTTCCAAATTGATTGATATAGACTCTACTAAAGAACTCACAAGACTGAATTCTACCTCTTTGAGAATTTGATTTTCCTTTTGAGTGATTAACAGTGAGGTTTGTTAATTTTTTTTGAGTGTTGAGTATTTGTTTTACAGGTATTTCAAAAAAAAGAGAAAAAAAAATAAGATGGTAGTCTGCCGCACCCTTAACATCCAAATGGGAGACGATTGTGATAACCAAATGACCAATATTTTCCATTCTAGGCGTTTTATAAAAGGTAACTTATGTTCACTTATTATTGATAGTGGGAGTTGTTCAAATGTAGTTAGCAGCTATTTGGTTGATTCCTTAAAGTTACCTTGTATCGAGCACCCTAAGCCGTATCACCTTCAGTGGCTTAATGAATGCTCAGAAGCTAAAGTTACAAAACAGTCCTTGATCACTTTTAAGCTTGGGAATTACGAGGATGAGATATAGTGTGATGTGGTCCCAATGCATGCGGCACACTTGCTCCTTGGACGGCCTTGGCAATTTGATCGTGATGTTACACACCAAGGCAAGCTTAATAGATACTCTTTTGTGTTTAAAGGCTGAAAATTCACTCTTGCTCCTTTAAATCCCAGTGATGTATATAAAGATCAATTAAAAATGATAAAATTTTGTGAAGGGGTGAGGGAGAAAGGACAAATAAAAAAGACATAGAGAAAATAGGCTAGTAGTGAAAAAAGTTAAAATTTAAATGGCCCAAAGATGAGTGAATCCGCAAGTGGTAAAAATAGAGTGAAAAATTTAATTGCAACAAAAAAAGATGTACGGAGAGACCTATTCAATGAACAGCCTTGTATCCTTATGAGGTTTAGGAAAAATTATTTATCTTTATCTAACATTAATGACAATTTACCTAGTGTGTTTCAATGTTTTTCGCAGGATTATGAGGATGTTTTTAGTGAGGCCCCTAAAGGTTTACCACCTTTGCGTAGGATAGAACACTTCCATTGGCCACATATGAAAGATAACTTCCAACTTCAATACATTTCCAATGAAAGACGCTTTCATACGATCAACATAGGCAAAGATGAAATCACACTACATGAGCCCGAAGGTAAACGAGGTAAGGAAATTTTATCAACCGAGTCCCATGCAGATTTGAAAATTATTGATAAAACTTTTGATGACTTAATTCTTAAAAGATCCCCTCATTTTGATCCGATTAATTGTTATTCTTCAATTGTGGTTGATAAAGTCATTACGAAAGGAAGCGTGAGTTGTTATTCTCTTGATTTGCCTTGTGTAAAATCCGCGAATTTGTGCAAATCTGTTTTGTTGAATAAGATAACGAAATTTTCCAAATTTGTTTTCAATTTATATTCATTCCTTAAACAGTTTAGGTGGTTGTACATGAAGTTCGAGTTCCATTTGACAAAGGTTAACTCAACAACAGAGCTTCAACTACACTATGCCCCCGATGAGCGAAGGTTTGTATTAAATGGAAAAGGTAAAATCGACCCTTCTTCTTCTGCTTATAAAGGTAAGATGCTTGAAACTTTTGAAACACTTTTGTACTCCTCGGATAGTGACAAAGATCGTGTTGATGATTTAATTTTTGTAAAACACTTAGATCAAAACGTGCTTGACTGTTCTATTTTATTTAGTGATGATCTATCTGTTTTGATGGTTGATAAAAAGATTATTGTTTTTGATAATGCATGTGTGAGTGGATCTATAGACCATCGATTACTGCATGGTATGATTGTGCAACTCTATGAACCGTGTGAACCTTTTCAAATACCTACTTGTGATGATTACGTTTACCATTTGATTTATTACTCGCGATTTATTCATGGTTTGTGGAAACAATTTGAGATGATTGAATGCCTTAAAACATGTCCATCTTTGTTTCGAATATTTGACGAGGCATTGGCGAGTAAATTAGCTTGTTTGCATGGTAATCTGAATCTGTCCATTCCCATGCGTTATACTTGTTTTGTTATGCTTATGTTTGGACTACAAGTTCTACTTTCAATTTGGTTGACTTATCTCTATTTGATTTTTCAGATTCGAGGACGAATCTTTTTGAGGAAAGGGGGAATGATACGAGTCACAAAGCCTTAGATGCATACACGAAAGAAAGAGAAAATGAAGATTCACTTTCTTGTTTTCAAAAAAATCAAGAAACCGAATCTTGGCCCAATTTTGCTGTTTGGAGCGATTTCAAGAATCAAGAAAATCAAGAATTCAAATCTTGGAAATCTTGGTCCAAGAAACCGAATCTTGCAGCCAAAGCGCATTGGATCTCTGTTACGAGCATCAACGAGCCAATTTCGGTAGGAGATGGACTACAAGCCCAATTTCTTGAAGGCAAGGCCCAATAAGAGGATTCCAAGCCCAACCAAGAAGTCAAACCATACTTAGTTGAAAATCAGGCCAAATTGTTAAAGTGGCCCAATTTGTAAAAATTTTAATTGTTTAATTTAATTTTTAGACTTTAGGAGTATTATATGTAAAAATTCGGCCCAAGCAACCCATTAGAATGCCTTGGCCGAATTTCCCTCTTAAATTTGTTAATTAGGTTTTTTTTTAAGTTTTCCTGATGAGATTAGGAAATAGTTATAAGGCCTATTTATAGGCATGGCCGGCTACCCTTGTTACAGACATTACAATACATTAAAATTTCAGATTTTTGCTGAGTAAAAATTCTCTTAGAGTTTTCTCCAAGAATTCTCTCTTGAGTTTCTTTAGAAGTAGTTTTAACAATCTTTTTGATTGTAGGAGCCATCTTCAGCCTTCTTCTTGCCATTGTTCTTCATTGGAGGGGAGATTAGAGTCGTTTGAAGGGAGTTGTGAAATCTTTCTCGATTTCAAGGCTTCTTAGGACTTTATCTTTATTTTCTTGCTGTTCAATCTCTTTTAAATTTCTGCTTGTGTCGATTTTTATTAGCTAATTTGTTTTCTATTCTTGTCGCGTTTCAGCCTTTCCAAAACTCCAAGATCTGATTCGGTACTTCCTTGGACATAAAGAAACGTTTTTGATTTCACAAAAACCCCTCTTTTCTTGCCGTCCAATCCCTAGAATTAGTTTCAATTGATTTCGTAATCTGTTTTAATTTTTTTGCTGTTTTGTGTTCTTTGATAGATTCGACTGATTGGGAGTTAATCTTGGGGCTTAATTTCGTGTTCTTGGCTTCCTAGAACATCTATTCATAAGTGTTTTGATTCTTGGCTGTTCTTTATTGGTTTGGGGATTTTTAGTTTCCAGATCTAATTGATTCTAATTAAGCTTTGTTGTTTCGTTTCAGATCCAAACTTTTAGATTTTTCGTAGGAGTTTCCCGTGACTTGACAACTCGATCTTGGTCCGCGCGCAACCCTCTATCAATTGTATTTTCGCTCAACTAGTGATAGAATGAGCTAGCTGGTTTAGTGGTAAAGTGTCAACTTACCCTTTCGTCTTGTGTTGGAATCACTGCATATGCAAAGTGAATATATTTTTGGTCTCATACTTGGTGCTATTTTGTGTTTGTAGTTGAGTTAAATTCAAACTTTGGGAAAAATCTGATAAGTTATCAAAATCAAATCAATTGGTTGGATATTACCATTTGTTATTAATTTATTATTGTTTTTATTTGTTTGTTTTTTTATATATTTTTAAATTTCACAAGCCAAACCGTTTGGCATATTTCCGTCACCCCTCACCCTTTAATTCTTTTCTACTATTTTATTTTTCTTGTTTCTTCCCATGTGTTTCCCCCACTCGTAGCCGTTCACTTTCTTCTATTTCTTGTTCTTCATGTTAGTTTAATTCTCTTCTCTTTTTTGCTCCATTTCTATTCTATTCGAAATTGTGGCCATTGTTGTATTGACAATCTTGTTTTGATTGAAATCAGGATTTTAAAAAGGGTTGTTCGTGGTTAATCTTGGCGTAAGTAAATTAGTTTTCGATGTGTAAGTTTGGTTTTTCCTCTCACGAGTGTTGTATTATCGGTGTATGAGTTTCATTTCTAATCGTTTGAGTTTTTAGGTGAAGTTGACGAGGCAGTTAATCCTCTGATGACCTAGAATCTTTTGGTGGGCTACTATTTTTTTAGGGCAAGAGTTTAATTTTGGATTTAATATCGGATCTCATTGTTAAAATCTTGTTGTTGGTAATACCGATTTAGTGAATCGAATTTGGGAAAATGTTCTAATTGGTAGTTTAATTGACGTTTTTAGGTTCTGAAAGTCTCGTGAGTGAATTCACATAAAAAATAGACAAGGTGTGTAATAAAAAATCAAAAAAATTAAATGGCTTAAAGTCAAAAAGCATTCTGTCGACATCACACTTCTATGTGTCGGGCCGTGTAGGTCACACGGCTGTATGGTAGGCCTTTTGGTAGACCGTGTGGAGGTCACACGGCTGTATGGTAGGCCTTTTGGTAGACCGTGTGGGTCACACGACCATGTGGTAGGTTGTGTGAAGCCTGTGTAGGTCACATAGCCGTGTGGTAGGCCGTGTGGCAGCTCGTGTGGGCCACATAGGTGTGTGTGAGGCTGTGTGCCAGCCATATGGGTCATATGGCCTGGCCAGGTAGTCCGCGTGGGCCTACTTTTTGAAATTTTACCCTAGGGTCGTATTTGTCGTGCAAATCAAATTTAGACCTTGCGTAGGGTTTGTATGGTATTAATTTGTCTAAAATCAAATTTAGTTCTGTTAAATGTGACTTATAAACGCTTGAGATGTATGTTATATGTAATAGCATGATGTGTTTTATGCTAATATGACCTTAATATGATGTGTATAGTCTGTATGTCATATACGCATTCAATATTTGTTTTATTTTGCATGTGCCTTTTAGGGAATATGACTATGGAGGAAATGTTGGTAGTTTAATTTATCTGCCTTATTTGATGGCTCAACCACGTGTATCTAATTCTAGCGGATTACTGCGTAATGATCTAGAAGCTAGACTGCAAATTTTCTAAAAAGTGACTCATGATCACTTAACGGTGTGTGAGGTTGGATGGGTATTAATACCCTAATTAGTGAGTAGGAATGGTCGAAGATGGTGTGTAGCGGGTTGGGGTAGGATCTGAATCTGTATATGTATTTGTATCTGTTCTGCATCTATTTTTGTATCTGTATATGAAATATATCTTATTGGTATCTGAACGCTTATCTGCTATAATATCTGATTAATCAAGTGTATCTGACTTATTGTTTGAAATAAGTTGCACACTGAACTCATAAGCTCACTTTTTGTTTGTTTACACTTAGGTAATCCACAGACATAGGGCGGATCGGTGCAACAAGAACTCGATTATATATGTATATTGTTCCTCTTTTAACATGTTCAGATTAAATCCATTTTGCTCAGTGGACTATTTTTGGACTTTTGGGATTGTTTTTAAAATTTGTATTTTATTTTCCATTTTAAATTGTTTCAACTTTTTAGATTATATAAATTCGGTCTGCAAAATGTTGATTTTTCCAAAATCAAACCACGTTTTCCAAAATTTTACTTAACAAAGAAATTCTGCTGCAAAGCTAATTTTTTTTATAAGTATTTATCTGCAAAATTTAATGAATTAGTTAAGAAAAAGTAACTTCCCAAATAAACTGAAATTTTATTTATCAAAGGGTAGCACTATTTATTTTACAAGCCTCAAAATGGTTTCTGGATTTTTCAAATGAATTGTGGTAATATCTGCAGACCTGGTCATAACATCTCGGTTGGGTTTGGGGTGTTACACTTTATTCATTTTAATTTTTATGCAAAAACCATTAAAGACAATTATACAAATGATAATAATTTAACAATTAAATTTTATTTAACTAATCTATTCGAAAATTTACAAGCATAATGATGAAATCACTATAGTAGAGGCACAAAATCCCAACTAGTATCAATTTAGCTTTATTTAAAGTTTATTTAGTGTTTATAATTGTTGAAATTCGACCCATTAGTCTTAATAGTTGAATTTACATTTGTTTAATTAGAGGTTTTATTTTGTTATAAAAATCTTAGGAGATAAGAGTTGCATGTAATTCAAACTACTTTGAATACACTGCAACAAAATAGGTTTTTAGCGGCATTTTTAGCGGCGTTTGGATAACAAATGCCGCTATAGGTTTAGCATTAGAGGCGCTTTTGGAAAAATGCCGCTATAGATAGAGCATTAGTGGTGTTTTTTAAGAAGCACCGCTATAGATCGAGCATTAGCGGTGGTTCTTGAAAAACGTCGCTATAGGTCAACCATTAGTAGCGCTTTTTGAAAAATGCCGCAAAAAAATTAAGCATAACGCCCTCGTAGACCTGTCCATGGGCCGGGCCGAGCCGGGTTCGAGCCAGGCCCACAAAAAATTTTAGCCTGTTTACTAGGCAGGCCCTACCTACCTGAAATATAGGCTCGAGATTTTGCCTGTGCTCTCGCCGGAGAAAAATATGGGGCTCGGCCTACCGCTTTTAATTAAAATTAAAATTATTTTTTTAATAAATTAAAATTAATTGTTATTAAAATTAATTGTTAGTAAAATTATCAAATTATTAATTGCTAATTGTATTAATTGTTGTAATAAAATCTAACATTTGATTAGTAAATTTATCAAATTATTAATTGTATTAATTGTATTAATTGTTGTAACAAAATCTAACATTTGATTAGTAAAACAAACTTGATGTTTTATTATTATTATTTTGTAACACTAGTCAAGGAAATGAAAGTAAATAAACATAAAATAAAACCTATTATATTTTAAAAATAAAAAATTATATATATTTAATATTTTCTGGGCCGGGCCCAGGCCAAAAAAATCTTGCCCGAGGCCCGGCCCATTTTTTAAACGGGCCTAAATTTTTGCCCAAGCCCATATTTTGGGCCTATATTTTTACCCAAACCCTCCCATATTTCGGGCGGGCCATCGAGCCGGGCCGGGCCGCCCGGCCCATGGACAGGTACACGCCCTCGTTTTATGTTGAGCTTTAGTGGCATTAGCGGCGCTTTTTGAAAAATGCCACTATAGATCGAGCATTAGCGGCGCTTCTTGCAAAACGCCACTATAGTACTGTTCATGGTTTTACAGGTTAGGCTATTAGGGTTTAAGGGTTAGTTGTTTTGATAAAATGATAAAAAATCAATTTATTTTTGGGTTTAGGTAAGCAGTAAGATTCTTTTTTAATTACTTTTGTCCCTTGTAATATATATATTTAGGGTTTATGGTGTAGGTTTGTGGTTTGGGGTTTAAATTTTAGGGTTTATGATTTAGTGTTAAGAGTTTAGTGTTTACGATTTAGGGTGTAGGTTTATTGTTTAGTGTTTAATGTTTAGAGTTTAAAGTTTTAGGGTTTAAGGGTTATAGGCTTAGGGTTTATGGGTTACGGGCTTAAGGTTTAGGGTTTAGGGTTTATGTTTTAAGGTTTATGGTTTAGGCTTTAGGGTTTAGTGTTTATGGTTTAGCTAAAAACATAGAAAAATATATGTAAAAATGAAAAAAATTAAAATGCTACTATTTAAAATAATTTTAAAGTATTTTGCGTATCTGACTGATTAAGTTTTTAGCAGCGTTTTGACAAAAACAAGCCAAAAGGTTAATTAAGTTGAGCAATAATGGCGTTTTTGGCTCAAAACGCCGGAAAAAGTTGAACAATTGTGGTGTTTTTGGTCAAAACGCCGCAAATATGTATTAAAAGATAGCAAAACGTTGTCGTTTTGTCTGCGTTTTTAGTGGCGTTTTCACGAAAAATGCTGCGAATATGTTTTTAGAGTTTGCAAAATGTTGTCGTTTTTAGCTGCGATTTTAACTGTATTAGTGGCACTTTTAATAAATGCCGCAAATTTTAATTAATCTAACTTAAACGACGTTGTTTATTTAGCCCCGAATTTCCTTAGTTTTCTCCCACTCAGATTTCCCCGATTTCATTTCCCCAATTTCTCAATTCTTTTTCCCCCAATTTCCCTAATTTCCCAACTAACCTGTCCAACACCACTGCCGTCGCAGTCGTCTCCACTCCAGCGGCCGCTCTGTCACCCGCTTCCTCTGTCGCCCGCATCCTCTATTCACGGACTCCATTTTTAGGATTTGAAGGTCTGTTTCGCTCATCTCTCGATTAAATTAGTAAAGTTTGTCTATTTTTTTCTTCGATATTTATTTTTTTTTGTTTGCTTTGTATAACTTTTTCTTATTGAAATTATTTGTTTCTCGAAATGGGTTTATTTTGAGGTTTTAGTCTTATTATTATTGTTGCTATTTTGGGGAGTATGTCAATGTTTCTGGAATGAATACGCTGTGGCTAATTCATTTTGTAAGAACTGAACTTGTTAAGTTAGTTTCTTTTAGTAATCCAATAATTAAGGTTCTCTCCCTTAGTGAATTCACATTTTGGAATCATTTTTTTTAGAAATTATTAATTTGTTTCTATGTTTAATTTTTAAGCATTACCTAGCTGCATTTGCAGGATCTTTTGTGGCATAATATTAAGTACTAAACTGTTATCAATTTTGATTATTTGTTCATAAAGTGTTTGATATTTTGAGCGTACCAAATAATCAAAAACAAAAATGTGTTGTTCATAAACTGGTAAAAATTTGGTTAACCTGTGAACTGGTACAAAAACTAGTTCATAAATACTTGAATTGTTATAAAAAAACTCTTTAGAAATTTTCCTTAAAGATGAGATATCATTGTTTTCTAAATCATTCGTTGATAGCTAAAAGTAGAGTTATACCCTTCTTATGATAACTAAAAATTTGTATCTCAAATTATTGGAACTTTTCAACTAGACTTTTAAGTCAGGTGAGGTTTTTTTTTTTATTCAACGAATTTTGAATTTGAACTAAAATTATATAATGTTAATGATGATTTGAGATTTTTAATTAGATTGAATGATTTGTGATTTTTAATTGCAAGCAAGACTCTTTCCTTACACTTGGGTTTGGAAAAGCATTCTCCTAGGAGCAGATCTCCTTTTGAAAGGTCTAGACTAACAGCTTGTTTGGAGCTTTATTCATGTTCAAAATAGAGTTTCTGGTGGCACTTAAGCAAATATAATTCATAAAGGAATTAATACCGAATCAGGATATGCTATGCTAGCATCCAACGACAAAACACAAGAAGGTTTTAGACAAGCATTTGGAAACTTGAAGTTGCTTTTAAAATCATTTTGTTCCTTTGGAAAATCATGAATAAAGACAATCTCTACATTTATCAAATGGCCTGCGAGGCATTGGTTTCATACATTCTCGTATAGACTACCATCTCCCTTGCATCTTTATTTTATTACTAATAAATTTTTAAATTTTTAAATTTTAAAATAATTATAAATATTATATTTTAAATATT
This sequence comes from Gossypium raimondii, assembly GCF_025698545.1. Classification (NCBI taxonomy): domain Eukaryota; kingdom Viridiplantae; phylum Streptophyta; class Magnoliopsida; order Malvales; family Malvaceae; genus Gossypium; species Gossypium raimondii. The sequence continues at coordinate 20,686,070 of NC_068573.1, read as the reverse complement.
AAAACCTATATTTTTAAGATATAACCTATATTAGTATGGATATATAACCTACATTTCAAATTCATTACTAATAAGCTTTTAAATTTTAAAATAATTATAAATATTATATTTTAAATAACTTAGAACCTATATTTTAATATATAACCTATATTAGTAAAGATATATAAACTATATTTCAAATTCATTTCTAATAAATTTTAAATTTTAAAAATATTATAAATATTATATTTTAAATATTAAAACCCATATTTTAATATATAACCTATATTAGTATGGATATATAACCTATATTTCAAATTCATTACTAATAAGTTTTTAAATTTTAAAATAATTATAATTTTATATTTTTAAATATTATATTACTCAATTTACATTATTTTAAAAATCTAAATACAAATCTTGAAATACTAATTTCCACATAACATACATAACTTACATAAATATATATCATATAAAACTTACATAACTTACATAATTTACATAACTTTAAAGAATTAAAAAACTTTGGATCTTAACTTAATAACTTATATATATCATATCATAACTTACATAACTCACATAACATGCATAACTTAATAACTTATATATATCATATCATAACTTACATAACTTAATAACTTATATATATCATATCATAACTTACATAACTTACATAACTCACATAACTTACATAACTTACATAATACATAAATATATATCATATCATAACTTACATTACTCACATAACTTACATAACTTAACTATACTTATAAATAAACAACTTACCCGTGTAATTTATTCTCAACTTTAGACTTCAAGAACTACGAAATGGACCGGTCTTGGATGAATTTGTTAAGGGTAAGCAACGACTATCGAAATGGGGTACAAAATTTTCTAAATTTTGCATTTCAAAATGCAAGCTAAGAGAATATGATTCTTTGCCCGTGTAAGAAGTGTGGCAACATCAATTGGCATTTTCGTGAAGTTGTCTACGAACATCTAATTGTTGATGGGTTTATTCAGGGGTATAAAAAATGGATTTTCCATGGAGAGTGCACACTTAGTAGAACCTCTTCAACGATTAATTCGGCTTATCCTCATAGTGCTTACCATCAGTCTGTTAGAGAAGATGATGTAGAAGGTATGTTGCGGGATGCATTTAATATGCACAGTCATGGTTTGAAATCATTTCCACCCGACTTTGTTGCATCCGATGATTGTAATCTTGGTGGAAATGCTTTTATCGAAACGGGAAGAAGTGTACCTGATGAAGAGCCGAGTGGAGAAGCGGCGAAGTTCTACATATTACTTAATAAAATGAATGAAGAACTTTATGAGGGATCAAAATTTTCAAAAATGTCCTTCTGTATTCGTCTTTTTCAGTTAAAATGTTTGGAAGGGTGGACCGAAAACTCTTTAATAATGCTATTAGAGTTTTTGAGAGATATGTTTCTGTTTGTAAAAATCCCTCATTCATGCAAAGATATGAAGAAACTGATAAAATATTTAGGCCTTGGGTACAACAAAATTCATAGTTGCCCAAATGATTGCATGTTGTATTGAGGTGATCAAAAAAACCAACAGTCTTGTCATGTATGCGGTAAATCTTGTTGGATCAATAGAAATATAGAAGATGTGAATGAGGATGAATCTGATGCACAGTCAAGGAAGAATCCAATTAAGATTTTGCGATATTTTCCGATAATACCAAGGCTTCAAAGGTTTTTCATGTCGTCGAAGACAGCCGAGTCTATGACGTGGCACCATGATGGATGAACCGGTGATGGATTATTAAGGTATTCTGTGGATTCTTTAGCTTAGAAATCATTTGACAGTAAATTTTCAAGCTTTGTAAGCGATCCTCAGAGTGTGAGGCATAGGCTAGCATCTGATGGATTTAATCCTTATAAAATCATGAGCACTTCGTATAGTACTTGGCCTGTAGTGCTTGTTCCTTACAATTTGCCTTCATGGATTTGCATGAAGCAATCTTCCTTTATCTTATTTATGATTATCCCTGGAGAGAAAGGCCCCGGAAATGATATTGACATTTATTTGCAGCCACTTATTGAAAAGTTAAAATAGTTATGGGCGGGTGTTGAGACATGTGATGTATTGAGAAATGAGAACTTTAATTTACGTGCAGCTTTGCTGTGGACTATTAATGACTTCCCGACTTATGCCAATTTATCTGGTTGGAGTACCAAGGAACGTTATGCTTGTCCTTGTTGTGCTGCACAAACATGTTTGAAGTGGTTATATAATGGGAAGAAGTTCTCTTATATGTAGCATCGTCGGTGTTTAGATGGAAATCATAGATTTAGATTTTAGATTACTCTATTTGACGGTACTGAAGAGTTCAGAGAAGCTCCTTCGCAAACCATTAGATCTAAAATCTTGTTTATATTGAAAGATATGAATTTCGGTTATGGGAAGATGAATCAACCGCCCAACATGCAAACAAAGAGAAGACCGAATGATGAATCTGATGAAGAGGATGATCCTAATGAGGGGGACTTGTGGAAAAAAAGAAGTATTTTTTTAGTTTCCTTATTGGGAGCATCATATTTTACGACACAATCTTGATGTCATGCATATTGAGAAGAATGTTTGCGAGAACATCATTGGGACAATTTTGAATGTCGATGGAAAATTGAAAGACAATCTTCAGAGTCGACTTGATTTAGTTCACATGAGAATTCGGCGTGATCTTCATCCCCAAGTACTTCTGAATGGGAAATATCGGTTGCCGCCTTCTATTTTTTCAATGTCAAAGAAAGAGAAAGAAGTGTTCTGTATGGTGTTGAAGGATATAAAGGTCCCAGATGCGTATGCATCAAATATATCTCGATGTGTGAGTCTTAAACATCGAAGACTATATTCCTTAAAATCACATGATTATCACATCTTGATGCAAGATTTACTGCCAGTTGCTTTACGGTGTTCTATGTCAAAAAAGGTGACGTCTTGTATAATTGAACTATCAAATATAATGAAAGCCATTTGTGGCAAAGTTTTGAATGTTGAAGAACTAGAGAAAGTACAAGATTAAGCTACTTTGACTTTATGCAATTTGGAGAAGATCTTTCCACCTTCCTTCGTCACCATTATGGTGCACTTGCTAATCCATCTCCCTCATGAAGTAATACTTGGTGGACCCATTTTCTATCGATGGATGTATCCTATAGAAAGGTGCTAATTTATTTGTAATTTATTCATTCATTCACCTTTATGCCTTTAGTTACAACTTTTGATAGTGTTGTATATCATGTTTAGGTTCCTATCCAAATTGAAGTCTTATTGCCGTAGTAAGCGTTATCCAGAAGGATCAATTGTTGAAGGTTACTTGGCAAATGAGTGCATGAATTTTTGTTCTAGATATTTAGAAGATGTTGAAACAAGATTGAACAGACCAAGTAGAAATGCTGGGCTCACGATCATGACTTGGTCAAAACTTATTTATTTCAAAGTTATGGAGAACCAATCGGTAAAGTTGGAATTGCAGAATTAGATGATAGATCGTAGGTACAAACACATCGATATGTTCTTTTTCACCACGGTTCAATGGAACCATTACGCAAGTAAGTTCTAGAATTTGATAAATATTCATCTTTTTAATTTGTTTATCTTCTAACAAATTAAACCTCTTTTTAACATAGTGAGTACAAACAAATCTTGAGATCTCGTTCACGCTCCCAAAGATTACAACATCGAGAGATTAATAAGTTATTCACAGAATCTTTCCATGAATGGTTAAGCCAAACGGTATGCAATTGAAGCTTTCATAGAAAAATAATAATGTTTTCTCATAACATTTATAATTACTCAATTTACTTTCGATTCAATAGGTTTGGAGTGGGAAGGACGTCAATGACAAAGTTAAATGGCTTTCTCAAGGTCCGAATAGAGTAGTAAAAAGATATAGTGCCTTTCTCATCAATGGATTCAGATTTCATACAAAATATCGCGAGAGATTGAGGAGAACTCAAAATTGTGAAATAGTTGTTAATTCTTCAATTACAAGTTATGCTAGTGCTAGGGACAGTAATCCTATTGAGGGAAATGTAGAGTATTACGGATTTCTTACTGACATTATTGAGTTGGATTACTATGGCAAATGGAAAGTTGTCATATTTCAATGTAATTGGGTTGATGTTAATACTGCTCACAGAATTAAAAAAGATCAATTTGGTTTTACATTGGTGAACTTCTCTTGATTGATTCACAACAACTAATAGATGAGCCGTACGTATTTTCTTCTCAAGTGAAACAAGTTTTTTACTCGAAAGATCCAACTGATGAGGGTTGGTACGTTGTACTCTGTAACACCCCTAGAGACATGTTTGACATAGGCAATGGAAGTAGAGATGACATGGACGAAAGATCAGAAACTTTGCCTTTTCCAGAATAAAACTTGAATGAAAATATCCCTAGTACTAGTACACAATTTCAATGGGTTCGCCAGGATGTTGATGAAGATATTTACAAATTATGATGTAGTAAGATTTTACGATTTCTTAATTATATGTAATATCATAATTTAAATCTTGGTCTTGTTAAATATTTCAACTATTATATATATACTATTATTTTTGTAATTAGTTACTAAAATTTCAACTATTTTATGTGTATTGCAGATAAAATGCCTAGAAGAAGATTGCGAGATCTAAGTATTGTTCAAAATACTCCAAATTCGGAAGAAACAAATAGTGAACAATAGACTACTATTGGATCTTCAAATGTTCCGAATACACCTGACGAACCTGTAGAAATTCAAAATAATGTTAAATTTAATTTGCATATGTTGACTTTTATTATTGATTTCTTTTTCAAATTCTTATATTATAATATATCATTTTTTAGCTAAAAGTGGTGGGACGCGCAGAGGTCGAGGACGTATGCTACTTAAAGATTTATACGAGTTAAATCCTGTCGAGTGTGTTAAAGTATCTAGAAACAATTTTTGTCAGCCTGTTGGATCAGAAGCTCGACTTTTAACAGGATATTTGGGCATTATAGGCATTATAGCATGAAATGCTAATATGTTGCCTATCAACTACGAGTCATGGCATCAAATGCCTGATAGTAACAAAAATGAAGCTCTCGATAATATTAAGGTAACAAAACGTGAAAGTAATTTATAAAACTTTGGTTTAAGTTTCATTTATATTTACTTTCTAAACTTGTGTTTTTTGTAGGAGAGGTTTGCTTTAGAGGCCTCGGATAATTATGTCTAGAAGGCATTGGGAAAAAGATGGAGAGTCCATAAAATTACTTTAAAGAACGAATATTTTAAGACAAAAACAACCCTTGAAGAGAAATTGCGAAATGTCCCGCTAGGAATGCTGAGGTACCAATGGGAAGATACGGTTAGATTTTGGAATTCAAAGAAAGGAGAGGTATTACGTACTTCCAAACTCTTATAATTATTTTGGTTTATAGTATTTATTATATACGTAATAATAGTTTCATAATGTAGGATCGTGAACGAGTTGGAACAAGCAGCAGCAAAAAACAGAAATTCACTCACACAGCTTGGTCGAAAAGTTTTGCTTATGTAGCTGAGGCTGAGGTATTTTAAATTTATTAATAGTGTCAAATATTTATTACTTTCTATTAAATAATATTTTTACTACTATATTGTAGGAACTGTAAATGCGGTCAAAAGTTGGACACCTTCAGCTTTTTGACATTACACATAGGAAGAAAGATGAATCTCCTATGACTTCTGAAGCTGCAGAAATTATGGTATGTTTACTTAATAAAATTTGAATTATTTTAAATATTTAAAGTGTTCAATTATAATGGTTTAATTCTTCGTTTGTAAAGCAAATAATGTTAAGTTATGTTGCATTTGTTTTTATAATATATACTGCGTTTCTAACTCTTTGATTGATTTATTAGGAGAAACTAAAGGATAAAAAGGTAGAGTATGAAGCGATTGCTTCGAGTGATAGTTCTGTTAATGTTGATGATATTGATAACTAGATTATTACTGAAGTTTTGGGTCTTAAAAGGTATGGTCGAGTTCGATTTCAAGGATCTTTTGTTAACTTGGATCTAGCTCGCAACAATACATGCCTTCGGGGAGTCAGGCTCAAGCTGAAGTTCAAAGGTTAAGAGACCAAATGGCTCAGATGCAAGTGAGCACAGATGAGCAAATTGCTCAACTTAAAGCGGAAGCTAAAAGAAAATATTAAGAATCCAGCTAAAACTTAAAGCGGAGGTAGTAGCGAGGGAAGCAGAGCAGAGCAGAAAGTACGACGCACTCTAGCTACAGCTTCAAAATATGATAAAGATGTTTCAGTAGTCGCAAAATCTGCCATCTTAGACTATTGTATGAATATTTTTAACATTGTAACTTTTAACATTATTGTAAGAATAATTTGAATTATACTTCATTTATCAATTTATATCATATATCTTTCATTGAATTTGAAGTATCATTTAGATTTGTTGTTTTTGGTTGGATTTCATGCTACAGGAAGGGACAAATATGGATGAAAACTGGATGCTACAAATCTGACAAAGTTAGTGGCATTTTTTGTAAAGCACCGCTAAAGATCATTTTCTTTAGCGGCGTTTGTGATAAAAGCGCCACTAAAGGTCATGTTCTTTAGCGGCATTTATGTGAAAAAGACGTCGCCAAAATTACCGACATTATCTACAAGGGTGGCAAATAGTTTTAGCGGCACTTATAGGCCCAAAAAAATGCCGCTAAAAGCCTGTTTTGCTGCAGTGATAGGTTTAATCTCTTATCCATCAAAGTTTGAATCCTTTTAGGACTTTAGGCCATGTAAGTCTCTATAAATAGGTTTGACCACTTTCATTTGCAATCATGTTTGATTTCATTTACTTTAAACACTTTTTGAGAGTTTCATTTGCAAGAACTCATTTATTTTTGTTTTCACAAAAAGTTTCATCTCGTTTTCTCTCAAGTTATGGGTGGAAGTTCTTCAACTTTTGGGTTACTAAGTTCATACTTGGAGGGTTAAATTCCGTCTTTCACTATTGATTTTTTTATTAAAGCTTCGTTCTTGAAGGGAAACAAATTTCCCATCATCTTATCTGCTCTCTTTTCAATTATGTTGTGTTCTTTATTCATTGTTGTATTTGTCTCACTTGTTTAAACATTCGTTTCTTTTGATTTTCATCCAACAACTTAATTTCGATCTTGACTACTGACTCTCATATCAAAATACAATATAAACACCTAAATTTTTCTAAACTTATCTAGTATGATAAATTATGAAAATTGTCACAATTAGAACATTACTCGAACAAACAAATTGTTCTTTTAAAATTGACACACAATAATAAATTATATAGAACATGCTAGAACATGAGAAATAACATTGAAAATACGTACATAAATGATTATGTTAATACTTACATAAAATGAACCATAGACATAATTGATAATCCTCTGGATTTAGAAATATAACGTACAATAATCATAATATAAATTTGTAATCCTCTATATAATTTAGTAATGGATTTATACATTTTGATAACCTTAATATTTTTCTAGTTTTTAATATACTGAACTTAGGTGTTTGATATTAAAAGTGGTAAGTCGTCTACATATCATGTCAAGATTATACGGAAATATCAAAAACCTAGTTATGTACTCCGAAGCCAATGTTGTCCTATACCTGGTCAAGGGTCGTCTCTTAATTTTTTATTTTTGTTTGCTTTGCTTGAGGACAAGCAATGACTTTAGTGTAGGGGAGTTTGATCTACCGTAATACAGTGTAGTAGATTAAACTAGTTTTTGCACTGAGGAGCTTCAATAAAGCACTTTTATTATGTTTTAGTTGAGTTTTTATAGTTTAGTTTACATTCAATAAAAAGTGTATTTTGTGTCTTTTATTAACCTTAGGGACCGAACGAGGCCTAAAGACGAGCTAACAAACTTAGTTAGTGTGCAGGAGACCATGCAAGGGCATAGAAACTCAATAATGGTCGCTGTGTTGCAACATGGGCAGTTTGAGGTTGCAACATAAGAAGCAGAATGCAAGAATTGTCATACTTCTTTCGATGTCGCGACACAACCATAGGATTTCGCAACACATCCCTGAAGCCATCCTTGAACTACATATACTGCCCTCGATGTCGTGACACAGGCACTAGGGTGTCGTAACACCGGCCTTGTACGAGAGATAATTACGAGCTAGAGGTATTTTAGTCCGCACAATCAAAAGTTAAACACGAGAGCGTCAGTTAACCTAGGGTTGAAGACGACGGCAATAAATAGGATCCTAAACACTTGTTAATGGATAGTTTTTCATATTCTCAATTTTTCCCTATAATTTAGTTTTTAGTTTTTTTTCCTTTCTTTTAGGGTTTAGATTTTTTTCAATTCTTTTCATTCGTGTTCTTCAGAGAACTTGATTTATAGGCGCAACCAAACGTTTGAGATTTCTGTGCTTCATCAATCGAATACAATCAAGATTTTATAAACATTATTCTTGATTTATTTTTCATTCATATCTTTACCATCAAGTTTATTATGTTTATGGATTCCATGAGGAACTAATCCTCTTATGGGAGATTAGCTAGTGGAGGTGTGATTAATTAATTGCTATGTAGGATTTTCTTAGCAGATCAGTTATTTGGGAGAAGAAGAACTTAAACCCTGGGCTTGACGACTCTAGGAAGTCATTTAGGTGGAAATTAACCCAAAATTGGTATGGCCAATCCGTGAACACCGTAGCCCCAAATCGATCTAGACTGTGAGGTTGAGAGATAAATAGTTCTCACTGACTCTTTAGTTTAGTAGAAGATGGAGAGATCCTATTAGAGTATCAAATAGTTGATTGAATAGAAACCCGAAATAGGAATTAGTTAAGATCACCAAAGCAAGCTAATCACACATGTCTTCATTTGATTGAGTTTAGAAATTAGCTTTCTAAAATTTCTTTTATTTATACAATTTCTAATTCTTTTTTTTATAAAAACCCCAAAAAGCTTTCCTTTATGTTTTATTGTAATATAATATATTTAAACTACTAATTAATTCTATCTGCGTTTGGGTTAATTTTAATTTACTACTCGCCTTCCTAGAGTACGATCCTCAGAGTACTCACCTACTTTGTTGTAAAACTATATTACAACCTGACCTGTATATTTGCAAACATTGCCTCAAATCTATATCTTCAATTGAAATATTCACACTCTAGATGTTAGTACGTCCGGAGGCGATCAACAACCTCCATCAGGACCCCATTTTAGCGCTAGTCATTAGCTTTCTAGGTCTCTGGTTGCCATTGGACTTGAAAGGTCACTCTTTTCCCACACGCTCATCATGTTGCTTCGTAACCTTTCTTTTCAACGGCCATTACTGGTCATTTCATTGCATTTTCACCAGCTCTGCACAGACAAAAAGAGTTGGCTACGCATACCTAAGAGACTAAGCCAGGCTCGACGCGTTATGCATATAGGGTCCTTTCACCTTCACTCTTAGTCAAAGACCGGTTACACCATGCTTTGATGCCAAACCTATAATGCCCTCTACCCGACCCGATGAACTGGATCTGAGTATTGGGTGTTGCATCCTATAAAAGATATAACTTGAACTTTTTGCCTAAGTAAAAGTTCTATCTATGAATATGACAGAGTCTTTTATGAGTGTACATTGTATGGTTACATATACAATTCATGATAATAAAATTTCATCGATTTCTATTTTGTCTCTCAGCCTACTATATACATATTGGAATTTTACCTAATAAACTTCTGCTCGGACTTAAGCACGCCACTTAACTTCCTCTATATGCATAATAGCCCGATTCGCCACCCCTTTGGCGTAGCCTTTGCGTCGTCCCTCGGCACATACTCGTATTCAACCTAAACATGAAATAAATTTAGTAAGTTCATAAGAACTTAGTGAAATAATCCTTAAATACCTATTTCATTATATGAAAGCGTGATAGATGCTTCGCATGTCCTTCATGTGTCCTTTGACTTTTCCTTATTCCTTCTGGCGATTACTTTACTAAGATTTCCTCTAACAAACTTTAATTACTCTTTTCTATTTTAAACCTTCGTCTTCCTCTCAGTGTCTTTAAAGACTTATCTTCCTTTCATATTCATTAAGCCTTCGCTCTACTAGGCTCCAGATTTGATGTTTGAACTTAAATGACCATTTCTTTCCTTTGAGCGTATTATACTTACAATTCCATCACTTTTTATGTCCTTTTTTTAAAATATTATCTTTATATAGTCTTTAACCACTTCACTTTCCTTATTAGCAAACTTAAAATCTTAATTCATGCATCCTGATTTTACCACTACCTTTGGGCGAGATAGACTACACCAATTACTTCACACAAAGTTCACCCAGATCTTCCTTACTTCAAGGTACTATATATACATGCCTATAACACATATCTCAGGTTCGCCACCTATTCTAGCACGATTTAGCTTTACTGTTCATTTCTTGTTACTATTTAGGGTTCGCCAATTCTTTTACATACACTACCTTTCTTTTAGAGTTAGTTGAATACTTAGTTATTTTTACTTGTCCCATACGTTATCTCTTACAGTTACCATACCTTCAGAGTCCTATCTTTACTTTATCTTCAGAGGACTATTTATGTCATTCTTTCCTAATTCTTTACACGTCGTTCATTCAAAATTTTCTGTGAAGGCATTCTTTCATTTAAATAGCCGTAAAGGCTTCCTTTGTACTCACTACAAGGGTTTTCCTTTACAGAGTTGCCACCAAGGCATCCTGTCTTTAGGTTGCCCCATGAAAGCGTCCCTTTTTAGATATAACCATGAAGGCTTCCTTTACAGAGATTGTCACAAAGGATTACCTTTCCAAAATTTTGCCACAAAGGTTGTCCTTTAACAAGTTCGCCACAAAGGCTTACCTTTCTAGAGTTTTCCCACAAAGGTTGTCCTTTAACAGTTTTGCCACAAAGGCTTACCTTTCCAAAGGTTTTCCATAAAGGTTTTCCTTTAACAGGTTCATCACAGAGGCTTACCTTTCCTGGTGATCCAGGCGATAGGGATTTGCTTAGACTCACACTTAATGAAGTTTGCCCCTCATCGTCCTGAGACTCATAGAGAATCACGTTTGGTAATAATCTTTCTTAAATTTTTTCATATAATGCCATAACCCACCAGTTACAGTCTTACACGATATGGTCCTTCAGTGTCATGGCCATGGACTTTTCTTTCAAAGATTAGTGTTTTTAGTCTTGACAGACCCTTTTGATGACTCCAAAGACAGACATAGGCTCTTTATAGTTAGACCCATGAACTCATCATATCTTGACTTACTCATAACAGACACATCCAGACCTTTCAAACACATTAACATATTTCCATTATCCAGACACAAGCATCCTTTAACGTTAATATTCATGTTTCATGCTTTGACCGCAAAACTTCATGTTATCCATACATACAAGTTCATAAATCTTATGTTCCTTATCAGAGTCAGCACATCATATTTTACTAGTTCTATTTCACAATTTGGTTACTTAGCATAAAAGATTCTAAAAGGCATATTATACATGTATGAGCCAGTTTAGGGACTCACCTGATAACTTCAGAGGTAGTTTAAACTTCAGACCTAGCATTTCCTTGTGGAATCAACAATTTGGGCTCCAGATCCATCATTCATCCAGATGCTACAGCCTCCTCTCCCTTGATGGGGGGAAACCACTAACAAAAACCTGGGTTTCCGACTCATCTTAAAAAGATATTTTCATCTACTTTTAGCCCTAGTTCTTAAGAAGGAAGATAACACTCCCTTAACTTAACTTGAGTGTCCTTTTAACTTAACTCAAGTTATAGGAACTTGGTAAACGTCACATCAATACTAAATTGTCTTATCCAAAATTTGTCACTTCTACGAAACTTATCTGATTATTCCCTTAGCCTGTAACCTTTCTAATTCGCATTCGGTTAATTCCTAACTATCACCTCACCCATTGGCTAGCACGAGACCACATTGGTCACTGGATGTATTATATCACTGGTGTGGACTCATACCTTATAACTATTCCTTCCGTAATTACCACTTCTATTTCACTTATCTTCATAATCTGACAGGGAGTCCTTGTCTATTTATTTTCATGTCGAAGTCCGTCTATTCTATACAGCGAAAATGGTTTTTGGGCGAACACTACTTCACCATTAGTACTTCTTTATACTATGTGCCATATTCATATATATATATATACTCTTACCAGTACTCCTTGATTCGTCATACTTACCTTTCTTCAGAGTTAGTCATAAGCTTTGTTCTTTCAGAATATCCTATACGCTATACATACTAGAGTTCACCATGGGTTCCTTTCCTTTCGTTCAGAATCCACCAAACTAGGGCATCACTAGCGCACTCAAAAAGTCCTTACACTTAATCAAGTCCTAACGTTGAGCACTTGAAACTTACCTTTAAGCCTTACTTTTATAAACAACACTTAAATAGCCAAGACTTCCCTGGGCAGGATGTTACATTAACATCTATCAAGTAGAAGCCTTAGTTATACTTCAACTCGTGGCCATATAAGCACCGTGAACTCAGAGCCTGAGTTGCAATATGATGGGCTTCTAAGGCAATGGTTTCATTCTGACAGGACAGGTGAAAAGTATAGGTTTCCAAGCGCTATAGCATCACTGTTAGGGGTGAGCAAAATCCAATTCAATTCGAAAAACTTGATACAAATTTTAAATTTTGAATTAAATAGTTTGAGTTATTCGAGTTATTTGGATCAACTCAAATAAAAAATCAAAAAATATTTTAACTCGAATATGAATTACACAATTCAAATTATCCAAAAATCTGAATAAGAAAGGGCAAAACTACGTCGTTTTGATAAATGTTTACCTTTTCTAAAGTTAAAAGGCAAAATTACTTCGCTTTTGATAAATGTTTATCCATTAAGTTAAAAGGCAAAATCATTATATTGTTTATGTAGTTAAATAATTTGTACTTCATCTACTAGTTAAATAATCGGTCCATATAAATGAAATATTGAGTATAAATAATAGGATTTGTTAAAATAGAATTCAGTTTGATTAAATAATTTGTTAAAATAGGATTTGTTAAATAATTTGTACTTCATCTACTAGTTAAATAATCGATCCATGTAAATTTTTTGACTCGATTCGATTCGATTCAAAAAAATTTCAAATTGAGTTTGGTTGCTAAAATAGAATTCAGTTCGACTAATTCAAATTTTTTTATTCAATTCGACTCGGCTCGATCAAATACCCACCCTTAATCATCATCAACTCAAATATTTGTTTAAGCTTTCACAATATCTACCTCAAATACAAACACAAATAAATCTATCCCTACAAATTTCTAACCTTAAACCTTACAGAAAAACAAAAAACCTAAAAACCCAAAACTCTAAACTTTAAACTTTAAAAAACATAAAATCTTAAACTCTAAAAAATCCTAAACCTTAAAAATTCGAGAAAAAAATAGCTAACATTATAAACGTGTCAATCCGTGAGTTAAAACATTTTAAGGACATATATATTAAATATTTGCCCATTTAACTCTACCGCATATGAATTCCAGAAACGTAAATCAAACAATGTTAGTTTAAGTTTTAATTTTTTCAATGTAGCAAACAAAAGCTTTTTTGAATTCAAATTTAAATATCTCACAAACCTCTTTACGGAAAAAAATATCTCACAAACCTAATCAAAATCTATCTTAATTATTATTAAAAAATAATTTGAAAAAGCATAAATTCAAATTACATCGACTTTAATTCAACCATATCAAAATGATTAAACTTGTATCAAATCAATTTACTTTTTTAAGAAAATCCGACAAACTAAGGGTCTGTTTGATAGGGGAAAATATTTTTCGGAATTGGTTTTCCCCATTTTCCAGTGTTTGATTGGAGGAAAATATTTTCCTCACATAAAATCAATTACAAACACGGGAAAAAGAAGCCTTTAATTTTGGAAAATGTCTTACCGTTTCTAATTCGGTAAGACATTTTCAGGAAAATTTTAAACACCGATCTTCCCTTTCCCTTCCCCTTCCCCTATCCTTGACACATGATCTTTTGCTTGCCATCAGCCAACACCGATTCTTAACACCAGACACCAGCGTTCATCAACCTTTTTTCTATGTTTTGATTTCGGAGCAATAATTGAGGGAATCAGAAAATGGAGAAAACTGATGGAATTGGGAAAGAAAATGGAAGCATAGAAGAAAAGCAAAGTTTCAAAGATGGATCAATTTGTGGGTATAATTCGCTTCACCACCTCTTGAGCGCAAATCTCAAGCCTCAACTCTACCAGGTCTTTTCTTTTTCTTTTTTCTCGCTTTTCGGGTTGTAATTTATCTGTCTTCACTTTGTTGATTAAGATTTTATTTATGTTTTCAAGTGTAGCATAATGCTAATATTATGCACAATCGGAGCCCACCAATTGTTTACATTTGTTGATCAAACCATCGAAAAAAGGAAAGAAAAAATCTTTCATCTACAATGCTGAAGCTAACTCTAGAGTCTCAACCTTGAAATTTTTTGGTTCTTAAACCCTCAAGATATAACCGGTATTCCTCTTTCAGTTTCTATCTCGTTTAAGCAATTGCGTTTGGTTGCTGAGAAAATGCTGGAATATATAAGTTTAAGCATTTCTTTTAAGATTTTCTTGAAGCAATAAAATTGTTTAGTGGATGGCAACTAATGCTACCACAATTAATCAAAATTTCTTTCTTTTTTTCCTTTTGGTTTTGCATTATGTCGGATGCTTTGTTGTAGATATGCTCGCCACTCGTTACTAAAAGATTGGAATCAGTTAAAATTAACCATAGACCTAGGAATACCGTGGTAGGCTTTCAATTGAAATTTTCGCATATATAGATATATTGTCTCCTCCTAAACGCTAAAGAGAGAAGGGAATGATGTATGAAATTTGAAATTTTAATGGTGTTATTGGTGAATTAGTAAATCTGAAATGATTTTCAGGTATGCGCTGCTAAAGGTCCAAGACCTCGGCATCCTCGGGTATGGAAATCAAGGAATAGAATTGGGACTGTCTCAAAATTAGCAAAGCTTGTTAGTTGTGTAAGTTCTTGTTTGCTTTACTATATTAACTTTTATAAGTTAAATATTAGCAAAACAAATATCGTTAATGGTTGCTGATTCTGGAATGAGTGATTTAAGCTGAGTGAGCTTGTTACGAAGTAATTATAGACACGGATTTGATTCTTTTTATAGCAATCTTGGGATAATAGTCATCTATTATCGGCCATCCTTATGTAGGTTAAGCAACTGTCAAATGTTAAGGAGGAAGTTTACGGGGCTCTCGACTCCTTTATTGCATGGGAACTAGAGTTCCCTCTAATTACAGTTAAGAAAGCATTGAAGATCCTAAAAAATGAACAAGAATGGAAGAGAATAATTCAGGTAATCATTTCTCTTAAGTTTTATCCTTTCTTTTGGATTTCTACACTAAAAAGAGCTAAGCCTAGGAAAGTGCACTTGGTTTGTAGGTGATAAAGTGGATGTTAAGCAAAGGTCAAGGAAGAAGCTTAAAACTTTTCTCTTCTGCTGTGGTAAACTTTATTGGCCAGGAGATTATGAGGGCCCTATGTTTCTACTTCCTGGTTTGGTAAGGCTTAACAAAGCTATATCTGATTCTGATCTATCTGTTAATGTGGAAATTACTAATGTCTTTTCTGTGGCTTAATCTACAAAGAAATTAAATTGCTGCTTCTCAAAATCTTTTGACATTTCACATTTGTATGTGTAGTGGAAGAACCAATCCTTTATTTTGTCATTATGTCTGTGTTTTTAACTCTGAGATCCCCTGATAATTACATTTCAATAGCTTTCTAATTACCTTGACATTGTTGCATCTCTCAACAACTAATAATTGGATGATATGTAATTTAATATTTGTTTATAAACTGCAACAGGTTATTACATTATATGCTACTGGAGCCTTGAATACTGTCCTATCAAAGGATCATCAATATGAGATATGCAGATATCTGTACAATCATCAGGCAAGCAATGTGCACTGTGTCAACCTTTTGTCGATATTTGATCGTGATAGGTGCTTGAAGCATATGAATGGTCAGGGAATAATCCACTGCCTTCAGAAATATGGCTATGTCCTTACTTTCTTCCTATTCATCCAGGTTTCTAATTACTTTTTGATGGTTATGTTTTTTAATTCTTCATTCCAAGCCATGTAGAATATATAATGTGTGTGTGTGTGTGTTTTAGTCACTAGCCTCTTTTCTATTTTTCATTTTAGACAAAGACAACTCATATTGGAGGATCTTGTTTCCTATTTCCAACCACTGCTCCCTTTTCAGACTAGAAAAAAGCTATATTTGAGAAATTGGGACCAATAATTGATGCTGTTGGTGCTTCAGGAGTCAACATACTATGTTGCAGGTATGGTCAATTTTATTGATTGATGCATAATATTCTGAAAATGCAAATTAATGAGTCTATGATGCAAGTTCAGGAAGCATGGATGATGCCTTTTGCCTTCTGTACACGAGAAAAGAGGTGGTGTGAATTTGCGAAACACATTAATCTGGGAGTCTACACAATTTCTTCGTGAATTTGCACTCAAGTATAACATGGTCATTATAAGCTCAATTCTTGAGAGGATATAAATCATGGAGAGACTCTCTCGAATCTCTTTGTTATAATTGGAAATCATGGCAACATAATAGACTCTCTCGAATACTACTCTTTTCTATTTAAATTGGGGACTTCAATGGATCCTGTTGCCTTTGTTGATTGCAATTGTTGATATTTCTAGCATATTGCTAGTTCATTTGCTTCATAGATATCGATGGTTGTCCGCCTCTTTACCGGTTGTATTAAATCAATAGGTGTCATTGAAAATTTTGATTGTATGTATCATTCATTTTGATTTTACTATCAATTCTATGAAATTCTTTTTTGGGCCATGAGTGATTTTTTCTTACCAGTTGCGTGAGCACGTTTCGCCATATGTCTAGGTAAAAAGATGGGTTCTTCGCTTGTATTTTTTCCTCTCTATTGGATGGCAGCCTATAGTATTGAGGCAATGCTTGATCTAGTAGTAGCTTTCAAAGAACATAGCTGATTGCATGCATATGGTTATGTATTTGTTGAATGCATACATACATACATATTTATGTCTGTAAATGTGTGCATTGGGATAAATTTCATAGGAGTTAGCTTTGTGTTACAATGTAGATTGGTTGGCTAAGGAATTGGTTATATTTGAGAGTGGCTGAAATTTGATAATGATGTTATCTGTGTTGTTTGTAAGACAACAAAAAAATTGCTTTTATGCTGAGCGTAATTTCATCAGGAGATCACTACAAATGATTCACTACTAATTAGTAAATTTCGGAAGTAGTTTGCAATGCTTTTATATTTTAATAATTGAGTATTATTATATATTTAATTTTATTTATTTATTTATAAATAAATCATTGCAATATATGTAAAAACAATTTAAAATATAAAAATTTATTAATATATATTAATATATGTAAAAACAACTTTTTCGGAAAATATTTTCAGGAAATTTGTCAAACAGCAAAAACCATTTTACACAAATTCAATCAAATACTAGAAAATATTTTCCAATAAATTATTTTACAGAAAAGTAAAACATTTTCCAGAAATCATTTTCCGGAAAACATTTTACTGTCAATCAAATAGACCCTGAATGAGACTCGAAATAAACTAAAATTTAAGTCAAACTTACACTAAAATTAAGTCAAACTTATTATAGTTTTAAGTTCAAGAAAGCTCCGTCATACCTACTAAGGGTGAATTTAGATGGGCGGTGCTGCGATTAGTGTAAAAACAGCGGTGGCGATGAGATTAGATACTGTAGCGATACTGTAGCATGAGACAAAAAAAAGCTAAACGCACCCGACCCAATTGCCTATCCAAACCCATCATCAATTGGATTCATACCCACTCAATTGGATTCCAATTAAAATTTCGATTAAAATTGAATTAATTGATCCAATCAATTTAATTCAATTAATTGATCGAATTATCTAATTGGAATAAGAAGTTGGTTAATAACTTTGTGAAAATTCAATTATCGATTAATTTAATTTGAGATCGAGTAATTAACCAAATCAATTGAACTTAATAATTAATAATATAAATTACATGATTTTAATTTAAATAATTTGATCAATTGAACATTATCAATTTTTTTATATATTTTATACTTACTTTAACAAAAACAAAAACAAAACCAAAAACAAAAAAAACATAAATTCTAAACTGAATTAACCGAAACATTTTATTTCAATTATTTTTAAAAAAATTCAATTCAATTAAGATTAAAATTCGTTTAATTCGATTTCAACCCTATTATCGCCACCATCCAAATCTTTCAAATCTTCATATAAGGAATAATATATAAATTATAAATATTACAAAAGTCCATATTTAATAAACCTCAAAATGCCAAAATAAAGAAACCCTAAAATATTTTAATTTCAAAATAAAAATTACTGATCAAGTGCATTAGGCCCAGAACAGTAATTAAGGATATGATTCCAAACCCACTGAACCAAGTACCTCCGTCTGATCCCGTTCATGTTAAACGTGGCACCATCTTTATCGTTCAATAGCTGTCCCGTGTAAGATCCACCACCTCCAGTTCCATAAATACCCTCACATAAATCCGCTATTTCCACCGGTGCCACTGGGTCTTGGCCGGCATACCAAGCATTCACCAACGGGTTGGTTGCTAGTTCAGCAATTTCGTGTCCGATCACGCTTATCATCCCGTCCACTCCTACGTCACCGTTGGGTGACTTTAACGGCTTGAACCCCGTCATGTATTTCGGCACGGCGAAGGGATAAGCGCATACCCCCGGGCAAAGCTTCGCCGAGTTCCCCACCCATGCGTATGGGAGCGTGTAACCCACGATGGATGGGAATGTGAAATAATGGAACCCACATACTTGGCCGCAAAAATCCTGGACGTACACGTCATCGGATGTGAGCAAGAGGAAGAGCCCGCTCCTGGGGTTTATCGGCAACGGCTTTGTACTCGCTGTCACCGCGCTTTTTATCACCGACTGTATCGACAAGCGCGTCAGTTTTTTCCCGTGCGAGTAAAATCGGTCGTTCTTCTCTTCCCCTAAATGCACAGTATGGGAGATGTTGGCGCCCGTTTGGTCCGTATAAAGTTGTACGGTCTTCCACCAGCCGGCAACAGAAGGGCGCTTGGCATCAACGGCGGAGATTGAGTTGATGAACTCACGGATGATCTTCTTCTGAGATTTTTGCCATCGGCCGTACCAAACTATGTGTACGGTGATGTTGGCGGTGAGAACTGGTCCCATATGGTATCTCATTTGGACGAACTCTGATGAGCCCTCGAATTTCTTGGAGCTTCCCAACGTTAAATCGGAGCTGTTGGGTTTTAAGTGAGGCCATGGACGGTATCCAATGACTGGAGTTACCATCAGCAGTACAGACACTGCGATGAGGCTGAGAAGCACCGGAAATTGGTGCATTTTAGCAGGTGGAGTTGAAGAGAAGAAAAGGGAAATGGAAGGCTATAGTAGCAAGTGAGGGTGGTGGAAGATTAGGAGTACATATAGAAAGTGAGAAATTTAATTTGAAAACGAAAAAGAAATTAAAAAAAATAAAAGGAGGAAAAGGTGAAAAAATGGAGAAATTTTACAGGGCATTGATTTGCGGGTAGTGGAGGACAGATAGATTCTTTTAAAGCGAGGATGGAAGAGTAAAGAGGGGAAGAGGAGGTGGGGTTGAGAGTGGGGTCAGTATTATGATGGTGATTTCATGTGATCGATCTGATCTGATCTGATAGGGCGGGAAAAATATGGCGGATAAGGAGGATGGTTCAGGGGATTCAGAAAATGTGTTCGAGACAATTTTATTTTGAGTAAATTAGATTAACAGTAATTCAATTTTGATTTCAATGATAAAATATCATTCGATTTTTTTAAAAAATAATTCAATTTTATTAAATATTTTTCATTATAAACTAACTAAAAGTTGATCTCATTTTAAAACCTTAGCTAGGTTGGGTAATAAAAGAAGAAGAAGAGAAAAATTCTAGGGTGATTCAGTAGCAACATGAGGTTGTGGATCGCACTGGGGCAAGCTTCACAAAGAACAGTTCCGCAACGACAACGGTCAAGAGCTTTTATTCGTCATATTCAACCAAATGCAGCAACTTATTGCTAGATGAGGAGAGATTAGAAGGTAGAGAATGAGACAAAAGTTCAATATGGGTTTTAGCAATCGCCGATCCACAACTAAATGTTTTAAGGCAAGCATTAACGATCTTTTCAGAATCCTTGTCGATTTTGATTTGAAGCTTCATAACATCACATCAAGCAGGAGCTCTCACTAAACCGGTGCCGATGTTCAGATCATTCTTATCGAAGGAACCGATATTATAAGGATTGTTGTAGTGGTCGATGACGTTTTTGTGGTAAAGACGTGGAAGAATTTGAACGGGTCGTGATGGGATCTCCCTTTACATTGGCCTAAGCATCCGTTTAGATGCTAACCTCAACATTTTCGCCATCAATTTTCAATTTTCATTGCCAAAGAAAGAGCTTTTCCAAGTTCTGTTAAGGTTTGTGTTTTGTTTGCTTTGTCCACATCAATCTGCCACATCAGCTAATTGGGTTAACTGGGTTTCCACACGTCAGCTAGTTAACGGACCATGTCACCTGTCCCGTTAGGCCTGTAACGGAAAATGTTAGTGGGTGATTGATTTGTTACTTTTCGATAATGTTAGTGACTAATTTATTATTTTTTAAAAATTAAGTGACTGAATTGAAAGTTGAATGACATTTTGTCATTGAAATCAAAATTAAGTGATTATTGATATAATTTAGCCTTTTATTTTATGTTGTGGATCTACTGTTGACCTTGGTATGAATTTTGGACTAGGACCACGCGGGGGTGTCCTCTTGTCTCGCCGCTATGGGGATCAACGCTACGCTGTGTTTTATCGAGCAACCAACCAATCCATAATATGCATTTTTGTCTATGCTTTGTCTTATTGTAGCTTTTTAAGATAATTGGACTGGTAAGGCATAGAAAATACACTAGATTGTGACTTCATTTATTATTGAAGCGGAAATATGTTTTCAATCCAAATTTTGAATAATAATAATATAGAAATTAAATACTTAAATTAAAAATATTGATACTTAAATTGTTTTTTGTCTGTATGTAAATTAATTTTTAAGTTGATATTTTCATCATTTAAAAAAATTATAACTCATAAATTGACATGTAAACTTGTTATTTTTCTCATTTTGATACCTAATTTTTTTTGTCATAAGTGATACCTAAATTACTTTTTTCCTAGATTGGCACCTCTATCGTTAGTCAAACCGTTAAGTTTATTTTTTTTAAAAAGATAACCAACTAAATCTTGTAGCAGAAAAAGACAAAATTATTATTTTCTTTATATATTTAAAACTTATTAAAAATTCATAAAAATAAAAAATTTAAAAATAGTGAGAATCAATTCGACTAGTTCAATCAGTTTTTTTAGCTTGGTTCAACTAATTTGTATTGGTTCGTGAGTCAACCAATTCAACCCCTATCCTTGGACCAATTTTCAATCCAACCTATCGATTCGGTCTGGTTCTAAAACCATTTTTTTTGATTGATGAAAGAACATTTTCGATTCCTTCAAGTCAAGTAAGTAGACGTGGCAATTTATGATTGGTTGAATTTTTTTATTGTATATAACATTTTGATGTAAAATAAGTAACAGAAGAATAATTTATGTACCATTTGCGATAAAAAAAAGTTTAGGTACCATCACGGCTTTCTTCCTCAGACGTATAGTCATACATGGAGTGCCGGCTAAATATTTGGATGTCCCTACTTGCCGCTCATCTATATCGTCTAACAAAATTATTGTTTCGTTTCTTCGTTGGTAAAGCTCTAGCATAAGCAATATTTGGTTCTCCATTATCTCCTATTGTTCGTATACTCCCTCATTGTACACTTCGTATTCATTCTATAGTTTTGTCACATCTTCATCCTTCTCAAATGAATACTTGCTCGGCTTAGGCGGGAGTTCGTTCGAACACTTGGGTTGCTTGTCCTTATAATCATAACTCCATTGACTTGTCGAATCTCCGTACAACCAACTCGATTTGGATAGTTCGTACACCGACCTATAAAATTCAATCTTCATGATTAAATCTAATAATCAACAAGGTAAATAAAAATATTTAATTAAATAAAAAAATTCAAAATAAAAATAATCAACAAGGTAAGTAAAAATAATAATTGTAATAATTTTTTTGCACACTAAAATAAAATAAAATAAGTAAAAGTTAGAACACTATCTAGCTCGTTCGTCTTTCAATTAATATTATTTTACAATAATCAATCTAACAAAATTTTCACCGTCGCAACCCTCGGCAACGATGCCAACAACTTGAACATGTTTTCGTTTATAGTAAAAATAGCACACCCAAAATAGGTATAATTGAATCGGCGGTGTACGCAAGTGTACGGGTCAAATTGTAATATAGTAAAGTTTACAACGAAACACTAGTAAGTATTATGAGGATCGTACCCAAGAGATTGCAAATTGGAGAAACTATTATTAAATTAATTATAGAAAATATTTACTAATCTAATCAAGTCATGAATTAATAGTGTAAATCCAAATTAAAATATTCATTAAACTAATTAAATTAACTAACCTAAATTAACCTAATGGACTTTCCTATTTCTAGTGTCGACAACGCGAGCCTCTAGTCTATAATCGAATAAATCCCTAATTATCTAATTAAATAATTAGTTATCCTAGATTGGGTTGCTTATCACCTTAGCTAAGACTACCCTTTCGATTCATCTTCACTAAGGATTACCACCTAAGTCACCCTTCTGGTCTCTTCCTAAATATAAGGATACTCTTAGGGCTCTCCGGTCGGCACAAGTTATACAAGATAGGATACCCTCCTAGTCTCACCTGTCTTAATATTCTATCAAGGACGTCACTCTCGAATATACTAAGTACTCTTGAATAAACAACCAATTTCAAATAAATAATCACTTAAAAATAAATAAGTTTATTAATTTAATCATGCAAGATATGAAATAAACACAATAATTTATTCAATTATTCATACAAACACTAATCAATTAGAGAAACAAAATATATATAAAAGAATAAGAGATAGGAGAAATCTCATGAATATATATTGAAGTGTGGATTCGAAGCAATCTCTACTTGCAATTGTCTTCACATCGGAATAGAAAAGTTCTAACTACACGAACATAGAAAGAAAAGAAAATTGAATAATAAAATTGTCTGTATAAAACTGCACCCCCTAATCCAGTGACCCTAAGGTTGCTTATATAGGCAATGGGCTACTTAGTGACCACTCAACCCTATATACACTTAGATACCAATAAATAAAATATTCTGATAAATGCTAGGGTCCAAATATGAAAATATCCCCAAAAGTGCCATCCAAGGATTAACTTCATACTGGCTTGCCATCGTCGCATCGTCATGATGTGGGAAGTCTCCTCGTCACGACATCGCCACTATGAATGCTTTCCCATATTCATTGCGTCATCGTGACGAGAGGAAGATCCTCACCATGACGACGAGTGTATTCCAGGCCTTGGTAGCTTCGTTGTGCTAGTCTCCCTTGGCTCGCAGCTCGATCATCATTCCTTGCATTCTTGGACCTGAATTGACATCCTACATACTTAATTAGCTCACTAGTCACTCACGAGGCCCTATTTGGCCTTACGGGTCATCGAAATGGCAAAAATTGTATAAAAATGCTTAATTTATTAATATTTTATTCCTAACCTACTAATAGTGAAAATTCAATAATTAATTATAGAATGCCTAGAAAACAAGCTCATTAAGTATGGAAATGACCTAAAATAATTACTACATTTGATGTCAGGTAAAATATAAACACTATTTTTCGGCAATAATAATTCTATCGTTTTTATGAAAGAGGGCTCTACTTTCTCACTGAAAGTAAAAAAATATTTTTTTGGTTTTGTGTTTGATTCGAAAGTGTTAAAGCCCACACTCAAAGCAGTTCGTGTACGAGAATAGTGAATAAGGTTGTTCAATTGAAAGTCAGGAACGACAAGGATTCGTCTAGCCCAAAACATAGGTGTGATTTCGAGAAAAGTTTATTACTATAAATATAAAAACTGGCTCGATTTTCAAATTTTTATTTTTCCACAGTGCAAGAAAATCATTTTCAAATTGGTTTTTTTCTAACACTTTTCACATTCTCTATCATCAAGATGGTCAAATCCATCTTTTGCCCCAATTAAAAACCTTTTGTTTTTTAAGAGGATTGGGTGCAAAGTTTAAGCTACTATTCTTGGACTTCCTTTCACCAGAAATACCTTTCTCCAAGGCTATGACATCTATGTTTGGTGCTTGTGTGTCATTTTTTGGCTTGCCTGACAATTTTTCCTTGCTAGACGAGCTTTTTACAAAATAAAGGAAATATATTAGTGAGAAAGTAAAACAAAAATAAAAAATCAAAGTTCTATCACAGACAAGAACACTTTTTAGTAAGAACAAAGTTTTTCCTAAGCTCCTTAAAATCTAAATAACTATTAAGAGGAGGTATTTCCAAAACATCTTCATTGTTAGAAATAGTTAAGTCATCATATGAATGTCAAGATTTTCTTCCAAAAATCTAAAAGACCTCATAGGGGGACAAGTGGTAAGGCCATAAAAGAAAACAAATTTGAAAAGTCATGCCACTATGCCAAAAATAGAAGAACAAGTATGACACGGGTATATGCATTTCACACATAATCTTTCCACAATATGAGTTATCTACGGGCGCTAATATACAATCTAACCTTTCATCGCACATGTGTTGTCGATTTTTATCTCGAATGAGGTCACTATATAACCTCCCTTCAACTAGGGGACAACTGTTATATATATATATATCAACCTCGCCCAATGTTAGAATTTTCCTGTAACATTTTGATTTTCAATAGTACCAGGAAATGTGGTTTTGGAACCCCATTTTCGTAAATCGAGTTTGTAAATGTAAAATAGAAATATTAAATATTTTTCACCATCCACCGTAGATGAGAAAAGAAGACATTCGGTCATTAACTAGGTATGAAAACCAAGCCATCTTCTTGTAATTTTTGTAGATTTATGATCATGAGAGCTTGATTTAGCTAGCCTATGTATCAATTTGATCAATTGTTGAAATTTTAGCAAGTTGCCTATAACACCCTACCTGACTCGTTCATCAGATCTGGGTAAGGGCGTCACTAATGAAATGACCTTAATACATGTTATTTTCAAATCAAATTATTTATTTTTCCTTTTTATAAAATAAACTTAATAAAGAGGCAAAATTTGTAATTAAAGTTCGCTAACACCACTTCACCATAAAGAAACCACATAATTACAATATATTCGCCTCCAAGGCGAAGTCCCTAAGGGCATTTCCCCCTTCATATGTGCATGACTCTACTCAAATGAATCATCGATTCCACCTAATCTAGTTTAGTCCCTCATCGAGTTCCCTGTCCTGTGTATCCTGCAATCACAGACCTACGATAAACTCCCTACTTGCTAGGAACACTTTTCCCAAGCCTTCGTAGTGGGCATTACCATATTCCTGATCCTATCCGTGAACGGATAGATCGTAAGGCGATTTCTTTTCGACCATTTTACCAACCTACCTTGCTAGATTCACAAAATGTCTCGCCATCCTTGTGGACTCCATCCCTTCTTTTACTATCCCCCTTCCTTCCAGTTGTCCTCGATCTGGGTTTCTTTTTCCTACCATTTACTTACAAGGTAGTCTCTTAGGCCTTCCCTCATATGGTTCTGGAGGTATCTTCCCTTTGGTGAACATTCTCAAATTTGTTTAGCCCTTGGTGGACTCTTTTGTTATCATGTTGCCAAAGGACTTGTTGACATTCCATCCTTTAGAATAACCATCGAGTTCCCCCTCCACTTAGAGGATCATGTCCTACTTGGTACTATTAGTAGTTGGATCACTTCCTCTTAATCTGCCTTATTCTGGTTAACCTACACGTAGTGTGGCATGTCCGTGTGTGGTGGTCCACTTTGCCTTTTAGTACCTAGAAGACTTCCATCGAAGTGAATCATCTATTTTCACTCTTAGGCTGGTTCCCCGCGAAACTAGCCATTTGGCTGGTTTATGAGGACTAGTCTTGACAGACATATATGTCATTCCTATGCATCCTTCTTTGTTAATGAGTTCTAACCACCCTTTCTTTCCTTATGGCTAACCAACGTACATATGATTCGCCACTAGTCTATACGATTTCTCTAAACGCCCTCTGATGGCTTTCATTTGCAAACCCTTATCTACGATCCTCGGATATACCGACTCTTGTTTGCCTATTCACCAAACATCACTGTTGTGTCAACTTCCATGACTATTCATACTAGAATATCACCCTTTAACCTTGTTGAATTTTACAATTGCGATTCTAGCAACCTTTTCCCACTTTACAATTCTCTCTTATTGGCGAACTCTTTCTATCCGCTGGCAACTAATGCATGCCTATACTTTCATTTTTCTCTTCACCACTTTTACCTATTTGGCAGGTTGTCTCACTATTTCTATTTTAAATTTTCACCCGTGCTTATTATCGTGGCAGACTCTCCCTCACACACACACACACACACACACACACATACTCTCTCTCTCTCTCTCTCTCTCTCTCTCCATGTTTCCATAGTCGAGTTATGGTCTTACACAAGTATCTTATGTTTAATATCCTAGCAGACTCCATTAATTGCCATAGTGTAGCTATGGCCCTACACTTTGTGATCCCCGCATCTACTGTCTCATAGGACTGTCCCATGTTTAATGTCCCAATGGACCATCCCATGTTTAATGTCCCGTCGGACTATCTACGATGCCATAGCGTCTTTCATATATGGTCTTACTCATTCTACTGACAATTCATCTCTTAATGTCATAGCATCTTTAAATTGTGGTCTTACACAACATAACCTCATAATTACCGTCCAAACAAACTACATTGTTGGCCATAGTCCAACTATGGTCTTACATGTCTCCCCATGTTTACTGTCCTAATAGACTATCTAGGCCATAGTCCAACTATGGTCTTACACCTTATGCTCTCTGTGTTTACTGTCCCGATGGACTATTAGGATACCATAGCCTCTTTTAGCTATGGTCTTAGTCCTATTTACCACGATGCCATGGCATCTTTTACCCATGTTCTCACCCATTTTCATCATGACGCCATAACATCTTTCAACTATGGTCGTACTAATTTTTAGCATGATGCCATAG
Source organism: Gossypium raimondii (assembly GCF_025698545.1). NCBI lineage: Eukaryota > Viridiplantae > Streptophyta > Magnoliopsida > Malvales > Malvaceae > Gossypium > Gossypium raimondii. The sequence goes on along the minus strand of NC_068573.1, from coordinate 20,658,784 downwards.
CATCTTTCAGCTATGGTCTTACTCAGTTTAGACGTATAGCCTCCTACCAGTCCCATGGTTCCACCATGATCTTTCCAACTCATTCATCCCATTTCATTTCATCCATTCCTCCATTTTCACCATCCTATACATTGATGCTCGAACCCCGTAGTGTCCCCCTTGTAAGGCCCAAAGCTTCACTCATCATGGTTTGCACTGCACAATACTGTATGACAATATCTAACAATATCACTTCTCTCCCATTTTCCCTTCTTAACTTTACCTAAACCTGACAATGTTTCCTTTACATGCATCGCATGCATTCCATGTTTGCAATACTATTGAATCATAGCTAATTCATGCACATTGAACTATAATGGCAGCTACATTTTGAAACAGCCCATACCTGATCGAATTATTGAGCCCGGGTACTAGATGCCACAAGGACCCATTAATCTTCACCTTTAATCTTTAATTGAATTTTCATTCAAATTAACTTATTTGTCTAGCTTACTCGCTACTAATACTAAGATAATTCATAATAATTTTCCTATTGTCATAGTTTTCGTGTACAGTTTCACTATTCAAATATGGTTATACAATTATTATGATTTCTTAAACCCCTCTAGATGAGGCCTCTACATATGCCATTCTATATACATGTACAACTCCTACTACGCTTCATTGATCGAACGATGGCTGGCTTGGTCCCGCCACTCACTTCTCCTATCATGCTTTATCCTACGATTAAGTAGTGAAATCTATAAGTTCTGATAAACTTAGTGAGAATCTGCTGAACGACATAGTATATTTAGTTTGTAAGAGAATGATAAGAAATAAGTTTAGGTAGAGATTTTGACTCTCTGTCTCCTCTTAATATATCACAGGTTTCATCGGAGTTGAGGTAATCTCTCTATTTCCCTTACAATTTCTACCTTTTTATTCATTCACCGCTATTCTTAGTGAACTGTTGTCTGCACAGTCGTCAATGGTCTTGTTCCACCCTTGGCGGACCCTTACTTACGGATCCCTATGGTTCGGTTCCACTTGATCCTCGATTACTACAGATCCTCATATTGTGCTGACGATCCATTTCGAACGACATACCTTTGCTACTTATTCTTCCTACAATATGCTAATGGCTCATTAATCAGCCTAGAGCTCTTGTCGTTAAGCTAGTAGGGTTTTTTTCCCCATATTTACTTCTCAATAAGATTCATCATTTTTCTGGTAGGCTCAATTTTTTTACTAGTGGTCATATTTTACATCGCCCTTGGGAAATCCCTTTATTAATCCGAAGATCCACACCCCTCGTGTGCACTTTACGGATATATTACTTATAGTTTAGCACATTGTTCACTCTGCTCTTCTTGTCTTAGCCCATGACGTACCTTCTTTATGATGAAATTCCCCACTAGGGTCCCATGTCTCTCATCTCGGTGAACCTTTAGCATTTAGAATGGTCTGACTCAACATAGTACTCATGTTTAAAGTCTTGATGGATCGCCTACTCTTACATACTAATAGATTCTGTTAGTTGCCTTAGTCGAGCTAAGGTCTTACACCCTTCTCTACACTTATTCCTTTATCCCTAATGGATCACCCCGTTTTTAATGTCTCGAAAAATTATCTATTTTGTGTTTACCATCCTAGCGGACTACTGTTGTAGATGCCATAAGGCCTCTCCCATGGTCTTACACCAAACTGCCATCCTAGTGTACTTTCTTTAGATGCCATGGAGTCTTTCATCAATGGTTTTACTCATCATACCTGGCTACCATAACATCTCTCATCTATGGTCTTACACTTTACACCTTATACAAAGCTGCCATTACATCTTTTATCCATGGTCTTATGCCATATACCTTTACCATGTACCATGTTGCCGTGACATTTTTCATCCATGGTTTTACGCTAAGTACCTCATACCAGACTGCCATGTCATATTTCATCCATGGTCTTACGCCATATACCACTGTCATGGTGTTGCCTCGAGGAATAGTCGATATTGCCATTGCAGTAAATATGATTCCATTATTTCATATCTCGGCTCATCCTCCCATTACCTCCTTACACAACATAACCTTGATGCTCGAACACCATAATGTTCCCTCCGCAAGGTCTTAAGCTTTGCTCGGGGTAGTAACTAAAGGTTCACTCCCCATTCCCTTCCTATATTCATCTATCCCTTTGAAGTTTTTCCACAATCATACAATGCATGCATCTAATCATCATCTACCTTATGGTAACAAAAATTTACCTATCATGGTACTACTATCCTAATTATGCACAGATTGCTCATACATTCCCTAGTTCATACAAACAACGTAACATCATTCATCACCCAGAAACAAGGTGCAGAAACTCACCTTATTTCCTTATCCTTATCCCTGAGGCTCGCCTGAATGCTAGTGTTTCCTTAGGCCTGGCAGCTTTTCCTGGATTTGTTTCTTCCTTCGAAACATCCATGGATATAACTACTGCAGCATGCAGAGTCTCCCAACACTACAACCTCTTCTCCTTCAAGATGGTTGAAAAATAATATGATAATTTAGAAGGGAAGAAGGGGTAAAAAAGCTTTTAGAATTCCCACTTCTCTCGTTGTCACACCCTAAAATAAGGCCTAGGAGTTTTAGGGGTATTTTAAGGATTTTGGCCTATATGAGCTCAAAATTTCGTAAGGTTGGTACTCAATAATGTTTTTGACAATGGATTTCATAAAGTAAAGTCAAATTTTGGAAATGAGTATTAAATGTATTTAATTTTAGAAAAGGGACTGATTTGTAAAAGGGCCAAAATAGTAAGCATTTATGTAGCAATTTGACTAGTTTTTAAAATTGAACCTAATAAACACCCACTCCCAGCATAATTCACAATAGTTTTTTCTTCTCTCTTTAAAGTTGTCGTTGCTTGCTTTTCCCTTATTATTCCATTAATTTTTGGTTCCTAAACTATAATACTTTGATCTGCTACCATTCTTAAGTTAATTACCTCCATAGAATCTCTTTAAAACACTCAAAAACTATATATATATTTCATCATCTTCTCCAAATGTGGGTTTTTTGGAATTACGTCAAAACTCATCTAATGTTCTATCAAAGGACATGCTTCGAATTCCTATGAGTTTCTCATGATATCTAGTCTTTAAAATTGAATTATTAGCCCTCAAGTCGCATGTTTTAAATAAAAGCCAAAAATCGAAGCATTAATGGTAGATTTGGGGATGTTGCATAAAAATGTGGTTTCAAAGTGTTTTTCAACTTGTTTCAGCATGATTAGAAGGTTTTTAAACTTACCTTGAGGTTTCATTAATGATTTCTAATTTTTTTAATGAATTTTGTGAAAATTGCCTAAAAGATGTTGAAAAATGTCGATACCATGAATTAAGTAGATTTGTATAGTTTGAAGGTTGTGAATTAGGCGTAGATGATTAATTAGATGAACGAAACTGATTTTAGGTAAAAAGATTGGGTATGGACAGAGATATTAGAATTTAAAGTTTATTATGTTAATAGTTTAAGTTATATGGAAACTTAACTTAAGCTTGTGTTTTAGTTGGTTTAAGTGAATTTTTGGTTGTTATTTGACTGTGGTTATTGGATGATTTTTGTGTGTAAAGCCTTAAATTTGTTAGAGCTTGCTACGAGCTAGGGAAAAGTTAGTTGAGCTTTACACTTTTCGAAGAAAGCATAAAGTGGCAAGAGTATAGAATTGCTACTCGTAAACAGGAGTCATGTGTTATTTGAGAATTTAGATGTAGCCTAAACCCCTACTCTAAGTTCCAAGTGTAAGTTTTCTTGAATCTATAATTATCTTATGGTTATGTATTGTGCATGAAATGTGATAAGTGAGTATGGTGATTATTGTGTAAAGTGAAATTATATACATGAAATGAATGCGTAATATATATGTTATATGAATATGCTATTGTTTTGCAAAAGATGCTAATATGCAATGATAGTGCACGGATAATCGGTAAGTAATATGTGTTGTTTTTAGATATTTTGGCCTTGTGGTCTTGGAACCATTGGATATAGATGGCATGCCATAGGATTGTGAGTACTCATTTATATGTACAGTGGTTTTGGGCGTTAAGCCTTGGGGCATGTTTGGAGGGATAAGGGAATGAGAGCTAAGCTCCATTCAACAGGACATGTGAGGGGAAATAATGAGAGTGTTAGCTATATGCTTCACTTTTGGGACATGTTTAACTCTATGAGTCTATGTGGTGTAATGGAGATTCGTGTATCCGATGTGTAATGATAAAGCTCACTATATGTTTTATAACCCAAGTGCCATCTTATCATATTTTATGTAATCATGTGGAATATGTTTTATGCTTGAATGAGTTTGTATGTGTTGTGAGAATAAACTATTAGATGATGCATGATTTAATACTATATGATGTTATAATTACGAATAAGGTACTTGTGAGTAAATGATTGGTTATGTTGCATGATGTTATATTTGCATTGTGGAAATTCTTTGCATTTATTGAGCTTATTGAAAGCTCACCCACTCACTTCAACATATGCAGATAAGTGACGTCACGGTGTGGGCGGTAAGGTTAACGAGGGAGTGACCCAAGGAAGACTGGTTATTTATCATCGGTGCTCTATTATTTATATTCGTATTGGGGAAATAGGCAATGTGGTAGAACTATTTTGGGTTAGTGATATTTAAACATTTTGATTTTGTTTATAAGAATTTCATGTTATTTTTATGTTTGAATTTTTAAACATTGATGTTGGCATAACGATTCTTGCTTGGATGATTGGACACTTTGGACTAATAAACTTAGCCATAGCATGATGACATAAACAAAGTACTTGATGCATGTTGCTTAGAAACTATTTGGAATGAATTATTTACTCTTCTATGTTGCATTTTTAGCTTTAGTAGCAGATGTATCGATTGTTGGCTTTGAAAATCGATATCTCTATGAATTAAGACGTAAAGGAAAACATAATAGGGATTTGGTATTGATACCTTATCTCGAGTATCTGTACTCGGGACTAAAGTATCGATAATTTATAGCAAGTAGCGATAATTTTTTATAATTGGGATTTTTGGTTGGGAAATAGTAAGCTACTTTGGTATCGTTTTTCCAAGAGGTATCGATACCACTCAAAGAAAATATCGATACATTAATGCCAGTATCGATACCTACAAGTAGTTTTATGAAATTTTGCTAAATAGCCTTTATGCATGATTCTAACTATATGTAAGACTAATTAATGATTTGTATGTAACAATGTTAATTAATTAATTAGATGACTTAAAGCTTATACGGTTTAACAAAAGAAGATCAAATTACTTGGATCTAGTTTCCTATTTGATGTACACGAGACAAGACGATGGTGTGGCATCCCATGTTTGGGCTTGGTGACCAGGTCGAGTATAGGGTGTTACACTCGTCCTCCAACCTATATATATCCTCATGGTGCGACCTTCCCAAACCATCACCACCACATAGTCCTAATTATTATGTTTCCCACTATGTATCTAGCTGGTCCCAATCTAACTAAACTAGATTAGGCGTCTAACCTTCTCCGAACTAGCCACTAAATTTTCTAATTTCCTCGCTAGTGCCTCCAACTTTCCATTACTATTCAATCAGCTCCCCTACTCCTCCTAGAGTTTGAATAATTTTGGGAATTTGGGTGGGATACTTTTAAACTCATGCAACCTTACATTACAGTTAGCATTTCAGGGGTTGAGTGCAGAAACTCACCTAATGCTTCCTAGCCCTATATACTTAGATTTTTCATGCACTAGAGCTTCTATTCTCTTGACAACTAAGCATGACAACCAATTCATGGTTTAAACCCAATGCTTTCACCTTGAACGTCAATTTTTCAGAAATATACAGAACCCTTGAAGTTGTTATGAAAACTCTTAACCTTGTTTTCCAAGTCTTTTATATACTGAAGGGTTTAGGGCCTTACCAACTTACTAGATTCTCTATTTTTTTATTAAATCATCACGATCATCGCTTCATGCTGAGCTATCTCATATCTTTATTCTTTAGGAGATACTAAGGAAGAAGTTGAAGAAGAAAAACAAAATAGACTGGAGAAGAAGTCTTCTGGGAAGTCATTTTTCAACTATTTATAGCCCTTCATGCACAGTCACCAACCGTATCTCCACCATTCATCCATAATCATTTTGTCTCCTAATAAGAGATCGGGTGGTTCTACTTCAACTGAACCAAACTTGGTTTTCAACCATATATCATTGCGTTCCTAAATTTTCTTGATTTTTCAATGGAGATCGTCAGTTTGTAGTTTTTTTTTCAAATCAATCCCTTAAATGTTATAAAATTTTGGGTTTCAATAAATCTAGGTGTGACATTGCCATTGTTAAAAAATTGATGAAATAGACTTGAAATTGATAGAAATTGAGCTTATATCATGAAAAAGACTAAATTGTAAATTTAGTTAAGCTTGTTTGTTAACTTTGTAACATTAGGGATCAAATTGAATAAACGTAAAACCTATCATGAAATTATGTTAGAAATAGAAAGTATAAGGTCCCTAATGAAACAATATGAAATCAATTTTTAATTTGAATCTAGGAATCAAAAGTTATGCTAATCCCTTGTTTAGGAACTAAACTGAATAAAATGCAAAATATGTGTATATTCAAGAAGGGATTAATTTGAATAATTCATTTCATGACATTGTTTTTATGAGCCATTAAATTTATATTGTGTGTTAATATATGATATTAATTGTTATATATATATAATTGCATAGAACCGTAATTTGAGAAAAGTGGAGCTAGTAGAGGAGAAGCTAAGATTACAGAATAAGCCCTGATAAAATCTGCCATTTTGTGTTTTGAAAAGGTAAGTTCTTATGGAACTTATTATTCTTACTTGTCTAATAGGCATGATTGTGTTTGTTTTCAATATATCTATGTTTGAACATAAGTTAAGATTGTAGTGGAAATTGGCATACATGACTAATAAATGTGATTGAATTGAAATAAAATGAGATTGGTTATTAATATTATATATGTTGTTATAATTAGGAGAATGGAAAATTTCATTAAATGTATGTATAATTCATTTTTAGATTCAATCGACATAATTTGGAAATTGATGTGTGACAATAAAAGGCATGAATATGCAAATATGAATAATTGATGATATAGAGATTATGACAGGTTATTTTGGGATCCAGCATCTATTGCAGATCATCGAGTACTTTTTGTCTCTACAGAGACCTTGATGTGGTGGGGAAATGTATTGAATATGTTTAAAAATTTTATGCTTACAGGCTTTGGACTTCAGTGCCTTGGTTGGTGCAGTTTATGCTCATTTAAGCTATATTGGTGTGGTGTTGACCACCTATAAACGAGTTATCGTTTATAGTAAAATATAACACCAAGAATATATAAGAAATTAGAATGACGGTGTCCACAAGTGCACGGGTCAAATTGTAATATAGTTTAGTTACAACGAAACACTTGGAAGTATTATGAGGATCATACCCAAGGGAGGATGGAATAAATCTATAAAAACCTTTTTATAGTAATACGACTAGCAGTAGTAATTAATTCCTATATTACGATAAGTCATAAAATAAAGTAATAAGAGAATTTAAATAACTAAAATAAATAAACAAGAAAAACTAAAAAATGACTAAAATCAATAAACCAATCAAGAATATTAACTTTCTTTATGGTTTGTAATTAACTTCAAATTAGGGTTCTAGGGTGTGGACTAGCTATCGATTAACAACTTATTACCTCCCAACCTCTAACTAATTAATCGATTGGTTGATACTCACTTATCTCCCGATCTCACTTTCTCAATTAGGATAAAATACGATTTACTTGGTTCCACTTATCTCCCGATCTCATCAAGCCTATGATAACTTCCTAGGGTTGTCAAGCCTAGGGTTTAAGAACACATATTTATACAAACTAATCCTCACAGGAACCCTAAATCCTCTGTTAATCACATCCTCATCCATTCGTTATTCATAATCTCTAGCTTAATCAAATAAATCATGTAAAGAACACGATTGAATTGGAAGAGAAACGAGATTAGAATAATCGTGGATTGATATCAAATAGAGAATGGAGTAGTAAATCGATTGATTGGAATAATGAAATATGTCGATTGTAAAAAACAAATAAACTGAAATACTTCAACGATATAAATAAACTCTTGGATCAAAACTGATTCAAATAGGAAAAACAAATAGTTAAGAAAAGCCGAATGAAAACTAATTTAATCCTACTCCTAAACTACTAGGGTTTTTGAGTGCGTCTAGGACAACTTAGTTACATCAAACCCCTAATTTCTTATTTATAGAAGTGTTGGTAGCCCAAATTAGGTCTTTGACATGTCCTAGGTCTTCATATAAAGTCGATTGTGAGGATGAAAATAACCTTGATATTCTTAGGCATCACATTGACCTATGTTGCCTCATAGCCCTTGCATGGTGCCACACGACATCAAATTTGTGCCTTCTTGGTTTTGTTTCATGCTTTAACAGCCGGGAAACTTATGCATCACTTGTCCCTTGTTTCCATGTCAATTGGGCCTATAATTCTTCATCCTACACACTCAATTAAACATATTAGTACTACCGAAGGCCCATGCTAGCCTAATGGGTCACAACACTCATAAAATGTATTAAAAACCCTTATTTTATTAATATTTAATCATACATACTAAATACTAGAAACATAATATAAAATACTAGATTTCCTAGAAAACAAATTCTTGAAGTGTGAAAATGACCTGAATTAACTACTACATTTGACGACAGGTCAGGTGTAGTTCACCTGCGTGTCTGATTCTATTTTACTAGCATTTCATTGGGTGCAACATTGAAATTGAATTTGGAAATGAATTGAATTTGATAAACTATTGTGATACGTGATTCAATTAAAATGATATGAACTTGTGTATTGATGATAGAATATGACATTGAGATCAATATATGTGAATTGGTACAAATTGGTGATGCTTTGAACTATGTTTATAATGCCTGGTGCACATGAATACTTATGTTCCTTATGCTCACCTTATTGCGACATTAAGTGTCATGCTCTAGCTAAATGTATGCTAAAACCTTTGATAGTTATCATGCTAACGTATGAGCAAGGAAAGTGTTGTAATTTCCATTTGAACTTACTAAGCATTGAATGCTTACCTATGGTTGTTTTCTTTACATGTAGATCCCTAGACTGCATAAATCTTGAAGCTAGATCATTGTAGATATCATACTATCAACAACATGGTAGAATTATGTTCATTTTGAGTCCTAATATTGTGGCATGTATTTAAGGTCTTTATTATGTAAATGGTCATTAAAATTATCAAAATAAAGATGTACATCTCCCACTGCTTCAGTTGCCACACTTGTCCCGTTCTTGGTCCACAATAATAAGCTCTTACCTCTAAGATCTTTCGTCTCTTCAAACCCCTGCAAAGAAATACAGGCATGATTAATGGCTCCTGAATCAATGACCCAGTGGTCTATTGAGTTTTCCACTAAACATGCTTCTATCATCAAGAGTTTCATACCTCTTATTTTGGTAGTTAGGTATTTTTTCCGCTCTTTATAGTTTGCCTTGAAGTGTCATTTCTTGTTGCAGAACAAACACTTAGACTTAAATAAGTCTTTAGGTTTTCTACTTCACTTGCTTTCCACTTGTGGTGGCCTAGATACCTTAGCCTTGCCTTTCCTCTTGAGGAAGAAGTGACTACTATATTTGCTTCTACTCTTCAGGCTGATTGACTAACTGTCATTCAACATCAACTCATAGGACTGTAATCCTTCATGAGTTGGGTAAGCATCAGATTTTTGTTGCCAAGGTTATATGTGGTCTGAAAGCCATCAAAGTCCTTGAACAAGCTCTTGAAGACAATATCAATTTTGGTGCTATGGTCCAAATTGGCCTCATTATCCGTGACCTCAGTAAAGTATCCTAAAAGAATTATCATATGGTATTTGACCAGAGTATCGAGCTTTTGTTGGGAATTTATTAAACTAGTTATAACGTAGTGTCGACCCAAGACATTTTGGCCTCGAAACATGTCTTCTAGCTTATCCAGAACCGCTTTGGCAGTTTTACACCTCTTTAGTTGCTTATATAGGGTGCTGGTCACGCTTGCTAGCATATAGTAACCAGCTATCTCTTCAGACTACTCCCAACAGTTTCTAGCCTTAACTTGAGTGGCCAAAGGACACTTATTATCAAAAATTGATTTAAGTTTCTCATAGCTCAGGACAATTATCAAGTTCCTTTTCCATTCCTTATAGTTATTTTCGTTCAGTTTATTTTTTGGTAAGTATGTTCAATAAGTGAGTTGGTATCATTTTCAAATTGAAAATAAAACATTCATATATTAATATCTTTATATGAAGCAAATATTTGAAAACGTTTTGTAACATTATGATATGCATTAAGATGATGCATGTGTCTTATATTAAACCTTAAAAAAATTTGTATGTCGTTGCAACAATAATTCCTACACCCATTGCATTAAGCCATCGTGGGGTGATCATGATCAACTAGTAAGAACATGGATTTCCATCCAGTTAGTACATGAACCTAATTCCTTAAGCATTCACACATGCTAATAATAATGTAATGTTTAACCATCATTCTAACTTAAGTAGAGCTCCGTGGGGAGTTACTTAACTAGAAGATCATGAGTGTATAAACATTAGCTCAATACCCATCGCATCATGCACCACAAATGAGTAATTGTGGGACAACCTCACCGAGTAGCATGCTGTGACTAGTTGTACTATTTGAAGATAGAACTTCTTGAAATATCGTATGATAGTACCTACTATGAAGATCAGTCCAACTATTATATGAACACAAGAGAGTTTTAATTACTTTTAGGAAATCTTCTTAACTAGATCCACATGACAATCCTACCGTGGGGTAGTTAAATTGTGATGCCATCACAAGAGACCATTGATGAAGGTTGTAGGTCTTATTCAAGGACCTTCTCCCACTCAATATTTTAAAAACATGTAAGGGTTTTTAATGTCCAGTTTCAATCAAGAATTATCAATACTTGCATGACAAGTACATGTGGCATTCTCCATAGTTTATAGGTCATGTTTATCTCATATATGCATGAACATGCTTTCGTAGTCATATAATTATCATCATGCTTATCTCATAAAATTAAATGACTCTAACCAATCAAAGTTTCCATTATTCCATCCTAGAAAAATAAAATTTGCAAAATTACAAAATTCACCCTAAACGATACTTTGGGTCTTCAATTTTGCCACTAGGGACTTCTGTTGCAGTACCGGTTCACATTTCTGTCATCATTGTCTTTTTATCTTCGTTTCCGCATCATCATTGCTGTTGGCCACTTTCAAAAACTCATCGTTGAACCACTTTTGGCCATCGCTGGAATGCCGTCGTCAACCACCTCCGAACCATTGTCAACCATCACCGTCGGATCGTCGTCAGCCACCACTGTCGAATCACCGTTGGCTATTGCTAGTTTGGCTGGGTGAGGTTTGCTTCATCTCGATCGATTTGTATGCATATTGATATTTTGGGGTTTTATCGAGTAAAATTAGGGTACAAAATTCCTATGTTCGTTTCTGGCTCTCATTTTTTATTCTAAATAATTAATAAAATAAAACCCTATGTAGAGATGATAGTCCACAATCAAAAATATACATACTCAATATAATAATGAATTACATTTAAATTTTTAGGAACCACGACTTTGGAAAAATTATTTTATCATCCACAACAATAAAATAATAAAATAATACCATACCTTCATTCACACAAAGTTGGAAAAATTACGATAATACCATATCTTATTAAAAAAAACATACATGAAGAAGAGAGAGAATTTTGATCTAGGTTTACACTATAAACATAGCACAACTTGGCTCTGATACAATTATTAAAGAAAACCAAGTTTGAAAACGGTTTTCTTGCACAACAAAAAATACAAATTTTAAAAATCGACCTGGTTTGTGATATTTATAACAATAAACCCTTGAGCGAAATCGTACTTATGTTTTTGGATAGATGGATCCTTGTCGTTCTCGACTTTTCATGAAACGATCTTCTCCACTATTCTTGTACCACAAATTACTTCAAGTGTGGGCTCGAACAAAATGAATTGAAATAGAAAATAGAAATAATTTTCTTTTCTTTTGGGGTGAAAATGAAATTGTCTCTTCAAAATAGAAACCAGCAGAATCGTTATTTCAAAAAATATATTTAATTCTTACAAAATAAAAGTTTCTCTATTTTCGGCCAGAATAACGATATCTAAAAGTTGTGTTAATAGCCCTACCAGTGTCATCTATTTATAGGGAGAGAAGGTAGAACCCTTGTTGAATTATAGAAGTTTATTTCCACTAGAAAAATGAAATCCTAGTTCAACTAAGATGTAGGGCGTGACAACCCTAGTTAATTATACTAGGGTTTTTAACCCAATACTTTATACTTTGGTCCAACCAGTATTTATTTTTCTATTTCCCAAAAATAAGCTTCAATATATTTCCAATTAAATAACTTTCTTAAGCCAATTCTAATTTCGTTAAAATTATGATGACTTTACCGTAAAAGAATCTATAATAAAATATATTTAATATTTCCACATTCAATGGTTCATTATGACCAAATGATTTATTTATATTATCGAACTTCATTTATTCGAAAAACATAAATTCATTTTTCATGTAATTTTCATTTTTATTTTTGAGAAAACCACATTCATTTCCAAATGATTTCATTTCTCCATTTTCATTTTGGAGAAAACCATAATCATTTCCAAATGTTTCCTATTTCTCCATTTCATCATATTTATTCATTTATGTTCATTAGATTCAACATGCAATTCATTTCTAGTTTCAACGAGGTAGCGAAGGGACCGATTGGACGTATGCAATTGAGGCTCAAATGATTTGTAATCAAGTTCTAGCTTTTCAATTATTAATTATAAACTCATTTAGTCATGAAGTCATTCCACTATAGTATCGTGACTGAGCTCTCCCCAACAGTAGATCATTACAAAAGCAACTCAATCAGCGCTTGTCCAATGACCTTGTCATAAGTGTGTTACCCTTAAAGGATATCCTTAATCTGTTTGGGATAAATCTGTTCTCCCAATATGATCCTATTTTATCTCATGGTAACCATTACATCTTCCTTCATGAAAATTCAATTACTATGAAATAGTAATAAAGTTGTCCATCATAAAGACGAACGACCCGTGACCACATTTACTTTTCATCAACCATGTAATGGTAATGAGAGGATATCATTTACCCATGTCTTGGGCTATGAATTCTACTATTGTAAATGGCGCTACATACTGTAGAAGTCGTACACCCAACACACCAACTTTCGGTTCCATATCTATTCGAACTCAGGTTTTTACTTATATTAAATTGTACGAGTCACACATGCATAGTCTGTCATTCACTCAGAATTTAGGTATGCCACACTATGAACATCACAAGTGAATAAGTCTATAAATAGATTTAGGATCTATTCTTCTTGGGTCCAATTCAATGTACTGTTAGTCCAGTCAGCCACATCTATGTCTTTATCTTCCGGGAGTTATCCACTACGATGCTTAAAGCAAAGTATCTCCCCAATTGGACTTGATAGACGACATATTAGTCTTTCAATTGATTTTCTCATTTCTGATTAGACTAAAGACATGTTTAAATTCATATAATAATATAAGTTGTCTTTTTGTATTACGATCCGACCATGTAATATTGCTTAGTATTAGCTTAAATGTTAGACAACTAATGAACAACATTTTCTTCCATTTTGCTTTACATGCAAAAACCATACAAGGACAATCATCCAAAGTATATTAATGTAATCAATAAAATAGAAAATTAATAATAAAGAAAACATAGAACACAAATAAATTAAAAACTATGTATTCCCCCTACACTTAGAACATACATTGTCGCCAATGTAAAATAAATAAAGCACACATAAGAAAACACCCATGAATAAGGTTGAATCCTTCTATCATCCGACATTGAGATCACATGCGCTTCAAACAGAAGACAATTACCTAAGGAAAAATAAAACACTACGACCAAATAACATGAAAGACAATACTATAGAAGTAAAAAGAAAATAAAAAATAGAAAATGAAGTGTTGATAGTGGATAGAAAAACAATGAGATAAAGAGTTTTAGAAGAAGCCTGTTACTTCAGTGCTTGTCGTGACACCACTTAATATAGTCACGACATTGAGGTAGTTTGTCGTAGTGTCATGACTTACCCTGTCGTAATGTAACATAATGACTTGGATGTCTTCGGTTGTCTATGTGCTTACGTCACGACATTGATTGCAAATTCATGACTTCAAGCCTCTTTGTCGTGACCATGAATCGTTCAATGTCGTGACATCACTTACTGACTTCGGTTCCCTAGGCATCACACTTTCCACGTTTCGACTTTAATGTTTCCATGTTGTGATGTTGCACCTACTTTCTAAACTTCTTTACTTCTTCAACATCTCGCCCGGTGTAGTCCTTGTTGGTGATATGTGTAGGAAAATTGTTGGCTAAGTATAAGCCAAGTAAGGCTAATTTTTCCCTAGCCATTAGTGTTGTGTTAAGTGTTGGTTGTCGTGCCATGATTGACAGATTGTTTGGCTGATCAGGTAGGTTTGTAATGACTTGGTTGAAGGATTCGTCTTTTGATGAAGTATAGGTTACAGGTATATATGTCTTGGCATGGTCATTGTGGGGAAACCGCCAACTAGCGGACTCTCTTGGCAAGTTTTGTGTGACGGGCCCTTCTGCTAGTATCCACCAGAGGCAGATTGTTAGGTTGTGGAACAGATTGTTGGGTGCGCTGTATGATTTTAGTTGGTTTCTTGTTAAGATCTAGTTAGAAATTGACTAAAGTGCAATGGATATTTGAGGTGATGTTTGCTTAGAAATTATTATGTTGGCCACAATAAGTGATGAGTTAGCTTTGCATGGATATCCATGCGTAAGTTATTGTGAGAGCTGTGTGAGCTATATATATTGATGAGGCTATTATAGTGGGGGTTCTTTCTTTCTTTTCTTTTACCTTATTTTTACTCTGGTAACCCGTAAAAGAAAGAGTTCTTCGTAGGAGAAGAACTAGCAAGTGTTCGAATATTAAGTAAAGGTTGTGGAGTGTAGAGGAAGGCTGGGTGTAACCAAATTCTTAGAGATTTTCTATGAGTATCCAATTTTTGTTAGCTATATATGAGTTTCCTCTTAGTATTGGTATTTTTGTTAAGTTCTGGTTGTCATAGTTAAGAAGTTAGATTAAATCCTCATCATGAAATATGGTAAGTTGTTGCATGTAATCATTTGCATATGCATGTTAATGACAGGAAACATACATGACTTCCTTGGTGCGTAAACTTGGTATCTGGATACGATGGACCACTAGTAGGGCATGTTAGTTGCTAACTAGATGGGGGAAATTAAGGTTTTAAGATCATTGAACAACTCTGCTTTATCTCATAAACATTGCTGAAAATATTCAAGACGGTCAAAATGCTTTAACCTTATTTTGAACCTTTGATGGCCATTTTTACAAAGTATAAAGTTTTTAAGCTATTCACTTAAGCTTTTATTACCCCATTACCTTAGGTTATGTATAAGGTACTTGAGCATGCTTTAGGAATATGCTTAGGAATATGATTAGACTTAGGATTAGCCTATAGAATTATAATTGGTCTTAGGATTAGCATTTAGAACTAGTTTAGTATTAGAATCAAACTTAGAATTAAGTGTAGAATTAGACATGAAAATTAGAGTTAAAACTAGAATTTGGATTAAACGTAGGCCTATGATATAAGAATTAGGACTTAAGACTCCTTTCATTGGTATCTTGCTATTATTTGATAAATTCTTTGGATACTTTTGCCATGACATATTTTGTACTTTAATTTGAAATTTGTTTTGTGCTAATGTGTTATGATCACCACCCTCACGTCACAATCACATTGGTATCCATTGTATGGTGACATTGTCATATTATTGAATGGATTCTTTTGCCATGTCTTATGATTTAGAAAACCTTTATTTTATGATAAGGATGGTGAAATTGTGTGATGCTAAGTATACTTATTCAATAAAAAGTTTCTTGCTTGTCTATATGCTTTGTTCATTCAATAATGTATGTCTTGTATAAACTTCTTTTTCGTATGCTCTTCATAATTGGTATCATTGTGGCTTTGATGAGATTTTGATATCTACATTGTTGATGTCATTATGCTTTTCATGTCTTATTTTGTTTAATAAATTTTGGTATCTATAAAGGGATATGCATCTAGTAAGGAGGAATACTAGAAATACAAATTACTTGTGACTTTATTGAAATACCCTTAGCATGCAATTCTTTGATTCTCGATTCATGTTTTGATCACATTTCTTTTTAAAAATTGGTATCAGAGTTTAAGTATAAATTGGTATCTTTCATTAGGAACGAATTTAGTTTAACTTTTATACTATTAGGACATATTTGTGTTGTAACGCTCCAAAATATAGGTCTCTAATTTTTGCATGTTTTGACACTGATTGCTTGTTTGCTTTAATGGCTAAGTGATTTGGGTGTGTTTGGGAGTGTTTGAGGAGCCTGGGTTCAAGTCTTGGCCTTGGAAAAATTTTTAATTTTTGCTCTTAAATGAACCTGAACATAGGCATGTAGGTCTTATAAATTTTAGTGTTAGTTTTATGTCACAAGAAGAGCTTGTGGTCTAGTGGCAAGGTGGTGTGTTGAATAACTAGGAGGTTTGAGGTTCAAGTCTTGGGTTGCGCAATGGAGTATTTATTTTGCTACTTAAGCTGGGTAGGTGGTGGAGTTGGACTAGAATACTGTTGAGAGGATTTTAAACTGGTCATGGAAGGAGTTGGGGGAGGATATGATGGAGGAAATCAAGGAGGGATAAGGGAAGGGATTTTAGGAGAAAATCAAGGAATTTGAGAGTGAGGGGGAGTTGTGCCGTTTGGGGGTTTTCCAACAGTGAGAATTCGGCTGAGGAGGGTTATTGTGCTGAATTTAGTCACTTTTCACTCTCAGTTTGCTTCGGTTTTGGTGATTTCGGGTTTCACGTTTTAGTCTTGGTGCTAAATTTTTGGCCTAGTTTCGGAAGTACATCTGGGGATTGATGACTTTTCTTTTCTTTGCTGTTCTTTCTTCTATTTTTCCCCATTTGTCGAATTCTCCTATAATCTCTTCTCATTTTCTCTTTTCTTCTAGCCGAACCTTTCTTCTCTTTTCATTTTCTCCACTGACTGAATAATCTTCTCTTACTGTTTGTGTTTCTATCTTCTATATTCCTTTTTGACTGAGACTTTTTTCTTTTTGTTTGAGTGTGGTGTAGCTGAATATTATCGTTCGCTATATCGTTCGCTACGTTGATTCTCTCTGCTGCTTCTTGTTATTTCTATGCTATAGGTTTCTGACTTTCGGTATGTGGTTTTACTTATCATTTGAGTATATTTGTTCTTCTCCTTCCAGTTCAAAACCGAATACTCTTCTTCCTTAACCTTTGATTGCCGTTGGTTGTTTTCTTCCTTTTATGGTATTGCTCGCTGCGGTTTTAGGGTTCCTTCAAGGAGTGGTGGTTTGCAAGTTGTTGAAATAATCAATCTTGGCTTCGACATTTAATCAAGGTAAGGAGAGTGATTGGGTTTAAGTTCCTTTAAGAGGGTGTTATACCCTGGAATTTATGAACTAACTGTGGGACATGTTTGTTTATAGGTGGGCGTTCGTGGAAATATTACTCTTCTCATAAACAGGTGTGTAGTCACACTCTCATTCAACTGCAAATCGGTAAAAGTCGAAAATTCAAAAAAAGAGGGCGCTGAGACCGTAAGGGCGTGCGAATGCTCGAGTGGTAAACCGAGGCCATGAAACCCGGTATGTGACTGTAGAGGCCCTTATGAGCGTTATCATGGGCTTAGGCCAAAATGGGCCTCTAAAATGATCGAAATACCCTTGAAGGGTAAAATTATTGAAATACCCTCGAAGGGTAAAACAACTGAAATACCCACGAAAGGTAAAATAACTGAAATACCCTCGAAGGGTAAAATGAACAAAATACCCTCGAAGGGTAAAATGACCGAAATACCCTCGATGGGTAAAATTATCGAAATACCCTTGATGGGTAAAATGACCAAAATACCCCCAAAGGGTAAAATTACCGAAATACCCCTGAAAGGTAAAATGATCGAAATACTCCCATAGGGTAAAATGACTGTTATATCCCTAGGAACTGAAATGTGTGTATGACCGACTTGTTCTGTGATATATATATGGCTGTTACCGAGTATGACATACTGCATACACGTATGATTTATGACATGACATGCTGCACGGGGTTAGGATTCTGATATAGGGGAAGTATACTGTACTGGTGACTTTGTGACAAACACTGTTACTGGCAGCTTTGCTGCGTTACTGATGCTGGTAGCTCTGCTGCATTACTATTACTGGCAGCTCTGCTACATTACTATTACTGGCAGCTTTGCTGCGATATTGGTGTGTTGGCTGGGTGGGTCAATTTTATCCCCACATGGTGTGTTGGTGGTACAGAGTGGTGTGTTGGCTGGATTGGGATGGGTTGCATTACTGCATTTGCACTGTTACTGTATTGGGCTAAGGCCCACACTCTGTTACTGTATTGGGCTATAGCCCACACACTGCTACTGTACAGGGCTCAGACCCAGACTGATTCTGCACGTTGCATGCTGATTGTTTGGTAGAGGATTACACACTGAGTTTTCGTAAACTTACCCTCTCTTCTAACTGTGCAGGTAATCCTCAGCCATAAGCGGTTCGGTGCAGCGAGGGACTCGAAGGTGGCCACACAGTCACTACTGTTCACTTTAGCTTTTATTTATCTTTTAATTAATAAGTTGGGTTTGGTTTTTGTAGTAAAGCCTTTTAATTTGGTTTTAAATTTTTAATTGGGTTTTTTACTTTTATGTTTTATGCTGCTAGTTATTTGAAAATGGATTTTCAAAATAATTACTGTTTTCAAAGACACGAACTTTAAATGTTAGAGTTTTTAAAATGCTTCTGCGTTTTAAATCAACTTAATATAACAAAAAGCAGTTAACAAGGCAGGCATATGAATAAGTGTTTCGTTAGTTATTAATAAGAGGTTTCCCAAAAATAAGAAATGAGTTTGTCAACAAGCTAGTTTTTTTAGAGACACTTCAATGTGACACACCAAATACGGCCATAACATGTAGGCCGGGTTTGGGGTGTTACATGTATTGTCC
Source organism: Gossypium raimondii (assembly GCF_025698545.1). Lineage (NCBI taxonomy): Eukaryota > Viridiplantae > Streptophyta > Magnoliopsida > Malvales > Malvaceae > Gossypium > Gossypium raimondii. The sequence continues at coordinate 20,639,534 of NC_068573.1, read as the reverse complement.
TTGGAATTTTGAATAAAATGTTCTTTTCAAATGGATTTCAAGTATGATTCTTTGTCATACCATTGTTTCTTGAAGTTTACTGTATAATTGACATGATCTTTACATAAACATATTACGACTCAATGTGTTCTTGCATCAATTTTTATTCTCCCTAAATTTTAGGTTTAAAAATACCTTTAAAATTAGTATCATTCTTCAAATGTTTTAAATGCTTTTGATATACCAAAAGGGGAGAAAAGATGAAATTTATGTATGCAATTTGTTTTGAATATATATCTTCATATGGTTATGAAATGAATTAATGTTCACACATATATATGTTTTTTGATACATTATTTAAATGCATGACATTTGTTGGTACTTTATGCATATAAGTCTAATCGTATTTTAGTGGATGCATAAAGTCTTTTGAAAGTCTTGGATTTTATTAACTTTCTCTAATGCTTAATTGTAATATCTCTTATTGAAATTGAATATTCATAAGTCTTGTCTAAGTGATTGTGCTTAATTTTTTTGAGGAATATTTTATTAAGAGGGAGTTATGTTTTGAAAATGACTAGATGATTTAGAAGGTGCTTTTAAAATGCAACTTTCTCTTAATTTTTGTTATATCAAAAGAGGAGGTTTTAGCTTTGATGTCCCAAGATTTTGATATAAAAACATTTAAGATAAATTATTTATATTATATTTCCTAAGTCATTTGGTAAAACTATAGTTGAAAATTTTATCAAACATTTTCAAAACATTTTAAAGACTTGCAAAAACTCAAAAACATGTTCTATATTTGTTTCATAATGTTCCAAATGTTTCTATGTCAATACCAAAGGTTTTTAATGTGCTTAAAAATGTTTTTCAAGACATTTTAGTTGCCAAGTATTGCTACTTTGGGTCTAAGTATCAATACATGCAAGTCAGTAGTAAATATCACTTTCTAGAAGGCTAAGGTATGGAGTCTTACCAGGCAAGTATAAATACTTGGGATTGCAAGTCTCAAGACTTGGGTAATAAGTCTCGAGACTTAGCCATGTAATGGCTATAAATGGCTACCAAGTATCATTACCTACTTGATAAGTATCGAGACTTGAGTTGCAGTGATAGTTTTTAAGCCTGAAATTAATGCTTTCAACGGCTAGAATTCATCCCCAATGACAATAAATATCCACAAACTTGTTCCTTGATATAAATACACTTCAAGACTCAAGAGGGAGACATCCAAGCATCAAAGTCAAGAGAAAAGCTCAAATTATCTATTCTTTCATTTTCTATGGTATATATATCTAGGAGCTTATTGTTAGATCTTTTATCACTCTCATTTTATTTCTTTTAAAGCTTAATTTTTGTGAATGATAAGTGTCAAATGTAACATATTTTACCCTCATTCTTAGCGTATTTTTGGGTGATTTAGTGGTGCTAATTGTGAATTATTTACTCTTAATACTTTAAATTCATATTTTGAAGCTTTATAGAGCACTTAGGAACAATATGTGCAAAAAAACGAGTGAAAATTTGAACATTAGAGTAGTTTGGAAGGTAGACACGGGCAGCAATGTTCCACATGGCCGTGTGAGCCACACGAGCGTATGTTCAGGGTGTGTAACTTTTTGGACCCGTGTATGATACCAACAAGGAGTCCCAATTTTTAGGTTTTTAGCACTTTAAGAATGCATATTTAAGGAAATAAAAGGGGAAAACAATAGTCATCTTGTTTTAGCATGAAAATTACCCAAAAGAACACCCTTGAAGATGATTTCGAAGCAATTCTCCATCAAGATTGAAGATTCCAATCTGATTTCTTAGGAAGTTATCATGGATTTATTTTATTTTATTTGTTAAATTGTATTTTTGGGTTTTCTTATTATGAGTATGAACTAATTTTCTAAATATCTAGGGGAGATGAACCCTAAGATGAATTCTATTATTTGATTTCCAGTTTTATGCAATAAAACATTAGTTTCTTTATTTTCGACTCAGAATTATGAATTGCTCTTGGGTTAAGATTTTTAGGGTTTTGATCCATGTTTGATGTACATGAGTTTGAGGTTGAATATACCTTGCTTGTGATTAGATCTTGCATAGGCGAATGGACTTGCATGTAATCTTAGAAATAGGATGACATAAATCTGTCAGATTAGAGTCAAATTGAATAGGGGAATTCATAGAACAAATTAATGTGATAATAAGGGTTTTAATTAGAAATAAATTTCAATTAATCAACCTAGAGTTAGTTGCTTTTTTGCTCAAAAGAGATATTAGCATAAGTTAGGGATTTCTATGGATCAAGGAAACTAAGGAAATAAATTGCATAAATTGGATTGAGACTTTTAGATGAATTCTAGGTGGATTCTTACCTAGGTATTGCTTAGTCAATGGATTGATATTTGATTATTTTCATGTTTTATTTTTTTCGTATTTATAGTTGATTTAGCCAGTTAATTTTAGTTTTAATTAATCCTGTGAATTTTTAGGTTAAATAATAGAAAGATAATAATTACTAGTAATTGTAGTTCTTGAAGGAATGATATTTGTGCTCACTATAGCTATACTATTAATTGATAGGTGCGCTTGCCTTAGTATATTTATTAGTTAGTTCAATGGACATCAATAAACACACACCTTATAGAGGTCTCTTTGTTTACTTTCTTTCATATTACCAATTGTAAATTGAAAGGGTTTTAGCTAACATATTGATGTTGCAAGATTCAATCCAAAATCCCACACTTAAATCATCCAGCATCGAATATGGATATGAAAGCTATCTTGGAGAAATATCATGTTAAGGAGAGTGCTTCAGCTACTCCTAAGAAACCAGTTACTAGGAAGTACCAAAAGAGGCCCAGAGCAAGTGAAGATGCTCTCGCTATTAAGGAGAGTGAACCCCTTCCACCAAAATGGCATAGACTTAAGAAGGGACTTCCTGCAAAGGTTCCTTCTCCTAACATTCCATCATAGTCTGTTATGCCATCAGTCCCAATAGAGTCTGCCCATATTGCAAACTCACCTCCTCAAAACATTGGACCTTCTCATGCTAACACCCAAACAGGAACCTTACTATTAGACCCTCCTACGATCCCCATAAATCCTAAAGCATAATCGTCTTCTCTATGCTTCAAGCTCATCCACTATTTTTTTAAATTCCATCTTCTAGAGCCAGTACAACATGATCCCTTAGCCAATGAAAGATGCCTTCCGATCTTACATTACGTCCAAGTCGGACTCAACTTCTATCTCGCAGATGACCAAATCCGTCCAGGATTTATCTATGGAGTATGGGTTATTGAGTGGAACTCTCCAAGAGTTTGACAATTACCACAACGCCGATGTTGCCAGCTTGGAAGAGTAGGGTAAGTAAAAAAGTAAGACAATAGAAGAGCTATTCTACAATGAACATGTTCTTAAAAGTAAAGTTAAATGTCTCGACTCATATATCATGACTTAGAAGTTCGAAGATGGGGACACAAAGAATAAATGCAAACTATTGGAGAGTAAGGTGGAGTTATAGGAGAAGAGTGAGTCCTCCTTAAGGGAACAACTCCAAGCCCAGAAGCTACACTATGAGGCCAAATTGGATAGCCTTCACCAATGCAATGATTAAGCCTTTTGAAAATACTAGAAGGATACAACCAAGAACTTGACCAAGACACTGCCAAAGTTAAAAGCTAACTTGGTTCTCCATGCCCAAGTGGTTGCTAGTCCCATGGACTTGAGTCAAGTAGACTTCGACTTCCGAAAGGACATCTCTACAAATTTATTGGGTTTTGATGTTTACAATCCCAAGGGTAAAGTGTGGGAAGATATCTAGTCAAAATGAAAACAAATTGTTGGCTTCTTCATCCTTAAGTCGCCCGAAATAGAGGGTGAAGAGAGTCCCAAGAAGCTCAATGGCTCAAAGAAAACTCAAGGGGAAGTGGAGCAAGCAAAGGAGGTCCCCTTATTAGAGAAGGTTCCTACCACATCCACTGAGCATCATACCAAAGGAAAGGACTAGATTTCTTTTTATTCTATCTTTTCTTTTATTGTCTTCTATCTCATCTAACATCCTTTTTGTTCATATTAATGAATCGATCCTTTATCTTTCTTTTATCTTTTTTTTTATCATTATCTCTATTCATTAAGCCATTTTTTATACATCAATCTCATGATAAGATAATTGTCAACATACTTGAGGAACTCTACCAGGTTCGACATATTATGCATATAGGACTTCTTCATCTTCATGGTCCAAGAACCAGCTAAACTGGGCTCTGGTACCAAACTTGTAACACCTTCAATCTGATCTAATTGACTAGATCCAAATCTTGGGTATTATCGCACAAATAAAAACACAGAATTGATTTACTTATGCGGTTTATGTATAATGACAACTTATTAAAATACAAATTTCAAAATAAATTACATAAGTAAATAAAAATACAAGATGAGGTAATTAAATTACAATGATATCCAAATTGAATGTAACAACCCGTTTTTCAGTAGTGTTGGAAACAATGGTTTCGGGACAAAAAATCCGACGAATAAGTTCATAAATATTATCATTTAAGTCAATTATGGTTTTAAAAAGGTTTTTGATATGATAATTTATGTTATATAAATGATTAATTAAGTTCAAGTGGTAAGACCCTAAAGTTGAGTGGTTTTAGAAAATGAGGTATCGGGACCTCGTTTCTATAAACCAAGTCATAAATATTTTTATAAATATTTACGGTGTGCTATTAATATTGTATAAAAGTTTCGTTAAGAAATTTTAATGTTTCAATAGTTAATTAATTAAAAAGACTAAATTGTAAAGGATGTAAAATTTGATCACTATTTGATTTGAGTGATTAAATGGCTTATTGAATAAAGGAAAATAGACTTAAATGGCAACTAAACTATTTAAGGATTCAGTGGATGGTTTTGGGCAACTAAAAGCATGAAATTTGGATTTTTTAAGCAAACAAAATGGTAATTTTATAATTAAATTAAATTAAATTAAACAAAGTTTGTATCATCTTTTCTAATTCATTTCTTTCACTGAACTAGGGAGAAGCAAGCCATTGCTAAAGGCTTTGAAGCTTCTGCCAAGCTTCAATGTGTGCATGTAAGTTCGTTTTAGCCCTGTTTCTAATGATTTTTATGTTTTTGAGATCGTTGCAACTAGGTCTAGCTAGCTCGTACCTTCGTTTTTGAAATTGTTAAAGGTATTGAATGTTGCCATTGATGAATCTATGTGATTTTAGATATTAAATAGTGAATTTGAAGTGTTAGTTGGTATTTAAAAGTATTTTGTTATGTAATTTTTGATGAATTTGTCGATTAGGGACCAAATTATTCAAATAGTAAAAATGCAAGAACTTGGTATGCATTTTTTTTTATAAATATGGGTTGTATTGGAAGCTATAAATATTCGACTGGCATAGGTTTGCATTAAAAATGGTTAATTTGCATGTTTTAGGCTTAAGGACTAAATTGAATAAAAGTAAAATGTTATGGGGAATTTTATAAAAATGTCAGAAATGACTAAATTGGATAAAGTAATTTTTTTATTATCTAAATTAATAAATTGAATGAATTAATTTAGATCAAGATCGAGTGGAAAACCGAGGAGAATGAAAAATTACCAAAAAGCCCCTATACTTTGACATTTCTGCAATTTATCCAGGTAAGTTCGTATGAACTATAATAAATTAATTTTTGATTAAATTGAATTTTTAATGTGTGATTCTATTGTTAATGAATCAATATATAAATGTTATTATACAATTTATCAAGTAAAGAGACGATTGAAATCCAACAACGTTATGATGACTATCAAGCCCCGTTTGAACCTTAGGAATATATAGGATACAAATGACCTGTCATTAGGGTTACCATGTTTCGGAGATGGTCCTGAATGTCCTACTGATGGCTGAGTTCTGGCATTTGTTGCAGATACTCGTCAGCTTGTGTGAGCGGCATTGTGTAGCTACATTTCGACCGTCAGCTTGTGTAAGCAGACCTAGGTTACCATGTTTCGGGTGTTGGTCTTGAATGTCCTATTATTGGTTGAGGTTCGGCATTAGTTGCGGATACTCATTAGCTTGTGTGAGCAACATCGTGTAGCTTACATTCCAATCGTCAACTTGTGTGAGCAGATCTATTTTATAGCTCGTATGAGCTACGACTATAGGTTTAGCACACTTTGTGTGAGCTTTCCTACATATCCGATGTTATTCTAAGTGGTTCAACATGCATGAAAAGGGAAGGAACGATAAGTATTCAAATGACTTATATTATGAAAACTATGAAAAGGAATGAAAAGGAAATGTTAAATGAAAGTATGACTATGTTGATGGAATTAATGATTTCAAGTGAGGTCATTCATGTTTAATGACTTATCTTATGTTATTCAAGTGAACTATGAATTGATTCATTAACATGTGTTGTTGATGATGCTTAGGCTTGTGTCAAGCTATTGGTTGGATTGTATTATGTTAGTTTTTAAAAAAATGCATTGAAATGGTAAGTGACCAAATGGAAAGATGCTTGTGTGCATGAAAGAGTGGTAAGAATCAAAGTATGTAATTTCTCATGAAATAGTTTGTTGTGTAATTGATTTTAAAAGAGTTATGCTTAAATGAACTAGCTTGTGGCTATGGTTAATGTTATGTTTATGTCTTGTATGTTATGCAAATGAAATGGGTGAGAATAGGTAATGAAATGATAAGTTCATAGTTGAGGTGTAATGTGATGAAATAAAAGGATTGTTGAGTTAAAGGACTTACTTATAAGGAAGAAATTTACTTATGCTATATGTAAGTTTACTTATGTCATGAATAAATACACTAATTCGTGAGTTAATAATGTAATTAAGCTTATGCTAATTATATGGAATGGTAAGTAAGTAGATGAAATGGTTCATTGTTTTAAGGAAAGGTTGATAATTATGTAAGTCAACCTATGAGGCCTTATTATGTTATGAATGAAAGGTGTATGTGATGTTTATAAATATACTCAATTGTGAGTTGAATTGTAACACCCCTTACCCGCATTCCTGATCGGAACAGAGTATGAGGTATTACTAAATTTTAAAAAAAATAAATTCGACAGAATTTCTGCTTATTTTTGCTTAAACCTCCTGCAAGTTTTCAAAAACAATTCAATATTCCAACCAAGTTCAGTTGTATAAACATACACAATTTAACCATTAATAAACACTACATTTTAAATCGAACCATAACATATATTTACATGGTGACACCCCATTACATAAGTCGTCTATACATGCCATAATTTCCGGAATACTAGTAGCAAAATACCCAAACGTGGATGATAGTGTAGATGATTGTCTGACTCCGTCCCAATTCCGAGTTGATGGAAATCACTATAATCTAGGGAAAAATAAAAACGAGTAAGAATATAGCTTAGTAAGTAAACATATGACAAATAAATAAATTTCTCACATGACTACACCATAGTATAAATTTATTCACAAATAAATTTCATTGTTTGTGTAATTTCCAGCAAGTTGGTTTTCTGCGTCATGACCACTAATTTATTTTTATATAGAGATACAGGGCTCAAGATTGAATTATGTAAATTTTCCCTAAAACTAGACCCATATATCTTTCTATCATAAAATTTTCAGAATTTTTGGTCGATCCAATTAGTACAGTTTATTCTTTAAATATTCCCCTGTTTCACTTCCCGACAGTCCTGACCTCCCCTTACAAAAATTCACATAACTCTCTGTAAAAGTTTCAAACAATGTTATCGTTTCTTTCTATTAAAAATATACTCAAAAATGAATCCAAGCATATAGATTTAAAGCCGTAATTATTTTTTTATAATTTTTTGTGATTTTAAAAATTTGGAATAGGGGATTTCGAAATCAATCCAGCCCTGTCTCAGTAAAATTTAAATATCTCCAAAAATAAAACTCTTTTTCTTGATCTATTTCTTTGATATGAAAATAGACTCATTCAGCTTCAATTTCATTTATTATTTAACCTCTAATTCATTTTCCACCATTTATGGTGATTTTTCATAGTTGCCCAACTGCTGCCATTCAAAACAGTTTTGCATTCAAATTGTCTCTTTTTGTATTTTTGATTTTCCTCCCATCTTATATATGGGTTGATTAAGTATCAAACCCAATATTCCTCCCATAAACTTGTCCACCACATATATGAATATTCACCTTCCCAATTTACTCGTTGAACACTCGGAATGTTAACCGTTATTGGTGGATTTCGCACTTAGCAACCACCAATGAATCGGGGAATCAGCACACAGCAACCCCTTGGGGGAATCAGCACTTAGCAACCCCCTTCACATTTCGGATCGGTGGAATCAGCACTTAGCAACCACCAATGAATAGGGAATTAGCACTTAGCAACCCCTCCGGGAATCAAGACTTACAACCCCTTTCACATTTAAAATACGGTGGAATCAGCACTTAGCAACCACCAATGAATCGGGGAATCAGCACACAGCAACCCCTTGGGGGAATCAGCACTTAGCAACCCCCTTTCACATTTAAAATACGGTGGAATCAGCACTTAGCAACCACCAATGAATTGGGGAATCAGACACAAGAACCCCTTTATATGCAATATGCTCCGCCTATTCCAAGTGTTCAACCAAAACCGTGTTTTGCAACCCCTTACCACCTTTCCCAATTTAACAACATTTTTGGAATCTTGCCAAACATTTATTTTATATTCAATTAAATCTCAACATATATTGAACAATATCCAAATAATGCATTAAATCACATGTTTACTTACCTCGGTGCAAAATATCGTAATTTTGCAATTTACTCCACTATCTTTTCTTTTCCTCGTTTGAGGTAGTCTTCCCGTCTTTCTTGATCTATAATAGCAAAATTAATGTATTTAAGGTTCACATTTATTAAAATAATCCTCCACCCAACTTTTTGAAAAATTACAATTTTCCCCCCAAACTTTTGCATATTTACATTTTCGTCCCTAAGCTCGGAAATTAAATTTCATCTTTATTCTTATGTTTTATGACATGCTGAGCATTTTTTCCCTTCTATAGCAACATCCAATTCCCACTCTAACACACATTTATGAACATTAAGTATTTTTACCGATTATGTCTATTTACCCGTTTTCGTTTAAAATCGCTTAGCAAAAGTTGTTTAACATAATTTCTAGCTTCATATTCCACCATAAAACAGCAAAATAAACACATTTCACCTATGGGTATTTTTCCAAATATGAACCCTAACACGAATTATTGATAGAATAAGCTAAATTAAGTTACCAAAACTCCAAAAACGTAAAGAACATTAAAAACGGGGCTTGGAATCACTTACTATTGAGCTTGGAAGCTTAAAAACCCTAACTATGGCTTCCCCCTTGCTGATTTCGTTCGCCATGAAGAAGATGAGCACATTTTGCCATCTTTTTCCCTTTTTAATTCTTTTTATTACTAAATGACTAAAATGCCCCCATTTAAAAAAAATCTATTTCACCCATTTCTTATGTCTATTTTTGTTCATCAATTAACTAATGGTCTAATTACCATATAAGGACCCCCAATTTATAATTTCATAACAATTAGACACTTCTAACATGTAGCACTCAACTTTTGCACTTTTTACAATTTAGTCCTTTTGACCAAATTGAGTGCCCAAACGTCGAAATTTTCAAACGAAATTTTTATGAAATTTTTCCGTAAAATTATAGACCATGAAAATATAATAATAATCATATTTTCTCTCGTCGGATTTGTGGTCCTGAAACCACTATTCCGACTAGGCCTAGAATCGGGCTGTTACAACTCTCCCCCCTTAGGGATTTTCGCCCCCGAAAATCTTACCAAAAAAGAGGTTTGGGTATTGTTTCCTCATAATTTCCTCCGGTTCCCACGTAGCCTCTTCCATTCCATGTTTTTGCCACAACACTTTCACTAAGGCTACACTTTTATTCCTTAACTGTTTGACCTCCCGAGCTAGAATTTTTATCGGTTCCTCCTCATAAGTCATATCTTGTCGAACCTCAATCTCTGTAGGAGAAACTATATGTGAAGGATCCAAACGATAATGTCGCAACATCGACACATGAAATACATTATGTATCTTTTCCAACTCCGGCGGTAAAGCTAACCAATAAGCTACAGGGCCAACTCTTTCAATAACTTCATATGGTCCAATAAAACGTGGACTCAATTTGCCTTTACGACCAAATCTCAGAATCTTCTTCCATGGAGATACTTTCAAGAACACTTTATCACCTACTTGAAACTCAATTTCTTTCCTCTTTAAATCCGCATACGACTTTTGCCGATCTGAAGCGACCTTTAGCGGTCATGGATTATTTTCACCTTTTCTTGATTTCTTTCACCAAGTCGACTCCATGAATCCGGTTCTCACCGAGCTCAGTCCAATATAAAGGAGTTCTACACTTACGCCCATATAATGCTTCATACGGTGCCATTCGTATACTTGACTGATAGCTATTGTTATAAGCAAATTCAACCAATGGTAGATATTTCTCCCAACTGCCTTCCAATTCTAAAATACAACACCGGAGCATGTCTTCAAGAACTTGAATCACTCTTTCTGATTGCCCGTCAGTTTGCGGATGAAACGCAGTACTGAAATTCAATTTCGTACCCAAAGCTTCCTGCAACTTTATCCAAAACCTCAAAGTAAATCTCGAATCTCTATCCGATATAATAGATTTAGGCACCCCGTGTAATCTCACTATTTCAGCAACATATAATTCCGCCAACCTGTCAAGTGAGTAATCAATGCGTATCGGAATAAAATGGGCTGACTTTGTCAATCTATCAACAATTACCCAAATAGCATCTTTCTTCTTTGGAGTTAAAGGCAATCTGTCACAAAATCCATCGTATCTTGTCTCACTTCCACTCGAATCGTTCTGCATGAAGTAAACCTGATGGTACTTGATGCTCAGCCTTCACTTGTTGACAGATTAAACACTTTGATACAAATTCCGAGATATCCTTTTTCATGCCCGGCCACCAATACAACTTCTTCAAATCATTATACATTTTCACACTACCTAGATGGACTGATAAATCACCACTATGTACCTCACATAAAATGGTCCGAATTAGCTCATCATTTCTCAGTACACATATTCTGTTCCGGAACATCAGGCAGTCATCTGAACCAATTTGAAAATCTGAATCAACACCTGCTTCACATTGAGCTCTTCTGGCTTGCAATTTATTGTCATTCTTTTGAGCTTCCCGAATCTGCTGAAGAAATAACGGTCTAGCTCTCAATTCAGCCAAAATTGAACCATCATTAGATAAAGTTAATCTCGTACTCATAGCTCTCAAAGCAAATAAAGATTTTCTGCTCAAGGCATCAGCAACCACATTAGCTTTCCCGGGGTGATAATCAATCACTAGCTCATAGTCTTTAATTAGCTCGAGCCATCTTCGTTGCCGCAAATTCAAGTCTTTTTGGCTCATCAAATACATCAAACTCTTATGATCAGTGAAGATTCGGCACTTTTCACCATACAAATAATGGCGCCAAATTTTTAAAGCAAAAACAATAGCAACCAATTCTAAATCATGCGTCGGATAATTCTTCTCATGCGGTTTCAGCTGTCTTGAAGCATAAGCTATTACTTTGCCCTCTTGCATTAACACACACCCAAGACCATTCAACGATGCATCACTGTAAATTACAAACTCTTTCCCTGATTCAGGTTGCACCAGCACTGGTGCCTCAGTCAACAATGCCTTCAATTTCTAGAAACTTTGCTGACATTTATCGGTCCATTCAAATTTGACATTCTTCTGCAGTAACTTAGTCATAGGAGAAGCAATCATCGAAAATCCCTTAACAAAGCGTCTGTAATACCCAGCTAAGCCCAGAAAGCTTCTAACCTCGGTCACATTCTTTGGTGGCTCCCAATCAACAATTGCTGAAATTTTGCTTGGATCAACCCAAATACCTTCACTTGAAACTATATGTCCCAAGAATCCAACCTCACGAAGCCAAAACTCACTTTTGCTGAATTTAGCATACAATTTCTTTTCTCTCAAAATCTGCAATATAGTTCTCAAATGTTCTGCATGCTCAGATTCATCCTGAGAATAGATTAAAATATCATCTATGAACACCACCACGAACTTATCCAAGTACGGCCGGAAAATTCGGTTCATCAAGTCCATAAAAATAGCCGGAGCATTAGTCAACCCAAAAGGCATTACCAGAAATTCACAGTGTCCATACCTCGTTCTAAAGGCGGTTTTCGACACATCAGACTCTTTAACTCTCAACTGATAGTAACCAGACCTCAGATCGATCTTGGATCGATCTTGGAAAACACTGTTGCCCCTTTTAATTGGTCAAACAAATCATCAATTCTCGGCAAAGGATACTTGTTCTTTATAGTCACCTTATTGAGCTGACGATAGTCAATACAAAGTCTCATAGAGCCGTCCTTCTTTTTCACAAATAACACAGGAGCACCCCAAGGAGAAAAACTCGGTCTCACAAATCCTTTATCTGTCAACTCTTGTAACTGAGCTTTTAATTCTTTCAACTCAGTCGGAGCCATCCGATACGGTGCAATAGAAATCGGTGCAGTACCAGGTAACAAGTCAATAGAAAACTCAACTTCTCTAATCGGAGGTAACCCAGGCAATTCCTCTGGAAATACGTTTGGAAATTCACAGAATACCGGCACTGATTCAAGCTTCGACCCAGTTATATCAGAATTCAGCACATAAGCAAGATAAACTTCACATCCTTTTCTCAAGTATTTCTAAGCAGACATGTGCGAAATCACCATAGGCAATTTATTCGGCTCCTCTGTTTCAACCCGGAGAATTTCACCATTTTCACACTTTAATTCAAGGATTTTCTGTCTACAATTTACCTTGGCATCATGCAATATCAACCAATCCATCCCCAAAATAACATCAAACTCATCAAATGGTAACAACATCAAATCAGCCGGGAAACAGTGACCTTGAAACATCAGGGGACAATTCTTGCAAACCTTATCGACTAAGACACATTTGCCTAAAGGATTTGATACTTTAACTACAAATTCAGTGTTTTCAATAGGCAATTTCTTACTAGATACCAAATTCACGCATACATATGAATGAGTAGAGCCAGGGTCAATCAAAGCAATAACATCAATATCATGAAGAGAAAATGTACCAGTAATCACGTCGGGAGATGAGGCATCCTCTCGAGTGCGTATGGCATAAGTCCCGGCAGGCGCTCTAGTTTCTGATCTTCTAGTTGCATCTTTTACCACACTTTTACCACTAGTTTTGCTCCCCACATTTCTCGGTGGTCTGCCTCTACTGACAATATCACCCGATCCAGTTCTTTGTAATTTTTCTTCCTCTATTCTTTCAGGGCAATCTTTTACATAATGCTCTTGAGAACCACACCTGAAACAAGCTCGTTTAAATCCCCAACACTCACCAGTATGTCGTCTGCCACACTGTTGACATCCAGGTCTGGTGTTTCCTACATTGCCCACACTTGCCACTGAGGTAGCTCGAGTTTTAACTCCGGAATATGACCTCCCTCGGTCTCTGCGTGAATACCCAACTGAACCAGTTGGTCGTGGATCCATCCCTTTAAACTTCTTCGGTTGGCATTTAAATGTCCTGCCCATTGACCTCTTTCTTACATCTCGAGCTTCCATCTCCGCCCTTTTCTTTTCTCTAATCAGCTCTTCAGCCTTGCAGGCCCGATCAACTAATACCACAAATTCTTTTAACTCTAAAACCCCAACATGCAATCTGATATCTTCGTTTAGCCCCTCTTCAAATCTTTTACACATAATAGCCTCTATAGGTACACATTCTCAGGCATATTTGCTAAGTTTGACAAACTCCGTTCATATTCTCTCTATCGACATTCTACTGTTTCAATTCGAGAAACTCCTTGCGTTTCTGATCAATAAACCGCTGGCTTATATATTTCTTTCTGAATTCCTCTTGGAAGAAGTCCCAGGTAACTCTTTCTTTTGGAACCACCGATATTAATGTTTTCCACCAACGGTATGCGGAATCCTTCAATAAAGACACAGCACATTTCAAACATTCCTCAGGAGTACAAGATAATTCATCAAATACCCGAATAGTATTTTCAAGCCAAAACTCGACTTTTTTCAGATCATCATCAACATTAGCCCTGAAATCTTCAGCCCCATGCTTTCGAATTCAGTCAACGGGTGGTTTACTTGATCTCACCAATTCAGCACTTCATGGAGCTACGGGGACCGGTTGAGGAATAGGAGGGGGTGGAGGAGGTGGAACATTCGAATTTGCACGGACATATTCTTTATACCAATCACTCATCATCCGGAGGAAGGCTTCCCGAGCCTCATCCTGTCCATGTGTCTCATGTCTACTCTCTTCATACACGGTCCCTTGTGCGGGAGCCGGCGCGTTACTTTCAACATCATCTGCCACACTTCGGTCAGGGTCCATTTACTATATAAAACAAAATTTTAAATTGTCAGAAATCATTACACTATCACAATATATTTATGGCATGTATAGACTGACTTTCACACATATTTTATTGGTCCGAGAACCGACTAAACCGTACCTCTGATACCACTAAAATGTAACACCCCTTACCCGCATTCCTGATCGGAACAGAGTATGAGGTATTACTAAATTTTTAAAAAAAATTTCGACAGCATTTCTGCTTATTTTTGCTTAAACCTCCTGCAAGTTTTCAAACACAATTCAATATTCCAACCAAGTTCAGTTGTATAAACATACACAATTTAACCATTAATAAACACTACATTTTAAATCGAACCATAACATATATTTACATGGTGACGCCCCATTACATAAGTCGTCTATACATGCCATAATTTCCGGAATACTAGTAGCAAAATACCCAAACGTGGATGATAGTGTCGATGATTGTCTGACTCCGTCCCAATTCCGAGTTGATGGAAATCACTATAATCCAGGGAAGAATAAAAACTAGTAAGCATATAGCTTAGTAAGTAAACATATGACAAATAAATAAATTTCTCACATGACTACACCATAGTATAAATTTATTCACAAATAAATTTCATTGTTTGTGTCATTTCCAGCAAGTTGGTTTTCCGCATCATGACCACTAATTTATTTTTATTCGGAGCTACAGGGATCAAAATTGAATTCTGTAAATTTTCCCTGAAACTAGACCCATGTATCTTTCTATTATAAAATTTTCAGAATTTTTGGTCGAGCCAATTAGTACAGTTTATTCTTTAAATCTTCCCCTGCTTCACTTCCCGACAGTCCTGACCTCCCCTTACAAAAATTCACATAACTATCTGTAAAAGTTTCAAACAATGTTTTCGTTTCTTTTTATTAAAAATAGACTCAAAAAAGAATCCAGGCATATAGATTTAAAGCCCTAATTATTTTTTTATAATTTTATGTGATTTTCCAAAGTTGGAATAGGGGATTTCGAAATCAATGCAGCTCTATCTCAGTAAAATTCAAATATCTCCAAAAATACAACTCTTTTTCTTGATCTATTTCTTTCATATGAAAATAGACTCATTCAGCTTCAATTTCATTTATTATTTAACCTCTAATTCATTTTTCACCATTTATGGTGATTTTTCATAGTTGCCCAACTGCTGCCATTCAAAACAGTTTTGCATTCAAATTGTCTCTTTTTGTATTTTTTATTTTCCTCCCATCTTATATATGGGTTGATTAGGTATCAAACCCAATATTCCTCCCATAAACTTGTCCACCACATATATGAATATTCACCTTCCCAATTTACTCGTTGAACACTCGGAATGTTAACCGTTATCGGTGGATTCCGCACTTAGCAACCACCAATGAATCGGGGAATCAGCACACAGCAACCCCTTGGGGGAATCAGCACTTAGCAACCCCCTTCACATTTCAGATGCGGTGGAATCAGCACTTAGCAACCACCAATGAATAGGGGAATTAGCACTTAGCAACCCCTTGGGGGAATCAGCACTTAGCAACCCCCTTTCACATTTAAAATACGGTGGAATCAGCACTTAGCAACCACCAATGAATCGGGGAATCAGCACACAGCAACCCCTTGGGGGAATCAGCACTTAGCAACCCCCTTTCACATTTAAAATACGGTGGAATCAGCACTTAGCAACCACCAATGAATCGGGGAATCAGCACACAGCAGCCCCTTTATATGCAATATGCTCCGGCCTATTCCGAGTGTTCAACCAAAAACCGTGTTTTGCAACCCCTTACCACCTTTCCCAATTTATCAACATTTTTGGAATCTTGCCAAACATTTATTTTATATTCAATTAAATCTCAACATATATTGAACAATATCCAAATAATGCATTAAATCACATGTTTACTTACCTCGGTGCAAAATATCGTAATTTTGCAATTTACTCCACTATCTTTTCTTTTCCTCGTTTGAGGTAGTCTTCCCGTCTTTCTTGATCTATAATAGCAAAATTAATGTATTTAAGGTTCACATTTATTAAAATAATCCTCCACCCAACTTTTTGAAAAATTACAATTTTCCCCCCAAAATTTTGCATATTTACATTTTCGTTCCTAAGCTCGGAAATTAAATTTCATCTCTTATTCTTATGTTTTATGACATGATGAGAATTTTTCCCTTCTATAGCAACATCCAATTCCCACTCTAACACACATTTATGAACATTAAGTATTTTTACCGATTATGTCTATTTACCCGTTTTCGTTTAAAATCGCTTAGCAAAAGTTGTTTAACATAATTTCTAGCTTCATATTCCACCATAAAACAGCAAAATAAACACATTTCACCTATGGGTATTTTTCCAAATATGAACCCTAACACGAATTATTGATAGAATAAGCTAAATTAAGTTACCGGGACTCCAAAAACGTAAAGAACATTAAAAACGGGGCTTGGAATCACTTACTATTGAGCTTGAAAGCTTAAAAACCCTAACTATGGCTTCCCCCTTGCTGATTTCGTTCACCATGTAGAAGATGAGCACATTTTGCCATCTTTTCCCCTTTTTAATTCTTTTTATTACTAAATGACTAAAATGCCCCCATTTAAAAAAATCTATTTCACCCATTTCTTATGTCTATTTTTGTCCATAAATTAACTAATGGTCTAATTACCATATAAGGACCCCCAATTTATAATTTCATAACAATTAGACACTTCTAACATGTAGAACTCAACTTTTGCACTTTTTACAATTTAGTCCTTTTGACTAAATTGAGTGCCCAAACGTCGAAATTTTTGAACGAGATTTTTACAAAATTTTTCCGTAAAATTGTAGACCATGAAAATATAATAATAATCATATTTTCTCTTGTCGGATTTGTGGTCCCGAAACCACTATTCCGACTAGGCCCAGAATCGGGTTGTTACATGAATGGTGTTCAATAGGTTTATACTAAGTTTAAAGTATTGGTGTTGAATCATGTTTAATCTATGTATGATAATATTGAAGTGATAAGTTATGTTTCAAGTTTATACTAGCTTACTAAGCATGCATTGCTTACGTAGTCATCTTTCTCTTATTTTACAGATTATCGAAAGCTCGATCAGTTCGGAAACTTGTCGGAGATCTATCACACTAACCGACGATTAAATTGGTAGATTTTTGATGTCTTGAGCAAGGCTATATTGGCATGTATAGGTGGACCTATGGTTTATTTTAGTTGATGAGTTTGGCATGTATATGTCATTTTGGTTTATGTAACCTTGGTACTTTTGATGCCTTGTGGATGTGTGTTGTTTATACAATATGTTAATGCATGTTTGAGTGGCCAAAGTGATAGATGATGAATTGACCTCAACATGGTCAAGTTATGATATGCTTTAGAAAGGTTTTGTATAGATGTACATGTTTGAAATATGGTATACAAATATGATGGTTGTTGGTACTATTTGGAAATGGCTAGTTTTGTGTCATTTAGATGGTTTTGATGCATGTGAGAAATGGTCTAAACGGTAAGGTTATTTTGATATGGTATGAATCTAATATGCTATGGTTGATATGTGTCAATTGTAATGTGTTTTGGTTTGGAAAGTTACACAACCTAGCACACGAGCTGGCACACAGGCGTGTGAGGTCATTTTGAAGGTTACACGGCCTAGCACATGGGCATGTGGCTTGGCCGTGTGACCCAAGTTAGAGAGTTACAGGAGCTGGGACACAGCCGTGTGTCCCTATTTCAAATGCCCACACGGCCTGAGACACGGGCGTGTGTCTTAGCCGTGTGAGTCACACGGCCTGGCCACATGATTGTGTGACCCCTACAGTGTGAAATTTTCTATCTTTTTCCATAAAGTTCTAAATGTTTCCGATTTAGTCCCATATCATTTCTAAAGTGTTTCTAAGGGCTTGGATAAGGGACGATATGCACGTGTATGAATGGATTATGTTATGATTTATGAAATGATTGGAAATGAATGATTTGAGTTACGTTTTTATGGTAATGCTCTATAACCCTATTTTGGAGACGTATACGGGTTAGAGGTGTTACATTGAATTCCTAATTTTTTACAAATACCCCAAGTGGATTTCTAAGGAGTATTTTAATCTTTGGACCCACCATCAAGCTCACTCTATATGCATAATAACCCAATACACCGCTTCTTGGTGTAGTCCTGATGTCGTCCTTCCTGGCGTAGACCCACAACATCATGCCTGCAACGTAACACAGACAATCTCATCCCTGTAACTTAGTGAGGGTAACATCTTTTACCTGGGTCATATTTGTATATAGCAATCGATATTTCAGTTCGACAATCTCATCATTGTTAACCTTTAACCTTGTTTTTGGCGAATACTTCCTCAAATTCTATTATGTTATACTCGCCTATTGCCATGCCTTACTCCAAAACTATTTTCTTCTCTTTATTGTCTTTGATACTTTACTTACACTCTCTAAATCTTTGAGCCATCTTTTACAAAGGTGTTCCTTATCTGTCGTGTTTTTGAGGTATGGATTCACCTAAATTTATGTTATGTGAGGTTTGTCCATCATTGTCCTGGGACATGCAGGGAATCCCATCGAGTAATCACCGTCTTTTAGTTACTTTTAGAAAATGCCATGGTCATGAGCTTTTCCATTCAAAGATTGTGTTTAAAGTTCTGACGGACCACTTAAAACTCTACCATGGTGAACAAACACAGACTCACTTGACAAACCCATCATGCACAGACACATTTCATATTTATCTTTAATTCCATAAATTTCTCTTAACAGAGCATACCATATCATACCTCTAAGACACACATATGTGACCAAACTTAAACTTCTCAGATTCTATACTAGAAACATGCATTCTAACCTTAAAATTCATTCATACAGTTGTATGACCATCATACTATACTTTTTCTAGTTTCAGTTTTATCGTTCAATCGGTTTCTACAGAGATACCTCATGTGAGCAGTATACATGCAAGAGACGATATAGAGACTCACTTACAACCATGAGTAGCATTTGAACTCCAAATCAAACCTTCACTAAAATACTATAGCAACCACTACTTATAAAATAGAGGAACACTATTAAAGCTCATTTGAGTAACCATACTATCATTTCAAACCCAGATGAACCCCATACAAAGCCTTACTTTTTCATGTTACTGTTCATGCACTCACTTCAACTTGCTCTTTCAAAACACAACATGCAGAGTCATAAAACTTTTCTTAACATGGAGCAATCATTGATAAAATCCGGGATCTCAATTTCAGCTTAGATAAATGCCTTTTGTTCCTCAAGCCTCAAATAACCTTATCATAAAAGACAGAAGAAGAGAACTCTTCTTTCCCAACTTGAACATTTATTATTATAATCTAAGTCCTCATTGGAACTTGACAAATGTCACATCATTACTGAACTATCTTATCAAAAGTCTACAACTTTCGAGAAACTTAATTGAGTATTCCTTTATCTTTTAACTATTCTGGTTCACATTCAATTGGTTCCTAACCAACTTACCTTGCAACTTAACTTGCATAGTACCACAGTTAATTGGGCGCATCATACCCTTGGCGTGAACTCAAACTCTCGATATCATTTTACTTGATCGCTGGTCTTATTCCCACCAATATAGCCAATTGACAAGGAATCTTTATTAACTTAACCACATAACTGTATACACTCGTTCTCTTCTTCGAAAGAGACACTTGGGCGTAGCGTACTCCGCCCATCATATTACCTTAGGACTATACGGCAAACCTTATACCCGGTAGAACTTGGTTATTACACCTTCTTATATAAAACTTGTTTTGTATTGAATAGTAGTATAATGAAATTGAAATGATTAGAAATGATTAGAAATGTTAATATAATATGTTAATGATTAGAAATGTTAATGATTAGAAATGTTATATAAAACAATAGAGAATAAATATAATATGTTAATGATTAGAAATGTTAATAGAAAATAAAATTAGAAAAAAAACAATTATGTTCGAATAATCAGTTGAAATAACAAGAAAATTGATAGTTGAAAGGAAGTAATAGTTTTTATTTATTTATTTTAGGATTAATAGATCAATATCCTAAATCAAAATAAAATAGGGTTAATTTTGTCTTTAATGTCCTTTTAACTTTTCAACTTACATGAGAAAGTAAAGATGCTTTTGGTTTCAAAGAATATCATTTGTTTTCATTTTATTTTATTTTTAGAAAATAGTTTTCATTTTTATTTTTGAAAGTTGGAAAATATATTTTTATTTTGTTTTCAATAATGAACATAGTGAAAACTCATTTGGTATGTATTTTTAAAATAGAAATGAAAAAAGATAAATTAAAGTATAAGTTATTTAAAATTGTAATACGATAGTAAAATAAAGTGTTTTTAAATAAAAATATTTATAGATTATAAAAGTAAAAGTTGTTTCCAAAAGGATTTGACCCTGGGTAATTTTAATGTTACATGAAGCTTAAAAATCCTTGTAAAATAAAAATAAAGATGATGATTGTTTTTAAACCAAATGCACTCTAATTTTTTACCTTTTATTATAAGATTCATATTATCATGTTTATGATATACAAATTCTTAGGAAAAGTTAAATTTAAATGAAAGTGATTTTTTTAGATATACTAAACATTGGAATCACTTTACAACTA
This sequence comes from Gossypium raimondii, assembly GCF_025698545.1. Taxonomy (NCBI): domain Eukaryota; kingdom Viridiplantae; phylum Streptophyta; class Magnoliopsida; order Malvales; family Malvaceae; genus Gossypium; species Gossypium raimondii. The sequence continues at coordinate 20,618,459 of NC_068573.1, read as the reverse complement.
ATTAAATTCTCAAAAAGTTATTACTTACCACCATACCAATGGTTCTAATTTTATATTTCTTTCTCAAATCTCACTTAGCAATGAAAATATTAAATTACTTAAATTACATGAAATGTTAGCACTCATCTATATTATTATCTAAGTGTGTGATGAGCCAAAATCACGAATTTATTAAAAATCTTATATATTTTAAATAAATTATATTATTTTAATGGTGCTTTTGTCTTTTCTCATTTACAAAACTAATAAAAGTTATAAATATCAATAATTGAATTTATGCTACCTACATTTATAAAAAATTTCTTTACCATTTCAACCAAAGCTTTATTTAGACATTTTATACATTTCAATGTTATTACAAAATTGTTTCACTCACATTGTTTGTATATATTGATAATGCCATTAGTTGAGTTGGTGTCACAAGTTAACTTGATACTAACTCAAGAAAAATGAGAATATCATGAAAAATAATTGGAGTTTATTTAATATTTTTAATATGATTTATTTACTTATTTAAGTTTCTTTTTACTCAAAATTTAAACTATTTTTTATTTTAATTTGGCTAATATTGCATGTGTTATTATTATTACTTTCAAACCTCATATTTCATTATTTATTGTATGTTATATTTTTAAAAACAATTTGTATGTTATTTTTAAACATAAACTTATATTCTAAATACATGATTTCTACGTGCATGTCATATATTTTTAGTATTTGTAATACATTATGCATTTACTTTTATTTTTCAAATTATGATGCATTTAATTTAGGTATTTTACAAAAATAATACAAAAAAATAAAAATACCAAAATAGTATAACTTTTTTTTTATTTACTAAAATGGTACCAAAAAAAATAGTTAAAAAAAAAACCTGAAAGAAGGGCCTACCACAGGCGGCACCTTCGGTGCTTGTGGCAGAGGCGGCACCATTTGTTCGTATTTCGACCCTTTGTTCGTATTTTTTTCCCGAATTTTATTACTTTAAAAAATATATATTATTTTATAATATTATTATTTTACATTATTTTAGTACATTATGTTTGAAATGTATTCATTTAGTGTGTTTTTTATTGAAAGTAATAAAATCCGGAAAAAATACAAACAAAGGACCGAAATAAGGGTTTTTTTAAAATTTATTTAAAAACACACTAAATGAATACATTTCAAACATAATGTACTAAAATAATGTAAAATAATAAAATTAGAAAATAGTATATTTTTAAAAGTAATAAAATTCGGAAAAAATACGAACAAAGGGTCAAATAAGGGTTTTTACTAAATTTATTTAAAAACACAATTAATTAATACATTTCAAACATAATGTACTAAAATAATGTAAAATAATAAAATACGAAAATAATATATTTTTATTGAAAGTAATAAAATCCGGAAAAAATACGAACAAAGGACCGAAATAAGGGTTTTTTTAAATTTATTTAAAACACACACTAAATGAATACATTTCAAACATAATGTACTAAAATAATGTAAAATAATAAAATTAGAAAATAGTATACTTTTAAAAGTAATAAAATCCGGGAAAAAATAAGAACAAATGGTCAAATAAGGGTTTTCTACTAAATTTATTTAAAAGCACAATTAATTAATACATTTCAAACATAATGTACTAAAATAATGTAAAATAATAAAATACGAAAATAATATATTTTTATTAAAAGTAATAAAATCCAGGAAAAAATAAGAAAAATGACTGAATAAGGATTTTTTTTAATTTATTTAAAAAACACACTAAATGAATACATTTCAAACATAATGTACTAAAATAATGTAAAATAAGAAAATAAGAAAATAGTATATTTTTTAAAAGTAATAAAATTCGAGAAAAAAATACGAATAAAGGGCCAAAATACAAACAATTGGTGCCGCCTCTGCCACAGGCACCAAAGGTGCCGCCTGTGGCAGGCCCTTCTTTCAGTTTTTTTTAATTTTTTTTTGTACCATTTTGGTAAATAAAAAAAAATACTATTTTGGTATTTTTTTTTGTATTATTTTTATAAAATACCCATTTAATTTAGAAGATAAGGTTTTTTCTCCCTTAATAATATAAAATTAAAATATTCTAAAAAGATGGAATAAATTCTTTCAAATTTCTTCACCCAATTTATTTTACATTTTACATTAAAAATAATATAAAGATTAAGGGTGGGTTTAGATGGGCGATTGGGTATGGTGCAATGCATTTAGATTACTTTTTGTTTCACGCTATAGTATTGCTATAGTATCTAATCTCATCGTCACCACTGTTTTTATACTAAATACAGGTAAACGCATAGCTCATCCAAACTCACCTTAAAAATTACAATTTAAAAAAATTATTTCGAGGTGTTTAAAAAAAATAATAAGAAAAGTAAAATTGAAAGGGCAAATGAATAGACGACAAATAGGGATGGAGGGAGCAGAGAAAGGTAAGGGATGGAAGGGTAGCTGCAAAAAGTGGTAACTGGTAAGTGCAAATCACGGAGTAATATGCGGCGCGACTCCCGATCATGACAGCTAGGGATACCATCAACCAGTACTAATCACACAGCTCAATTTGAGAGCGACTTCATTTTCGTATCTTCTTTTCACATTTGGGTCCCGCCAATTACAACTCAACTTTTCTGGGACCTCGTTGCATTTTTTGTTTTTTTTCAATTTTTAATCTGTAAAAGTAATATTTTATATTATTGGTTAGATTATATTTTATTTTTATTAAAAAATTAAAAAATGTATGTAAGATTAAAAAACAAATGGTTTAATCTCTTAGAATTTTCATAAATTTTTATTGTTAAAAATTGATATTTATATATTTATATGAAGTATATGTAGCACGTCATGTGTAACTATTTAGTTATTCTGTTAGTCACGCGAACTAAACAATACAATATACTAGTTTATTTCATTTAATGAATCAAACTACATAATAATATTGATTCTTATTTTATAAACCGAATAACTATACAATTCTTACATTTTTCATTCCATCGAATTAAATGTATCGTTAGTGTTTGGCCTTAAAGCGTAACACTCCAACCCTAATCTAGACGTTATGACTGAATCTTAGAGGTTATATCGATCTCCTGAAAAACTGGATTTGCTTGCCTTTTTTTTAAAAATTTATTTGATCTTGTGTAGATATTTTGCGAAACTCGTTTTATTTTTCTTCTAGAAAACCTCACTATTGCTAAGCAAGAAATTTTCAAAAACATTTGTTATTATACTGTCAAATTGGTTTAGAAACCATGTTATTAGCTTAGATATTTTTCAGAAAACTCATTTCTGTGTTTTGAACTTGCAGCGGAAAAACTAGTGACTTATAAATATTTTGTGCATGGTTACCTTATTTAATTATTAGAAAAAAAATCACGTTTCTCGTTTAAAACTTACTAAGCCAAGTGTCAAAGTCCAAAACCAAAATTAAAGTCCATAAAGATAAATGAAAGTCCAAAAGCCCATACTTAAAAAATTAATTAAAACCAATTCATTTTGAGAATCCGAATCAGAGCTCCCGAATGCTACCTAATCTTAATCCTTATGATTATCTGAGAAAATAAAATAACAGAGTGAGCTAAAAGTCCAGTGTGTGTCATAGCCCAAAACATAACAAAATAGTAAAATTGAAGCACATATTATAACATATCAAGCAGATAACATAAGGCAAGGCATGCTTAGCAAAGCATAGCAATGTTCAAAACAAATCCTACCCCTAGTCACTACACACAATCTCCGTCCATCCAACACACAAAATAGAGTTATTAGAAACCCATCCAACCAACACACCAAAATTGTAGTCATAAGCCACCAAAATGTTATGTAGACAAGCTGCCTAATATAATGTGAAAATACTGCCAAAAATAGATAATGCAGTTCAACTACCAAAATCAGATTTGCGAGTAAACCGCCAAAATAGCAAATAGTAGTCGACCAAAATTTCCTCCAAATCATACGTAACCCAACTCCAATGCACATGCAAATGGCATAACATAACTTAGCATACTCAAACCAAACATGCTCTTATACAAGTATAAGAGATTAGAAACATGCTAGTAGCACACACTGATTAGCAGATCAAAAGCATGCTCATTGGCATATTCGGTCAACACAAAAATAGGAAAATATCACATTCAGCAACACAATTAGGGCCACATATGCATTTGGTTAAGCCAAACTAGGGCATACTCACCTTCGATCATGAAACCCGACTCACTTACCTATATCTTGCCATAATAGAACCACACCCATAGTTAATCGACTAACGCTGAATTTCACAGTTAGGGGATACTTACATTCAACCATTGCCAGAAAGACACAGATCAAAATCGAATGATTTCAAATAAGGCATAAAAAAATTCAAGTATCATCATACCCACACAAGTCACGTAGGGTTAGAACACACACCTGATTGCTTCAGAAATGTCGGCACTACAACTACAGCCTAAGCTCTACAGACGACAACAAACCTCAACCCATTAGAACCACACACACAACCCGATCTAAGGCATTCGACCCCTTGCTTTCCCTTAGAGCATTGGGCTAATGTATGGCTACAACCAACCAGCCCCTAAAAGTAGGGCATTTGGTTACTTGCCCTTAAAGAAAAGATTGTTGAAAACTCAATTCATAGGAGGGGTATATGCCACACGTTCCTTACCTAAACAGAACTACACAAAAAGAAATGACCAGAACATCAACAATTCAACCAAACCACCAACTATATGCCTCCCAAGTGAAAAAGGAAAACCACTAAATATAGAAGAGAATAAAAACATTACAAAAATGATACAATTACTATACCAGGTCCCTCTATTCACATATAGCCAACAACAAAACAAGAAGAATGGTGACAACACAGGGAAAATTAAGATTTGAATGACAACACAATAGTAGGTGGGGACGGTAAAATGGACAAATAAGAAAGAAAAATAGATTACCAACATAATAAAAAATATGCGACACCAAAAGAAGATAGAAGAAGAAGAATTAGAGAAAGATAGAGGAAAGTTTTTAGCAACAAATGTGAAACAAAAGTGAAAAGTAGAGAATGAGGGGGAGAAATGGACGACACTAGGAAAGGATTTTAAGGGATAATTCCACGAAATTTAGAAAAATAAAATCTAATTATAGCTTTTAAATCGGTTTAGTTTTTATCACAATCTGATTATTTAAAGTTTGAGTTTTACCAATATTTTGACAGCTTGGGTGACGTAGGATGGATGAAGCAAAAGTATTTCACTTTAGGAACAACGGGCTTTGAACTCAGGACACAATGAAACTTACAACACTCTTTAACCACTAGGTCAAAGCTTCACACTTGATAACAAACATACAAAATCTAAAGAAAAGCAAGGCGTGACAAGCTAGATTTTGGGCCAAAATTAATAAAAATTTTAAGGGAAGGGAATTGAGCATAGAAAATCAAGTGCACCACCAGAAAACTTAACTAATAAACCAAGTCAAATTACTTGATACATATGAAATTTGGTCTCCCTTCCTTAAGGAAATTTCATCCTCGAAATTTACCTGGTTCGAACAGATAAGGATATTGCTAACGTATTGAGTCTTCCACTTCCTAAGTGGCTTCCTCAGTACCATGATTCTGCCATAAAACCTTAACTAGAGTAATCCTCTTCTTTCTTAAAACCTTTACCTCTCAATCCAAAATCTGTATTAGCTCATCCTTAAAGGATAAATTCAGCTTTACCTCGATCTCCTCAATCAGAGCTACATGAGACGGGTCAGACCGATATTATCCTAGCATAGAGACATGGAAAACATCATGGAGGTGGTCCAACTCTAGAGGTAGCTCCAACAGATACGCGACTAGCCTTACTCACTGATAACTCTTGAAAATAGCTATATTTCATGCTTTTGGACCTAGTTAATTACATGTACTTAAGTATATCTAGTTGCATGTTAGGACATTTCATTAGTATTTTTAGAATTGTATTAGAACTTGGGATGCATTTAAATATTAGGTGCTTTTAATTAGTCGTGGAAGGGCTATGTTTTGTGGTATTGACAGGTACATGATGAGGAACAAGAAATAAATGAGTGAAGTTTTACGAGGGCAAAAAGGGTGGTCAAATTGTTAGCCAGTATGCTGTGGCAATGCTGGGAAGGTGTCCAGTCAGTATTCAACGCATATCAATTTCAACCCAACCCTATTTGTACCAGATAAATCTTCCTAGAAAAGAGGAGAAGATAAATCTTAGGGTTGTTGGAATTATCTTGAGAGAAATAAAAGCAAAGCAATTTAAAAAAAGGCAAAGGAAGAAATCCTAGACGGCGGAACCATAGGTAGAGATCTTTAGGCAAATTAGAAGGTATCGACTGAATTAGGGGTGAGCAAAACTCGATTCGACTCGAAAAAATTGAAAAAAAATTCGAATTTCGAGTTAAACGAATCGAGTTATTCGAGTTAATCGAGTTATTCGAATCAACTCAAATTTTTTTTCGAATTTCGAGTTCGAATCGAGTTGAGTTTTCGAATTCGAATAATTCGAAAAATTCGAATATCAAACTATAATATTTTACATTTTTACCCCAAACTCCCAAACCTTTTTACTTTTCCCTAAAAACTTTTACTCCTTCCCACTTTCCCCCCAAAACTTTTACTCCTCCCTCCCAACCCCCAATCTACCCAAAATCCATTTCCCACCAAAATTTTACTCTCCCATTTATTTTTTCTCAAAATTTTACTCCCAAAAACCCTCAAAACCTTTTATTTTCCCCCAAAATTTTTACTCCCACTTTTCCCCTAAAACTTTTATTCCCTTCTCATCTCACCTCCCATCTATCCCAAACCCTCCCCCCTCCAATTTTTTTTAATATTTTCCCTCCAAAATTTTACTCCCCTATTTATTTTCCCTCAAACTTTTATTTCCCAAAACTTTTAATTTTTCCCTTAAACTTTTACTTATCACCCTTTACTCTCAAATAAAAAATCAAAATTAACCAAAAAAAATCACTAAACATAAATAGTAATAATTTTATTTATATCTACTATTTATATTATTAAATTAAATTTCACATTTTATATTATTTATATTATTGAATTGTTTAGTCATATTGAATATTTATATTAAAATTGAATTATTAATTATGCCATAAAATATTCGTGTTAAAATTTTATATTGGTATCAATTTCACATTTTATTTTTAAAATAACTTTTATTAAAAATCATATTTTACATTTAATATATTTTTAATTCTAAAATACATAGTGACAAGAATCAAGATAATTGAAATAACTAAGCAAGCAAAGAAGCTAACCAAGATATAAAAAATTAATAAATAAATTATGAAGTGATGAAAGTTAATAAAAAATTTGATTAAGGTGGACAAATTTTATTACGATGGGTGACAATGGTTATAAGGACCCAAAATTATTTTTTAAAATTTAACTCGAACAAATATATTCGATTCGATTCGATTCGAATTCCATCTCACTTGACTCGATTCAAGAAAACTTCAAATAAAGTTAGGATGATAAAATGAGATTCGAAAACTCGATTAACTCGAAAATTTTCGATTCAATTTGATTCGATTTGATCGAATGCTCACCCCTAGACTGAATGGAGACAGAAAGAGGAAAGACGCAGGCAACCCCTCTCAGCCACCTCAGGACACTGTGCAACTGGAGTGTGGATTGGATAAGCGAATGCTGTCTTCCCAACATTTTTCCATTATTTCAAATCTGTTCCTTCGTGAATTATGGTGATGAAAATGATGTTTGAGTTGACTTTTATTTTCCAACCTATGAGTTAAATCTCATAGGGTTGAGATTAATTTGATGAAACTTTAACTGTCTTTAATGGCTGCAGTATAAATCTGAGTTATGTTACTGTTTCATTCAATTATTTTATTCTTTACAATGTATGTGAGTAATCCCTAGACATAATCAACCGTGCAACATACCTTTAAATTAATTTAATTCTGAAAAGGTTAGATTAGTTGGAACGTGGTTGAATGATATGAGAAAGTACTCGACATATACTTGTAATAGACTCTAAACATAAAGCAAAAATCATACAAAAGGTAACAATGTAGGGTGCCATATTAAATGCCTATAGACATAGGCAAGGTAACTTGAGGTTTTTGCTCTCGAAAGAGGCAGACCACTTAAGAACTCTTCTAAACAGTAGGTTAAGAATGATTTTGCTGAGGCATTGCTGACAGGAAAAGTAGATTCTTAGTAATCTCAACCTCCCTACTGAACATCGCATAACCCTTATCTTTGCCGAAGTAGCCTTGTCATAACATTCTTAGTCGTTTGTTTATTTGTTGCATATTATTCTAATAATTTTCATTGTATTTCCAAGTATCCATTAGTTCCACATATTGCATACATCATTGCTCCTATTAATTGCCACTACATACTTGCAATAGCTTTGCCATAACATTAATCACATTTTATTATAATAACTTGACCACTTTAGTGCCTCAATCCGATTCTCGTGGGAACAATACTCGCTCATTACTTTATTACTTGATTTGATGTGTATAATTGTACAAATTCATATATCATATTCACAAGCGACAAGTTTTTTTGGCGCCATTGCCGGGGAATCCACAATTTGGTGTATTTTGGTTTAGTTATTTTAATTAATTGTATTAGTTTTATTTAACTTAGTTATATTTAATCTCTATAGGTTTGCCATCGATGCATGAGAAGAGACATTCCTGCTAACCAAGAATCCTTTTGACTTAGAGATTGAAAGAACTTTATGCAGAAGGCAGAAAGAATTGCGAAAAATGGCTAAGAACGGGAATGGTCCTGGTCTAAATGAACATCCGAATGGTCAAGATGCGAATCCTCCTGTTCGAAGGGTGATACCGGGCATGAATGATAATTTGAATTGTCAGGGAGCTAAGCTGCATACCCGTGGGGTGATAGATGACCAAGATAGACCAACCCGAGAGCATGTTGTGCCAATTTTAGAAGATTTGAATCCAGGGATAGTCAGACCGACCATACAAGAGTAGTAGCTTGAACTGAAACTGGTCATGTTTCAAATGCTACAAATAGTATGACAATTTGGAGGACTGCCCATTGAAGATCCAAGATTGCATTTGCAACTTTTCTTAGAAGTCTATGATTCGTTTAGGCAACACAGTGTTCTTGAAGATTCCCTGAGACTTAAATTGTTTCGATATTCCTTGAGAGGCCGAGCAAGAGCATGGTTGAATGCTCTGTCGTTGGGGATAGTGACATCATGAAATGAACTTTGTCAGAGGTTTTTGGTATGATATAATCCCCTAAATATGAACGCGAAGGTTAGAAATGACATCACGTCTTTTCGAAAATCAGAGGATGAAATGTTATATGAAACTTGAGAATGATTTAAATATTTAATCCAAAAATGGCTAATGCATGGATTTCAACACCGGTGAAACACCCCAAACTCATCTCCATCGCTAGATTAGGGTTTTGGAGTATTGCCAAGCAATTCCAAACAATTTATATCAAAATTTGTCAGTAAAAGTTAATGAACGAAAACTCACTAAAAACCTATAAAAAAAAGTGCAATTTGAGCCTTAAATCAGGCCTTCGAGGCCCTAAAAATAGTTTAGAAACAATTCGAGACTAATTTGAAACAAATCAGAGGTTTTAAGAAAAAGTTGCAAAAATTAAAAATCAGGGGTCACACAACCCTGTGGCCAGGTCGTGTGACACAGCCAACCGTGTAACAATCGAATAAGGGACACACGACTATGTCCCAGCCGATGTCTTCACCCGTGAAACTCACTAAGTAGGGTCACAAGGTCGTGTTGTAGGCCGTGTACTAGACATTGTAGCTCTCTGACTTGCCACACATGACCGTTTGCCAGGTCGTGTAACTCACTAACTTAAAACACTAGGAATTTACAAACGACACATAGCTGTGTGACACATACGATCGTGTGACAGCCCGTGTGCACCAAATTTGACCTAAAAATCATGCCATTTTAAGACCAAACCATACCTATTCCACCACCACAATTATGCACACATTTAATAGACCTAGGCACTACTCCAACACACCAAATATACCAAATCAATCAATCTATTTAATCCAACCAATATGCCATTCAAAGGCACCACATATATATAGTCTCAAAAATGCTCAAAAAACCTCCTTTATATGACTTTAAACAAATAAGCATTGCACTATGATTAAAACCACTTCATTCAAAAACTAAACCTCAAGGTGTTCATCTAGGCATTATATATGTATACTTGTTTCATCAATACAAAACATACCCTAAGCAAAACACACATCTCATTCGTAAACTACATCTATCAACATTTGAAAACCACATATTTATCTATATATACATGCCACTACCCAAAAGATACAAAAGCTACCAACATAGATGGACAGTGTGAGCTAGTTGGTTGATCCTTCGAAAGAGTCAGCAACGATTATATACAAAACAACCCACAAAAAGTCGTAAGCTTACATAGTTTAGTAAGGACATAGTATAACATTTAATCTAAATACAATTAGACACGATTCACATATTATTTGATTAATAAAATTTCAAGAATACAAATGATGAGATTATGTAATGATATAATGTTCTCAAATATACCAGAATAAAATCAGTAGCATGAATATGCCTTTAGGGGTATCGAAGTACTAATAGGGGCACGTATGTGCATTTAGGGGTACCGAAGTACAAATAGGGCCACGTATGTACATTCAAGGGTACCAAAGTACAAACAGGGGCACGTATGTGCATTCAGACAATAATTATCTATAATCATATAAACCATAGAACAATAATATAATATTGCAAGTAGAATTTCATTTACGTATTGAAATGCTATGTACTTACCTATGATTTAATTCTCGATCGACACGTAGGGATTAATTCGCTATTTTTTCCTTTCCTCGATTATTGTCTTTTTGATTCAGGTCTTGATATGCACAAGGAAATAGAAACCGAAGCTTAGAGCTCCCTTCAATGGTGTTTTGGCATCAACATGAAGAATTGATGAAGAAAATGTTTTCTTTCATAATTATTTTATTTTAATTCTAAGGTTATTACAAATTTTCCATTAAAAATACATGTTATTTTATCATTTTATTTATATAATGCCGTCGAACATTAATAACTAGGGACTAATTGCTACATAGGTCCTTCCTTATTTAGTAATTAAGCTATTTAATCACTTAAATGCAATAATCACTAAGTTATGCATAATTTTCAATTTAGTCGTTTTTCTTAAATTAACCATCTAAATGTTAAAATCTCTTAACTAGATTTTAATACGACTCTAATGACTCCATAAATTTTCTATAAATAATATTTATGAGTCAACACGATAGAAATTTGTGGTCCCAAACCACTATTCCGTCACCACTAAAAAATGGGCTGTTACAACTCTACCCCCCGTAAGAAATTTCGTCCTCGAAATTGTTACATGAGAATAGATTCAGATATTGTAATTTCATCGATTCCTTGGTTTCCTAGGTAGCCTCCTCAATACCATGTCGATTCCACAAAAATTTCACCAATGGTACTCGTTTATTCTGAAGTTCTTTGACTTCCCGAGCTAAAATTTTCATTGGTTCTTCAGAATACGTCAAATCTGGCCGTAATTCAATTTCACTATGTGGAATCACGTGTGAAGGATTAGATTTGTACTGTCTTAGAGTTGAAACGTGGAACACGTTATGAGTTTTCTCAAGTTTAGGAGGTAAAGCTAATCTATAAGCTCCAAGACCGATTTTTTTAATAATCACATCTAATTCGATAAATCTCGGACTTAGCTTTCCTTTCTTGCCAAATCGTAGTACTTTCTTCTACGGAGGAACTTTTAAACATACTCGATCACCAATAGAAAATTCTATATCTTTTCTTTTCAAATCTGCGTACGATTTCTGACGATTAGATGCAACTTTCAAACAATCTCGAATAATTCTAACCTTGTCTTCAGTTTCTCGATCAATTCCCACCATTTTGGATTCGCTTAATTCAGACCAATAAAATGGTGTTTTACACTTCCTTCCATATAGAGTTTCAAACGGTGCCATTTTAATACTGGATTCATAACTGTTATTATAAGCAAACTTAGTTAACGGTAGATATTTTTCCCATCTACCTTTAAACTCAAGTATACAACATCGTAGCATGTTGATGGCACTAAACTAACTATAATTACAACAAAGGCAAGCACACTTATTGAACAATAGTATAGCTATGGTGAGTAGGGAATATCGGTGGATCTTGGAAATAGCTCTATTCATTTGATTTTGGCTCATTTTTCGCTCTTTTCGCTCCCAAATGCTCTCCTAAGTATATAAACATGAATTTAAAGGATTAGGAGCATCAAATTCACTAATTTACATCATTAATCATCCAAAAATGCATGAACAATGGGATTAAAATATGTTACTTTTATAGTTTATCAAATATCCCCACACTTAAGTGTTTGCTTGTCCTCAAGCAAAATCCTTAACTCATAATTAAATTAATCTTTCTCAACTCATAATTCTCATCAATGATGTTTCATCATAATTCACAAACAATCCAAGTCGAACATTTTTAAAGCATGAAAACATAGGTATTTCCCCTTATTTAAGTAATTACCTTTAATTCAAAATCAACAAGAATTGACATCCTCACTAAAGATTCACTCAAATCACTCAAAGTGTTTAAGGTTCAAGAATAAGACTCAATAGTCAAACATGAAAAGTCATTACCATAGGCTTGCATAAAAATCAAATCACCATCACTATAAAATGAGATGATAAACAAATCAGAAGGTCTTTAAAAGGTTGTAATGGGGATTAGGTTAAAGGTGTGGAGAAAGGCTGAAAAAGATGGTTAAAATCGAGATCGAATTGATAAATTACCAAACTAGAAAAATAAACAAATGCTGAATTAAAAACAATAACATAAATCGAAAACTGTTCAAGAATAACATGAGCTTCTTCTCAAAATATGAATTTAACTATTTAAACTCAATTAACATAGAAATAAATAATAATCAATATTTATATACTTTTTTTGATTTTTTTACAATAAGAAATAATTCAGCAAATTAAAAAAAGACTTAATTAGGCAATTAACCAAATCAAATCTTGATAAAAAGACAGTCAATAAAACGGGAAAAATTCTCAACAAGCAAAAAATATGAGTTATGGGTTAACATTAATAGGTAAATCAAGAAACGGCGTGCTAGGTTCAATGGGGTTCACTAAGGGTTAATTATGTAAGTAGGCTTTTTATGGGATAAGTGGGTTAAAACCTAAGTGCCTTTATCATCTCAATATATCAAATCAAAGGTGTGGTCACGACATTCATAATCAAAGAAAGTTCTAGAATAAAAAATTAAATTCACACACTTATAACCAATAATAAAAATGAGCAAGAAAAATGTATGCTCTAAAGGCTCAAAATCTCACACAAAAAATTATGGTTTTTGATGTAAATCTTGCAAATCTCAAACTTCAAGATAATACTTCAACTCAAGGAAACAACCTAAAATTTTTAATTTTGAAAATAAACTTATCATGCTTGATTCGCTCATGCCTTAAAGTTTAAATCAAACAATACACAATTATCTATAAATTTAATCCAAAATACATCAATAAAAATCGAAATCGATAAAAATTCATTCTAATAGGAGTGTGAGAAAATTACTTAAACACAAGACATAATTCAGGGATTTTCTAATATAAATAACCTTCCACACTTAAGATGTACATTGTCCTCAATGTACAAACATATATAATCACAATATAAACAAAATATCGTAAGAGAGGGAGAAAACTGAAATTGCCCTGAATATTGGATGAAATCCTCAGAATAGTGAAAAGAAGAATTGTAGTCAAATCTAAATGTAGAGCACGATTCCGAGCAAACTAATAAAAAAATAAACACAAATAGTGAAGAAGATTAAAGGATTATAACTTGATTAGAAACACCTATAAAAATAAAAAATATAGTTCAAAAGATAAAAATGAAATAAGTCTAAGAAAATAACAATAAACATAAAAATAAAAATAAAAATAAAATAAAACAAATAGACTCAATGGTCCTCATTATCAGAAGCGTCGGTGTCGTGATTCGTCGGCTGAGGAGGAGATATTGAGATGCTGATAGATCTGCTGCAATGTCACATCAATACTGTTGAACCTCTAAAAGCAATGCTGCTCGAAGCGAGTGAACCACTCGGAAATGTCTGCTAAAGTAGCAGTAGAAGAAACATGACGGTGATTCGAAGGTGATGGATGCGATGGATCCTCGTGATGCAAAGGAACATCATCAAGGAAGTCCTCAGGTTCATTCTGAGAGTCAGAATGAAATAATCGGTACTGAGAAGGATTTACTCCACAAATTCGCTTGATCATCCTCACATGTGTCATGCTCGAGATTCCCTATGGGGACATCTGGCAGGCGAGTGTAAGCGTAGAGGACTGCTCCGATGTGTCAAGGAGACTGAAGTGTCGAGCAAGTCAAGTCACATAAGGGCTTAAACAGATAGGACCCTTCCTGTTGCGGTCTGTCTTATGATGGAAGGCTAAGGCGATGAAGTATGCTAAATAAAATATATGCTCGGTGGCTATGCTCTATAGAAAATAGGCATTAGTAGTACTCATGACTCCAGTGCTCTCTCTCCTACCGGTCAAAGTATGAGCTAAAAGGGCATGAATATACCATAAAGCTGGAGGGAGAGAAGTCGCCTTCGAGCGACTTGCGTCATAGGGTATCATACTCACCGTAAGATCAGTCCAACAACTAGCTGGCGAGTAATGGATGTGCCGGTGTAGGCGAAGGAAGGTCTCGACACTCATAAACTCCTCAATGTATAGACCCAAAGCAATGTCGAACTTAGGGACACTCATATGGCGTGCCAAGCCACCAAGTTTGAAAGTGATGGTGCCAGGCTCCTCATGAGTCATCATTGCATGTTGGAGTGTAAATGTCTAGCAGAACTCCAAAGTCAGCTCCATGTATGTGGGCACAATGATAGAGAAGAACCGGTCCCACAGGGCTGTGCCAATAAAGGCGCGAACAATATCAGTTAACTGGACCTGCTCCAAAGCGGCCCAATCAATACATCGGCTTAAGCCGAGTGGTCGCAATCGAAATAGCTGAAATAATTCCTCCTTAGAACCTTCTGAAAATTGAAGATAAGGGTGGCGTGCCTCGCCTGAGGAGCCCGAGGAGGAAGTCACGCCCGAGGTCTTCCACTTTTTCGAAGCGGAGATGGTTACCTTGGACCTGTTACGTGTGTTCATCATCAATAAGCAAAGCATCACCAAATAGACAAACAAAGAAGCTGAGAAACAGTCGTGTAAATTAAAATACGACGCTAAGAATCATCCTAAGACGCGCATCAACATTCAAATAGTCGAAAATAGATAATCAATTCTTAAAACACTATTTATTAAAATCAATGATGCAAAAATAATAATGAATAAAAAGACAAAATGAAATGGAAAACTAAAACGACAATAAATTAATGAAATTCCAGTAATAAAAAAAATAAAATCATATAATATTGAAAAGAATAGAAAGCTGAAATACCGAATTCGGATACTAAGAAAAATAATAATATTAAGAGAATAAGTGAGCAAATAACTCAATATAATAAACCAAGGAAGAACGATAACTATCATAAAAATCTAATACAGTAACAAAAATAATAAGTAAGTAATGATTTAACACGAGTGGAGTGCCATCTAATTTTCCTCTGTGAGTGACTAGTGAGGCTTTATGGTGAGGTTCAAACAATATGTCTTTAAGTTTCGAAAGCAAAGTTGCTGTTGTTGGTGGTTGGTCTGATCCATTATACCAAGCATCCAACCAAAGTGGGAGGCGATGTATTCATAGAAACTGAGGCTTTAGAGAGTATGAACGTGTTGATGGAAATTTGAAAAGTAACAAGACAGCCATTCCACCGTTTCAAGGTCGATCCGACCCGGAGGCATACCTTGAGTGGGAAAAGAAAGTAGAATTGATTTTCGAGTGCCACGACTACTCGAAAGGCAAAAAACTGAAGCTTGCGGAGAACGGGTTCTCCGATTATGCCATGATTTGGTGGGATCAATTCACCATGAGTCAAGGACGAAACGAAGAGTAATCGATATCAACTTGGTCTGAAATAAAAGTCATGATGCGCAAGTGATTCCTCCCATCTCCCTACCATCGGGAGTGAATTTATTCAAGCCAAAGGAAAAAATGAGATTATCGAAGGAGTCCTATATGCGAAAGGAATGAAAAGATTCATTAGGAAGAGATTCACGTCTGGATTCCTATTCTTCATGGGATTCAGGTTGGAGTAAAGATAACCACAAGTTTGAAGCCTTTCAAGGTAACAAACGAGAAAGTAGAAATATCTCTTCAAGTGCATCAAGGTATTCATCCACGGAGGAAAACTTACAAAGAGGCGAACGTGTCTCATATGCATCAAAATACTCATCCACGGAGGATCATTCGTGAAGAGTTGATCGTGACTCATATGTAGATGCTTTCCCTTCCTTTGAACGAAAAGCTGGTCATTCTGATTTTTTATCTTCAACCTCATTATCTTCTTGAAGAGAGGTGGTTCAAGTTGTTCAGCAAAGGTAAGATCGTAGATGACCTTAGTCCACCAGCGCTTAAAGGTAAGCAAGGTAATGGTTCTTTGTTATGCGAGTCTCAACAAATTCACTCGCATGTTATTGATGAGAAAGCCAAAAACTTAGTTTTTGAAAGAACTCCTCCCCATAATTTGGCTGATTGTCATATTCTGATTGATGAAGATTTTGTTTTACATAGTGGAACGAAGCGTTTTCCTATTGATGAGTATGGCGCCAGCAAGATGTTTCATAAAGTAAGAATAAACTAGCACAAACAAATTTTGATCTTTTGTGATAAAAAGTTGCCATGTAAAACTCCTAGTTTGTTTGTTTGTAATGATAAAATGAAGTCTCTAAATTGTTGTGCGAATACCTCGTGTTTGTGTAAGTCTGTTCGAATGAGATTTATGATGTATGATTTTTTGAATATGTGCATGCTCAAATTCTCTTTGTTTCACTTGTGTGAATTGTTGGTGATTAAGAAATTCGTGCTGCATTTTAGAACGAGTGAACAATCTTGTGTGTTCAACACTGGAGTTCACTATTCTGGTTTACTGTTGAGAGAGAGCCAGCAACCTAAATTTTGTGTGAATAAGTATGTGCACAATGTATGCTTAATTGATGTTTGGCCTTTAATTAAGAAAAAAAAACTTATGCAAGCTGATTATAACTTTAAATTGATCTCTGTTCATTCTACGTTGCCAGTTATCAAATTTTTGATTCATCATGAAAAGGTAAGACCCATCGATGTTTTTAAATCACGGTAATTAAAGTTGACTGTAGTTGAAAAAGTTGCTGGTGACATAGTCCTCAAAAGACCTCCATATTTTGTTTTGGTTAACTGCTATTCTCTATTTCTGGTTGATAATTTTGTTGTAAATAGAGGCCTCAAGCATTTTTTACTTGATGTGTTCTGCATTGAAACATCTATTGAAGACGTCGGGTTAATTCAACATATACAAAATTTGGACGTCTGTGATAGAGATCATTCATGTAAAAAGCTTGTTTTGTTTGATTGTGATAGTTATTTGGAGTTTTTAATTTTTTGTACGAAATCCTCTTGCATAAGCAAGCCTTTGCAAAGGAAATGTGACAGGTTTGACTATTTGAATGTTTTTATGCTCACATCTTCTTTGTTTCGCATATGTGAGTTGTTGATGAAAGAAAAGCCTTTGCTGCTTTTAACAAAGAACGACCAAAATCGTGTGTTTATGGTAGCTATCGTTACTTCCACCAAATTAAATCCGCTACTAGACCAATATTAACTGGTAATATAGGGTAAATAGGGAATTGTCCCATGAAGAAGCTCGTGTTAAATCTATTTGAGGAGAATTGAAATTAAACTAATGTAAACCACACACACGCATGCAAGGAAAAAATAGGGTGTTCTTGTTTCAATGACAAAAAAACTAAAGTAATGGACGAAAGTAAATTCGAATTAGGAATGCTTGAATTTATTAATCAAGTACAGAGAAAGATTTCCTAGTTGTTGACTCCTTAGTCCACCAAGCACAAGTCATTCGCGACCTTAAATCATCCTAATAGACTAATTTGGCAGCAAGGCTGAAAAAATCACTTACGAAGCGACTTCCAATCTCTAGTAATTTTAATCCAATTAGAGAACGTTCATAACTAAAAATCTACCCTCAATTATCTTTTCGTCAACTAATTAAAGGTGCATTTAGTATTTTAGTGGCTTCGCCTAACATTAAGCATAGAAAATCCTCCAGGGGCTTCTAAAATTTAATCCGTAGTTGTTTTAATTAGCTACTGGCCAATTAGTCATCACCAACTCTAAGCTTAATTAAGAAATTCGATTACTCAATTTGTACTTAGATGATTGTAAGAAAATTCCTAAATTAACTAGGTGATCAATCCAATTGATTTAGAAAAATTACTTGAACGATAAGAACAAACAATTAAGGAATACCAAATTTGAATTCAGAACAAAATATGCCTTTGAATCAACTTGTACTTGGCTTCATGAGTGTCTAACTAAGCATGAATAATTCAGCGACTCATAGCAAGAAAAACAGAACAAGAATTAAGTTAAAAGATCATGAATTTCGAACCACTCTTGTATAGAAATACTACTCTAATTGTTGAGCTTTCCTTTTCTCGACTAGCCGAATTTTTTGGACTGCTTTCCAGCTGCTTGTTCGGCACTTGCTGGTTCAATTAGAGGAATTCCTGAATTGAGTAACCCGAACTATCCTTGTAAAATTTCCTCCTCTGGCCTGCTTCTTCTTCTTCTCTTTTTATGGAACAAAATTAGCTTCCAATCGGGTAAATCAAAATCCCATCTACTCCTTGATTTTTGCTTGCTTATCACATAATAGTAGCTCAACTCAATTAAAATTTCACTCCTACTTAACTTCTCAAGGTTGAATCGGTCATAACTAGAGAAAAAAGAAAGAAATTTCAATCAGAATTAAATTTGATCCCCTTGCTGACTAGTCGCACCGTTTCGGCCTACTGCACCTCCAACTTGGACTGAATCTTGCCCTTGGTCTCAAGGTCTTTTGCGGTAGATTTGGTCACTTCAATTCTGCATTTTGACCACATCAATTTAATTTTCAAAAATAGCATACGATGGTCCTTATCCAACAGCTTCATTCATGAAAATTAGATCCCAAATTTAGTCTATTCGAAACATCCAAATGTCCCTGTCTTACACTATGGCTCATTAAATTGTTAAATTAAAACGAAAATAAATTATCAAGGTATGGAATGTACTGAATGTAAATTAGGCTAATTAAAAATCATTTGATCAAGAATTCATCAATAATTAAGGTAATTTAGTTGAATAATTTAAGCTCAAAATTGAACTTAACAAACTCCCCCATACTTAAACTATTGATCGTCCTCGAGCAATTCCGAAGAGTCGAGAATCAAGACAAAAAGAATCATACCAAATTTCAAGAAATCAAGTTGAATCAAGAGTTGTTGTATCTTTCATTAATGGGATGAATTTTGGAATCATCAATCCTGAATTTTGGTTTATCAAAGAAAAGAAAATCTGCTTTGAGTTATATACATACTAGTTCAAAACGAATTCAAAACTAATCAAAATTTTAGAATGCTTCCTTGATCAATCCTCACCAGAGTGTTTACTTACCTTACTCCATGTGTTTAGGCTAGTATGCTGCTCTCAAATTGAAATCGACAGTAATTAACCACCATAGGCTTGCTTGTCCACCTTATCTTATAACATAACACATAAAATTCCATAAATATGATTTAGGCCAAAGGTTGTAATGAAGCCAAGGTAATGTTTAAGGATGTGAGGGATTTATTTGGATGGTGGAGCTAGTTCTCTTAAGCTAGTAAAATTCATCATTCAGAAGTCATCATTCTCTCTTATTTTTCTTTTTTGTTCTCTTCTCTAAGTACGGATGACAGATTCAATCAGCCCTTCATCGTTTCTATTTCCAGCCACAGGATTCGGCAGTTTTGCATCAATATTGCTTCCTTTATTTTGTTTAATAGAGAGGCTACAACTCACTGATTTTTTTTTCCTTTTTTTTTCCTTTACATTGCAAATTATCCCCTAAGTTTCAGCTAAAAACTACTCCAAGTAGCGTTCAATCGGCCAACCGTATGTCGAAATCAGGATGAACTTCCAAACATAATTAACTAGCTTAGAGAAGGTGAGTTAATTTAAGCTTGGTTCAATTTCTAGAGGTAAATCAATAAAAATTGGGGAATTAAGGCTTCAAATTGGCTAACTAATTGGAGATAGTGTCAAGGTCGGCTTTTATAAGTAATCGTGGCTTTCTTCCTAATGCCTCTTAAATCATATTAATGTGAATCAAATGTATCACTCAACTTAATAAGATCTAAAGCAAGTTTTAGAGTAATCGACAATCGATAACAATAATCATACATGAATAAATAATAACCTCTCAAGTTGGCATGGACGTTCCAACTTTACTCTCTAGGCTCAAATTCCTCACAAGGACCACATGATTGATCAATTAAGCAAACTAATTTTGATCCAACTCCGATTTTAAAGTACAAAATTAAATATGGGATTTTTTTCGTTTTTTTTCTTTTTTCTTTTCTAACCAAAATTAGTCAATTGAAAACAAAATTGAACCCAACCAATCGACATACAACAATCAAAATTAACTTGAATTCGTAAAATACATTTTCATTATTTATTATTTATTTATTATTTTTTATATTTTCTAAGGAAATTTAATAAAATTTTATTCATGAAATTCGCTAAATACAAACATCAAATATGTTAGAAAATCAATGAAATGATTCTCCCCCATACTTAATGTTTGCATTGTCCCTAATGCAAAAGAAAATAAAAAATTACTAATGGAAAGGAACAATAAGAACGTAAAAGATAAAAGAAAAACTTCTCTAAATGAGTGGGTTGCCTCCCACAAACGCCTTTGTTTGAAGTCGTTGGCTCGACATTGCAATTCCTCACGGATCCTCAAGATTGATCTCTTCCAACCAAGCTGCTTGCTCCCCTTCATGGAAATGTTTCAACCTGTGACCATTCACCTTGAAAATTTTATTAGTATCGAGGCTCCTAATTTCGATTGCCCCATGATGGTGCACTTCAGTTATTATAAACGGTCCAAGCCACCTTGATTTTAACTTACTGGGAAACAATTTAAGCTTAGAATTAAATAGTAGTACCTTCTCCCCCACCTTAAATTCTTTGTGAATTAGCTTTGAGTCACGAAATGCTTTCGATTTACCTTTGTAGATGACCGAATTGTCATATGCCTCTAAGCATAACTTTTCAAACTCTTGCAGCTTCAACTTGCGTTCTTCCCCTGCCAAACTATAGTCCAAATTGCATTGCTTAACATCCCAAAATGACCTATGTTCTAGCTCTACGGGAAGATGGCATGCCTTCCCAAAAACAACCCTATAAGGCGACATCCCTATTGGCGTTTTGTAAGCTGTTCAAACAGCCCATAATGCTTCATCTAACCTTTGGCTCCAATCTTCTTGTTGCTACTCTCGGCTTGCCCATTGGTTTGAGGGTGATATGCTATCGATACCTTGTGGGTGACACCATATTGTGCAAATAAGGCTCTCAAGGTTCGATTACAGAAATGGGTTCCCTTGTCACTAATTATAGCCCTTGGTGTTCCATATCTATTTAAGATGTTGGTCTTAAGAAATTTCACCACAGTTTTAGCATCATCGGTCCTAGTTGGAAATGCTTCTACCCATTTCGACAAGTAATCAACACAAACAAGAATGTATAAATAACCAAAAGAAGAAGGGAAAGGCCCCATAAAATCAATACCCCACACATAAAATATATCACAAATATAGAAATTATGTAATGGCATTTGATTTTTACTACTTAAGTTGCTGGTTCTTTGACATGATGCACAACTTTTACAAAATGCGTAGGAGTCTTTATGAATAGTCGACCAAAATAACCCACACTCAAATATCTTATGAGCTGTTCTCTTAGGTCCAAAATGTCCTCCACCCTCTCGAGAATGACAAAAATTAAGCATGGATTCAATCTCACTATCATCGACACAACGCGTAATTATTTGGTCACTACAAAATCGCCAAAGGTATGGCTCATCCCATAAGTAAAATCGGGCTTGACTTCTAATTTTTTCTCTCAAGTGCCTAGGTGCATTCGTGCGGAACTCTTTAGTCACTAAGTAGTTCACTATGTCAGCATAACATGGTAAAGCACTAGACACACTATAAAGTCTCTCATAGGGAAATAGATCACTTGGCTCTCTCCTCACGTCCCCAGGTTCTATCCTACTCAAATGATCAGCCACAAGGTTTTCTTTACCCTTCTTATCTTTAATTTCGAGCTCGAATTCTTGCAAAAGAAAAATCCACCTAATCAATCTAGGCTTGGCTTCTTTTTTATGCAACATATATTTAAGAGCACTTTGATCAGAAAATACAATGACTTTGACTCCTAAAAAATATGCTCTAAATTTCTTTAAGGCAAAGACTATGGCATAGAGCTCTTTCTCGGTTGTAGTGTAATTGCATTGAGCTGGGTTTAATAGCTCACTAGCATACCTAATAATATAAGACTCCCTACCGTTTCTTTGTCTCAGTGCCCCACCAACAACCCTATCACTAGCATCGCATAGAATCTTGAAGGGTAATGGATAATTTGGTCCTTGAATGATAGGTGCCGTGATCAATTTCAGTTTCAATTCATCAAAAGATTTTTTCCAATTCTCATTAAATTGGAATGTGACATCCTTACCTAACAATGCACATAAAGATGAAGATATTTACGAAAAATTCTTGATGAACCTATGGTAGAAACCTACATGCCCTAAGAAAGATTGAATTCCTTTCACAGTGCTCAGATAGGATAAGTTTTTAATCACCTCAACTTTGGCTTGGTTAACTTCTAAACCTCTAGCTGAGACGACATGCCCCAATACTAAACCTTTCTCAACCATGAGATGACATTTCCTAAAGTTCAATATCAGATTAGTATCAATGCAACGCCTAAGCACTAACACAAGATGATGCAAACACTGATAAAATGAGTCACCATAAATAGTAAAGTCATCCATAAACACCTCTATTAATTGTGAAATAAAATCTAAAAAAATGCTCGTAATACCTCTTTGGAACGTGACTGGTGCGCTGCATAATCTGAAAGGAATTCTCTTGAAGGCATAAGTTCCAAACGGGCAAGTGAAAATGGTCTTCTCTTGATCCTCAGGTGCGATGGGTACCTATAAATAACCTGAATAGCCATCTAAGAAACAAAAATGTGAGCGACCAACTAGCCTTTCTAACATCTGATCCATGAATGGGAGAGGATAGTGGTCTTTCTTAGTGGCTTTGTTCAGCTTCCTATAGTCTATGCAAACCCGCCAACCATTCTGCACTCTTGTAGGAATTTCTAATCCTTCCTCGTTGGTAACTATTGTGGTTCCTCCTTTCTTAGGGACAACATGAATTGGACTTACCCATTTTGAATCAGCTATAGGATAAATAACATCAGCCCCTAACCATTTTAAAATTTCTTTCTTAACCACCTCCATCATCGGTGGATTCAATCGACGTTGGGGGGTTTCTTTTAGGAACTAAGTTTGGTTCGAAGGCTATCTTGTGAGTGCACAAAGTCGTACTAAGTCCCCTAATATCGGCTAGTGTCCAACCGAAAGCTTCTTTATGCTCCCTAAGAACTCTAATCAGCTTGGATTCTTGGGTTTTGGTTAAGGCATTCGACACTATAAACGTCAAAGTTTGATTTTCAGCTAAATAGATGTACTTTAAATTTTCGTGCAACTCTTTTAGCTCAAGCTTAGGTGGTGAAACCAGTGAGGGAGTTTGCTTATCAGTCACCTTGAGGCTAGGGAAGATCGATTTGAAGTGTGTCCATTGAGGAGAGTTTAATGCACAAACCGAATTAATAAAAAAAAATCAAAAACAACGAATTCATGCTCATCGACATCAAAGATGTTTTTAGTTAAAACACCTTTTAACTCGTCATCCTCTCCTAATTCATAAACATTTTGAACAAAATTATCAATTACATCAAGGGCAAACACAGAATTAATATCAGTGGGATATCTCATAGCATCAAATATATTAAATTTTATTATCTCACCATCAAATTCCATAGTTAAATTCCCTTTATATACATCAATTTTTTTTCTAGCGGTCTTAAGGAAAGGTCTGCCTAAAAGTAAGGGTACATCAATCAAATTATCATTAGGTCCCATGTCCAAAACATAAAAATCGGCCGGAAAGACTAACTCATTTACTTGTACTAGAACATCTTCTAAGATGCCATCAGGGTAGGCATTACTACTATCAGCAAGTTGAATTATCAATCCTGTTTCTTTTAATGAACCTAATTGTACTTTGTCGTAGATACTCCTAGGCATGACATTTATAGAAGCTCCTAAATCAAGCATAGCTCTATCAAGTTTAAGGTCTCCTATCTTACAAGGTATCGAAAACATTCCAGGATCTTTGCATTTAGGTGGGAGTTTCTTTTGAAATACCGCAGATGCATTTTCGCCTAAACTAATCCTCTCATTTCCAGTCAATTTCCTTTTAGATGTGCATAATTGTTTTAAAAACTTAACATATCTAGGCACCTGTTTAATTGCATCAATTAATTGAATGTTAACTTGTACCTTGCGGAACGTTTCCAGAATTTTAGCATTGACGTCGTCTGATTTTTCCTTCCTCAAACGCTGTGGAAACGGGGCTTTCGACACATAAGATCGCTACTGGTCAGTAGTGTTCGAACTTCCTTCTACTTGCGGCTCAAAGACCTGCGTTTTCTACTCAAAATTCACTGCATCGCACGAAATAGTGGGCTGCCGTAGGTGTGATTTTTCTGCCTCCCTTGTGACGGTTGTAATTCAGCCTTTGGCATGGTTAAATTCTCCTCTATTTTATTACTGAATCGGACCTTTTTTACCTCGGTCTCGTCCTTCTCATTGCTGTTTTGGACCTTTTTCAGTATAGGTCTCAGTTCCTTCCCACTTCTCAAGGTTATCGCACTAACATTATCCCTCGGATTTGTTACTGGCTGTGATGGCAATAGGTTATTCACCTGTGCTTGCAAGTTTCCAAGGTTAACGTCGGTCGATGAGGCTCTAGTTTGCAATTGCTTCACCGCTGATTCCAAAGCCTGGAATCTTCCATCGGTTTCCCTCTTTTGGTCGGACATCATCTTCATCATTTGTTCAAGCATGGTATGAGTCTTAGTCTCGGCACTAAGGTTTTGATGGCGTTGTTGTGATATATTATATGGTCGGGAATTTTTCTACTCAAATCCAGGGGGTGTGGCTCGGTTTTGGTATCTAAAATTAGGGTGGTCTCTCCTTCCCTCATTGTAAGTACCTGAATATGGATCATACCTTCTTTGATTTGGGAAAACGACATTAGCTTCTCCTTCTTGCAATGTTGGACACATATCCGTGGTATGTCCTTCCAAACAACAAATACCACATAGTGAAGCTTTCGAATTACTTCCACTCATCAACTTACTTACCATAGCTGTTAAGTTAGCTAATTGAGCCTCCATCATACTCGATTGCCCCTCATCCATTCGTTTACCCAAGTTAAACCTCCTGAGACCGAATTGCTGTGTATTTTGTGCCATATTAGCAATCAAATTTTGGGCTTGCTCGGGTGTTTTATCGACCAGTGAACCTCCACTCACTGCATCAATCATTCCTCGATCTTATGGCGTCAACCCCTCATTAAAGTATTGCACTAAGAGTTGCTCAGTAATCTGATCTTGCGGACAGCTCGCACATAATCGTTTAAATCTTTCCCAATACTCATATAATGACTCACCTACCAGCTGTTTAATTCCACAAATTTCCTTCCTAATCAACCCTATCCTTGATGCCAAAAAGAACTTCTCAAGAAAGGCTTTATGCAGCCCTATCCATGTCGTGAATGAACCCGGTGGCATGTAATATAGCCAGTCTTTTGCCAATCCTTGTAATGAAAAAGGAAAGGCTCGGAGCTTGACCTGTTCTTTCTCAATACTGACTGGCTGCATGGTTGAACAAGTAATAATAAATTCATTAATATGACGGTATGGATCCTCACCTGGTAGTCCATTAAATTTTGGCAACAAATTTAAGAATCATGAGTTGAGCTTTAAGGGCCTGTCAAGGGTGGGGTAAGTGATAGATGGAGGTTAAGCAGCCAGGTTAGGTGCGGCCAATTGCTTCAAGGTCTAGTTGGCCATGGCGATGTCTTCTAAATCGTTAGGATCGCTGTGGGGGTTTTAAGATTCGGCTTGCTGATCGGTGGTATTAGCAGAGGACTTCGATGGTTGTCGTTCGCTCCTTAATAAATATACTGAAGGAATAAATCTATCTATATAAACAAAAACAAGAAAACAAAATAAGTTCTGAAAATCAAATAGATTTGACAACGTCTCTTCCACTGCAACGACGCCAAAATTTTGTAGCTGTCGTTACTTCCACAGAATTAAATCCGCTATTAGACCAATATTAACTGGTAATATAAGGTAAATAGGGAATCGTGCCACAAAGAAGCTCGTGTTAAATCTATTTGAGGAGAATTGAAATTAAACTAATGTAAACCACACACATGCATGCAAGAAAAAAGGGGGGTGTTCTTGTTTCAATGACAAAAAAACTAAAGTAATGGACAAAAGTAAATTCGAATTAGGAATGCTTGAATTTATTAATCAAATAGAGAGAAATCCACCAAGCACAAGTCATTCGCGACCTTAAATCATCCTAATAGACTAATTTGGCAGCAAGGCTGAAAAAATCACTTACGAAGCGACTTCCAATCTCTAGTAATTTTAATCCAATTAGAGAACGTTCATAACTGAAAATCTACCCTCAATTATCTTTTCGTCGACTAATTAAAGGTGCATTTAGTATTTTAGAGGCTTCGCCTAGCATTAAGCATAGAAAATCCTCCAGTGGCTTCTAAAATTAAATCCGTAGTTGTTTTAATTAGCTGCTGGCCAATTAGTCATCACCAACTCTAAGCTTAATTAAGAAATTCGATTACTCAATTTGTACTTAGATGATTGTAAGAAAATTCCTAAATTAACTAGGTGATCAATCCAATTGATTTAGAAAAATTCCTTGAACGATAAGAACAAACAATTAAGGAATACCAAATTTGAATTCAAAACAAAATATGTCTTTGAATCAACTTGTACTTGGCTTCATGAGTGTCTAAATAAGCATGAATAATTTAGCCACTCATAGAAAGAAAAACAGAACAAGAATTAAGTTAAAAGATCATGAATTTCAAACCACTCTTGTATAGAAATACTACTCTAATTGTCGAGCTTTCCTTCTCTCTACTAGCCGAATTTTTTAGACTACTTTCCAGCTGCTTGTTCGGCACTTGCTGGTTCAATTAGAGGAATTCCTGAATTGATTAACCCGAACTATCCTTGTAAAATTTCCTCCTCCGGCCTGCTGCTTCTTCTCCTCTTTTATGGAACAAAATTAGCTTCCAATCGGGTAAATCAAAATCCCATCTGCTCCTTGATTTTTGCTTGCTTATCGCATAATAGTAGCTCAACTCAATTAAACTTTCACTCCTACTTAACTTCTCAAGGTTGAATCGGTCATAAATAGAGAAAAAAGAAAGAAATTTCAATCAGAATGAAATATGATCCCCTTACTGACTTGTCGCACCGTTTCGGCCTACTGCACCTCCAAGTTGGACCGAATCTTGCCCTTGGTCTCAAGGTCTTTTGCGGTAGATTTGGTCACTTCAATTCTGCATTTTGACCACGTCAATTTAATTTTCAAAACCAGCATACAATGATCCTTATCCAACAGCTTCATTCGTGAAAATTATATCCCAAATTGAGTCCATTCGAAACATTCAAATGTCCTTGTCTTACACCATGGCTCATTAAATTGTTAAATTGGAACGAAAATAAATTATCAAGGCATGGAATGTACTGAATGTAAATTAGGCTAATTAAAAATCATTTGATCAAGAATTCATCAATAATTAAGGTTGAATAAGTTAAGCTCAAAATTGAACTTAACAGTTTAAACCCGGAGCAAGTCATCTTAAGTTGTTACTAAGAAAAGGTGAGCATCATAATTTCATTTTAAATAAATGTGTTAAACCTTTTCATCTGCTCCGAATTTTATCATTTTGTTCAAAACAAAAGAAATGAATTTTGTTGGCTTGCAAAGTCAAACTTGAATATTTGAATCCAGAAGTTGTTCTAAATTGTGGTTTAAAGGATTCGACCGTGTATTGCAAGATTATATTATTCAATTGCTACATGTTCTTTCTGAGTTGTCGATCATGACAGTTTCAGGTCAGATTGGAGAGGTAAGAGGAAATTTTGTTTTTGATCCCGGAGAACATTATTCTCTATCATTGTTCAAAGGATTTGGGTCATGTAATTTTGTTGTCCAAAAGTATAACTCTCGAATGCTCCATGATTCTGGTTTGGTTCCATTAAGGAACAAGGTGGCACTTTGGAAAGGTTCCCTTCAAAAGATGGAAGGCGTGTAAACAACCTGTTTTGTGTTCAAGGTATGTGTCAATTTCAGGTTATCGGGAGCAACATTGCCAACTTCATCAACCAAGGGGGGATGATACAGCCACGCCCCGAGCACACTCTTGGACCAGCTCCTTAAGCGTTGCTTGCAAACTCTTGCAAGCTGACTTCGTTCGATTCTAGCTCAATGGAGCTCAATTCAGCTCAATTCTAGCTCATTGAGCTCAATTTTATCCTTTTTAATTAATTTCGTGTTAGTTCATTTTAGCTTGCATCTGTCTTATTTTTGCTGGAACAATTTCATGCTGGAATAATTTCATGCGTCTAGCTAAGTAGTTAATTTATTTAAGCTCATAAATAAATTATAATCTGAATTTAATAATTGTAGTGTTTAATTTGTCTTAGTTTAATGCATGTTATTAATATGTCTTAGCTTAATATAGATTTTTAATATGTCTTGGCTACTGCTGAAATTAATTTGTGTCTTAGTCATTGTTTGATTTTAATGTGTATTAGCTTAGACAAATTAATTACATGTTCCAAATTAATTAGTTTAGTTGCTGCTGAATTTAATTGTGTCTGAAACTAATTTAATTTGCTGGATTAAAATGGTGTAGCCACATGCATGGATGACAATTAAAGAAGGTGTGTTGCTGATGGCCCTTCTCCAAACACCTTTTCGGTCATTGCAAAAGCCAAAACTAGTTACTGATTCTTTTCCCCAAGCTGGCTATCAAGCTCTCCAAAGCAACCTTAAAAGCTTTCACACAAGCTGGAAAATTCCATTCGCACTTCAAGGCCATTCGGTTTAGATTTTTCACATTCAAGGGCTGTTCAATTTTGTTGGTTCACATTCAAAGGCTGTTGAGTACTCCAAGCAGCTCATTAAAGTCCAAGACTGTCCAAATATTCAAGGCAGCTCAATTAAAACAAGTTCACCCCCTTGACCGAATTTTATCAAGCCAATTCAGCTCCCAATCACTCCAAATTAGTTCTAACTGAATGAAGGCCTCTAGAAGCTGTCTATTGGCATCTCTCATGCTAGGAAACTTCAAGGAAGCTTCAAAGGACGTTCTAGGAAGTTTCCAAGAAGTTTCAGCTCATTAAAGCTAAATATTTGCTGCCCATTCTGCTCCATAAGTGTTTATTTTACTAGCTAGATGTTTAGCTTTAAATAGTTTGTTTTGTAATCATTTTGGGTAGAAAATTTAGAAAATATACTTTTTATCCTTTTATTGATGTTTATAACATTGTGAGTTTGATTCAACTCTCTTTGTTCTTTTAAGACTCAACTCGACTTATCTAGCCTAGCTAGTGGCGTCACCCTATTTTTTTTGAACTTATCACTCCTAAACTGAGTGTGGCGTTCACCCTTATACCTTTGGTTCCTATCTCCTTATAGATAGTGGGTCAAGGTTCTATCATTTGCCATCTCAAGTGTTTTTATAAGTCTCAGGTCAATACTGTATATAGTATTGGTTCATTCTTCAACCTTGAGCCTTTCTATTCCATCCTCATTCATCGACTTAAATATAACCTTATTTCTTGTTAGCCGAAACCATATATTTATCCTATCTAAAATATTTCAAAACCTTTTGTTTAAAGCCTATTCTTAGCCAATTTCAGCTTATTTCAATCCGAACAATACCTCATCAATTTTACGATCGGACAATCAAAACGACTCGAATCAACACCGAAGCGAGATCATATCACAGTGGTGGGTGACCGGAGCACATGATAGTGGTAGGGACGGGGGAAATGATGGCGGCACGGTGGTGGTTCGGGTCAGGCATGCGCGTGGGTGAGATGGGGGAAGGCACTGTGTGACGAGGGTGAAGGACAGTTTGAATGGAAGGAAAAGAGAAGGGAAGAAGGGGAAGGAGAAGCGGCAGGTTGGTGCGGGGAGAGGAAGGCAGTGTGAGGCTGAGAAAAGAAAGGAAAATGAGCAGGGGAGGAGGTTCGGTTGGGGCTGGGACGACGAGGAAGGAATGGCGACTGAAAAGGGGCTATTAGAGGGAGCAGCGGCTAAGGTTTATGGGTGAAATTTGGTGAAGATGAAAGTAAAAAAAATTAGGATTTAGGAGTTTTTTGGGACACAGTCGTGTAAGGCTCGTGTTGGGCCACATAGCCGTGTGGATGATTTTAAGCCCTTGTGCGTTAAAAAAATATAGGCCCAGTCTTCACACGGCCATGTCACATGGCCGTGTGCAACCTCATTCGCTTCTCCCATGCCCGTGTGTCCTCCCACACACCTGTCTAGTATAGGGTCGTGTGCCTTGCCTGTGTAACTCCCTGATTTGATTTTAAAATGAAAAAATAGCTCCAGGTTTCACAAAGCCTAAGACACGCTTATGTGTCTAGGCTGTATGATCCTCACGGTCGTGTCACATACCCGTGTGGACTATTTTAGGCCGTGTCTCTGCTGATTTTTGAAAAAAAATTAAGTCCCAGGATCCACATGGCCAATGATCCATTTTATCTAGCAGTACCTTGTCTCCAACATTAAATTGGCTCATTGCATCCACATACTCAACATGGCGTCGCTTTGGCTCTACATCGTGTATTCTTAGTTTCTCCTTGACATGTGTCCACCATTCATCTAGTTCATCGATCTGTAATGTTCGTTCTTCATGAGTCATTCTATTTCGGTCATATGGACTAGAATGTGACTCCATTACAATTTTCTAAGGGGTTTCCTGCAAAGAAGTTTGAGCCACAAGGTTACTCATATTAACAGAACTCGTATAACCATCTCGATCACTAGATGTCTTAACAGAATCACGAGCTTGGAGAGTAATCGTGTCATCACCTACACGAAGTATTAATTTACCTGTACCAACATCAATAATAGTTTTGGCAGCTGCTAAAAGGGTCGTCCTAGAATTAAAGGTATGTCACTATCCTCATCCATGTCTAAAACAACAAAATCAATTGGGAATATGAATTTATCAGTTTTCACAAGTACGTCTTCAATAATACCCCTAGGAAATCTAATGGTTCTATCTACTAATTGTATACTCATCATTGTTTGTTTGGGTTTCCCAATACCTAATTGTTTAAACATTTTATAGGGCATGACGTTAATACTAGCCCCTAAATCAGCCAAAACATTATTAACATTTAAACTTCCAATTAAACAAGGAATAGTAAAACTCTCTGAATCTTTCAATTTGTTGGGTAGTTTATTTTGCAATATGGCCGAGCAAACTTCATTTAGTTCCACATGCGACAAATCATCTAACTTTCATTTTTTTGCCAAAAGCTCCTTTAAAAATTTAACGGAATTGGGCATCTGCAAAATAGCTTAAATAAACAGTAAGTTAATATGTAATTTTTTTCAGAAGCTTAAGAAATTTACCAAATTGTTCGTTCGTGTGGTCTTTCTTTGTCGCCTTAGGATATGGCACTCGAGGTTTATAATCTTTACTGACTGATTTTTGTTCATTCTGGCTTACCTCGACCTTACTATTACTTACCACAATTTCTTGCCTTGGTTCTGATTCAAATTCAACTAACACTTCTTCATCACAAATAGTAATTGCATGAAGTTGCTATCTTGGGTTAGTTTCGGTATTGCTAGGCAAACTACCTTGTGGCCATTCTGAAATCAAGTTTGCAAGTTGACCGATTTGGTTCTCGAGTCCTTGAATCGTCGCTTGTTGATTTTTAAGTGTTGTTTCAGTGTTTTGGAAGCGGGTTTCTGACACCGAGATAAAGTCCGTCAACAACTCCTCAAGGTTCGACTTTTTCTCTTGTTGGTAAGGTTGTTGAAAGCCTGGAGGGGGTTGTGCTATTTGATTTCCTTGACCACCACAAGAGAAATTGGGATGGTTCCTCCAACCTGCATTATAGGTGCTACTGTAAGGATTATTTTGAGGCTTAGAATTATTGCCCATATAGTTGATTTGTTCATTCTCTGTACTAGGACCGCAGGGTGAATATTCTGGATTGGTCATTCCTCCTCCATTCGTATTGCACTGCATCACCGGATGTACCTGCATAAAACCATATAAACCATCAATTTTTTTGATTGAAAAGTTCTACCTGATTCGGTAACATGGTGACAGCATCTAAGTTAAAAACACCGACTGCTTTCATCAGCTTTGTCCTCATGACTTGCCATTGGTAATTATTCAGTGCCACCTCCTTTATAAACTCATAAGCCGTTTTAGGTGTTTTATTGTTTAGAGTACCACCGGCTTCTGCATCGATCAACTACCTAGTTGAGGGATTCAAACCGTTGTAGAAAGTTTGAACCTGTAGCCATACAGGTAACCCTTTATGAGGACACCTTCTAAATAAATCCTTATACCTCTCCCATGCATCATATAGGGTCTCTAAGTCAATCTGAACGAAGGAAGAGATATCATTCCTTAACTTGGTTGTCTTAGCTAGAGAGAAATACTCCAGTAGGAATTTTTCAGTCATTTGAATCCATGTGGTAAAAGAACCTCAAGGTAAAGAATTTAAACATTGTTTGGCTTTGTTCCTCAAAGAGAAAGGAAACAATTGTATGCGAATGGCATCGTAAGAAACGTCGTTTATCTTGAAAGTATCACAAACTTCCAAAAAATTAACCAAATGAGTATTTGGATCTTCGTCTTGCAAACCATCGAACTGAACAAATTGTTGTATCATTTGAATAGTGTTCGGCTTCAGTTCGAAATTATTCACAACAATTGTAGGTCTCACAATACTCAATTCAGCCCCAGTTAGAGTGGGCTTGGCATAATCGTATATAGTACGAGGAGCAGGATCTAGATTTGCAGCAACTGCAGGAGGTAGTTGATTATTCTAATTATCACCCATCTCCTCGGTAATAATGATAACGCCCTCTTGCTCGTCTACTATACTTTGTCGACTCTGCCTTGCTTCTCTATGATTTCTACGAGTTGTACTTGCAATTTCACTGTCAAATAATAGTGGCCTCGACGGGTTTCTTCTAGTCATAAACTAAAGGAACCTAACAGAAGCAAATAAAAGAAAAATTAGAAAAAAAAATCAAACTAAAAACAAAAAGAAAATGCAATAAAAATAAATGGATAAATTAATAAAAATCATGTGTTCCTAATATTTTACACCTCGGCAATGGCGTCAAAACTTTGATAGTCACTAAACTAACTATAATTAAGACAAAAGGAAGCACACCTATCGAACAATAGTATAGTTATGGTGAGTTGGGAATATCGTATCCACGAGGACTAAAAGTACTAGTAATTATCGCTTTTCTATTATTTAGCCAATAAATTGAAGTGATGGTTTTTAATCTAAATTTACTAATATAATTTAACTACGAATGCAACAGAGACTGAAATGGGAAAATAATCGAGGACAACCAATGAGAAAGACAATACCCAGGAAAGAATCTACCTAGACTTCACCTATTATTCTAAATTTAAATTAAACGATTTATTCACTTGTGTCTTGATCCGTAGAAATCCCTAAATTATGTTAATATCACTATCGAGAGTAAGAACAACTGAGTCTAGGTTGATTAATTGAAATCTCTTTCTAATTAAAACTACTATTGTTATATTAACTCGATCTATGTATTCCCCTATTAGATTTGACTCTAATCCGATAGATTTGTGTCGTCCTATTTCTAGGATTGCATGCAACTCCACTCAATTATGCCAGATCTACTCTTAAATAGGGACTTTTGCTCTACTGAAATAAAAGCATTAAACATGAATTAACATCCCAAAAATATTAAAACACAAAATAAACATACATAATTGAGAACAAGAATCAAATATTTATCATGTAAATCAGAAATAAAATATTAAGATTCATCATAGGTTTCATCTTCCCTAGGTATCTAGATAATATAGTTCATAATCTGAAATGAAAACATCTCAAAGTAAGAAAAACTACAAGACATAAAGAAATTCAATAAAACTTTGAAAGAAGTTAAAAGGAGATCTTCAATCTTGAAGGAGATCCGCTTCTGAGTTGGCTCCAATGGTGTTTTTCGAGTGATTTCTTCAATCTTCTTTAAGTGCTCTCTTAAATCTTCTTCTAATTGATATTTATAGACTTTAGAATGCTCAGAAAGCCTAAAAATTAGGTTTTTCTGCGTGTTTAGGAAACAAGGTGCGATATCGATATGGGCTGGCCACATGCCATGCCCAGGCCGTATGGATCTTGAAAACTACTTTATTCGTCCAGTTTTGGCTCATTTTTCACTCCTTTGGCTCCCAAATGCTCTCCTAAGTATAGAAACATGAATTTAAAGGATTAGGAGCATCAAATTTACTAATTTACATCATTAATCAACCAAAAAAGCATTAAGAATGAGATTAAAATATGTTACTTTTACAGCTTATCACATGTTTTCCAGAATCTGTATTACTCCTTCTGATTGCTAGTCCATCTAAGGATGAAACGTTGTATTCAAATTGAGATTAATGCCCAAAGCCTTATGAAGTTTACTCCAAAATCTTGATGTAAACCTCGAATCACGATAAAAAATAATAGATGTCAGAACTTCATGTAATCTTACAATCGCTGACACATGTAATTCTGCTAACCTCTCAAGTGAGTAATCTATTCTGACTGGAATAGAGTGTGTCGACTTAGCCAGTCTGTCAACAATTAGCCAGATCGAATCTTTCTTTCTCGGAGTTGCAGGCAAATCAGATAAAAAATCCATCGTGACTCGCTTCCACTTTGGCTCAGGAATCATAATAGGCTATAATAATCCCGACGGTACATAATGCTCTGCCTTTACCTGCTGACAAATAAAAAAATTAGCTACGAATTCACAAATCTCATGTTTCATACCCGACCACTAGTACATCTGTTTCAAATCACAATACATCTTCGTGCTACTAGGATGAATGAAATATGTACTAGTGTGAGCCACTAGTAGAATATCACGTTTCAAATTTAAATTATTCAGAACACAAATTCTATTGCGATAATACAATGTGCCATCATCACCAATATTGTATTAAGTAATCAAATTATCTTGAACCAAGTTTCATTTCATAATCAACTTCGGATCATCATTTTGTAACTCCCGAATTCATTATAGAAATAAGGGTTTAGTCCTAAACTCTATCAGTACAGAACCATCGCCATTCAGGGCTAAATGAGCATTCAACACTCGAAGTGCAAACAATGATGATTTTAGACTAAGTGCATCCGCAACCACATTAGCCTTTCCGAATGATAATCAATAATCAGATCTTAATCTTACAATAGCTCTAACCAATGTCGCTGTCACAGATTCAGTTCCTTCTGTGTCATTAAATACTTTAAACTTTTGTGATCAGTATACACATGACATTTCTTATCGGATATATAATGCCTCCATATCTTCAAAGTGAAAACAATCGTGGCCAACTCGTGATCGTGAGTAGGATAATTTCTTTCATGTGGTTTTAACTGTCGAGAAGCACAAGCTACTACTTTCCCTAACTGCATTAACACGCAACCCAAATCATTGAGAGCTTCTGTTAACATGTTTTTCAGCTGATCAAAACTCTTTTGACACTTATCAAACCAAACAAATTTGACATTTTTCTGTAGTAACCTGGTATAGGTAAAGTAATGATCGAGAAGTTTTTATCAAATCGCCGATAGTATTCGACTAATCGTAAGTAACTTTGAACTTCAGAAATATTTTTTGACATTTTCCAATCAACAATCACAGATACTTTATTCGAATCAACCTTGATTCCATTAGCAGATATAACATGTTCCAGAAAATCAACTTCTCATAGCCAGAATTCGCAGTTATTGAATTTCACTTATAATTGTTTTTTACACAAAATTTACATCACCACTCTTAAATGTTCTGTATGATTTGACTCGTTCAGTGAATAAATCAGGATGTCATCAATGAATACCAAAACAAATCAATCTAAATATGGCTGAAATACTCTATTCATCAAGTCCATGAATGCCGCAGGAGCACTAGTTAAACCCAATGGCATCATTAGAAATTTGTAGTGACCATATCTAGTTCTGAATGCAGTTTTCGATACATCTTGCTCCTTAACTCACAATTGATAATATCTGGATCTTAACTCGATCTTTGAAAACACTGTAGCTCCTTTTAACTGATCGATCAAATCATCAATACAAGGTAACGAGTATTTATTCTTAATGGTGGCTTTGTTCAATTGTCGATAATCTATACATAGTCTCAGTGACCTATCTTTCTTATTCATGAACAAAACTGGAACACCCCAAGGTGACACACTTGATCGAATAAATCTGCGATCTAACAACTCTTGCAACTGTACTTTTAACTCTTTCAATTCTGTAGGGGCCATCCTATTTGGCGTTATCGAAATTGGAGCTATTCCAGGTACAAGTTTAATCACAAATTCTACTTCTTGAGTCGGTGGCAACCCAAGCAGTTCCTCAGGAAAAACATCAGCATATTCTTTGACTATCAGCACTTTTTCAGTTTTTGATTCAGCCATTTTCGAATCAAGAATGT
Source organism: Gossypium raimondii (assembly GCF_025698545.1). Taxonomy (NCBI): domain Eukaryota; kingdom Viridiplantae; phylum Streptophyta; class Magnoliopsida; order Malvales; family Malvaceae; genus Gossypium; species Gossypium raimondii. The sequence goes on along the minus strand of NC_068573.1, from coordinate 20,581,465 downwards.
AGGCTAAATAAGCTTTACATCCCTTTTTAATGAATTTTTGAGCTGACAGTGCGGAAACTACAGTTGTAATACAATCGACCCTATTTTCCCTAACACAAATAAATTCACCATTCAGACGCTTCAAACTAACTTGTTTCCTTCGGCAACTCACTATTGAATCATGCTCAAACAACCAATCCACTCCCAAAATGAGATCAAAATCATCAAAAGGTAACAACATCAAACTAGCGGGAAAATCATAACCCCTAACTTTCAGTGGACACGATTTACAGATCTAATCAACTAAAACACACAGACCCAGTAGATTCATTACTTTGATAGTATATTCAGTGAACTCAACAGAAAAATTCTTTTTGTCTACTAATGCAGTGCATATATACGAGTGAGTTGATCTAAGATCAATCAATGCAAATACAATAATATTAAAGAGAGAAAAAGTACCAGCAATAACATCTGGGGTAGTAGCTCCCTTACGAGCTCTGATTGCATAGGCTCTACCTGGTGTTCTTGCTCCAGATCGTTCATTCATATTTCTATTCTTCCCTTGAACAAAAGTAATATTTCTACCATTTCTAAATCGCCTACCTCTCTATGAGGTTGCTTCAGGCTTGTTTATTTGATTGCCAAAATCATTTTGCCTATTTACACAATCGCGGAGGAAATATCAGTAGATCCATAATGGAAACAAGCTCCCAACTTTGATCGACATTGACCAAAATGCCTTTTGTTACAATCATCATAAACAGGAACTGTTCTCTCAACATTTCTTACACTTCCGACACTAGCTGATGGAGAATTAAAAGACTTAAAATTGCTTTACCTTGGTTTATCTCTACCAATGACTCTAAATGGGCAGTCGATCGACTTGTGTCATTTCTAAATTTCTTTGATAGACACGTTTGAGCAGACTTAAACGACCCTCTTTTGTTAAAATCTTGAAATTTCAAATCTGACTATCGTTCGCTCTTTCAAATTTATTCAATTTTCTAGGCTCGTTTAGAAAGTTCTACAAATTCCCGTAACTTTAATGCTGCTACAGACATTTGGATATCATCATTCAACCCATCTTCAAATCTAATACACATTTCTTATTCACTTGACACTATATTACGAGCATACTTGCTTAATTGTACAAATTCCCATTCATACTTAGCTATAGACATATTCCCCTATTTTAATTCAAGAAATTCTTTTTTTTCTTGTCAATAAACAACCGACTAACATACTTCTTCTTGAATTCAATCTGAAGGAAATCCCAATTAATGTGATCATTTGATGTCATCGTGCTCAAAGTGTCCCACCATAAGTACACTTCATCTTTTAACAACGACACAACATATCTCAAACAATTTTCAGGAGTGCACATCAATTCCACGAAGACTCTCTTCATATTCATTAATCAGTACTCGACTTTTGTAGGATCATCATCAACCTTGCCTCTAAATTCTTCTACTTCACATTTCTAGATTTTTTCTATGGATACTCGAGTAACTGTCACAAGTATAGGATTTTGAGGACCCAAGGGTGCTGGAGGAGGCACAATAAAGGGTGGAGGTGGCAGAGTTGCAAGATTTGTTTGCTAAAATTCATTGAACCGCTGGTTCATCATCCCGAGAAACACATTTCTCATGTCATTACCAAAGGAATGTGGAATCGACGCATTATTACTTACTTCATGATTCGAAGCTTGAACATTACTTTTAGCTTCGTTAACTACAGCTCGGTTTGACTTAGCCAACATCTTGAATCAACAAGAAAATACGATATTCGGATGGATCAAAAGCATCACACTATCATAGGGTATATGTGGTGTGTATATACTAAACTCTTCTCCACTACGTTAGTCTTAGAATCGACAAAGCTGTAGTTCTAATACCACTAAATAAAACACTCTAAACCCATCTCCATCACTAGATTAGGGTTTCAGAGTATTACCAAGCAATTCTAAACAATTTATATCAAAACTTTTCATTCATTGTTAATTAACAAAACACATTAAGAACCTATAAAAATATGCAATTTGGGCCTTAAATCAGGCCTTCAAGGCCCTCAAAATAGTTTAGAAATAATTCGTGAATAATTTGAAATAAATCTAACCTTTTAAGAAAAAGTTACAAAAATGAGAAAGTAAGGGTCACATGGCTGTGTGGCCAGGCCGTGTAACAATTAAACAAGGGACACACGACCATGTCCTAGCCCGTGTCCTTACCCATGCAACTCATTGAGTAGGGTCACACGGTCGTGTTACAGGCCGTGTGCTAGACCATGTGTGTCACACGACCGTGTGCACCAAATTTGACCCAAAAATCATGTCATTTTAAGACCAAACCATACGTATTCCACCACCACAATTATTTACACATTCAATAGACCTAGGCACTACTCCAACACACCTAAATGTACCAAATTAATCAATGTATTTCATCCAACCAACATGCCATTGAAAGGGACCACATATATAGAGTAAACATTTAGTCTAAAAAATGCTCAAAATACCTCTTTTATATGATTTTAAACAAATAAGCATTGGGGTATGATTAAAACCACTTCATTCAACAACTAAACCTCAGTGTGTTCATTTAGGCATTATATATGTATACTTTTTCCATCAATACAAAACATACCCTAAGAAAAACACACATCTCATTCATAAACTACATATATCAAAATTTCAAAACCACATATTTATCTATATATACATGCCACTACCCAAAGGATACAAAAGCTACCAACACAGATGGATAGTGTGAGTCGGCTGGTTGATCTTTCCAAAGAGTCAGCAATGATTATCTACAAAATAATCCACAAAAACCTGTAAGCTTACATAGCTTAGTAAGTACATAGTATAATATTTAATCCAAATAAAATTACACATGATTCACACATTATTTGATTACTAAAATTTCAAGAATCCAAATGATGAGATTATGTAATGAGATAATGTTCTCAAATATACCAGAATAAAATCAAGAGCATGAATATGCCTTCAAGAGTACCGAAGTACTAATAGAGGCACGTATGTGCATTCAAGGGTACCGAAGTACAAATAGGGTCACGTATGTACATTCAAGGGTATCGAAGTACAAACAGGGGCACGTATGTGCATTCAGAAAATAATTATCTATAATCATATAAACCAAAGAATAATAATATAATATTACAAGTAGAATTTCATTTACGTATTGAAATACTATGTACTTACCTACGATTTAATTCCTGGTCAACAAGTAGGGACTAATCCGCTATTTTCCCTTTTCCTCAGTTATTTTCTTTTTTATTCAAGTCTTGATATGCACAAGAAAAGATGAATTCAAAGCTTGGAGCTCCCTTCAATGGTGTTTCGGCATCAACATGAAGAATTGAAGAAGAAAATGTTCTCTTTCATAATTATTTTGTTTTAATTTTAAGGTTATTACAAATTTGCCATTAAAAGTACATGTTATTTTATCATTTTCTTTACATAATGCTGTCCAACATTAATAACTAGGGACTAATTTCTACATAGTTCCTTCCTTATTTAGTAATTAAGTTATTTAATCACTTAAATGCAATAATCACTAAGTTATACATATTTTTCAATTTAGTACTTTTTCTTAAATTAACTATCTAAACGTTAAAATCTTTTAACCAAATTTTAATACAACTCTAGTGACTCCATAAATATGTTATAAATAAAATTTATGAGTTGACATAATGGAAATTTGTGGTCTCAAAATCGCTATTCCATCAGCATTCAAAACGGGTTGTTACAACTAGAGTCAAATGGAAATATTCTATAATAGGTTGAATGCACATACGAGGATGGTAGTTGATGCATCTACCAATGGCACATTGTTAGATAAATCGTACAACAAAGCGTATGAGATTTTGGAAAAGATTGCCAACAATGACTATCAGTACCCTACCACAAGAGTTGGGATATACAAGAGAGCTGCTGGTACTATGGAGCTCGAGACAATTACTTCGTTGAAAACCAAGGTATTTTCTTTAGCTAACATGATTAAAACAATGAAAATTCCAACTATGGTCTAGAAGATGAAATCAGTAAAGCTGTCATGTGTTTAGTTTGGCAAAGATCATGTGTTTGATGAATACCCATCAAACCTAGCATCGATATATTACATGGGTAATATTAACAGAAATAATAATATCTATTCCAACACTTACAATCCGGGGTGGAAGCAGCGTCCAAATTTTAGTTGGAATAATCAAGGTGCGGAGAGTTCACACAATGTTGCAAGATAAAATATCCACAATGCACCACCCAATTATAATCATCCTATGCCATGGCAAAATGCTTAACAAGGTTAGGTATCATCTTCTAGTTCTATTGAATCTTTGTTAAAGAAATATATGGCAAAAAATGATGTTATTTAGAGTCATGCTACGTTTCTCTAAGCTCTTAAAAATCAAGTGGGGCAAATAGCGAACGCTCTAAATTCAAGGTTACAAGGAGCATTGCCAAGTGATACGGAAAATTCGAGAACACAAGGGAAGGAGGAGTACAAGGCCATCACTCTTAGAAGTGGGACTCAGTTGGATGACATTGTTCAAGAAGCCACAGTAGAATAAGACAAATCCAGCAGTAATCAGGAAAGGATCTCAAAACCTACTGAATGATAGACAACATCTGGAAAGGGTACGCAAAGAAATTTGGTGACAAAATTAGATAATGTTGCCGATAGGAATGCCACAACAAAACAATATTAGCAACCTGATGGATGACCACCTTTATCATTTCCTTAGCGATCTCACAATTCCAAGCAGGATATTCAGTTTAAAAGGTTTTTAGAGGTCTTGAAGTAACTCCATATTTGTAACAGCTCGATTTAGGGCTTAGTCGGAACAGTGGTTTTGAGAACACAAATCTGACTAGGAAAAATATTATTATTATATTTTTATGGTCTATGATTTCATGGAAAGTTTTTGTAAAAAATCTGTTCGAAAATTTTGACGTTTGAGCACTCAATTTAGTCAAAAGGACTAAATTGTAAAAAGTGCAAAAGTTGAGTTTTATATGTTAAAGGTATTTAATTGTTATGGAATCATAAATTAGGGGTCCTTTTGTGGTAATTAGACCATTATTTAATGATGGACAAAAAATGGGCATGAAATAAGTGAAATAGGTTTTTTTTAAGAAAGGGCATTTTAGGTAAATAAATAGAATTAAATGGGAAAAAGGTGGCAAAATATGCCCATCTTCTCCATAGTTGCTGCCGAATTTTAGAAGACACCATATCTAGGGTTTCTTTTCTTTTTCAAGCTTATAGTAAGTGCATCCTAGCCCCGTTTTTAATGTTCTTTGCATTTTTAAGATTCCAATAGCTCAGTTTATCTCTTTTTACTGTTAATTTGAACTAGGGTTGAAATTTGAAAAATTACCCATGTGTGAAATTTGTGTATTTTAATGTTTTATGGAAGAATATGAAGTTTGAAATTATGTTAAACAATTTTTGCTAGTCGATTTTAAGTGAAACCGATTAAAATAACATAATCGGTAAAAATACCTAAAGCTCATAAGTAATAGTTAGAGTGAGAATTGGATGTTGCTATAAGAGGGAAAAGTGTTCAGCATGTGACAAAACATAAGAATAAGGAATAAAATTTAATTTACGAACTTTGGGGCAAAAATGTAATTATGCAAAAGTGTAGGGACAAAATCGTAATTTTCTCAAAAGTTGAGTCAAAGCTTGTTTTAATAAATGTGAATGTTAAACAAGCTCAATTTGCTGTTATAGATCAAGAAATACGAGAAGTCAACCTTAATCGAGGAAAAGAGAAGATTGGGGATTAAATTGCAAAATCTTTACATTTTGTATCGAGGTAAGTTGTATGTAATTAATACATTGTTATAATTATTTTTGTTATATTTCCTGACAATATATGTGAAAGGGTTGAATATGAAATAGTTATATAAAAGTTAGAAATTTGAAATTGATAGTTGATTTGTTTAAAATCAGCTTGGTTTATGGATATACCAACTGCAAGTAATGGTTGAAGTGATTCAAATCGAATTATTAAATTGGTTATGGAGTTGAGTGGAAAGATTGATATTATGATATGTTATGGAGAAATTTTAAATTACTGGGAAGTAAGAATCTTTGTAGAACTGTCAGAATGGTAAAGATTTGAATATAGTATCGATGAACACGTGGGTAGTACTATGTGAAGGCTACTACGTGTATCGATAAATAATGGTCACATGTGTAGTACTAAGTGAAGGCTACTATGTGTACCGAAAAGCTTTGGTCACGTGTGTAGTACTATGTGGAGGCTACTACGTGGACCGTAAAACTTGATTGCGTTTGTAGTACTATGTGAAGGCTACTACGTGTATCGAATGATAATAATAACATGGGTGGTACTATGTGAAAACCCCCAAATATTTGTTGTTATACCGGCATGTTCAATGAGATATGGGTATGTGATCGAAATGTGATAAGTTGCAAAAAGAGTAACTGCAGTGATGAAGTCTTGTATTGTGTTATAAAATAAATGGTTATAGTGCTATGTGAATGAGAGATGTTGGAATAGAATAGATTTGGACAGTGACAGTGATGTTAGTTTGAAAAATCACCAAAAATTATAGGACTTGAGTTAGTGGTTGAATAAGACATGGAATTAAAGCTTAATGATTTTAATTTTACATAAAATAGAAAGAATGGCCAAAGAAGATATATATTCTGAGATATTGGAATTTTAGTGAGACAAGGTCTGAATGATTTCGAAATCCTCTATTCTTACTTTGGAAAATCACTAAAAATTATACAAAAATAATTATGTTTTGTAATTTAAATTCTTAAATTTCTTATTGAGTTTATTTTCAAAATAAATAAGTGGGAACATCATTTGAATTTTGTACTAAGAGATAACTAACTTTTAGTGAAGAGAGGTCAGAAATGTCAAGCAGTGAAACAGGGGAACATTTAGAGAATAAACTGTACTAATTGGCTGAACCAAAAATTCTGAAAATTTTGTGGTAAGAAGCTATATGAGTCTAGTTTTAGGGAAAATTTACGTATATTAATTTGGAGTTCTGTAACTCTAGATAGAAATAATTTAGTGACTGTGACGCAGAAAAATAGTTTGCTGGAAATTGAATAAATAATAGATTTATGTGTGATAGAAATTATATTATCTATGGTATCATGCTAGAAATTTATTTATCAATTACATACATACTTACTAAGCTATATGCTTACTCCTCTTTATTTTCCCTTGTTTTATAGTGACATCAATCAGCTTAGAAATTGGACGAAGTCAGAACATCATCCACACTATCATCATCATCTTTTGGGTATTTTGCAACCAATACTTTTGAAATATGGCATGTATAGATGACTTAATGTAATGTGGTATAAATATATATATATATATAATATTGTTTGGTTTAAAATGTGGTGTATATTAATTGATAAATTGTTTTCTTAAAACTACTAACAAAGTATTTAGAATGTGTTGGATGGATAAATTGTGTCGAACATATAAGCGTATTTGGTTGAAATATTGAAGTTGTTTGAAATTGTGTTTCGAAAATTTGTAGGAGGAATTGAATGTTTATGAAAAGGAATTATGTCAAAATTTTTGTAAATATATATATATATTTCAGATCGTTTGATAATACTTCTTACCTTGTTTCATATGATGAATATGGGAAGAGGTGTTACAATATCAACATACCAGTAGTAGAAGTTTTGGAGCAAATGTCCAATTACATGAAATTTATGAAAGATATATTGTCAAAGAAGTGCAGATTGGGAGCATTTGAGATTTTTCTTTCACTTAAGGGTGTGGAACAATGTTGATGAAAAAATTACCTCCAAATTTGAAGGATCTAGAAAGTTTCACTATCCCGTGTTCAATTAAAAATCAATATATTGGTAAGACATTATGTGACTTAGGAGCAAGTATAAATCTAATGCATATCTCTATTCTCAAGAAGCTAGGAATTGGGAAAGCTAGACCTACTACGGTGACTTTGCAATTAGCTGACTGATCCTATGCCTATTTGGAAGGTAAAATTAATGACATACTAGTAAGAGTGGATAAATTTATCTTTCCTGTTGGTTTCCTTATATTAGAATTCGAAGCTGATCAAAATGTGCAAATTATCCTTGGAAGATCTTTTCTTGCTACTGGCAGAACTCTAATTGTCGTATAGAATGGTGAACTGACCATGAGGGTAAATGATCAACAGGTTACTTTAATGTTTTCGATGCTTTGAAATGTGTAGATGAACATGAAGAATGCCACGCCATTTGTTTGATAGAAACGACAACGGAGGAAGAATTTAACAGACTTTGACATAGTAATTATGATAATAACGTAGACTCATTAGAAAGGATTGATGAAGTATGTTTCAAAGAACTTAGTGAATTAATGGAGTCCAAACAAACATTGGAGAGGCTAGGGAAAAAAGTTTGACTCCTTGGATTTATCGAGTCATTCATTCAAACCTCTTAGACCTTCTGATATGACCTCGTCTAAGAACTCCATCAAATCTGTTGGCGAACCAATCGAGCTACCACTCGGTCCAATTACTCGAGCTCAAGCGAAGAAGTTCAAAGAAGCTATCTCAGCCCTAGTTGAACAAGTTTGGGGAGAGGCTTTAATCGGAGTCATCAATCGAGCTTGGGAGTGCTCATCAAGTGCCCCATGCAATCTACTTCAAACCGAATTCAAATTTAGCTAGCTAATTTAGCAGCTGAATAAGACTTAAATGTTCTTTAGTTATTTCAATCATATTAATTATGTTTTAATTCCATACAACATTATTACATGTCTGATTATCTTAGTTGTTTTAAGTCTATTAATTGTGTCCTAGTTTGTACAGCATTAATATATGTCTAAGTCAGACATCTTAATTCTGTATTAGTTTCTTAGAAATTAATTTGTGTTTTAGTTTGTCTTAAAGATGTAGTTGATCGAGTTTTAGTTTGTTTTACAGGTTATTCAAATAGTTGGTTGGACATTCATGCATTATTCCAAATTCATTGAAACTCATTTAAGGAGAAACATGCACCCGATTGTTCATGAATCTTAAAGTTGCTGGTTACACTCTTTAAAGTGTCCATTCGTTAAACGATGAGACAATCATTGATCTTTGTTTGAGCTTATCAACCAGCTATTCCTGTTCACACCAATGGACCATTCAATACTTAGTGCTCACACCCAAAGAACCATTCAAATCCAAGTGATCACACGAAAGACCCTTCGGGCGCCACAATTTGCATTCATTAGCTACTCATACATTCGGCGCACTAAGGAAGCATTACCTTAGGATCATAAACATCATTGACCGATCAAGTTAATGATTCATTCAGCTCCACTCTTAAGTCTAAATCAATGACTGTTCGGGAACTCCGATTGTCAAAGCTGATCAATTAAGCTATTCAAGGAATTAATCAGCTGAATTAAGTCAACTCCAGCCTCATTAAATTGTAACTACATTTTGTCCATTCGGCTGGTACTTAGCAGCCTATAAATAGTTTGCTTGTAACCTATAGCAAGAACTTTTGATTTTTGAATGAATTTTAAGATATTTGTGAGTTGTTTAACTCTCGTTGTTCTTTGTGATTCAAATTGACTTATCTAGCTTGCTAGTGGCATCAATCTGTTTCTATTCAAACTTATCACTCAAAGAGTGTGGCGTTCAACTCCTTATACTGATTGGTTCCTATCTTCTATAGATAGAGGGTCACGGTCGTATCCATCTATTCATCTTTCACCTTGATAGCTTAATAAGAATTGGGTCTCTATTTCCTAATAGTGGTTCATTCTTCCGCTGTTGAGTTCAATATTCATCTTTCCATCAATTTATCATCTATTTATTTTCTTTGTTTTAAACTATCAACCTTTGAAAACAACCCTTTGATTAACATAAACTTTGTTACTTAATTTTATGATCGGGCAACAAGCAACTCGGTTTCATCAACGAATACGAGTTCACATCATTTGGTATCAGAGCTAGTTAAAATTAAGTAAGTATCGTCGTTTAATTACTCTCAAGGTTGAAAAAAAGATTCGAGTATAAAAAATATGTTGTAAAATACAAAAATTGAACAATACAAAAAAGAGAGTTTCAGTTTTGTGCAAGTTCAAACAAAAGTAAAGCTAGCTTGTAAAAGTGTTAACTTTTCCGATTTTGAATTCATCTATTCCTAAAAACATTTTCTAGCCACACTCCGTTGATCTTGTTTTTCTTTCAAACCTACCCCGTACCAACATCATATCTTTCCTTGTTAACCATTTGAAGCCGACTCTACAAGAGTTGCTGCTAAGTCTAAGGCAGTCACCAAGAACTTTGAGAAACAAACTAGAGAGGTAAAAGACAACAGAAGAGAGTATATCAAATATGTAAAAGCCAACCACGAGTGGAGTGCACAACTTTGTTTCTCTATTTTTTTTGTTTTTTTAGAGAATTGGTGAGATTTGAAGTAAGGTTTTAAACAAGATGTCGCGTAGCCCTAAACGAAATGTCGTTGGTGGAGGTACATCAAATGCTATCGATGGTGGTGGCATGCGTTCTGTGAGAAATGTAGCCGTTGGTGTTGTGCCCGATTTGGCATACCAAGCCCTTCTTCGAGAAATGACCCGTTTGCTTCAACAAAAATTAAAGCCACTTCAAGAGCGAATGATACAACTCGAAGAAACAAATCGACGAGAACGTACTCCTCCAAACCTAAGGAGAGAGCGAGGCTGACTGTGGCAACATCAAAATGACCTCTATGAACCAAGTGATATGGAGAGCGACCAAGCCTCCAACCGAAGTGAAAGGCGTCGAGGCCAAAAAAATCGAGGGCCAAGGGAGCAAGAACGTGTAGATGACGATCTAAAGAACATTAATATGGCCATTCTCCTTTTCTAAGGTAAAATCGATCCCGAGGCTTACATAGAGTGGGAGAAAAAGATCGAACTTGTGTTCTAGTGTCACAATTATTCCAAAGGTAAGAAAGTCAATCTTCTAGCAATAGAGTACTCTGATTACGCCATTATTTGGTGGGATCAACTCTCCATGAGTCGATGGAGAAACGGAGAACAACCAGTGTCAACGTGGGCTGAAATAAAGTCAATTATGAGAAAGTGGTTCATCCCAGCTTATTATCACCGAGAGTTGTATCAAAAGTTGCGAAGCCTTATCCAAAATAATCAAAGTGTAGAAGATTACCACAAGGAGATGGAGGTAGCAATGATTCGAGCTGATGTCGAGGAGGATCGAGAGGCTACTATGGCAAGGTTTCTTGCTGGTCTCAACTGAGACATTGCCAACATAGTGGAGTTGCAACACTTTCTCAAAGTTATTGACATGGTTCATATGGCAATCAAGGTGGAGAAGAATTGAAATGAAAGGGCGTCACCTGAGCCTTTTCTAACGCCACTTCTACATCAAGTTAGGGACAAAGAGTCAGCAAAAAGAAATCCCCATACAGATCTAAGGAGAATAGTAGGGCCACAAAACTTAACAAGCCAAGTGCTGAAATGAGTAAAGGGAAAATGGAGGCTGCACCAAACTAGACCTGAGACATCAAGTGTTTTAGGTGTTTTGGAAGCAGTCACATAGCCAGCCAATGTCCCAACTGAAGTGCCATGTTCATAAGGGACGACAGGGAGATTGAGTTTGAGGGTGAACAAGAGGAAGAACTCAATGAACCACCCGATGAAGAAGAAGACTTAGAATATGCTGTTGATGGCGAAGTCTTGTTTATCAAGCAGAGTCTAAACCTCCAAAGTGTGGAGAACGAACAACAACAAGAAAATATATTTTACACCCGCTTCCATGTTCAAGGTAAAGTTTGTAGTGCTATAATTGATGGAGGAAGTTGCGCTAAGCACTATGATCGTGGAAAAGCTTGGTTTAACCACTGCCAAGCATCCACACCCTTACAAGCTGTAATAGCTTAACGATGGAGGTGAAATCAAGGTTACTAAACAAGTGGTCATTGCCTTTTCCATTGGCAAGTACCAAGACGAGGTGGTGTGTGACGTGGTGCTAATGCACGCCGGCAATTTACTACTAGGAAGGCCATGGCAATTCGACTGGAGGGTGATTTATGATGGAAACACCAATAGATACATATTTAAACACTTGGAAAAAACTGTAACCTTAGCCCTTCTTACTCCAAAACAAGTGTATGAGGATCAGCTTAGGTTGAAAACTTCTGTTGAAAATTCGAGACTGAGTGATCAGGAAAGAAAAAATAAAAAAAGAAAAAGAAAAGAAATCAGAAAAAAGGAAAAAAAATTGAAAATGAGTGAGAAAAAAGAAAGTGAATTGCAAAAGCAAGAAGAAAAAGAAAGAAAAAGACAAACTGAATCAGAAAAGTGGAATTTCTATGCGAGAGAAAAAGAAATTCAAAAAAATTTATTGTTGAAATAGCTAATATTTGTACTTATGTACAAAGAAAGCTTGATGGGAACTAATGAACTAAATGACACCGTACCTTCTTCTGTTATATCTTTGTTATAGGAATTCAATGATGTATTCTCGGAAGAGATACCAAGTGGTTTGCCACAAATACGAAGGATCGAGCACCAAATAGATTTTGTGCCTGAAACTGCCATTCCAAATAGACCTACCTACTGAAGTAATCTCGAGGAGACTAAGGAGCTTCAAAGGCAAGTGTCCGAGTTGCTGAAAAAGGGCTATGTACGAGAGAGTTTAAGTCCTTATGTTGTTTCGTACTTTTGATGCCCAAGAAAGATGATTCGTGGTGCATGTGTGTGGATGGCCGAGCCATCAACAAGGTCACTATTAAATACTGACATCCTATTCTGCGAGTGGATGACATGTTGGACAAGCTAAGTGGAGCTCAGCTGTTCTCCAAGATAGACCTCAAAAGTGGCTATAATTAGATTCGGATGAGAGTGGGAGACGAATAAAAGACATCGTTCAAAAATAAACATGGATTGTACAAATGGTTGGTTATGCCTTTTGGCCTAACAAACGCCCCGAGTACTTTCATGCAACTTATGAATCATATCCTTCGATCTTTTATTGGTAAATTTTGTGTAGTTTACTTTGATGATATCTTGGTCTATAGAAAATCATTGGAAGAACATGTGTGACACTTGAAATCTTTTTTGGAAGTTTTACGTAAGGAAACTTTGTTTGCAAATTTTAAGAAGTGTTCGTTTTGTACTCACAAAGTTGTTTTCTTAGGTTTTGTTTTTAGTTCTGAAGGTCTTGAAGTTGATCAAGACAAGATGAAGGCAATACGCGAGTGGCCACGACCGACAAGCATTAGTCAAGTAAGGAGTTTCCATGGCTTAGCTAGTTTTTATAGAAGGTTCATACCTAATTTCAGCACCTTGGCTGCTCCTTTGACTGGACTAATTAAGAAAAACTCCAATTTTCAATGGGGTGATGAACAAGAAAAAGCTTTCATATTAATTAAAGATTATCTAACTAATACTCATTTTTTATCTTTACCTAACTTTAACAAGAATTTCGAGATAGAGTGTGATGCTTCAGGGATAGGAATCGGAGTGGTGTTAACACAAAATGGGCGTCCTATTGCACACTTTAGTGAGACACTCAACGGAGATGCCCTTAACTATCTAACATATGACAAGGAGTTGTATGCTCTGATTCGAGCATTAGAAACCTGGCAGCACTATTTGTGGCCTAAGGAGTTCATCATTCACACTGACCATGAAGCATTAAAGCATTTTAAGGGACAACATAAGCTGAATAAGAGGCATGCTAAGTGGGTCGAGTACCTTGAGTCCTTTTCCTATGTGATCAAATACAAGAAAGGTAAGGAGAACATAGTTGTCAATGCATTTTCAAGAAGGTATGCTTTACTTAATAGTTTAGATTCTAAACTGCTTAGGTTTGCATATCTTATAGAATTATATGATACTGATGCTGATTTTGGTTAAGTGTTTAACGCTTGCGAAAAGGGAGCCTTTGAAAAATTTTATAGGCACGATGGATATCTATTTTGTGAAGGCAAACTATGCATACCTCAAGGATCTGTCTAAGACATCTTAGTGAACGAGGCGCATAGTAGAGGTCTCTTGGGTCATTTTGGAGTGACCAAAACCATGGCCATGCTTCAAGAGCATTTCTTCTAGCCAAAGATGAAGTGTGATGTGGAAAGGCTTTGTGAGCGTTGCATTGCCTGTAGGAAGGCTAAGTCCCGCATCAAGCCTCAAGGTTTGTATAAACCTTTGCCCATTCTCGAAGCATATTGGATTGATATATCCATGGATTTTGTGTTAGGACTCCCTAGGACTAGGAATGGAAAAGATTCAATCTTTTTTGTTGTTGACCGATTCTCAAAAAATGGCTCATTTTATTACTTTCCAGAAGGCTGACGATGCTGTGAATGTAGCCAACCTATTTTTCAGGGAAATAGTTTGGTTGCATGGCGTGTTAGGAACAATTGAGTCTGATCGGGATGCCAAGTTTCTTAGTCATTTTTGGAGAACCTTGTGGGGAAGGCTTAGCATCAAGCTACTATTTTCTATAACGTGCCATCCCCAAACAGACGGACAAACCCAAGTGGTGAATCGAGTCTTATCAATGTTGCAAAGAGCCATCATTCAAAAGAATTTAAAGACATGGGAGGAGTGTTTACCTCACATCGAGTTTTCTTACAATTACTTAGTTCACTTTGCTACAAAACACTCTCCATTTCAAGTTGTATACGGTTTTAACCCATTGACTCCTCTTGACTTACTTGCTTTCTCTTCTAACTAGCTTGTGCATGTAGATGGAAAATGAAAAGCTGAATATGTGAAGCAATTGCATCAGAAGGTGAAGGAAAATATAGAAAAGAAAACCGAGGAGTATGTGCATAGAGCAAACAAGGGGCGACAATGACTGGTTTTTGAGCCTGGAGATTGGGTTTGGATTCACATGCGAAAGGAGAAGTTTCCTGCGCAAAGAAGATCTAAGTTGCTACCGAGAGGCGATGGACCTTTCCTAGGGCTGGAACGAATTATTGATAATTCATATAAGCTGGACCTATGAGGTGAGTATAATGTGAGTGCAAGTTTCAACGAGTCTGACCTTTCTCCTTATAATGTACGTGACAATTTGGGGACAAATCGCCTTGAAGTGGAAGGGGATGATACGACCTCGTCCAAGAGCTCTATCAAATCTGTTGGCGAACCAATCGAGCTACCACTTGGTCCAATTACTCGAGCTCGAGCCAAGAAGTTCAAAGAAGCTATCTTGGCCCTAGTTGAACAAGTTTGGGGAGAGGCTTTAACCGGACTCGTCGATCGAGCTTGGGAGTGCTCATCAAGTTCCCTATGCAATCTACTTGAAACCGAATTCAAATTCAGCTAGCTAATTTAGCTGCTGAATAAGACTTAAATGTTCTTTAGTTATTTCAATCATATTAATTATGTTTTAATTCCATACAACATTATTACATGTTTGATTATCTTAGTTGTTTTAAGTCTATTAATTGTGTCCTAGTTTGTACACCATTAATATATGTCTAAGTCAGAAATCTTAATCATGTCTTAGTTTCCTACAAATTAATTTGTGCTTTGGTTTGTCTTAAAGATGTACTTGACTGAGTTTTAATTGTTATTACAGGTTATTCTAATAGTCGGCTGGACAGTCATGCATTATTCCAGATTCATTGAAGCTCATTTAAAGAGAAACATGCACCCGATTATTCATGAATGATACGAGTCACAAAGGCCCAACCCAAGCTCAAGAACGTGATGGGCTCAAATTACCACAAGGCCCAATAACGAGGTCAAAGGCCAGACAAATGCGTTCCAAACTAAATGAGACCATTTAGGAATTTGTTAGCAAGGCCTTAGATGCGTACACGAAAGAAAGAGAAAATCAAGATTCACTTTCTTGTTTTCAAGAAAATCAAGAAACCGAATCTTGGCCCAATTTTGCTGTTTGGAGCGATTTCAAGAATCAAGAAAATCAAGATTTCAAATCTTGGAAATCTTGGTCCAAGAAACCGAATCTTGCAGCTAAAGCGCATTGGATCTCTGTTACGAGCATCAACGAACCAATTTCGGTAGGATATGGACTACAAGCCCAAGTTCTTGAAGGCAATGCCCAATAAGATGATTCCAAGCCTAACCAAGAATTCAAACCATACTTAGTTGAAAATTAGGCCAAATTGTTAAAGTGGCCCAATTTGTAAAAATTTTAATTGTTTAAATATCTAAGTTTAATTTTTAGACTTTAGGATTATTATATGTAAAAATTTGACCCAAGCAGCCCATTAAAATGCCTTGGCCAAATTTCCCTCTTAATCTATTAATTAGGTCTTTTTTTAAGTTTTCCTAATGAGATTAGGAAATAGATAGAAGGCCTATTAATAGGCATGGCCGGCCACCTTATTAAACACATTACAATTACATTGAAAATTTCAGATTTGCTTTGAGTGAAATTCTCTTTGAGTTCTTCAAGAATTTTCTCTTGAGTTTTCTTTAGAAGTAGTTTTAGCAATCGTTTTGATTGTGGGAGCCATCTTCAGCCTTCTTCTTACCATTGATCTTCATTGGAGGGGAGATTAGAGCCATTTGAAGGGAGTTGTGAAATCTTTCGGGATTTCAAGGCTTCTTAGGACTTTATCTTTTTTTTCTTGCTGTTCGTTTTCCTTTTAATTCTTGTTTGGGGCCGATTTCATCATTTAACTTATTTACGTTTTCTTGTTCTGTTTCCAGCTTTCTTCAACATTAAAGAGGCTGATCGGCATTCTTTTTGCAGCAAGAACCATTCGTTCATTCATCTTTTCTATTGATCTTGTCGACTTTTCATCTCAATTCTGATTAAATTCGTTTTGTTGGAATTTAGAGTTTGATTTGCTGTTTTGGAATTTAATCTTTTCAGATTCAGCTTGGAAAGTTCATAAGTGTCCTTGATTATCGAAGATCATTCTTAATCCATAATTTCCCTCTTTCTTGTTGCACGATTCCTCATTCTAATTCAATTTTCGTTTTTTTGTGATCTGCAGAATTAATTTTCTATTTTGGTTCAATTGATAGAATCGGCTTAATTGGTGACTTCTTTGAAGCTTATTCGAGTTCTTGACTTCCGAATTCCTTAATAATAAGTGTTTTGATTCTTGGTTTATTTTCTGCTATTTTAGGGTTCTTTGATTTCAGATCTGGGAATTCTAAAAGTTAATCTTTCTACTTCGTTTCAGATCTGCTCGTCTAGAGTTTTCGTAGGAGTTTCCCGTGACTTGACAACTCGGTCTTGGTCCGCGTGCAACCCCCTATCATTTGGTATGAAATTTTGGGCATTTTGGGTTTCCTTGGTTGATTTCTAAACTGATCTCTTTTTTTTAAACAACAAACAGCAGTTTTACCCAAAAAAATTTTGGAAAAAAATTCATTCGAGTGGGTAAACGTTTTTCTATTGATTTGAAATTTTACATACATATTTGTGGCACTATGGTTGAATATAAAAAAATATTTCCTGCAAAAAA
Source organism: Gossypium raimondii (assembly GCF_025698545.1). Classification (NCBI taxonomy): domain Eukaryota; kingdom Viridiplantae; phylum Streptophyta; class Magnoliopsida; order Malvales; family Malvaceae; genus Gossypium; species Gossypium raimondii. The sequence continues at coordinate 20,564,045 of NC_068573.1, read as the reverse complement.
GTCCGTCGAAAAAGTCAAAAAGATTGAAAAATATGAAATCCAATAAAAAATTAAAAAAATATTCAGCGGGTTGAGTTTGGTACCCAAACTTTCCAGATCAAAAATTCAATATTTAAGGACATTCCAGATTTAATTTCGTGATTTTTGGAGATCGAGAACACCTCAAACGAAGTTGTCAAGTTAGTCCATAGTTTTTCAGGTTTTTTGGATTTGAGCAATTTTTATTGATTCTTAGCTGTAAGTTTTCATTTGTTTTGCCTTTATTCTCCCTTTACACTATCTGACAATTTCTTGTTTCTTGTGTTAGTAGGATTTTAAGGTGTGCACGATTCTTCCTCGGTGCGACACAAATCAATTGGTGTCTCGTCAGTTTTGGCATCCTAGTGCAAATTAGGATTCTTTGGTAGTTTCGTTTCATACACTTTCTAATTGGTTGATATAGACTCTACTAAAGAACTCACAAGACTGACTTCTACCTCTTTGAGAATTTGATTTTTTTCTTTTTGAGTGATTAACAGTGAGGTTTGCTAATTTTCCTTTTTGAGTGTTGAGTGTTTGTTTTGCAGGTTTTTGAAAAAAGAAAAAAAATGTCGAGAGTTGGTCAAGTTGATGATGACCATAATGATGTCCATGATAAATTTAAAAAGATCCAACAACAGTTAGACGACCAGGCTGCCTTACTTCGAACATTGAGTGTTACTATCAATGAGATGCGATTGGATCAAGAGCCTCAGTATCGAGGTTCAATTAAAGAGGATGTGGATAACCAGCCTCGTGCTCATAGGCACGCTCCTAGACGTGTCCCTAGAACTGACTATGACATTCATGATCGCGGACAACCCTCTTTGGCAAAACCAAAGAGCGAGCAGCAACGAGAACATCTCTTTCATACTAGCTGCCATGTACAAGGTAAGGTTTGTAGAGTTATTATTGATGGTGAAAGTTGCTCCAACGTAGCCTGCACGACGATGGTGGAAAAGCTTTGCTTAACCACTACCAAGCATCCACGACCTTATCAACTACAAGGGCTTAGCAACAAAGGCCAATTTAAGGTCACTCATCAAGTGCGCATTGCCTTTTCTATCGGCAAGTATCAAGACGAAGTCATGTGCGACGTAGCGCCTATTCAAGCCTGCCATTTGTTGCTAGGAGAACTATGGCAAAGGGATCAAAAGGTCACCCACGATGGTCGTACCAATAGGTATTCTTTCAAGCATCAAGGAAGGAAAGTCACCTTAGTGCCGCTCACTCCGGAACAAGTCCACGAGGACCAAATCAAACTGAAAAATTCTGTTGTTAAAACAAGTGAGGAAAAAGAAAAAGGAAAAAAGAAAAATAAAAGTGAAAAAGAAGAAAATGAAAATGAAAAAGGCGAAAAGGAAAGCGAGAGAGAAATAAAAGAAAATGTGAATGAAGTGAGTGAAAAAGAGAGAGAGCTTAAACAAGGAATGAGTGAAGAAGAAGAGAGTGCTCAAACACAAGGGAGGAATATTTTTGCTAACCCCCATTCGAAATCGCCTTGTGATTTCTCTTTGTTTCAAGTTTGCAAGATTCCACCCATGGACAGGTTCCAGCTTCACTACCCTTCTACCGAGAGACATTTTCAATTGATTGAACAAGGTAAAACTGATCCTCATTTTCCCACCTCTAATGGTAAGCAAGGTGAAGTTTCTCTATTCTCTAAACAACTTCATTCAACTTGTATTGATGACTTTGCTCATGACTTGAATTTTGAAAAGGTACTATATGTTATTATCGATAATTTCCATTATTGTATTGATGACATTTTAATTTACTCAACAACATTAAATGATCATGTTTTCCATGTTAGAACGGTTTTAGACATTCTAAGAGCTGAAAAATTGTTTTCGAACCTTGATAAATGCATATTTTGTTGTGACAAGCTAATATTTTTAGGTTTCATAATTAGTGCTCAAGGTATTCATGTCGATGAGGACAAAGTTAAGGCAATCAAGGAGTGGCCAACTCCTAAATCAATAACTGAGGTGAGATCTTTCCATGGTTTAGCAAGTTTTTATAGACGATTTGTGAAAGATTTCTCCACTATTGCTGAGTTGGTGAAATCCTTACACGAGAAGGCTAGGCAGCGAATAGCCAAAACAAATGACATCAACACCAACAAAGCAAACAAGAGGCGCAAACGGGTTGTCTTTGAACCCGGAGATTGGGTTTGTGTCCATAAGAGGAAAGAACGATTTCCTACAAAAAGAAAGACTAAGTTGGACCCAAGGGGCGAGGGGCCTTTCCAAGTTCTCGAGCGGATCAACGACAATGCCTAAAAAATTGATCTACCTGGTGAGTACAATGTAAGTTCTACTTTTAATGTGGCTGACTTGTCCCCATTTGATTTTTCAGATTCGAGGACAAATCCTTTTGAGGAAGGGGGAATGATACGAGTCACAAAGGCCCAACCTAAGCTCAAGAACGTGATGGGCTCAAATTACCACAAGGCCCAATAACGAGGTCAATGGCCAGACAAATGCATTCCAAACTAAATGGGACCATTCAGGAATTTGTTAGCAAGGCCTTAGATGCGTACACGAAAGAAAGAGAAAGTCAAGATTCACTTTCTTGTTTTCAAGAAAATCAAGAAACCGAATCTTGGCCCAATTTTGCTGTTTGGAGCGATTTCAAGAATGAAGACAATCAAGATTTCAAATCCTGGAAATCTTGGTCCAAGAAACTGAATCTTGCAGCTAAAGCGCATTGGATCTCCGTTACGAGCATCAACGAACCAATTTCGGTAGGAGATGGACTACAAGCCCAAGTTCTTGAAGGCAAGGCCCAATAAGATGATTCCAAGCCCAACCAAGAATTCAAACCATACTTAGTTGAAAATCAGGCCAAATTGTTAAAGTGGCCCAATTTGTAAAAATTTTAATGGTTTAAATATCTATGTTTAATTTTTACACTTTAGGATTATTATATGTAAAAATTTGACCCAAGCAGCTCATTAAAATGCCTTGGCCGAATTTCCCTCTTAATTTATTAATTAGGTCTTTTTTTTAAGTTTTTCTAATGAGATTGGGAAATAGATTGAAGGCCTATTAATAGGCATGGCCGGCCACCTTATTAAACACATTACAATTACATTGAAAATTTCAGATTTGCTTTGAGTGAAAATTCTCTTTGAGTTCTTCAAGAATTTTCTCTTGAGTTTTCTTTAGAAGTAGTTTTAACAATCTTTTTGATTGTGGGAGCCATCTTCAGCCTTCTTCTTGCCATTGATCTTCATTGGAGGGGAGATTAGAGCCGTTTGAAGGGAGTTGTGAAATCTTTCGGGATTTCAAGGCTTCTTAGGACTTTATCTTTTATTTTCTTGCTGTTCGTTTTCCTTTTAATTCTTTTTGGGGTCGATTTCATCATCTAACTTGTTTACGGTTTCTTGTTGCATTTCCAGCTTTCTTCAACATTAAAGAGGCTGGTCGTCATTCTTCTGGCAGTAAGAACCATTCGTTCATTCATCTTTTCTATTGATCTTGTCGACTTTTCATCTCAATTCTGATTAAATTCGGTTTGCTGGAATTTAGAGTTTGATTTGCTGTTTTGGAATTTAATCTTTTCTGATTCGGCTTGGAAAGTTCATAAACGTCCTTCATTATGGAAGATCATTTTTAATCCATAATTTCCCTCTTTCTTGCTGCACGATTCCTCATTCTAATTCAATTTTCATTTTTTTGTGATCTACAGAATTAATTTTCTGGTTTGGTTCAATTGACAGAATCGGCTTAATTGATGACTTCTTCGAAGCTTATTCACGAGTTCTTGACTTTCGAATTCCTTAATAATAAGTGTTTTGATTCTTGGTTTATTTTATGCTATTTTAGGGTTCTTTGATTTCAGATTTAGGAATTCTAAAATTTAATCTTTCTACTTCGTTTCAGATCTTATCATCTAGAGTTTTCGTAGGAGTTTCCCGTGACTTGACAACTTGATCTTGGTCCGCGCACAACCCCCTATCAGTGAATCTCAAAGGTGTTGGTTACACTCTTTTAAGTGTCTATTCATGAAACGATGAGACAATCATTGATCTTTGTTTGAGCTGATCAGCTAGCTATTCCAATTCACACCAATGGATCATTCAATACTTAGTGTTCACACCCAATGAACCATTCAAATTTGAGTGATCACACGAAAGACCCTTCGGGCGCCACAATTTGCATTCATTAGCTGCTCATACATTCGGTGCACTAAGGAAGCATTAACTTAGGATCATAAACATCATTGACTGATCAAGTTAATGATTCATTCAACTCCACTCTTAAGTCTACATTAATGATTTTTGGGGAACTTTAAGTGTCAAGCTTCAATGAGTGTTCGGGAACTCCAATTGTCAAAGCTGATCAATTAAGCTATTAAAGGAATTAATTAGCTGAATTAACTCAACTCCAGCCTTATTAAATTGTAACTACATTTTGTCCATTCTCAGGCAGCTTGTGGGTAAGCCTTGTACAATGTGTCCCCAAGAAAGGAGGTGTCACAGTGGTTAGTAATGACAATAATGAGCTCATACTAAATCGCACGATCACAGGATAGAGAATGTGCATAGATTATTAGAAGCTTAACAAGGAAACTAGGAAAGACCACTCCCCTTGCCGTTTATTGATCAAATGTTGGATAGGTTAGTAGGGAAAGCTTTCTACTATTTCCTGGAAGGTTATTCAAGGTATAATCAGATATTCATAAGCCTTAATGATCAAGAAAAGACAAATTTCACGTGTCTATATAGTACTTTTGCGTTTAGACGGATGCCGTTTGGAGTATGTAATGCTTCAACAACTTTTCAGCATTGTATGATGGCCATATCCGCAAATATGGTGGAGAAATTCCTTGAAGTTTTCATGGATGATTATTCTGTATTTGGCAACAATTTTGAAGATTGTTTGAAAAATTTGGAATTGGTTCTATGCTACTGTGAAGAAACAAATCTTGTCTTGAATTGGGAAAAATGCCACTTCATGGTTCGTGAAGGAATTGTCTTAGGAAATAGGATATCACAACGAGGAATTGAAGTTGACAGAGCAAAAATTGAAGTAATAGAGAAATTGCCACCTCCCACAGTATCAAGGGTGTTAGAAGTTTTCTAGGTCATGCAGGATTTTATAGAAGATTCATTAAAGATTTCTCAAAGCTATCTAAACCCTTGTGCACACTGCTGGAGCAAAATAGACTCATTGATTTTGATGAACACTGCTTGAGCGCTTTTGAGGAATTACAGAAAAGACTGGTAGAAGCACCAATTGTAGTAGATCCAGAATGAACCTTGCCATTAGAACTCATGTGCGATGTTAACAATTATGCTATGGGAGAAGTGTTGGGGCAGAGGAGAGACAAAATATTACATGCAATATATGATGCTAACGATATAGTGAATTTCTTAGTGAGTGGTGTGATATCGCCTGATTTAAACACCCACAAAATGCGGTAATTTCTCCATGATACTAAACACTATTATTGGGATGAACCCTTCTTATTTAAACATTGTGCCGATCAAATCATTCAGAAGTGTGTCCCTCACGATGAAATACATAGTATTTTGGATCATTGACATTCAATTTCTTATGGAGGACATTTTGAAGGAATAAGAACCATCACTAAAGTGCTTTAGTCAAAATTCTATTGGCCAAGTTTGCTCAAAGATGCTCATAAATATTTTGAAACGTGTGATCATTTTCAGAGAATGGGGAATCTCTCTATGAGACATGAAATGCTGTTGTAGAGTATACTGGAGGTTGAGTTATTTGATGTATGGGGAATAGACTATATGGGTCCATTTCCACCATCAGTAGGCAAATCGTACAACTTTTGGCTGTATATTATGTTTCTAGATGTGTAGAAGTGGTAGCCCTAGCCACTAATAAGGCTAAGTCAGTACTGAAGTTCCTACATAAGAACATTTTTACAAGATTTGGTACACCTAGAGCCATTATCAGCGGTAAAGGATCCCATTTTTATTGTAAACTGGTGGCCAATACCTTGTGTAGGTATGGGGTGAATCATAAGATTGCAAAGGCATATCATTCCTAGAGGAATGGACAAGTTGAAAATTCTAATAGAGAAATTAAACAGATTTTGGAAAAAGTGGTGATCCATCTCGTAAGGATTAGTCCACCAGACTAGATGAAGCTTTGTGGGCCTATGGAACTGCGTTTAAAACAACATTAGGGATATCGCCTTTTCAACTTGTTTATGGGAAGCCATGTTATTTACTTGTTAAGCTTGAGAACAAAGCATTTTGGGCTATCAAGAGACTGAACATGGACTAGGCTGCTGTTGGCAATAAAAGGTTGTTAGAGTTAAATGAAATGGAAGAGTTTCGGGCACAAGCATATGAAAATTCTAGACTATACAAGGAAAAGACCAAGCAATGGCACGATAATAGAATTATGCCAAGGCAATTTGAACCAGGGCAGTAGGTATTATTGTTCAATTCTAGACTCAAATTGTTCCCTGGTAAATTGAAATCTTGCTAGTCAGGTCCTTTTGAAGTAGTTCAGGTATTCTCACATGGAGCTGTTGATATCAAAGACATGAAAACGGGTGTTACTTTCAAATTTAATGGACAGCTCTTGAAGCACTACTATGGTGCTCATGTGAAGCATGACAAGCAGAGCATTAACCTTCAAAATGCTTGAGTTAGAAATTTTGGATTTTATTTTATTTATTTGCTTTATTTTAAATTTATATTTTTTTAGTTATTTTTTTATTGGTTGTGCTAAACTTTTCTTTAATTTTTGATTCTTATGCATTAGTGTACCTTTTCAAAGTCAAGATAAAAGACTAAACTTCTTAGTGAGTATTGGGAGGACAATTGCCATGGCATTATGGAGGAGCATTATGTCGTGACAAACTAGGTGATGAGGTGTTCAATTATCAAGGGTAGAAAAGTCTAAAGGAGATTCTTTGACTAGATTAGCCTAATAATTATTTTGGAGAGCCTTAGGAAGTCAACCTACATTGTAGGGCTAGGTTATTTTCTTTTCCCCTAAGGATTTATTTCTTTTCTTCTCACCATGTCACCAACTTCCCTAGCACATTTCATTTTCCCTAAAAACTATCGTCATTAACCCCCTTATTTCCCTCTCCCTGACTGTTCACGTTTTATGTTTCTCATAAAGCTCCCACCTTTATGGTTTCTTTCTCTTCAAACTCTACTTTATTTTTTACACTGCATTTCTCAAAAAAATCCTATTTTTTTTCTTAATGGCTCGAGCTAAGAATGCTTCTAAAACAGTGGACTCATTGGACACTGACGCTGCTCAATCAAAGATATTCTTTAACACTACTGCAGCTACAAGGAACTCAAATAACATTTTAAAGCGTCCCTTTTGTTTTGAGCAGGGATTTTTATTTAAGGATAAGCCCTATATGGGCTATGACGAGTCTGTTTCATAAATAGTAGAGCAGCATGGGTGGGACATTTTCTGCTTGCACCCAGAGGATGTTTTGGGCAGAGTAGTTAGGGAGTTCTATGCCCATGTCAACTCCGCTGATTCTTCTTTCATCTATGTGAGAGGCACTTCTATACCATTTGATGAGGACCACATAAATGCCCAGTTTGACCTTATAAAGATACAAGATGAATATACTGAGTTTGTGGATAACATCACAATTGAGGGTTTGACACAAGTTTTGAAAGATTTATGTGTCGAGGGCACACAATGGATTATCTCTAGTCAAGAATGCTACACTGTTGAAAGGTCTTCCTTAAGACTGATTGGGAAAGTGTGGTATCATTTCTTGAAAATTTGGCTTATGCCATCCACGCACAATACCATCGTTTCCAAGGAAAGGAAGTTGTTGTTGCATTCCATTATTGAAAGAAGAATGGTTAATGTGGGAAGGATCATTTTTCAGTAAGTCCATCGTTGTGCTGAGAAGAATGCCGGAAGTTTGAATTGTCCTTCTCTTATTACTGCATTATGCAAGACTGCTAATGTTCCACTTACTGATGCTGAGGATATTACCTTAATAAGGGGGACTAACGAGGGCAAGTTTTTCCAAGCTCTAAGGCATTGATACTGATTCGGCAACTCAAAAAATTTAGGCTTCTATTGCTACGCGCGTTCCCCTAACAACAGGTTCAGTCACTTGGGGCTCATTTGATCAACAAATATTGAATTCCTTGACGCAACTAGAACAAAGGATGTCCTTGTTTAAAAGTCAGCAGTACCAACTAGCTGAAGAATTGGTCCAGGCTAAAGAGCAGCAGACTCAGTATTGGTCATATGTGAGGGATAAGGATTTGGCAGTTAAGCTATCTTTGCAAAACAATTTTTTGAAAACAATGCTAGAATTCCCTATCTTCCCCATGGTTTTGCTCTCATCTGCTGAGATTGAACCAGAACCAACTCCACCTACTGCCAGAGCTGACTTAGTAAATGAAGAGACCAATGATGATGATGGACAAGCTGCTGAGGAAACTGAGAAGTTAACATCCGTTGAGCTTGTGAAGGATAACAAGGAAGGAAAGGAAGGACAAAATGACCCAACCGCTGCTACAACTTCTGCCACCGCAAAAGGTAAAACTCCTATATCACCATCTCCACTAGCCTCTGTGACTACACAGGATCGTGCAATTGATTAGTTGATTGATCATGAAAACTGACAAGAAAAGTGTAATAGCCCATTTTTAGTGAAATCAAAATAGTGATTTTGGGACCACAAATCTGACGAGTAAATTATTAATTTATTATTTATTTAATGTCTTTGGGATGTTAGTAAGGTCGTATTAAAATTTCGTTAAGAAATTTTGATGTTTGGATGATTAAGTAAGTGAAAAGGACTAAATCGTAAAAAAGTGTAAAAGTAGAGTTTCGTTAGCTAAACGGGTCAAATGGCTATGAAATTTTAAAGTGAAAGGATTTAGACGGTAATTAGACCTAAGTGAAAAGGACTAAATCGTAAAAAAGTGTAAAAGTAGAGTTTCGTTAGCTAAACGGGTCAAATGGCTATGAAATTTTAAAGTGAAAGGATTTAGACGGTAATTAGACCATTTGAGTAGTTAGTGGGAATTCATGGCAAGGTTTTATGGAAATTTTGATAGTTTTAAAAGGGCAAAATGGTAATTTAGAAATTAAGTTAAAATGTTAAGTAAAATAAAAACATAAATATCATCTTCTCTATTCTTAGCCCTAAAAGCACTGAATTTTCATTGTCAAAAGAAGGGAGCTTTCGGCTATGGAAAATTCTTTATGCAAGGTAGGTTTTTAAGCCCACTTTTAATGATTTCTATGTTTTTGAAGTCGTTTTAACTTAATATAGCTAGCCCGGGATCAATTTATAAAACTGTTAAATATTGAGGGTTATGACATGACTTCTTTTGTATGATTCTTGATGCTTAATGATAGATTATGAGTCCTTGTTGATAAATAAACAAGTTTTGTAAAGTGATTTTTTTATGAAAATGGCATTTAGGGACTTGTTTGTGAAAAGTTAAAATATTAGGGGTAAAATAAAAATTTGTCTTAAATATCAAATGTGGACTAAATTGAGTACTAGGGATATTAAATGGATTGAATTTGTCTATTTAGATCATGATAGACCACATACGAATTTAGATCGGGGAAAAGCTAAAGCCTCGGATTAGTACGACTTTGTTTCTATGCCTCTAGTTGTCGAGGTAAGTTTGTATGTACAGATTATTATATTCATGTATATAAATTTTATGTTATTATATATTTGTAATACTATTGAACTATTTATATCCAAAGCAATGCTATGACGATTATTAAGTCCCATTTGAACCTTAGGTATTCGTAGAATACAAATGACATGTCATTAGGGATTTCATGTTTTGGGTGCTGGCCTTGAATGTCCTACCGATGGCTAAGGTCTTGCATTTGTTGCAGATACTCCATATCTCATGTGAGCAACATCGTGTAGCTTACATTTCGACCCACAGCTCGTGTGAGCAAGCCCATTTCACAGCTCGTGTAAGAAACGATGTAAAGGAAAGATTATGATTAAATGTTTAAGCACCCTTCGTGTGAGCTTTCCTGAGTATCCAATGATATTCTAAGTGGTTTAACATGCATGAGAAAGAATTGAAAAGGTAATTTTCCAAATGGAATAGTGCATATGCACATGAAAAGGTGAATGAATCAAATGAAGTATGTCCATGTAGAAATGGCTTACCTTATGTTTAATTTAAGTAAGTTATGTAATAAGGCACTAACTTGTCTATAGTTGATGATGATGCTTAGGCTTGTGCCAAGCTTGTGGTTGGATTACATTATTCTTGTACTTAATGCTATTTAGATGAAATGGTAAGTTATGTTTCATGTATAACAAACTTACTAAGCATTATGTGCTTACGTAGTTTTCTTTCCTATGTTTTATAAGTTATCGGAAGCTCGATCAGTTTGGAAGCTCGTTGGAGATCTATCACACTATCCAGCATAAATATCAGTAGTTTTGATGTTTTGGCCAAGATTTTAATGGCATGTATAGGTGGACTTATAATGATGTTTAGTTGAATGTTGGGTTGATGTTTTGGTTTGTATAAGTTACTTTGTTTGGTACTTTTGATGCCTTATTAGTATGTGTTAATATGGCTATGTTATGTTGCATGTTGAAGGACTAAAATGGTATGTTTTGAATTGGTTTCAATATGGTCAAGATATTGTATGTTTAGGGAAGGTATTGAGCTAGATGTGTATGATTAAAATGTGGTAAAGTATACCTGTTTAGGTAAGATTTAAATGAATGTATTTAAGGTGCCTTGAATGGCATATTGGCTGGTTGATTTAGGACTATTGAATTGGTCATTATATTCATGTTTTGGTAAGGTTTTGAGGTCTTGATTATGTCACAAAAGACCTATAGGTGTGTGCATGAGTTGGTGCTGGAAATGGCTTAATTTTTAGCAAATTCATGTCCAGATGGCATAAGACATGGGCATGTGACTCGGCCATGTGTGACACAAGGCTTGACGACATGGTCGTGTGTCCCCTGTAGGTTACTTTACATGCAAGTCAGTTAGTTACATGACCTAAAACACGACCTGACATATGGGTGAAGATGTAAACCCTTTGAAAGGAAGATGAGGTACAAGGTTAGTGCCCGGAAGTCCACACGAAGAACTGAATAAAGTACCCACAATACAACCCAAGCCAGGTAATTTTTTTTTTGTTTTCTTTTGATGATCATGCATTTCATTTCATTTTTCCATGAAATTTCTCTATTCATAGCATAATTTTTGTTGCATGCACATACATTGAGGACAATGCATCCCTTAGGTTTGGAGATGTATTGTGCATTTAGGTTGCACTTTATATAATATGGATGTTTTGCTACTGCATTGTAACCACCGAAGTACTGTTAGTCTATAAGAAGTACATCTTATAGTGATGATGTTCAATGATGGGTTTATATTTTCGATATACCTAGAACATGCGAGATGGATTGGGTGAATTTAGCTTAGGCTAAGATGCTTGAAAAATAATTTCTAAAAAGAGGATGTCTTATACTCAGTGTTTTTTTTTTGGGATATAGTAGGCATCTTTTAATGAACTTAGGTATTTTTAAAGCTAAGCATTAGTTATATTGCCACAACATTATTTAATAAAGGACAGTAGACACTCCACTGTTTAGAATTGCCAAGTAGGTCAACATCACTTTGTTTGCTCCATCATGTTGTTGATTAGAAAGGTGAGTCTAAGTAAGAGTGTGTTTAATGAAAATAAAATTAGGGGGCACTTCGTTGTAGCAAAAAGGATTGAGTAGCTAAGGAGGTAGTTGTATGCTCCATCCATCTCTTTAGTCAAAAGTTTAAGTTTCATGGGTGACTTTCGGTTTAAATTGTGATATGATTGAGTACTCGGAAATTCAATGTATGCTCCACTGTGATTGTAAAGTCAAAGAATTTTGTGACATGCTAGATCCCCTAATAATAACAATAATAATTTTACTCATTCAAAAAAAAAACACCAGAAAAATGATAAATATATTCTGAGTAGGCTTGAAGGAAGTAACTTATGTTTAGATAATAAAGGAACTAAGAAAATTAGAATATGGTTGCTATAGGCCAAAAGGAGAAAATACATGAGTACTTAGGGGATTCTGTGTTTAGGGAAAAAAATTTGCACTACCTTTTTTGAGCAAGCCTTTGACACTCGAATAACTTTTAGGAAAAAGGGAGATTGCTGAGAACTGATGTACTTGTTGTTCTTCGAATAGATTGGCAATACGAATTGGTTCGGTGAATTGGCAAAATGATGGCATTTATGCATATTTTGCTTGAGGACAAGAAATAACTTAGGTTTGGGGGTGTGATAACTCTTGAATAGTACTCAGGTTTGGGGGTCTGATAACTCTTAAAAAGAGTTATATTTTATGCCTTTGGACTTAGTTAACTACTTGTACTTTAGTACATCTAGTTGCATGTTAGGAATTTTCATTAGTATTTTTAGCATTGTATTAGAACTTGGGTTGCGGTTTAATATTAGGTGCTTTTAATTGTTCGTGAAAGGGCTGTGTTTCGTGCTATTGGCAGGTGCAGGATAAGAAACAATAAATAAAGGAGTGAAGTTTTACCGGGGAAAAAGGGTGTTCAGATTGCCAACCAGTATGCCGTGGCAATCCGGGAAGGTGTCTAATCAGCATTCAGCACATATAATTTGTAGTCTAACTCTATTTGTACCAGATAAATCTGTTTTGAAAAGAAAAATCTTTTGGAATTATCCTGAGAAAAAGAAAAGTAATACAATTTAAAAAGAGGCAAAGGAGGAAACTCTAGACGACAGAACTGCGGCTAGAGATCCTTAGGTAAATTAGAAGGTAGAGGAAAGACACAGGCAACCCCTCTCAGCCACCTCAGGACACTGCGCAGTTGTAGTGGATTGGACAAGTGAACGCTGTCTTCTCGACATTCATTCATTATTTCAAATCTGTTCCTTCGTGAACTACAGTGTTGAAAATGATGTTTGACTTGAATATTATTTACCAACCTATGAGTTAAATCTTACAGGGTTGGGTTTACTTTGATGAAAATTTAACTCTCATTAATGGCTGCAGTATAAATCTGAGTTATTTTACTATTTGATTCAATTATTTTATTCTTTACTATGTATGTGAGCAATCCCTAGACATAGTCAACTGTGCAACATACCCTTAAATTAATTTAATTCTGAAAAGGTTAGATTAGTTGGAATGTGGTTGAATGATATGAGCAAGTACTCGACATATACTTGTAATAGACTCTAGATATAAAAAGCAACGATCATACAGAAGGTAACAATCCAGGGTACCATAGCAAATGCCTATAGACACAGGCAAGGTAACTTGAGGTTTTTGCTCTCAAAAGAGGCAGACCACTTAAGAACTCTTCTGAACAGTAGGTTAAGAATGATTTTGCTGAGGCATTGCTAATAGAAGAAGTAGATTCCTAGTAATCCCGACGTCCCCACTCAACATTGTATAACCCTTTTCTTTACCGCAGTAGCTTTTTCATAACATTCTTAGTCATTTATTTATTCATTGCATATTATTCTCATAATTGTCATTTCATTTCTATGTATTCATTAGTTCCACATATTCCATACATCATTTTTCCTATTAATTTCCACTCCATACTTATCATAGCTTTGCAATAGCATGAATCACATTTTATTATAATAACTTGACCACTTTAGTGCCTCAATCTGATCCTCGTGGGAACGATACTCTCTCATCACTTTATTACTTGATCCGACATGTATACTTGCACAAATTCACATATCATATTCACACATGACACTTGCCTCAAAATCTGAGAAGGCCCAATGAACCTAGGGTTCAATTTGTCCTTATGATCAAACCTTAGAACCTTCTTCTATGGAGATTGCTTGAGAAAAACCCGATCCCCCACACAATACTTAATATATTTCCTCTTTAGATCCACATATAATTTTGTTTGACCGATGCAGCCTTTAATCGATCCTGAATCAACCTAACCTTACCCTCAATCTTAATAACCATATCTGGACCCAACAATTTCCTTTTTCCCAACTCAGTCCAACACAATAGTGTACGACACTTACGACCATATAGAGCCTCGTAAGGTGCCATTTTGATGCTGGACTAGAAGCTATTATTATAAGCAAACTCAGCCAGAGGCAAAAACCCCTCCCAACTACCACAAAAATCAAGAACACAACTTCGCAACATATCTTCCAAAACTTGAATAACCCTCTCGAGTTGTCCATTAGTCTGCAGATAGAATGTTGTACTGAAGTACAATCGAGTACCCAGAGCCTCATACAGTTTCTTCTAAAATCGTGACATAAAACGAGGGTTTCGATTTGAAATGATCGATACAAGAACCCCATAAAGTCTTACAATCTCAAATATATACAATTTAGCTAATCTTTGCAAAGAATAATCAGTCCTGACCGAAAGAAAATAGGCAGATTTGATCAACCGATCCATAATTACCGAAATCAAATCTTTCTTAGTGGCTATCCAAGACAACCCACTAACAAAATCCATAGTTACCCGCTCTCATTTCCATTGCAGAATCTTAATAGGCTACAACAGACCAGAAGAAAGTTGGTGCTTAGCTTAACCTATTGGCACATCAGACACCTAGCTACAACATTGTTTACTTCCTGTTTCAAATCAGGCCACTAGTACAATTCCCGAAGATCGTTATACATCTTATTCCCTCTGGGGTGCATAGCATATAGGCTACTATGCGCTTCCCACAATATAGGCTGTCTCAGCTGTCTATCATTCTATACACAAAGTCAGCCTCGGAAACACAGAATACCCTTGGTATTATCCTGAAATCCAAAGTCTTACCTTCCTCAATCTGTTTAACTTGAAGAACCAGAGACTCATCTAGAAGTTACTTTTCTCTAATCTCATCAATCCAAGTAGGCTTAAACTATAACTCTGCCCTCGACCCACCATTCTTAAAAAGACTTAATCAAGAAAACATCTCTCTCAACTCAGCCATTGACCTCCTACTGAGAGCATCGACCACCACATTGGCCTTACCAAGATGATACTCAATATTGCAATCATAGTCCTTAAGAAACTCAATCCATCTTCATTGCCTTAGATTTAATTCCAACTAAGTAGGGAGATACTTAAGGCTTTTTTGATCTTTGTAAATAATAAACTTCTCACCGTATAAATAATGCCTTCAGATTTTTAAAGCGAAGACAACTACTACTAGCTTTAGATCATACGCCGAATAATTACAATCATGCGGCTTGAGCTACCTAGCAGCATAAGCTACCACTTTACCCTCTTGCATTAGAACACAACCAAGATTGGTGTGTGATGCGTTATTGTACATAAGATACTCCTTTCCTAACTCAGGCTGTATCAAAACTGGTGCATCAGTCAACACCGACTTAAGCTTTCCAAAGCTCGCCTGCTAATCATCCATCCACTTGAAAGGAGCATTCTTATACAATAACTTCATCAAAGGAGATGCGATCAACTAGAACCCTTCTAAAAATATCTGATAATACCCTTCCAACCCAAGGAAACTCCAAATCTGTGAGAGAGTTTTAGGCTGTTTCCATTTAAGAATAGTTTGGATCCATATTGATTCCCTCAGCAGATACCATATGTCCCAAAAACATAATTTCCCTCAACCAGAACTCACACTTGCTCAATTTAGCATAGAGCTTCTTCTCTCAGACAATCTACAAAACTACCCTTACATGCTCATCATGCTCAGCCTCAGTCTTAGAGTATACAAAAATATCGTCGATGAACACACTATCACGAACTAATCCAGAAATGGTTGAGACACTCTATTCATAAGATCCATGAATGCGGTCGAAACATTGGCC
Organism: Gossypium raimondii; assembly: GCF_025698545.1. Taxonomy (NCBI): domain Eukaryota; kingdom Viridiplantae; phylum Streptophyta; class Magnoliopsida; order Malvales; family Malvaceae; genus Gossypium; species Gossypium raimondii. The sequence goes on along the minus strand of NC_068573.1, from coordinate 20,548,236 downwards.
AAACCGAAAGGCATAACTAATAACTTGTAATAACCATAACAAGACCTAAATGTAGTCTTAGGCACGTCAGATCCTTTCAGTCCCAACTAATGGTACATAGGTCTCAAATTGATCTTATAAAATACTGACGTCCCTCAAAACTGATCAAACAAATTGTCGATCCCTGGCAATGAATATTTATTATTTATCATTAACTTATTCAGTTGCCTATAGTTGATCTACTATAATACGGTGTAACAAATTAAACTAGTTTTTGCGCTTAAGGAGCTTAACAAGCATTGTCGTTATGTTTTAGTTAAGTTTTCTTATTTTTAATTACATTCAATAAAATGTGTAAATTGAGTCTTTTATTGACCTTAGGGGTCGGATAAGGCCTAAGGATGAGCTAAATGAGTATTCTTATTCAATAACTTCGTCAAATGAGATGCGATCAACGAGAAACCTTCTACAAATCTCTAATAATACCCTTCTAGACCAATGAAACTCGAAATCCGTGAGACACTTTTACGTTGTTTCCACTTAAGAATAGTTTGGATCCACACGGATACCCTCAGCAGATACCATATGTCCAAAAAACATGACTTCCCTTAACCAGAACTCACACTTGCTCAATTTAGCATAGATTTTCTTCTCTTGGAGAATCTATAGAACCACCCTTAGATGCTCATCATGCCCAACCTTAGTCTTAGAGTTTACAAAAATATCGTTAATGAACAATATGACGAACTAATCTAGAAACGGTTGAAACACTCTATTCATAAGATCCAGGAATGCAGTCAGAACATTGGTCAAATCAAAAGGCATAACTAGGAATTCGTAATGACCATTACGATACCTAAATGCAGTCTTAGGCACTTAGATCCTTTCACTTTCAACTGATGGTACCCAGATCTCAAATTGATCTTAGAAAACACTGACGTCCCTTAAAATTGATCAAACAAATCACCGATCCTTGGCAATGAATATTTATTATTTACCGTTAACTTATTCAGTTGCCTGTAGTTGATCTGACGTAATTTGGTGTAGTAGATTAAACTAGTTTTCGCATTTAAGGAGCTTGAATACAAGCATTTTCGTTATGTTTTAGTTAAGATTTCTTAGTTTTAATTGCATTCAATAAAATGTGCAAATTGAGTCTTTTATTGACCTTAGGGGCCGGATAAGGCCTAAGGGTGAGCTAAAGAAGCATTCTTACGCAATAACTTCGTCAAATGAGATACCCTTCCACAAATCTCTGATGATACCCTTCCAGACCAATGAAACTCAAAATCTGTGAGACACTTTTAGGCTATTTCCACTTAAGAATAGTTTGGATCCACACTGATAACCTCGGCAGATACCATATGACCCAAAACATGACTTTCCTTAACCAAAACTCACACTTGCTTAATTTAGCATAGGGCTTGTTCTCTCGGAGAATCTATAGAACTACCCTTACATGCTCATCATGGTCAGCCTTAGTCTTAGAGTATAGAAAAATATTGTTGATGAATACTATGACGAACTGGTCCAGAAACGATTGAAACACTCTATTCATAGGATCCATGAATATGGTCGCAGCATTGATCAAATTGAAAGGCATAACTAGGAACTCGTAATAACCATAACGAGACCTAACTGCAGTCTTAGGCATGTCAAATACTTTTACTTCCAACTTATGGCATCCAAATCTCAAATTGATCTTAGAAAACACTGACATCACTCAAAACTGATTGAATAAATCGTCGATCCTTAAAAGTGAATATTTATTATTTACTGATAACTTATTTAGTTTCTTGTAGTTGATTTTTTATAATTCAGTGTAGTAAAATAAACTAGTTTTCACATTGAAGGAGCCTGAATACAAGCATTTTTGTTATGTTTTAGTTAAATTTTCTTAGTTTTTATTACATTCAATAAAATGTGAAAATTGAGTCTTTTATTGACCTTAGGGGCCGAATAAGGCTTAAGGGTGAGCTAATGCACTTTGTAAGTGTGCAAGAGACCATTAGATGACGTGTTAAATGAATATTGGTTGATATGTCGCAACACGGATGACTCGATGTTGTAACATAGGGAACAGAGCAGAGAAATCTCAAGTCTGCTTCTGATGTCGCGACACAGACTAAGGATGTCGCGACATATCCCTGAAGATAGCTGAAGAAGAGTATACTGATTGCTATGTAGTGACACAGGTCCTGGTGTGTCGCGACATCGACTTTGTGACGAAAATAAAAAATGAAATAAGGGCATTTTGGTTTACACAATCAAACTTTAAACTTGAGAACGTTAGCTAACCTAGCGTTAAGGACACCTTTCCATTACCCTAGTTTCTTTCTTTAGATTTAGTTTCATTTTTTGTCTTTTTTATGTTTTCTAAAATTTAGTTTATTTTTTCGTTATTTTCTTTTAGGAGATCTAATTTTTGAAGACGATCAAATTTTGTGGATTCTTTTTATTATTTATATAAACCATGCTTTTCTTAAACTCTCCACTTTGATGCATTCACCATGTTTTATTCTTCCATCTATTCCATATTGTTTATAAAAGTCATGAGGAACTAACCCTTCTATGGGGGATTAACGAGTGAAGGTATGATCTATTAACTGTTTTGCAGGGTTACTCAACAAATCAACTATTTGAGAAAGGAAGAGCATGAAAAAAACCCTAGGCTTGACAACACCGAGAAGTCATCAAGGTGGGAATTAACCTAAAATTGGTATTGCCCATCCGTGAACACTTCACCCCAAACCAGTCTAGACTGTGAGGTTGGAAGATAAGTAGCCTTGCTGACTCATTGGGTTAGACGAAGATCAGAAGATCCTGCTAGGGTAGCCGCTAGTTGGTTGACGAGGAACCCGAAACGATAGTTGATCGGGATTACTGAAGCAAGCTAATCACTCATCATCAGATTTGATTCCTTCTACTTTTTCTCTATCTTGAAATTTAGTTTTCTTTTATGTTATTTTGTTTTATTATTAGTACTATAGAAATTCCCACAAATCTCTTATTTACATTTCAGTACTATAACTTAATTAAAGTATTAATTAGAGCTTTTAGTGTGTAGGTTAAAATTGATCTAGTTTTCGCTTTCCTTGGGTATGATCCTCGGAGTACTCACCCACTCTGTTGTAAAACTATATTACAACTAAACTCATATACTTACGGATACTACCTCGTAATTTTCTATTTTATTACAGTATTCACACTTTGGACTTTAGTACGTTCAAAGGGAGTCAATAGTCAACACACATCTTCATTGTTCCATCCTTCTTCTTAACGAATAACACTAGTGTTCTCTAAGGCGAAACATAAGTTCTGATAAATACTCTATCCAGAAGATCCTAAAGTTGGACTTTCAGTTCTTTCAGCTTCTTCGGTTCCATAAGATAAGGAGCAATAGACACTGGAGCAGTCCCAAGCAAAGCCTCAATTCTAAACTTAACCTCTTGGTCCAGTAGTAACCCAAGAAGTTCCTCAGGAAAAATATACGGAAAGTCCTTAACCATTTGAATTCCTCCTACAGCTGAACCAACAATGCCTGTATCATGAACATAGGCTTAATACAACTCACACCCCTTCCAGACCAATTTCTCGACTACTATAGCAGAGATTACATTAGATAGGTAATCTCAATGCTCGCTAACAATTACAATCTCCTTACCATCTGTTGTTTTCAAAGTCACCCTCTTTGCAACACAATCTAGACTGACTTGATGCAAAACCACTCAGTCCATGCATAGAATCAAATCAAAATCCCCAAATGACAACTTCATCATACCAGCTGAAAGTACAAATCCCTGAATCTCAAGCGAAAAACTCTTGTAACATAAAAATACGTGGAACCAATGTTAATTAAGGTAAAATAATGATTAGAGTGAATAGTAAAATTACCTATTATAACGTCGATTGCATCTCTATCCTCACGATGTATCACCGTATAAACCATTGCAGGCTGCCTAGCCTCAGTCTGATTAACACTCTGACCTAGTGCCCACTGTTCCCGACCATTACCGTTATCGGCTTTAAACTATCCACAACCCCTTGAACGCTACTAAACAACCCTTTGTGGCTAAACCTGATTCTACACCGGAGCTTGCATCGGCTCAGCCCTACACATACACTTTTCAATTTGGTGTTCAGTAGACCTATACCTAAAACATGCTCCCATTTTTCTCCAACACTTGCTCGAATGGAGCCTACCACAAAATGCACAAGTTAGAACCCAATCAACATTTATTGCTACATCAACCTACTGAGATCTGTCAACTCTAGCTTATTTCATCTGCCGTAGAACTATACCAGTAGGACCTGATTCCCTCTTCTCACACTCCATGCACTTAATCTCCTTAACTACCTTAGTCCTCCTACACAAGCTTCGAAGACCCACTACTATTGTAGAGCAACTAGAATATTTAAATCATCCTACAGTCTGTCCTCAAAATGAACGCACTTATCGTAATCAGTGGACACCAAAATCTGAGTATAACTAGTCAACCTTAAGAACTCAGCCTCATACTTAACCATTGACATCTCACCCTGACTAAGTCTGATGAACTCCAGCTTGCGTTCCTCAATATTCCTTGCCCCCATATATTTTCTTCTGGATGGCATCCTGGAAAAACTCCCAAGTTACATGGTTAGCTTATGTGCTCCGCACCACAGCCTACCACCAACGGTAAGCTTCATCTCTGAGCAACGGTACCACACCCTTCAACTTTTGCTCTGCGATGCAACTTTTTCTTTGGGATGCAGTCCAGGTCATCCATAATCCTCTCAGTGGCCTCCATCCAATATTTGTCAATCGTTGGGGGTTATCCCAATGACACCCCAAAATATTTCAACTACATTCGCTCAAAGGCGCTTAGTCATTAACCCTCATCCCACAAATCTAGATTAGGCTCCAGCAACCTTTTATAAAACCCTAAGAATAGCCTAGGATACCACTTCATCCTCAAATCCCTGATTATTACCCTCAGTAACAGACATTTCAATAGTCTCACTTGTCTCAAGGTTGGCCATGTTTCCCAAAAAGGAGGACTCAACTTGAGCTACTCGACGGCCCCCACCACGCCCATGCGTACCATGTTCTCGTGTACCACAGGTACTTATTATACTATCTACAGTTTAGAAACAGTTTTAAAGATCAGCTTAGGTAGTTTTAATCCTAATTCTATAGTTTTACAGAAATAACACAATCTTTATCTAAAGTAGAAAAAGTCTTATTCTACAGTCTCTAGAGTTTATCAATTTAACTAAAGTAATTAAAGTAAAAGTATCTTACTTGGGTTGGTGTAGAACTCTCAGATTCTTTTTTGAAATCTTAAGTATTTCATGAAAGTTAACCCAAAACCACAATCTGAGTTTGAACTCAAGCTATGATAACACCAAATGTAACACCCCAAATCCAGTCTAGACGTTATGATCAAATCTTGGAGGTTACATCGAACACCTAGAAAATTAGATTTACTTGCATCTATTTTTTAACTTTATTTGATCTTGTGTAGATATTTTGCGAAACCCGTTTTATTTTTCTTCCAAAAACCCTCACTGTTGCTAAACGAGAAATTTTCCAAAACAATTGTTATTATACTGTCAAATTGGTTTAGAAACCGTATTATTAGCTTAGATATTTTTCAAAAACCTCATTTGTTTGTTTTGAACTTGGAACAGAAAAACTAGTGACTTATAAATATTTTGTAAATGCTTAGCTTAATTAATTATCAGAAAAAAAAATCACGCTTCTTGTTTAAAACTACCTTACTAAACCAAGTGTTAAATTCCAAAAAACAAATTAAAGTCCATAAAGATAACTGACAGTCCAAAAGGCCATACTTAAAGAATTATTTAAAACCAGTTCATTTTGAGAAAACGAATCAGAGCTCCTAAGCGCTGCCTAATCCTAATATTGAGGATTACATGTGTAACACCCCCAACCCGGTTTGGACGTTATGGCCGAATCTGGAGGTGTCACATGGTAGTGTTTTTCGAAGAATGAGTTGTTGTCAAAAACCTCTTATCTTTACCACTCTTTCCACTCTCTTATACTTAATTCCAAGACGTGCCAATCAATTTCAACGTGATTCGTATTCAACAGTTATTCTCTTTCAAAATGTTATTAATTTTCAAAACGTCACTTATTGCGAAAGCTTTTCAAAACAGTTTGCATGTTTGGGCGAATTTTGCTAAAATATTTGATCTATTTTGAAAACTCGATTATCCCTACTACTAGAAGTTGGAAATCAAAACAATAAAAACCCCGAATTAAAAAAAAATCCAAAGAGGCCATTATTACAATGAAATACCAAAAAATAAAATTATAATTATAATTATAATTAAATACTAAGTCGAACTAAATAGGTCGTGTGGCCACCGCTGAGTCCTCCGTCGCACCGATCCGCCTATATATGGGGATTACCTGTACAGTCAAATCAGAAGGGTGAGTTTACGAAAAATCAGTGTGTAATCCCATATAAAGCAAACAGTCAGAAGGCAACACAATCTGGGCCTAAGCCCATTTCAGTACAGTTTCAGTTTCAATTAGGGCCTTAGCCCATTACAATTCAGAAGCAGTCATGCATTTGGGCCTTGGCCCATTACAGTATCAATATTCAGTACAGTAACAGATATATAGCATCAAATCCTACCCAGGCAGCCTCTACACTCCAAATTCGCCTAACCCCACATTTTATTTGGGGATATAATCAACCCACCCATCCCTACACTCCAAAAAGTATCGAATGCGGCACTAAACAGTAGTTCGCAGTAAAGCTACCAGTAACTTAGGCTCGAGGCCTTTCAGTACACTTCCTCCGAACATTATAATTCCTCAACCCAATGTAATGCAATATACAGATATGACATGCTGTAACATAATATCATGCATGTAAACAGAGCATACAGTATCAAATCATTGGGACATCATCAGGCTTAATCATATCAGTTATACAGTCATTTCAGTCAATTAGGGGTTTAGGTAAACTTATCCTCCCTACAGTAGGTTCATAGTCGACTTGGGCGACCTGTGCAACCTTATCAGTCAAACAGTGAAAATGGGCCTACGAGCCCATAAAGTTCAATCGTGTGGGCCCACACGCCCGTGTGGCCCACATGGCCCAAATTGGCCTTGGCCTCATCATCCATTTTAGTGTAACCCATGCTAGATAACTATTCATATGTGTTTCCACTATTTACTTATATAATCCTTCAAAGCTGTCTACTTGAGTCACTATTACTAAACTATTTGTATCTTAAGCTACACAATTCCGAATTAAGATCTTCAAATTTTCCCTGAAACTAGACTCACATATCTTCTTACCAGAAAATTTTTAGAATATTTGGTTTAGCCAATAAGCATAGTTTATTGTTTAAAGTTTTCCCTACTCTGGTGTCTGGCAGTTTCGACCTTTCTGCACTAAAAATTAATTATTTTCTCATACAGATTTTGGACGATGTTCCTATTTGTATATCTTGAAAATAGACTTATTCAATATTTTAAAAATATAAAGTATAACTCATAATTATATTTATATAATTTTTAATAATTTTTGGAAGTCAAGACAGGGATTCCAAAATCATTCTGACCCTGTCTCACTAAAATTCCATTATCTAATAATATGAAATTATTTTTCTTCGTTTCTTCCATGAGAAACTATACTCAAATATCTTTAATCCCATAGATTTTTTTCACCCTCGAGCTCGATTCCTACAATTTATATTGATTTTTTTAAAATTAGCCTACTACTGTTGTCCAAACAGCAAGTAATATCGGCGTTTTGTCATATCCCTTATTTTTGTGTTCGGGTACACACCAGGTATCGATTGATGCTACAACGATCCCCGAGCACTCCAGAACCTATAATTGACCAATTCCACTCAATTTATCACTTAATCGATTGAACTAAAACTAAATCCAAAACGAGAAACGCATCCCTTCAACGATGAAAAGCTTACCCCAGCACCTCGAAACAGTTGGTTACGCAATATCATGATAAGACCCTTAATCCAGGCAAGATGCTGCTGCCAAACGTCACAAACCCTCGAATCAAAGTTGGAAAAAATCGTAAGTTAAAGAGAGCAAAAAATCTACTTACCAGAATGTTCGACGAAAATTGATCTAACAGAACGAAGGTGTGGTAGCCAACAAAAGAGACGGAGAGAAAAAGAGTAATGGAAAGAAAAAATTCAGGATTGACAACAGAAAAACAAAAGGTGAAGAAGAAAGGGAGAAGAGATGGCGTCAAAAAGGTGGGGAGTTTTAGGAAAATCAAAATTTTACAAAAAGTAAACGATAATGCTCAGAAAATCTGATAACCCCAAAATCCAGTCCCCTAAATTCTCTCTACCAAACTCTCACTACTCAAATTTCCAATCCAACTCAAACTCTTCAACTGACGAGCAAATAAAAATATATTTTTCCTTACACTCACGTAGGGATTCGAACTCCTGACCCTCTGCTAACCAACACTCCCCTTAACCACCAGACCAGTAGGCCAATTCTGTTAAGCACTTACAAACTTTTAATTAAAAGCCTACTAGCCAGAAATAGGGGTTAAGTCAGAAAAATACTAGAATTTTCCAAAGTCAAGGCTTGAACTCAAGACCTCCCAAACTCACCTAGAGTACTTAACCACAAATGTCGATACAAAATTGTGTCACCATTTTCACAATAACAAAAATAAGAATTTTGGTGCGTTACAACTCTACCCTCTTAAAAGAAAATTTTGTTCTCGAAATTTACCTGGTCCGAAAAGGTGTGGATACTGATGGCGCACCACATCCTCAGGTTCCCACGTAGCTTCCTCAGTGCTATGATTACGCCACAGAACCTTAACCAATGGGATGAATTTTCTTCTTAGAACCTTTACATCACTCTCCAAAATCTGAACTGGCTCCTCCTCAAAGGTCAGATCTGACCTAACCTCGATCTCCTCAACAAGAGCAATATGCATGGGATTAGAGCTGTAGTGCCCCAACATAGAGACGTTGAACACGTCATGAATCTGATCCAATTCCGAAGGTAACTCCATTTGGTAGGCAACCGGTCTCACACGTTTCAGTATGCGGTAAGGCCCAATAAACCTAGGGCTCAACTTACCCTTATGACCAAACTTCAATACTTTCTTCCATGACGAGACCTTGAGAAAATTAAAGTCCTCTACAGAATACTCAATCTGTCAACATTTCAGATCGGCATAAGACTTCTGCCTATCAGATGTCGCTTTCAATCGATCCCAAATCCGTTTAACTTTATCCTCAGTATCATAAACTAGTTCAGGGCCTAGAACACGCCACTCACCCAACTCAGTCCAACATGAAGGTGTACGACACCTACAACCATACAAAGCCTCGTAAGGTGCCATCTGAATGCTAGATTAATTGTTGTTGTTATAAGCAAACTCTGCTAGCAGCAAGTAATCCTCCCAACTGCCTCGGAAATCAATTACATAAATTCTCAACATATCCTACAGTATCTAAATCACCCTTTCTGACTGGCCGTCAGTCTGAGGATGGAACGCAGTACTGAAGTCCAATCTTGTACCCAGAGCTTCATGTAGCTTCTTCTAGAATCGTGATGTGAAGCGAGGATCCCTATCAAATATTATCGAAACTGGTACCCCATGCAGTCTCACTATGTCAGACACATATGTTTAGCCAGCTTCTGCAGAGAGTAGTCAGTACGAACCGGTATGAAGTGGGCAGACTTGGTCAATCGATCCACGATGACCTATACAAAATCCTTCTTAGTAAGTGTGAGGGGTAACCCACTGACGAAGTCCATAGTCACTCTCTTTCACTTCCAAAGAGAAATCTTGACTGGCTACTACAAACCTGAAGGTAACTAATGCTCAGCCTTAACCTGCTGGCATGTCAGACACTTAGCCACAAATTCGGTAACCTCTCACTTAAGACCTGGCCACCAGTATAACTCACGAAGGTCGTGGTACACCTTATTTCTGCCAGGATGCATAGCATAAGGGCTACTATGCATCTCTCATAGTATAAACTACCTCAACTTAGTATCTTTCGGTACACAGATTCTTCCACGGAAACAGAGCACCCCTTCGCTATTCACTCAAAAATCCTCGGTATTTGCACTTTCAACCTGTCAAAAACGAAGACCTAATAACTTATCCTCTATCTGTTTACCTTTAATCTACTCTATCCATATTGGTTTAACTTGAAGTTCGGTAAACAAACTACCATCATCAAATAAATTGAGGCGAGCAAACATCGCCCTCAGGTCAGTCATAGCTCTCCAGCTCAGTGCGTCGGCCACCACATTAGCCTTACCAGGGTAGTATTCAATAGTATAGTCGTAGTCCTTAAGCAGTTCAATCCACCTACACTGCCTAAGATTCAGCTCCTTCTGAGTGAAGAGGTACTTGAGGCTCTTGTGATCAGTGTAAATGATACACTTCTCAGTATACAAGTAATTCCTCCAGATTTTCAGTGCGAATACCACTGCAGCCAACTCCAAGTCATGTGTTGGATAATTCGCTTCATGAGTCTTAAGTTGACGAGACACGTACGCTACCACCTTACCCTCTTGCATCAATAAACATCCCAAACTGACATATGACGCATTGTTGTGCATAGTAAACTCCTTTCCAGACTCTGGCTGTATTAGAATAGGGGCCTCAGTCAGTATAGTCTTGAGCTTCTCAAATCTCTCTTGTTGCGAATCATTCCAATTAAACGACACACCCTTATGTAGCAGCTTATCAAGAGGGCGGTAATCAAAGAAAACCCCTCTACAAATCATCGATAATACCTTACCAGTCCGAGAAAACTGCAGATCTCAAATACAGTCTTAGGCTGCTTCCAATCCAAGACAGCCTCAATCTTTCAAGGATTGACTCGAATCCCCTCAACAGAAACTCAGAGTGACCATAGCAAGTCTTAAATGTCGTCTTATGCACGTCAGCCTCCTTAACTCTCAACTGGTGATACCCTGATCATAAATCAATCTTAAAGAAAACTGAAGCCCCTCAGAGCTGGTCAAATAGATCAACTATCCTCGGTAGGGGGTATTTATTCTTTATGGTCAACTAGTTCAGTTGCCGATAATCAATACACATACGCATGGATCCATCCTTCTTATTCACAAATAGAACCGGTGCTCCCCAAGGAGACACACTAGGGCGGATGAACCCACGATCTAATAGCTCTTGAATCTGGGCCTTAAACTCCACAAGCTCTTTCGTTGCCATTCTATAAGGGGCGATGGACACTGGAGCTGTACCAGGAAAGAGCTCAATCCTAAACTCTACTTTACGATGGTAACCCAGGTAGCTATTCAGGAAAAACATTTGGAAACTCCTTAACTATCCTGATATGCTTAACCGAAGTGGCCCTAGAATCTGGAACACTGATGTAAGCCAGATACGCCTCACATCCCTTATGAACCAACTTTTCGGCCCTCAATACAGAAATCACATTCAATAAGTAGTTCTGTCGCTCTCTAATTACGACTACCATGCTGTCTTCCGCAGTTCTCAGTACAACCCTTTTTGAGACACAATCTAAGCTTACTCGGTGTTTAACCAACCAGTCCATTCCCAGTATCAGATCAAATTCCTCAAAAGGCAGTTCCATCGGACCAGCCAAAAAGATAACTCCTTGAACCTCTAGAGGAACATCTCTAAACAGTTTGTTAACCCTTATTGACTGCTCCAACGAACTCAGTATAGTGACCTCACTCGTATTGCTCTCAACCAATATACCCAAGTTTTCAGATACGGTACAAGCTATATAGGAGTGAGTGGATCCTATATCTATCAGTGTAGTATATGGTACATTATAAATAAAGAACATACCCGTAATAACGTCTAGAGCATCTCCATCCTCTCAGTGACGAGTAGCATAAACTAGAGCCAGTTGCCTCGCCTCAGTATGACCGGCACCTCTGCCCGATGCCCTCTGACCACGGCCCAAATCATTACCAACTCTGGCCTAATCCCAACCTCTCGGTGGCTAATGAACTACCCTTGGCAGCTGCGCAGTATTACTACCCATAGCTTGCATCTGATCGGACCTTCGTGGGCACTCTATAATATGGTTCTCTAGAGAATCACACCTCAAACATTCCCTAGTTCTTTTCCAACACTTGCGATGATGACGCCTACTACAGCTAGTACACAATAGCTGTTCGGTACCAACAATGGGAGCCCCAACTCTCATCGGCCTATCAACTCTGGCCTTTTTCTTAGGCCTCAGAACAGAACTCGAGGGCTCCAAATCACTCTTATTCCTACCTCTCTCTCTGTCACAATTCTGGCGCTCAGTGTGCTTCACTTCCTCGGTGATCTTCGCCTTATCAACCAAAGCAGCAAAATCTCGCTCCCTCTGTGGAGCTATCAGAACCCTCAAAATATCCCTAAGGCCATCCTCGAAGCGAACACATCGCTCGTACTCAATCGCTACCATACCACGCGCATAGCGGCTTAGTCGTAAAAACTCGGCCTCATACTCGGCCACTGATCTACCTCCCTGAATCAGATTTAAGAACTCCCTCCTACTGGCATCCACATAACTAGGCCCCACATATTCCCGTGGAAAATGGTCTTAAAGAACTCCCAGGTTAGTCGGTCGGGCTGAGTTCCCTTCTTAATAGTGAGCCACCACTGATACGCCTCATCACGTAGTAGCAATACAACACCCTTTAATTTTCTCTTAGGGGTGCAGTCCAAGTCGTCCATAATTCTCTCTGTGGCCTCTATCCAGTATTCTCCACATTAGGGGCAACTCCTGCAATACCCCTGAAAAGCTCAGCTCCGTTACACCGGAGTCATTCCGTAACTGACCCGCGGCCTCTAGCTCTAGTATTGGGCCCAACGACCCTTTCTAAAATCCTTAACATGGCTTGAGACAGTGCATCGTCCCTAGCCGCTTGGTCTTTAACCTAGTCTCAGTGACAGGCGACACCGACGTCTCGTTAGTGTCTAGATTTGGTATACTGCCCAGTGAAGAGAACTCAACTCGAGCCCCTCTACGGCCTCTACCTCGGCCTCTAGTACCCCGTCCGTGAGTACCTCGTGCGCTTATTGTCTAGTTACGCTTATCTTTATTAAAAGTTTTATGAATCAGCTTACAGTTTAATAGTTATTAGCAGATTTTTTATGGAAACAGTTTCAGTAGTTCAAAGTTTGTTTTCGAATGATGTATAGTCTACCAGTGTTTATCGATTTTACTACAGTATCAGTATACACTAACCTGAGTGTTTTCAGTACAGTCTATCTATAGTAATCTTAGTATATACTATCTTTAGCACTTTTAGTTTTTAAACAGAGATCAATTCAGAGGATTTATAGGATCGGCGTCGAAGACTCAATGTGCCACACATTTAGTAAGAACATTTCACATCATATGAAAATCAGTTCTTCGAAAATCGAATCTTAAAAACCCAAATCCTCATCTGAGTTTTACAACCTGACTCTGATACCACTAAATGTAACCCCCCAACTCGGCTTGGACATTATGGCCGAATCTGGCGGTGTCACATGGTAGTGTTTTTCGAAAAATGAGTTATCGTCAAAAACCTCTTATATTTACCACCTCTTTACACTCTCTTATGCTTAATTCCAAGACATGTCGATCAATTTCAATGTGATTCGTATTCAAAAGTTAGTCTCTTTCAAAACGTTATTAATTTCCGAAACATCACTTATTGCAGAAGCTTTTCAAAACAGTTTGCATGTTTGTGTGAATTTTGTTAAACTGTTTGATCAGTTTTGAAAGCTTGATTATCCCTACTACTAGCAGTTGTAAGCCAAAACAATAAAAACCCTAAATTAAAAAAAAATCCAAAGAGGCCATTATTACAGTAAAATACCAAAAAATAAAATCAAAATTATAATTAAAAACTAAGTCGAACTAAATAGGTCGTGTGGCCACTGCTGAGTCCTCCGTCGCACCGATCCACCTGTGTCTAGGGATTACCTCTACAGTCAAATCAGAAGAGTGAGTTTACACAAACTCAATGTGTAATCCCATATAAAGCAAACAGTCAAAAGGCAATCGCAATCTGGGCCTAAGCCTATTTCAGTACAGTTTCAGTTTCAATTACGGCCTTAGCCCATTACAATACATAAGCAGTCATGCATTTGGGCCTTGGCCCATTACAGTATCAATATTCAGTACAGTAACAGATATATAGCATCAAATCCTACCCAGCCAGCCTCTACACTCCAAATTCGTCTAACCCCACATTTTATTTGGGGATATAATCAACCCACCCATCCCTACACTCTAAAAAGTATCGAATGCGGCACTAAGCAGTAGTTCGCAGTAGAGCTACCAGTAACTTAGGTTCGAGGCCTTTCAGTACACTTCCTCCGAACATTATAATTCCCCAACCCAATGTAAATGCAATATACAGATATGACATGCTGTAACATAATATCATGCATGTAAACAGAGCATACAGTATCAAATCATTGGGACATCATCAGGCTTAATCATATCAGTTATACAGTCATTTCAGTCAATTAGGGGTCTAGGTAAACTTACCGTCTTTACAGTAGGTTCAAAGTCAACTTGGGCGACCCGTGCAACCTTATCAGTCAAACAGTAAAAATGGGCCTACGAGCCCATGAATTTCACCCGTGTGGCCCACATGGCCCAAATTAGCCTTGGCCTCGTGATCCATTTTAGTGTAACCCATGCTAGATAACTATTCATATGTGTTTCCACTATTTACTTATATAATCCTTCAAAGGTGTCTACTTGAGTCACTATTACTAAATTATTTGTATCTTAAGCTACAGAATTCTGAATTAAGATCTGAAAATTTTCCTTAAAACTAGACTCACATATCTTATTACCATAAAATTTTAAGAATATTTGGTTTAGCCAGTAAGTGCAGTTTATTCTTTAAATTTTCCCCTACTCTGGTGTCTGGTAGTTTTGACCTTTCTACACTAAAAATTAATTATCTTCTCATACAGATTTTGGACGATGTTCCCATTTATATATCTTGAAACTAGACTCATTCAGGATTTTAAACATATAAAATATAACCCATAATTATTTTTATACAATTTTTAATAATATTTGGAAGTCAGTACAGGAGATTCCAAAATCATTCTAACCCTATCTCACTAAAATTCCATTATCTCATAATATGAAATTCTTTTTCCTACTTCGTTTGTTCTATGAGAAACTAGACTCAAATATCTTTAATAAAATTTTTTTCACCCTCTAACTCGATTCCTACAATTTATGGTGATGTTTTTAAAATTAGCCTACTGCTGTTGTCCAAATAGCAAGCAATATCAGCTTTTTGCCGAATCCCTTATTTTTGTGTTTCGGGCACAAACCTGGTATCGATTGATGCTAAAACGATCCCCGAGCACTCCAAAAACTATAATTGACCAATTCCACTCAATTTATCACTTAATCGATCGAACTAAAACTAAATCCAAAATGACAAATACATCCTTTCAGCGATGAAAAGCTTACCCCAGCACCTCGAAACAGTTAGTTACGCAATAGCACGATGAGACCCTTAATCCACGTGAGATGCTGCTACAAATGTCACAAACCCCCGAACCAAAGTTGGAAAAAATCGTAAGTTAAAGAGAGCTAAAACTCTACTTACCAAAATGTGCGACGAAAATTGACCCAACGGAACGAAGGTGTGGTAGCCAACAAAAGAGACAGAAGCAAAAACAATAATGGAAAGAAAAAATTCGGGTTTAACAACAGAAAAACAAAAGGTGAAGAAGAAAGGGAGAAGAGATGGCGTCAGAAAGGTGGGAGTTTTGGGAAAATCAAAATTTTACAAAAAAGAAACGATAATGCTCAGAAAATCTGATAACCACAAAATTCATTCCCCTAAATTCTCTCTACCAAACTCCCACTACTCAGATTTCCAATACAACTCAAACTCTCCAACTGACGAGCAAATAAAAATATATATGTCCTTACACTTATGCAGGGATTCGAACTCCTGACACTCTGCAAACCAACAATCCCCTTAACCACCAGACCATCAAGCCCATTCTGGTAAGTACTTACAAACTTTTAATTAAAAGCCTACTAGCTAGAAATAGGGGTTAAGTCAGAAAAATACTAGAATTTGCCAAAGTCAGGGCTTGAACTAAAGACCTCCCAGACTCACCCAGAGTACTTAACCACAAATGTCGATACACAATTGTGTCACATTTTCACAATAACAAAAATAAGAATTTTTAGGCGTTACAACATGATAAAATAAAATAATAGAGTGAGCTAAAAACCCATTTTGTATCATAGAGTAAAGCATAAAACATAATAATATTAGAGCACATATTATAACATATCAGAGCAGATAACAAAAGGCAAGGCATGCTTAGCAAAGCATAGCAACACTAAAAAAAAATCCTACCCCCAATCGCTACACACAATCTCTGTCCATCCAATATACCAAATAGGGTTATTAGAAACCCATCTAATCAACACACAAAAATTGTAGTCATAAGCCACCAAAATATTATGTTGACAAGGTACTAGATATGATGCGGAAGCACCGTTAGAAACAAATAATGCAGTTCAACTGCCAAAATCAGATTTACAGGTAAACTATCAGAATCGCAGATCGTACTCTGCCAGAACATCGTCCAAATTGTACATAACCCAACCCCAATGCACATGCAAATAGCATGACATAACTAAGCACACTCAAATTAGACATGCTCATATACAGGTATAAAAAACATGCTAGTGGCACATAGTGATTAACATATTAGAAGCATGCTCATTTGAATAATTGACCAACACAAAAATAGGAAAATATCACATTTAGCAACACAATTAGGGCCACATATGCATTCGGCTAACCCAAAATAGGGCATACTTACCTTCGATCATGACACCCAACTCACTTACCCATATTCTTGGCCATAATAGAAACACACCAATAGTCAATCGACTAACACTGAATTTCACAGTTAGGGGATACATACATTCAGCCACCGCTAGAAAAGCATAGATCAAAATCAAACAATTTCAAATAAGGCATAAAAGCATTAGGTTATCATCATACCCACATAGGTTAAGTAGGGTTAGGACACACACCTGATTACTTCAGAAATGTTGGCACAACAACAACAACCTAAGCTTTGCACACGAAAACAAACCTCAACCCATTAGAACCCCACACACAACATGATCTAGGGCATCTGGCCCCTTGCTCTCCCTTAGAACATTGGGCCAATGTATGGCGAAAACCAACCAAACCCTAAAACTAGGGCATTTGGTTACTTACCCTTAAAGAGAATATTGTCAAAAACTCAACTTGTCAAAGCAGTATGCGCCACACGTTCCTCACCTAAACAGAACCACACAAAAAGAAACGATTAGACCATCAACTATTCGTCCAAACCACCAACCACATACCTTCCAAGTGAACAAGGAAAACCACCCAATATAGAAGAGAATGAAAACATTACAACAATGATACAGTAACTATACAAAAACCTCCTATTCACGCACAACTAGTAACAAAACATGAAGAATGGTGACAACACAGGGAAAATCAAAATCTAAACGACAACACAATAGTAGGAAGGGACGAAAAGAAGGAAAAAAACAAGAAAGAATAAGAGATTGCCAACAAAATAAGAAAATGCAAAACTGAAAGAAGAAGTAGAAAGATAGGATGACAGAGAAAAGTTTTCAGCAACAAATGTGAAAAGTGGAGAATGAGAGGGAGAATGGGACGACACTAAGGAGGGATTTTAGGGGATAATTCCACAAAATTTTAAAAAATAAAATCTAATTATATCTTTTAAATTGATTTTTTTTATCAAAATCTGATTGCTAAGAGTTTGAGTTTTATCAGCATGTTGATAGCTTGTGTGGCACAGCAAGAAGGAAGCAAAATATTTCACTTTGAGCACAACAGGCTTCAAACTCATGTCACAAGGAAACTTAAAACGCTCTTTAACCACTAGGTCCAAGTCTCACACTTGTTAAGAAACATACAAAATCTAAAGAAAAGCTAGGTGTGACAAGCTAGATTTAGGGCCAAAATTAATAAAACTTTTAAGGGAAGGGAATTAGACACAAAACCTCAAGTGTAGCACCAGAACACTTAACCACTAAATCATATCAATTTACTTGGCACAGTTAACACTTAATAAATTAAAAAATTTGGGGCGTTACATGAAGTGTGAGATGAATAATGGTTTTGGTTGAGGAAACATGATATGAGGAAAGTTGATAATGATAAATGTGGTTTTCATGTAGGGCAGCCTGAAGGAAAACTTAAATGGTTAGTATTCTTTATTAAAATTTTTAAAAAATTATTAAAATATAATAAAAATATAAATTTATATAAATTATTAAATATTATAAAATTTTAAAAATACTACTCTTTTTTTTATAAATTTTTGAAATTCTATTAAGTCATCGTAAAATAATTAAAAAATCAATTAATCTCTCAATGTTGATCTTTTTTCACGTCAAACACCACTTCAACCACCATGTTAACTTTAATGTCAATCACTTAACAGTTCATTAGGGGATTTAATGAAAAAATATATTTTAGGGGCTCTATTGATTGTTAATTTTAGATAAAGAACTCAATTGGTTGCTAATTTCTGATTAAGGGCTCAAGTGATTGTAATTTTCAATTAGGAGCTTAATTGAAATTTTAAATTATTTCATAATTACTTTTTAATCTTTTAAGCTTTATATCACACTCACTCCATAGGTAAGCTAATATTTTCAAATAATAAAAGCTTCATGGGTCTAAAGGCATTTTTTAAGGTGGAGTATAATAATAATAATAATTATTATTATTAAAAATGAAATTTAACATAATTCTAGATTTGACGGATAGAATATTTATCCATAATATTTTACTAAAAATAACTATGATTTGAAATAAATAATATTTTAAAAAATTATCTAAGAAAATTGTTATCTTTTGAGTGTTTATTTTAGTGATAATTATTTATCAAGATATAGATAAAAAAAGTTTAGTGGGTATTTTTTATAGTAAATGCTATTTTTATCCTTTTTTGATAAGTGTTATAAATCTTTTATTATTATAGAAGTGGATGCCCACTAGAATAACAAGTTGATATACTTTAGGATTTTAAAGACTTTAACGTTCATTAGAGGTATAATTTTATTCCATTTATACTTCTTATGTCTATAAACATGAACTTTAAAGAAGCATCATATATATCCCTATTGATGAATAAAGTTTATATTTCTCCCTTTGTTCTCCCATTTCTTGCTTATATTACTTTATTTTTCATTTATTTTGTAACGCTCTAAGCCTAACCCGATTCACTGGGTCCAAAATTTGATTGTTACTTCACAATACTTAACAAATTAACAAAACAATTTACAATTTCTTATTTCTTTAAATATTTAATTTATTATTTTAACTGAAAGACTTAACTTGTAAAAACAAAGAAAGTATTATAAATAAATTATTACATCATACTTGATACAGATCATTACAATATAGAAGTTGGTTTACAACAGACACAAATGACGTATTCTAACTACTATGCAATTCCACTGTATGCATAATGATCCATTTCATCGCTACTCTGGCATACTCTTGGCACCATCCCTCCTAACACAAGCTTTTTCCAAACACCTAAAAACAATAACAAACCTTATGACTACAAGAGTACTTAGTGAGCTTCATCGCATCATACATTGGCAGATACTTTATATTCTTGGAAGAACATTTATGCATCAACCATCATTCTGAACCACTTATATCAGGCATATACCATTATAGTTTTGATACACACATACACACCAATTATCGTACCCTTACACACCGATTCTTTCTTATCCGACTAACTGAAGATTCTTTTAGACGTTTCTTAATTCTCTTTGTTACATATGTACTTCTTAGCAGAACATACCTTCAAAATTTGTTTCATACAGACCACATTCATGGGCGGATACATACACATTTTGGTGAATACATATACAGATTTGAGTACCATCAAACTATTAATCAAACCATAATCTGGATTAATACCACACAACCCATACTAATAATAAACTACGTAATTCAATCAGACGGCTTTTATGCCATTTTACTCTAGAACCCCAAATGCTCAAAATAATCAATAATCAGATTTCGTATGATTTCAAACGAATTCATTATACCACCAAGATATGATAGATCCCAAATAACTCTGGTTCAACCATTTCATAACACAAATGAACCCACAATGAAAATTTCTTAGGTCACATATAGATACGAATATATCCATATCAAGCATTATCAGACCATTATGGTGGAGGACTTCACAAAAGATGACATGGGTTTCTTCCTCATGGACTTATACAAAATTTCATGTATCGTGATCTGTCATTTCGATTTACACATTATCGAAGGTTACACCATGAACAATCCATAAAGACATATCATATCATGCCATGAATCTTAATGACATGGTCTTATACATATTCATGTACTGTGTTCTGTCATTCCAGTTCATCTTACTAAAGGCTACACTGTGAATGGTTTCAAATCATACAAAACTTCCATGGGCCTTTACCTCATGGAATTACACTCGTTTTCAATTTGTGATATACTAGACTGGTTAGCATTATAACTACCCTACGAGAGGCTTCACAATGGAACATTAGCTTAACATTTACTTACCCAAATAATCACCATCTAAACTAACTCATATATCTCGTATACCAGGCATTACCTATATGCTTATCAAACACCAATTATGCATATGTATATATATATTTATAATTCTCATTTGAACAGTTCATATAAAAGAGTCAGGATGGAGACTCACCTGATTCTCACCTATTGCAGTTCTATGCTCTAGACTCATACATCCTCCTCGAGCTAGCAGCAACCATTGCTTAGAGACATAAATGCACTATTACAACTATTTTACATTCAATTTACTTATCATCTCAATCGCTGAAAACTTCATGCAAAAACCTTGTACTTAAAGCTTTACTGTTCATATAGTTCTTACAATCGTACTCTTTCAGAACTTAACATGCAAAGCTAAAATACTTATCCGAAGATGGAATAACCACTGATTAAACCCAAAACCATAATTTCCAGCTTAAAGAGGAAGAGATACCATTTGATTTAAGAAAAAGAATCAGAGAACAACATGTAAGGAAGAAGACGAACCTCCTTCTGAACCCATCTCACACATATAAATATGACCCAACTTACTTAGTTGAACTTAACAAGTGTCACACATTTCAGAATTTGCCTTCTTAATGGTCTACAATTTCCAAGAGAAACATAAATAATTATCTTGCATTTGGAATTATCAGGCTAGGCTATCCAGTTGATTTCTAACCATATTACTTATAATCTAACCAGCACAGTACTTCAGACAAACAAGGCGTCCTATACCTTTGGCGAAACTTATACCATACATACCATTTTATTGCTTAACACAAACTTCTCCTTAATATAGCATAATATCATGAAATAAAATCCTCACTTACTTATTTTTCAGTTAATATACACCCTTACGTATACACTAAATTAAATATTTGGGTAAACTACACTTCGCTAAACAAACTATTTAACTACTATACGCCAAAACCTTAGACCCGCCAGACTTGGGGTGTTACATATTTTTTAACAAGTTATCAAAAATAATCTCTTTTTTTTCACGATTCCATTAGAAGTCTTCTTCAAAACTTTCTCTACATTGCGTAAAAAAATGTTCCTATACACTTCTAAACTTTGTTTAGAGATTCTAAAGAAAAAAAATCATATAACTAGCTAATCACCCCAAGATTAAACCTGTATCCCAACTACCTATATTTTCTCACCCAAATCACTCATCTAGTCCACATGTTTAAACAATTCATGCGAAGAAATTTATTCATTTGAGGATCGAAGATTAGATTTATTCTTCAAGATCTTAGATATAATATGCAGGGATTTGCAAGATTCTTTTTTAAATATGTTATGTCTAGATTAATTATCATTATAATTCATGATTAGTTATACTTGATTTGATTAACATTTTTATTTCTATCTTTTGAGGATGATGAAAGATTTGATCTTTGCATTGATCTTAGTTCTTCATTCATTTTGAATTTATTGAGTAAATTTTAGATTAGTAAGGAGCTTCGTCATATTTTTTGAGGTATGTCTATGATTAGTTTTATTTCATTTTTCTAAATATGATCAAATTATTGAGTTAGATTATTAAATATGGATGGGTTCATAAGATTTACTAATGAACTTTTGTAGTATATTATTTTCAAATCATTGTTTAATGTCCTCTAATATTTGAACCCAAAGAAAATTGTATAGTAATATTCTTTTCTTCTTTAATATTTTAAAAGCTTGGGTTCGGTAGAAATATATTAATATCATGTTGCACTTGAAGTTGCAAGAATTTTTAGCTTAGTGAGCATAACTCTATAATATTTTATGATAAATTCTCAATTAAAATTATGTTGGAATAATATTACTATTAAGAACTTTCTAGAGAACTTTTTAAATTTTTTATACTTCAAATTTGCTCTTGCAATAGCAATACCGTAAAAAAAGTTTTTAAAAAAATTTTTAAGAACAACAATTCTCAAGAGAAACCTTCAATGAGTCATTGGTTGCATACCTATCAAACACCTAAACATTTGGTTAAACTCTATCAAGATGCTATCAAATGGAATGACGATAATATGAATTATGTTAAACCAAATTTGGCATATCTAAATAAGGAATATTGATGTTTTATTTATGATGCTCACCATTTTAAATGCTAGCATGTCACTTTTTAGGATTTCTACAATCCATATTGAGGAATTTGTAGCTATAATTTATTTTATTACTATTCATTACTAAACTTTAAGGCTATGATTTTATTTTGATATTTGTAATCTTCGCTCATATGTTTTAGGATTGTATGTATTTTGCTAAGACAAAATTTCTATACGTATGAATTCCATCCTTTTTGCGGATATCTTACTAGTAATATTTCTTCTCACTACTAGAAAGGGAAACATAAAGATAAAAAGAGAACAATAAGAGTCCTCAATATAACTTTTCAAAGAAGAGAGACAATTTATGTATGAAAAGTTGTTGGTTAAGTACATCATACACTTGAGAATTTTATTATTCAATAAATATTATCTAAAAGGAAGGAAACATATGTCTCACAGACAATACATAGTGCATATTATCCTTAGGGATAAAAAGCTCTTTTTTTTTATTTGGTAATGAAACAAACCAATCTTTGGTGCTACATGATTAATTTAAGGCTCTAGAAGAGCTAGTACATTGTTATCCGAAGAAACAAAGCTATAATTAATGAATTATGTTCTAGTCAGTCTCAAAGAAATTATTATGTTTTAGTAGGATATGTTGTAACAAATATCGTATTGAGACTATGGATGAGGAGAAAATTAATTTTGTATGGTTAAATCGCATGTGATGATGAACCAGAAGTTTACATTAGTATTATTGAATCACGTGCATACTAGACCAGAAGCTTACTAGTCCAAATATACTAATTAGTTGGCATGATCAACTAGACCATCTCAGTCAATAATGAAGTGAAAATATGATAATTTACATGGATATTTATTAATATGTCTAAAGATTCTTCATTTATCAAGTGTTGCTTGTTCACAAATAAAATTTATTAAACCTCAGTAGTAAAAGTTGAGATTGAATCTCTTACATTTCTAAAATAACATCGGCCTATTTATCCAAAAAGTGGATCTTTTTATATAATTTTGGTAGATGCATCCACAAGTTAAACACATGTGAGTTATCAAATCGCAACTACTGCAAAGTCATTTGTGAGATTACTTATTTAATAATTTGGTTAAGAACAAAACATCAAGATTATTCAATCTAGATAGTTATTACTAATGTTGGTGAGCTTATTTCTCAGGCTTTAAATGATTATTGAATGTTAGATTGTCAGTGCGAATAACTATTGTAAAGCCCGTTGC
The DNA here is from genome assembly GCF_025698545.1 of Gossypium raimondii. NCBI lineage: Eukaryota > Viridiplantae > Streptophyta > Magnoliopsida > Malvales > Malvaceae > Gossypium > Gossypium raimondii. Next base: position 20,524,329 of record NC_068573.1, on the reverse strand, counting down.
TTATACGTTTAAAATGGTTTAGTGGAATTCATGATTAAATATGTAACACCCCATACCCGACTTGATCGCCAAGTTCGAGCTACAATATGCCACATTCATTGTCTAAGCAAGTACGAACAATTATATCCAATATTTGACAATAAATATCCAAATACGAGCCTTTCATGCATAAAACATGTTCTATAAACATTTTTGAGTAAATACGAGCTTATGAAAAATCAACACTATCTTGGGACCCAATGGGGACTAAAGTATAACATCTTCAAAACTTCCTAGGCAGATGTTGGGACTTTCAAGTCTTTGTGTTGCAACATTAAGGACAATATAGAAGCTTCCTAACCAGAGAACCAAATTGCAATGTTTTCAAAAAAAAGCGTAGCTGATGTCGTGACAAAGAGGCTAATCTCGCAGCATTCGGGGAATGAAGTCTTGACTTTGGTAGCAGACCACTAGGTCCCTAAAATCCTTACATTCTCAATTAACCTAATGCAACCATACTTGGCCTCTTGGCCTTAATTTTTTAATCAACCTCTAGGTACATGCCGTTGGAAACATGAAAGGGGCTATACAAATATAGTTGAGTCAAAAATTATGATCTAGATGTTGAGCTAACCTTTCAGGCTTCAAGCAATACCTATACATACGCACAGAATAAACCAACCATACGCAGAGCGATAAAGCTCAATGGTACTTCCATGATTCAAGATGATATAGCACAAACTTGACTACATGCTTCAATTCAATTACATATGCATTCATACACATATAAGTTTACTTCTAGCACATGATATGACCAATTCATGCAATATAGCAATAGCATTAACCATTTCAAGTTACATGCCAATTTTTCCAATCTTCAAGATATTCTATCATTCAATAGCAAACGAATTACGCATTTATGCTCTTGAAAATTTGCTATTCAATTTCATGATCATTTAAAGTTAGGCAATTCCATATTGCATAATATCTTATATCATTTACCTTTTTACTTATCAATTAAACTGATCCTAGAGTCTATTGACTCATTACACTCTTATTCATTTTGGTCCCCAGGGCTCGTTTTCAAATGATTCGTAAAGAAGTTCACATAATTCATTCTCATGTCATATTCCATTTTCAATATATTTCATTACATTTTCATGTTTTCCAATTCTAATTATAATGTTACGTTTGATGGAACCCTAGTAAAACAGACTCAGATACACAAGTAAACTACACCACACTAGATAACTTGTAAAAGCCTAAACTACAGCACACCAACGCACCGAAGTGCAACGCCCATAGGCATTAAGTGCATACTTATATGCATATACATCCCTCCACCACACCAAGGTCTCCTTAGAGACATGTAATACTTGATGATCCGCAACAAATGCTGGATCTCAATATAATTTGTAATCATCTCCGTAAAATCACATATTCAGTACACACACGCATATGACCCTATTGACATGCCAATCATATCCTAATATTTTACTAAGTTCATATGGGAAACAATTTTACATATATGCATTACCATACCTGTAGTCAATCTTATTCGCATATTCATACCCTGTGTTCGGCTACATGTGCACTTTGGTACCCTATATACTGCTCGATTGCATAACAATCATTTATCACATTTCATATTTCAATTTAGTACATATATAATTTATCAATCATGTTCACAATCACAATCCCATTTCATCATCAAACACATATCTTTCTTATTATATAACATATTTCATTTCAATTTCCATATCACATATCATAATTTAAGTATTTCATGACATTCTCAATTTTATTCATTTTAGTCTTTTATCACAATAATCCATACCAAAATTCAATCAAAACAATTCATACTATCATCATATAGTCACCTCAATAATCAATCATTCAATAAACATGCAAATACAAGAAAATATTTCTATCCCGAATAATAAAAGTACAAATCGAGATTCCCAAGTTACTCATTGATAACTTTCAATTCTCAACTTGGACAAAAGGTGTCAAGATGATTAAATTCATATTTCTTTCCACTAATATTAGCCTATAGATGATAATTAGTTCAATTTAATCTTAATTAATTAATTTAATCTTAGTTTACCTTACTTTAATCATCAATTATTTAAGTCTAATGAAACCTTACATCAACGTCCACTATCCATCATCAATTATTTACCATTTTGTTCCTTTGAAAAGTGCTATTTAAATCCCCAAGCCATTTCCTAATTAAAAATCTATAGCAATTAAAATTTTACAATTTAGTCCCTATGCCTTAATTAACCACAATTTCAGTTAACTTACTTAACCAAGTTTAAATATATTAATATAATAACTCCTTAAATATTCATATTTAATATTTATGAACTCATTTTACAAAAATGAGATTTCACAACCGCAAATTTTGACACCACTAGAAATCGGGTCGTTACAAAATGCCTTCAATTAGCAGCCAAACCATTACTTTTGAAAACAAAAATTTTTTTTATATAAGGATGTGATATTTTATATGAATCGAAACTTGTACGCATCTTCCCATAAGTTATTATAAATACTCCCTATTACAACCGACTTTTGGGTAGGAGCCAAATGCAACCCATTCTGACCTAATGAGAATAACAAAGTATTATGTACCAGCTATTGTTTAGAAGTCCCAGTAGGACAACCTCATTAGAATAAATGAAATTAATACATGCCTAAAGCATGGTAGATTGTTTGGTTCCAAAGATGAAAATTCTTATAAAAGAAAATAATAAATCTAGATGGTCACTCCTGAAGAGACTTAAGGCATAACTAATATTAAAACTCCAAAAGAGATTTAAGTGCTTGAAATTGAAGATGAAAATAATGAAACAAAGAGATCTTGGTAAGTTATGACAATACAAGAAATGTGGAACCGATAATGAAAAGTTTTCGACAATGGTTTTGCTTGCAATAGTATTATCGAGATATTGAAAGAAAATGAGGATATTGTATGAATTTGTTGAGAAATGTAGACATGGAATAAATGAAAAGATGCAACTCAAATGGAATTTATTTTCAAATTAAGAAGTTTTTGGACCCCACTTCTCTCCATAGTTGTTCAGCCAGTCTCCACACCTCGGGGAAGCACCCCCATACTTATACTATAACAGTTCTATCAAGCACTAATAATAGATGACCAAATAAGCTTAAATCACCTTAAATTACTCCTAGCATCATCTCTCCTATAGAACACTCAACTTTATTGTTAAAAGACGCCTAAAAAGATTCGAGGAAACAAGTCACATGTCCTTCTCAAACCAGATTGGAACTTCAATCCTTGAACACTCATCAAATTTCCTGGCTTCCAATATGCTAGCAAGATCTTTCACCATTTTTTGAAATTAAGCCAATCCTTTTTCAACCACCTTGGAGAGTTAAAAAGAAAAAAAAATCTTTTACAACAAGTTTGACATTGACCAATTTTTCCTATAAAAAGACATCCAACAAATAAAGCTTTGATCAAATAGATTGAACACCACTAACTGTAATTTTTATCCCTAATGAAAAATTGGTTGTTGTGTACTAGTTTCATACCATATATCAAACCTCATTAATCAAAATCATAAAGAGAGCATCAACAATAACCATCTCAACTTTCCTTGACAACATTTAGTTCAAGACATCTGTGATGCAATAATATATAAAGCAACAATCCATCAACTATTTCATGTTCCAAAACAATAGGATAAGTTCAAAATATTCAAGAAAACTAGCCACATGGCCCCCTCAAAACTATTGGAAAAAATCCAGTTTAAAAACTATTTTCTTGCACAGTGAAAAATTAAAATTTTGAAAGCTGACCCAGTTTGTGATATTTATAGCAATAAAACTTAGATCGAAATCATACTTGTGTTTTCGGATAAGTGAATCTTTAATGTTTTCCGACTTACAACCAAACAATCTTCTTCGCTATTCTTGTATCACGAACTGCTTCGAGTGTGGGCTTGAGCCAATCGAACCAAAATAGAGAACTAGAAAAAGTTTTATTTTTCTTTTGGGGTGAAAACAAAAATTCTCTCTTCTTTAATAGAAACCGATAGAATTATTATTTTAGAAAAATATTTAATAGTTGAGAATAAATTCTCTTTATTTTTTGGCAGAGTAACAATCTCTCAAAGTTGTGTGTATAGCTCCACCGGTGCCATCTATTTATAGGAAAAGAAGGTAGAACCCTTGTTAAATTGTAAAAGTTTATTTCAATTAGAAAAACAACTTCCTACTTAGAGTAGGAGTAAGGTGGACCACATCCCCTAGTATTCCTACTAAGGTTGCCACCCCTTCATATTCCATGAGGGGATTTTAGACCTCTATTACATCGGGTCCAATTACGAGCACTTACTAGACCTTTTGACCTAGTACTTTGTAATTTGATCCAACTCGATTCTATTTTTCTATTTCCCAAAATAAATTTCAATATTTTATATTAAATAATTTTCTCATCCCAATTTTACCCTCAATAAAATTACAACAATTCTACCCCTGGTAAACTTTTCAGGAAAATATGTTTAATATTTTACCACTCAACATGTTCACTATGAACAAATCATTTTTCTTTTCATTTTCGAGTTTTAAAATAGCTCAGAAACATAAACCCATTCTTCTGATCATTTATGAGCAATCCATATACATTTGCAAATGTATCATTTCTCATTTTCATTTCCATTTTGAAAAACCTACATTCATTTCCAAATGACTCCATTTCTTGGAGAAAACCATAACAATTCTTGAATATTTCCTATAATGCCCTTAACCTGAACAGATTTATCGAGTCTGAATCTTGGGTGTTACTAAGTGATGCAAACATTTAGTAAAACAGTTGCTTGTTTCTTCTCTAATTCTATTATTTTAAATCCAAAAGAAAATCTCAACATCTTTAATGATTTGAAATGGAGTACATGTTAAACATCTTATTACAACTCATCTAATTTAGATTTGTACAAGTTAGAAAATAATTTAAGATAGACTTAAAAGACAAATTTCAAAGCTATGCCACCATTACTCTGTATGCATAATAGCCCAATCCACCATCAACTTGGTGCATTCTTGGCATTGTCCCTCCAAGCGAAGTCTCTTCTTAACGAACCTGAAAAGAAGTAATAACCATATAAGTACATAAGTACTTAGTGAGCTCATTGGCAGTACCTTTGCGGGGTCTTTTAATACTCCAGGACATTCCATGAGTCAACTTTTACTTTGTATCATTTACTATGGCTGATACCATATGTTCTTATCACTCTCTTATATGCCAATGACATCCCTTATCATACTTAATCTTCCATGTCTTGTTAAATGAGGAACCCTTCCAAACAGTTCATGAATCTCATATTTCAAACAACTACTTGCTGACATTATATTGGGTGGATACATGTACATGGTGAATACTTACGCAAAATTTTATACCAATGGTTCACACTTAATCCTACCCTAATCTATTTCCGTGCACATAACCATACTAATAATTCATGAAGTATAACACCCAAATGAACTCCATATTATGATATAATAGAATCTCATAATTCAAAACAACATTAACTCAGATTTAGAATAATTTGAAAAAATATATGATACCCCTTTACTTTTCATGCTTACAAGTCATCATAACAGACACCCTTCTTAACATACAGTTATACACCTTTTTTCATGGAAATCCCTTAAGACTTCATTCACTCTTATTCCAGAACATGTCAATACCTTATCTTGGTTATACCCATCACAGAACTTATTCATCTCTTACCATAGAGACAGACATTCAGATTTGTAACTTACCAGATATTCTTGACAATCCACGCCACATGGGCTTAGCATGATACACCATACAGACAGTCATACTAAACACGCCACTAAGGCGATCCATTCAAAGTTCGCCATGAGGGCAATTCTTAAGAGTGTGCCATAAAGGCATTCTTTACGGAGTATGCTACAAAGGAAATCCTTTCATATTCCTCCATAAAGGTTTTCTTTCATATTACACCACAAAGGCTTTTTTCGCTGACGTGTTTACGATATGGACTTGCCTAAACTCACGTTATGTGGCCCATTATCATCCTAGGACACATATAGAACCCCATTGGGAAATCACCATCCTTTAGTTTCTTTTGGAAATGTCATGGTTATAGACTTTTCCTTGTAGAGATTGTGTTTAAAGTCCCGACGGACCCCTTTAGACTCCACCGTAGTGAACAGACCCAGACTCACTTGACTGACTCTTCATGTATTGACACCATTTAAAATTCACACTTTGATCCATTAACAACACTCGACTAACTCATATCTCATAACATACATCTAATTATGCTCATACAATCATACTTCATCATCATGATACTTATCACATACTTAACTTGTTATACTCCATGTGAACTACACATGCAAGACCCAGCAAAAATTCATACAACAATATAACCTTTACATTATACTTTTTCGATTTCGGTTTCATAGTTCATTTGATTTCCACAAATATATCTAGCATAAATGATATACATGTAGGAGACAGTTTAGAGACTTACCTGACAACCATTAATACCAGCTAGGACTCCAAATTCATCATCTAACCAGAAATTGCAACAATAACTCTTATAAAACATATTATCACCATTAAAACTCATTCACATAACTTTTGCCATCATCTGAAACCCATATAACCACCATGCAAAGCCTTAGTTCTTCATCTTACTGTTCACGTAGATAAAAACATACTTACTCTTTTAGAAGTCAACATGCAAGACCATAACACTTACCATGATGTTAAACATGTAACATCCCAAAATAGGACCTAAACAGAACAGTGGTTGCAAAGCCACGAATTCGAGATAGAAAATTTTATTGTGATTAATTTTTATGATTTCTCGATTGATTGGATGCATGTGTTAGAATACCGATAAGAAATTTCAACGATTGCATGTCTGAATTGCATATTAGGGTTTAATTGCAAAAGTGGGTAAATATGAGCTTTAGATGATAAATGATTTAATTGAAGTGCATAATTGAAGTAGAGGTCCTTAAAAGGTAATTAGATCATTAGATTTTCATGGACAAAAATGGGCATGCATAGATAAAAATAACTAAAGTTTTAATGAAAGGCATTTTAGTTATTTGGTAATAAAAAGAATTAAAAAAGAAAAAAGATGGTAAAATGTGCTCATCTTCTTCCATAAGGGTCGAAACTTCAAAGGACTCCATAGCTAGGGTTTCTTCACTTTCTCAAGCTAATAGTAAGTGCATCCAAGCCCCGTTTTTAATGTTTTTTTTACATTTTTGGAGTCCTCGAAGCTCAGTTTAGCTTATTCTACCATTAATTCATGTTAGGGTTCATATTTGGAAAAATACCCATAGGTGAAATGTTTTTATTTTGATATTTTATGGTAGAATATGAAGTTTGAAATTATGTTAAATGACTTTTGGTAGGCAATTTTAAGTGAAAACGAGTAAAACGACATAATAGGTAAAAATACCTAATGTTCATAAGTAAATGTTAGAGTGGAATTTGAGTTGCCATAGAAGGGAAAGATGTTCAGCATGTCATAAAACATAGGAACAAGAGATGAAGTTTAATTTCCGAGCTTTGGGGAAAAAGTGTAAATATGCAAATGTTTAGGGGCAAAATCATAACTTTTCCAAAGTTTTAGTCAATGACTGTTTTCATGAATGTGCGTATTAAATAAGCTAAATTTGCTATTATAGATCAAGAGAAACAAAATCCGGAGTTAGACTGGGAAAGAAAAAGGTTGAGGACTAAGTTGCTAGATTAGATTGTATTTTGTACCGACGTAAGTTTATGGTAAATAGATCTAATATTTTAATAATTGTTATTAATGTTGTTATTTTCCAGCTATTATGTACTTATTTCATGAAATTATTTAATGTTGACTCAAAAGTATGAGATGATAGAGAATCAGTGTTAAAAAGTCTCATTGAAACATTAGGAATGTATCAGATACAAATGTCATGACATTAAGGGGATGAGATCCCATGTAAGACCATGTCTGGGACATGGTATTGGCACTATTGAGGTTATGAGAGGTCCCATAAAGACCATGTTTGGGACATGGCGTTGGCACCGAGATGAGAGGTCCCCCGTAAGACCATGTCTGGGACATGGCATCGGCGCCGATATGAGAACTGTCATTTAAAACAATATCTGGGATATGGCATTTCCAGTATAGGAAACATCCCATGTAAGACCATGTCTAGGACATGGCTTTGGAATGTTATTATCAGACAGGAGACCCGAGTATCCTTAGTATTCCAAGTGGTTCAACGGGCTAGTAAATAGACTATGTTACATGAAAGTTCAGGTAAAAGCATAATAAATAGATTCAGGTGAGTTATAAGGATTAAGAATATCTCAGTTATTATTGAGAAACAAATTTTAGTAAGGGACGAGTAAGTTATAATCATGAGTTATTTAAGTAAGCAAGTAAGTAAACAAGTAAGAGAGTAAGTAAAGAAGAGAGTAAAGATCATAATACTTGATGATAATTATAAGTATAATTATTTATGATAAATGTTGTTATTTATTTGCTTGTAAACTTACTAAGCTTTATGCTTACTCCCTTTATTGACCAGAAAGGAAAAGAGTTCCTTGAGTTAAAGCAAGGTAAGATGACTGTAACTGAGTATGAACATGAATTTTTCAGACTTAGCAATTGTGCTCGAGAGTGTGTGTCTACAGAGGCTATCATGTGCAAAAGATTTGAGAATGGGCTCAATGATGATATCCGACTATCAGTTGGCATTCTAGAGATAAAAGAGTTTGATGTTCTAGTTGAAAAAGCCTATAAGGCAGAGGAGTTGTTAAAAGAAAAAGAAAAGGGCAAAGCTAAAATTGAGGTTCAAGACACGAAGAAAAGACAGATGAGCAGATCATTTCAGTCTACATCTAAGAGGCCTAGAGAGTTCTCTATTAGATCAAATTTTTTAACTGGGTATCCAAGCCAAAACAGAGGTAGAAGATTTATGGGTTCAAGAGCTCAGACTACTACAGCCGCAAGTGTGGGTAGTACTCAACCACCTAGACCAGAGTGTGCTTAATGTGGTAGACGTCAACTTGGTGAGTGATGAGCAAATGAAAGTGCTTGTTTCAGATGTGGTGCACTAGATCATTTTATTCGGGATTGTCCCGAAACAGTTAAAAGAGAAGTAATATAGAATGCAAGTTCAGGAAATGCTCCCACTAGAGGTAGACCACAGAGGAATATGGGAGTTGAAGCAAATAACTGGGGTACGTCCAGAGACTCAGCAGCTAGACCAGATGCTAGAGCACCCGCAAGGACTTATGCTATTTGCGCTCACGAAGAGGCATCCTCCCCCGATGTGATTACAGGTACATTTTCTCTCTATGATACTAGTGTTATTGCTTTGATTGATCCGGGTTTGACCCATTCCTATTTTTGCATGAGATTGATGCCTAGTATGAACATGCCCATAGATTCGACCAAATTTGTGATTAAAATATCGAATCCATTAGGCCAGTAAGTATTAGTAGACAAAGTATGTAAAAACTTCCCTTTGATGATTAGAGGTCACTGTTTTCCGGCCGATCTCATGCTATTGCCATTTGATGAGTTATATGTGATTCTTGGTATGGATTAGTTGACTACCCATGATGTGATAGTGAATTGCAAAAAGAAATACATTGAGTTGAAATGCAAAAATGATGATATTATCCGGGTTAATTCAGATGAGTCAGATAGTTCTCTTGCCATGATTTCTGTTATGTCTGCTCAGAAATGTTTGAGAAAAAGGTATGAAACTTATCTTGCTTTTGTATTGAATACTAAAGATCCAAAGTTGAAAATTGAATCAGTGCCAGTAGTTTGTGAGTTTTTCGATATGTTTCTGGAAGAATTGTCAGGTTTGCCTCCTATTAGAGAAGTTGAGTTTGGTATTGAGTTGGCTTTAGGTACCACTCCCATTTCTATTGCTCCTTATAGAATGGCCCCATTGGAATTAAAAGAATTGAAAGCTCAGTTGTAGGAATTAACTTATAAAGGTTTTGCAAGGCCTAGTTGTTTTCCGTAGGGCGCACCAGTGCTTTTTGTGAAAAAGAAAGACGATTCGATGAGGTTGTGTATAGATTATTGGCAGCTTAACAAAGTAACAATAAATAATAAATATCCACTGCCTAGAATTGATGATCTGTTTGACCAATTGAAGGGAGCCACTGTGTTCTCCAAGATAGATTTGAAATCCGGTTACTATAAGTTGCGGGTTAAAGAGTTAGATGTTCCGAAGACTACTTTCCGGACTAGGTATGGTCACTATGAGTTTTTTGTGATGACATTTGGCTTGACTAATGCTCCTGCGATATTCATGGATTTAATGAACCGAATCTTTCGACCGTACTTGGACAAGTTTGTACTTGTGTTTATTGATGATATTCTGATTTACTCTTCTGATGAGATTGAACATGTAAAACATTTGAGAACAGTTTTATAGATTTTGAAAAATAATCAGTTGTATGCCAAGTTTAGCAAAAGTGACTTCTAGCTTCAAGAAGTTAGATTCCTTGGACACATTATCCCAGGTGATGGTATTAAAGTTGATCCGAGTAAAATTTCATCAATTGTTGAGTGGAAACCACCCAGAATTATGTCAGAGGTTAGAAGCTTTCTTAGATTAGCTGGTTATTACAGACGATTTGTAAAGGGATTTTTAATGATAGCTACCCCATTGACAAGGTTGTTGCAGAAAGTTGTCAAGTTTGAATGGACTGAGAAGTGTCAACAGAGTTTTGACAAGTTAAAGGCATTGTTGACTGAAGCTCCTGTTTTAGTATAGCAGGAATCGGGTAAAGAATTTGTGATTTACGGTGATGCATCCTTGAATGGATTAGGTTGTGTACTTATGCAGGAAGGTAAAGTAATAGCATATGCTTCCAGACAGTTAAAGCCACATGAGAAAAACTGCCCGACGCACGATTTAGAGCTAGCTGCCATTGTATTTGCGTTGAAGATCTAGAGACATCACTTGTACGGTGAGAGGTGCCGAATATTCACTGACCATAAAAGTTTGAAATACTTGATGACTCAGAAAGATTTGAACTTGAGGCAAATAAGATGGCTAGAGTTGATTAAAGATTATGAGCTACTGATCGACTATCACCTGGATAAGGCAAACGTTGTTGCTGATGCCTTGAGTAGAAAGTCTTTATTTACATTGAGAGCTTTGAATACTAGTTTGGCTTTATCAGATGATGGTTCTATTTTAGCTGAGTTGAGAGCTAAACCGATGTTTCTTGAAGAAATCTATAAAGCTCAAAAAGATGATAGTGAGTTGTAAGCTAAAAGAGCTCAGTGCGAGTCAAGTGTTGAGTCTAATTTTTAGATCGATTCTGATGGTTTTTTTATGTTCAGAAATCAGATATGTGTACCAAAGAATGATGAGCTTATTCGAAAGATCTTACAGGAGGCACATAGCAGTTCATTGTCTATTCACTCAGGTAGTACAAAGATGTATAATGATTTGAAGAAAACGTACTGGTGGGCAGGAATGAAAAGAGATATTTCAGAATTTGTTTCTAGATGCTTGATTTGTCAACAGGTAAAGGCTGAACATCAGGTACCTTCAGGTTTATTGTAGCCTGTGTTAGTTCCTGAGTGGAAATGGGACCGAGTTACCATAGATTTTGTGACAGGGTTGCCGTTGACACTAAGAAAGAAAGATGCAATATGGGTTGTGATTGATAAGCTAAGGAAGTTGGCTCATTTTATCAGTTCGTATGGATTATTCACTTGACAAGTTGGCTGAGTTGTATATTTAAGAGATAGTCAGATTACATGGAGTACCGTTATCGATTATCTCAGATAGAGATCCGAGATTTACTTCGCGGTTTTGGAAGAAATTGCAGGAAGCTTTGGACACAAAGTTGAGTTTTAGTACAACTTTCCATCCTCAGACCGGTGGTCAGTCAGAGAGAGTTATTCAGATACTTGAGGATATGCTTAGATATTGTGTTTTAGAATTTCAAGGTAGCTGGGAGAAATATTTACCGTTGGTAGAGGTTGCCTATAATAATAGTTATCAGTTGAGTTTGAAGATGGCACCTTATGAAGCTTTGTATGGACGTAAGTGTCGTACGCCTTTGTATTGGACAGAGCTTAAGGAAAATCAAATTTACGGGGTTGATCTAGTCAAAGAAATGGAAGAGAAAGTAAAAGTCATTAGAGATTGCTTGAAAGCAGCTCCAGATAGATAGAAATCCTATGCAGATTTGAAAAGAAAAGAGATTGAGTTTCAGGTTGGTGATAGGGTATTTTTGAAAGTATCCCCGTGGAAGAAAGTTCTTAGATTTGGCAAGAAAGGCAAACTAAGTCCACGTTTTATTGGACTATTCGAGGTGACTGAAAGAGTTGGGCCCTTAGCATATTGGTTAGCTTTGCCAACTATGTTAGAGAAGATTCATGATGTGTTCCATGTGTCTATGTTACGTCGTTATCGTTCAGATCCATCACATGTGATTTCTCAGACAGAGGTTGAGATTCAGCCAGACATGACTTACGGTGAAGAAACTATAAAGATTCTAGCTCAAGAGGCCAAGCAACTAAGGAACAAAAGTATTGCACTTTTGAAAGTATTATGGAATAGGCATGGGGTAGACGAGGCTACATGGGAGTCCGAAGAGGCTATGTGAAAACAGTACCTTAATCTCTTCACAGATAAGATTTTCGGGGACGAAAATCCCTAAATGGGGGAGAAATATAACATCCCGAAATAGGTCCTAAATAGAACAGTGGTTGCGAAACCACGAATCTGAGATAGAAAAGTTTATTGTGATTACTTTTTATGATTTATCGATTGATTGGATGCATGTGTTAGAATATCGATAAGAAATTTCAATGATTGCATGTCTGAATTGCATATTAGGGTTTAATTGTAAAAGTGGGTAAATATGAGCTTTAGATGATAAATGATTTAATTGAAGTGCATAATTGAAATAGAGGTCCATAAATGGTAATTAGACCATTAGATTTTCATGGACAAAAATGGGCATGCATAGATAAAAATAACTAAAGTTTTAATGAAGAACATTTTAGTCATTTCGTAATAAAAAGAATTAAAAGGTAAAAAGATGGCAAAATGTGCTCATCTTCTGCATAAGGTTCGAAACTTCAAGGGACACCATAGCTAGTGTTTCTTCACTTTCTCAAGCTCATAGTAAGTGCATCCAAGTCCCCTTTTTAATGTTTTTTTATGTTTTTGGAGTCCTCGAAGCTCGGTTTAGCTTATTGTACCATTAATTCATGTTGGAGTTCATATTTGGAAAAATACCTATAGGTGAAATGTGTTTATTTTGATATTTATGGTAAAATATGAAGCTTGAAATTATGTTAAACAACTTTTTCTAGGCGATTTTAAGTGAACGAGAAAAAGGACAAAATCAGTAAAAATACCTAATGTTCATAAGTAAATGTTAGAGTGGGAATTTGATGTTGCCATACAAGGGAAAGATGTTCAGCATGTTATAAAACATAAGAATAAGGGATGAATTTTAATTTCTGAGCTTTGGGGAAAAAGTGTAAATATGCAAAAGTTTAGAGGCAAAATCATAATTTTTCCAAAGTTCGAGTCAAGGACTGTTTTGATGAATGTGACTATTAAATAAACAAAATTTGCTATTATAGATCAAGAGGAATGAAATTTGGAGTTAGACCGGGGAAAGAAAAAGGTTGAGGACTAATTGATAGATTAGATCGTATTTTGTACCAAGGTAAGTTTATGGTAAATAAATGTAATATTTCAATAATTATTATTAATTTTTTTATTTTCCAGCAATTATGTACTTATTTCATGAAATTATTTAATGTGGACTCAAGTATGAGAAGACAGAGAATTAGTGTTAAAAAGTCTCGTTGAAACATTAGGAATGTATCAGATACAAATGTCATGACATTAAGGGGATGAGATCCCATGTAAGACCATGTCTGGGACATGTCATTGGCATTATTGAGGTTATGAGAGGTCCCATGTAAGACCATGTCTGGGACATGGCATTGGCACCGAGATGAGAGGTCCCCCGTAAGACCATGTCTGGGACATGGCATGGGCACCAATATGAGAACTCCCATGTAAGACCATATTTAGGATATGGCATTGGTAGTATAGGAAACATCCCATGTAAGACCATGTCTGGGAGATGGCTTTGGCATGTTATTATCAGACAGGAGACCCGAGTATCCTTAGTATTCCAAGTGGTTCAACGGGCTACTAAATAGACTATGTTACATGAAAGTCCAGGTAAAAGCATAATAAATAGATTCAAGTGAGTTATAAGAGTTAAGGATATCTCAGTTATCAGTTGAGAAAGAAATTTCAGCAAGGGAGGAGTAAGTTATAATCATGAGTTATTTAAGTAAGCAAGTAAGTAAACAAGTAAGAGAGTAAGTAAAGAAGAAGCAAAGACCATGATACTTGATGATAAATTATGAGTACAATTATTTATGATAAATGTTGTTATTTATTTGCTTGTAAACTAACTAAGCTATAGGCTTACTACCTTTATTTTCCTTATTTTTTTTATATGGTATCTCCAAGCCAATTCAGGGATCATAAGGGCGTTGGAGATAGTTTCACACTATCAACAAATCATCTCAGTATTTTGTGAATCGAAACATTTTAAGTTATGGCATGTATAGGGACTTAGTCTTTTCGTGTGTGTCCTTATGATATGGCTAATGAATAGCATGCAAACATTCAATAATGATTAGCTATTGAAATGGCTATTTAGGAACATGTTTTGGTGTTATGTATGCCTAAATGATAGTTAATACAAAGAAATTATAAAAGGGTAAAAATTTGCAATGGAACAATTTTTGGACAACAGCATTGACGTGATTTTGAAAAATCACCAAAGATAATAGAAATGGAATTAGAGAGTGAATGAGATATAGAATTAAATCTTATTGAGTCTATTTTCACAAGAAAGGAGCGGTGTAGGAAAAGGAATTTTATATTATGAGATATTTGAATTTTAGTGAGACAGGGTCAGAATGGTTTTTGAAGTCCCCTGTTCTGATTTTAGAAAATCATTAAAAATTGTATAGAAAGAATTATGAGTTATAATTATTATTTCTAGATTCCTTACTGAGCCTATTTTCAAAAGAAACAAACAAGAACATTATCCAAATTCTGTAAAATGAGAATTTGACGAATAAACTGTACTATTTGACTAATCCAAAAATTCTGGAAATTTTATGATAAGAAGATATATGAGTCTAGTTTTAGAGAAAATTTATGGATCAAAATTTCGAGTTTCATAACTTGAGTTATAATTAAATTAATGGATGTTACGCAGGTGGACAATTTTATTGTGAATAGTGAAATAAATTATTTTTATTACTTTTAGTATTCAGAAAATTTTTAATGTTCTCGGTTTGGTCCCGAACCATTTCCGTTGCATGTTTTAGGGTCTCAAGGGTCCTTTTTAGATATATATTGAATGAACGTGAACCATTTACTTTTTTTTAAAAGCAAATTTTTATGCTCCGATCTAGTAAGTTAATTCGGATAACGCCTCATGCTCGACTCCGACAACGGTCTCGAGTAAGGGGTGTTACACGATGGCCCACACCAGCACCAATCCTAGACATGTTCAAGAGGTTCCCACTGCTAGGTGAGGAGGGTGTTGATGAGGAGAAGGAGGAGACCCAATTCGTTCCACCGAACTATGAGCGAGTATTTAGACCATACCGCTTATCGATGAAAGGCATCGTGATCCGCGACCCGAGCCAGCACAGCTCAATCAAGACTTCGAGAAGGCAGGCTACAAAAGCGTCTGTAGGGTGCGAGAGGGGCTAGGCCCAGATGATGGATCGAAATATAAGTCCAACTGATTTTGAACATTTTTATATACTTGGATTTTGTATTCTATTTTTATTTTAGGGATGATTTTTAATTTTTGTTTTAGTTTTTAATTAGTTAGATTTAGTCTTTTTTATATTATTTTAATTTTTATTTGTAGGAACCCCACAATTTGTGATGACACTACCAGTGCGAGTCAAAACTAAAAGGAGGAGTAGTCCCAACCATTGTGTTGCACCAATCACGCCAATTGGTTAGCCTCTTTTCTTTACATTTTTAATTGCACATTAGGGACAATGTGTCGGATAAAGTGTGGGGTGACTTAGGAAAATGTTTAAAATTGTTTTTGTTATATTACTTTATTTTCTCTCATTTTTAGTTTTAGATTTTTCATTGCAGGTTTTCTATTTGTGCTTGAGATTGTAGAAATACAAGTGATTGGTTAGGAGCATATACTAGGTTGTTTGCTTAAATTGTAAATCTAGCCTGAAATTGAATAATTCAGGTTGTTTATATTTAGATTAATTTGTTCAGTTTATTAAACTATAAATAGGAAAAAGAGATTAAATATACTAAGTGATAAAGGTATATACAAATAGGTAATTATATTTGTAGAAGTATAGGGTGTTCAAATTATAAAGAAAATACTTGGTAAAATCCATGGTTATTGAAACGGTGCAGTATGATTAACCAAAATGGATTATCTTCTTCCAGGGTGAGACTTTAAGGAAAATTTTATTGGCAACTTCATAGGAAACATCCTTTCTTTTTTCACCAACGTAAGACTGTTGGCTATCCTAAGCAACCTTCAAATGTTTTCTGACGATTAGAACGTTTCCTTCTGTCTCACGAACTATATCAGGACCAACTAGCTTCCGCTCACTGAGCTCTATCCAACACACGAGAGATCTACACTTTATTTTATACAAAGCCTAAAATGGAGACATGTCGAGGCTGGCATGATGGCTATTGTTGTAGGTGAATTTCGCCAATGGAAAATATATTTCCCTGCTCATTTCAAAATCATTCACACAGCGTCTAAACATATCCTCTCAGACTTGGATTACTTTTTCAGACTGGTCGTCCATCTTTGGACGGAAGGTTATGCTGAAACGAAGTTTGGTTCCCAAGGATTCTTGTAGTTGCTTGACATACCACCAAATTAGGTGGGAGTTTTGGTACATTTCGACATTTTAAGGGCTTATTTTCTACGCATTTTAGGACTAATAATGTTATTTTCAGCACTAGTAGCTTAAGTACAAAAAAAAGTGTTTTTACGCATAAATTGATGCTTATTGCCAGTTCAGGACTTAGGTGGTTCTAATGTGTTCAACTGAGTGTGCAGAATGATTATTTAGCAGCCCTAGAGCCTCATTGACAATACTCGAGTGGAACACAAGTTCTTGAGGTGCAACATGTGAAGCCAAAAGACCAGTTGCAACATGTCGTCGTGACACAGGCATGGTGTGTGGCGACACAGTACTAAAAGTGGAGAGCAAGCACCGGGAAGGCTAAAATCATTTGTACTATCAATACATTTCGAGATTAGGGCTTTCAATTGACCTAGTTAGGGTTTCTAAACATCTCTATACATAGGAAGGCTATTCCTAAGTTATGGGAGGCCGATTAGGAGCCATAGTAGTAGATTTAGGTTTTTATTACATTGTTATTTCGTTTCCAGAAACTCTTTGTTCTTTTCAAATAGGTTTGATTTGAACCAAAGTCTTTTCTATTAAATTATTCAGTTTTCTTTTATTGTTCTTATTCAAACAAACATCGAAGATCAAGTTAAAAATTAGGAGATTACGCAACTTCAAGTGCATCAAATTCCATCGCTTGAGTAATTTCTCACCCTTCTCTTATTTAATTTGTTTGCATTCTTTTGCATGTTTAAATTAATTCTAAGAGTTATGGCATATAGATCGATGAGAGGCTAAATCTCTAGGAAGATTAATGAGTGGATGTGGGATTAGTTAACAAATGGAATAGGTTTCCCAAGAGGAATTAACTCGTAATAAACTATGTATGCTTAAACCCTAGGAGTGACAACCGTAGGAAGTAAGCTAGGATAAGTGAGGCAGAGACGTAATACTAGTTAGTTAATAGTTAATTCTATGAAAAACCTAATTTTGAAGTTAATTATGACTACTAAAACAAATTAATCTTCTGTTTGTTATTCTGATTTGGTTGTTTGATTATTTCTGGTTATTTGAGTTAGTTAATTTAGTTTATGCTTGATTCTCTCTATTTAATTGTTCATCGTAATATATATTTTAATTACTACTATTTAGACTTATTATTGTAGAAATATATTTTTGGTTTAATTCATCCTCCCTTGGGTACAATCCTCAGAATACTTATTGGTGTTCCATTGTAACACATCTATACTATAATTTGACTCGTATGCTTGTGGGCACAGCTAATATTTTTGGTATGGTATTCATACTCTAAAAGATAACACGTTTAGAGGTGGTCAAGATTTTGGTGCCGTTGTCGGGGAGGTTTTGGCGGTAAATCCAAATTTTATTTTCTATAATTAATAAGATAACTAGAAAGTTAAATTTATAGATACAGTTTATTTTATTTTCTATTTTTTCATTTATTTCTTTTTTGTTTTAGGTTTTAGTGTATGACTCGAAGCGGGAACCTCCCAATCAAATCATACCCTAATTTAAAGCAACTTCTAAGGTGTAATCGCCAAGAAATAGAAAAAAATCCAGCCCTGATAGTCGATATACCTTGGGAGAACCCATTGTTTGATTACCCACTTGAACAACAAGAGCAAATTCGTTGAGAGCTAGTAATGGCTCAACGAATGTTGCACGAGTTCTCACTACCAACATTAGATATCTTGTGGGGCAGTATTGAAAGACCGATAATCAATGCAAATAATTTTGAGATAAAAACAGCTACAATCCAAATGATCTAAAACACATAATTCAAAGGAAATATATTGGAGAACCCGAACCAACATTTAAAGTGACTCCTTCAATTATGCAATACTTTTAAATATAATGGAGTGTCTGATGACACGTTAGTCTTCGGTTTTCCATTCTCATTATGTGATAATGCATCCAAATGGTTAGACTCACTAGAACTAGGTTCAATAACAACATGGGATGAACTTGTGGAAAAATTCCTCCAAATTTTTTTCCCTATCAATCGAACCATTCAGCTTCTACATGAGATCATAAATTTTATGTCACATTTAAAAAATCAGGCTAGTAGAATCGGGTTTGTGAATCAAGAGTGGTCACGCCCCAATTTTTAAGATTCTTTTGGTGCATTTGTAAAATAAAAGAGTTACTGGTCTAATGGTTAAGTGTTAGTGAAATTTTCTTTGAGACCTTAGTTTGAATCCTTTCCCTCACATCATCTTTTTAATTTTTCCTTGAAACTCTAGTAAGTGTCTCGCCTTGTTTTAAAAATAAACATTGTAAGAGTTTAAATAAGAATGTGCTCAAACTTAGTCATGAAGAAGCAATATAGCTACCCTTGTGACTTGAGTTCGAATCCATTTCTTGTATTTTTGTTGAATTTCAGCACCCCTTGGTCAACCCTCCTTTTTGCTGCCCAAAATGAGTTGTCAACACTAAAATTCTTTCCTCCCTTTTCTTCCTCCTTTCCTTGTTTTCTCCTCTTTTCACTCCTTTTTTTTCCCTCATTTTCCTTTCCTCTCCCTTATTTCCCTCACATGCCTTCTCTTCCTATTTGACTAGTTATCCCACCCCTTTTACCAAAAGAAAGCGACCAACTTTCATTTTTTTCTTTTCTCTCCAAAACCACCATTCGTGCCACCTTTTTGTGTCTAGCTCCTCATCTCTTCTTCTTTTTCACTTTTCCACCACATCTCCTCTATTGTGCCACTTATTGCATCAAAGTCACCACCACTGCACCATCCACTTAGCTCCACCAACACACCACTGTACGATCAATGCCACCATCGTCGCATCACCACCGCCGCCACCCTTTCTTATCCCTTTTTCTCTTCTTTTCTTTTCCTTTAATTGTAAATGAATCTCTTTTTACCCTTTCTCCCTTTTTCAAGTTGATTATAATATCTTAATTGATTCTTCATACTTATGTTTTCTACACTCTTGTTCCTCCATAGATAATATTCCTCTCTCTACCCAAGATCATCATTGAATCATAGCTTTTCAATCTCAATGACAAATTGTAAGTAATGAATCACCCAATCAAATCTCAACTTTTCTCTTTAATTATTATGATCGAATATTGCATGTTCATTTCACTTAAGTTATGTTTTCGTTGAAGGTTTAAATCTGGATCACTCGATTTTGCATTAGAACAAGAAGAGTATTAGATTTCCGTTGAAAGGGTGATAAAGGAAGTAAACGTTTATTCAATTACATAATATGATCATATTAAACTATATAACCAAACTAACACATGTGTATTTTTGGTTTTGTACCATCATTTTTATCAAATCATGCGAGATCTGATTAGATCTATAACATTGAAGTGTGGAGAATTAAATCTAGTATCGCGAGATCTTTATTCCAGGTGTGGGTTCTAACCTACTGAAGTTCTGTATGATTTATCCATAAATTTTACATAATTATGATTAATAATAATAATTGTTTAAATTTTCTCTGAAATATTGGCTAAACAAATACATTAATTATTCTTGGTGATTGATAAATCCTTTATTAGGATTGATTTCAAGTTCGTACCTTTGATATGAGAAATTTGTGTTACCAAATATGTATATATATTATTATATGGCTCGGTAGTGTTTCGCATGTTATGTGATAGTAAAGCATGCTCCTGCTTTTCTATCGATATTGATTACATGATAAATCATGTACACTATTACAAAAATTTTAGTCACATGTTAAAAATGTGGTTATTGATAGTGATATTACTGAAAGCATCATTAATTTTACTCACTCTATTGTTTTATCGAATGCATGATAATTCATGCCTACTGTTTATGTTGCTGATTTCATGTTTTAATCATGCCTATTGTATTGCTCTGTTATTGTTAAAAACATGTCAAACTGCATTGGGTTGGGACAATTATGTAAGGAGGAAATACTGGCATCTTGTCTACAATACTAGCAATTTATTTGTATTACTGGTAGTTTGTCCACAATACTAGCAACTTATTTGCAATACTGGCAGTTTATCTACATTACTGGTGGTTTGTCACAATATTGGCAGCTAGTCTGCAATACTGGTAGTTTATCTACAATAGTGGTGGCTTTTCCACTAACTCGCGTGTTATTCGATGGATGAGTTCTAGGGAACTCTTAGATTAGTGTGTAGCGAAGTTTGAACCTCACTGAAAATATTGCATTGCCATTTTTATGTATACTAAAATTGTGATTCTGTACTATTTTAAAATTCTCTATTATTGACTGGCTTGATTGTTATTTTTACTATTTATTATTGTACATTTAAGTTAAGACTCACATTGAGCTTATTAGCTCACCCCTTTAGTTTACTATTTTCATAAGTAACCCTCGAGGTTTGGATTTGGACACAACTATCAGAGGAACTTCTCAGATGTTTTCACTTTTTAAGTACTTTAAACTCAATTTTAATAATATTTTTGGGATTGTATTAATTTTTAGTTAGACTCTGGAATAGTACTTTCTTTTGGGATTTATTTCAAATTGTATGACATAAATTTTTAAATTGCTTGAATTGATATTTAACTGACCATGCATAAAGTTTGATTTTTAGTGAAAGTTTGATTAAATCAATTTTTTCCGCTGCTATACTGAAATAAGTTTTTAACAAAATTCAACTTAGTTTTTAAAATTGATTATTCCTTACAAAGGAAATTCTAAAATTGATCGATCTTCTAAAATTAACATGTTTTCGCATTATAAAGACAAATATCCTATTTCACTAGTTTTCAATATAAAGGCAAATGATTTTAAAACATGTTTCAAAATACGGAAGCTTGTCACACCCCAACGTCGATGGATCGAGAAAAAGGACAAGTAGGCATGCATGTTGCCTATGTTAGCACTCCATTGTAGTATAGTCATCCACTTCTTAGAATTTTGACAAGTTAAATACTGATGCATAATGTATTTGTCTGTGAGAAATTTGAGGGTTTCATCTCAAGACGTTTTCCAATTGAATAAGAGTATGCCAACTGAAGAGTATGTCTTAGAATTATGATCAAGCATGACGGGCATATCAAATTTATGGGAAAATGTTGGGAGATTAGATCGTTTCCAAGAGCACGCCTGAAGAGAATTGCCACCAAAGGTGTAGTACGCTTGGTTTTCTCAAACGATGTGCAAGTTGAGTTCTGTAACGTGATTGGTTAGGGGTCAACTAAGTGGATTGATTGGTCAAACAACATCTATATTGGATTCTCTTTTATATTTTTTTCTAGCTTTTTTAGGGCATTTAAAGGACAATATTTGTATGCTTTTGACATTTTTCAAGATCCATTAAGAAAGAAAGGGGTATATATATGGTAAGAAGGGAAGATTCAGACAGTTTTTCTTCTATTTTATGTTTTCGTTCTTCTTCTTAAACCTAAATATTCTCTTCTTCTTTGTTAACCTAGAACCTAAGGTTTCTGGGTTAATCGGTGGATGTTTCAACCTCCTGGTAAGTCTGATAGCTTTGCATGTTATGATTTTGAAAAAATAAGGATGTTAAGAGGCATGAAACAGTAGGGTGTGTATAGGAGGCCCTACGTGGGGGTCGTATGTAATTGAGATGTTAGTAAACTGTTTGTAAATGGGATTTTAATGGAAGTTATATAATCTTTTAAGTAGTTGTTACTATTGGTTAGGGTAGAATCATCGGAACAAAAACTCTGAGTTGAAGTAAAGGTGAGTTCAAGTGAGTCCCTGGTCTCGACTCCTACAAGTCATTCTAGGAAGTCTTTCTCGTAGTTGATGTTTCAATTACGGTGCATGAGTCCTTAAGTAACTGTTGAATGTCTATGTGTGATCCTCGTACAGTTTTTGCATGAATTTAAGTGTGTGATGTGTTGTATGCATGACTACATATGGTCTTGTGAAGTAACTGTATGTTCGTATATGGAGCGTTGACCAATTGCGTGCGCATTAAAACTCCAAATTTATGAAACTATTTTTAAAGCCCGATTTTACTACAAGCACACAGTCGGTTGTAATATTTATAGTTTCGATGGAACACAAAGTATTCCAAGGCGTCAAACCCAAAGGAAGAGGCGATTGAGCAATAACTAACATACACAATAGAGTCTATGTGGCTAGTAATACGATTTTATAGTACGACAATTCATAAAAAGATGAGTTTGCAATAAAATTAGATATTATACTCTAATGACCAAATTGCAAGAAATGTAAAACTGGAGGGATTATCCAACAAATAACTAATGGGATTGGTTGACTTCAATGTGGTTCACCAAATCTCAAACTAGGGACATAAATCGCGTAAATTACCAAGTGGCTCAATTTTACCTTCCGATCTCAATTTTACCGACTTAGATGAGTTAGGTTTGGTTTATCTTTCGATCTTCACCGGTTAATTTAGGACTAATGAATGGGTGTACGACAAGATTTCCTTCTAGTCTCACTTTATCTTGATATTCCCTTATGGGCGTCACTATCTAAGTTATTAGTTCTATTCAAATTAGTCCAATTTGTTACAATTTAGTCCTTTGTCCAAGAGAGGTTAGTTTACCCACATCTCCATCAACCAACCTCCTCAAAGGTTTAGTTACACATGGTCAAAGTAAAAAAAAAAACATAAACATGGAAAATAAGGCTGCCATGAAAGTAAAGCTTGAGAAAAATAAAAAAAAGTTATGATTTTTATGCAAGAAAACTTAAATAGCATGAAACCAAAAGCATTTAACAAAGAAACCTAAGGCAAGAAACATTAAAGGAAAAAGCTTTAACAGATTTAGAGTAAAATAAACTAGAATACATGAAACTAAAGCTTAAAGAGTCTTGAAAGCAAGGTACAATGATTAGAAATGTAAATAAACATTAGCTACAATGTTAACTAACTTAACTAACACTAAGAACAAGAAGAACAAAAAGAAAATGTATAAAAATAAACTCTAATCTAAGGTAGAAGAAGGGAAAAATAAAAACCTTAGAAAAGTGCAGAGAAAAACTAAAGAAAACCTAGAGAAAAATTAAACCTAAAATTAAGCTAATGTGTGTGTCTCTCTTCTTCAGCAATTTTTGGTTGTTTTAAAGTGAATTCTGATGACCTTTCAATGCCAAAAATGCCCCTACATGAGCCTTGTGTGATTGGTGGGTTGGATAGACAAAGGTTGCCCTTTTTGTCTAAGTTTGTCCCCATAAGGAAGGTGATATCATGATACCCAGAAGAGGATATCGTGATATGTTCAGTAGTGTTCAAACTTGGGGTCTTCCTTGGGAGGTGGATATTGTGATACCTAAAGGGGATATCACGATACCACTTAAGAGAATCCTTGGTCTTCTACACTGTCAAAGGTATTGCAATTCCAAGGGTTGGATATTGTACTACCCTTTCCCTAGGTGTTGTTCTTGCTTGTTTTCAACCTCTGACACATCCTTACATCACTCAAACACACATTAGGCCTCCTAATGGTACTATCTCCCAATTTGGGTAAAAAATAGATAAAAACAAGACATTTTCACTTATTACCTGAAAAATATAAAAGTGACAAAAATAATGAAAAACTATGCTAAAAACTCTATTTTGCTAGAGAAAAAGATCCTTAAGTGAGTCAAAAAAGCCTAATTTGCCATATTGGTTTATGGCAGATCAAGCGTATATTTTGTTGCATGATAGTGCCAATGTGTGGCAAGTATCTAAAGAAGTAAGATTCTATTATGGGTATGAGTAAAGTCTATATGAATGTGTATTTATGTAAAACGTATGATGTATGATTAAAAAAGTTTGAGAAATGGGGGTTTGGCAAAATGTTAGGAAATTATGTGATATGAGATTTGACCACGCAGTGGTATTCGACAAAGTCCGTCAAGACACTAAACATGAATTTTGGTATAACAAATCTGAGAAAGACCATGGTCATGACATATTCTAGAAAGGGCAAATGAGCCGCATTTATCTGCTTGGGTTTCTAAGTGTCTTGGGGAAATGACCTCACACGATGATGAATTTAGGCAAATATATATCGAAAACATGACAGTTCATGTGGTGCCTTGGTGGCAACCAAACAGACGCTTTGTGGCGTATTCTGTGAAGCCTTTGTGGTATAATCTATAAAGCCTTTGTCGCGTATTGGGTAACGCCTAAATGGCTAGTAATGGTTAGTTGTCTTCATGGCAAACTCTTATTATTCATTAAGGCATATTCTATAGAAGGCTACCTTAGGATGTCCTAATCTATGACGCCTCTATAATAATCTATCGGAAAGGAGAATACAATGTACTCAAAGGTATACATGGTGCAAGCGTTCACCAAGTCTAAGCAAATCCATATTTTGTAAAGAGGCTATTTGATTTTATGGTATTCGCCGAACTTGGGCACTTTCATGATTTCTACATAGTTATCTGAAATTATAAAGACTGACTTCAATGTCATATTCATTAGAATAAATTCATTATTCGAGTTGAGTAGGTTACAATATGACTGGCATTCTAATAGCCACCATATTCAATACCAGAATCTACCAAAGGTAAAACCCGTATGGGAATCATTCTGAGATCAACTAATTTGGGAATCATAGAAAGATAAGATTCATATGCAGATCAATCTAAAGGATCGTTCTTATAAGAATCCACCAAGGTGACATATATGCATGTTGCCTGAGAGAAGTATTCAACATCTATTTGTAAAAGAAACCGCCAAGAGCAATGTCGATATGAATATATTATGTGGAATGCATCAATTCCTATCACGGAAGAGGTTGTGAATAGATCCATAATGAGAAGTGAATTATGTAGTCCTCCATATAGGTGGAATGAATGTATGATAGACAATTGTAGAAATGAGCGTATATGAATCTATTGAGAAAAATGAAAAGTATCTGCCAATATCAGAAAATAAATTCAGTACTCTTCAAGGTTCAAATACAAACGTTCTAGGAAATCTTGGTTAAAAATTCACTAAGTTCACTCGAACTTAAAAGTGTCTGATTATGATGCAAGTTTCGATTAATTAGTTGATGTGCTAGGAGCGACCAAGCCAGAAATGCACCAGGGTGGTAGTTCGAGTTACGATATTATGCATACAGAGGACATTCTAGGGATATGGAAAATTGTATTATATGCCATGTTGAGTCCATCTTTATCAAGGTTTTAAGTTGTAATGACTTGTATATTATACTTAAGTTTTGTTGTAATTAATGAGTTTTTCTTTCCAATAGTTGTGAAGAAATAAACAAGATTTTTGTTGTAATTGAGTTACACCAATTTTAAATTTGTATTAAGTGTTTAGGTCGTGTAGCACCCAATATCCGGATCCGATAATTCGGGTCGGCTAAAGGGTGTTACAAAGTTTATCTGAGCCATTTTAGTGGCCAATGTAGCCTTCAGAATTTAGCCATAGCATCTAAGCCTAGTTAGGGAGGTTACATTTTAAGCAATTTGCAGGAGAAACATTGTACGAGGCATGGGATTGATTTAGATTGATGATAAGGATGTGCCCCCATCATGGACTGCAAGAATGGCTCCATATCTAATTTTTTTAAAACGGCATAGATAGTAACATAAAAGCTAGTATAGACGGAGTAGTCGGAGGATCCTTTATGCACCACACATATGAGAGAGCATATCAAATTATAAATGATATGGAAATGAACTCATATATGTGGCTAAATAAGAGATTTACGTACAAACCAAACCTCTAACTGTGAAAACAATTAGCGATAAGGATAGATTTCAACAAAATTTGGAGAAGTTGAATTAGTTGGACACGACTACCAAACCTACAAGGATAGAGCCATACATGGAAAATCAGTTAGAGGTTGTTAGATATATTGCTAATATGGCAAGAAACCCCTATTCAAATGCTTATAACCCTGATTGGAAGGATCACCTGAACCTCAAGTAGAGAGGTAATCAAGGAGGAGAAAATCAAGTGCAAAATAGACCAAATCCTCCATATCAACCACCCCATTTGCAAAGATTGCAAGAAATATCTATGGGTTACGAAAATGCTGCATGCAGTCAAAAAATCAATTGGATTGAAGAGGATATGCAAGCCATGCGTGGAGATATGAATTCCACACAAATAATAATCCTCAAAGAGATTGGAAGGAACATGTCAATGTTATTGCTCTGCAATTGGGTAAGCAACTTGACAACTCAAAAAGACCCATACATGAAGAGGAAAAATCTACTAAAGCTGTTGATAAGCCAGTAAAATATACCAAGCACAAAGAACTGATTGAAGAAGTAGTCAAACCAGTAGCTGAACTGAAAACCTCAAAATCGAGCACAGCAAAAATACCATTCTTGTCAAGGTTAGATGACAAACAAAAGAGGTATAAAGCAGACTTTATAAGCTTCCTCAATTTGTTTAAATCCCTCAATGTTAATTTGCCCCTCTTGGAACTCATTGATAAAATTTAGAAATATGTTAAATACCTCAAGGAAATTATGGCTAGGCATAAAAAATTGAAAAAGGGTGAACAAATCAACATTGATGTTACATGTAGTGTTATTATCGCAAAAAAGATACCTCCTTAATTAAAACATCTTGGTAGTTTTGCGATTCCAGTAGAAAAAAGGGATAGGCATTTCATTTGGTTGAACAAATCAGCCTTGATGTTTCATTTGTCATTACCACAAATGGAATTCTATGTTTAATTTTCTTTTACTTGTTTGCTTTGTAATATTTTGAACTACTTAGTTTGACTATAAATAATTAAATAATTGTAAGTTCTTTAATTTTCTAGCTAGAATTATATATTTAGGCAATTCTTTCGAATGTTTATGCACCGCTCCAGTTTCCTGTACCAAGCTAGCTCAAGTACATATTTTTTATGCATGTTTATTTTTTATTTTTTTTAGTTTGCTTAAGGGAAAGCAAAAACTTAAGTGTGGGGGCATTTGATATTTGACCAAATGAGGTGGTAGCTTTGGTACATCTTGGCACTTTATGGGCTTGTTTTCTAGGCATTTTAGGACTAATTATGTTATTTTCAACACTTATAGCTTAAGTACAAAAATAAGTGTTTTTACACATAAATTGATGTTTATTGACCTATCAGGTTCATTCAGGACTTACATAGTTCTAATGTGTTCAATTGAGTGTGCAAGATGATTATTTAGCAGCCCAAGAGCCTCATAGATGATACCAGGTGGAGTACAAGTTCCAGAGACGCAACACGTGAAGTCAGAAGACCAATTGCCACATGTTGATGCCGTCTCACGACAAAAGCATGGTGTGTCACGACACAGGGCCAAACGTAAGGAGCAAGCACCAAGAAAGCTAAAATCTTCCGTACAATCAATATATTCCGAAATTAGGACTTCCAATTGACCTAGTTAGTGTAACCTCTCGAACCTGGCCTAGATGTTATGGTCGAATCGTGGAGATCACATTGGTCACCTACGCGACACTACTACACCATCGTTCGTTGAAAACTTTAAGTACCCTCTCTTTTAGGAAAAATCTCGGTTTATCTTTCTTATTTTTGGAAAATGTTCATTTATTAAACCTACCATTCTTAGGTCATATTATTAGAATTTGTGTGGTTTAGAAAACAGTTAACTCAACTTTCCTTATGGAGAATTTTATTATCTTTTATCGCAGCAGAAATTTCGATATTAACTAATTAATTATTTAAGCCAAATATCATGCTTTGTCCAATTTCAAATAACCCTATAAAAACCAAATCCATATATCAAATATGCATGCATGAAAATCCAAAGCAGAAAGAAAACACAATCACAGTTCAAATATCTCTACAGTCCAAAAATCAAATAAATTTAATATAAAATCCAAACGAAATAATAAGAATATTCAAAGTCTGTCGTAGGTCTGCATGTCATGTTTGGTCCTAATATTAAGCATTACCTGAGATGGTTGAAACAATGGGGTGAGCTAACTAACTTAGTGTGAGACAAATCAATGAGAACATTCAATCATACACGAAAATATCATTCACCACGATTACATTTGCAACACATACATATCATAAGATAATAATTCATAAATGTCATGAACATATCATAATGCATGATGAAATCCTACCTATATCATTCGCTACACACCACGAGTTCCCTAAAACTCGTATGCTAAACTCCAAACATTGCGAGCAAAGCTCGATGTGGTTAAACCACCATATAACATAATGCAGAAATACTACCATTTAACATAAAGTGCAATATAATTACCGTTCTCCTCATTACTCCTAGTGCAGTGCACTGACAACATATATGCAGTCTATATATTATGCCATTAATCCACAGAACTTCTCCGTCAACCACAAAATCTCACCCCATGCATATGCGATATGTCATACAGATTCCAATCAAATGCATGTTTAATACATTTTTATTCTGTAGCATTATTTATATGCCCACATTATAATGATCACATATCAAGTGTTCAATTTCACCATCATCTCGATGACATTTTATCAAGTGCATGTATAGCAGTCTTTCATTCAATACTTTTCATGGCATTTTACCCAACAAGATTTCATGCATTCAATATTTATTTCCAAATTAATACATGCTATACATGCAAACAATCATACATAACATTAACAAACCATTCATACTAGTACCAATTAATTAACCATTTAATCAACCATGCAACTTTGCAAACATGCCATTTAGTTAAGGCTAGTAACATACCTGATTTAGCCACTTTAAAACATTCACTTAGTCATTTAACTAAGCCCGACCAGCAAGCTTAATCCACATTTATATCATTTATAATATTATTAAAAATTCAAGTTAATGAGTTAGGACCCACACCTTATTTTCGCACTCTTGAAGCAGTACTTTCGAAGCACACGATTTCTCCTTAAAACCTTAAATTGAACCTAAATTAAAATAGTAGGAATTTATCGAGTTAGGTCACTATCAAAATAAATCTTAGAACATACCCATAAGAATTTAATCAAATTGACGTTTCCATAAAAATTCCCAATCCAAAGCGACCAAGTTACTTACACTAATTTAGGGTCTGTTTGTTTCAATGAAAATGGCTTCCGGAAAATGATTTCTGGAAAATGACTTACTTGCTTGGAAAAGTTAATATTTTTGGGTTTTTGGATGAATCTATGTAAAATATTTTCAGTTGTTTGATAAATTCCTTAAAAATATTGCATAAAAGTTGTTTTCAATGAAACAAACATACATTTGAGATTTTCTTATCTTTTCATTTTTAATTAAGTTTATTTTATATCTATAAATTTATAAACATTCTTTTTGCATATATTAAAAATGTTTTCTTAAATTCAAGTTCATTACAACATCATTTTTAGTTACATGACTACCAAGTGAGTATTTTTATTTAAAATGTGACATCAACAAAATTGACAAAAAAATTAATAATGTCAACAATTGGACTTGATTTTCAAATCAAAAGTAGAGAGACTAAATTCTTGAAAATAAAAGTACAAAGACTAAATTACAAATTTATGAAGAGTACATAGACTTATGATATATTTTAACCTTTATCAAATACATTTATAATTAATATTTTATAATTGTAATAAATATTTATTATTAAAATATTAATATGGAATATTTTCAAGAAAGAATATTATTTAAATTTATTATTTCTAAAATTTATTATTAAAATAGAATTGAAATATTAAATAATTTCTTGAAATAATGAATTATATTAATTATTAATTATATGATTAAATATAAATAATTAAATCTATATTTTAATAATATTAAAAATATAATATTTTATATTAATATTCTAAGTATTTTTAAAATAAAATTTATTATCAATATAATAATATTAAGCTTGATTTAAGTTAATTTTTACATAAAAATAAAGTTACCTATAGAAGAGCTCTTTTTCAGAAAATGGCTTATGCTTTTCAAAATAGTAAGTCATTTTACAAGAAAAAATCGCTTATTTTACGTAGATTTGTAAGTTATTTTCCTTTGATGAAGCCTTTTTCTGTTGAACAAACACAGGAAAATGCAGAAAACGTTTTCCGTAAAACCTTTTACATATAAACAAACAGACCATTAATGTGAAACATACGCACAAACGTCTAAAGGCTTCAATTTTGGTTTGGAGCATTTAAGTCGGCACCTAACACAATTAAATACTGAAAAATCAGTAGCTATTCAATCATTAAAAACCTTAATCCAATCAATTAAAAATTTCCCAAACAATTAAGTCGAAACTACGCATTAACCCTCAACCAACCGCACTTACACTTCCCGAACTGTTAGATCCAAGTTGTCGAACGATCAAGATTGAATTTTCCTAAGTCGCACATAATTAGAGACTGATTAGGAAGGGTTTACGAGACCAATATTTTTCTGAAAATAGATGGTAAAATTAAAGAAAATAGAAGCCCCTTTTTGTGCCTCTAGGCATGACACACCACCACCAATGGTGGCAAATTGGGGATGATTTGAAAGCCAATTGAATTCACTTTTGAAGGCTAGAACATTACCCATAAAATCATTAAAAACCACCCCAATTCTAGATTTGGAAAATTGGTATTTTCTTGAAAGATTCCTCAAGAAAACGAAAGAAAAAATTACACTTACACTTGCTAGAAGGAAGGGACGCAATGGAGCCTATTAGGCAACAATGGAGATCGTTCTTGGGGGTTAAAGATTTTAGATTTAAGGCTGGAAAGTATGGAAAAATGAAAGCAAGAAGGAGAGGAGAATGGTGCAAGAAATCATTGCAAAAGAAACAAAAAAAAATAATGGTAGATCTTGGTGATTTGGACGATGGCACACAAGGGAAAAGAAAAGAAAATTTGAAGAGAAAAGAGAAGAGGAAGAGGGAGGGGCGGCTAGGGTAAAAAAGAGCTAAACTCTAAAAAAAATAAATAAATAAGATATTTATACCTAGGTTTACAAGGTAAGGGCAGCACAAAAATAGGGAGAAGGAAAATTTTAGCAAACTTTTAGCTATTTTGTAAGGGAAGAGATTTGAACTTGGGACCTAAATCTAATTGTCATCCTTCCTTATTTCTTTTTCACCTCTAGGTTATTTACTTATCTTTGAAATAATTCCCCAAAACTTTTAAACTAAATTTTGGGATGTTACAACTCTACCTCCTCTTAAAGAAATTTCGGCCTCAAAATTTACTTGATTCAAAAAGGTGAGGATATTGAAGCCAAATCGAATCCTCCAACTCCCAAGTAGCCTCTTTGATGCCATGTTTCCTCCAAAGCACCTTAACTAAAGGAATTTGCTTTTGACTTAAAACTTTAACCTCATTATCCAATATTTTCCTAGGCTCCTCCTCAAACATTAAAGTCGATTTAATTTTGATTTCCTCAACTAGAACAATATGCAAGGGGATCATATCGATATCGCCTCAACGTCGAGACATGAAACACATCATGAATGTGATCCAAATCAGGAGGTAATTCAAGCAAATAATCCACAGGACCAACTCATTTAAGCACCTGATAAGTTCCAATGAACCTAGGTCTTAACTTCCCCTTTCGACCAAATCAAATAACCTTCTTCCATGGTGAGACTTTAAGAAAGACCAAATCTCCTACATCAAACTCAATGTCCTTGCGCTTTAAGTCAGCATACGATTTCTGCCTATCAGAAGTTACCTTCAACCTATCTCGAATTAGCTAAATTTTATCCTCGTTCTCTGAAATCAACTTTGGACCCAGCAACTTCTTCTCACCCAAATCAGCCCAACAAAAAGGCGAATGACACTTACGACCGTAAAGAGCCTCGTAAGGTGCCATTTGGATACTTTATTGGAAGCTATTATTATAGGCTAACTCTGCCATTGATAGATGCTCTTCCCAACTACCTTAAAAGTCAGTCACATAACTTCTCAACATATCTTCTAAAATTTGAATAACCTTCTCTGACTAACCATCATATTGTGGATGAAAAGCAGTACTAAAGTCCAACCAAGTGCTCAAAACCTCGTGCAACTTCTTCCATAATCGAGACGTAAAATGAGGATCCGGTTTGAAATAATTGACATTGGCACACCATGCAGTTTCATTATCTCCGAAATGTAAAGCTTAGATAACTTCTAAAGAGAATAATCAGTGCGAAAAGGAATAAAATGGGCAGACTTGGTCAATCTATCCACTATGACCCAAATTGAATCTTTCTTAGTAAATGTTAAAGGAAATCCACTAATAAAGTCCATTGTCACTCTTTCCCACTTCCACTGCAGAATATGAATTGGTTGTAATAACCCCGATGGAAACTAATGCTCAGCCTTAACTTGTTGGCAAGTCAAACATTTCGACAACAACTTCATTATTTCTCGTTTAAGACTCGGCCACCAATACGCTTCCTTTAAGTCATGATACATCTTAGTACTTCCAAGATGCATAGCATAAGGGCTACTATATGCTTCCTGAAGTATAGATTATCTCAAACTCTGATTATTAGGTACACTGTATCTCCCTTTGAAGTAGAAAATTCCACCAGAATTGATCCCAAAATCCTCAATCAACCGATCTCTAACCTATTTAAACTAAGGTGCTAAAGATTAATCCAAACTCTATTTATCTTTGATTTCATGTACCAAAACAAGCTTTACTTGCAAGTTAGCCAAGATAACCCCCATCATCGAACAAACATAAGTGAGCAAATATAGCCCTCAAGTCAGACATTGTCCTTCTACTCAAAACAACGACCACTACATTAGTTTTCCCAGGGTGATACTCAATTGTACAATCGTAGTCTTTTAGCAATTTAATCCATCTATGCTGCCTCAAGTTAAGTTCCTTCTGGGTAAGGAGATTATTGAGACTTTTTTATCAGTGTAAATAGTACACTTCTCACCATATAAGTAGTTTCTCTAGATTTTAAGAACGAAAACAATAGTCGCCAACTCCAAATAATGGGTAGGATAATTGCATTCATGTGGCTTAAGTTGTCTCGAGGCATAAGCTACAACCTTACAATCCTGCATTAGTACGCATCCAAGCCCAACATGCGAAGTATTGCTATACACAACATATCATTTACCACATTAAACACTTATTTTTTTGTTCATTTTAATCTCCTCTTCTCTTTTTTCCACTCCTCCACTTTCTCTTATTTTTCTTCCATTTCACCACCTAAATCACCCCTTTTCTTCATATTTCTTCCACTCCTCCACCACTTTTAGCCAATCAAACCACCATCTCGCCACCACACCACCGCCGCCAAACCTCCACTGCCTCTACGTCAGTGTTGTCATCCTTACCTTTCTTCTCTATTTTTTATCCTCTTCTTCTCCTCTATCTTGTAATTATTTTTTTCATATGTACAAGCATTATATTCTATTTTTTAAAAAAGATTTATCGATAACATTCCTAATTCTTCATCTTATTTTATTTTTTAGTAGAGGACCCTCCTCTCTAAACGAATCGTCGTAGGAATCATTAAGCCTCATTACTCTCGATATTGTGTAAGTATTGAAGATCCTCTGACCATAATTAATTCTTTTACTTTTCGATGAAGATGATTCTAATATTAAGTTTTATTGTGCATTTGCAAACTAATATTCATAAATCCTAGATCTATACTCCATATTTTGGAAGTATACGTTTTGAACAGCCGATTAAGATTCAAGGATCAATCTCCTCCCTTAGAGATGGATACTTGTTGATACCATCAGAATTTGTGAAATCAGGTGTGGGGATTTATTTATCTTAAAATGTATGAAAATGTTATTAATTAAATAAATGTGATAATATTAAATATTTGTTTAAGAAATTTTGTAATGCGAAAATGTGTGAATATGCTATGTATTCAAATAGATTGATAAATTCATCTGAAAAGAGGATTCCCAAGTAAATCTGAACTTTCATATATGTGATGTTGTGAATGTGTGTATGTTTTCCATTAAATGAGATACCATGTTATTCCTGTCACTCATGTATTGTGACATATGGCGTTATTTAATAAGCATGAAAACAAACATCCCACTGTTTATGTTATTAATTTGATTCGCATGTTAAGCATACCACTGTGTTAATTTGTACTGAGATCTGATTTGCATGTAAAGCATGCCAAGCAAGAGTTTTGTTATGTATGTCATATCACATACATGGGGTTGGGATTATGTGTAAGGAAGAAGATTCTGGCAGTTTAATAATCTGCACATTCTAGTGGTTAACCATATTATCTGGTAGTATATCTGCAAAATTTGGTGGCTTGACCATAATATTCTGTATCTGGCAACTTGTTTACATTATCTGGTGGCTTGACCACAATATTCTGTATCTGGTAGCTTGTCTACACTATCGGGTGGCTTGACCACATTATTGGTGTGATAGTGGATGGACGAGTTCCGAGGATAGTAGTAACTGATTTAGAATTCAATTCCTCCTCAAAAGCAATGTCTCTAACATTATTTGTAACAGCTCGATTTTGGGCCTAGTCGGAACAGTGGTTTTGAGACCACAAATCCGACGAGGGAAAATATAATTATTATTATATTTTTATGGTCTACAATTTCACGAAAAAATTTCTTGAAAATTTCATTCGAAAATTTCTACGTTTGGGCACTCAATTTAGTCAAAAGGACTAAATTGTAAAAAGTTCAAAAGTTGGGTTCTATATGTTAGAGGTGTCCAATTGTTATGAAACTTTAAATTGGAGGTCCTTATGTGGTAATTAGACCATTAGTTAATTGATGGACAAAAATGAGCATAGAATTAGTGAAATAGATTTTTTAAGAAAGGGCATTTTAGTCATTTGGTAATAAAAAGAAAAAAAAATGGGAAAAAGATGGAAAAATGGCGTCATCTTCTCCATAGTTGCTGCCGAATTTTAAGGGACACCATAGCTAGGGTTTCTTTGCTTTTTCCAGCTCATAATTAAGAAAGACGAGAGGTCAACCTTAATCGGGGAAAAGAGAAGATTGGGGATTAAATTCCAAAATCTTTACATTTTGTATCAAGGTAAGTTGTATGTAATTAATACATTGTTATAATTATTTTTTTTATATTTCTTGACAATAGATGCGAAAGGGTTGGATATGAAATGGTTATACTAAAGTTAGAAATTTGAAATTGATAGTTGATTTGTTTAAAATCAGCTTGGTTTATGGATATACCAACTGCAAGTAATGGTTAAAGTGATTTAAATCGAATTATTAAATTGGTTATGGAGTTGAGTGGAAAGATTGATATTATAATGTGCTATGGAGAAATTGTAAATTATTGGAAAGTAAGAATTTTTGTGGAACTGTCGGAATGGTAAATATTTGAATAAGGTATTGATGAACACGTGTGTAGTACTGTGTGAAGGCTACTACGTGTATCAATAAATAATGGTCACATGTGTAGTACTAAGTGAAGGCTACAAAGCGTACCGAGAAGCTTTGGTTACGTGTGTAGTACTGTGTGAAGGCTACTACGTAAATCGATAAATGATGGTCACATGTGTAGTACTAAGTGAAGGCTACTATGTGTACCGAAAAGCTTGGGTCACGTGTGTAGTACTATGTGAAGGCTACTACGTGAACCGTAAAACTTGATCACGTGTGTAGTACTATGTGAAGGCTACTACGTGAACCGTAAAACTTGATCACGTGTGTAGTACTATGTGAAGGCTCTTACGTGTATCGAATGATAAAAGTTACATGGGTAGTACTGTGTGAAAAACCCCAAATATTTGTTGTTATACCGACATGTTCAATGAGATATGAGTATGTGATTGGAACGTGATAAGTTGCGAAAGAGTGACTGAAGTGATGAAGTCTTGTATTGTGTTATAAAATAAATGGTTATAGTGCTATGTGAATGAGGGATGTTGGAATAGAATAGATTTGGACAGTGACAGTGATGTTAGTTTGAAAAATCACCAAATATTGTAGAAATTGAGTTAGTGGTTGAATAAGACATGAAATTAAATTTTAATGAGTCTACTTTCACATAAAACAGAAAGAATGGCCAAAGAAGTTATATATTTTGAGATATTGGAATTTTAGTGAGACAAGGTCTGAATTATTTTGAAATCCTCTATTCTGACTTTGGAAAGTCACTAAAAATTGTACAAAAATAATTGTGTTTTAAATTTACATTCTTAAATTTCTTATTGAATATATTTTCAAAATAAATAAGTGGGAACATTATTTTAACTCTGTATTAAGAGATAACTGAATTTTAGTGAAGAGAGGTCAGAAGTGTCAAGCAGTGAAACAGAGGAATCTTTAGAGAATAAACTGTACTAATTGGCTAAACCAAAAATTATGAAAATTTTATGGTAAGACAGTATATTATTCTAGTTTTAGAGAAAATTTGCGGATCTTAATTTGGAGTTCTGTAGCTCTAGATAAAAATAATTTAGTGACTGTGATGCAGAGAAATAGTTTGCTGGAAATTGAATAGATAATAGATTTATGTGTGATAAAAATTATATTATATATGGTATAATGCTAGAAATTTATTTATCAATTACATACATACATACTAAGATATAAGCTTACTCTTCTTTATTTTTCCCTTGTTTTATAGTGATATTAATCAGCTCGGGAATTGGACGGGGTCAGAACATCATCCACACTATCATCATCATCTTTTGGGTATTTTGCTACCAATACTTTGAAAAATGGCATGTATAGATGACTTAATGTAATGTGGTATAAATTTATATATATATATAATATTGTTTGGTTTAAAATGTTGGTGTATATTAATTGATAAATTGTTTCCTTAAACTATTAACAAAGTAATTAGAATGTTGTGGATGGATAAATTGTGTCCGAACATATAATTGTATTTGGTTGAAATATTGAAGTTGTTTGAAATTGTGTTTGAGAATTTGCAGGAGGAATTGAATGTTTATGAAAAGGAATTATGTCAAAATTTTTGTAATATATATATATATATATATATATATATATATATATTTCAGATCGTTTGATAACACTTCTTACTTTATTTCGATGATGAATACGGGTAAGAGGTGTTACATTATTTCTCCTTCCAAACTCAACATCCTCAAAAAATGTTGCAGTTCTTGCCTGAAAAATATTTCTAATTATGGGATCATAAAACTTATAACCCCTAGATTGCTCAGAATAACCGATAAAGTAGCTACTCACTGTTTTGGAGTCCAATTTCTCTTCATGTGGCCTATAAGGCCTTGTCCCAACTAGAAATGCCCAAATGTGAAAGTGCTTTACACTAAACTTTCGACCTATCCAAAGCTCATAAAGTGATTTTGAAATTGCTTTAGTGGATATTCTATTCAGAATGTAAGTTGCTATATTTAGAGGCACTTCTAAATTTATCATGTTTCAACCTTTCTTCCTCTTGCACACAATGAGAAATGAGCTCATTTAGAGTTCATTTCTCCTTTTGACAATTGTAACTAATTTTAAATCAGTTAAACGATGTAGGATTCGATACCAAAACCATAATAACAAACAATTCCTCCATAATGTACATAAAACATCTCCATAATGTACTCCCTCATGTTTCCTTGACCCTTATACTTCACGAACATCAAAGAAGTCAGAAGTGATGTCATCTCAACCTTTCGTTTTTGCAAAAACGTTTCTCAATTTCGTCAAGGAAACCCTTGGCCTGAGTAATCTCTTCAGATTCTATGCCCCCAAAGGCTTTTGGAATGTGGTGCTCATGATCATTAGATTCATGCAGTTTGAATAATCCCACCTCTCAAAGTCCCTTTCAGCATCAGGGGTGCTTACCACAGTAAGAGATGCAGATTGTTCTTCTCTTAGTGTAAGGTCTATTTTCATACAGCCAAGCACTATAAGTGTCTTTTCTATTCCTTGAAATTAGTCCCATTAAGCATGGGTATAGAATTTATATTAGCAGATATTGTGGCAGCAGAAGATAAGCTATAACTAGATATAAAACAAAATAGATAAAAACAAGCTCACGTGAATATTCATAAGTAAACAATAAATTCAAAATAGTGGATAATCCAATCTCAAGATACTAAACACAACATTAATATCAAGTCTTTGGACAGTAATACTAACAAAGAAGTGATAGTCTTGTTGTAGTAATAAAACATTGATAATAAATTATGTCAAACAATGAACCAATCTTTGGACTAACTTATTGTTCACATAAAGTACCTTATAATTTTCAAACATTTATCACCACAAATGTTGTTGAAATTCTACCATATATTAACTTACCTTTAGGTCAATTAACAAATGCATGAATTACAAAACATATAATAATGTTGATATTTTAAATAAACTAGTCTACGCAAAAGAGGTCACGTTGGTGGCATTTTGTTTCATCTAATTTATTTATAATATTAGACATTCTTAATTAAATCCCAAAGCCAAAATTTGAATTTATTTGTTTCAAAACATTTCTTCTTTATATATCACATTGAATTCTTTAGTCATGGTAATCTTATTCGACATAATACCCTTGAATGTTTCAATGCATACAATGATGTTGGAAAGTATAATAATAGTTGAATAAATCAAAACAACCTCACATAGGGCTTCAAATTTAAACCAAAATAATTTGAATAAAGGAAAACTCTATCTTAAGATACTGAATACTCCATTAATATTTCATTTTGGAAAAAAATTAACTTGTAAGTGATATCTTATTGTAGTAATCAAAGGCAGACAATAAAAACATGTTGAATAATAGATCTTCCTTTAGACCGATTTATTACTCACATGTAAAATCGAATAATCGTCACATGTTTATTACCACAGTTGCACATGTATTTTTGTTAAATATTAATCTTCTTTTGGGCTGATCAATATTAACGTAGCTTAAATTACATGCACACAACCTTTTATATTTTAGAACAAAATAATTTCAACGAATTCACTTTGACAACTTATTGTTTCAATTAAATTATTTTAAAATATATAAATATACTAATATTCAAATTTAAAATTATTTCTAAATACCACAGTAGGAACCGAAAACTTTATTCTTTTAACTCTTTTTTTTAAGAAAAATCTTTAAATATGAAATCAAACTTACAAATCATAAAACATGCACATTGATACATAATTGGCTATGTAAATATTAACAACCACATCCTCAACCGCAGCAGGACCTTCAAATTTAGCGCATTGAAAATTCTAATTG
This sequence comes from Gossypium raimondii, assembly GCF_025698545.1. NCBI lineage: Eukaryota > Viridiplantae > Streptophyta > Magnoliopsida > Malvales > Malvaceae > Gossypium > Gossypium raimondii. The sequence goes on along the minus strand of NC_068573.1, from coordinate 20,484,391 downwards.
CCAGTCAATACCAGATTCTTGTCTAAGATCTGATTCTAAAAAATATCATCATAATTGCAAATAGAAAGCAAGCTACATAGTCTTTCAGTAAATCCGAGAGAGAACCAAAGAAATACAAATAAGTACAGGCTGCTTACACATAAACTTGAAGAATTTGTAATTCCAATCCGCAAGAATAATTCCAGTGTTCCAACCTCGCTTACAAAACTCCTTCCAGTGTCTCGTACATTAACAAATTAACGTAAACAGCATGAATATAAACGGGATCACTTTAAAGCCAGAAAAACTTATCAACAATCATCCGTATTTTTCAATCAAGAATTATCAAACATAAAGCCATAATATATACACGTATCAATTAGCACCAAATCAACTGGTTAAAGGATAGAAAATTAAAACCTTAAAATTTTAACCTAAATTCAAAAATTTTAATACGTGTACAATCGAAACTCTAATAGCCCGTTTTCAGTGGTGTCGAAAACAGTAGTTTCAGGACCACAATTCCGACAAATGATTTATTATTTTATTATTTATTTAATGTCAACGGGATTATATTAAGGTCGTATTAAAATTTCGTTAAGAAATTTTGATGTTTAAATGGTTAATTAGGTAAAAAGAACTAAACCGTAAAAAAATGTAAAAATTGATTTCTATTAGTTAATAGGGTCAAATGGCTATGAAATCTTAAACTAATGGACTAAGATAGTAATTATACTATTTAGTGAGTTAGTGGATGTACAAGGACAAGGTTTTATTGAAAATTTTTATTATTATTAAGGGTAAAATGGTAAATGAGTAAATAAACTTAAAATAAAATCATCTTCCCTATTTTATTCTTTGCTTGAATAAATACACCATTGAAGAGGTGGAGAGCTTTGGTTTTGAATTCTTCATTGCATGGCATGATTTTGTGCCCCATTTTTAATTATTTTTATATTTTTGAGTTTGTTTTAGCTTAATCTAGCTAGCCCAAGGGTTAATTTGCAAAAATTTTAAAGGTTGAGGGACTTGCCATGGATTTTTTTGAATGTGTTTTTGATGTTAGTTGATAGATTATTAATCTTTGTTATAAAATAAACATGTTTTGTTAAATGATTTTTGATGAATTTTGGAAATAGGGATTAAATTGTTAAAAGTATAAATTCATGGATTTTATTTTGAATTTTTAATAATTATGGATTGTTTCAAGGTCCCTTGTAACATTGGATAAGTTGGATTTAGGCTAAAATGGTTAAGTTTCAAGTTATGAGCTTAAGGACTAAATTATGAAAAGTTAAAATTAGGGCAATTTCATAATTTTTCATAAATATGAAATATGGAATACTAGAAGTACTTAATTTATTGGAATTATCTATTTAGATCAAGATAAACCACATTCGGACTTAAATTGAGGAAAAGCTAAAGCTTCGGATTAATGTTTGATTCTACTTCTACGCCCTAGTTATCGAGGTAGTATGAACTATGATCATTTTAATATTAGCTAAAGTGACTAAATGCTATGTTGTTTTAATATAAATGAATGTAAATATAAATGTATTGATGTTGTGATGAATTGACAGATAACGAGTCCCGGTTGAACCTTAAGAATTTTTAGGATACAAATGACATGTCATTAGGGATTTCACGTCTCGAGTGCTGGTCTTGAATGTCCTACTGACGGCTAAGGTCCTACATTTGTTGTGGATTCTCCACAAATCATGTGAGAAGCATCGTGTAGCTTACATTCTGACCTAGAGGTCGTGTGAGCAGGTCAATTTCATAACTCGTATGAGCATTGCATCTGCCAAGAGAGTTTATAAACAAATACAGATTTTTGGTACCATTCTCTATACTGAGATATACCATAAGACCAATAAGTTGATTCGAGATCTGAAAGGTTACGATTATATGTGAAGGTATACTATGTGTGAGCTTTCCCGAGTATTCGATGTAATTCTAGATGGTTCAACGGGTAAGAAAAGGAAATGAAATGGTAAGTATTCAAATGGAATGAATCATGATCTTATGAAACGATTTATGAGCTAAATGATGTATTTACATATGGAAATCTACTTATCTTATGGTTAAATTCATTTGTATCATGAACAAGTGTACTAACTTGTGAGTTTGATGATGTTGTATAGGCTTATACTAAGCTTATGACATTGGTAATGATTTATGCTTAATCTATGAATTGTATTAATGAAATGGTAAGTTATATTTAAGTTTATACGAGCTAATTAAGCACTCGCTGCTTACGTAGTTCCTTTGTTTTATAGATTATCAAAAGCTCGATCAGTTGAAAACTTGTTGGAGACCTATCACACTATCCAGCAGTCATATCGGTAGATTTTGTGTATTTTGGCCAAGGTTAATAATGGCATAGGTTCTTTGTAATGGATGTTTTGGTATGTTTAGGCTTTTGGAAATTATGGTTGATTTGGTGAACTTTAGTGCCTTATGAAGTTGTGTTAATTTGGTGACTTTTAAGTGCTTGTATATAAGGTCCTTTTGGTATGTGATGGTTTGGAAATGGTCATTTGTGGTAAAATGTAATGGCTAAGTGATCTAGGTTGTGTGATTGAGTTATGGTCAAATTGTTTTAGTTAGATGAATTAAGATATTTGAAATGGCATGATTTGGTGTGGTTGAATGATGTTTAAGTCCTTTAGATGTATACCTAAATGGTAATAATGGTTTGGTATGAATTGGACTTGAAATGGCTTGATTTTAGGGTCAAATTATGGATCACATAGCGTGGCGACACGGGCTATCACACAGCCGTGTGTGGCAACTCAGAGAGTTACACGGTCTGGCACACGGCTTGCGGCACGACCATGTGGCCCTACTCAGTGAGTTACACGAGTGAGGACATGGGCTAGGACACGGCGTGTGTCTCTTTGCTCGAATGTTACACGGTCTGGCCACATAACCATGTGACCCCTGTTTTTCAATTTTTCTATCTTTTTCTTAAAACTTCTGAATTCTTTCAAATTAGTCTCGATTTGCTTTTAAGCTATTTTTAGGGCCTCCAAGGCTCGATTTAGGGACAAATTTTTTTTATATTTGACTAGTAATGCTTCGTAACCCTAATTCGACGATGAAGATAGGTTAGGAGTGTTACAGAAACATTAAATCCATATATTAAATTTATTAAAATCTGAAGAATGAATTAATCCAATAATAATAAATAACTCATTCTCAATGATTCGACATGACGAGAATCGGATGCCACTTGTTATGAACCGTAAAACAAGATCTAATATAAAACTAAACAAATCTAGATCTATCATGTCAGATCATTAAGAACATAACTAAATGCGGAAACGTACCTAAATCCACCGGTTTCTTGAAATCTTCGGATCTTATGGTTTTGATCTTCCAAATTAGCACACAAGCAATTTTGAGAAGGTGGCTCTATTTGTTCTAAAGATGTAGTATTAAAAAAGTTACGTATGTATAATTTGGGGTCATAACTCTAATTATAACTTTGGCATATTAACCCTAATTTCTAATCAACCCATCATCAATTAGAAATTAGTTACTAGAGTATCTAGACATATTTGACCCATACTTTATTTTTATAACTAAAGCCCAATAAACATTAACCAAATCATATCACTTTTAATTTGGGTTAATATTTTATGATAATAAATAATATGTAATTATACTTATTATATATATGTGATGTACATATTTTTCCAATAACATAAATTAATTTAGAACAAAAAATATTATATTGCCTATAGATATCATAATATAATGTGATTATTTTTGTTATTAAACAATTCCATTATGTTTTCTATCATAAAGATATACTTATGTATAAATTTTTTTTATCAATTTTTTAAAATTTGGGTAAACTACAAAAATAGTCAATTTTGTTTGTCTCAAATTACATTTTAGTAATTTATGTTTGAAATATTACATTTTAGTCACTTACGTTATCGTTTTGTTACGAAGTGGTCACTCTATCGTTACCTCCCTGACGACGGCCCTACGTGGCAGTTCAAATGGGTTTTGAATGCCAACTTGGATGTCTTATATGGCAGTCCAAATTAAATTTATTTAATTAAAAACATATTTTCATCTCAGCAGTTAGACATCCAAGTTGGCATTTAAAATCCATTTGGATTGTCACGTAGGCTGCCACTAGGGAGGTAATAGAGTTTAATGGTAGAGTGACCACTTCGTATCTAAAACATAACATTTCAAACATAAGTGACTAAAATGTAATATGAGACAAAAAAAAGTGACTACTTTTATAGTTTACCCTTAAAATTTTTATCTTATATTTCTAGTATAATATACTTTCAGTTCTTACCTAAGTAAATTGGGATAAAATAGGTATACTAAGTTTAATGAAAGGACAAAATAGGTATGTTAAACTAGGATAATCTAGACTTAAAAGTATTATTAATTTTAAAGTGGTCAAAACAAAATTAGTATGAGGTAGTAAAGTTGGGAGTTACATATAAATTGATATTTTTCAATTAAATCATTGGTTTAATTACATTTGCTATTACAAAATTTGGTTTTGTATAAAACCCCCATCTCTTTTCTTGGTAAAGAAAAGGAAGGATCATGCATGAAGAACAAGAGAACTAATGCGAGGATAGTGATGAGAACTAGTGGACTAAAAATAGTAAACGGTAGTTGTATATGGTCGACTGTGGCTATGATGTTGAAGGTCTCCCATTTTTTAAAATGAAAAAGGTCAATTTTTGAGTTTTTCTTTAAGATTTCGAGATGAAAGGAATTTAGTTCAACTGCACGAATTTATTTATTTTACATGTTTAATACACATTTTTTTTATAGTTTTCTTATTAGTGATCCATTTATCATTGCTTTCTATTTATTTATTAGAATATTAAATCATATTATTCATTTTTTTCTTTAATTCTATTTATGTACATATTGGTGAAATTTTGCTTTAATATGATCTTTAATATATTATTTTATTTATCACATTTTAATTACCTATATTTATATATTATATATTTTCAACTCCTATTTAGAGTAAAATAGGGTAAATTAGATTTTTCAATCAATTTTTAATTTCAACGCCTATATAGAATAAGGGTAGATTAGACATTTTATTTAGAAATTGTTTTACAATATTCCTAAAATTCTAAGTTTATTTTTCAACTTTTCGATAAAATTTACTTTTTATTTAAAATTTAAAATTTATTTCATTTTCAAATTAAACTCAAATAATTCATCTTTAGTAATTGTCTCTGAAACTTAAATTTCTTTTGATTATATGATCTTAAAATTTTCATGTTAAGCTAAGAGTAAAAAAATCCTTCAAATTAATTAATTTTATATTTCATACCAAATAAAACTCATAATTTTGTCATCACTTCTTTACCCAAATGAAGAACAAATAATTAATTTAATTAATTACAAGTATTTTTGTTTTGGTTTTAGTTTAGGAATATTCAAGATTATATAACCAAAAGAACTTTTAGTTTCGTAAACAATTATTAAAATGAGTTATTTGAGTTCTTTTCGTTAAGGATAATATGGAAACATAAAATAAAATATTAAAATTTAGAGGAGATTAAATTAATTAATTTCAATATTATAGTAACAAATCGATTGACATTATCAATGGATAAAAAATTTTCAACAATTTATGAACTTATTTTAATGTTTTGAAATTTAAAATTTTCAATATTAAAAAGATATTTAGTATTTTCCGCAATGGGATAAACAAATACAATTTAACAATTTTGTGTATCATTTCAACATCTACTACTTTTTTACTTTAATTCTTGATTTTTTTACCCTAAATACTTAAAAAAAGATATTTTTTGGGTGACCAAAATGAAAATATAAATATGATGTGGCATGTACTATATGATAGAGATTTAATGCTTGAGTGACTAAAATAAAAACGCCCTAAAAGTTAGGTGACGAAATTGCATGGAACACCCTAAAAGCTTGGTGACCAAGTAAGTAATTTACCCACTAAATATTACAGCCCGACCCGTAAATCTATTTGGTGGAGTCTTCCAACTAAAAACCCTAACCCTAATAATAAAAGCCTCTGCCGCTACCGATCCCCTTGCATATCTTCTAAAAATATATTTACTCCGTTGGCTTTTGAGGAAAGAGGCAACCAAAGGCTGTTGCTTAACTTCTTTCACTTCATCCACTTCTTCCAGGTTTCCTTCTCTCTTTCCTTTTTATTTTCCTTGGTATTTTAATTTGATGTGTAAAATAGCTTGCTTTGGAATTGGGGTCAGATTAATGTGCAAAATAAGAAAGAACAGTGCTTTAGGTTTTCTTTATTCTGGGTTTTAGCTCCAGTTCACGGGATTGATCTTCAATCAAACAAGTAAAAACCCACAATTTTTGGGTTACAACCTTTTCCCATTTTCGCAACATTTCCTTTACTGTTTTAAAATGAAAATCATTGGATTGATCTACTTCAAAGAACCATTTTAGGCAACCATCCTTGACAATCCCCACCATCGAATTTGTGACACTCGGCCTTGGAGTATTTAGTCTGAATCCTAGAACCTACCAACATTTTTGGTAGCAACCGCAGTCCTGGATTTATTACTTTGTTGTTGTGGCAACTCACAATACAATTTTCAGCTTTGACTCAAATTTAGCCATTCCTCTGATTGAGCCTTTCATCATCTGCATCTTTTAAACATATTTCTCATTTCAACCTCTGAACTTTTCTCCCATTTGCATTTCAGATTGCAGCTACGTTTTCAACTGCTCCTAGTTTTTTCAACCTTGGTGACAATCCTGTCAGCATCCTTTTTTCAATTAACCCATTTCCTTTTGAGTTCTAGTCAGACTGTTATCTCTTATGACATGTTTCAACTCAGAAATCGGTAAAGAAGAATGAGGAAAAAGAAGAAAGAAAATAAGGGAGAACTGAAACTGAAGAGAGAATTTTGTGAGAAAATTGATGTGCATTTAATTGCCGTCACCCCTTGCAATATCGTTTATATATTGATATTTCTAGCTAAAAGCTGACTGAGTCTTAAGATTTTTAATTTTGTGAATTGCTTTTGGACGATAACTTTTTTATTTATTAGAAATTGATTGTACTGAACAGAACACAAAAGAAACTATGGCATACGCTGCAATGAAGCCGACCAAGCCTGGTTTGGAGGAGCCCCAAGAACAGATACACAAGATCAGAATCACTCTCTCCTCCAAGAATGTGAAAAACCTTGAGAAAGGTACCGATTTATCTTATACCTCTATAATCTTGTTTCTATCAAATTTTCCTTGTCTTAGCTAAATTTCATATAGTGATGAGTACTTTCTGGGGGCCTGATATGGATTAAATGGATAGACTAATCATCGGTTAGTCTAATGTCTATGTCTAATTGACAGTTTGTGCTGATCTGGTTCGTGGTGCCAAGGATAAGAGACTGAGGGTTAAGGGACCTGTGAGAATGCCTACCAAGGTTCTTCACATTACCACAAGGAAGTCTCCATGTGGTGAAGGTATTTACTCCCCGTTGGACTCTTGTTGTATTGTGTAGCTTACATTATTACCCAATTATTTATGTTTGAAACTCTTTTGACTCTACCTTGAAAGCATGTTTCAGAAACCTATTGTATGGAGAATACTCTAGTTCCCTGTCCATCAGAAATGATTTTAGAAATGGTATCTTGTTGTGATGGAGCATATAATACTGCTGAATTTCTGTTTTTCTCTGTAATCATAATACCCACAAGAAATAGGAGTGTCTATGCATTCTTGCCCTGTCCTCTGCATTTTATACCACTTTATTGTAATTGCATGCTGGTTAATAATTTTGAGTTCCACATCCATCTTTTTCTTGAAGGAACTAACTGCTAATGTTTTGCTTGTTCTGATATGTTGAACTTGACTTTGCTAATGTTAGATGCTTGAGCTACATGGTGCACATATGATTTGTTTGTGTTAAAATAACAATCTAGTATGCTAAAGGTAATGATGTATCAAGACTAATCATTTTGGTGTCTTGTGTAGGAACAAACACATGGGATCGGTTTGAGCTCCGTGTTCATAAGCGAGTTATTGACCTCTTCAGTTCTCCTGATGTGGTGAAGCAGATAACATCGATTACCATTGAACCTGGTGTGGAGGTGGAGGTCACCATTGCAGATTCTTAAATATGGAGTCACTTCTGCCCTGTTTGCTTAGAATGATTTGTAGGGTTCCTTAGCTTGTATTTTTCCCATACTAGTGTTGAAGTGAGTCTTCGGCTCCAGGTTTTGTTTCCTTTTTGTTATTCGAAGATTATGTTTGGATTTTTTAAATTTATTTGAAATCAAATGTCAAGAAACGAGTTTTGTGGTATTTAAGGACATGAAGGAGACTAATATAATTTTTGTTGCATTTTTCTTTAATACTTTTTCTCATTAAATTTTTATGGTTGGTATTTTCTCATTAATTCATTCATCACAATTTTTAACCAAAGTAAAAAAGAAAAAGTATACTTGAAAATCTTTAAATTTAATTTAAAGTAAAGATACTTATGAAAAACCCAAATAACTAAGTTGCAACCATTTCTTTAGATGTTAAAACTATCAAATATTAAATTTCATTACCTTTAAAAAATTATAGGTCAAAATAGTGTTAATCATATAATTTAGATTGTTTTTAACCAATAAAATGGTGACGTACGTCAATCTATAACAGAATTTAAAAAAAACACTTTTCAAATATTCAAGTTGAGACTTTAATTTGTGGATATTTTATATCCGTATTTGTTTAAGAAAAATTAATAGTTTACAAATTAACTTGTATAGAGAGGAGTTTAAAGTTTTAGTTAGACACTAATTTAATACGGATTTAAATTTTGTTATTCTACTTTTACGCCTAATATTGTATAAAAGAATAATTTTAATGACAATTATAAATTCAACTTAAATCTTTTATGGAAAATATCACATTTGACACATGTACGTTATAATTGAAAATATCCAATGTGGTATTGAAACTATCAATTTGTGTAATATTTGGAACATGTACTTTCATAAAATGTCGAATGTGGTATATGTACTTTGAAAATGTCCAAAGTGGTACCTAAACTATTAATTTGTGTATTATTTGGTACCTGTATTTCCATAAAATGTCCAATGTGGTACATGAACTATCAATTTGTGTATTACTATGGTATTTGGAGTTAACATCCTTAGTGAATCCTAAACCAACCAATTAAAATTTAGTATGTGGAAATTTTTTTTTCCAATCATCAATTTACAAGGAAAAATGGAGCTTCTCGTAGATCCGATCGACACGTTCCGCAAGTCAACAATCTGCAAAGGAAAAGGAAGACAACGGGGTAAGCATAATGAATGCTTAGTAAGCCCATATGAAAATTTACTTAACTTAATCTTGATAATTTAACAATTAAGCAATTAAAACATATTGGAATAAAGCATGACAATCATTTGGCATCCTTATGCTTTCATATGCATATCAACAAACACATTCAAAGGTTAGATCATTTACATGACATGAACTTATAACATAATCGTATACATATGTAAGAATTTATTTTAAACATGTACTAACAAAATCATAACCAATATGCAAGAATATATATTTCCATTCATGTACAATCATTTCAAACATTTCATTTTTCCATTAAATTACCATTTTCTCGCCTGATAGAATTTTACTAAATTGAACTTGAAAACTTGGGACTATTTTGCTCACACAAGTTTTTGTTTATGAAATGGCTCACACAAGCTTCAGATCAAGGTTGCTCACACAAGCTTAGTTCGATGATTGCTCACATAAGCTTTAGAGAATCTGCAACACATGCTGGACCTCAAACTATCATAAAAATCCCTGATCAAACCCGTTCCTTTTTGGGACCTAATGGCATGTCATTCGTCTCCTAATCATTTACTAAGTTCATACGAGCACCGTTACCGTTATCATATAATTTCAAACCTCGTAGTAGCATACACATTTTACATATTTCACATAATATTCCATATCCACTTCACTACTTTGTATCATTTACTAATAGCCATAATTCCTTATTCTTTGCAATTTAGTCCTATTGGTGCCAAAATCAATCAAATCACATTTAAGCAAATCAAATACAGTTAATTCATAACATGAATAGAAAAATTAATTTCCATATGAACTTACTTGGAAAAACAACAAGCGATTGAATCTTTAAGGACTAATATGAAATTTTGCTTTTCCTTGATTATCTTCAATTTGATTCAATTCTTGATCTCAGTATAATAATTCAATTAAATTTATCAATTCCATCCCTTTTATAACATCGTATAATAGGCCTATATCAATTCAATTTCATTATTTGAATGCCCTAAACTTTTTCATTTTATTCAATTTTAGTCCCTAAAACCGAAATTTCCATTACTTTCAATTTTAAGCTTAAATTGTGAAAATGATCTTAATTACATCCTTTTATATCCTTCTATTATCTAAAATTATAGAAGATTTACATCAATTTCGAAATCTATACACTTTAGTCCCTATGTTCAGAATTGACAATTTTCACTTTATAATCTAGTCATTTTTTCACATATAAGCTTAAAATCTAAAAAATTAACACCAATTTCTTCAATCATTCGTAAATGGAAACTTTTAAAAACTTTAGCAGTTTTGCAAATTGTTACATGGGCCAGCTAAATTAAGCTCCCACCACCTGAAAAACATAAAAATTACAAGAAAAAAGACTTAATTGAACATACCAATTTCATGGTAAAATTTTGAACTTCAAAATAGGGTTTCTTGTTTCTTTCCTATGGCTTGAAGATGAAGATGGAGAGAAAATGTTTTATTTTCATTTTATTTTTGTCTTTTATACTTGGTTAAATATGTAATTATTCATAATTAGTTTAATTAAACCTTATTAAGCTAACTTAAGCATAATTAAAAAAATTGGTTTGACTAAATAATAGTGGTCTATTTACTCATTTGGTCCTTTAATTAATTAAAAATCCATAGCGATGAACTTTTATAACTTTTACAATTTAGTTCTTGTACCTTAATTAACTATCCATTTGACATAATTAAGGGATCAAACTTTAATTAACCTTTATACTAACCTTGTAAATATTAAATAATAATATTTATGGACTTGATCATTGGAAATGGGGTTCTGAAACTACCATTTCAGACACCACTGAAAAACAGGTTGTTATAGTAATTCCACTATCTTTAAACCACAAAACAACAATTGATTCAAACGCTGTAACCCGACCTAGAAGTTATGACCAGATGTTGAGGAATTACATTAATTTGTTTTAAAGCCTTTTTTTTATCAAACTAAAAACACGTTTCGAAAACATAAAATTTTGGCAAAAACTCTCAGAGATGATTAGAAAAATCAAAGTTCGAAAACACCTATTTAAAACCTAGAATTAAAATTCAAAGTCGCATGTTTTGAGAGTACTAATTTTGAAAAATCATTTTCAATATTAAACAATCATTTGTTAAAAAAACCACATATGCTGTTTACAGAAAATACTTAATTGATTACTTAATCTTGCATCGAAAATTTATTAAAGTTTTAGTTTTGAAAACCGAAATCCATTTTTGTTAACTTGTATGATTTTTCAATTTAATGTTAAAATACCAAAAGCCGACAAATGAAACACAAACCCAAAACAAAACCAAAATCGAAAACTTAGTCCAAAAAAAAATTAAAAGTCCAAAAAAAACTTAATTAATTAATAATAATCAAACCAACTTAAGTGCAAAACCAATCCGAGCTCTCGCACGCCGTCCGGTCCTAAGTCAAAAGCTAACTTGAAACTTATTAAACAAATGAATGAGCTAGAAGCCCAGTGTGTGACTCAGCCCACAAGTAGAATTTTTATTTAACAAGAACATATGTAAATGCCATCCCAAAATTTTATTTATAATGTACAAATATCATGTCAAAATGTTGTATTACTAGAAACATATATCAGATCGTAAGGTAATATTTTTGGGCATATTTTAGATCAGAATATCATATTTTCATAAACATATAACGGACTAGAACAAATGTAGACACAGATCGTACCCCCATCCGCTACACACCAACTCTATCCAACTAATCACACCAATTAGGACTACAAAAGTCTATCTATCCAATCACACCGGGTCGTGGGGGTATGCCACTCATATAAGTGCAGCTGAGCTGCCAAACAAAAATATTGCGGTAATTCGTCATAATCAAATATATGTGGTCAAGCCACTACAATTGCAATCAAGCTGCCATATTTGATCTTGCGGATATACCGCTAGAAGATGCAGTAATACAGCTAGAATTACACTTCCTCCATAACATATCATATCCCACCCCGATGCTCATACAAATACTAATAGACATTATATGCACATATGCCATACATGTTTTTCACATAAGAACATAGTAACAAAATTATCAGGTTACAGATTATATACAAATTTCACATTTTAAACATGCTTGCAATTGTAATACATACCTTTTCCTTATCATGTACATTCAAAAAATATCAAATTTCATATTTTAGAATCATATTTAAGCCAAACAAACCCCATGAAACATGCCCTGGGACACAGTTTAACACACACACACACCTATGTAGCCTACATGGCCAAAATAACCCAAACCTTGTGGTCAACACGATTTGGCACAGGGCCGTGTGATGCAGAACAGTTTCAAAAATAGTCTTTTCTTTTTCGATTTTTCTCAAGTTTCTAACATAGTTTCAGGTTAGAATCACACACCTGATACTATTTCTGATTAACCACACAATAGAGCACTCCCAAAACCTACAACCAATCATTAAATTGCAACGATTAACTATTAACTAACAACACCGAAACTTTGCATTAGATAGTAAAAAATTATACATAATCCCCAAATCTGATGTTAACCCACTTCCCGGGAAATTGACAACAACCTACACCGTTCTTAACCATCAAAAGATCTTATGCCTCACAAATACCACCTAAAGGAAACTAAACCCATCAATTAAAAGTTTATAAAAAAAATAGAACTCCCAAGCTCAACACAACATAATCACACCCCTTACCAGCACACGGCTAAACAACGAAACCCGCAATGAACATTGGCACAGAACAATTCAACAACAGAAGAGCAATGAACCAACAGAACTCAGTAATAGGGACCCCACAAGCAACACGTCGAGAAATTGGGAACGTAAAGAATAGGATCAATGGAAGAGAGGGAACAATTAAACAAGAACTAAGAAAGAAAAAAGAAATACGACATAACTTTCAAAGAAACTGAGAAAGAGGGAGAAAAAGTGGATGAGTGAGGGACGGTTATGAGGGAGGAAATTTAGGAGAAAATCCCTCATCACTATTTTTAAAACTACCCCACTAACTCCCATCATTATCCACATCAGATTTTTCTTCCGAATTGAAAACAAAAAAATAATCTCCACTTTGCACACACAGGGTTTTAAAGATAAAACCTCCAAGTAAGCTAACACCTTACCATTAAACCAATAAGCTTATTTTATCATAACTTGCGTAGAAATAATATTTAGGCTACAAGTTCAAAGATAGGGGTTTGATGGGCGTCGAAACCACCAAATATAAATTCCTACGACAAATATAATAATAAATTGAAATATAGAGTAGTATGGTCGAATCCACAGAGACTGGTTATCTAATTTCACCTTTTCTTGTGACCAGATTTGTTGTAGCTGCCACAGTCCTGCCCACGACTTGTGCGTAGTAGTGCTGAAAAAAATAAAAAAAAATGAGGAGGTTTAAATTGATTAAGATAATAAAATAAGAAAATATGAAGTGTAATAAAATAAAATAAAATAAAAATAGATTCGAAAATGAAAAAATAAATTTAAGAAAATAAAATAAATGGATAAATAAAATATTTTTTTAAGCTTAGCCTTAGCCTCGGTGTACTCCAATCTTGAATCGATCCTTGAAATAGATTTTCCCTTCCAAGCAATAAACTGGTTATAGTGACCAAGAACGTCCCGATCGCTAACTTTTTCTTATGTAGTCAATCCCAGTATGACCTGCAAACTGACTCTTGCCAAATTTCTAACTGCGATACACGTGTACGCAATTTAAGATTTTGACAGCCTTGCGATCTGAAAAGCCCAACTCGAATCAATGGTCTCAATCGCGTGTGTCGTTTAAATCCGATCTCTATCTCCCTTGATGGAATCCAAGTGGCTTTTCCCACCTAGACACGCCAATTTGTTTGCGAGAATTGGAACACAGCATGACCGATTCGTCTCCCAACTATACGCCAAACAACTCCAACCCAACGTACACTTTTTTAATCGAAGCTGAATCAACTTTAAGGGATGAATTTGTACTATCCCATATACCGAAGAGATAGAAAATATTGCGTTGAGAGGTTTTTTTTGGTAGGTTTGAATCTCATGATTGTTTTGTTGGAGTAATTTCAGGGTTAAAGCTAGACAGGGTTTAGTTAATCATGGAAAAAATCATGCTTTGAAAATAGATTTGTAGAATTGTGGGTGATGGAAAGGGGAAGGGCCTTGGAAGGCAATTAAACTAAAAGACTGAAAGTAGAAAAAAAAATGAAACAGAATAGCAGGATGAAGATGGCGCAGGTAATGGAAAGGAAAAAAAAGAAAAGAAATTATTAAAGCCTTTAGTGTGTTCAATTGGTTGTAACTACTAGGCATTTATATACACTTTTAGTGCTAAAATTTAGCTAGATATTTTTCTAAATATTACCACTAAATAATTCTAAATATTATCACTAAATAATTCTAAATTTAAAAATTAAATTTAAACTAGAATTTAAACTAATTATAGAGTTATAACAATATCAAAAATCCTTCAATCTTTATCCAGCCACTTTTAAAAAAAATATTTAACCCTTTAATCTTTATCCAATCACCTTTTAATCTTCAATCTTTCAATCAAGCCCTCCTCTTTTCTTTTTGTTCCAATTTAGCCCATTTTTTGTAAGAGTTTGAATTCGACACATCAACTTCATTCTTGATAAGAAAAACCCATATTTAATAGCATTTTATTTGATAATTAGCCAAAAATAAATATATTAAAAATACGAATTTATCTTGCTATCAAATTTCCCCTACTTAGCCGATGCTTGTCCTCTAGCATGATATCCACTAAAAATAATTTGTCAATCTCTTTCAAAATCAAAAACCCCCTTTCCTAGTCAAGCATACATCAAACAATTAGGTGAATAGAAAATAAACAATTGCTAAACTCAATCAATAAGCATTTTATAAAATCTCAAACAATATGTCAAACTCAACTATTTCACTAAATTTAGGCTCAATTAAACATGCAAAACGATCATACTCAATATATGTTTTTATTTATATCTATATACATTTTTTGTTTTTTTTTTTTTCAAACGTAGTCAAGTCTTTTGACGAAAAGTGAGATGACAACCCAAGCACCTCACCCCGGTAACTCAACTCGGCACATTCTCTTTATTTAAATTTTTTATTTTTAACGAATTCGAGACATAATCAAACCTTTTAACACGAAATGAGATGACGACTCAAGCACCTCATCCCAATTACTCAGCTTCACATGTCCCTAATCAACTTATTTCTCAAGGCAGCTCGATTAGCGGAGTGTTACAAGCTTCGACTTGTCACCAAACCTTTTGACGCGAAATGAGATGACAACCCAAGCACCTCATCCCGATTACTCAACTTGGTCACATTTTCGAATCTTCACTCTTAACCAAGCTATTTATTTATTTATTTATTTAAATGAGTACTTTCATTAGACGAGTTCAAAAAAACCAACAATTTTCATGAAATATTGACTAAGGCATCACATTTTCAATTCTACAAAATATTCATTGATCAAGCTAGCAATAGTTATTCATGATTCACCCACTTATTTAAATAAACTAAACATAAGAATTAGAGGTTTATTCCAAAACAAATTAAGAAATTATTCTTATCAAAACACATGCAAAAAGAAAGTATGACATGATCCAAAATTTCCCCTACTTAGCCTACATTGCCCCTAATGTGCAAAAAGAATAATATGAGTGGAGAAAGTGCACTCCCCGTTTATATTTAATGGGCTAGAGGGCGGTGAAAGTGATCGCTTTGTAGTATGTTGAGGATGCTTGAGATATTGGCTTCCATTGTTTCGAGACGAGTTTTAATGCGATGAAGTCGTTCATCTACAACTGAAGGTGGTTGTTTTTGGAAAATAGCATGATCAAACGGATTAAAATAATATTTTATTTAATTCACAAACTAAACTAGAATTCAAAATAAAATAAAATAAATGTGGGTTACCTCCCATAAAGGCTTTTTTTAACGTTGTTAACTCGACGACCTAGAAAATTTAATCGTTCGGCTTCTCAAAAAATAATTCCTGCACCACGTGTGCTTGAAAGTTCTCGTAAAAGGGTTTTAACCTTTGACCATTGACTTTTAAAACATTTCCCAGATTCTTCGCTTTTAATTTCAATTGCACCATGAGGAAATATTTTAGTAATAACAAAAGGACCAAGCCATTTGGTTCGAAGCTTACCCGAAAAAATTCTCAGTGTATGATCGTAAAATAACACTTTCTGGTCAACTGAAAATTGTTTGCGAGATATTTTTTGGTCATAAAACGCCATGGTTTTGTCTTTATAATTTGGGGGTTTTCATATGCGTCTCATCGAATCTCTTCGAGTTCTTGAATGCCTAATTTTTGATAATTACCTACGGTGTCCAACTCCATGTTGCATATTTTTACTGCCCAAAATTCCTTATGTTTTAACTCCACTGGAAGGTGACACGGTTTACTGAATATGAGTCGGTAATGGGACATTCTTATGGGTCCCTTGCAAGCAGTACGGTACGCCCACAATGCATCATTTAAACATAAGCTCTAGTATTTCCTATTTGGTTTCACGATCTGTTCCAAAATCAACTTTATTTCGCTGTTTAAAACTTTCGCTAGACTGTTTGTTTATGGGTGATAAGCCGTGGACACGATGTGTCACCCCATACTTTTTCAGTAGAGTATCAATTACCTTGTTGCATAAATGAGTTCCTCGATCGCTGATTAATGCTCTTGGTGTGCCAAACCTGGAAAAGATAAAGTTCGTTAGAAATCCACTATAGTTTTAGCATCGGCATGTCAGGTAGCTTTAGCTTCTAGCCATTTAGATACGTAATCTATAACGAGAATAATGTAAACATTATTAAATGATAAAACAAACGGTCCCATAAAATCGATGCCCCACACATCAAAAATTTCACATACATGTATAGTGTTAGGGACATTTCACTCTTTCGGCATAAATTCCCCACTTTTTGACAACTCTCGCAAGTTTTGCAAAATAAATAAGTGTCACAAAATATGTATGGCCAAAACAATCCACACTCAAGTACTTTATGTGTGGTGTGTTTAGGATCGAAATGCCTTTCACAAGCATAAGAATGACAAAAAGAAAGGATAGATTGTACCTCAGTTTCTGCGACACATCTTCGAATTACTTGATCAGAGCAGTGTTTCCATAGGTATGGATCGTCCCAAATATAATATCGTGAATCTCTTTTAAGCTTGTCATTTTCAGAACGTGATAAGTTAGAAGATACAATACCTGTAGCGAGGTAATTTACCATATCTGCAAACCATGGGTAAACTATCTGAGCTGACAGGAGACTTTCATCTGGAAATTCATCTTTAAGAGGTGTGTAGTCTTTTGAAAAGGGGAATTCGACTCAAATGATCAGCTACTAAGTGCTCATTTCCTTTCTTTTCCTTGATCTTGAGATTGAATTCTTGTAAGAGAAGAATCCATCGAATTAACCTAGGTTTTGCCTTTTTTTCCCGATCAAATATTTCAACACTGCATGGTTAGAAAAAACAATAACTTTAGTGCCTAATAAATACGATATACATTTTTCCAAAATAAAAACAATAGCTAATAATTCTTTTCAGTAGTTGAGTAATTACTTTGGGCAGCATCTACTGTTTTAGAGGCGTAGGATATGACTTGAGGTTCCTTCCTAATTCTTTGCCCAAGGACAACTCCTACACTTTGGTCCCTTGCATCACACATGAGTTCGAAAGGGTAGCCCCAATTTGGCGGCTGTACTATAGGAGCTGAAACAAGCTTTCGTTTGAGAGTGTTGAACGCATATTTGTATGCTTGATCAAATTCGAACTCTTTATCTTTATCAAATCTTAGAAAAGTCTCTAATAAAGCACCTGTAAAAACCTGCATGACCAAGAAAAGAACGAATTTCCTCATAGTTGTGGGGTATGGAAGTGAGTTGATAACATCAGTTTTGGCCTTATCAACCATGATCCCTTCAGCACAAACAATATGCTCTAAAATCAATCCCTTATCTACCATAAAATGAGATTTTTCATAATTAAGAATTAGATTAAATTCTAGGCATCTCTCCAAAATTTTAACGAGGTTTGACATGCATTCATTGAAAGAATTACCATAAAATGTAAAATCGTCCATAAATACCTTAATTATTTTCTCGACATAGTCAAAAAATATACTTACCATACACCTTTGGAATGTGGTTGGTGCATTGCAAAGTCCAAACAGCATCAGTCTGTAGGTAAATGTGCCAAAGGGACATGTAAACGTTATTTTCTCTTGGTCCTCCAGTGCCACTGGAATTTGGAAAAAACCTGAATAACCATCAAGACAAAAATAGTGAGTTTTTCCCGCTAAACGTTCTAACATTTGATTAATAAAAGGAAGTGGAAAGTGGTCTTTTCGAGTTAAAGAGTTCAACTTCCTGTAATCTATACAAACTCTCCACTCATTTTGGACTCGAGTAGGAACTAAATCTCCTGTTGCATTTTTTATTACAGTCATACTAGTTTTCTTGGGTACCACATGAATCGGGCTGACCCAATTACTATCGAAATTGGATAGATCATCCCGACATCTAATAGCTTTTGAATTTTCTTTTAGACAACCTCCATCATTGGTGGATTAAGGCGTCTTTGAGCTTCTCTCTTTGGGCTTGTGTTTTCTTCTATTGGTATTCTATGCATACAAGTCGAGGGACTTAATCCTTTTATGTTGACGATAGTCCATCCGATAGCCTCTTTGTAGTCTCTCAAGACTCAAATTAAATTTTCCTCTTCCAATCCCAAAAGTTTATTGGAAACTATTACTAGTAAAATGTTTCCATTACCTAGATAGGCATACTTCAAGTATTTCGGTAATGGTTTAAGCTCTATCTCAAGGGCCTACAAAATAGAAGATAGTAGTTTAGTTTTAGAATGAGAAAGTTCAAAATACTTAACTGGCTTCTAGGGAATTGAGGAGTCTCTAATAGAACAATGGTTTCCCAAATTAGTTCTCTGAACGTCATTATCTCCTCCAATTTATCCATTGTATTAAGGTCTAAACTTTTAGAAAGAACAATTTGTAATCAATCCCCTTTATGATACTCAAAATGAAATTTCGTTAGTGGTTCAATAATATCAACACTAGAAATATTCAACATTGTGTTGGGTTGGCCCATTGCCTCATAAACATATTGTGTTGGGTTGGCCCATTGCCTCATAAACATTAAATTTTACCTCCTCACTGTCGAATTCCATAGTAAGGGTTCCACTATGAACATCAATCTTTGTACATGCGGTACTTAGGAATGGTCTCCCGAGTAAAATATTAAAAGCATTTTTTGAGTAGTCGACCTCCATATCGATGATGTAAAAGTCTGCAGGAAAAATTAGTTCATTTACCTTTACAAAGACATCTTCCAGTACCTTTTTGGATATACGCATAACCTGTCTGCCAATTGAATAATCACCCCTATTTCTTTCAAAGGGCTCATGTTTAGCAAATTAAAAATAGATAAAGGCATTACATTAATAGATGCTCCTAAATCACATATGGCTTTATTTATGCCAATATTACCTATTTTGCAGGATATAGAAAACATACCTTGATCCTTACACTTTGGCTGGATTTTTCTTTCTAGCACTGCAGAAACGTTTTCTCCCATATTCACCAATTCATTTCCTTGGAGCTTCTTTTTACTGGTGTACAGTTCTTTCAAAAATTTTGAATAGCGTGGAACCTGTTTAATAGCATCAAGTAAAGGAATATTAATTTTTACCTTTCAGAATGTCTGAAGGATTTCTTTTTCCTCTCGTTCCTTTTTAACTTGTGTGAGCCTTCTAGGGTATGGGAGAGGTACAACAAATGGTTTATGAGGCGTCAGCTCAGTGAGGGTTGCCGGTTCGGCTTCCTGTTCAATTTCGTTGTCACGACTCATGCCTGCCACTAGTTCTAACTCTTTTCCATCCTTTACGGTCACAACACTTGCATTTGGACGTGGGTTCAGCTCATTTTGAGATGGTAATTTTCCTTGGTTCTCCAAACGACTAACCGTAAGAGCTAACTTGCTTATTTGCTGATCCAGTTCTTGGAAATGTGCTTAATTTTTTTAGAACTTTTCGGTGCTAACGGCTAACCTCTCTACTATAGCTTCAAGAGATGACTTTGGAGGTTGATACTATTGAGGCAGAGGTGATCTTTATTGAAATGGTTGATTGTATTGAGGGTTCGACCCATGGCTCAAGTTTGGGTG
This sequence comes from Gossypium raimondii, assembly GCF_025698545.1. Taxonomy (NCBI): domain Eukaryota; kingdom Viridiplantae; phylum Streptophyta; class Magnoliopsida; order Malvales; family Malvaceae; genus Gossypium; species Gossypium raimondii. Next base: position 20,463,889 of record NC_068573.1, on the reverse strand, counting down.
ATCCCTCCACCCTGCATTGTGCATGCTTGAATATGGATCATAATGCCTTTGAGGTGGCCTTGGGAAGTTCCCAATGGCATTTACTTGTGTAGTTGTGTCCTTAAGTAAAATCGAGGCATGAGTCGATAGGATGATCATGCTTAGCACATATCCCGCACAATCGATCTGGGTTCATTTGTCCTACAAGCATATTTTTAACCACATTAGTAAGTTCATCTATCTTATTTACTATGGAAGGAGTACTTAGTGCATGAACCCTTCTCGTAGGTTCCATAGGTGGTCAATACTATTGAGAATTTGTAGCCATAGTCGAAATTAATTCCCTAGCTCTTTGGGGAGTCATGTTCACAAGAGCCCCTCCACTAGCGATATCAATCATCTTCATTTCCATTGGAAGTAACCCCTCGTAGAAATACTGTAGGAGTGATTGGTCAAATAGACCATGTTGTGTGCAACTTGTGCACAACTTCTTGTATCGCTCTCAATATTCATAGAGTGATTCTACTTCTTTTTGTTGTATTCCAACTATACTCCTCCTTATTTCAGCTGCTCGAGCTACTGGGAAAAACCTATTAAGAAACAATCGAGACATATCAGTCCAAATATTAATAGACCCTAGAGATAAATAAAATAGTCATTTTGTAGCAGAATCAGCTAATGAAAAAGGAAAAGCTCGTAGTTTATTTGATCCTCAATTACTCCTTCTGGTTTCATGCTCAGACAAACCATGTGGCACTCTTTCAGATGAGTATGTGGGTTCTCATTTTTCAAATCGCAGAAAGTAGGCAATAAATGTATTAATCCCAACTTTAACTCGAACGGTGTTTCACCTGCTAGATAAGTTATGCATAGCGGTTATTGTTCATCTGGTGTAGCTGCAAGTTGGCGTATAGTTTGATCTGTCATTTCGTCTGAATCTTCAGATGAGTAGATATCTTTAGTGTAAGATCTTTCTTCAAAATCGGGTTGTGGTTGTTTATCGCGTCGAATAGCTTCTCTTCCAAGTGTACGAGCCAACTTTTCTATCTTCGGTTCAAATGCTAAAGTCCCGATTTTGACCTGGTCATAAAGAAAACAAACAAAAATTAGAAATTTTCACCAATCCCCGGCAACGGTGCCAAAATTTGATGGGAGTCGAAACCACCAAATATAAATTCCTACGACAAATATAACAATAAATTGAAATATAGAGAAGTAGGGTCGAATCCACATGGACTGATTATCTAATTTCGCCTTTTCTTGTGACAAGATTCATTGTCGCGGCCACAGTCGTGCCCACAACTTGTGCATAGTAGTGATGAAAAAAAAATAGGGGGTTTAAATTGATTAAGATAATAAAATATGAAAATATGAAGTGTAATAAAATAACCTAAAAATAGTTTCAAAAATGAAAAAATAAATTTAAGAAAATAAAATAAATGGATAAATAAAATATTTTTTTAAGCTTAGCCTTAGCCTCGGTGTACTCCAATCTTGAATTGATCCTTGAAATAGATTTTCCCTTCGAAGCAATAAGCTGGTTATAGCGACCAAGAACGTCCCGATCGCCAACTTTTCTTTATGTAGCCAATCCTGGTACAACCTACAAACTGACTCTTGCCAAATTTCTAACCGCGATACATGTGTACGCAATTTAAGATTTTGACAGCCTTGCGATCTGAAAAGCCTAACTCGAATCAACGGCCTCAACTGCGTGGATCGTTTAAATCCGATCTCTATCTCCCTTGATGGAATCCAAGTGGCTTTTCCCACCTAGACACACCAATTTGTTCGCGAGAATTCGAACACAGCACGACAGATTCATCTCCCCAACTGTATGCCAAACAACTTCAACCCAACGTGCACTTTTTGAACCGAAGCTGAATCAACTTTAAGGGACGAATTTGTACTATCCCATATACCGGAGAGATAGAAAATACTGCATTGAGAGGTTTTTTCTTGGTAGGTTCGAATCTCAGGATTGTTTTGTTGGAGTAATTTTTGGGCTAAAGCTAGACATGGTTTAGTTAATCATGAAAAAAATCATGCTTTGGAAATAGATTTGTGGAATTGTGGGTGATGGAAAGGGGAAGGAGGGCCTTGGAAGGTAATTAATCCAAAAGACTGAAAGTAACAAAAAAAAATGAAACAGATAGCAGGATGAAGATGGTGCAAGTAATGGAAAGGAAAAAGAGAAAATAATTTATTAAAGCTTAAAGCTAAGTGTGTTCAATTGGTTGTAGCTACTAGGTATTTTTTACACACTTTTAGTGCTAAAATTTAGCTAGATATTTTTCTAAATATTATCACTAAATAATTCTAAATTTTAAAATCAAATTTAAACTAGAATTTAAACTAATTACAGAGTTGTAACAATTTAAAAAACCCTTCAATCTTTATCCAATCATCTTTGAATCTTCAATCTTTCAATCAAGCCCTCCTCTTTGCTTGTTGTTCCAATTTAGCCTTTTTTTTTTGTAGGAGTTTGAATTCAGCATGCCAACTTCATTCCTGATAAGAAAAATCCAAATTTAATAGCATTTTATTTGATAATTAGCCAAAAATAAATATATTAAAAATATGAATTTATCTTGCTATCAGCGTTTAAGAAAAAATAGAAACAAAATTCAAGAAAAAGGATTTGATCACAGGACCTCTCACTCACAAACACAATACCTAACCACTAAAGTAAATCAATTCACTTAATAAAATTTTCACAACTTAACTAAAAAATCAGGGCATGACTACTCTTGGTTTCACGAACCCAATTTCTTCTAACCCAATTTTTAGGATGTGATAGATTCTATCACTCCCTAAGTATAGAGATATCACCTTTATACTTAAAGGCTAGAATACTCACCTCCAAATCCTCCCCTTGAAAACTTAGGCAATAAACACTAAACGATGTTTACACTTTAATTTGCACTCTCTCATAAAATCGTTTCTCAATGAACAAAATAGAATACACTCAATATCTCTTACCAAATCTACACAATCCTCAAAAATATCAATATCAGCTTCCTAACATAGAATCTAAAGAAATATAAAGTAACTCCTAAAAAATAGCTATTGCAATCTTAATAATAACAATCAATTGAAACATTTTGCCCCAACATGTTTTGATATATCATGCAATACTAATAATATAGTATTACATAATAAACTTGTTTAATCATGTGTAACAATTATAGCAACAATTTGCTATATATATATATTGAACATTTTCATTATAAGTTATGATTATATCTATTTTTTTTGACACAATGCCTAGAACTACTTATAGCCCCTCCCCGACCCATAAATAAGAGGATAATGTGCTTCAACACACTCGAACCTACGTCCTTCTGCATTGATAACAATGCCCATGCCAATCGAACTAAGACTTAATCGACATCAATTTGCTATATTTGAAATATCATATTATTAAATTAATATATTATATCTTTATATTTAAAGTTTATAGATTTGAATAATTATTAATTCTCTATATTTTCTATACACATATAATTATTGTATAAAAATTATATTCATAATTAACTTTTTAGGATTTATTTCACTTCATAATTTAACATAAAAATATTAGTAATATTTTTAATATAATTGTTTAATGTTTATAAATATATTTTCTTAAAGTAAATAATTATCATTTAGTTTTTATTTTAAATAGTATCATATAATTATATTAATTATTAAATCATGTTTAGTTATTGAAGTATAAGTTGGAGTTTTTAGGATTTTGAATAAGATATATCTCAAAGTTAAATTGAATTAAATTGAATTTGAATTTAGATAGTTATAAACTCAAATTCCCATATTTGAACTTTCTAAAACTCAAATCATTACAAGTAAAGGGTCCTTTTGGATGAGTGATCCGTTCCAGTGCAGTGCATTTAGCTCTATTTTTGTCTCATGCTATAGTATCTAATCTCATCGCTGTAATAATTAATCTCATTACCACCGTTATTTTTACTCTAAACGAAAATAAACGTACCACCGATTCAAAAATTTCTTGTTTCCAAGCCCAACAGTACTGACATCACCAATTAAACCATAAAATAATTACAAGAGTTGAATGAAGTCAGGTTGTATATATAATTATATCTTCGTTGATTTCGTATGGGGACATGCTTGATTTTCTTGGGCACTAAAAGTTTTCAAACATGATAGTTCCCATGGTCGATACTTCCATTAATTCTTGAGTACACCCATTAGTGGTTGACAGCTTTTACAGTAATAATCATGTCTACCTTCACCCATCATCTTAATCTACCACAAAAACACAATGCCTCACTTGATCATACCATGTCTCAACAGCTGAAAAAAGGCCCTCCAAAATAGCCATGTTAGAGTCCATTTCCTCCAAATTTGAGGATGTACCCTCATTATTAAAGTTTCTTTTGGCTATGAGGATATATGCAATATAATTTGTTTAGCCTAAAAGGTTGAAATGGTAACTAATTCTTCGATTAAAGAATAGTAATTTGTGTACCATTAGGATTAAATAGATAAAAAGAATTCTATCATTTTTATTTTGTTATTGAGCAAATTGACCTCTTTTAAAAATTGGAACAATTTAATTCATATCAATTTCAAAAGTAAGTAATTAAGGATAATTAATTACAACATTAACACTTTCCGTCAATTATACATAATTTTGATTGATATAATAACAAATTTAACTCTCGATAGTTTTTTCTTCGTGTAAATATTGCAGATTGAATTTTTAAATAATAATAAAATTGACAAAACATGTAAACGCTATGAGCTAAATTTGTTAAATCAAGATCAAATTGACATAGTGTATAAACTTTAAAGACTAATTTTGCTATTATACCTAAAAAATATGTATAATTAACTAAAAATATTAATGTTGTAATTAGTAATCCTTAATTATTCACTTTTAAAATTGACGGAAATTAAATTATTTTAATTTTCTTAAAAGAAACTAATTTATTCAGTATCCTATTTTTACTGATAAAATACTTTGTTTGTAGCCTAACTTCCTTTTTCAAATCCTTTGGCCTTGTTACTTTTCAAGCTACCAATCAACTTAGAACAAGCTTATTTTTAATATTATTATTATTATTATTATTATTATTATTATTATTATTATTAGTTACTTTATATCCTCTACCAAAGGAGATATTCCTCAATTTGATGTTGTCCCTCGTGCAAATATCCTTAATAGCTTCATATCTCGTTGCATGATACCCACATATATATAATTATATATATAATATTTTATCACACCTACGATGAGATAAACAAAAATATTTTGAATAAATGATTATTAGTGGAATAGTAAGGGTTCTTTTTATATAAATTGTTGGTTTTGTGTTGATTCTCAAATAATATTTTTGAGTTGTTTTATTTTAAGATTATATAAAAGAATGAAAAGATGAAAATATCCTTATAATAATAAAATAAATATATTTTAATAATTTTATACCTAAATTGATGTTAAATTAACTCGTGATACCAACTCAGTTAACCAATTTATGTATAGTATAAATAAAGCTTAAAGTTACAACAAAAGAAAACCAACAAAGTGTCAAATAACCCTGTACTTGTAATTTAATGCATTGTATGATTCTAAACTAATCTTGCATTTGAAGCACCAACATCTACTCGGACAGCTTAGGGTTGTCATTAATCGTGCCATGTAATAGATGATATTCTATTATTAAGAAGAGTTAATAGCAATGGACCACACCGATTAAAGGAAAGCAACAAGTGCCCCCACTTCCCAAACACTCCTCAAATGGTATATGAACAACTTACTTCCTTAGAAAAGAAAGCTGATAAGATTATCGTTTGAAATGAAAGCGCTTCATAAATACATACTCCTAAATGAGTGATTCAGTTAAGGATGGGAGCATTTCATTTTAGGTAGTATATATAAGGTTTAACGTCGTACAAAGAAGCTACCATGCATGCATATCGATGGATCATATAAAGCATGTATAAGGTTGATTCACATGATATCCAAAATTTTATCTTATGTTTGTTAACTTTTTTCTATTATAATACTGAAATTGTTTGCTTGTTAAAATAAATAAATAAAGGTTAAATTTTGCTATTAATCCCTGTACTTTATAAAAATTATGGATTTAGTTCCTATACTTTAATTTGAGCAATTTTAGTCCCTTTACTCTTCGAAATTGTCAATTTTAGCCCCTATAGTTTTCGAAGTTTGAAATTTTAGCCTTGACTCAAACAATAGTTGTTAAATCTGTTTGTTTAAAGTCAATTACTAGTGTTGTACTATACGTGTAGTTGTAGATTTAGTTCAAAATTTTCAATTGGATCATTCTAAGTCGCGAATTTTGAAATTTCATTTTTATGCAAATAAATATCGTTAATCTATTAATTGAATTTTTAGTGAGTAATATGTGAAAATTTAACAAACTAACATGGCATTACACGTATAAAAATATGTTTGGCCCATCGATTTTAGAAATAACAAAACTTAATGAATTTAACTTTATCATTTGATGATAACTAAAATTTTCAATTTGGAAAAATACATGGAGTAAAAATTACCAAATTAAAATATAAGGACTAAATCTAAAATTTTCATAAAATATAAGGTCTAACAATAGAATTTAACCAAATATAAATCAAGCCTTACGCTCAAAAGTCCATTTTGAGAATAGATTATAATTTTATTTAAATCCATTAATATTGAGTGGAAATATAAATATAAACAAATAACCTAATCTAAGAATTAGATTAGATGAATGAGGTAACGTGTAGTGAGCAAAACAATTCGTTCCAATTAAGCGGTGGTCCAGAAAAAAGAAAACAGGGTATTTATTTCACGGTACATGACAAACAAAAGCTAAAGTTACATTTACTTTCTAAAATATATAAATCCCATCATCTTTTTTCCCTTGAAAAATTTTCGACAGAAATCTACAAAACTGGCAGTGAAGCAGTGGAGTAGAGTATTGGTCGATTCCAGATGTTGGGATATCGACGATCGCTACCTTCCAATTTCCATATATTGGAACCACAAGTTGCTAACGTGGTCCACTTTTGTATACATGTTAAATCTCTCATCTTCTCATGCATTGCTTCCCACATTTTTTCCCATTTTGTTTTATACTCTAAGCCTATATTTATTAAAATCTATAAAGGTGAGATAGTTTTAATTCAAACGAGACAAAAGACTACAAAAAAGAAAACCCTGCTAAAACAATTAAATATAAACAGATAAAACACTCAAAAACAATAACAACGAAACCAAACCACAAAAGTCATCATGATTGAAAGCTCCCATCTATGGCAACCCTGGCCTATGCATGCAATAACATCCCCCTAAGGTCCGGGGGAAGTCAAAATTTTTTTTAGGATCCAAATTAAATTGGTAAAAATATAAATTTATTATTTTAATAGTCTATATCTTTATAATTTTTAAAGAATTAAATCAAATTTTTATATTTTTAAAAACTAAAATATAATTTTATCATTAATAATGTAAAATTTTCTAAATTATAAATTAACCTAAATGAAAATAGCTTAGCCACTAATGACCCTAACCATTTGCTTCTTGAAAAATAGGTTATATTTGATATATTAATAATGTAAAAGTTTATATATATTGCAAATCACAAGACGTCATTTGTTAAAAATATTATTTTTATTTTGATAAAATTTTAAATTATTTATTAATAATCAATACCGTTATTTAATATTTTTATTGTGTTGGTGTCACCCTTAATTGAGTTACCAACTCGGTTGTAAATCACAAAAGAATAAATATTATTTTGAGAATTTTTATTTTATATTTTATATAAAATTTAAGAAAAATACATACACAAGAAATAATTCAAATTCAAAATATTATAATTTTTACTTTATCTTTCCCATCTCAATTAAAATAATATTTTATATTTTTATCAATATTTTATAAATTTATTACATAATATTTTTTACCACATCGTCAATATTCCAAAATATCATGTGTATTTATATAATTCAGATGTGAATTTATACATTATTATCCATCAAATATAAACCCAAAAATTAGTTCCCACTCAGAAGGCAAGTTGCAGGAACAAAAAAAGGAGAAAAGAAAATCTTAGCTGTATTGTTTCAAAAGTATTCAAAATTAATATTGTGGCAAAATCATTCATAGGCTTTGATTAATATGTGGAGTGTAAATTTCTTCTTGTCTAATCATAATTATAAGAAAGGTCAATTAACTGGAGGTTATTTGGTTAAGAGTTTTAATTATTATTTTAAAAATTATATTTAATGTGTCCTTTTATCTACTTATAAAATATATTATATATATTATTATAATAATATTTCCGTCTTTTATTATTTTTACATTAAATATTTACATAAAACAATTAAAATCAAAATATCTTAAAATTGGACTCGAGCCTAAGAAAGGTTTATTCATAAATACTTTACCACTTTGTTTACAATTCAATTGTTGAACTTTCTTTATAAATATAATTTTAATATTAAATTATTTTTAGCTACATTGTGAATATAGCAAAATCTAGTATAAACTTAAATGTATTAATTTAATCAATGCCATTAGATATTAGGCAATTTTTTCAAATGAGATTAATATTTCTTGTTTACACCCTTTTTTTTTGTTTTTTTTGGTGGTTGGGCTTACAAATGGCGAGTTAAGCTTTGAAGAAAAGAAGCTTGCAAGGGCAAGAACAAGATAAATTATCAGGGCGCTAAAGCTAATGCTCCAGTGTCACAAAACTAGAATTTTAGTCTTACAATCTGTTCGACCTTAGGCGATTTCTTGATTTTAAATCTGCCTAAGTCAACCTAACTCTCAGAAAAATGAGATTTTTCAATAGAAATTCTCTAAGGCACTGAAATTAAAGCGAAAGCAACTCAAAACGAAAGAACAACAAAAGTACAGAAAATGTCACAAGAACGCAATGCACACAAGGTGTTTGAGTAAATTCTCTAAAAGAATTCTATTACTCAAGAACCAAATGAGTACAAATGGGGGGAAGACCTCTATTTATAGTTAAGGTCCCCCAGATCTAACGATACAAATTAAAGGACATCAATGGTCTACATTAAAAGCAATCTACAAATCAAATCTCTTAATATTTACAGAATCAAATCTTCTAAGACTACAAATCTTCTAAGATTGCAAATATTCTGTGACTACTTCCTATAGTTGCCATGCTATGTAGATGGGCCTTCAATCTCTCCAAGCAATGGGCTAGTCTTGTTGGGTCATGTAACCTCTCACGAACAAGATGAATCATCCAAATGTGCCTTGGTTTTGAGCTCCCTTGCGTAGCTCGTGACATTCTCCCCCACCTGTTCTTGCAGTGCCTTCGCCGCATCCTCATAATGGAACTGGTTTATCTTGTTTTAGAATTGTCATAAGGCCTTGGCAAGCTTTCAACTAGCTTCATTATCGGGAAGTTACTTCTATCAAACTAAGTATTCACGCCTCGGCCTATAGTACTTCCATCGAATCACTTGGTTTTCCATGATGCTATCACATCCCATATTTTTATTATCGGTGGCACAAAAATAAAAACAAGGAAGTGAAGTGGTCAAGTGGTTAAGTGCTCCTAAGCTATCCTAGAGGTTTTAAGTTCAAGTCTCATTGCTCTCATCTTTCTATTTAAATTGTAACACATTTTCCCATGTGTATTATATGCTTACCGTCCACCGCTCTTGTTACCATACTAGGACGATTCATTTCCCTTTTAAAGAGTAAACTTATCATAAGATGAGGTAACATCATCCCCTTTTTTACTCCATGTCTCCCTCTCTTGCCATTTCTTCCCACCATTGCCATAGAAGTGGTTCATTGAACCTAGACTAGGTTGACTCCCCTTTCCCCTCACTCCTTCCCTTTCTTCCATATTTTTCTTTTTCCTTTCTGTTCTCATCCTTTTCTCTCTCTTTTTGATAGCCACTACCTTTTTCCTTCTTCACTTTTACTTCCTCCCTCCATTGTGACCGAACCCATCACCACCAACCACCGTGTCTTTTAACCACTGTAGCTCATCCTCCTCCTCTTTCTCTTTCTAGTCACTGTCGTGACCACCACCACGTGGCACACGCGGATTTCTCTTCTCTTCCATATTTCCTCCTTTTGTCTCAATAATTCACCCTTGTTTGTGCTAAACCTTCATTATTTCTTTTTACTTCACCCTTCACTAGACCGCCGCCATCATCACCGATGGTTGGGTTTTTCCTCTTTTTTTTCTCATTTCTTTGCCATTCTTTTTATTATGGTTGATCTTATACCCTTTTTGCTTTAATAATTCTTTTAGATCACCCAACTCTCCGATCTCGTATCTATATCGATCCACCAACCATCCCAAATTGATTAAGTTGTGTAAGTGTGGGTTATCCCATCATCAACTTCTCCTCTTAGTGTTTTCCTCTCTTGGCCGAATGGTATATTGGCCATGTAAGTTATTTTTATTTATTTACGTGTTAATATTATTCCTTGTGCTCTTTGAAGGTCCAATCGATAACAATAAGAGAAATCCTTAACTTTGGATCTGAGGTCATCGATTCGAGTGTGCATATCGTGGGGTAAATGTATGGTGAGATTTTCAGTGATTAATCTTTAGTAATAAAACATCTTCGATGGATCTAAACTAAAAATATGTTATTTGTGTGTTAGATACGCCTTTTGGGTTTAGATCCAAGCGAAATCACTATTAGGGGATTGTGGCATATCAGATCTAAGAAAAAGGTGTGGGTTCAATAATATTAGATTAAATATAATGTGGTGTTAAATAAATATATTAGTAATAAAATTGTGATCAAACTCAAGTACATTAAGTACTACAAAGGAGAGTTGAAAAACTCATCGAGAAGAAATACCAAGTCAACCTAACCAAACGGTTCTATGAAAGCATGATATATGATGTGATGATAATTGTGATTGTGATATATGAGTAAATCTCATCCTTGTGAAATGTGATACATGGCATGTGTAATAATTTTGACGATTTAAAGCATGTGATATTTATATATGTGTATGTGTAAATTTGAGATCCATGATCTAATGTGAAAAGCATGTTAAAACATGTTAAAGTGATTATAAGTGATCAATAAGTGATATGTGATTATGAGAGCATGTTTACATGTCTAAGTGAAAAAGTGAATAATATATGTTAAAAAGTGAAATTGTCATATCACATGCATGGGGTGGGTTTTGTGAAAGGTGGAAGTATGTGGCAATTTATCTATAAATCAGTGGTGGCTTGTCCACAAAGTGTTTTAGTGGCAATATATCTGCATATGTGGTGGCTTGTCCACAAAGTGTTATCAGTGGTAGTTTATCTGCAAATCAGTGGTGGCTTGTCCACAAATGGTGTTTCAGATGGACGAGTTCTGAGGAACTCAATATTAGTGTGTAGCAGAGATGGGTAGGAAATTTTATAAAATGTGCATCGTTTAAAAATATGCATCGGCATGTTCATGCATAAGTATTAGTGTTAGAACTGGTGATTATTATGATGATTGACATGTTGAGATTGATATCTGTTATGTATGCGATTATGTTTGTGTTGATCTCACACTAGGCTCTTTAAAGCTCACCCACTTTACTTATGTGTTTTAGATAATCATCATGGTTAGGACTCGAATGCGGTCATTAGTGATGCTCTCGAAAATAGTTTTTAAATGAATATGGACTCTTATTTATGATTTGAATTTTTATGGACTTTATTGCTATTTGGGACTTTTTATGTTAAATTATGGTACTCTGGTATAGGATTTTTAACTTTGGACATTTGGACATTTTGCATGAATTATTTTATAGATTAAATAAATTGGACTTTTGATATTAATTAAAGTTTTGAAAAATTAAAGAAAAATTGTTTTTTTTTGCAAACTCACTTAATCGAATTTGAATTTAAAAATCACTAAAGTTTTTTCTTCAAATAATGACAAAGAATTTCTATTAAAAGTTTTTGAACTTAAACTCGTCATTTTTAAAAGAAATAATAACTTATATTTTCAAAATATGAACAAAATCACTCTAACTAATATTTTCTCCTTATATATGGCCCATGTAATTACTTAGATTAGACCGTAATGTCTAGGCCCGATTTGAGGGGTTACAGATGCATTCAACTTCACGATCATAGGAGACCTTTAACCCTAACTTGCCTCAATTTGGATCCTCCTAATCCTCATGGAATGGCTTAAGCATATTGAAATGGAACATCAGATGAACCTTAAGGTTTTTTGGCAACTCAAGTTTGTCAGCCACCTTGCCTACTTCTTCAAAACTCGGAAAGGTCTCTTATACTGTCACACAAGCCTCTTATGCAAGCCATTATGTCCCAAAATCAAGTGTAATTTCGCAAGGGTTGAGTCACCAACTTGAAATCGCACATCCCTACGATTTTGATTAGCCCACTTCTTGTTGCGCTTACTTACGTTATGTAGGCGAGCTCTATCTAAGTCATTATGCTCTTGCCAATCTTTTGCAAATCGACAAGCTACTGGACTTGGTCCTGCATAATGGGTCACAACGACATTGGTGTAAGTAGCTATTGCCCCGTCACTATTTCGAATGGACTCTAATTCGTGGCACCACTCCACTTCAAGTTATAAGAAAATTGGGCCACATCCAACAACTTTGGCCAATTCCTTTTTATGTCACTCACATAAAGCTGAAGCTACGTTTCCAACATCTCGAAAAGACTATAGTAATTGTACCACTTCCTTTGGATGCTCACCAATGGGTTTAATGACTTTATTAGATTTCAAGGTTGCTAAGTAGTAGACTTCATCTCTACGTACCCTTTAGCAAATTAGATTGTTGATAATGTCATGGCTTCTACACCACTGTCTCGTTTCATTGGCACCAAATATTGGTGGTGTGAATCCAAGATACACATATAGTTGGTAAAAGGGATAAGAAGTGTATTAATCCAGTTAAGAAAACTTAATCCAACCAAAAATTCATAATCATCAAGTGGTATTACCTCAATAGTCTCCTTACTAGTCCAACCGCCAAGTTAAAGTTCCACTCCTTTTGCCACACCCATTGTTGTAACTCTCTTGGAATTCATAGTCTTAATTCATCCCACCGCTTTCTCAACTTTGAATCCAACTTTTGAGTAGCCTCTTTGGATATGAACAAATTTAAAGCATCCGTGTCAATAAGGACATTCAATTTTTTGCCTGCCATAATGATGTCTACAAACATCAGCCCCTTTGTCTTCCAACCCTTCTTGGATTTGACAGAACTCGGGATCGCACCAAGCTTCATCATTATTTTTTCTGACCTATCATCCCTTTGATGGAAGAAAATTGAAACTTTTCCGACAACCCCTTACCATATGCAGAACAATACAAAAGATATACCTCACTGACCCCCTTTCCTTCTTCTTTTCCTACGACTTGTCGGGTTTGGTTTTCTTAAATGTTTGGATCTTGCCATCGCTATATTTGTTGTCTTATCTTTTTCTCCCCTACAATTTCCCTTGGTTTTGAATTTGGGTTTGAAGGACTCAAGGTTATCAGACTTTTTTCCTCCAAACTTACAGAATACTTCGGTCTTGGCCATGGTAATGGTGAACTCCGTGATACCTTGTTGACATAACTCTTACTTCACCCAATACTTCAACCGGTATTTAACAAGTAGAATCCTTCTTTCTCACTCAAGTTAGAGATTTGAAGCATTAACTCATTGAACTCCTGAACATACTCCAGATCAGTGCCTTATTACTTAAACCGACGTAACTTATCTTGAGCCTCCTCCTTGACATACTACGAGTAAAATTACTTTTTGAACTCCTTTTGGAACTCCTCTCAAGTTCCAATTGTGGACCCACCTTCTCATCTGTGGACCTACGATGTCACCTCAAGAGAGCAACATCAATAAAATAAACAATAGCAGTGTTTACCTTACTGGCATCATCCTTGATGGCCATCACATGGAACTATTGTTCCATACCCCGGAGAAAGTTATCCACATCCCCTACGGGCTTCATCCCATTAAAATTTATTGGTTTTGGAACATCTATTTTGTGCTACTTAAGAATTGAAGCCAACATCCCTTTCCCCATAGCAGATCTACATACAAGCTCTCCCTCGAGCTCCTCAATGTTCAACATCATGGCCTCAATTTCCTCTTCAACGTCATGAACATAGCTTCAAGAGCATCATCCTTTTTAGCCAAGTTTTCAGTCTGGTCATCCATGGTGGCCTTGAAGGTCTCTCTCATCACATCCCGATTGGAATTGAGAGCCTTTGCTACATAGTCCTTGAGTTGTTCTTTCAAAGGGTTCAGCTCATTAGGGGTATCCCTCGACCACCTCGAGTGATTCCTTCACATCTCCCACAAATTCCTCTAGATCAACCACTCAACTTCCTAAATTCGACAACATATCACTCAACCAACTAGCTTTGCTAGCCCTCTTATGGGTTTTTATTGGCTCAACTTGGTTTTTTTCTTCATTTGTTATCTCGATAGGTACCTTTGAACCTAGTTTGGATACCAATTGTAACAAGGCTAGAAATTTAATCTTGCAATCTATGCGGTCTTGGGCTATTTCTTAGTTTCAAATTCACCTAAGTTAGCCTAACTCTTGCAAAGTGAAAATTCTCAATAGAAATTCTCTAAGGAACCAAAATTAAAATAGAAACAACTCAAAAGGAAAGAGCAATGGAAGAACAGAAAATGCCACAATAAAGCAACGTACATAAGGTATTTGAGTAAATGCTCTCAAAGAATTATATTACTTAAGAATCAAGATAGTACAAATGTGGGGGGAAGGCCTCTATTTATAGTTAAGCTCCCCCGGACCCAACGGTGCAGATTAAAGTACATCAATGGTTGAGATTAAAAATAATCTACAAATCAAATCTCCTAAGATTTATGAAATCAAATATTCTAAGATTGCAAATCTTCTATGATTTCTTCCCATTCTTGCAATGCTATGTAGATAGGCCTTCAATCTCTCCAAGCAATGGGTTAGTCTTGTTGGGCCATGTAACCTCTTGCAAACAAGATGGATCATCTAAGTGTGTATTGGTTGTGAGATCCCTTGCACAGCCCATGACATTAGGATACTCTCCAATGCTTAAATTGAATCATAGTTGCTCCGGTAATGAATGTGGCATCCTATAGCTCAGAACCAACGATCGGATGGGTATGGGGTGTTACATTTAGTTATATCAGAGTTATAGGTTTAGCCAATTCTCGGACTAAATCAAGCTCATAATTTAATTGAGAGGTACATGCCAAGGTCAAGTAGAGTTTGAGCGAATATTTGAATATTGATTATGGATTCCTCCATTTTATAGCTGAAGATGTTAGAAGAATTAAGAAGCATTGTTGTTGATGATATATATAGCATCTATCACTCCGTTGAGGGTGAGAATAAGATTGGGATCAAGGCACCTGATGTTGATCTAACTGATGCTCGATAAAACAGAGTTGATAGACCTCTTCAAAAAGGTCAAGATGATGAGAATTTGCTTCGCACGATAGCAAAAGTCCTTTAGCAAGTAGCGGGAGCTACTCCCCAAGTTGCACCAATAACCGCAGCTCGTTGAGCTCTGATAAAGGATTTATGAAAGTATAAAGAGGCCGAATTCAAGGGATTGAAAAGTGTTGATCCCTCTTCAGCTGAAGCCTGGCTAGAATTGATATAAGGGACTGTAATAATTAGAATGTTTCTCGTATGAGTGTATTACGTGCGTAGTGTCTCAACTGAAAGATGAGGCGTATTGATAGTGATTGATAGTCACCCGTCATGTGCTGGTTGATTAGGTTACTTGCACATTCTTTCAGTCCGATTTTCAAAAGAAATACATCGGTGAATTATATCTCAAAGATAGAAAGTAAGGGTTTATGATGCTGAAATAGGGTGATACATTAGTTGTTGATTATGAGCAAGAGTTTTTGTGTCTCAACAAGTATGCCTTTGAGTTAGTGATGACTGAGGAGATTTGCAAGCAATTCCTTCAAGGATTGCGAGGTAAGCTTCGGGTTTAGTTGGTCTCTCATAAGATTAAAAAAATTTTCAACCTAACTGAATAAGAGAAGATGGTTGAGCAGGCCATAGGCCTAGGTAAGAAAATTGAGCCCTCTTGAGCCTTTGGAAAATAAGTTGGGGCTTCTAATTCACAACCTTTGGCCAAGTGAGCTAGAGAACCTTGAGAACCCTAGAGATGACCTCGAGGACTGTCAAGTCAAAGAAAACTCGGGATCGACAACCATTAGCATTAGTGGGCCATGTTAGAGGTCCCACAAAATTTTTAGATATTTCGAATTATGAGCACTACATAAAGAAGCACAGAAGTGAATGTTGGAAATTAATAAGATTTTGCTTTTGATACAGGTCCCTAAAGCATTTTGCTCGAGAACGTCTAAGAAATGATAGTGAGACTCATGTTAGTACTTAGAGATTTGTTCCTACAGTTAGAGGACAAGGAAATAATCACGGTGGTTTAGAAGCAAGGAGTAGTCAGAGAAAGGAAGTTGGTTTTAGGATTCAACAATATGAAACTAGGGCACCTGCTCAAGCCTATATGGTCCAAACCCGAGAAGAAGGTGATACTACCAATATTGTACCAATTATTTTTATTTTATATTCTACCTCCATTCATGCTTTACTTGACCCTGGATCTACGCATTCAATATTAACTCTAGCTTCATGAAATTGGGAAATTTGAAATTTGAGATGTCAAAAGTAGTAATAGTTGTTTCAAGTCTTTTGGAACAAACTATGCTCATTAATGAAGTATGCAAGTGGTGTCTATTAGAAATCCAAAATAGATCATTTCCTATTGATTTGTTTATCATGTTGTTTGGTGATTTTAATGTATTTTTGGAAATAGACTAATAACCAAGCATAATGTGCTTTTGGAATGTCATAGAAAGAAGTATTCTGTCTAAAGTTTGGAAGGTGAAATTATCAATGTCAAAGGCATTAAATCGAGTGATTCTACTCATATCATTTCATCAATTTGATCTAATAAGCTTTTAAATCAAGGTTGTGAAGCATATTTAGCCTATATTATTAACTCAAACTCAGATGAAAGCCAACTAAGCAAAATTTGGGCAATATGTGAGTTCATGGATGTGTATCCAAAGAAATTGCCAAGATTGTCTCCTAATCATGAGGTTGAATTTGTAATTGAGGATTACCCGAGTACAACTCTTGTGTTTATTGCTCCGTATTGTTTGGCGCCAACAAGGTTAAAAGAGAAAAAAGTTTAATTGCAAGATCTCCTAGACTGTGGCTTTATACATCCCAGTATATTGCCTTCGGGAACTCCAGTTTTGTTGGTTAAAAAGAAAAATGGGTCGATGTGGTATCAATAGTTGAATAAGTTAACAATCAATAACATATATCTATTTTCGTATATCAGTGCTTTGTTTGATCAGTTGAAACGTGCATCATTCTTCTCTAAGATTGATCTAAGATCAACATATTATCAACTTAAGGTCAAAGATAGTGACATGTTGGAAACAACATTCTGTACGCAATATGGTCACTATTAATTTTTATTGATGCCATCTAGGCTGACGAATGCACCTATAGCATTCATGGATCTTATGAACCGCATATTCTAACTGTATTTGGACCAGTTTGTAGTGGTTTTCATTGATCATATCCTAATAAATTTGAAGTTAGAGGTAAAGCATGATAAGCACCTAAGAATTGTGTCACAAGTGATGTGTGAAAAGCAATTGTATGGGAAGCTCAACAAATGTAAATTTTGGTTATCATAAGTTGTCTTTCTAAGGCATGTTGTTTCAATCAAGGGAATCCTTGTTGATCCCAAAAATATTGAAGCCATTCTACAATGGAAATCAATGAAAAATGTATCAAAAATGTAACAGCCCGTTTTTTAATGGTACAAAAATGGTGGTTTCGGAACCCTATTTTTTGATGATCGAGTTAGTAATTATTATTTATTAATATTTACGAGTCATTTATAGTGTTATAGTGATTTTTGGTCTAGTAATTTTATTCAATGATTAGTTAATTTGAGTACAAAGTCTAAATAAAAAAACCGTAAAAGTTAATCAGTATTGGTTTTTATTTATTAAAAGGCTTGATTAATAATTTTTTAGGGTTCTATATGGAAAATAAGCCATTTTTAATGTTACTGGTCGGTTAGTATATGGTTTATATGAAATTTATAATTAAAATTTTAACTAAAATAATGTTGAAAGTAATAATAACAAAGGTTAAAACATAAAAATCCTAAGTCATCTTCTTCCTTCCTTTTTCTTTCCACCCAAAACCACCATTGTTGAACCTAGGAGCATTCGACCAAGCTTAGGTTTTTGCGTGTAAGTGAACTTGAAGCCCATTTTTAGTAAATTTTATGTTTTTGAGATCGCTGTAAGTTAATCTAGCTAACCCGAGTGTTAATTTGTAAAATTGTCAAAGTTTTAAAAGTTGCCATTGATGGTTTTTGAAGTTTCTAATGTTAAATGGTTGAGTTTGAAGCTTTAATATGAAATAGGACTATTTTGTAAAGTGATTTTTGTTAGTTTTGAGTTTAGGGAATAAAATGAATATATGTTGAAATTGGCATGAAATTCTTATAAATATAGATGCTTGAGAGTTGTATAGGGATGAGTTTAAACTTGGATTTAAAGTTTGGGGTTTAAATATGAAAAATATTCTTGTTTCAATTTTAGGGACTAAATTGAATAAAATTCAAAATGTTAGGAAATTGTGAAAAGTTGTAACAACCCGTTTTTCAGTGGTGTCGGAAACAGTGGTTTCAAGGCCACCAAATCCAACAACTAAGTTAGTAAATATTATTATTTAATTTAATATTTACGAGTCAAATGTCATTTTAAAAAGGTTTTTTATTTAATAATTTATGTTATTTAAGTGATTTATTAAGTTCAAGTGGCAAGACCCTAATGTCAAGTGGTTTTAAAAAATGAGATATCAAGACCTCGTTTCTATAAATCAAGCTGTAAATATTTTTGTAAATATTTACGGAATGTCATTAAGGTGGTATTTAAGTTTCGTTGAAAATTTTTAACGTTTCGATAGTTAATTAAGCGAAAAGGACTAAATCGTAAAAGTTTAAAAAGTCAATCGCTATTACTTTAAAGGTGCTAATTGATTAAATAATTATAATTGGACGACCTTATTGAGTAAATTAGCCATCCTAAAGATAGTGGGATGGTTGGATGCTTTAATTTCTTTTAATTTTATAAGTTTTATAAGTTATTTTATTATTAAAGTAATGAATAAAGGTTAAAATAATAATAAAAATAAGAAAACATAAGTTTCTTCTTCATTTTGGCTTGTTCATTACCGAAATACACCATATGAAAATCTTCAAGCTTCGGTTCTTCTTTGGATGATGCATGGTAAGCCATTTTCATCCGTTTTTAATAATTTTTATGTTTTTGATATCGTTGCAACTAAGTCCAGCCAGCCCGAACCTTCGATTTTGAAATTGTTAAAGATTTTGAATGTTGCATTGATGAATCTAGTGATTTTTTATGTTAAATGATTAAATTGAAATATTAGTTGTTATTTAAAAGTATTTTGTTAAGTAGTTTTGATGAATTTTTTAATTAGGGACTAAATTGTTGAAATAATAAAAGTTCAAGGATTTGATGTGAAATTGTTTCAAAAATGGGCTGATATGGAGGTTATGAATATTCGGCTAATGTGAAATTTCAATAAAAATGGTTAATTTGCATGTTTTAGGCTCATGGACTAAATTGAATAAAAGTAAAATGTTAGGGGTAATTTTGTAAAAATGTAAAATGACTAAATTGCATAAGTAAATTTTTACTGTTTAAATTAATAGATTGACTAAAATTACTAATTTAGATCAAGGTCGAGTGGAAAATCGAAGAGAATGGAAAATTACCAAAATACCCCTAAAGTTTGTCATTTTTGCAATTTAGCCAGGTAAGTTCGTAACTTGGTTAGTTTAATTAATTATGGTTTTGATAAATTATTATCTATTTGTGTATATATGTGAATCAAATTTGTCAACTTGAAGGAAACGAATAAGACTATGATTGAAAGACATTATGGCAACACAACATAAAAATGTATAAGACCATGGTTGGACCATGGCAATGTTTACGTAAGACCATAGGGAGGCTATGGTAGTTTTTCAGATGTAAGACCATGTTTGGACCATGACGGTGTATATATATATATGTAAGACCATAGCTGGGCTATGGCATTCTAATGATAAGACCATAACCGAGTTATGGCACTATGAGCATAAGACTATGGTAAGGTCATGGCAGTGCACATGTATGACCATAGTTGGACTATGGCATTATATGAAACGTGTATCGGGTTTTCAATCATCTTTACAGTGTTCATCGGATATGAAAAGGGATGGTTTCGACCATCGATTAAAGAAAATGGATGGTTTCTACCATCGTTGAACACACTTGTGTGAGCTCCGGTAAGGGTTCCGATTGACTTCACTGTGACAAATATGGAAAGGTATGATGTACCAATGATCAAAGTATGAATGTTCCTGATTTGAAAGGTATGATTTAAGTGATGCTATGTTTATGTACCATATCTTACTATGTGATGATATTGCTAAGTTATGTGTTTAATCACTAACTTATGATTATGGTAAATGTTTTGTTTATGTCTTTTGTGTTATGAAAATGAAATGGTAAGTGTTCAATATGAACCAAGACATGTGTGTATGAAACTTATTGAAATGATAATACATGGAAAACATGATATGTTATGAAGGATGAAAAATCCAATTGGATCATGCTCAAGTATAATGGTTATCTATGTTAAGTTCACATGAATTATATTCAATTATGCTAACATGTGTTGTTATTAGCGCTTGGGCTTGTGCTAAGTTTATGATTGAATTATATCATTTTTAATCTTAATGAAATACATTGAAAGGGTAAGTGCTCAATTGGTAACATGCTTATGTCCATGAAAAGGTGAAATAAATCAAAGTATGTAATTTCTTATGCAATGGTTGACTATGAGTTGATTCCAAACGAGCTATGTTTAAATGCACTAGTTTGTAGTCATGGTTGATATTATGTGTATATCTTGTGGGTTATGCATATGAAATGAGTGAGAAAAGATAATGAAATGGTAAATTCATAGTTGAAATGAAATTTGATGAAAAGGGAGTAATGAGTCTGAATGATGTACTATATGTGAGAAGTTTACGTATGCAATGAATGAATATACCTATATCATGGATAAGCATTGGGAATTGATAATGTTGTTTAGGCTTATGATAAGCATTGGGAATGGAATGAACAGAAAGTAGATTGAAAAGTGTATAACCTTATAGAAAAGTTGATGATTATCTATTAAGTCCCATAAAATTGTATAATATTATGAATGATAAATGTATGTGACATTAATGAACTTACTCATTTTTGGGTTGATGATCATATCAATTTATGAATCTTATGACATTGGCATAGATTTATGTCTATTCTATAAAGTTTATTATTGAAATGAAATATTATGCTTAAATTTTATACGAACTTACTAAGCATACATCGCTTACATAGTTATTTTTCCTTTCCTTTATAGATTATCGAAAGCTCGATTGGGTTGGAAGCTAGTCGGAGATCCATCACACTATCCATCGATTTTATCGGTAAATTTTGATGCTTTGATAGTGGTTATAATGGCATGTGTAATAACCCAAATTTGCCCCGCCCAAACCAGAAATAAATAAACAAAAAAATAAAACCAAATAAAAAACAATTAAAAATATATGACAGCAGTCCATTTTTTAAAATGTCCATTACAGCAGGCCTAATAGGGCCAAAATCAATAATTAAACCCAAACCAAATCTAGTCTAAATTACACTAACCCATTTAGCCCAATTCAAACCTAATTACACCAGGCCCAATAAGCCTGAAACCTGATAGCCCTAAACAGCTTCCAAAAACCCTAGGGTTTCTGGGACAGACCAGATGCCGCAACGCCCTCGCACAGTAGACCCAGTCGCCTCATGCCTCCAGTCTCCTCAGTCAAGCACGTACACTGCCACGTACGCCTCCGTGCACCCAGCTGGCCATCGTACGATCGTACCTGCGCGCAAACAAACAAAGGCAGCAGAAATAAAGAAAAGAGAAAAAATGATTGTATTTGGTTTAGAGGTTTTTATTTCTATTTGGCTATAAAAAGAGCCAACAAAATCTGTAATTTTTTTTTTCTTTTACAAGGAGATGGAATAAAAAAAAAGGACAAAGATTCAAAAAAAGAGAATACTCGTAAGGTGATTTAAAATCCTCTCTTCGCTTTTCTCTATTTTTTGGAGTTCTATCGTTCATTCTTAGTGTAGGAATAAAAGAAAATAAGACTAGAAGGTGAGGAGATTACATGGAGGTCGGATCTTTGTTCTCTCCGTCGTAATCAGGGTCGAACAGAGGTTTGGAGGGCCGATGAACGGCCGTCGTGCGGAGCGGCGCAAAGGAGGCTTAGTTTCTTTTAGGTTGTTTTTTTCTTTTCTCATCTTAAGAAATGACTGAAGGTTTTAGGTTTTAGGTTTATTGTAATTTATATCCTGGGAAAGAAACGGCACCGTTTTGAGCATGCCTTGGTAGCTCTGAAAACGACGCCGCTTAGCAGCCTTTGACCCGCGCGGTGACCCGACCCGAGGGGAGGATCCGCGCGTTTTGGGTCTGAGGGGCTATTTGCGCACTTAGTCCCTCTGCATTTTATTTTCATTTCAATTTGGTTTTTCTTAAGTTTTTAATTTATACATTATATTTGATTCGGATTTCAATTAAGTACAGTTAGAACGGTGTCGTTTTGAGAATTCCAATTCATTAGCTAAAGAAGAGTTTACGTTAATATGCCATAATGGTCCCCATGATATTCAATGGTTTTCAATACAGATGTTTGTTTATTTATTTCAAATCAATCCTTAGAATTTTGTTTGAATTCAAAATAAATCCATTTTCATTAAATTAACTGATTTATTATTATTAGTTTCATTTGTTGTTATTATATTTATTAGTATTTTATATATATATATATATCGCTTAACCTAATTTTACTAAATGCTTTTGTTATATAATATTATTTTATGTATTCATTACTTAATTTTATAAACATTTTATATATGTTTATATACTATCTTAGCATAATTTATACATATTTTTTGTTCATGTATACATATATATATAATATTTTTATATATGTACATATAATATTTTTAGTATACGTATGTATATATATAATAATATATTAATTTCAAATGATTTTTTGTGCACGGATTATTCCTTTTAAATTTGTTATTTTATTTTATTTTAACTTATATATATATATATTGATGTTTTATTTTTGTTTTAAAATTTACCTTTTAATATTTTGTATATTCAAGTTTTACATATTATTATATAGATCATTATTTTTATAAAGTTTTTCAATCCCTATGCATTACTTATTTAAATTAATACATGTATATTATTACGTACCTTAGTTTTCATAACATTAGTTTCAAAATTCATCTAAATATTATTATTCATGTAGTAAATCTTTGAAGTTAGTTAATGATTCGTTTAATCTTTGAATGTTGTACAATGTGGGGTATGAAATTATCGCTCCTATGTATTGTATTGATTATTTATTTGGTTATACTTCATACATTGGTGTATATTTAAATTTGTGAATTATCACTTCACGATGTACATTATTGCTCCATCATAATTTATTCATTTAAAAAGTTAGGCTTAATATCATTTGAGTATCAAAATCAATTTATCCAAAAATCTTTAAAATACTCGAAGTTTGGAATCCTCGAGAGAATTGAGCCCTAACGTATTGGGTTCCAATTTTCCTCGTCGAATCTAAATAATCGAAAATTTTCAAACATACAAATTTCAAATAAAAACCCATTCTCGGGAATTCGACACGTTGTGTCCTAACGCATTGGATATTACATGTTATTTTCTCGAGACGAGGATTTTAAAAATAAAGGCAATGTTTGATATTTAGGAATTTGGTGAAATCGAACCCTAACTTACTAGGTTTTGATTTCCTCATTTGACCCAAATAATCCGATATCCTTCTCAAAATACATAGGTTTTAAAAGTCAAAGGATAAACTTAACTTTGAAGATTTGAAATGTTACACTCTAACTTGCTGAGTGCAATAATTTATTTCTTTGAAATAAACGAGTCTTGTCATCCAATTCATTTTACTCGAATTTTTTTTCGAAGGATCGTATTTTAAAATCTTTTCAAAATTTCGAAACTAAGACATTAAACAATCGATTCGATACCTATTTTGGGCGTTACGAGGGTTCTAACCCTTCCTCGTGTGTAACTGACTCCCGAACCTGTTTTCTCAAATCTCGTAGACCTAGAATTTATTTTTGATGGTGAACCGATCACACCTTAATAAAAGATCGGTGGCGACTCCCTATTTTTATTTTCAAAGTCGATCCCCACTTTTTTTATTTTTCATAAAAAATGGTTTCGACAGCTTGGCAACTCCACTAGGGACATTTAGAGAGTAAAGCCGTAAAATTGATTGTTTCTTGTCTTATTATCGAAAATTGAAAATTTGATTTGAAAAATTTCGATCCTTTATTTGCATTTGTTTGTATAATTACTGTTTTATACCTTGGCATCATATTGCATAAAGACTGTAGGTCTTTCCCTTTTAAGTGGGAGTGAGAAACTAGTCCTTCGTGAGGTTTTACCTCCGTGCAGGATAGTGGATCACTTCCGGGATACATCCGTACCTATGTCTTCGTGAGATTTTCGTCTCCGTGCAGCCATAGGAAAATGTGTTCCCCTGAACCGAACTCGGTCTGTATGAGCCTATAATGGGTGAAGATCGAGGAATCTGCTGGTTCGGGTACCTGACTTTAGAGCCGAACCGCATGTAGAAGACCTTAGGAACCCATCCTAGGTAGAGCCCCTCCAAGTCCCTAGTGGTTACCTGATTAGGTACTTTCTGTTTTCCTTGTTTACTTCTGTTTTGTACTAACCCCTTTTGTTGTGTTTTGATTATGATTGCATTGCATTGCATTTGCATCTTAGGAAAGAGATATTGATTCAAGCCCGATTACTAAATTAGAAATCTTTTCACGGAATACGAATTCCTTGATAAAGTGGAAAACAATACGACTGCCCGAATATAGTCTGAGAAACACAAGAAGGGCGATAGAAGAGTTCGTGTAACAGCCCGATTCTGGGCCTAGTCGGAATAGTGGTTTCGGGACCACAAATCCGACGAGGGAAAATATGGTTATTATTATATTTTTATGGTCTACAATTTCACGGAAAATTTTCGTAAAAATTTCGTTCGAAAATTTCGACGTTTGGGCACTCAATTTAGTCAAAAGGACTAAATTGTAAATAGTGCAAAGTTGAGCTCTACATCTTAGAGGTGTCTAATTGTTATGAAATTTTAAATTGGAGGTCTTTATGTGGTAATTAGACCATTAGTTAGTTGATGGACAAAAATAGACATAAGAAATGGGTGAAATAGATTTTTTTAAATGGGGCATTTTAGTCATTTGGTTATTAAATAGAATTAAATGGGAAAAAGATGGCAAAATATGCTCATCTTCTTCATGGTGAACGAAATCAGCAAGGGGAAGCCATATTTAGGGTTTTAAGCTTTCAAGCTCCATAGTAAGTGATTCTAAGCCCGCTTTTAATGTTCTTCGATTTTGGAGTCTCAGAACTTGGTTTAGCTTATTCTACCATTAATTGTGTTAGGGTTCATATTTGGAAAAATATCCATAGGTGAAATGTGTTTATTTTTGCTGTTTTATGGTGGAATATGAAGCTAGAGATTATGTTAAACAACTTTTGCTAAGCAATTTTAAGCAAAACTGTAAATAGACATAATCGGTAAAAATAATTAATATTCAAAAGTATGTGTTGGAGTGGGAATTTGATGTTGCCATAGAAGGAAAAATGTTCAGCATGTTATAAAACTTAAGAATAAGTGATGAAGTTTAATTTCCGAGCTTGGGGACAAAAGTGTAATTATGCAAAAGTTTGGGGGCAAAATTGTAATTTTCAAAAAGTTGGGTGGTGGATTATTTTAATAAATGTGAATATTAAACGAGTTAAATTTGCTATTATAGATCAAGAAAGACGTGAAGAGTATATCAAACGGGGAAAAGAAAAGATAGTGGAGTAAAGTGCAAAATTACGATATTTTGCACCGAGGTAAGTAAACACGTGACTTAATGTATTATTTTGATATTATTTGATATATGTTGAGATTTATTTGGAATTAAAATAAATGTTTGGCAATATCCTAAAATGTTGTTAAATCGGAAAGGTGATAAAGGGTTGCAATATATGGGTTATGGGTTGAACACTTAATAAGTTTTAGTATGTTGTATATAAAAGGGTTGTTGTGTCTGATTCCCGATTTATGGGTGGTGCTATGCGTGATCCACCATATCTTTGAAATGTGAAAGGGGTTGCTATGTGCTGATTCCCAGGGGTTGCTAAGTCTTGATTCCCGATTCATTGGTGGTGCTAAGTGCGATATCCACCATATCTTTGAAATAAAAAGGGGTTGCTATGTCTTTGATTCCCAGGGGTTGCTAAGTCTTGATTCCCGATTCAGGTGGTGGTGCTAAGTCGGGATCCACCAATAACGGCTAACATTCCAGTGTTCAACGAAAAGTGTGGAAGATGAATATTGCCATATGGTGGAAAATTTTATGGGGTAAATATTGAGTTGAATACTAAATCGACCCATGTATGAGATGGGAGAAAATATCAAAAAGCATAAAAGGAACGATTTAATTATAAACTGTGTTGAACAACAGCAATTGGGTAACTTTGAAAAATCACCATAAATGGTGGAAAATGAATGGGAAGCTGAATAATATATGAAATTGAAGTTGAATGTATCTATTCTCATATGAAAGAAATAGAATAAGCAAAGGAGTTGTATTTTGGAGATATCTGAATTTTACTGAAACAGGGCTGGATTGATTTCGAGATCCCTGTTCTAACTTTGGAAAATTACCAAAATTGTAAAAAAAATTATGGCATGAAATTTATATCCCTGGAATCCTTATTGAGTCTATTTTATTAGAAACAAGCGAAACAATTTTTCAAATTTTGTACAGAGAGTTAAGTGAATTTTAGTGAGGAAGGGTCAGAACCGTTGGGCAGTGAAACAGGGGAAGGTTTAATGAATAAACTGTACTAATTGGCTGGGTTAAAAATTCTGAAATTTTTATGGTGAAATGGTATATGAGTCTAGTTTCAGGGAAAATTTATGGAACTCAATTTGGATCCCTGTAGCTCCAGATAAAAATAAATTAGCGACTATGACGCAGAAAAACAGCTTGCTGGAAATTGCCTAAACAATAAAGTTATTCATGAATAAGTTTATATTTTGGTGTAGTTATGGGAGTAATTACTTATTTATCATGTGTTTACTTACTAAGCTATATGCTTACTCGATTTTATTTTTCTCTTGGTTATAGTGACTTCCAACAACTCGGAAATTGGAACGAAGTCAGACAATCATCTACACTATCCTTCACATTTGGGGTATTTTACTACTAGTGTTCCGAAATTTTATGGCATGTATAGACAATTTATGTAATGTGGGATCATCATGTAAATATATGTTATGGTTCCTTTTAAATGTAGTGTTTATTAATAGTTAAACTATATGTGTGTTTATACAAATGAAATTGGTTGGTATATTGGAATGTGTTCTAAATTTGCGGGAGGTTTAAGCAAAAATAAGTAGGAATGTCATGTAAATTTTTAAAATTTAGTAATACCTCATACTCTGTTCCGGTAAGGAATACGGGTAAGGGGTGTTACAGTTCGTGACCTTGCTTCGTGGCCTGAGGGTTCGAGACGATTATCTAAAAGCCTTCGACGTTCTAACTCCCGTAAAGAAGCTGACGAGCCTTATGAAGATAGGCAGATGATGGATCGTGACCAAGATCAAGAAAATGAGCTAGCAGTGGCATCTATTGGCGAGATTACCTCAAACATGTGCCTGAAGAAAAAGATTGATGTTGTTTCTTGGAATATGAGGGTGAGGCCATACATGTATCCATTTTGTGTAAGGGAATTTGCTTTCTAGAAAAGTTTTCTAAATGTAATTGAATTAGATTCAACGTCTCTTTAGGCATTCATTTCATGCATTTGCATTACATGCATTAAAATCCATTAAAATAGTCTAAACGAGTAATTTATTTCAGCTAATCTGGAAAACCAACCAACCAAGCACCCTTACGGTATCCAAGCTAGAGAAATAGAACAAAGTTTGGAAAAATTAGAGTAAATGCAAATACAGATGCAGGAGCAATTGACCGAATTTCAACAGGAGATGAGAGATCAGATGCTAGAATTACAGAGAACCATGATGAGCTAGTTCAACCGACTGCTAGCTGGAGAGTTAGTAAAAAGGAAAGACCCGGTGGTCCACTTTGGGGTTGATAATGAGGATCTTGCCTATTCCCTAGATTGTACTCCGACAAGTGACCAGGTCCAGCCAGATAGGCGCCCACAAGGGGCACTCTTTGCCATCAGATCTTAATGATATCAGACTGGTACAGCAACACCAGTGAGTTGCTTGACGGGCCCAAGATCCAATTGGAGGAACAATTTTCCTGTTGCTCTTGATAACCCAGCAGAAATAAAGCAATCGAGGGTGGAGTACCTAGATACTACAAAGGCCCCAAGGAAGATAGGGAATAAGGAGGATAATAGAAGGTCAGTCCCAAAGAAAAAGGAGAATGAAGTGAACCATGTGAGTACATATAACAAGTCAATTATAGTGAACCAACCAGGGAAGGTGGTTACTAATCAGCAAGGTTCATCAAGGCAAGAATCTTATGTGAAACAAGACACTGAGAACCTCTAGTTCACACAAATTCCCATGCCGTATAAGGAGCTGTATCAAAGCTTATTCGATGCGCACATTGTTGCCCCTCTCTACTCAAAACCTCCACAGCCTCCGTACCCCAGATGGCACGACGCAAACGGACAATGTGATTATCATACAGGAATGACGGGGCATTCCATAGAAAATTGCATTGCCTTTAAAAAAGTGATTGAAAGGCTTATCAATATGGGCGTCGTCACTTTTGATGATTCCTCCAGTGCGGAAAATCCATTACCCGATCATAGTGGATGAATGGAGTGAATGCAACGCATAAAGAAGAGTGGGAAATGTTCATTGACGAAAAGCAACTGAAAGAGGGACTGTGTTAGATATCCGCCCTTTTAAATTTGGGAGTGCTCTAAGCAATTAGACTGCGGAAGAAAGCCCTGTAGTTTTTAGAACTTATTTAGAGTAATGTTCAGAACATTTTTGTTGTTTTTAGCCTAAAAATGATAGAAATTTCCTTTGTGAAATAGGCTCATGTCTGAACGTTATTATTCTAGTGAAATACATCTTTGCGATCACTTTTGAGCCAATGCTATTTCATTCTTTTTGAATAATTATTTCTGATTATTTTATTCTTTTGGATTTTCTTCCACATCATTCATTCATTCATAATCATATTGTATTATTCATGAATTTACACATTCTTTTGTATATTCTTTGGTACTTGTTATGGGTCCTCAGATATTAATGACATGAATGACACTGCTACAGACTCAGATTTTCTTTTTGAGCGAGGCATGTGTTTAAACGGATCTCGTGATTTTGAAAATGAAAAAGATTGTAGCTTATCTCTGGACTTATTGGGGATGGTTGAGCAGGAGGATAGACAGATCCTACTTCATTAGGAATCATTAGAAATTGTGAGCTTGGTGAAGATCAGGATTGGCCTGACTACAAAGACGAAGCAACACCTTGTTGAGTGACCTCTAAAGTGCAAAGATGTCTTTGTTTGATCATACCAGGATGTGCCGGGTTAAACGCTGATAATGAAATCTGCACAACAGCATGATGTCCAAATTAGTATGAACGATGTAATTCTTTGCCAGGGCAAGGCCTTTCTTGTTGACTCATCATAGCTTTGCCCTTTTGAAGTCGAGTTTCCATCTCTTCAAGTTTTGTTGGATTTTATCCTATTGGAAGAGGATGATCCAAAGTTTTCTATCGTAGTTTCGCCCCAGAAGGCTCTATGAAAGAAATCTGGTACCAAAAGATCTTTCGCATACGAGGTGAAAATGGAAGATCTTATGTGTAAAACTTTATTGAGAAGCAATAGTTTTGGTAAAAAAGGATAACAAGGACTTGCCAAATCCTATGAGGCCAGATTTTAAAAAAAAGAAGAAAAAAATCAAAATCAAAATCAAAGTAAAAAAGAAGAAATAGAAAAAATCAAAATCAAAGTCAAAATGAAAATGAAAAAGAGAAAAGAAAAAGAAAAAGGAAAAAGAAAAGGAGAGGCCAAGGCAAAAACCCGCAAAGGGTGTTTTGTGACCAAATGTGGATTTGAGTTGAAAACCCGAAAAGGGCGACTCAAATTTCGAGCACAATGGGGCATGGACATTACCATTATCGAAGACTTCTAATAGGCATTGCTTCATTCTTTTTGAGAGGTTACTTCACGGGCCAAAGTCATCATATACCGATACAGAATTTCAGAGAAGATGGTATTGGAGAATGCATTGAGCTTGAACAATAGCATGATAGCTGAAGTCTGAAATCAACTCAGAAGCAGAAACAACAATTTGTCACCGAATTGACTAGAGAAGAACATCAAGGAAATTGAAAAATGACTGAGACTCGCAGAATTATCATTTGCCCTCCTTGCTTGCCGAACATCTATCAAGATTCCTACCAGAGCAACGTTGTTCTCTTTGGTTTACGGGGTTGAGGTAGTTTTACCTATTGAAATCCCCTCCCTCCGGGTATTAGAGTTGGAAGGATCCAATCGCGATGTGATTAGTTGGACCTATGAAAAGGGTTAAAAGCAATTCATCAGGGTCGGATGTACCAGAAAGAAATGATATGAGCCCATAATAAGCAGGGTCGTCTCAGAGAATTCCATGAAAGGGCTTGATGTTGAAAAGATCCTTCCTCAACAAAAGGATTATAGAGGGAAATGAATGCCAAATCGGGAATGTCCCTATGTTGTAAAGAAGACCTTTTTCAGAAGAGCACAGATTCTGAGTGAGATTGCTAATCCTATAAACTCAGATCCAGTCAAGAAATACTTCGTTTAACGAAGGAAAAAGCGACCAAGGTGAAGACCCGTAGAGGGCACTTCGAGTAAAAAAAAGTGTGTGAAAAATGAAAAGAAATGACGGAGAGGCTAAGGGGAAAACCCGTAAAGGGCACCTTAGGCCAAAGGGGATTTGAGTTGAAAACCCGAAAAGGGCGGCTCAAATATTGATCAGAATGGGGCATGAGGTAATCAAAGCAACTCGAATCTTGACCAAATTGGGCATGTGGTGATCTTGCTATGCTTGAATCAACAGGAAAGGATAGGCGACGTCTTGGGGCATCGACAGAGCACTGTAGATCTCCTAAACACATGTCCAACTCAAATGGCCTTCAGAAAGTTTGAACAGAGAAGTTCAAGTTGCGATATCTGGGGCACCCAATTCTAATATTATTTGTTGTTCTTGGAACATTTTATTCTTTTCCAAGATACACGTTCCTAATCAATTTCTTGTCATCCTTCTTTACTATTTTTGATAATTTGTTCTTTCGAGCTATGCTCAGAACCAACTTTATTCTTATCCATTGTTATGACCTTTTTGCAAACATGTTGCATTGGAATAATGATTAATGGACTAATAAACTTTCACAAAGGAAGTTTTGCATATCACTCTGAAAAGTTTCTAAATAATATAGGAGCCTGAAACAGGACTATTGTTTAGAACACACCAAATTTAAAGGTTGGAAATTTGAGAAGGAAGAGTCTAAATTTGGACTTTCTTTTTGGATTTTGTTGTCAAATGCATTGATTGACAAGATGCCATGTTGGTGACAAAGTTTAAGTAAACAAGCAAGCAATGATCACCAGGCAAGAGGAGGAGGTTGCCTCGGAGAAGAGGGTCTTCATCTGCACATAAGTCTTTGGTATGATACCCTGAGAATGGTGTAAGAAACCAGAACGATTCAGATCCTATATCCCCGAATTGTGATAAAAGAGGATTGAGGAAAAGTCATATTTTTTACCCTTGGATTACAGTGGGAGAATGATGGTACAAATCTTACGCCCCAATGGATTGAACTTTTCGGTTTACAGTGGGGGCAATCTGACTAAGTGTTTCTTCAGAAAATGCCAGTCGAGAAGGAAGGTGTTATAGCACTTCAGTGTTAAAGCCTTGATAAACTTCGAGTAATGACAACCTAAGCTGGATCATTCTCGAAAAAATAAAATTCTGCATTCATGCAAACACCATTCACACATGTCTAGTTAGGAGCATTTGATTCATTCTGATCATGACATCCTAATCACTAGGCATAATTAAGTTGATAAACGAATTATACATGTCATGTTCCCCAAAGAACAGATCGGTGAAATCACAAGTTCTATGTCCCTGGTCAGCAGTGGAGTAGGTTGGAAATTACAGATCTTATTTCCCTGACCAGTAGCAGAGCAGATCGAAGACGGCGAATCTTATCTTCCCTAGGAGTAGGGAAACAGATTCAAGCCACACGCCCTATGACCCTGACCAGCAGTGGAATAGGTTGGAAATTGCAGATCTCGTCTCCCTAAGCAGTAGCGGAGCAGATCGAAGACGACGAAACTTATCTTCAAGTGTAAGGAAGTAGATTGAAGCCAGAAATCTTATCTCCCTGAGATTACAGCGGAGCAGATTGAATCTAGTAGTCCTATCTCCCTGAGATTACAGTGGAGTGGATTAAAATAAAGGATCTTATCTCTCTGAAGTTACAGTAGAGTAGATCGAATCAGATTGAAGCCAGAAATCTTATCTCCCTAAGATTACAGCGGAGCAGATTGAAGCTAGTAATCCTATCTCCCTGAGATTACAGTGGAGCGGATTAAAATAAAGGATCCTATCTCTCTGAAGTTACAGTAGAGTAGATTGCATCAGATTGAAGCTAGAAATCTTATCTCCCTGAGATTACAGCGGAGCAGATTAAAGCTAGTAATCCTATCTCCCTGAGATTACAGTGGAGCGGATTAAAATAAAGGATCTTATCTCTGAAGTTACAGTAAAGTAGATCGCATCAGGTCTTATCTCCCTGAGATTACAGTGGAATAGACCGAAGAATTACAGATCTTACCTCCCAGGTGATACCGTGGAACAGATTAAAGCCACAACGGTGAATCTTGCTTCCCCGATATTGCAGTTAAAAAAATTAAAGCTACAACAGCGAATCTTACTTCCTAGGCGGTGCAGTGGAAAAGATTAAAGCCACAATAATGAATCATGCTTCCTCGACATCACAGTTAAACAGATTAAAGTTACGAGTTACAAATCCTATCTCCCTGATATTACAGTGGAGTGGATCAAAACGCCGATTCCTATACCTCTGAAGATGCAGTAGGATGGAATGAGGCCACTTGAAGAAGAACACCAGAATCCCGCATGACCAAACAAATTTGGCCTTATCAAAGTCTTTGCTTCATTCCCGTTACACGATAATGAGCAAAGAGGGGCAGCTGTAATAACCCAAATTTTCCCGGCCCAAACCAGAAATAAATAAACAAAAAAATAAAACCAAATTAAAAACAATATAAAAATATATGACAGCAGTCCATTTTTTAAAATGTCCATTACAGTAGGCCTAATAGGGCCCAACTCAACAATTAAACCCAAACCAAATCTAGTATAAATTACACTAACCCATTTAGCCCAAATCAAACCCAATTACACCAGGCCTAATAAGCCCGAAACCTAATAGCCCTAAACAGCTTCCAGAAACCCTAGGGTTTCTGGGACAGACCAGGCGTCGCAACGCCCTCGCACAGCAGACCCAGCCGCCTCATGCCTCCAGTCTCCTCAATCAAGCACGTACACTGCCACGTATGCCTTCGTGCACCAGTGGCCCGTCACGATCGTACTGCAAGCAAACAAACAAAGGCGTGAAACAAAAAAAAGAGAAAAAATGATTGTATTTGGTTTAGAGGTTTTTATTTCTATTTGGCTATAAAAAGAGCCAACAAAATCTGTATTTTTTTTCTTCTACAAGGAGATGGAATAAAAAAAAAAGGAAAAAGATTCAAAAAAAGAGAATACTCGTAAGGTGATTTAAAATCCTCTCTTCGCTTTTCTCTATTTTTTAGAGTTCTATCGTTCATTCTTAGTGTAGGAATAAAAGAAATAACACTAGAAGGTGAGGAGATTACCTGGAGGTCGGATCTTTGTTCTCTCCATCGTAATCGGGGTCGAACGGAGGTTTGGAGGCCGATGAATGGCCGTTGTGCGGAGCGGCGCAAAGGGGGCTTAGTTTCTTTTAGGTTTTTTTTTCTTTTCTCATCTTAAGAAATGACTGAAGGTTTTAGGTTTTAGGTTTATTTCAGTTTATATCCTGGGAAAGAAACGACACCGTTTTGAGCATGCCTCGATAGCTCTGAAAACGATGCCGTTTAGCAGCCTTTGATCCACGCGGTGACCAGACCCGAGGGGAGGATCCGCACGTTTTGGGTCTGAGGGGCTATTTGCGCACTTAATCCCTCCGCATTTTATTTTCATTTCAATTTGGTTTTTCTTAAGTTTTTAATTTATACATTATATTTGATTTGGATTTCAATTAAGTACAATTAGAACGGTGTCGTTTTGAGAATTCCAATCCATTAGCTGAAGAAGATTTTGCGTTAAATTGCCATAATGGTCCCCATGATATTCAATGGTTTTCAATACAGATGTTTATTTATTTATTTCAAATCAATCCTTAGAATTTTGTTTGAATTCAAAATAAATCCATTTTCATTAAATTAACTGATTTATTATTATTAGTTTCATTTGTTGTTATTATATTTATTAGTATTTTATATATATATATATCGTTAACCTAATTTTACTAAATGCTTTTGTTATATAATATTATTTTATGTATTCATTACTTAATTTTATAAACATTTTATATATGTTTATATACTATCTTAGCATAATTTATACATATTTTTTGTTCATGTATACATATATATATAATATTTTTATATATGTACATATAATATTTTTAGTATACATATGTATATATATAATAATATATTAATTTCAAATGATTTTTTGTGCACGGATTATTCCTTTTAAATTTGTTATTTTATTTTATTTTAACTTATATATATATTGATGTTTTATTTTTGTTTTAAAATTTACCTTTTTAATATTTTGTATATTCAAGTTTTACATATTATTATATAGATCATTATTTTTATAAAGTTTTTCAATCCCTATGCATTACTTATTTAAATTAATACATGTATATTATTACGTACCTTAGTTTTCATAACATTTGTTTCAAATTCATCTAAATATTATTATTCATGTAGTAAATCTTTGAAGTTGGTTAATGATTCGTTTAATCTTTGAATGTTGTACAATGTGGGTATGAAATTATCGCTCCTATGTATTGTATTGCTTATTTATTTGGTTATACTTCATACATTGGTTTATATTTAAATTTGCAATTATCACTTCACGATGTATATTATTGCTCCATCATACTTTATTCATTTAAAAAGTTATGCTTAATATCATTTGAGTATCAAAACCAATTTATCCAAAAATCTTCAAAATACTCGAAGTTTGGAATCCTGGAGAGAATTGAGCCCTAACGTATTGAGTTTCAATTTTCCTCTTTGAATCTAAATAATCGAAAATTTTCAAACATACAAATTTCAAATAAAAACCCATTCTCGGGAATTCGATACGTTGTGTCCTAACGCATTGGATATGACATGTTATTTTCTCGAGACGAGGATTTTAAAAATAAAGGCAATGTTCGATATTTAGGAATTTGGTGAAATCGAACCCTAACTTACTGGGTTTTGATTTCCTCATTTGACCCAAATAATCCGATATCCTTCTCAAAATACATAGGTTTTAAAAGTCAAAGGATAAGCTTAACTTTGAAGATTTGAAATGTTACACTCTAACTTACTGAGTGCGATAATTTATTTCTTTGAAATAAACGAGTCTTATCATCCAATTCATTTTACTCAAATTTTTTTTCGAAGGATCGTATTTTAAAATCTTTTCAAAATTTCGACACTAAGACATTAAACAATGGATTCGGTACCTATTTTGGGCGTTACGAGGGTGTTAACCCTTCCTCGTGCGTAACCGACTCCCGAACCTGTTTTCTCAAATCTCGCAGACGTAAAATTTATTTTTGATGGTGAACCGATCACACCTTAATAAAAGATCGGTGGCGACTCTCTATTTTTATTTTCAAAGTCGATCCCCACCTTTTTTGTTTTTCATAAAAAATGGTTTCGATAGCATGTATAGGTGGACTTATGTCTAATGTTCAGTTAATGATATCGACATGTAACGTTTCTTGAATTTGTGAAACTTGTGACATGTGATGCCTTGATGGTTGGTGTGCTTTTGGTACTTTGATGTTTAAAGGTTGTTGTGTATAAGATCAAATTGATGCATGGTTTTATGACCAAATTGGTAAGAGTTGGCATGTTTGCGTAGTGATCATATAGGGCATGTTTTGATCTGAAATTTAGTCAAGTATGTTTGGTTGAATTATGACCAGTTGCACTTAATTTGGCATGTATATATATGAGGTTTTATGAGTGATGACATTTTGACATTTTGGTGCTTAAATGGTTAATGTTGAAAAGGGTCAAGTAGATGTACGTTTTTAATTATCAATTTGATATATTTTGTTGAGGTTTGACATATGGTCAATTGTGCTATGTCTTGGCATGATGATTTGTGGTTTGCATGTTGATTTATGCCAAAACATGTATGTGTTTAGGTTGCTTTTAAGATTTATGTTTGTGGTGCCTTTTGGGCATATTGGTTGTATGCAAAAATACCATATTGATCTAATTTTATTATGCATGTTTTAGGTACATTTTTGAATGCTTGAAATAGGTGCAAATGGCTTGTATGTATGAACATGTTTTGGGTGAGAGAAATGGCTTGAAAATGACCTATTTCTTGTCCACACGGCCATGCGACACGGTCACGGACACGGGCATGAGCGTGTGGCTTGGCCGTGTGACCCAAATCAGGGAGTTACACAGGCACGGACAGGGGCTAGGACGCGGCTGTGTGTCCCTACTTCGAATGGCCACACAGCCGTGTGACCCCTACAGTGTGAATTTTTCTATCTTCTTCCATAAATTTTTAAATGTTTTCGATTTGGTCCCGAATCATTTCTAAGGCCTCGAGGGCTCGAATAAGGGATGATATGCATGTTTTTGAATCGAATATAATATGATTCATGAAATGTTTTAGAATGAATGTGTTGATATTACAGTTTTACAGTAATGCTCCGTAACCCTATTCTGATAATGGATACGGGTTAGAGATGTAACAAAAGTGATAATATACATTAAATAAGTTATTATAAGGTATTTAGAGCTGACAATTTAAAATGAATTACCGTATAAATCAAGAAATGAATCAATCAGTAGATAATCAAGGAAAAGGGAAAATAGCATATTAGTCTTTGGCACTTCTACTACTATTGTTTATACCTGGTAAGTTCATATGGTATACTTATTTGTATTTTTGTAATATTTATGTTTGAATTATGTATTTTATAAAGTTTGAATGTATTTTAATCTATTTAAAATTTTGTACAAAAGGTGAGAAAGGACTGAATTATAAAAAGATGTTCGGAAATGTATATTGAGCTCAAATGAACATAGGATAGGATACAATTGGCATGCTAATAGGGTTATTTCATGCACTGTACGAGTTTTATATGGTATGAGATGATGACGTACTAATTATTCACTAATTGTATCGGAATCCAACATTTTTTCCGAGTTACCAAGTTATCTCTACGGAGATTCAGGTGTGTTCTTGGGGTGTAGCCTACGGGCTTGGCACTTAGTGCCTAGGTGTGCTTCTTGTGGTATGTTTAGCCTACAGGCTTGACACTCAGTGCCCAGGTGTGTTCTTGGATGGAAAAACTTGTTTGAATAATTAGTTGTGTTAGGGGTGGTTACTTGCGTATCCGTATTTGTTCATTATAATTCACCGGGATACATTGTTGTTGCAATTGGATAATGATGAATGGTAAAAGTATTATAACGAGGCAAAGTTGTATAATGTAAAAGTACATATGTCCAATTGTTTGATGATATAGCTTTGGTTGGGATTGAATTATATCAAATGGAATGGTTTATGATTTATATATATGATGAACTCACCTGATGATATGAATTGTGGTAATAGGGGAAATTGTTTCGTTTTTTGTTTCCTATAGTTAACATTTTGTGGAACTCAATGATCGAATCATCACGAAGATCACACTATGAGCCTCTGTCTTGGTAGATGTTTAATCTTTCAATTCGATTATGTGGTATGTAAATATGAGTTGAATTGTATATAAATATTTTGTAGAAGCAAAGTTTGAATGGTGATGTATAAAGTATATGTGTGCTTGATAGCATGTTGATATGTTTGCTTATGATTTGAAATGGTATATATAAAGGTAATTATTAAGTATGGTAAATGTGATAGGTTAACATGAATTTTTGGTATGTTTAGTTATGATATGGAATGTTTTAATAGGTGAGATTTTGTTAGAGATTATGGCATAATAGTTTGATGATTGAATTGGATGTTTGAAGTAGGATATGTGAAATGGTTTTGGTTTCAATCTTATAGATTGTGGATTTGGCCTTTTGGTCAATAATAATTGATTGAAGGTTTGGTAGTTTGATTGTGTATAAGGCACAAGTATGATCATTTTCTATCTTGGCATGAATGGGAATGTACTATGGATTAATTCATGTTAAGTGATCATGCCTTAAGGCATAGTGGTTAGATGTAGGAAATGTTATGTTTTGGCATGTTTTTGTGTATTTTGGATAGGTTTAAAGAATGGTTAAATGTTTACTCATGACCTAAGTGAAGTCTTGGTTTGGTAGCTTGCATAATAAGGCACTTATGGGCACACACAAGCTAAGACACGGTCGTACGTCACACAATGGTAAGTGACATAGTCGTGTGCTCTTTATTAATTGGGAGGCTTTGGGTTAACATGATTTTAGTTTGTTACACGTGCTGGCCACATGCCCGTGTGGTACTGTTGATTTGGTCATTAGTTTTTCCAAACAACCTCAATCCCTCACACGACCATGTGATCATCTGTAAGTTTTTACATTTAGGTCCACATAACTTTAGTGAGTTGTATGGCCGTGTGACTCTAGCTTCACACGGTTACAATTTGTAACTTGGCATAGTCACACAGTCGTGTGATCCTATTTTGTGAATTTTCCCTACTTGTTTAAAAATTTTTAGTTTAATCCTTATTTGTACTCGGGTAAACTTAAGAGCCTTCATAAGCTCATTTTAAACTCATATTTGTTTGTAAATCATGCTAAACATGGATCATGGATTGTTTTGATATTTTATTGAATGTAAATGTTAGAAATTTACGTCATTTATCATGTTAAGTGTTATCTTGGTCTAGCGATTTAACTGAGTGAGAGGTGTTACATAAAATTCAAAGCTTCCTAGGCCTGCCTGATTATTAGAGGAGATTCGTAAATGGATTCTCCAAAATAGTTTTACCTATGACAAAGCTCCTGCAAAAGAATGTACCATTTATGTGTAATGACCAGTGCCAGGAGAGTTTTGAAAAGATGAAGGCCATGTTGGCAAAAGTTTTGATTTTGACCTTACTTGAATCAGGGAACGAATATGTGGTGTTCAGTAATGCTTCACTGAAAAATTTAGGTTGTGTTCTAATGTAGGATGGTAAAGAAATTATGTATGCATCCCGATAGTTGAAATCATTTTAACGCAATTATCTAACGCATGATTTAGAGCTAGCCATTTTGGTGTTTACTCTAAAGATTTGGAGGCAATATCTATATGGTGAAAAGTGTCATATCTATATGGATCATTAAAGTCTCAAATACCTCCTCTCTTAGAAGGAATTAAATATGAGACAATGTTATTGGATTGAGTTGCTGAAATATTATGATTGCATAAACGATTACCATATTAGGAAAGTGAAAATTGTAGCTGATATTTTGAGTCGGAATTCAGCATTTGAACTGAGAGCCATGTTCACTCAACTGAGTATTCATGATGATGATAGTTTGTTAGCTGAATTGAAAATAAGGCTTTTTTTATTGATCAAATAAAATAGGTGTAATTCGTAGATGCTAAGCTAGAAAGAAAACAAAGCTTCCTCAGTGATTCGATAATGAGAACTTCAACATTGATGGGAATAATTGTCTTCGATTCTACAATCAAATTTCTGTTCCTAATGATGTTGAGCTGAAGAAATTGGTTCAACGTGAAGCACATGATGGTTCTTTCGCTATGCATTGTGGTGGTGACAAAATGTATCGTGACTTGTGAGAATCGTATTGGTGGCCTGAAATAGAAAAAGAAATTATTGAATATGTTGCTAAATGTTTGACTTGCCATTGGGTAAAAGTCGAACATCAAGTTCCCACTGGTTTGCTTCAACCTATCTTGGTTCCTAAATGGATATGGGAATGGATTGTAGTGGATTTCATAGTTGGTCTGGTGACTTCACCGAACAAAAGAAAAGTTATCTAGGTGATAGTGGACCAATTAGTGAAGTCTGCTCATTTTTGGCAGTAAGAACCAATTGGCCACTTTTGAAACTAGCTGAAGTATATATATGTGGGATAATTAAGCTTTACAGTGTGCTTTTTTCTATTATCTTCGATCAAGACCCTCATTTTACCTTGAGATTATGGAAGCAAATACATAAATTGTTAGGTACGAGGTTGAATTTCAGCACAATTTTCCATCCCAGGTCTGATGCCCAATCAGAGCATGTTATTTAGGTGCTAGAAGCTACACTTCGAGCCTATGTCATTGAATTTGAATCTGGTTGGGAACGTTATTTACCATTAGACGAATTTTTGTATAATAATAGTTTTCAATCGAGTATTCAAGTGGTGTCGAAAATAGTGATTTTGAGACCAAAATTTTGAAGAGTAAATTATTATTTTATTATTTATTTAATGTTTACGAGATTATATTAAGGTCGTATTAAAATTTTGTTAAGAAATTTTGAAGTATACCTAGTTAATTAAGTAAAAAGGACTAAATTGTAAAAGGTGTAAAAGTTGAGTTCTATTACTTAAAAGGGCTAAATGGCTATGGAAATGAAAGTAAATGGACTTGAATGGTAAATATACCATTTAATGGGTTAGTGGATAGTCATGGACATGGTTTAAATGAAATTTTTATAGTTTTTAAAGGTTAAAATGGTAATTGAATAATTAACATAAAAACAAAAGAAACCAAAAATGGTATCATCTTCATCCTTGGCTATCTCCATTGAATTTTGAAGAGAAAAACACCATTAGAATAGGGTTGAGCATTCGGTCCAATTTCTTCATGCATGTAAGTGAATTCAAGTCTCGTTTTTAATGATTTTTATGTTTTTGAGTTTGTTTTAACTTAATCTAGCAAGCTCGGGGGTTAATTTGTAAAAATGTTAAAGGTTGAGAGACTTGCCATGGATGTTTTTGCTTAGGTTTTGATGTTAGTTGATGAATTATTTATCTTTTTCGTAAAATAAACATGTTTTGTTAAATGATTTTGATGAATTTTAGAATTAGGGATTAAATTGTTAAAGGTGTAAATTTATAAGTTTTTTGTGAAATGTTGGTATTGATGGGTTAATTCCAAGTACCTTGTAACATTAGTTAACATGGATTTAGGTTAAAATGGTTAGATTTTAAGTTATGAGCATAAGGACTAAATTGTAAAAAGTTAAAATGTTAGGGCAAATTTATAATTTTGCATAAATATGAATTATGGATTAAACTGAATTCTAGAAGTACTTAATTGAATGAAATTATTTATTTAGATCAAGATAAACCACAATCGAATCTAAATTGACGAAAAGCTAAAGATTCGAACTAGTTCAATTATACTACTACGCCCGTAACTATCGAGGTAAGTTTGTATGAACTGTAATCGTTTCAATGTTATCTAAATTGAATGCTTTCTACATTTTTTATTATAAATGAACCTTTATACGAATGTATTCATTCTATGATGAATTGACAGATATCGAGTCTCAATTGAACCTTAAGAATTCTTAGGATACAAATGACATGTCATTAGGCATTTCATGTTTCGGGTGCTAGTCTTGAATTTCCTATCGATGGCTGAGGTCCTGCATTTGTTACATATTCTCCACAACT
Organism: Gossypium raimondii; assembly: GCF_025698545.1. Taxonomy (NCBI): domain Eukaryota; kingdom Viridiplantae; phylum Streptophyta; class Magnoliopsida; order Malvales; family Malvaceae; genus Gossypium; species Gossypium raimondii. The sequence goes on along the minus strand of NC_068573.1, from coordinate 20,421,729 downwards.
CATGTGAGCAGCATCGTGAAGCTTACATTCTGACCCAGAGCTCGTGTGAGAAAGCCCATTTCACAGCTCGTGTGAACATTGATGTAAAGGAAATGTTACGGTTATATGTAAAGGCACACTTCGTGTGAGCTTTCCCGAGTATCCGATGTAATTCTAGATGGTTCAACGGGTAAGAAAGGGAACAAAATGGTAAGTATGCAAATGGATTGAATCATGACTTTATGATAGGATTTATAAACTAAATGATGTTGGTACATATGGAAATTTTCATATCTTACGGTTGATTTCATTTGTATAATGGACAAGTATACTAACTTGTAAGTTGGTGATGTTGTTTAGGCTTTTACTAAGCTTATGACATTGGTGGTAAATTATGTTTACTCTTTGAATTGTATAAATGACATGGTAAGTTATGTTTTAGTTTATACGAGCTTACTAAGCACTCGTTGCTTATGTAGTTCCTTTCATTTGTTTTATAGATTATCAAAAGCTCGATCAATTGGAAGCTCGTCGAAGATCTATCACACTATCTAGCAGTCTTTTCAGTAGTTTTATGTATTTTGGCCAAGCTTAATAATGGCATGTATATGATGTTTTGTAATGGTGATTTGGTATGTTTATGCTTTGAAGATTATGTTTGGTTGGTGCACTTTTATGTTTTACCAAGTTTTGTCATTTTGGCCACTTGCTAATGCTTGTAAATAAGGTTCCTAGAATGTTTAGAATGGTTTGAAAATGGTTATTTGCGGTATGTCTTGGTATATATTTGAACTAGGTTATTATGCATGAAATGAGGCAACATTGGCATGTTTTGATAGTTGATGTTTTTATATAATCGTGGTGCCTTTGAAAGACATATTGGTTAGTTGAATTAGGGTGTCTAAAATGACATGTTTATGTGGTTATGAATGATGTTTAAGTCCCTTGAAAGTGGGCACAAATGGATTGTTTAGTTATGCATGATTTGGTTATGAAATGGCTTGATTTTAGGATGAATTTTTGGTCCACGCGGCCTGAGACACGGGCTGTCACACGGCCATGTAAGACATACAGCCTGATGACACGGTTGTGTGTCATTTGAGAATTTCTTAGTATTCAAGTCAGTGATTTACACGGCCTAGCACATGGTCTGGCACACGAGCGTGTATGGCAACTCAGAAAGTTACACGGCCTGGCACACGGGCGTGTAGGGCTACTCAGTGAGTTACACGGGCTAGGACACGGTCGTGTGTCCTTTGTTCGAAAGTTACATAGCCTGGGGTGATTTACAAGGCCTAGCCACACGGCCGTGTGACCCTTGTTTCCAATTTTTGCAAATTTTTCCTAAACTTTCCTTTTTGTTTTAAATTAGTCCCGAATTGCCTCAAAGCTATTTTTAGGGCCTCAAATACTCGATTTAAGGATAGAATGCATGTGATTGAATGAATTATGATATGTTTAATTTATTTAAATATTATGATGTTAAATGTTTCCAACTGTACGGTAATGCTCCGTAACCCTAATCTGTCGACGAAGATGGGTTAGAGGTGTTACATTCCAAGCATTCGACTTATGCATATAAGTACTTTTTAGGTCCATTTTCCATAAATTTTATGTTTTTGAGGTCCCGAGATTTTGGTTAACCTATCTTAGCTGCTAGATCGTAAAACTACTAAAGTTTTGAAATTTTACCATTGGTTGTTCTTGTAGCTTTTGATGTTAAATGGCTTGATTGTAAGCTTAGATATGATTAAGGACAAAATCGCAAATTGTAAATTGTTAGTTTTGAGTATAGGGACTAAAATGAAAATATTATGAAAATAATATGAAATTTCTGTAAATATGAACTGTAGATGGTCTTAGAAGAATAAAATTGAAATCGGATTGAAAAACAAAGCTCAAATGTAAAAATTATGGTTGCTTCGATTTTAAAGGCTAAATTGAATAAAATATGAAACTTTAGGAATTTGTGAAAAATTAAATTACATTATCATATGCATAGAATAGATTGTTATAAGGTAATTGAAAATGATAATTTGTAATGAATTACCATATAGATTAAGATTTGAATCAACCGATAGATAATTTAGAGGAAAGGGAAAATTACAGATTAGTCATTGACACTTAAATTATCACTAATGTTACTTGGTAAGTTCATATAGTATATGTAATTGTGATGTATGTGTTTAAATTGTGTATTTATGTTATATAAATATACTTTAAATTGTTTACAAATTGGTACAAAGAGGTGAGGATTGGGTGAATTGTAAAGAATCATTCTAATATGTTAATTTTGCCCAAATGAACATAAGATATGATAGGATTCAATTGCCATGCGAATAGGTTTATCTACATGCTGTATGGGATCTATAAAAGAAATTACATAGTGTATATTGGTGTACGAAGAGTTCATTGATTATGTCAAAATCTTGCATATGTTGTTAATTATCGAGTTATGTCTCTATGGACACACCAATGCTCAAAAGAGTTAATCCATCCGAAATACACCAATGGCTCCGAATACCTAGTCCAACCGAAAACACACCAAAATAAGGAGTATAACTTGAGAGTTCACAAAAAAATGTTGATTCTCGGTCTACTCAGGAAACATATATATATCACTCCACAAAAATATCCACCCTAATCCCCCATAACACATCATATCTCGATTATACTATATTTCGCGTTTAATCCGATCCAAGTATTGAATTTCAACAACTTTTATTGAATAAATTTACATCATTTATAATCAAATATATCTATTATATCACACTATATCATCAAACATTTCATATAGATGTTAAATTATAAATTGCACGAACTTACAAGTTTAGTTTACAGTAACGGTCCAGAATAGCTCAATCAACAATTGACATTGTGTCAATTCATAATTTTCAATTTACAATCACACACATCAATATAATTCAAACATTATACAATTAAGGCGTATAATACATTTAAAATGTTCCAGATTTAAACCGTACGAACTTACTAGACTAAATTATAGCAACGGCAATGTACATGAGCTATTTGATAATTTTCTCTTTCCCTCGATTTTCCACTCGTTCATGATATAAAATAATAATTCCATTTAATTCACTAATTTTAATAGCAATATTAATTCATTTTTGACAATTAATTCTTTTTTGACACTTTTACAAAGTTGCCCCAACATTTTACTTTTATACAATTTAGTCCTTAAGCCCAAAACATGCAATTTAACCATTTTTATTCAAATTTCATTTCAGATAAATTATTCACTATTTCTCTACAGCCCATACATTTTGTTATTTCACATCAAGTCCTTATACTTTTATCACTTTAACGATTTAGTCCTTAAACATTAAAATTACCAAAATTACTTTACAAAATAGTCCTATCTAGCAACCAAACTCAATAATCTTTCATAAAACTTCAAGATTACACTAAACCCATTAATGTAATAATCCAAAACATTTGAAATTTTTACAAATTAGACCTCGGGTTAGCTAGATTAAGCTACAACGATCTCAAAAACATAAAAATTATTAAAAACAGACAAGAAATACTCACCATGCAATAGAAATTTGTCAAGGCCGAAGCTTGTGTTCTTTAAGAATGGAGGAATCGGTTTTCAAAACCAAAATGAAGAAGATGAAGTTTGTTTTATTATTTAATTTTATGTAATCTTTTTATTAATTACAAAAATGCCATTAATTCATATATATATTTAGCTAAAACATATATATCTACCGTCCAACACTTTAAATATGGTTAAATTTTCATATAAATCTATTCAACTATGCCTTCATAATCATCTAGCACAAACAAATTAATAATGATGAACTTTTACAATTTTTATGATTTAGTCCTTTTACTTTATTAACTATCCAAACATCAAAATTTTTGAACAAAAATTTAACGTACCAAAATAATCACTCCGTAAATATTTAATAAAAATATTTAAGACCCTAAATTATGAAAACGAGGTCCTAATACCTTGTTTTCAATAACCACTTGACTTTTGAATCGAACCTTTTAAACTAACTTTTAATTCAATTAGTTAAATTCATCAAATCATAATTCAATATAAAAATTACTATTAGCGCATATAATTTAATTACTAATTATACGAACTCACTCGTCAAATTTGTGATCTCAAAACCACTGTTTCCGATACCATTGAAAAAAATGGGTTGTTACAATCTCCCTACATAGAAGATTAAATTCAACCCCTCTGCGATTTCACAGAAGAAAATGGGTTGGTGGGAGTGGTGCCCTAGTGAAAATGTGTACTTCCAAAACGAAGGGTTCTAAGCTCTCAAGGTTAATACTATAGACACCTAGTCCGACATCCAAGTGTACCTTCCTCCACACCTCATCCGTCTACTCCTAGACCGAATCACAAGGGTCTTCCCTGTCTGGTTTCAAATTTGCAATCATTCCTACATCCTCTCAGAGGATTCGACCAAAAGAAGACATAGACACTCATTCAGCAGACTACTACATTTTACCTTTGTTGTATTTCTATTTTAATAATATTTTTACCTTTTCAGTACTTGTACTTTTCAATCAATGTATCTACTTGTCCTTACTTTATATCTTTTCTTCCTATTCATCTACTATTACTTTCATTTTTCCCAATAAGCTAGGTCATCGCGTTTAACTACTCAACATATCATTATTTAATTAAATAAGGACTCAATAACCTAAGCCAGATCGATCATCATGCACATAAAGAGTACTCCATCCAATTCCTAGGTCTAGAGGACCGCCTAAACCTTTGCTCTGATAGCACTAAAATTTGTAATATTGTAACACGCCAAACTCGACCCTATGATAGGATCTGAGTATGGTGTGTCACAACCTAAAATCCAACTAATTTCAAAACATTTTTGGCGGAAGCTTTAAAAATTTTTAAAGTTATAAATATAAACCATTTGATAGTTGTTGCTTTACTCAGTTTAAATGAAATCACTAATAGTTTAAAAAACATTCAATCCATTTTGACGTATGAATGCAAATATAATAATTTCATTAAATAAAATAAAGTCTTATCAAAACAGAATTTCTTTATACAATTCATTTCCAAAATACTCTTATGCGCCACCCCCATGAATCATGCATGATACAAACACAAAACAGTTGGCTCACGATAAAAGTAGCACTCTGGCTTAGTCCTTCTAACAAAGCCTTCCTTCAGTTTGCAAGCTTGAGAAAGAAAAAGGGTAATAAAGTAAGTTAAAATGAACCTAGTGAGTTCCAAAGAGAAATCATACATAACATTACTTATAATACATCTGAACCTTTCTGAAGGATTCACACACATACACATAGTACGCCCAATTGCGTATCCAGGACACAGATAGACTTAGTACGCAACTTGCTTATCACTCGAATGTATATTGTACGCCAAATTACTATAACTCAAACAAATCTATCTACATGCCAGCCACGTACCCAGATAATATCATACATTTTGCAATATAGTTGCCCAAATCTATCTACATGCCAGCCACGTACCCAGATAATATCATACGCCAAATATGGTTTATCGTGATCTACCAATCCATTTTGCAATATAGTTGCCCTATCGGAGGCTACACAAACATATCTCTTCATTTCCATCATCACATATCAAATCAAATAATATCATACATATCAGAAGTAAATGGTAGTGGCTTAAACATGAAGAATGGTGCTTACTTTATCTCACAGACAGACTGCACTCAAACTGAAGACTTTGGATAATCATTACCTATAAAACACCACACAACATCTTTCATCCATTACAAATGAGGATTACTTACCTTATACAAATTATAAAATAAAGAAAATTTCAACACATGAAAGTAAGAAAGAACTCACCAGAAACTCTAGCACAATATACAAAGTAGGTCCATTGCCTTTATCGCTTGGACCTTCGTTAGCATCTTGAACAGTGAGCTGGTACTAACGAATAAGTTAACTGAATATTATGAACCTTCACTTTGAAGAATCAAACAATTTCACTAAAACTCTTGGTTCCCGTGATTAAGTACACCTAACATAATTTAAGTCTTATAATCCATAGTCGTCTTGTTTCTTTTTAACTAAATCTTAAATTAACTAACCAAATTACCATTTTGAAATAATAAAAAAATCTAAACATCTATGAACTTAATGATTTCACCCAAAGCATCTAGGGTGGGCAGATACTTAATAGAAGTGTTCGCCAAACCATAGAACCCGCCAAAACTAAGCATTTGCCAAATAACCCAATACACATAATTATATACTCAATCCCAACAAACATTTTACTTACTCATATCCTTAGTTTACAAACTATACGCCAAACAGTAACCAGATATAGAGACTTCATCAAGCAGGCTATTACAAACACCCTTACCCAATCTAATCACCAGATTTAGGTACAGACATCATAATAGATTTGGGATATTGTACGTACTCAGAATTTACTAAAAAATCTAAATTTAAACTATATTTCCTATTTATTTAAAAATTGTATAGCAAAGCCTATAAAATTTAAATTAAAGATTTATTGTCTCAACTCTGGTATCTAACGTAACTATCTGAATACAACATATTCGCCCCCCTTGGCAATGTCTCTAAAGGTGACCCCCTATCTTATGTGCATGACACTTTCTTTCAATGCCCCTTGTCTCAGCACGATCTAGCTTGGTCCCTTATTAAGTTCCTTATTCTGTGTATTTTGCATCCACAAGTCAATCCATTTATAAGTTCAAATGAACTTAGTGACTTTCTACATTACACAAAACACATTCCATCTTATCGGGCTTCTATTAATTAATAACAATAATAAATAACATAAACTTTCTACTCACTACAAATGTTTCTCTTAAGCCTTCATAGCGGACCATCTTATCCATTTTTGATCCATTCTGACAGCTCTTTTAAATGCCACGCCGCTCCCACAGATCCCATCCTTTCTTTACTTATTTTCTTGTTTCCACATATCCCCATTAGGGTTCTTCTTCCCGCCATTTTTGTTGTATTAAGGCGTCCTTCCAACTTACCCTCTTAAGGCTCTTGGGGAGTACGCTCAATCTATTTTAGTCCATGCAGACTCTTTCCTTATCTTAATTATGTATGTCTTACTTAAGTTCATCTGTTAGAATGGCTAATAAGATCCTATGCCAATCTGGCGGGCCAAATCTCGTTTGATCTAAATAGTGGTCAAATTCATTTTTTTTATAATCCACTTAAATTGCATTACATTAACCTTAAGCATAACATCGTCTTCTGCCACAGACCACTATGGCCTACAATACTCAATCAATGACACTGAGTAATCATTTGGTCTCAAAAGTTCTCTTTCTTACCGTATTCCTACGTAACTAGCCTTTTTGGCTAACACTACCTTATCGATTTCATCCTTAAGAGGAATAGTATTGACAGACAATTCTATCATCCCATGTATCCTCTTTTGTTAATAGGTTCTAACCACTCGTCCCTTCCTTAGGGAACAACCGACGTACATGTGGTATGCCGCTAGTCTATACGGTTTCTTTGAGCGTTCTATGGTGGCACTTATTGGCGAATCATTATCTATGATCCTTGATTATACCAACTTTTGTTCACCTTTACACCAGGCTATTGGATCTGGTGCCCTAACTGTAGTATTTTTGTCTAAGTACACTTGTAATTTTTTTCGAATAGATTGATTAATAAAATTATACATGAATTAAATTAGTATACTTCATATTATTGTCCTAAAATGTTTTTTACATACAAAACAAAATAAAAGTGAATGTTGCTCATTGGTTGTCTACTATTTAACTAATACTAAGCAGTATTACGTGGTCGGATTGTAGTACAAAAAGACAGCTTGTATTAGTAGATGAACCTAAAATGTCCTTACTCTAATTAAAAATGAGCAAACTGATTGAAAGACTAATATATCGTCTATCAAGTCCAATTGAGGAGATGCCTTTTCTTGGGCATCGGAGCAGATGACTCCCAAAAAATAGAGACATAGATGTCACTAACTTGACTAATAGACATAGATGTCACTAACTTGAATTCGTTTATGGATTTATTCACTTGTGATGTTCATAGTGTGACATACCTAAATCCTGAGTGGATTGTAGACAATTTATGTGTGACTCGTACATTTTGATGTAAGTAAAAATCTAAGTCCAAATAGATAAGAAACTGAAAGCTGGTGCGTTGGGTGTCTGACTTCTGTAGTATGTAGCGTCATTCACAATAGTGGAATTTATAGCCCAAAACATGGGTAATGAGACAGTCTCATTAGTATTACGTGGTTGATGAAAAGTAAACATGGTCGTTGGTCATCCGTTTTTGTGATGGATGACTTGATCACTATTTGATAGTGATTGACTTTTCATGAAGGAAAATGTAATGGTTATCATAAGATAAAATAGGATCATATTGGGAGAACAGATATTATCCTAAAGAGATTAAGGATATCCTATGAGGGTAACACACTAATGACAAAGTCATTAGACGAGCACTAAGTATTTGCTTCTGTAATGGTATGTCGTTGGGGAGAGCTCAGTTACGATACTATAGTGGAACTTAGTTATAAATCATTTAAGCCTCAACTTTATTTGTCCAATTGGTCCCTCCGCTAACTCGTTGGAACTAGAAATGAATTGCGTATTTGAATAAAAATGAACAGAATGAATAGGAAAAGAGAAATAAGAAACATTCAGAAACGATTATGGTTTTCTCCAAAATGGAGAAATGGACTCGTTTTGGAAATGAATATAGATTTCCAAAAATGAAAATGGAAATGGAAAATTGGAATCATATATAGGATTACTTAAAAAATGATGGAAGAATGAATTTATGTTTTTGGACTATTTTGAAGCCCGAAAATGAAAATAAATCATTTGATCATAGTGAACATGTTGAGTTGTGACATATTAAACGAATTTTCTTAAAATTTTATCAGGGGTAAAATCACCAGGATTCTACTAGGCTAAAAATTGATTCAAGTTGGATCATATTATAGAGTACTAGGTCAAAACGGCCCAGGAAGTACTCATAATTAGACCCGATGTGATAGAGGCCCGAAACCCCTCAAGTAAGGAGTTAGGATGGTAAAACTCTAGTATCATTAACTAGGGTTGACATCTCCTATATCCTAGAAAAACTAGGATATTATTTTTCTAGTGGAGATAAACTTCTACAACTCTACAAGTAGGGGTGAGCAAAACTCGATTCGACTCGAAAAAAATTCGAATTTCGAGTTAAACGAATCGAGTTATTCGAGTTATTCGAATCAACTCGAATATTTTTTTCAAATTTCGAGTTCGAATAACTCGAATAATTCGAATAATTCGAATATCAAACTATAATATTTTACATTTTTACCCCAAACTCCCAAACCTTTTTACTTTTCCCTCAAAACTTTTACTCCTTCCCACTTTCCCCCCAAAACTTTTACTCCCCTCCCCTCCCAACCCCCCAATCTACCCAAAATCTATTTCCCACCAAAATTTTACTCTCCCATTTATTTTTTCTAAAAATTTTACTCCCAAAACCCTCAAAACCTTTTATTTTCCCCAAAATTTTACTCCTCCCACTTTTCCCTAAAACTTTTATTCCTTCCCATCCCACCTCCCATCTATCCCAAACCCTCCCCTCCAATTTTTTTAATATTTTCCTCTAAAATTTTACCCCCTATTTACTTTCCTCAAACTTTTATTCCCCAAAACTTTTATTTTTCCCTAAACTTTTACTTCTCACCCTTTACTCTCAAATAAAAATCAAAATTATCCAAAAAATCACTAAACATAAATAGTAATAATTTTATTTATATCTACTATTTATATTATTAAATTAAATTTCACATTTTATATTATTTATATTATTGAATTGTTTAGTCATATTGAATATTTATATTAAAATTGAATTATTAATTATGCCATAAAATATTCGTGTTAAAATTTTATATTGGTATCAATTTTACATTTTATTTTAAAATAACTTTTATTAAAAATCATATTTTTACATTTAATATATTTTTAATTCTAAAATACATAGTGACAAGAATCAAGATAATTGAAACAACTAAGCAAGCAAAGAAGCTAACCAATATATAAAAATTAATAAATAAATTATGAAGTGATGAAAGTTAATAAAAATTTTGATTAAGGTGGACAAATTTTATTACGATGGGTGACAATGGTTACAAGGACCCAAAATTATTTTTTAAAATTTAACTCGAACAAATATATTCGATTCAATTCGATTCGAATTCCATCTCACTCGACTCGATTCAAGAAAACTTCAAACAAAGTTAGGATGATAAAATGAGATTCGAAAACTTGATTAACTCGAAAATTTTCGATTCAATTCGATTCGATCGAATGCTCACCCCTATCTACAAGGGTTCTACCTTCTCTTCCTATTAATAGATGATATCAGTAGAGCTATTATATACAACTTTTAAGAGATTGTTATTCTACCGAAAAATAAAGAGAATTTATTCTAAACTTATAAACGTATTTTTTAGAATAAAAATTTTACTTGTTTCTATTAAAGAATAGAGAATTTCAAATTTCACCCCAAAAAGAAAAGTTTTTCTAGTTTTGTGTTTTGCTTCAATTGGTTTGAGCCCACACTCAAAGCAATTTGTGGTACAAGTATAGCGGAGAAGATCATTTCATTGAAACCCGAAAAACATCAAGAATCCGCTTATCCAAAAACACAAGTACATATTCGATTAAGGTTGATTCCTATAAATATCACAAATGGGTCGATTTTCAAAATTTTAATTTTTTGCTCTACAAGAAAAATTGTTTTCAAACCGAGACTTTTTTCAACACAGGCACCACTAGTGTGTCAACTTTTGTGTCTAACCATGCTGGGCTACCTCCTATATGCTTTATTGGCTTTTATAACTTCTATTCTAGTAGTTCTTTTCCCCGCTATATTTCCCTTTTTATTGGTGGATTCCTTTGACTCATTGGCTATCTAATGCATGCCCATACTTCTATTTTCCTTAACGCGAGTTGACCCACGGTTTCTATTCTGGTTTTTCACCCACTTATCATCCTAGCGGACTCTCTATGCTGCCATAGTCAATACATGGTCTTACACAATATACCCTAATTACCTTATCTAATGTCCTGGCGGACTACTCTGTGTTTGATATTCTTTCGAACTCTCCCATGTTTAACATCCCAATGGACTCTTTATGATGCCACAACGTCTTTCAACCAATGTCTTACTCATTTTATCGTCAATTCATCTCTTGACGTCAAAACATCTTTTAGCTATTGTCTTACACAATATAACCCCGTATGTATTCTCCCGGTAGACTACGCTGGTGGCCATAGTCCAACTATGGTCTTACACCTTACGTTTCCTATGTTTACTCTCCCGACAGACTACACTGGCGACCATAGTCCAACAATGGTCTTACACCTTATGTTCCCCCGTGTTTACTATTCCAACGGGCTACTAGGCTACCATAGCATCTTTCAGCTATGGTTTTATTCATGTTTACCATGATTCCATAGCGTCTTTCAACCATGGTCTTACTAATTTATATCATGACACCATATCATCTTTCAGCTATGGTCTTACTCATTTTAGGTGTATAATCTCTTATCAGTCTCATCAGTCTCATGGCCTAGCCATGACTTTTACTCTTCCCATTTTGTCTAATCCATACCTCTATTTCACCATACTTTACCTTGATGCTCGAACACTGCAGTGTCTCATTCACATGGCCCAGAGCTTCACACATCACAAGTGCACATAGTAACACCGTATGGCAGTGTCTACCAGAATCATCCCATTTTCCCTTTCCTAACTTAATCTAACTCGTTGTTAATCCCCTTAATGATTTCCCTTTATCATTCATTCTAAACTAAAATGGTGGATACCCATAAATTTATGAAAGCATGCATCATACATTTGCAGTTCTGTGTTTGAGTACAAAAACTCACATCATGCTTCTTCGCCTTATTTATTTAGCTTTTCTGTATACCAGAACCTTCGTTCTCCTAGCAGTTAAGCATGACAACCAAATCATGGATTAAACCTAGTGTTTTCACTTTAAACCTCAATTTTCCAAAACATATAAAACCCTTAAAATGCTTCTGAAAACTCTTAACTTTGTTTTCTAAGTCTTATATATACCGAAGGGCTTAGAACCTTACCAGCTTATTGGTTTCTCTACTTTTTTTTACCTAAACCTCTTAATCATCACTCCATACAGAGCTTCCATAACCATCAATTCTTCGAAGCAACTATGGAAGATGAAGAAGCTGAGAGAATGAAACAGACTGAGAGGAATCCGTCTAAGGATTTACTTTTCTACTATTTATAACCCTTCATGCATGGTCTCCAATCACATATTAGCCATTCATTCATAATTATTTTATCTTCCACTAAGAGACCGATTGGTTCTAATTCAACTAAACTAGACTTGGTTTTCAATCACATCTCATTTCGTTCTTAATTTTTCTTGGTTTATTAATAGACACCGCCAGCTTTTGGCTTTTTTCAATTTAACCCCCTAAAGTTCCTAATTTTATGGTTTAAAGAATTTTGGATGTGACACGTCGAGATTGAAGATGAGCCTATTGATGCTCAAGATAAAGAAGAAGTTCAACCAAGTGTTGAAACTCTAACTTCATAGAAACTATATTATTTAAACTTTGATGAGGTAAACCCTAAACTGGTCAATTCTGGTAAACTAACACCTATGTTAAATGCAAAAACATTACCTCGGAAGAGTTGTCCAATTCAAGCCAAAATTTCTCCACCTCCTCATCCTCAAAGACTCCAACAGCATAAGCAGTAATAAAATACTCAATTTAAGAGAATTTTGGATGTATTGAAACTATTGTGTATCAACATTTTCTTGGTGCAAGCTTTGGAGCAAATGTTGAACTACACAAAAGTTATGAAGGAATTTTTTTTTCTAAGAAGAAAAGGTTTGGGGAATTTGAAACTGTAGCCCTAAATACAAAATGTATCTTATTTTTGCAGAACATGTTACCTCTTAAGTTGAAGGATCTAGGAAGTTTCATCATACCTCGCAATATTGGAGAATCCTATTGTGGTTAGGCTTTGAACAATTTGGGATCGAGTATCAACTTGATGCTTATGTCTGTGTTCAAACGATTAGGTATTGGTGAGGCTATACCGACTACTATTACACTCTAGTTGGAAAATAGATCCTTAACGCATTCGAAAGGAAAATTCGAGGTGAATTGGTAGGTGTTGGTAAATTCATATTTCCTACTAACTTTATTATCTTAGATTTTGAAGAAAATAAAGAAGTATCAATCATCCTAGGAAGGCCTTTCTTGACAACCAATAGGACGATAATCAATGTGCAGAAAGGTGAACTCACCATGCGTGTTCAAGATGAACAAGTGACCACTAATGCACTCAAGGCCATAAGATCTCCTAATGAGGTTAAAGATTTTTCTAATGTTTCCAAGGTAGATTCGTTGGTTCTTATAGAATTGGAATTCAATTCTCTAAATGATCCACTGGAAGGTATTTCATCTGAGTCTTCGCATCAAAATGAGGATGATACATGTTTGGCTTCTCTAAAAGCTAGCTCGAAAAGATTCACTTTGAAAGCTCAGTTCGAGTCATTAGAGCTGTCATCCTGTGAGTACAAGCAACCCAAATCGTCAATAAAAGAACCACCTGAGTTAGACTCAAAGGTTTTGAAAAGGCACAGAAAGGTATGGGGTGGACTGTTGTAGATATTCGAAGTTATAAGCCTTCTTTGTGTACTTACAAGTTATTGCTAGAAGATATTGGAAAGGGGTTTGATCTCGATCCAATCTCGAGTATTTGATCTCGAGAAACTCAACTCTCAATGGTTAAAATAGGGGATCATTTATCCCATCTATGCCAATTCTTGGGTGAGCCCTGTTCAATATGTACCAAAGAAAGGAGGTATCACAGTTGTAGAGAATAAGGATAATGAGTTGATTTCATTAAAGACAATCACAATAGGCGAATTTGTGTGAAGGACATAAAGTTGAACAGAACAACGTGGAAGGATCATTTTTGGCTGCTATCCCTTGATCTCATGTTGGACAGACTTGTAGGGTGAGAGTATTGTTTCTTCTTAGATAAGTATGGTTGGTTTGGTAGGTGACCTTCGACTCTACTTCAGGCAAAGTCAACTCCAATAATAATTAAATGGGTTTTTATATAAGCTCATTGACAGTTACGTGCATACACATTAAAACACTAAATTTATAAATTTATTTTTTATCCCGATTTTACTGCAAGTGTAAGTGCCAGTTGTAATATTTATAGTTCCAATGGAACACGAAGTATTTCAAGGGGTCAAACCTAAAGGAAGAGGCGATTGAGCGGTACCTAGCATACACAATAGATTTTAAGCAACTACTAGTATGATTTTATAGTACGACAATTCATAAAAAGATAAGTTTGCGAGAAAATTAAATGTTTTATCATAAGGACTAAATTGCAAGATATGTAAAACTACAAGATTATCTAGAAAATAATTAATGGGGGTTGGTTGACTTCGATGTGGTTCATCGAACTTGGATAAGGGACTCAAATCGTGTAAATTACCAAGTGGCTCCATTTTATCTTCCAATCTCAATTTTACCAACTTGGACGAATTAGGTCTAATTTATCTTTCGATATCACCGGTTAATTCGGGACTAATGAATGGGTGCATGACAAGATTACCTTCCGGTCTCACTTTATCTTCATGTTCCCTTAGGGGCGTCACTACCTAAGTTTTTAGTTCTATTCGATTTAGTCAAATTTATTACAATTCAGTCCTTGGTCCATGATTTTAGTTTACCCATATTTCCATCAGCCAACCTCCTTTAAGGTTTAGCTACTCATGCTCAAAGTGAAGAAAATAAATACAGAAATGGAAAACAAGGCAGCCATGAAAGTAAAGCTTAAGAAAAAATATAAAAGTTGATATTTTTATGCAAGAAAACTTAAAGAACAAAAAACTAGAAGCATTCAACAAGAACATCTAAAGCAAAGAACATAAAAGGAACAAGCTTTAACAAATTTAAAGTAAAATAAATTGAAATACATTAACTAAAGCTTAAAGAGTTTTGAAAGCAACGTACAGAGACTGGAAATGTAAATAAACCTTAGCTACAATAATAACTAACTTAACTAACACTAAGAACAAGAAGTAAATACAGAAAATAAAACCAAAACTATGGTGGAAGAAGAGAAAAATAAAAACCCTAAAAAAGTGTAGAGAAAAACTAAAGAAAACCTAGAGAAAACTAAATCTAAAACTAAGAAAATATGTTTGTCTCTCTTCCTCAGCAATTTTTGGTTGTTTTGAAGTGTATTCTAGTGACTTTTCATTACCATAGATTCCCACACACGAGCCTTGTGTGATTGGTGGACTGGGTAGACAAAGACTACCCTTTTTGCCCAAGTTTATCCCATTGACAAAGGTGGTATAGTGATACCTAGAAGAGGATATCGAGATACCTCAAACAGTGTTGAGCCTTGGAGTCTTCCTTGGAAGATGGATATCGTGATACCCAAAGAGGATATCGCGATACCACTGAAGGGAGTCTTCACTCTCCTATATTATTGAAAGTATCGCAATTCCAATGTAAGGATATCACGATACCCTTTGCCTTGGTGTCGTTCTTGTTCTTATTCGACCTCCAACCCATCCCTACATCATTCAATGACACATTAAGCTGCCCAATGATGCTGTTGGCCAATTTGGGTCACAAAATGAGCAAAATTGAGACATTTCCACTTATTAATCGAAAATATGAAAGTAACAAAAAAAAACTACACTAAAGACGCTATTTTGCTCGAGAAAAAGCTCCTTATGTGCTTCGAAAAAGCCTAATTTGCCACATCAATTTGTGACAGGTCAGTCTTTATTTCTTTTATATTTCCTGATTGCCATTTCATTTTGTCGTTATAATTTTTAGCTCAAAAAAAAGGTGTAATAAAGGGTCATTTTGACCTAAGTATCAATCTCTTATTTTAATTTGTTTTAATCTGTTTTAATCTATTTTTGCGGGTATTATTTAAACTAGCCACCACCCTTATAATATTGTCTAAACCTTTCCACTATCACCCTTATACCCTATTCCAACTTAAACCATCGTCCTTACACCTTCCTTCTAAACCCTATATCGCCACCTTATATCATTTCCAAAATTGTATTATCATCCATCATCAAAACTATTGTCGATCACCTCATTTTTGAACTCCACTAGTTCTGCACAAAGACGAATGTAGGAGAGTGAAAACAATATCGAATATAGAGGGGTTTACAAATAAATAAAAAGGGGGTCTTTACTTTTCTTTAAATATTTTAAGATACTTTAAATTTTAGGTTACTTTTAATTTAGTTTTATTTTCTGTAAAATAAACATTAAGCTGAAATCATAAATAATTAAGCAAACTTGGACATTTTTCTTAAACTCGTGAAAAAGAAGTGTGGTAATGGGAATGTGCATGTCTAGGATTGGATTTGTCAAGGAAAGGCTTGATATTTAAGCAGTCAAATTTGACTCACCTCCCTTTCCTAGGACCCTACTTGGTGCATAGTTCACATTCACTTCTTTGCTTTTGCCATTATGTTTCATGTTTTAAACAATGAGGACATTGTTTCTCCTTAGTAGGGGCACCAGAAATTAAATTTTCTTATTTTTTTTCTTGGGATTGTTGAAATTACATTTTTTTTAGATTTTTTATGAAAATTAATTTTTTCCATCAAGTTATTATTAAGTAAATTTTACTAAAAAATTTAAATTTTTCTCTAATTATGTTAGCTTTAAGTATGTATAAAATTTAATTATATCAATTATTTTTATGTTAGCTTAATTTTGACAAAAATGCTTATCTTCATGTGTATAAGTCAACCATGAAATTTTTTACCCTTAGTAGAACTAGGTATGCATAAAGGTTTAAGCCTCTAAAATTGACTTAATAATTTTTTTGAGGCGAAATCCTAAAAGGCATAGTAGTTTAAAAATGATTTAGATAAGTTTTTGTTTAGATCGTTTAAGCCTTTTGAGCCTACCTTATTAAAATTATCCCTATAAACCCACTTTTGAGCCAAATGACCTATTCTTTTTAGTCATTACATTAAACAAATCATCCCTTGTTTAAAATTGTTCGTCTTGATTTTTCTCACCAAACCTTAGACTCAACTTATTTTAAGATATTTTTTATGTTTAAGTTTGGGGGAGTTCAAGAAAGAGTATTGGGTGCTTATTGCAAAAGGTGATGTTATGCTCAAAGAAAATGTCCTTTATTGTTGTTAAAAAACCTCAATTGTTTTGAAAAGAGGAACAATGAGCATATGGTTCTAAATTGAGAAAAGAGAAAATGGGTATTCAAGGGGATGGCTGTATTTTCAAAGGCCTGAGGTAAGCTAGTTAAGGGTATTTAGCCTAAAATTACTATCTCTTTTCCTACCCTAAACCTAGCTCCATTACAAACTTACGAAAGACCTATTAATTTAAATTACTATGCCTACTACATTAGTGGAGAGAATATGAAGACATAATTTAAACCGTAGGATTGTTACTTAGCTTAGTTAAGGGAAGTAAAAATTTATTAGAAGGAACTAAATACAAATTAATTAGGAGAAGACATTTATTTCACATTTTGTTAGCATGTTAATAATTTAAAATAATTTAATTATATATATACTTAAGTTACATAGTAGCAAAGTTTTTATTTTTAAGCATAATTTCAATGAATTCATAACTATGAGAAAGATTGATTTTTCGAAGGGATCATCCAAATAGTGACTTCTTGAATTTTTTGTAAGTTAGCATTACTCGGGATGAGAAATGAATTAAGTTTGGGGGGTGTGATAACTCCAAAATATACAGACTTTTATAGTAATTTCCAATAAATAATTCAAGCAAATTCTGAGTGTTTTTTATCATATTTTTGTAATTTTTTTACAGAATATCTAAGTTGGAAAAAATTAAAGAAAAATCTCTATTTTTTAATTATTTATATGCTAAACTTGCACAATTTTGCCAATTTGAAGCAGTTTGGTGCATTTGAAGAAAGGGATGTCTTCAAGATCATCTTTTGGAACTCAAATGTTGTATTAATGAATCATGGGACATGCTTGACCCAACTCAGAAATTGAGTAGAAAAATTGGATAGTTTGTTAAGGAGACAAGAGCCCAAATTTTTCCATTAAAGAAAAGAGTCCCAATCGCCCATCAAGTGCCCAAATAAGTCATTCAAAGTTGATTAAAATATTTTTAAAAACAACCAAAAAACTCCCTCAAATTTCCATTCAAACCCCTCCCCCTTTTTAAGCTTCATCTCTCATGTACCAAGCTAACTTTAGCAAAGCCATCAACTCCTCTCCCTTAAAACAAGGGCCAACCATGGGGGGAGAGATTTTCAAGGCTTCAATTTGCTAAAAATAGTCAGTCCCCTCATGTATAAATAGGCCCTAGCTGACCACTCACTCATTCATCCTCTATTCTCCTCTCTTCCATCCTTTCACTTCCCATTTGAGAGAAAAGCATAAAAAGTTTAGAGAAGTATTAGGCAGCAAAATTTCGCCATTCTTAGGGGATTTGTGTAAGACGAGCAAAGCAGAAAGAAAGAAGGAAGGGAGCACAAGTAGAAAATCACTGAATTTGTCTTCTTGTTCCTTCTTTTTTATTTTTTATTTTATTTTGTTTTGCTTTGATGAACATGCTTGTCAAATATTTTTCTGGTTTTAATTCAATCATAATGAATTAAATTTATTGTTGTTAGATTGATTATGTTCTTTAGCTTAGATTTATTAAAATGTTGTTAATGATGTTATGTGCCTTGGTTTTTCATTCAGTTAGATAAAATCATGACATGTTATCTACGCATTATGAATGTGTGGGTGCAACTAAATTAATTATTTAATCGGACCGAGTAATTAATTGACACACAATCTGATTAATGCATGTTTGATCTTATTTATGTTAAAATAGGTCAAATTAGTATTAATATTGAACAAACTTTATTACCTTGCAAAACCCTAGAATTAATGTGATTAAACTATTTCAAATAGAAATATTTTGTTACTTGATTAATATGAATGGTTGCTTATGAAAATTACTAAGTTGATTTAACATAGACACGTGTTAGAAAAATAATAAATTAATAAGTATGATTTCATGGGTCAATGAATAGCCGAGTTGTCATGGATAACATCATTACTAGATTTAATAATTCATAGTTAAAGAAGATAATCAATTTAACACATTTATGTCTTTGAGATTTGTTTTGTAAATTGTTTTTTTATCTGCTTTCTCTTCATTTAATTTTATTTAGGTAATTTTAGTTAAAGAGTAGTTAGTCTAAATATCCCTTAATTATTTTCACTATCAATTTGCTAAGTCTTATTTCACAACATTTGCCTATATAGTTCCTATGGAGACGATACTCGACACTTATCACTTTATTACTTGTTAAAGATTGCATACACTTACACATTTTTGCAAACCATCAATATATATACTTACATTTTGAAAAGTTGGTAGTTTGGTTCTTTTTCATGCTCGGATCAATTTAATGACATTTATAAGTTTGATTAAGGTCCAGTTTTGCTTTTAAACCCTATTTTACGTGTATTTTGTGAAATGATTTGGTGTTGAACTTGAATTAATTTATAAAATATGTATGTGACTACTCCGCTGACTGTAGTAGCATCCCGTAGCTCGGGTCCAGCAATCGAGCTAGGCAAGAGGTGTTACACCAACAGTCTAGAACATCTTTATATTGGTTAAATTTGAGTAGGAAAACTATGATTGGGCCAGAATTGATTCAAGAAGCAGAAGATATGGTAAAGCTAATCAAAGGCAGATTGAAAGCAGCCTTAAATAGGCAAACATCTTATGTCGGTCTAAAACAGAAGGAAATTGAATATGTTGTAGGTGATAAGGTATTATTGAAAATATCTCCGTGGAAAAAGATCTTGTGTTTTGGTCGCAAAGGAAAGCTAAGTCCCAAGTATTTCAGGTCATATGAGATCATTAAGAGAGTTGAATCGATTGCCTACCATCTAGCTTTATCGTCAGAGTTGCAAAAGATTCACGATGTGTTCCATGCATCTAAACTCCGATGATATTGATATGATCCATATTATATTATACTGGTGGAAGCAATTTAAGTTCAACCTATTTCTATCATATGAAGAAAAGCCAGAAGAGATTTTAGCTCGAGAAGTAAAAGAGAGAAATAATCATGTGCCATTGGTGAAAGTTCTATGGCGTAGTCATAGCGCGAAAGAAGATACCTAGGAACCGAAAGAGACAATGAGATCTCAATATCCCCACCTCTTTCTTAGTAAATTTCGAGGAGAAAATTTCTTAAAGGGGTGAATTGTAACAACCCAAATTCCAATGGTTTTAGAAAATGTGGTTTCGGAACCCCATTTCTATAAATCAAGTCTTTAAATATAAAATAGGAATATTTACGAATGTAATATTAAAATATATTGAAGTTCAATTAAGTAGTTTAGTCAAAAAAGTAGTTAATTAAAACTTAGAAACTAAATTGTAAAAGTCCAATCGCTATTGAGTTTTAATTAAGAAAAGGCTTGGGGACCTAGATAGAAATTATTCAATGGACTAAAATGATAAATAAACTAATAAAAATTAATTGATTGTGGATGATGATGTTGGAAAACATTAAGCTTGATTCATAGATAATTAATGTATAATAAAGCTTAATTAAGTTAATTAAGTAAAAGTATTTGATGGTTAAGCATGGTATAAATGTTAAAGTGAATGGAGAAAGATGATAATTCATCATCTTCTTCACCGTCCACCTTTATTTTTAAGCAAAGAAAGCTTCAAACTTTCCTTAAGCATTCGGCCAAAAATCTACCAAGGTAACCAAGTCATTTTCTTGTAATTTTTATAGATTTGTGACATGAGAGTTTGATTTAGCTAACCCATGTATCATTTTTTTTCAATTTTTTATTTTTTTAGCAAGTTTTCATTGATGAGAAATTGATGAATTAGGTTTGAATCTTGTATATATTAAGTTTAGATCATATAAAGAACTAAATTGTAAAACTAAATAAGCTTGTTAGTTAACTTTGTAACACTAGGGACCAAATTGAATAAATTGAAAATATATCATGAAATTATGCTAGGAATAGAAATTATAGTGTCCCTAATAAAATAATGTGAAATCAAATTTTGATATGATGCTAAATATCGAGATATGCATATCCCGAGATAGGGACTAAATTGAATAAAATGAAAAATATGTTTGGCTTTGTATTTGAATGTGAGTTGGATGAAAATTGATATTGTTTGTTTGTTGTATTTATCGTACATAGCTAAAGATAATGTCAGCCCGTCAAAGGAAAAGCAAGAGTAGTTGACGAGTGACGCGAGGATTCAATTTGTATTTTTATGATTCAAGATCAATATATTTGTTTGCATAGACATGTTAATTGTATGATTGAATATCGAGGTCAATATATAATTGTCGTATGGATTGAGTCGTTGTGATTGATGTTGAATATCGAGATATTGGATTGAATTGAATAAAATAGAAAGTAGCTTGATTCGATTGATACATGATATATGGTATAAAAATGGATTGAAACATGTTATGTGATATGAGATAAACATGAATTGATGATGAATTGAAATGAGACTATGAAATTGAATGTGAAATGATATTTGAATTGGATGGTGTAATGAAATTAAATCAATGGTACCCTATTAACTATTTGAATGAGTTGGATATAGTTGGCATGATATAGGATAGATTGAGTACTGGTTGTTTCAATTATATGTCGATGAGCATTGGGCGCATTTTTCTTCTGATGTTACAATGAGTGTTGGGCACAACTTTTACTTCGGTTATACCGATAAGCAATGGGCGCAATCTATATACTTCGAACGTTCCGTTGAGGCATTGGGTGCCAGATTAGTGTGTTGGTTGAAATGCGTGTATCCATTTAAGTCTGAGTCAAATTAATAAGGAATATAAAATGTGAATTGGTAAAATGATGCTCATAATGATTTGATAATAAGAAATGATACTACAGATGCATATTTGTAATATACGAATATCAATAGCATGAGAAAGACCATGCGAACCGATTATACGAGCCCAGAGGGTCAATATGGAAACATGGCGAATAAATGGATTCGATTTGGAAATGGAATGATGGTATATATAAATTTTGAATTGGAATTGGAATTGAATGCCTTAATGTTAAGTAGATGATATGGTATGTTATGTTACTTGCATTGTTAATGGTGATAGTTCATAAATTTGGTTAATTGAAATTATATATAATCCCGATTTTGATACATGAAAAATGCTTTGGTTGATTAATAGATGTTACATAAAAGGTGCTACATATATATGATATTATAAAAGTTTAATTGATTTGAGTCATGAAAGTACCACTGAGCTTTATCGCTCAACATACGGTTGTTATTCCATGTGCAGGTGTAGGTGAATCCCGAGGTTATGAGAAGTGATCCGGCATCCATAGTGCTACACTCAACTCAGCAATGTTTGTATAATTCCTTTTGCTTCAAATAAAGGCATGTACTTAGGGTTTGAGTTGGTTTTGTATCATAAGTAGTCACTTTGAAAGTTTGTTGATTATTGTTAACTTGAATCAATATTTTGGCATGTATGGGGTTGGAATATCATTGAAATGGTTGAAATAAAATGTACAGACTTTGTTTCAGGTGTCCCAAAATTTGTACCATTTGGAAACAGATTGCCACGTCATGACATTAGGCCTCTTAGCTCAGACTCAGCGATTAGGTCAGATATGGGGTGTTACAATATTATTTTCATATTTATTATTGAATTTGAATAAAAACACATGTCTAAACAATTAGAATTAGAATCAACTCGATACTAAGCACAAGTGCACAATTAATTGTAAACCAAAATAGATCAAGGCACACATATGGTGATATTTAAACACAGAGTAATACAAAGAAAAACCCACATATGACATTTACATATGATGAAACTCAAACATGAAAACTAAAGATCCCAAAGCCTAAGTCTTTGTTGCTACTTGAAATATTTTTAATATTTAATTTGATTTTGAATTAAGCTAAATTAACCTTAAATGAAAAAATCTTAATTAAAATTCAACCCTTAGCACCTATTAACAATTTTAGTGTGATGCATTAGTGACTGTAATTTTGTGGTGGTGTGCTTGTAACTTTCACAAACAGGGTGATGCACTGATGAATAATGATTGAATATTGATGCCAATATCCTTTCATCCTTTTTCTTTTCACTTCTTTTCCATGTCGTTTGCTGAAGCCATTCCTTTCTCATGTTAATGCTTGCAATGTCGACACATCAGGGCTTCGGGTCCCATCAATCAACATAGAGAAATAAATAAGAAAAATGGTAAATATAAATTATAAATTGTTCTTTTCATTTAGCAATACCACTTGAGATTTTAAAAATTGTATCTTCGAACCTTATTTTATATAAATCACATGTATTTTATCATATCATGTTTATTTTAATTTGTTTATATTTATTTTGATATAGGTATAAATGTATTTTAATTATTAATTCGTAATTTTGTCAATACAATTATTGTTGATTCTAGTAGAACCGATTCATTATAATTATAATTTAGCATAATGTCTTTTACAGTCTTTGAATTATAAACAAAAAAAAAATTTAGCTATGTTCTTTTCTTTCGTTTCATTTAACTTCAAGTTTTTGGTTTTGTCAAATTCCTCATACCATAATTGAATGAAAAATATAACGATTTGTTAATTTTATTGATGTGAATGGTAGATATAAATGTGACAGTCTAAATTTATATCACATTAGTAATTCATTATTTTCTAGAACATAAAATATTTAAAAATAAAAAAAATATTTAGAAAATTTTAAAATCTAAAAATCTAAAAATACAGAGAATTATAAAAGATGTTTAGATTTTCAAAAAAAAAAATTAAAAATTAAAATATTTAATAAATTCAAAAAAAAATAAGTGAGCAGTGTAGAAGGCAGTGAAGTAGTGGTCAAATTTTGGGCTTTGGTAGCGATGTATGGCGATTATAGATGGTGATAAGGGTGCTGGGGTACAGGCTAGAAGCTGAAGGGAAAGATTTTGCAATAATCAAATGGATTAGACTGTTAAGAAAATAATTAATCAAAAAAATAATTCAAATTTTAATAATTTCAGTATAATTTTTTAAAAATTAATTAATTATTCAGATCGTAAAGCAAATGGACCGTTTATTTTTCCATCAGGCAATTTAATAAAAACAAAAGTTAGAAATAAAGCGAATAAAAATGAGGTTAAAATCATTTTTTAATAATTTAAGGGGTTTAATTGAAAGTTATCTAAATTATTGAATTTGTTTGAGTTCAATATTTAAATTATTCTTTGGTCGATTTGAGTATTTAAATATTAATTTCGTTACTAAAATTAATACCTGCTATTAGTGCCATTAAAAATAACATATCAACTAATCAAATGTGATCATGTCATCATTTAATTAAAAAATAATTAAATAAAATTTTAAAAAAATAACCTCCCACCCCGTCCTTCCACCGCCTCCCCTAGCCTTGTCCCTCTCTTCTCTTCATTTATTTTATTTAATTATATTTTAATAAGATAATAACATGGCAAAATTTGATGGGCTAACATGGTTTTTTTAAACAGTACTAGTATTAGGTATCAAATTTAATAACGGAATTAAACTTTAAATATTCGAATAGATAAAAATAATTTTAAGTATCTAACTTAAATAAACCTAATAATCTAAATATCTCCTCAACAAAATTATTATGACTTACAGTTATAAATGGATTTAATAAATAATGACTTACATGTTATATTATTAAAAATAAATTACAAGTTGGAAAATCTTTTGATGTAGCTAGGAATGGAATGAATAGACAAAATGATGATGAACGGAAAATGAATCCGCTTTTAGATTTACTTTTTAAACTTTTAATCAAAAGTTATCCATTGATAATTTAATTTCTTAAATTTATATTAAAATTTAGGCTTAATTTAACTGGAGGCATTTTTTTTATATATCAGCTTTTCTATTAAATTGTCAAATAATAGTGATTTTATTTTTTAAATTTTAATTTTTTGAAGTTTTTTAAATTTATTTTTAATTAATTAATTCTTTTATTTATATAAATAAAATAATAATTATATAATTATATAATAAAATTATATATTTTATATATATCATTATGTTAAAATATTTTTAATTAATAACTCATTTATTTATATAAATAAATAAATATTATATAATTATATAATAAAATATATTTTTATATTTATCATTATGTTAAAATATTTACTTTTAATAACAACAACTAATTTTTGATATGATTTTCTTTATATATAATATTTATATTTTAAATATTTATTTTCTCCACATTTATTGTAATTATGATGATTTCTAATATTATAAAATCAAATAATTATTTCAAATATCATTATTAATTTTATATATGAAATATTTCAAATATAATTATTTTTCATCTGCGTATCACACACTTTTAATCAGCAAGTAATAATATTATATTATATTAATATTCCTTTCCCCAGTAATATTTTGTTATCATCACCTGCTGTTCACTCACATGCATCTTCACAGCTTAAATTCAACCAGGTTAAAATATTTTTAAATTATTTGTATTTTTAATTTTTATTTAAAAATATAAGTTGAATTATTAAGGTTAAACTTTTATGTTAGCCTAAAAGGATTTTAACTATATTGATAGTTAAGGGTCTGTTTGATTGACGGAATTGATTTTCCGGAAAATTATTTCCAACTTTTCCAGCGTTTGATTGGCGGAAAATATTTTTCATTTGGAAAATGAACTCCAAAACAAGGGAAAATGGGTTAAATTTTAGGGAAAATGTCTTACCCTTTCAATTTACGTAAGACATTTTCCGTGCTCTCCTCTCTATCGCCTTCTTCATTCCTTCCTTCATTTCGTAGAAAGCGCTTACATTTATCGATTTTCCAAGAACTTGTTTTTTAATTATTCAATACTTGTTTTTTAACACAATTACAAATAATTTATTTGATATTAGTTTTTCAATTTATAACGATTAATATTGTAGCTTAATAATTAAGTATTATTATAAATATATCATTGCAATATATGTAAAATAATTTAAAATATAAAATTTATTAATATATATTAATATATGTAAAACAACTTTTCCGAAAAATATTTTTAAAAATCATAAGCAAAGAAAATATTTTACATGATTTAATCAAACACCGTAAAATATTTTCCAAGAAATCATTTTACGAAAAGTAAAACATTTTCCGAAATCATTTTACGGAAAATATTTTACTTGGCAATCAAATGACCCTAAATTTTAAAATTTGAGAATATAAAAAATTATTTTAAAACAAAAATAAAGAGTATATGGATTTGAAGTCTAAATTAATATATATATAATATTAAAATTGTAATAGGGACGGAAGGAAGCATCTGACTCTCTATTCTCATCAAAGCAAATAATTATATCACACAATTAGGGTACCATTCAAATTGAATTGAGTGAAAAGATCTAGAGTTAATCAAATTCACAAGTATTATTTTATAATTTTAAATTAATTTAAAATTTTTTCGAATCGAGTCGAGTGAAATTGATCGAGTTAAATTAAAATTAAACATATCAAATAAAATATTATTATAATATAACTAGTTCTATATTAGAGCACATAAATTTGAAATCATATATATTTGAAAAAAATTCAGAGTAAAATAATAAGAAAAATAAGATACTTGAGTAAGATAAATTTGAATCATTAATTAGGTCCCAAAATTATTATTTTAGAAAATTTTAAAATTTTAACTTTTTATATACTTTTTAGAATTATTTTATATTTTTATATTTTTAAAACTATCAATTTTGAAATTTTTATAAATATTTTGAATTTTAAAATTATTTTGAACTTCTTTTGTAGTTTTTGATGAGAAAGACCAATTTGTTTATTTTCAAAGTTGACAGGAACCAAAAAGGTATTTACACTAATTTGTTATTTGAATTATTTGAATTATTAAATTTATTCGAATTGTGGAATTCAACTTTGAAAATCCAGGTAATAGAAACTGATGGAGTAACCAAGCTAAAACAAAAGAGTCAATATATTCTTGAAGAACAGAAGGTAGCTCAAGTAAGCTCAAAAGCTCTCTATGCGATTTTTAATGGAGTTGAGATGGAACAATTCAAGATGATCTCAACATGTGAAATTGCTAAGAAGGCATGGACCATCTTACAAAATCAACATGAATGGAATGTTTTTGTCAAGATGCCAAAACTCCAAATTTTGACCATCGAGTTTGAGAGTTTGAAAATGGATGAAGATGAAACTATTTCTGATTTTTATACAAGACTGTGTGACATATATGATGAAGTTTTTTTTTGTCTTGGTGAACATTTTTCTAAAGTGAAACTTGTCAAGAAAGTTCTCCATTCTCTTTTAGAACGATTTGTTATTAAAGTCACTGTAATTGAAGAAGCCAATGATATCACCACCCTTAGGTTAGATGAGTTGATTGGTTCACTCAGGACCTTTGAATTGAATCTTGATGAAGGGAAGAGTGACAGGGTAAAAGGTGTAAAAGAATGTTGCTTTCAATTTTCAATTTCGTGTTCAAACAGAGAAGCAAACATAAGAAGCTATCAATTAAATTAGAGAACAAGTTGTTCTACTATCCAAGAACTTCAATAAAGCTTTAAAGAGCTTTTCGAAAAAGAAATTACCACGAGACAACGGTGCCAACAGCTCCAATAGAAAATTTCAACAAAAAGAAGACAATGTGTTAAACAAAAAGGAGATTCAATGTTTCCAATGCAAGGATATGGTCACATTCAACTCGGATGTGCTAACACCAAAAAGAAACAAAAGTCTCTCGTGGTTACATTTGAGTGATAAAGAAGATGAGAGTGAGTACTCAAACTCGGATAAGGAATTAAATAATCATGCGGCCTTCACTGTGTTTGTTCAGCCATCTATTCGGATAGAAAACCAGACAAACATCTATTGTGGTTAATTTTTCTCTTTGTTTTCGCACTCAATCTTAGTCATTAATTGTAAGTGAATTAAGCTTTTGTACGTGAGGTTTGGGTGAGTGGCTGTAACTAGTTGGGACTATCTATTGGGGCTTCAGATACATCTTATTGAAGGGTAGTTAGACTAACACCAATAGATGGTTGGATCAATTGAGAAATAAGATACCATTCATTGAGTAAGGCTCCGCAGAGTAGGATTGTTTCTGAACTGAGTAAACAAACGACTGTGTGCACATCTCTTTCTACTTTTGCTATTTTTGTTTTTGTTTGATTGTTTGTTCAATTTTGTGTTTGAACTTGCTATTGAACCGTCAAGTGATATTCATAGCAAACTAACATGGTTTTTCAAATACTAACAGTCACCCCAATACAAAAAATACTTTAATTTATATTAAAATAAAATTGTTGTCAATATAGGACGACCTGGGTTCAAAGGCGTTAAAACATATTTATCCTCCTATTTAAGAGTTAGGGAGGAGGAATGAGTTAGAAAATATTTTTAAGAAAATAAAATAGTTCAAAAATTTTTATAATATTTGAGGTTTTAATCTATAGCTCCAAGATATTTATAATTTTTAAAATTTTTAATTCCAAATAAAGATTAGATAATTTATTCGGTAAAAGACACTTACCCCTCAAGTTTAGTGTAAAATACACTTATCGTCTATGGTTTCAAGTTGAGGTGTTCATGGGTGGGGTTGGTTGGGTTCGGGCCGGGCCGGGCCGGGCTCAAATAAAAATTCAGGCCCATTTGTTAGGCCTGGGCCCGACCCGAAAAATGGGCCTAATTTTTTTCCTAAGCCCAGCACGAATAAAAATTACTAAAACTTAGGCCCGGCCCACCCGTATTAATGTTTTATATAATTTTTAAATATATATAATACATCAAAATAACTAAAAATATCAAAATAAATAGTTCCCAACAAATTGAAAACAAATTTTAAAAAATATGTATACTTAAATAAGACTAAGATAGATGCAACTTAACAAGCAAATGCCTCTAAAATAATAAAAGAAATTAACAAATGCCTTTAAAATAATAACAAAATTAACAATAAAACAAGTTTTATACAATATCCAAACAATAACAACAAAATAGTAGCAACATAACAATAAAATGGTAGAAAAATAGAGAGAAAATAACAAGAAAATAACATTAAAAAACAAAAAAAAATAACAGATTTTTTTTGTCCTTTAATGAATTCGGGCCAAACCGGGCAAAAATACCTTACCTAAGGTTCGACCCCTTTTTCAAATGAGTCTTATTTTTTTTTTTCTAAACCCATTTTTTGGGCCTATGTTTTTGCCCAAACCCTCCCACATTCTGGGTAGGTCTTCAAGTCGGGCTGGATGACCTAATCCATGAGCAGGTCTAGTTTCAAGAATGTTTGGAAAAATTCTTATAAACCTCCCAAGATATTTATTTACTAAGCAAATTTTAAATTATTATTTATTTTCCATTTAATTTATTTATTTCTCTTTTTAATTACAAAATAATAAAATTTAATTACATATTCAAGTGATAAGTTTAAATATATTTAAGTTCTTTCATAAAAAATATTTGAATTTGATTGAAATCAAATATTTAAAATTTATACTTAATCCAATTATATATTAACCTAGAGATGAATTTATTAAATTATTTTTTTGTAAAATTAATTAGTTATGTAATTTAGAAGGTTTGGATTAAAAAGAAACTAATTAAAACTTAAAACTTAAAAATTAAAAGAAAAAAATCATCTAAAAATTTATATTATAATTAAATTAAATTTTAAAAATTTAACATGTATTTACATAAAAATTATTAAAACAATAAATAAATAATAAAAGAAAAGATAAAAAAATTATAGCTAATGAGGTCTTAGGTTATTGCAAGGTTAATGCCATAGAAATTTTAATATCTAAAATTCAAATATCAATTTGTGTAAACCATATAAGGGTTCTCGATCTAATATTTATTAGAGGTTATGTTTCACCATTTGTGGATGTATAGATTTATTTCGGTATATGTTTAAACATATCTTAGTTATTAATTTGATCATGTTTTATAATTATTAATGACAAAAACATTATGTTTAGCATATCAATATATTATAATATAATACAATTTATAACTTAATTTTGTAATAATTAAAATATTTTTATAACTAATTAGATTTTTATATTTTTAATTAAAATTTTAATATAAATATTTAAGATAAAAATAAATAGAATATTAATTAATTAATAAAGGATAAAGTTGATATTTTTAAAAATCATTTAATAAATAAGTCGGTAGGTAGATTCGGATTCTTTTATCAAAAGAGTAGGCTTGAATAATTTTTGTAAATTCAAATTTTTACTTATATCTTATAGATATTTATTTATTATAATTTTCTAATAATTATTTAGTAAAATTGACCGGAACAATTGAACTGAAAATTAATAGTTTTAGTAGTACCTGGTTATGAAAATGTTATGAATAAAGATAAAACATTATTAGCATTGTTATAGAGCAAAAGATTGGTGCTTCCCCTTTTGGGAAAATATCTTTACTAGGAGAATGTCTGAGGATCAACCAAAGTCTCTTCCTCCTCTTCATTAAATCCAACGGCTCACATTCTTTTTAATTCATATTAAAGTTTCTGTAGTTGTATTATTATTTAATATTTAAAACCATGTTACTTTATTTATTATTTTAATTATTTTGAGATCGTACAAAGCGTTTTTAAATTGTCAAATCTTTAGGAAAGCAATCAAAGCATATATGGACACATCTCTGCATCTTTGTCTCTTCCTTCACTTGAGAACTGAGGAAAAAAAAAAAAAAAGAAGATTCAGAAGCATTCTTCTTCTTTTTTTTTTTTAGACCAAAAGCAATGGATTTCAGACTACCTCTCATCTTTTTCCTCATTCTCTTCACAACCCAGTGTTGTTTCAGTGCAAATACTGAACTCAAAGTAGTTATGGAAATCAAAGCTGGTTTAGACCCAGAGAACAAGTATCTCTCTTCATGGACCTTTAATGGTGACCCTTGTGATGGTTCATTTGAAGGCTTATGCTGTAACGAGAAAGGCCAAATAGCCAACATTTCTTTGCAAGGGAAAGGATTGTCTGGCAAACTCTCACCTGCTATTGCTGAGCTTAAACACTTGACAGGGCTTTACTTGCATTACAACTCTTTGTATGGGGAGATACCTAAAGAAATAGCAAACTTGACTCTACTCACTGATTTATATCTCAACATGAATAATCTCTCTGGTCAGATTCCTCCTCAGATTGGTGAACTGGGTAGCTTGAAGGGTTAGTGGTCTTGTATTTGAATTTTCTCTTCTATTTACCATTGGTTTTTTTTCCAAATCTTGCTGTGTTTGGATTATGAGAAATTTTCCATTTTGGGTCTTTATGTTTTTAAGCAAAAATCACTTAACTGGGTTTTTTTTCCCTTTTCCTTCTTTTGCAAATATACTGTGTAGTGTTGCAGCTCTGTTATAACCAGCTCACAGGAAGCATACCAACACAATTGGGATCTTTAAAGAAGCTTAATGTACTTGCCTTGCAGTCCAATCAACTTACTGGTGCAATCCCTGCAAGTTTAGGGGATTTGGGTACATTAATAAGGCTTGATTTGAGTTTCAATAGTTTCTTTGGTTCAATCCCTTTGAAACTAGCTGATGCTCCTTTGCTTCAAGTTCTAGACATTCGGAACAATTCACTTTCTGGCAATGTCCCTCTTGGTACTCATCTTTTTTATTTATTTATTATATATAACTATATTCTGCTTGGCTTTATGGAAAAATAATAATGAACTTCATTTGATTTTTTTCCCTTCTTGGTTTGATGTAGCTCTTAAGAGACTGAATGATGGATTCTTGTTTCAAAATAATCCGGGTCTATGTGGGTCTGGTTTTGCATCATTGAAAGTTTGTAATGATTCTGATCATATTAATCCAAGCAAACCTGAGGTTTATGGGTCAGGGGCAGCTGGTGTTACTAGAGAAATACCGGAGACGGCAAATCTTCAGTTACCTTGTGAGCAAAAACCCTGCTCGAAGCCATCAAAGTCTCAAAGGGGTCCTATTCTTGTTGCTCTGATTGTTGTCATAGTTGCATTATCAGTTATAGGACTCGTCACATTCATGCAATATCGTCGCCAGAAACAGAAGCTTAGTAGCTTATCTGAAGTTCCTGAAAACCGCCTTAGCACCAATCAAACCAAGGGGTTTAGTAGGAAGAACGGATCTCCACTCATTAGCCTTGAGTATGCTAATGGTTGGGATCCTTTGGCTGATGGCAGGAACTACAATGGCTTTGCCGAGAGCTTTAGGTTCAACTTAGAAGAGGTGGAGACAGCTACTCAGTACTTTTCGGAGTTAAATTTATTGGGGAAGAGTAACTTTTCCGCAACTTATAGAGGGTTTCTAAGGGATGGATCAGCTATTGCGATTAAAAGCATCGGCAAAACTAGTTGCAAATCAGATGACGCTGAGTTCTTGAGGGGACTGAATGTTTTGGCTTCATTGAAGCATGAAAATTTAGTGGGATTGAGAGGGTTCTGTTGTTCAAAGGCCCGGGGAGAGTGCTTTCTCATATATGATTTTGTCCCTAATGGGAATTTACTAAGCTATCTTGATGTCAAGGATGGTAATGGACAGGTCTTGGAATGGTCCACAAGAGTTTCCACTGTTAAAGGCATAGCCAAAGGTATAGCATATTTGCATGGTAACGAAGTAAACAAACCTGCCCTCGTTCACCAAAACATTTCAGCTCAAAAAGTGGTCATCGATGATCAGTTCAATCCTTTGCTCTCGGATTCGGGCTTGCACAACCTCCTTACCAATGATATCGTGTTTGCAGCGCTCAAGGGCAGTGCTGCTATGGGTTACTTAGCTCCTGAATACACTAGTACAGGCCGGTTTACCGAGAAGAGTGATGTTTATGCATTTGGGGTCGTGGTTTTTCAAGTCCTTTGTGGGAAACGAAATGTGACTAGCTTGGTACGAGTTGGAGGTGAATGTTGTAGAATCCAAGATTTTATAGACTCAAACCTCCATGGTAGGTACTTGGAAAATGAAGCAGCTAAACTTGCAAGAATTGCTTGGCATTGCACTCACGAGTGTCCTGTAGAAAGACCATCCATGGAAGCAGTGGTTCAAGATCTGGGCGTGTAGACTCGGTTTCAACTGGATTTTCATGTCAAGCTTTTTAAGTTTTTGGATATTTTGTGCTTTCATTGTCATGAGTGTTGTAACTTTGTAAACCCTTAATTTTATATTCATCTCCCTAGCTTTATGATGGCTCTTTGTGTTTGCTGGGATACTTTGGGTAAAGTCATGTGAAATTTACTTGTTTGATCAGAGTCTGGTGAGATATTCTGGTATGATATCTTCAGAGTACGAAAACAGAAGATAATAACCATTCCATATTATGGAGCGTTTTAGTAAATATACTTTATTTCTATTTTGTCTTTTCTGTACT
This sequence comes from Gossypium raimondii, assembly GCF_025698545.1. NCBI lineage: Eukaryota > Viridiplantae > Streptophyta > Magnoliopsida > Malvales > Malvaceae > Gossypium > Gossypium raimondii. The sequence continues at coordinate 20,388,257 of NC_068573.1, read as the reverse complement.
TCAAAATGCAATGGGTCAAGCAAAAGGTGATAATCGCCTACGTCAAGAAGCAACCCTGGATGCTATCCAAATCCAATTAAAACCAACTTTTTTTCTCAAAATAAAAAAAATCACCACCAAGCAGGCGACACGAGAAGTCGAGAATCCAAATCCTTATCGTCGTCCGTCCACACCGAATCTCCTACTTGTCACCGTCTTAACTCGTAATCAAGAACCAAAGAATTCCGCCTTCTTTCATTTGATTTTAATTCTTTCTTTTTTGTTTCATCCGTTTTGTTTATTATCGATCGAGAAAAAAAATGGGGAATACGTCTTGCATATTCTTTGCGTGCGTCGATCAGGCCAGTATCGGCGTGGTGGAGAGGTGGGGTCGTTTCGAGAAGTTGGCGGAGCCTGGCCTTCACTTATTTAACCCCTGCGCCGGTCAATGGCTCGCCGGCGTCCTTTCTACCCGAATCTCTTCTCTCGATGTCCGCATCGAGACCAAAACCAAGGTCAATTCCCTTATTAACCCCTTCCATCAATATGCCTAGCTACTCTATTTCTAATCAATTCATCATATGAATTTTATCAGTTCTTTTTTTTTTGTGTGTGTGTGTGTGTGTGCTTGTTTTGCGGGGAAATCGCCCAATTTTGAACAATATTTACATTGATATTGTTGCTCTACTAGCTGAAGATCAATGAGTATGAATATGAGAATGTTACATTTTGTAGGACAATGTTTTTGTTCAATTGGTTTGCTCCATTCAGTACCGAGTGATGAAACGACATGCTGATGATGCATTCTATGAGCTGCAAAATCCCAAAGAACAGATCCAGGCTTTTGTGTTTGATGGTCATTTTCTTTGGCTTTCTTTATGCGTATCAGCCAATAATATTATGCTCCTTTTTTGGTAAACTAAAACCATTTATGCATCCCATTTCGTCTCATTTTTTTTCCCTTGTTGGTGGCAGTGGTTCGAGCTCTAGTTCCAAGGATGGATTTGGATGAACTCTTTGAACAAAAGGGTGAGGTTGCTAAAGCTGTGCTTGAGGAAATTGAGAAGGTAGTATAGTTCATTCATTTGCTATACCATTTATCCTTATGCACCAAATTACTCAAGAGTGCTTAAATTAAGTGCATAAGGCATACATGTATATATACATTCACATACATATATATTTGGTTGTAAAAACTGTTTAACGGGTAGACCAAAGAAGACCAATGATTATATAAGCATGTATATGTATAAAAGAGATAAATTTTGGTTGTAGAAACTGATGAGCTGGTAAATCAAAGAAGACTTTGATATGTCAGTCTTGAAAAAAGTACGATAGATGTCCTTGTACTAAGAGTCATGCATTTTGAGCAAATTAGTCGACATATATTGGATAAAAAAGCAAACTGATCTTTCTGTAAAAACTTTCATCCAGTTCTACAGTTAAAAAATGGTCCTTGTACATCAGTATCAGATACACATGGCACGTCATGTGTTACTTTTTGGTTATTCCGTCAGCTATGCCAGTTTTTATCAGTACAAATGAATGAAATTTTCAACTGAAAGGAACAATTTGCCCTTGTGATTTAACGTATAGAGATTAATTTGTCCAATTCTTTTAGTAGAGGGGGCAAAATGCAATCTGACCCCTAGTATAGAGGCCTCCATGTTACTTTTACCGTCAGTCGTGTACTTGTTGCTTTCAGTTTGATGTGCCCAATAGTAGATGGTAAGTGAAGCAATGGACTTTCTCTCCTTTGCAATAAAGGAGAGATTAGGACTATTTTGTGGTCTTGTTGTTTGGCCTGCATTTTACCAGAACATGAATGCATGAGGAACAGCCATTTTCATTTTCTTGTAAAGTAGCAATTCTTTTTTTATGATACATGATAAATTATGACCATTTTCTATCTAATTGCGCTAGAGTGGTTATGCATGCATCTAAATTTGGGTTTCCTTTTCTCAATCTATGTGCTTCTTCTCTACCTTTTATGAGGCTATTCATATCATATATTATATAGAATCTGAAATTATGTATCAGGTTATGGGAGAATATGGATATAGCATTGAGCATATTCTGATGGTTGACATCATTCCTGATTCTTCTGTACGCAAAGCAATGAATGAGATAAATGCAGGTAATGACATGTACCAATTAAAGATGTTCCCACTTTTATTGAGCTATCTGTTTTAGTTCTCTCTCTTTCTGATACAAGCATATAAAATTTTGTTAATGTTGTGAAATTACTACCTAAACTCCAGCTTCTGTAAGAATCATGTCTGTCTTCTTGGCACTAATTAAGCTATTAAACGATGCAAAGAAATTCAGTGACCATGCAATCTTGAGTCTAATACTCTTGGACTCTTTAGATCCATTTATCTGAAATTTGAAGAAACGCATAACTTGGCTATGATTTTGTTTTACAGCTCAAAGACCATGCCAACTCGAGTCTAATACTCTTGGACTCTTGAGATCCATTTGTCTGAAATTTGAAGAAATGCATAACTTGGCTATGATTTTGTTTTACAGCTCAAAGACTTCAGCTTGCCAGTGTGTACAAAGGGGAAGCTGAGAAGATTCTCCAAGTTAAAAGAGCAGAAGCGGAAGCGGAAGCCAAGTACTTGGGCGGGGTGGGTGTAGCCAGGCAGCGGCAGGCAATCACGGATGGGTTGAGGGAGAACATTTTGAATTTCTCTCACAAGGTGGAAGGCACCTCAGCCAAGGAAGTGATGGATCTTATCATGATCACACAGTACTTTGATACAATCAAAGACCTCGGAAACTCCTCAAAGAACACTACTGTTTTTATACCCCATGGACCCGGTCATGTTAGGGATATCGGTGAGCAGATACGGAATGGGCTGATGGAGGCTGCTAGTGCTAAAGTAAATGTTGAATAAGCAAGAGTTGTTTTTAATTGAAAGAGAGAAGACAATCAAATAGGTAGGTCTTTGAGTAGTAAATACTGTTGTGATACTTGTGAGTGGTGAGACAGTAAGATTGGTTGACATATAGGGCTGTAAAAAAGATTTAACAATTTGAGGAGATGAGATTGCTCTATTTTTACATTTACCTTTATTTATTTTGACCTTTCTCTCTCTCTGTCTCTATATATATTATAAAACCAAAAGCACCTACTTCCTTGAGAATGGCATGTCTTTTGAATGGCTGATGACTGACTCACTGATATTTCGTAGACAGGCCAGGAAATACCAAAGGGAAACCTTTAAAATGCTCAAATTATGAGCATGTCAATATTTTGAAGGTAATCAGAAGTTATTTCTCGTAGTTGTCACTTACATTGCTCTATTCTTTAGATGGGTGTGTAGGGTCAAGCAAGTAAAGCTTGAAAAGATTTCGATGGAGGTAATAAAGAGAGTATGATAAAATTAAAATGGATAAAAATTTAAAATAGAGTTTTGGTTGGGTGATAAATTAAAGGTTTTAATTATGTAATTGGTTTAGGTTTAAATCTCAAAATATGCATATTTTGATTGCCTTTTCAAGTAAAAGACTAAAGTACCCATATAAATTATTTTAAATACGAAAATATATTTTTTCATTTTCCTAACCGAGTTGGGGTTCGATTAACTTGTGACACAAACTCAATCACGAGCTTAACCAATAATATAAATATTTTTAAAATACACATATGACTGGTTTTCTATACTCATATATTTTATAAAATTGTTACAACTAAATAATGATAAATTAATTGAAATTATTGATGAAATAATATTTAAATATATAGACAACTTAAAAAATATACTTAATTTTAAAATATAATATAAAAATTAAAATGTATGCAAATAATTTCAGTAAAATATTTCAAAAATATAATCAAGAATCTTTCTTCCCTTGACAAGTAAAATTTAAAAGGGTAAACTATCAAAATAGTTACTTTTGTTTGCCTCATGTTACATTTACTCGCTTATGTTTGAAATGTTACGTTTTAGTCACTTACGTTATTATGTTATTACATTTTAGTCACTGAACTGTTAATTGTCGTCAATGGTGTAATGGATGTGGCACGTTCAATCATCATTTCAAACGAAAACTTTAGGTTAAATTCTACAATTGGTCCCTATATTTTTTTCATTTTGAGCAATTTAATTTTTTCTTTTATGTTCTTTTAATTTTCCTTTTTTCTTTTCCATTCTATTTTGCTTCTCCCTTTGTTTTCCTCCATTTTAATTTCTTTTAACATAGTTTTTCTATATTTTTCATTTGTTAAAACTAGTCCACAAGCTTGCCTCACTCGAAAAAAAATAAATTGTTCAAAAAAATAAAAGTATGGGGACTCGTTTTAACAAATGGAAAACATAAAAAAAATTATGTTAAAAGAAATGGAGAAGGGAGAAAAACAGAGGGAGAAGCAGAAGAGAATGAAAAAAAGAAAAAAGAAAAAAAAGAAAAGTTAAAAAAACATAAAAGAAAAAGTTAAATTGCTCAAAACGAAAAAATACGTAATTGATTGTAGAAATTAACATAATGTTAGGATCGTCCCGATTAAGCAACAAGCAAGTAAAAATAACAGAAGAAATTGAGAAGATGAACACACAAATTTAACGTGGAAAAACCCCTCCAAAGAGGATAAAAAACCACGGGCAAAGATAATTTTACTACAATGGCAAAAGAATGAAGAGTACAAAAGATGGAGATAAAAACTAAACCCGAAAACCCGAAAAACAAAGAACCCTCAAAATGTAAATACAAAATTCTCTGAATGTGTTATGAGTTCTAATCTAATGGGTGTCATTTCTAAGATTGTAAAAGAGTCTATTTATAGGCTAAATTAGTAAGTCAAATAAACTAAACTAATAAATGCTAAATATATTATACTAATAAATACTAAATCTTCTAGAAAGAAAATATATTTTTTGTTTAACATGACTTACAAGCAATCTCTTAGAATTTGGGTCACACAACTCTAACAATCTCCACCTTGACACGAATTCTTTCAACGCCATCTTTGCCAAAACCCGCCATGGGCCTATCTTGAACTATGCAGGGAATTAACTGAGTCGAATCTATGCTTAGAAGCTGGAAGACTTCTAGCCTTCGACTTATGCACTGCCAAATCAAAACTAACCCGATCGATTTTCACGAACACGGTTCTAACTTTTCAAAACTCGCATCCAAAAGAGAACCTCTCTTCAACAAACGGTCATACATTTTCCCTCTTATGACCAAGTTGCCTCCGCTCCAAACGAGTTGACTTTGACTCTGTAACGGACGAGGGACGTCCGATTTCACCGATCACTATAGAACCTTCCAGAATATAAAGACTGCAGTTCTTTTACCTTTTAATAAAACGAGAGCTCCACGAGATAATTTAATGTCACTTGACTCGATGTTGATTCTGCATCCTTTCAAGTCTAAAATACTCAAGTAGATGAGATTCTTTCGTAAATCAGGTACATACCTGACATCTGAGAGTGTCCTAATCATCCCATCGTGTATCCTAATTTTAACAGTACCAATACCGATTATTTTACTAGATGAATCGTTTCCCATGTGCACAACTCCACCTTCAATTGAACTGTATGTGGAGAACCATTCTTTATTAGGACACATGTGAAAAGAACATCCTGAATCTAAGATCCACTCAGACGTAAGTTTGGAGTTATCGCTCGTTGACACTAACAAGAAATCATCACTGCCTTCATCGACCAAATTAGCACCAACTACATCTTCTTCGTTACTCTCAGCAGCTCTTTTATTTCGCAGTTTAAAACAATCTGTTTTGACGTGACCTAACTTTTTACAATAGCGACACATTTTGTCTCGTTTCTTTGATGCTACCAAAACGGAAGTTTGTCTATCTGCTTTGCTATTCAAACCAAACTCATTGTCGAGTTTGTCTCTACTCAACAAATGACCCTTTACATCTTCGAATGAGACTTTGTCTTTGCCATAAATCAGGGTCTCCTTGAAAGACTTGTATGAAGAGGGTAAAGAGCACAATAATAGCATAGCTTGATCTTCATCGTCAATATGAACCTCAACGTTCTTTAAATCATTTAAAAGTGTAATAAATTGACTGATGTGATCTCTAAGAAGCTCACCTTCGTTTATGCGAAACGTAAATAGACGTTGTTTCAACACTAAACGGTTAGCCAGAGACTTAGTCGCATAAAGAGTTTCTAACCTTTTCCACAAGGCGAATGAGGTCTTCTCCATCAATACCTCCTGCAATATTGTATTTGCGAGGCACAATTGGATTGCAGATAAGGCCTTTTCATCAAGCTCTTCCCATTCTGTTTGATTTAGATTCTCAGGCTTTTTCCCTGTAACAACCTTTTTCAAGCCGTTTTGAACTAGAATTGCCATCATCCGAACTTGCCACAAATTGAAATTTGTCTCACCATCGAACTTCTCAATTTCAAACCTTGTTGCTGCCATATCTGAACGGGTTGATCTATGAAAATTGAACTAGCTTTGATGCCACTTGTTAGGATCGTCCCGATTAAGCAACAAACAAGTAAAAATAGCAGAAGAAATTGAGAAGATGAACACACAAATTTAACGTGGAAAAACTTCTCCAAAGAGGATAAAAAAAACCACAGGCAAAGATAATTTTACTATAATGACAAAAGAATGAAGAGTACAAAAGATGGAGATAAAACTAAACCCGAAAACCCGAAAAACAAAGAACCCTCAAAACGTAAATACAAAATTCTCTGAATGTGTTATGAGTTCTAATCTAATGGGTGTCATTTCTAAGATTGTAAAAGAGCCTATTTATAGGCTAAATTAGTAAGTCAAATAAACTATACTAATAAATGCTAAATATATTATACTAATAAATACTAAATCTTCTAGAAAGAAAATATATTTTTTGTTTAACTTGACTTGCAAGCAAACTCTAACACATAAAATTTTTGTTGAAATGATGATTTAACATACCACTGCAACTTACCGTTACATCGTTAATGATAATTAATGACTCAATAACTAAAATGTTATAACATGATAACGTAAGTGACTAAAACGTAACATTTCAAATATAAGTTGAGGTAAACAAAAGTGGTTATTTTAATAGTTTATCGAATTTAAAATATTGTTTCAAACGTTGATATAAAGTAACATTTTAAAAACGATTTGTTATTAAATATATTAAGTTAAATCTGTATTTATGTTTTAAGAGGTACATCATTTTAAAAATAATTATGAAAATATTAATATAGTACATTTAACAATTAGAGGATTTGTTGTATAAAAATTAGAAGAAGTAAAAATTATTAACTATCGATGCAATAATTTTAAAGCCAAGGCGCCGCGTTTCATGTTAACATATTAGTAAAAAATATGATACATTAGTATTTGTGAAATTTATTAGTAGGCAATTACGATGATTTTCAGAAAAACAATGGTTGGGAAGAATGAAAAAATTTCAAAGAATTCCTACCATATCAATTAAGTTGTGAATGATATAAAAGTAGTAGCTCAAAAAATTTTAAAATTAAATTTGAGATTTGAAATATTCAATGAGGAAATAATAAATAAATTTAATAATGAACGAGTTTAGATCAAATCTTAATAAAATTTTAAGTCCACTTTTTAAATATTTCATTGACTTGAAAAATAGATTTAAAATTTAGAGCAATCCTGAACTGCGTATATTGTTTTGCCAGTACTGAGAAAATTCAATGCACTCCAAGCTTATTTGTTTTGTGGCATTAAAGTAGTGTCCTGGTGAAGGAAAATATCACTGCCAACAGAAACAATTGATTAGATTTCATGAATTTTAGTAGCTCACTTTAAATAAACTAAAGAAGATGCAAAATAGATTAGATTATACACGCATATTAATTTTGAGACGTTCGAAGGCGCGATGTTAAGTATACAGATGATCGAAGGAGTATAAGTTGGTTGGTAATACAAAGTGGATAATTCTACATTAGTAGAGAAAATGTTTCTAAGCCTTGTCTTTTATTTTTATTGAGTAATTGGGGGTTAAAGGTTTAACACGTGTGTTGCTGCTTGACTTGATTTGTGTTCGTGTTTGTGTCAACATGTGTCTATGACATGTACCCCGTGTGTTTCTTTTTTAATAAAATTTATGTTCCTTTTATCATATATATATATATATATATATATATATTTGCTTTCAGAATATTTTTTCTGTTGCAGAAAATCTTTTGACTATTGTAGAATATTTTTGGTTGAGGAAAATACTCTACTATTTTTGGAAATTGACACTAATATTTTACCATTTTGCTCCTTCAGGAAACAGTATAAATAGCATGCCATTCTTCTCATTTTTCACAACAACAAGCAAACAACAATCTCTTCTTTGCTTCTCTTAGCTCGCATGTTTTCTGTTCAGAAAACTTTTCCAGTGAAATTTTCGACTAAGTTTTCAGCTTTAGTTTCCAATCTACTTTTTCGAATAATTTTGAGAAGAGCAATAACAATTGTGTTCCACCTTCTTTATTTGGGTGTACGAATATTGAAGTATTGTGTTAACCTTAAGGGACGTCGTCCGCTACACGATTATACCGATTAGAGCGGATTTGCTTATAAGGCAATGGTCCTTCCATGACACAATGATATTTTGTTTATTTATTGTAACACCCATAACTCGTTTTCATCACAAGAATAGGGTTACGGAGTATTACCGTACAATTCGGAACATTTCATAACAAGTAGCAACCAATTACCAAATTAATTTAACAAATACATATATAATTCAGGATGGAATAAAACATATATTTACGGACCTTAAATCAAACCTACAAGGCCTTAAAAACAATTTAAGAACAATCAGAGACCAATTTGAAACAAAACAAAAGATTTGGGACAAAAAATGAAAATGTTCAAGACAAGGGTCACATGGTCGAGTGTCCAGGCCATGTGACAAAGCCCAGATCGTGTGGCTCTAGACATGGTCGTATAGCTATCCCACATGCCCGTGTACTCACCCGTGTGTCCACACATGTAACTCATTGACTTGGGTCACACGGCTGTGTGCCAGTCCGTGTGAACCCTGCACCTACACGCTTGGGACACACGCCCGTGTGGGTTACCTGTGTGTGACACACGACCGTGTGACAGCCCGTGTCCCAAGCCTTGTGTGCCCAAAAATAACCCAAAACATGCTCATTTCACATCCAAATGCTTAGGTACCTAAGCACATCAAAATTACATGCATACAAGCCCTCAAAACACATTCAAAAGCACTCAAAGCATGCCAAAATGATCAACTTATGTGCCTAGAAAATGTGCCATCATTGATACCATAATTCAAATGCATACATTTCATTATCTTAGTTAAAATGCAAAAGCCACAACACACTCAAATTGACTTACATTTAAACCCAAAAATACCATACCTAACTCATACCAACTTACCATTTCATGCTCACCCACTTATGCTTAAAGTTAGAATTAGGCTTGCATATAACCATTAGTTATTCAATCATTTAAACTAAAATCTCAATTCACAAGTATATAACCTAATGATTAGCAATCACACAAATATCATACCATATTGAATGTTAAGACTTACACTTTCCTATTCCCAATCAACCACAACTTGCATCATGCATGCATATTCAATAGCCATTTAACTAAACAACATAATAAGCACACCAAGCTACATATCATGTGTACTTATGGATTATTACCAAACAAACTCAAATCCCTTCATTACATGCCATATAAGCCAAGTTAGAATTCAAAATCTACCAAGATCCTTGATAGTGTGATTTCTTCAGGTTGATTTGATCTCCGACTTCCCCAAACAGTATCTACAAGGAAATGAAATAATAACAAAAGTAAGCTTTCATATAGCTTACTAAGTTCATCAATTAAAATGATAAAGCTTACTGAATAAACATAATAAATCTAATAACAAGATTACTAAACAGAGTTCCTGCCAATAAAGTTATTCTCAGAAATCCTGTCAATCACAGCTCACAATAGGTGAGTAATGCTCAGTACAATAGTACAAATGAATTCCACATTTCAATAATTTTTAGAGATAAATAAACATAGCTCGATGAACGGTAAGTGGATGCGAGTACACGGTTAACCATCCAACACACCAGATGCTCATAAGAGCCAGTACCATCCAGCACACCAGATAACACTGTAATATAACACGATAGTCTGCAACAGATGTAGGACCTCGACATATCTAATGAATAGAGAATATACATAAATCATCTTCACTACTCAGATCAATCTCATACTGTGTGCATAATAACCTATTGGCATGCCAATCGTACTTTATCCTACATTCATCAGTTCAGAACATTCCTTCATAGAACAATACGTGAATATCTCACTATCTCATATTCCATATTCAAGCATTAGTTCAACAACCAACCATTCATCAGCTCAGAATATCTCAATCAGTGATCGATGTCATATCAATTAATTATTTCCATTTTCAATTACATACATAAATATAACCCAAATTTATACAATTAAGTTCATATAATACGTTTAAAAATGTATTAAAATTAAACCAAACTTACCTGACTAAACTGTAGCGATGACAAAGATAAAGGGTCTATTCTGAAAATTTCTCTTTCCCTTAGTTTTTTTTTCCACTCGTTCATGATCTAAAATAATAATTTCATTCAATTAACTAATTCCAGCAACAAAATTAACTCATTTTATGCAATTAAGTCATTTTTTACTTTTTTACAAAATTACCATTGACATTTTACTTTTATGCAATTTAGTCCCTAAGTCCAAAACATGCAATTTAACCATTTTCAATTAAATCCAAGCTTAGCCGATCTATTAACCACTTCATTAAAATTCATACTTGTTGTTATTTTGCATCAAGTTCTTGTACTTTTACTATTTTCACATTTTAGTCATTTAACATTAAAATTAACAAAAACTACTTTACAAAATAGTCCTATTCAGTAACCAAGCTTAATATTATACCATAAAACTTCAAGGAAAACTCAAACTCATCAATGGAACAATCCAAAACATTTGAATTTTTTACAAATTAGTCCCCGGATTAGCTAGACTAAGCTAATATGAGCTTAGAAACATAAAAATCACTAAAAACGAGCAAGATTTACCTACCCAATTCAAGGACCCTAGTGACCCAAGCTTGCTTCTCCCCTTGGCAATGGAGTTTTGATTTTTTTTTGGAAGAAGAATCAAGAAGATGCTAGCAAAATTTAACTTTTATTTTAATTATATTATGTTTAATTACAAAATTACTATTATATCCTTAACAAACATTAATAATTCACCAAATTAATGGCATTAGCCGTCCAATATAAAGTACAAGGGTCTAATTACCCTTTAAAACCTCTCTATTAACCCTTTTTAAACAATTAGCGATTCACTTTTTTAGTTTTTACGTTTTAGTCATCTTTCTTTATTTACTAATTAATAAGGATATATTATTAATTAACTACAAAAATAGATAATTCCACATCATTCCTATCGTTTGGCCATTTAAGGAGGGTCCAATTTCATAATTGGTCCTTCAATTATTTTTAATTATTAATTAATTAAACTTTATTTCAATTTAACCTTAAAATATTATGACCTAATGAATAAATAATCCAAAGGCTAGTGGAATGTTTGACATCTACCACCGCTTGGACTTTTTGACCATGGTTTAATCACCATTTTGGTCCTTTTAATATTTTAAATTTATAGCAATTCACTTTTACCCCTTCTACAATTTAATCATTTTACCTTAATTAATTACCTAAACGTTAAATTTTCTGAACCAAACCTTCACATACCAAAATAATTTCTTTGTAAATATTTAATAAAAATAATCACGAGCTCGATTTACAGAAACAAGGTCCCTATACCTCATTTTTTGAAACCACTTGACTTCCGGGACAACCACTTATACTAATAATTAATTCAATTAATTAAAATTCATCAAACCAAAATTTAATATAAAAATTATTATTGACTCGTATAATTTAAATTCTAAATATTCGAATTTACTCGTTGGATTTGTGGTCCCAAAACCACTATTTTCGACACCACTGTAAAACTGGCTGGTACATTGACGCTCGATTTATATATTCTGTCAATGCTCACTATTTTGTTTTGCAGTAGTATATTTCCAACAATTTAGAAGAAAAATTCTACTATTGTTTAAACATGTCTGTCACGATCGTTGTGGCTTCCGAAGTGAACCTGGTTGAGAACAATACTGAGTTGATTGTAGACACAGACACTTCCAAACATTTTTGCATCAACAGAGAAATGTTCACCGAGTTTGAAAGTATAGTTGAAGGTGAACAAGTCTGCATGGGTAATTCTAGCAGTTCAGAAGTACTTGGTAAAGGAAAAATCTTTCTTAAATTTACTTCTGGAAAAACATTAGCATTGAATAAATTTTTTTATGTACCTACCCTACGTAGAATTTTAATTAGTGGTGGATTATTGAATAAGATAGGCATAAAATTAGTCTTTGAATATGATAAAGCTGTACTTTCCCGTAATGGATATTATGTTGGGAAAGGATACCTGTGTGAAGGTTTATTTATGATTGATATTATGCTTAATAATAATAAAGCCACCACTTATGCTTATATTGTTGAAACCTTTGATATGTGGCATGTTAGATTAGGTCATGTGAATATTTGTTCTCTAAAAAAGCTTCATAAAAATGAATTTAATCCCTAATCTAGATAATAGTAACTTTAATAAATTCAAGATTTGTGTTGAAGCCAAGCATGCTAGACCTTTCTTAAAAACTCTTACTGATAGGAAGACTGAACTTTTAGAGTTATTTGATACTGATCTAACAAAAGTATGCTTGCCTGCTTTTAAAAAGGGCACTATCGAATCTAAAACTATTAATATTGTTTTTGTAGGGTATGCTCTAAATAGTACTGCATATAGATTCATGTATTTGCATGATCATTCCATATGTGAATCTAGAGATGTTGTTTTCTTTGAGAATGTATTTCCTTTAAAGAAATCTAACATAGTATTGATATACAATTAGATGAGCATATTCCTTCCTCTAGTACACATAATAGAGACGTTCATAATAATGATATTGAACCTAGGATGAGTAAAAGACAAATGACTGCCACTAGGTTTAGACCTGATTTTCTTACTTCCTTTGTAACTGAGATTAGTGATTTAGACTTGATAAGTGATTCTATTGCTCATGTATTTTTGATAGATGATGATTCAAAAACTTATGATGAAGCCATAAAATCAATAAATGCTAGTTTTTGGATATATGTCACTAATAATGAGATAGAGTCTATTATGTCTAATCACACTTGGGAACTAGTAGACTTGCTTAGAGGTTTTAGACCTATTAGAAATAAATGGGTCTTTAAAAAGAAACTTAGACTAGATGGATCAATACAAAGGTATAAGGTAAGACTAGTTGTAAAATGGTTCACTTAGAAATTTGGAGTAGATTATTTTGATAAACACTCTTTTGTGACTAAGATCTCAACCATTCATGTTTTGTTTGCTTAAGCTTCAATTCACAATTTTCTGGTACATCAAATGGATGTGAATACAAATTTCTTGAACGATGATTTAGACGAGGAGATCACATGGAGCAACCTCTAGGATTTGTCGCACTTGGTATGGAAGATAAAGTTTGCAGACTAAAAAAATCTTTATACAGTCTTAAACAAGCTCCAAAATAATAGTATGAGAAATTTCATAAAACTATTCTTAGTTTTGGTTTTATTGTTAATGAAGCATATGCATGTGTGTATTCTAAGATGTTTGGCTTTGATTGTCATTAAAAGTCTGTATATGGATGACATGTTAATTTTCATCACTAATATGGAAGCCATTAACGAAACCAAAAATTTATTATCTACCAAGTTTGATATGACTAACATGGGAGAGGTAGATGTCATCTTAGGGGTTAAAGTTACTAAATCAGAAAAAATGATTTATTTTAAACCAATCTCATTATATAAAGAAAGTGTTAAAGAAGTTTAATAACTTTGATGTAATCTCTATGAAAACTCCTTTTGATTCTAGCATACGACTGATAAAGAATAAATGAAACATTGTTTCTCAATTAGAGTATGCTAAAATTATTGAAAGCATCATGTTCTTGATGAACTTCATTTGGTTTGATATTGCTTATGCAGTCAGTATGCTACGTAGATATATCCATAATTATAATAATGAGCATTGGAATGCTTTAAAGCGTTTGCTTAAATACTTTAAAGGTACTATAACTTGGAAATTGGAATTTTTTAGATACCCTGCAGTCTTAAAGGGTTATTGTGATGCAAATTGGGTAACTGATAATGATGGAGCTAGCTCTACAAGTGGGTATGTCTTTACTTTGGGTGGAGCAGCTATTTCTTGGAAGTTTGCTAAACAGACATGTATTACTCACTCCACGATGTAATCAAAATTCACAGCTCTAGGCTTAGTTGGGCAAGAGGCTGAGTGGCTTAGGAATCTACTTGTAGAGATTCCTTTATGGGAAAAATCGGCACCTCTCATATCTCTATTATGTAACTCACAAGCTACAATTTGCATGGTTCGAATAAGACATGAATCTGTGAGACATTTAATAAAGAATGGAGTACTTGCTTTGGAGCACGTGAGGTCTGAAAGGATTCTAGTTGATCCATTAACCAAACGGTTAAGTAGGAAAATGGTTCTTGATTCGTCGAAGGGGATGGTTCTTAAGCCCAGTGGTTGAGGAATTCATGGTGGATACCCAACTCAGTTCTCTAAGTTCAATGTTGTCATACGAAACCATGGAAAGACTTATAATGTACATTTCACCTATTCGTATGGCGAACGATGTACATGCATAAGGTTGAGTTCTTGCTCTTAATGAATTCATATCCCAGTGTTTCCTATCCCAGACGAACTTGATGAATTCACCGACATGTGAGGTTGAGTTTCTTACTTTTAATGAGTTCATATATCAGAGTTTGGGTGGTTCTATTGAGACAGACTTGATGAATTCATTGAACTTAATTTTGAAAGGATGAGTTTAATAAATGCTCTTAAATATTTCATAGTTCTGATTTGGTGGTCTATATTGAGATAGACTTGATGAAATCACCTACGTAAGTGTAAAGAACTAGCCACCTTCTATGAAAGACATTGACAGTCTTTCTAGAGCACTTACCAGCAACCCGAGGTATATTGGCTAAAACTTATTGATCTATCACGGGACATCAGTTGGATTAAAGGTTAGTCGTGTGTCATGAGTTAACCCCTATCTTAACAAGTTCATGATTCATTCACTTGTTAAAGAGAAGAATCACTCATTTCACTACGTACTAGTTCAAATCCACAAGATACTAGTGCTTAAGCGACTAATTTCACTATTTCTCTTCTCATGTTTTACCTATTCTCATGTTTACAAAATTTTCCAATTCTTTTGCATTAGTGGGGGAATGTTTTAATGCAAAGTGGGTAATCCCACATTGGTTGAGGAATGACTTCTAAGAGGGTTTAAATATAGTATTGCCTCTTACTCTCATTAAGTAATTGGGGGCTAAAGGCCCAACACATGCACGCCACCACCCAGCTTGGTTCATGTTCGTGTTCGTGTCAACACATGTCTACAACACGTATCGCGCGTGTTTCTATTTGAATAAAATTTTTGTTCCTTTTATCATAATTTTTTTTTTGTTTTTAGAATTTTTTTTAGTTGCATAAATTCTTCTCGTTGTCGTAGAATATTTTCGGTTGAGAAAAATCCTCTGCTATTTTTAAACTGACATTACTATTTTACCATTTTGCCTCTTCAAAAAAATAGTATAAATACCAGGTCATTCTTCTCATTTTTCACAACAATAAGCAAACAACAATCTTTTCTCTACCATTCTTAGCTCGCCTGTTTTCTATTTTGAGAACTTCTTTGGTCAAATTTCTGACCAAGTTTTCAGCTTTAGTTTCCAGTATACTTTTCCGAATACTTTTGAGAAGAGCAATATGAATTGTGTTCAACTTTTTTTATTCGGGTGTACGAATATTGAAGTATTGTGTTAACCTTGGGGGGCAATCTCCACTACATGATTACACCGATCAAGGTGAATTTGCTTCTAAGTACCCCTTTGGATGGGCGTTTACCCCTAATGTGGTGCGTTTAAATTTCTTTTTATCTCATGCTACAGTATCTAATCTCACTGCCACCATTGTTTTTACACTAACCGCAGGTAAACGCATCGCCCAAGGCAACAGCTAGTGGTTATTTTATTTATTTATGCTCAATTTATCTATTCTGACAGTGCTAACTATTTTGTTTTGTAGTAGTATATTTCCAACACCTGGTAGCATATTGGAAAACACCCAGTACTCTTGTTTCTTCAGACGTTGCTTGGTTTCCTAATAATTTTAAGGCAGTGGGAGCATCAACAACCATTATGCATCCATTGTAAGTTTCTTGGAAACCATCTACACAAACCTATCAATCCATATATACACAATTATCCTTAGAGGTTTGTAAAATATCTTATATGAAAAATGCCATATTTTTCATGGTAAATATCGAACGATGGATGGTTTTCGAGGCAAGCACTCACCATTATCAATAGGCAAAACATATTGTACTTTACAACTGAGTTTAAATCAACAACCTTTATTCTCCAGCATTTACCTAACCTGATTTCATTAAATTGGTGGAGAGTTTAGGAAACTAGAAAAATGCTCACCCTTTTAACAAGATGGTGGTGGTTGGTGGCGGGTGGGTGTTAGAGTCGGCTATGGGAAAATGGGTTAAAAAGGTAGGGAAGCGATAGTGGCTAGGGATTTAGAAAAGAAAAGAAAAGAAACTAGTTGTTAGGAATTACAATTAACCAATTGGGGGAGTCGAGAGGAAAAGAACAGAAAGTGTAGCATGTTATTTGGGCTGGGTCAGAGCTAAAAAACTCTTATCCAAGGCCCGAATTGTTTAGAAAATGAGTCTCATTTTTTGTCCAAGCCCATTTTTTGGGCCTACATTTTTATCCAAACCCTCCTACTTATTGGGCGGGTTTGGACAGATGGCCTGATCTATAATCAGGTCTAACAACAAATAAACATTTAATTCTGAATATAATATAAATATTTCTAATAACACATAAAAAAAGGAAAATTGAATGCAATATATATTTAACCTAGTTTATTATTACTTGTTAGGATCGTCCCGATTAAGCAACAAGTAACAAAAAATAGCAGAATAAATTGAGAAATTGAACACACAAATTTAACGTGGAAAAACCCCTCCAAAGAGGATAAAAAACCACAGGCAAAGATAATTTTACTATAATGGAAAAAGAATGAAGAGTACAAAAGATGGAGATAAAACTAAACCCCAAAAACCCGAAAACAAAGAACCCTCAAAACGTAAACACAAAATTCTCTAAATGTGTTATGAGTTCTAATATCTAATGGGTGTTTTCACTAAGGTTGTAAAAGAGTCTATTTATAGGCTAAATTCATATGTCAAATAATAATAAAACAATCTAAACTAATCAGTGTTTGACTGAAACAAATAAATAGAGTTTAACTAAAAGATTATTTCTCAAATTTGACTGAAAATAGGAGTCATACTTAACAAATCTCCACCTTGACTCATATTTCCACAACGCCATCTTTGTTAAAGCCCGCCACGAGCCTATCTTGAACTATGTAGGGAATTAACTGAGTCAAATCTGTGCTTAGAAACTGGAAGACTTCTAGCCTTCGACTTGTACACTGCGAAATCAAAAATAACCCGGGTCTAATTTTCACGAACACAGTGCCCTAACTTTTCAAAACCTGCATCCAAAAGAGAACCTCTCTTCAACTAAACGGTCATACATTTTTCCCTCCTATGACCAAGTTGCCTCCGCTCCAAACGAGTTGACTTCGACTCTGTAACGGATGAGGGACGTCTGATTTCACCGGTCACTGTAGAACCTTCAAGAATATAAAGACTGCCAGTTCTTTTACCTTTTAACAAAACAAGAGCTCCACGAGAGACTTTAATACCGCTCGACTCGATATTGATTCTGCATCTTTTCAAGTCTAAAATACTCAAGAAGATGAGATTCTTTCGTAAATCAGGTACATACCTGACATCTGAGAGTGTCCTAATTGTCCCATCATGTGTCCTGATTTTAACAGTTCCAATACCAACTACCTTACTAGATGAATCATTTCCCATGCGCACAACTCCACCTTCAACCGAACTATATGTAGAGAACCATTTTCTATTGGGACACATGTGGAAAGAACATCTCGAATCTAGGATCCACTTGGACGTGAGCTTGGAGTTATCACTCGTTGACACTAACAAGAAATCATCACCGCTTTCATCAGCCAAATTAGCACGAACTACATCTTCCTCGTTACTCTCAGCGGCTCTTTTATTTCGCAGTTTATAATAATTAGCTTTGACGTGACCTAACTTTTTATAATAGCGACACCTTTTGTCTCGTTTCTTTGATGCTACTAAAATGGAAGCTTGCCTATCTGCCTTGCTATCCAAATGAAGCTCTTTGTCGAGTTTGTCTCTACTCAACAAATGACCCTTCACATCTTCGAACGAATTTTGTCTCTGCCATAAATCAGGGTCTCTCTGAAAAACTTGTATGAAGGGGGTAAAGAGCACAATAATAACATAGCTTGATCTTCATCATCAATATGGACCTCAACGTTCTTTAAATCATTTAAAAGAGTAATGAATTGACTGATGTGATCTCTAAGAAGCTCACATTCGTTCATGCGAAATGTAAATAGACGTTGTTTCAACACTAAACGGTTAGCTAGAGACTTAGTCGCATAAAGAGTTTCTAACCTTTTCCACAAGGCGGATGAGGTCTTCTCCATCAATACCTCCTATAATACCGTATTCGCGAGGCACAACTGGATTGCAGACAAGGCCTTTTCATCAAGCTCTTCCCATTCTGTTTTATTTAGATTCTTAGGCTTTTTCCCAGTAACAACCTTTTCAAGCCGGATTGAACTAGAATTGCCATCATCCAAACTTGCCACAGATTGAAATTTGTCTCACCATCGAACTTCTCAATTTCAAACCTTGTTGGTGTCATGTCTGAATTGGCTGATATTTGAACTAGCTCTGATACCACTTGTTAGGATCATCCCGATTAAGCAACAAGTAACAAAAAATAGCAGAATAAATTGAGAAATTGAACACACAAATTTAACGTGGAAAATCCCCTCCAAATAGGATAAAAAACCACGGGCAAATATAATTTTACTATAATGGAAAAAGAACGAAGAGTACAAAAGATGGAGATAAAACTAAACCCTAAAAACCCGAAAACAAAGAACCCTCAAAACGTAAACACAAAATTCTCTAAATGTGTTATGAGTTCTAATATCTAATGGGTGTTTTTACTAAAGTTGTAAAAGAGCCTATTTATAAGCTAAATTCATATGTTAAATAATAATAAAATAATCTAAACTAATCAGTGTTTGACTGAAACAAGTAAACAGAGTTTAACTAAAAGATTATTTCTCAAATTTGAATGAAAATAGGAGTCATATTTAACAATTGTGTGTATATAATATATTATATTTATTTTTTAAAAATTTATTAGTTAATTTGTAGTGTTTTAATAATAATATAATCGAGAAAGTAAACATACAATAATATAATGTTAATAATCTTCCAAAAAGATACCTAAAATGTTTCTAAAAAGTTGGGAAAATGTTTAAAATTTGTAAACTTAAAATATAAATAAGATGTTTATAAGTAATGTTTTTAAATAATATATTATTTCTTACCATAGTTTTATTCAAAAATGATATTTTATCAAATATATACTTTTATTATTAATTTAATTTTAAAAAAGTAAACAATAACTGTAAATTTGAAGGAGTATTTAGTATAATTTACCCTATTAAAATGTCATAAAAAAGCTTTGAAGAATTGGACGAACCAAATTGCATGAGTATAAAATATCAATGGATTTAAAATGAAATAATTAAATAATTTTAATTCTACTCATATACACTAAATAATCATAGTTGGATTTAGTAGTAAAGTGTTTTTAAAAAATTAAATAATTTTGTTGATTGAGTCTTAACTCGATTGGCATGGGCATTGTTGTCAATGCAGGAGGATGTGGGTTCGAGTGCGCTGAAACGCATTATCCTCCTATTTATGGGTTGGGGAGGGACCATGGATAATTTTAAGCATTGTGTCAAAAAGAACTATAATAAGATTATTAAAAAAACTAAACAATTTTCATAAGATTAATAAAATCCAAAGTATGACTAAAATAGCAAACTACACTATATAAAAATATGTCAACCGTTTATTGAAAAATTCACTATCATATATATATATATATATATATATATATATACACTAAAATGATTAAACATACCTTTTTATCCTATAAAAATGACTTATTTCCAAACAAATTTATCAATTTTAAGCTTAATTTCCATGATTTATTAAAATTATTATCTACAATTTAACTTTTAATATCAACAAATAATTAAAATATATCATTAAAAAATAAATAAATGAGTGAATTAGAAGGTAAAAATAGTGTTCAATATTCTAGGCTTGTATATTTTAATCCAACAAAACAATAAATATAATTATTAACTTGATATAATAATAGGAAAAATTTTAAGTACTCATTATATATTTTTAATTTAAATGTTCTTATTTTACTTTTATTTATATAAACCTAAAATTTGGGGTTAATTATTGTGAATTTTCAGTACCTTAATTTAATTTTAAATCAAATTGTCAAACCCATTAAATGTCATATTCTTTTCTTTTTTTTAGATATTAAGGTAGTTGTATTTTTATTTTTTTAAAATTATAACTGAATCAACGATTCAATATTTGTATTTTAGAAAGGAAATATATAAAATATTATATTTACATCTTATATATTATATATTTTAGGCTTAAGGGTAAAAGCCCTCAACCTTTTAAAAAAGCAATTAAGTCCTCTTTTTTTTGTACTCAATTGAACACTTGAACTTTTGGTTAAATTCTTAGATAAAAGCTTTAAATCCTTATAAACTTATAAAGTAAGAAAATAAAAATCGAATGGAGTGACTACATCACCATTTTTTTCTTTCTCATATTTTCTCAGGAAACAAACAGAAAAAAATCCAATTACCTAGAAATTGAAAAAAGAGAAAAAAAATCGAATTAGAAAATCCAAAAAAGAAATGAACCAAGACTTGAAATATAAAATAGAGATAACCCAAAACCTATAAGCTAAAAAGAAAGTAATGTAAACAAAAAAAACCCCATTCTTTTGTTCTTATATTTTCTAAGGAAACAAACAGAAAAAATCCAACTACACAGAAACTTTTTTAATTGTCAGGTTTCAATAACAAGTTCTTCATTTCGGGTCTATTGGGTAATCCAAATCTTTATACCTTGAATTTGAACCCACTTCCTCCATGCCTGAGAATCAAACCCAATACCTTTTACGTCGAACAAAGAAGCAATGACAGTAGTAGAAAGTGAAAAGGAGGAATTGAAATCAGTTATTGAAAGCAAACGTGTTTAGTAGAGAAAAGAAGAGAAAAGGAATTTGGAAGACGAAAAGTCACATGGAAAAAGAAGAGAAGAAAATTGGGAAGAAGAAAAGTGACCAGGAAAAAGAAAGAGAAAAAAAAGAAGATTAGGAAGAAGAAATGTCATTGAAAAAAAAGAAAAAAAGAAAAAGTTTTAAAAATATTTTTATTGATTTTCAAAATTTTATTATGACATCATCATGATATCATTTATGCCATGTATCACAATCATGTTCTGCCACATGTCCCGAATTTAACCTCATTAGCCTCAAGTACCAATATAGTGGACGAAAAAAAAGTTCGGGTACCAATCTGGGACAAAAAAACCATAAGTACCAATTTGGGAGAAGTGGACAAATTCGGGTACTAATCTTATATTTAACCCTATTTCGATTTGATATGTGGTGGTCTATAATGATTCAGGTACTGATGAATAATTTTGTTCTAAAATGAGGTCCCCGTGAAAATTACTACAAGTTTGATTAAATTTTTAAGTTGCCAAAAATTTTAATAAATAATTAGGGAAATAATCATTTTTATTTAAAATTTAGGAAAATAAGCCAATAGTGATATAAATGGCAAAAACACTCATTGCAAAAAGTGTTTTATGGTGATACGGCAGGAGAGAAGGGGAAGCGTGCCCCCTAAGACTCACTTTCTCTCTCTTACAAAACGCTTCCTACATCGTCCAATTAAACTTAAAAAACTAACAATAAAGAATTAACTGGTAGATTGAATTTTGCAAACTCAACAATTTCGGGATCAAGTTTTCTAAAAACTCGAGAATTTAAGGATAAAACTTACATCTCATTTTTTTCGTGGTAGAACAAGAAAAATGATATTAAAAAACTTCTCAGAAAACCACTTTTTTTAAAAGCGTTATTTCGATTTGTCATATCTGATCTTTTCCAATAATTTGAAATATGTTTCATATTCAGTAGTAGAGTTTCCTATAAAATGAATATTGATATGAAGATGTTTTCACATCTAAATTTCAAGCAAAAGATTTGCATGTTAAGGAGAAGATTATTGATGTTAAAAAACTGAAGTTGAAAAATTTACCCAATAAAGTAAATTAGTTCAAGCAAATTTGGTGTCGTTGTTTGAATTTGGTCAATGAGTATTTATTTTTTTGTATAATTTTTCGTTTTAAATTTATATTAAACATGTGAAACATGTATTTTTTTGTGTGAAGATGGGTAGATGAATTAGAGTCATTATTTATTATGATGACCAAATTTGTGACACCAAATTGGGGTCATTTTTGTTAATCTACAGAATTGGCTTTCAACCGGAGCATCAAATTGAATGAGTTTTTGTCAAGAATTAGAAAGAAAGTCTTGACTTCAAGCCGGAGGAGAATTTCGAGCTTTAAATATAGATACCTAACGTCAATGGACCCTGATAGATATGATACATTTGAGCTTAAAAACAATACAAATGTCAAGTTAATGCTTGATACGAATTGTTCAACTGGAAATGTTCACCAGTTTGTTGATGTAAAGGAAGGTGGTCTGAAATCAACAACAGTTCTAGTTAATTTGTTTCAGGAACAGGAAACAAAAAGTCCAACCACACGGTTGTGCGGTGGTTTCACAGCGTTGTTACAAAGCTCGTGTCAAGGAATGTCAGAATTATCACTGGGAAGGCATTCCTCGATTTTAGAGTGCTTTTGATTTCAATTTCGAAATGTCGATGTTCTATGCTGGAAACATTTATGCGAGTTTGCCATCAAGTTACAAAGGTGGAAAATCTATAAGTAATATTGGTTTTAACGTAGGGTTGACAAGAACGGATGATGTTCTCCCTACAACCTGCATCAGCAACGAGACATCCAATCCTGGACATGAAACCACAATTGGGGTTGATAACGAAGATGAATCTAAGAACGAAGAGGAAATTGAAACTAATGATGATCTAATCCAAGAGTCTGAGATAGATGGTTCAGAAATTTCTTGAAGAACAATGCTTGAAGAACCTAACTAGATTTTACGTCATATGAACCTCGACCCCTCATGCTTAATGTCGACATTGATAATGAATTAGAATTTTCGAAACTTCTTCATAAAAGACTAGGCCATACGAGTTCTACAAATTTCGATGATTTAAAAGTTGGAATGAAGTTTTTATCCAAAGAAGTTGCTATAGTGAAGCGATATAACATAAAGCATGGGGTCAATTTCCATGTTATAAAATTGCGAGCAGAAAAATATAAGGCGAAATGTGCAATGCGTGGCAGTAAATGTCCATAGAAAATCATGGCATCGGTGAGAAAGAAGATGAGGTTCTGGATGATAAAGATATATGATGCTCCACATACTTGTGTAGTTTTAGGTATTATGGGATTATCTGAAATTTGATTCTGACCTATCTCTGACATTGTCTTACCTATGGTGAAATACTTGTGTTGTTGCAAGTATGTCACAAGACCATCCAAAATTAGATTCTGACCTTATCTCTAAAATTTTCTTACCTATGGTGAAAGGGAATCCTAGGATTCTCGTGTCTGAACACTTTACGCGAGAATCGACTATATGCCAAATTTAGCAAGTGTAAGTTTTGGTTGAAAGAAATAAATTTTCTAGGCCATGTTATTTTCTAGACTATTTTAACTGAAACACCTATCTTATTGTAACCAATACTCGAAATCGAGTATGTAATATATACGGATGCTTCACTTAATGGTCTTGGTTGTGTACTCATGCAGATGGGAAGGTGATAGCGTACGCATCTCGTCAACTCAAGCCTCATAAAACATATTACCCACCCATGATCTCAAATTAGTCGTGGTTGAGTTAGCATTAAAGATTTGGAGACATATTTGTATGGGAAGAAATTTCGTATCTTCACAGACCATAAGAGTTTAAAGTATCTTCTCTTCCAGAAGGATTTGAAATTACAACAACGTCAATGATGGAATTGCTTAAAGATTATGATCTAAAAATTGAATATCACCTGAGAAAGACAAACGTGATAGCTGATGCTTTAAGCAAAAAATCAATAGTGGCTTTAGTATCATTAGAAGCTCGAATTAATTAAGAAAAGGACAGATCCCTCTTGGCTAAATTGAAGGTGTCCAGCAAATTGTCGAGTATCGATTAGAAGATCAGAAGTGTAAAGAGTGGATAAATCGTACTAGATTGGATGGCTCAAAAAATTTTACTCTCGATAAGAATGGCGAGTTACATTACATGGGAAAGTTGTATGCTCCTGACGGAGAAAATCTTGGAAGAAACACATAAGGGATTGTTTGCACTCCATCCAGGAAGTGTTAAAATGTATCGAAATCTCTGAGAACTATTTTGGTGGCCGAAATAAAAAAGGAAATATCAAAATTTATCATACAATGTTTAACTTGTCAACGAGTCAAGGCTAAGCAGCAAGTTTCATCTGTAAAGTTATATTCCTTAGAGATACCAGAATGGAAGTGGGAAAAGGTTTCAATGGATTCTGTTTCTAGCTTATTACCCACTACCTCGAGGAAGGATGTTATTTGAGTGATTGTGGATAGGCACACCAAGTCAACTCATTTTATTGCAATCCACATTCATTAGTCCTTAGAGAAACTGCCAGAGCTTTATATTTTTGATATAGTATTCCTTCATGGGATTCCTTCCTCCATCATGTCGGATAGAGATCTAAGGTTCACATCCAGATTCTAGAAATAATTACAAGAATCCCTTGGAATTAAGCTTTGTTTTAGCACAACCTTCCATCCTTAACCCAATTGTCAGTCAGAGTGGGTGATACAAGTTTTGGAAGATATGTTGCAGAGTTGTGTTCTTAATTTCGAATTAGGGTGGGATAAGTACCTTCCTGTGGCAGAGTTTGCATACAACAACAACTATCATTCTAGTCTTGGCATGTCTCCATTTGAAGCTTTGTATTGAAAAAATTTTAAATCGCTAGCCTGTTGGGTAAAACTAAGCGAAAGTAAGTTGATTGGACCTAATTTAGTCCACAATACCGAGGAAATGATTAATTTTATTCACAACCATCTATGCACATCATGGGACCGGCAGAAAGCATATGTGGATTGAAAGAGGAAGGATGTAACATATGAGATTGGAGAAAATTTTTTTCTCAATGTCTCACCATGGAAAATAATTATTTATTTCAGCGTAAAAGGCAAATTAAGTCCAAGATTCATAGGGCTTTATGAAATTCTTAAAAGATTAAGGCATGTTGCCTATCGATTAGCGTTGCAGCCACAACTATCTCAAACCCACATTGTCTTCCATGTTTCTATGTTAATGAAATATCGTTCAGACCCATCACGTGGTTCAATTATAAACCTTGAAAGTAGAGCCTAATATATCCTATGAAGAAAAACTAGTGTAAATCTTGGCTAGAGAAGTTAAAGAACTCAGAAACAAGAAAAATTCCCTTGGTGAAGGTCCTTTGGCAAAGTCACAAAGTAGAAGAGGCTACTTAGGAAAGGGAAAGTTCTATGAGAGAACAGTATCCCCATCTCTTTGGTGAGTAAAAAATTTCGAGGACAAAATTTTCTTTAAGGGTGGGTGAGTTGTCACACCCAGAAATATTAAATGTTTGGTATAATTTAAAATTTTCGTACTTAATTAGAAAATTTTCTGCTTAAATGAGTTCTAGTGTAATTATGGAAACCTTACGGACTAGTTAGGTAAATAGTTAGATTCTAAATTTTAGTTCAGTCAAATTAAAACTAAGAACTTCTGTTAGTGGGAAACATCATGATTAAGGGTATTAGTAATACTAACTGACTTGGGATTAAGGGAAGCGGTGGTGGAAAGACTATATATAGAAAGATTCTTCATGCTGATATTCATTTTTCTCTAGTCTTTTATTTTCTTCTTCTCTGATTCATTTTGTAAGATAGGAAAACTAAGAAATAAGTTGCATGAAAGGAAGAACCTAAGGTGTTAGCATAATTACTTGAGAACTTAGCAATCTGGTAAATTTTCTAACTTTTACATATCTTTTGATTTAAGAAAATGAAGGAAAGTCAGGGAATTTCAGCATAGTTTATTTTGATTTGTGATGTTTAAATCGTGGATATCATTTATAACTCTTTTGCATGTATATGGATTAAGGTTTCTTTCATATGTATATGTTTGTTTTGATTTTTATATTATTGTTATATTTAGCCAACCAAGAAAGAGGAGCGGAAACACGAAAATATACACAGTTTTTCATGCCCTTTTTAACTCAAATTCATGCAATTTCGTAGTAATTCTTGTTGAAAAATATATAATAAATATAAAATAATTAAATTGTAGTTAAATTATTAACATGTTTAATTTTAATTAATTTTATAATTAATTTTGATTTATTTTCGATAGATTAGCACAAAAGACAAAAAAATGGCTCGGTAGACAATACTATAAGCATAAAACTGAGAAGCGATTTTGAAGCATCGAGGTGAATTAATTTTTCAGCCTAATATGGTCCAAATTATGAATATTAATTCATAATATAATTAATTTTAATTTTAATCAAATTTCTTTTTGGTTAAATATTTATTATTAATTAAATTATGAAAAGAGGCCCAATTGTGCTAAACCGAGAGACTGATCCAATTGAGCAACTGGGCTGCCCAAAATCATCCAACATGCTGACTCAATCAGCTTATTTAGCTGATTATTTGGCTTGCAAAATATCCCTTGAAGGTTCCTTGAAATTACAGTCAAACCCTTCCACTTATCAAGCTTTTGTAGATTTGCCCCTAGCTAAATTTAGCAAATTTGAAAGCTTCAAACTTGCCACATGTGTGGCCGGCCATGGGGGGAGTCTATGGCTGATGATTTTTTCTATTTTTAGAAGCCTATCCAACTTATAAATACCCCCATTGGCTACTCATTTCAACACACCTCTGATCCTTTCATTCTTCACTTCTCTCTCACTTTCTCTCTTCAAAAACCCTTCATTTGTTCTTCTTTTTCCCTTCCATTCCCTTGCTGGTTTCCCCTCTTGGAAAAGATCCCTTCAACCACCATTGGTAGAAGCATTCAAGCACTCGTAGAAGCCTCGGTTCAACAAGAACAAGCACAGAAGGAGGAGCGGAGCAAACTAGTCAAGTTTCGGAGAAACACCGGATTTGATTCTAGTTCCCTATCCTTTAATTTTTATTGTTGTTGTTATGAACATGTTTATATGTTCAATTTAATCAATATGAATTAAATTTAATTTGTATTAGGTTGATTGCATTTCATCCACTTAAGTTATTAAAATTATGTTTGTGTTGTTATAGGCCATGGTAAGTTGTTTGATTAAGTAAAATCATGGTAATTAATTTGTATTAGGTTGATTGCATTTCATCCACTTAAGTATTTTTGTATTATAATTGTAAGGTAATTAATGAATTAATTATTTAATCGTATTGACATTGTAATTAATTGACACAATACTTTATCAGTGTATGTGTAATATTCTAAGGTAGCTGAGGGTTAAATTAGCGAAGGTATTAGACGGTACATTAGCTTTGCATAACTTGCAACATTATTGTGATTAAACTGTTTCAGGGTTGGAATACATTGTTACCTCACTTAATCTTTTATGTGCTTATGAAGATTGATTAATTGTTTGAATTGGCATTGGAAAATGTTCAAGAGATTAGTTAATTTAATAGGTACGTATGAGCAGTAGTTAGCAAATTACTAAGTTGTCATGATTTTATTCTTAATAACATGAACATGAGTTTAGTAATTCTAAGTCAAGAAAATAATTAATCTAACACAATTTTATCATCTTGATTAAAATCATCTTTTGAAATCGTGCATTAGAACTTTTATTTTTATTCTATTTTATTTTACTTAGTTAAATTTTAGTTTTTAAATAACTTCCTTAAAATCAAAATATTTTTCTTCACCAAAGTGTTTTTAATTCCATTCATAAATATTTTCTTTTCACATTCCCTGTGGTTACGATAACTCGACATTTACTTGTCACTTTATTACTTTTTGTGATTGTGTATACTTACACATTTCCATTGTTCCAAGTTTTTGGCTTGCCGGGGACTGTTCTAAAAGTCATTATTTGTGAATTTGTTAATTTTTCATTTTGGTTTTTTTTGTTCAATTCTAACTTAATTATTTTTTTCTGTGTTGTTTCAGGTGTTTATTAGTATTGATCGAATCATCGATTTACTCCTTGTAGACCCTGAGATTGAAAGAACTTTTGACAATGAAGAAGACAAGCATTTCGGAGAAGGATCGAAGAGATGAAATATGAAAATTCGAATCAAGAAAACGAAGCAAACCCCGCTCAAAATCGTATCCTTATTGTTGATGATAGGGATAGAGCTCTAAGACAGTATGCTATGCCAGTGTTTCATGATCTTAATCTGGGTATTAGGAAACCCAAAATCGATGCACTACAGTTTGAGCTAAAGCCAGTCATGTTCCAGATATTTCAAACAGTGGGCCAATTCAGTGGAATGCCTACCGAAGATCCTCATCTTTACTTAAGACTGTTTATGGAGGCGAGCGATTCATTCAAGTTAGTCGGAGTACCCGAAGATGTACTACAATTAAAATTGTTCCCATATTCACTAAGTGATAGAGCTCGAGTTTGGTTGAACTCATTGCCACCAAATTTCATTTCTACATGGCAAGAGTTAGCAAAAATATTCTTCATGAAGTATTTCCCGCCTAGCAAGAATGCTAAGTTGAGGACTGATATCACTGCTTTCCAACAATGGATGATGATTCTTTGTTTGAGGCATAGGAAAGGTATAAAGAATTATTACGAAAGTGCCCTCATCACGGAATCTCTCATTGTATCTAACTTGAGACATTTTGTAACAGTCTCAATGCTCACACGAAGATGGTAGTGGACGTTTTTGCTAATGGTGCTCTCCTTTCTAATTTGTATAACGAGGCTTATGAAATCATTGAGAGGATTGCCAACAACAATTATTAGTGGCCAACCAATCGAGCAGCGTCACGACGAGTCGCTGGAGTACATGAAGTGGACGCTCTCACTTCACTTGCATCTCAGGTATCCTCAATATCATCGATACTTAAAAATTTTACAACTAATGGGTTTAATAGTTTTATAACTCAACCACCTAATCACTTTGAAAATATAGCCTGTGTTTATTGTGGGGAAGGACATTTGTTCGAAGAATGTCCATCAAACCCAGAATCCGTGTATTACATGGGTAATCAGAACCAAAACCGAGGAAGGCAAGGACTGGAATCCAATTTTTATAACCCATCTTGGCGAAACCAGCCTAACCTTTCCTGGAGTAACCAAGGGGCTGGACCGACCTAGCCACCTATTTTAACCCAACAACTTCAGAAACCAACTCAAGCTGAACCTTCCAATAGTTTAGAGAATCTATTGAAGGCATATATGGAAAAGAATGATGCCACTTTAAGGAATTTGGAGAATCAAGTGGGTCAACTTGCCAGTGAACTCAAAAACCATCCATAAGGTGCTTTGCCTAGTAATATGGAGAATCTAAGAAATCTGGGGAAGGAGTATTGTAAAGCATTGGCATTGAGGAGAAGAAAGACATTAGAGCCTGACACCATTGAAATTGAGGAGGAGCCAACTAATGCTCAAGACTGAGTGGAAGTTCAACCGAGTTTGAAATTCCATTTTCACCAGAACCAAAATCTGCAAAATTCGATAAGGCAACTTCTAAACCAGTTAATTCTGATAAACTAACAACTTCGTTAGATGCAGAATTGCAACAGAAGACAAATCAACCAGTTCAAGTAAAGAATCCTCCACCACCCTACCCTCAAAGACTTCAGAAGCAGAAGTAGGAAGTCAATTTCAAAAAGTGTCTAGTCGTACTCAAGCAACCTCATATGAACATTCCGTTGCTAGAAGCACTTGAACAAATGCCAAATTATGCCAAATTCATGAAGGATATCTTGTCCAAGAAATGGAGACTTGGAGAATTTGAGATGGTACCCCTGCCGAAGGAATGCAGTGCATATATTCAAGATAAACTACCCCCAAAGTTGAAAGATTCTAGATGTTTTACCATGCCTTGCAACATTGGAGCCACATATTATGGTAAGGCACTATACGATTTGGGTGTGAGCATCAACTTGATGCCCATGTCCATATTCAGAAAGTTGGGGATAGGTTAAGTTAGACCTACTACAGTTACACTTCAATTAGCAGATCAATCCTTAGCACATCCAGAAGGAAAAATCGAGGATGAATTGGTACGTGTAGATAAATTTATTTTTCCTGCTGACTCTGTTATTCTAGACTTTGAAGCAGATAAAGAGGTGTCAATCATCCTAGGAAGACCTTTCCTAGCAATTGGAAGGACCCGTATTGATGTGCAGAAAGGCAAGCTTACTATGCGTGTTTAGGATGATCATGTAACATTTAATGTTTTCAAGTCTATGCGATTTCTTGACACATTTGATTATTGTTCTACAGTATCTGATTTAGAGGAATTAGTCATAAAAAAGGAACTCAACTACGTTGAGGACCCGTTGGAGCAAATTATAACATCAGACCCTCCAAGTCATGAAGAGGGAGAGGAATACTTAGCTTCGCTAGAAGCTAATAAAAGGGGATTTAATCTGCAATCTCGTTTTGAATCATTGGAGTTAGATAGTAGAGATTATGTACAACCAAAAGTGTCAATTGAGGAGCCACCTAAATTAGAACTGAAGGTACTTCCATCACATTTAAAATATGTTTATTTAGGTAACCCTTTTACTTTGCCTGTGATTGTTTTAGTAGAATTGACTGAAGAGCAAGAAGAGAAACTCATCCTAGTGTTAAAACAATTCAAGAAGGCTACCAGATGGACCATAGCTGATATTCGTGGAATTAATCCGTCTGTATGCATGCACAAGATCATTTTGGAAGATGGCAAAAAGGAATGATTGATGGACAAAAAAGATTGAACCACATCATGAAGGGTGTGGTAAAGAAAGAAGTCATTAAGTGGTTAGATGTGGGTATAATTTACCCTATCTTAGACAGTTCGTGGGAAAGTCTGGTCTAGTGTGTGCCAAAGAAAGGAGGTATTACGATCGTTGAGAATGAGAATAATGAGTAAATACCAACTAGAACAGTTACGGGATGAAGAATTTGCATCGATTACCGAAAGCTGAACAAGGCGACTAGGAAAGATTACTTTCCTTTACCGTTCTTGGACTAGATGCTGGATAGACTCACGGGGTGAGATTATTACTATTTTCTCAATGGATATTCAGGGTACAATCAAATTACAGTAGCGCCAGAAGATTAACACAAGACAACATTCACATGCCCATAGGATACATTTGCATTTAGACACATGCCATTTGGTTTATGTAATGCACCTGCTACATTTCAAAGATGTATGATGTCAATTTTTACTAACATGGTTGAACAATACTTGGAAGTCTTTATGGATGATTTTTCAGTGTTTGGAGACACTTATGATGATTGCTTAGCCAATCTAGCCAAGGTACTAAGGCGACGTGAAGAAACAAACCTCGTACTTAATTGGGAAAAGTGTCATTTCATGGTACGAGAAGGTATTGTTCTAGAGCATCGGATAACGAGACATGGAATTGAGTTAGATAAAGAAAAGGTAGATGTTATTGAGAAACACCCACCTCCAACATCTGTAAAGGGTGTTAGGAGCTTTTTGGGTCACGCCTATCAGAGATTTATTAAGGACTTTTCCAAAATTGCTAAACCCTTATGCAAATTATTGGAGAAGGACATGATGTTCAAATTTGATGGGGAGTGCTTAAGAGCTTTCAATGATTTGAAGAGTTGGTTAGTTTCGGCACCCATCATCGTTACACCAGACTGGGATTTTCCATTTGAATTGATGTGTGACGCAAGTGACTTTGCGATAGAAGCTGTGATGGGCCAGCGAAGGAACAAATTTTTTATCCCATCTACTATGCAAGTCAGACTCTAACAGGAGCTCAAATGAATTATATGGTAACAGAGAAAGAGTTACTTGCTATTGTGTTTGGTTTTAACAAGTTTTGATCTTATCTTATAGGTACCAAAGTGACTGTCTATTCGGACCATTCGACAATTAAGTATTTACTTGCCAAGAAGGATGCTAAGCCGAGATTAATCCAATGGGTACTTCTACTCCAAAAATTTTATCTAGAAATTTAAGATCAAAAAGGGGTAGAAAATCAGGTTGCAGATCACTTATCCAGATTGGAGCCACAAGAAGGGAATTCTGCACTTATACCCATTCATGAGACATTCCTAGATGAACACATATTGAAGGTAAATCATGTCCATAATACTATTGGTTTGTTGATATTGCTAATTATTTAGCTTGTGGTTTGATGCCGATTGATAAGAAGTATCATCAAAAGAAAAAGTTTCTTCACAATCTGAAATACTATTTATGGGATGAGTCATATTTATTTAAAAAGTGTGCAGATCAAACGATCAGGAGATGCGTACATAAGATTCTATATCATTGTCACACAGCAATAAGTGGGGGACACTTCTAAGGTACACGTACTGCAGCCAAAGTATTGCAAGTCGGATTCTTTTGGCCAATATTATTCAAAGATGCATATGCTTATGTAAAGAGTTGTGATTGATGCCAGAGGGTTAAAAACATTACCAACAGAAATGAGATGCCCCGAATAAACATCATTGAGGTAGAATTATTCAATGTTTAGGATATTAACTTTCTCAACCCTTTCCCTCCGTCTTTTGGTCATAAGTATATATTGGTAACAGTAGAATATGTATCTAAGTGGGTTGAGGCTGAGGCATATCTGACGAACGATGCCAAGGTTGTGATGAAATTTTTATAAAAGCATGTGTTCATAAGGTTTGGAACCCTGGGAGCTATCATCAGGGATGAAGGGTCCCATTTTGTGAACAAATGGTTGAAATGGTTACTCGACAAACATGAATTGAAGCACAAGGTTACCACAGCTTACCATCCGTAGATGAATGGGCAAGCTGAACTGGCGAACAAATAGATCAAAGGCATACTCGAGAAGGTAGTTTACCCGAACCAACAAGATTGGTCCAAAAGACTGAATGATGCTTTAAGGGCCTACAGGACGCATACAAGACACCTTTAGGGATGTCACCTTATAGGTTGGTCTTTAGGAAAGTCTGTCATCTGCCATTGGAGTTAGAACACAAAGCTTACTGGGCTCTCCAACAACTCAACTTGGATCTTAAGCTTGCTAAAGAGAAACAGATGCTTCAACTCAACAAGTTAGAAGAGTTCCGAATGTTCTCATACGAGAATGCCAAACTATTCAAGGAAAGACTTAAAAGATGACATGACAAGCACATTCGAGTTCGAGAATTTGAAGCAGGTTAGCAAGTCTTGTTATTCAATTCTAGATTAAGGTTCTTTCCAGGTAAGTTAATATCATGCTGGTCTGGTCCATTTACGATTCACCAAGTTTTCCTATATGAAGTTGTCAAACTTCAAGATAATGAAGGTAATTTTCGAGTCAATGCTCAATGCTTAAAACATTACTAGGGGGATAAAATTGAGTGGGATACAGTCTCGTTCATTTTATCAGATATTTAATTTTTATCGTTTTCTTTTTAAATAAATGATTTAGGGTATATTTTCGGGATTAGTATGTTTAAATAAATTTTGTTTAGGAGATTGGCACTTAAGCGAGACCGCTTGTAACCCCTCCAATCTTTCCTGGGAATTAGTTTTAACATAATCTTCCCAGAAATTATTCCCTAAATGGAAAAGTAAATTTCTAGTTATTCAAATAAAAGGGTCAATTTTGATCCAGGTCTTAATTGCAACTCAATTTCAAATTTTCTTTAAGTCTAGGTACTTAATTGAATTATTTTTAAAATTTGGTTGCTCTTTTGTAAATATTAAAATTAGATGTCTCTTTTGTAAATATTTTCAATGGCATCTAAAATAAATGTTTTTAATTTAATTTTAATAACTAAGATGATAATAACTAATATATAATTATATTTATTATAATATATATTAATTATTATCAACTTTGCATAGAATTAGGATTAGTTTTGATTATATTTTACTTAATAGTTCTTATTTCAATAAATTAATAGCAAATAATATTTTAATATGCATCATATTAATTATTACTTGTTATTGACTCTATGTGGAATTAGAACTTAAAACATTTTAATTATTAAATTATTCTAAAAATTCTAATTGAACTGTTACCCTCTTCACTATAAATTCCAATCACCTTCTAGACTTTTTCACATCATCTTAAGCAAACCACACCAATAATCACCTAGTGTCGCAGCTCTCGAACCTCCAGCCATAACATCGTCCAGCTCTGTACGGCACACTTGTGCCCTGCAGCTCACCCCGCACGCTACTACTGTTGCTCACACCAGGCCCTGCTGCTCCCTCACGCACCTGCTCGCACACTATCCCTACTGCCCCGCGCACACCACTACTGCTTCTAGCTCGCACATGTTAACGCTGCCGCACCTCACACTTACCTTGCATGTTACTACCTTGCACTGTGGCGGTTCTTTGCTTTAAGCCTGTGCCCACCCTTGCTAGCTAGTCACCCCTGACTAACGTACCACACCATCAAGACACCCTCCAACCATCCCTAAACCAACCTCTTTTGCTTAATATTTATTTTCTTTGAGTTATTAATTTTTATATAAAGCTGGTAAGACAAATTTTTCTCCTAAATTTCAATTTTATTTAATTTTTCAATTTATTGATTTGTTAATATTTTAGATAATTAAATTTTTGAGAAAATATTTTTTTCCATCTTATGTTCAGGTTAATCATGCCTCGCAAGAGAACTCGTGCCTCTATCTAGATTGACGAATCACAAAACAAATTTCACTGTGAAGAAGCCAAAACGAGATACGAAAGCGTTTCAAGAATCAACAAAGGCACCCTAAAAAAGGTTTTACACTGAAAGAAAGCAACTATATCGATTTCATGGCGTGCATTCGACAAATTGCTAAAGCTCTCAATTGGGAGTTGTTTTGTAAGAAAAGACCTAGAATAGATGAGGAATTAGTTCGTGAATTTTATGCAAATTTGACCTCAAACAAATTAACAGAAGTTTCTGTCCGAGGAATCAAGGTGCCAATAAGCTCAAATGCTATTAATGAATTCTTTGAATTACTTGATTTCGAAGATGACGAATATTCTTCCTTGATAAGAAATATTGAGACTGAAAATCTGCAAGAAATTCTCGAGGAACTTACAGTTCCAGGTTCTAAGTGGATTGTGTCAAAGCAAGGAATTCACACTTGCCGCAGAGAATATTTGACACCACTAGCGAAGGTATGGTTCTATTTCATTCGGTTTAGCCTTATGCTTATTTCACATGGGACTACAATTTCATTAGAGTGAATGGTCTTATTATTCTCGATTTTAACAGTAAAGACCATTGATGTGGGAAAAATCATTCTAAGACAAATGCAAAATTGTGCTGCTAGACGTTCTGGCCCAGCTTACTTCCCTTTTACGAGAACAATTTTGTGCTTGAAAGCTAAAATTCTTGCAAACATAAAGAAGATAGGTTATATAGCCAGGTCACAATCACAGATTGGAACCTCTACCGAATAGTCGGTGAGCCTATCCTGCAATAACGAGTTGAAGAGAGCAAGGATCTCGAAGAAGAAGAAGAAGAAGAAGAAGATCTCATGGAGATCGAACCAATGCAGCCAACTGAAATCCCTGATAAGGCAGAACCAATGGAATCGGTAACCGAACCTGACATGACAACCTCAATGTTCAGAACTCAATTGCCTCGCCCGGATCTTCAAGATGAGCTGTCAAATTTGATGGACATAATGCAACATATGTAGTGGTAGCAACAAGCTTACTGGAGATATTCAAAAATACGGGATAGCTCAATAAGAAGCGTTCTTACGAAAATATTCAATGACCCGTTTATTTTTGTGCCTGAGTTTCTAGATTTTATATTTGAACCATGGAACCAAATATCGAAGAGGGAACCAAGCGGTCCATGCAAAAACAAAGACGATAAATCAAAAGATGAGTCAGATTCTGAGGGATCGATAAATAAATAAGAAAGGGGGGATCTTTACCTTATGTTATTTTCTTTCGTAAGTTATTTTAGGATTAGGATCTATTAGGATTTTTAATTTTTCGCATAATAAAACAAGAGATTGAAATCATGAATAAAAAAGAATAAGTTTTTATAATAAGAAGTGCGACAATAGATATATATATATATGTCTAGGATTGGATCTAGAAAGAGCTTGGTACTTAAGCAGTCAAATTGACTCACCTCCTCTTTTCTAGAGTCCTACCTGGTGTATAGTATCTATTCACTTCTAACAGTGAGGACATTGTTCATCTTAAGTAGAGGGACTGAAAAATTGAAATTATTTCCTCTTAAAATAAAATTTTCTTTTAATTATGATTAGGTTATATTTTGTTCAAAGATATGAAATTTTGTTAAGTATGCTAAATTTCAATATGAATAAAGTTCTATTATTTCAATAATTGTTATGTTAGTTGAATTATGACACAAATGTACTCTAAATAAAGTGTGTAAATCATACCATGAAACTTTTAGTTCCTTAGGAAAGTTAGGCATGCATGAAAGTTTAAGTCTCTAGAATTGACTTAGTAATTTGTTAAGGCGAAATTCTAGGAAGCATGGAATGTTGAAAATGATTTAGGCATATTTTGTTTGGACCGTTTGAGCCTTTCAAGCCAACCTTGATGAATTTTTATCCCTTGAAACCCAACTTTGAGACTATATATCCTAATTTTATTTGAACCTATGCAATATTTAGCCATCACTTCTATCTTAATTATCTTTAAATTATCCCAAACACTAGACTCAGTACTATTTAGAATATTCTTTGAAAATAAGTTTGGGGAGTTGAAAAGAAGTATCAAAAGCTCAAAAAATTTGTAGTACATACAACAAAATGCTTGTGAAAATAAAAAGAGAAAAGAAAAGAAAAAAAGAGAAGAGCATATGTACTTGAAAGAAAATAGATGTACAAATGAGCATGTGAAAGCAAAATAAGTTGGTGTATTGAAGGTAAATATTCCGAAAGTCCGATTGAAGTTGAGTCTAGGGTTTAAGCCTAAATTTATCTGTCTTTTACCTACCCCTAGCTTAGCCACGTTACAACCTATTTAAAAGACCTATTGATTCAAGTTTCTATGCTACCTACATTAGTGGAGAGAAATTGCTATGTTCAGCAAACTTGATGATTGTAGCTTAATCTTAAATAAAGGAATAAAATCAAATTGGTAGGGATTTAACATGTCTTTATTGAGTAAGCATTTAGTCTATTTTTGCTATCATAATAATGATTGAGATTAATTTGAATGATATGTATACTTAAGTAGCATAAATATCAAATTTCTTGTTCTTGAGCATAAGTATACTAAATTCATAATTTTGGGAAGAATGTTGTTCTGAAGGAATTTTTCAAAAGTGTCTCCAAGAGATTCTCTTTAATTTATGCATTACTCAGGACGAGCAATGAATTAAGTTTGGGGGTGATGAAACACAAAAATATACACACTTTTTCATGCCCTTTTTAACTCAAATTCGTGCATTTCGCAGTAATTCTTGTTGAAAAATATATAATAATTATAAAATAATTAAATTGTAGTTAAATTATTAACACGTTTAATTTTAATTACTTTTATAATTAATTTTAATTTATTTTCGACAGATTTGCACAAAGGGCAAAAAATGACTCGATAGACACTATTAGAAGCACAAAATCGAGAAGCGATTTTGAAGCATCGAGGCGAATTAATTTTTCAGCCTAAGATGGTCCAAATTATTAATATTAATTCATAATATAATTAATTTTAATTTTCAACCAATTTATTTTTGTTTAAATAATTATTATTAATTAAATTATGAAAAAGAGGCCCAATTGTGCTAAACTAAAAGACTGATCCAATTGAGCAACTGGGCTGCCAAAAACCGTTCAACATGCTAACCCAATGAGCTTATTTAGCTGATTATTTGGCTTGCAAAACAGCCTTTGAATCTTCCTTGAAATTGCATTCAAACCCCTCCATTTACCATGCTTTTGTAGATTTGCCATTAGCTAAATTTAGCAAGTTTGAAAGCTTCAAACTTGCCACATGTGTGGCCGACCATGGGGGGAGTCTCTGGCTGCTAATTTTTTCTATTTTTAGCAGTGTATCGAATCTATAAATACACCCCTTGGCTGCTCATTTTCAACACACCTCTTATCCTTTCATTCTTCACTTCTCTCTCACTTTCTCTATTCAAAACCCCTTTCTTTGTTCTTATTTTTCCCTTCTATTCCCTTGCTAATTTTTTATCTTGGAAAAGATCCCTTCAACCACCATTTGTAGCAGCATTCAAGCACTCGTAGAAGCCTCAGTTCAACAAGAACAAACGGAGAAGGAGGATTGGAGCAAACTAGTCCAACTTCGGAGAAACATTGGATTTGATTCTAGTTCCCTATCCTTTAATTTTTATTATTGTTGTTATGAACATGTCTATGAATACTTGTAATGTTGATATGATTAATTTAATTAATATGGCTTAAATTTAATTCGTGTTAGGTTGATTGCATTTCATCCACTTAAGTTATTAAAATTATGTTTATGTTGTTATAGGCCTTGGTAAGTTGTTTAATTAAGTTAAATCATGCTTAAGTTATTCTTGAATTATAATTGTAAGGCAACTAATGAATTAATTATTTAATCGTGTTGAAATTGTAATTAATTGACACAATACTTTATCAGTGCATGTTTAATCTTCTAAGGTAGCTAAGGGTTAAATTAGCGATGGTATTAGACGATACATTAGCTTTGCATAAGTTGTAAGATTATTGTGATTAAACTATTTCAAGGTTGGAATACATTGTTACCTCACTTAATCTTTTATGTGCTTATGAAGATTGATTAATTGTTTGAATTGGCATTGGAAAATATTCAAGAGATTAGTTAATTTAATAGGTACGTATGAGCAAGAGTTAGCAAATTAGCAAGTTGCCATGAATTTATTCCTAACAACATGAACATGAGTTTAGTAATTTTAAGTCAAGAAATGTAATTAATCTAACACAGTATGTCATCTTGATTAAAATCATCTTTTGAAATTCTGCATTGGAACTTTTATTTTTATTTTATTTTATCTTAGTTAGTTAAATTTTAGTTTTTAAATCACTTCCTTAAAATCAAAATATTTTTCTTCACCAAAGTGTTTTTAATTGCATTCATAAATATTTTCTTTTCACATTCCCTGTAGGTACGATAACTCGACATTTACCTGTCACTTTATTACTTGTTGCGATTTTGTACATTTGCACATTTCCAATGAGGTCCAAGTGATAAAGGGAAGACTAAGCAGGTGTAAGCTGTACCAACTCAGGTATTTTGTTGGTGAGTTTCTAAACTCAAACTCTCTATTTTTACTCTCCCTCTTTCTATATATATATATATATATATATTAGTACTATGTTATCATGTTGTGGTTAACTTCATGTTCTGCTAATGATGAGTTATATTATCGTGAATGGTTTATATAAAGTATTTTTTTACAGTTGCATGTTCAATTTTACTTTCCAGCACACAGTTTGATGAACTTTTTTCCGAGAAAACAATTATTGATGAAGTTATCATTGCAGTGGGTCGCTTGATGTTATGTTTGGTATGATATGTTGTGTTATCAATAAAATGATCAGTTGAATGCTTGCTATATGCGGAGTATGAATGATATGCGGAGTATGGAGGGTTGTTTTGACGGATGAAAGATAAAGAAATGTCACTTTACGGACTTTGTGCCACGTGTTATATGGCTTTGCGGAGGTTCAAATGGATAGTACGAAGAATGTATATGCATGGTTTTTGGCTTTACAGAGGTTCGATTGGATTGTACAGAGATATATGTGCAAATGATTATGATAACCCAATGTGGGTTCTATGTACGTATGAGACTTTGTAGGGTTTAAGGCTTTAAGCCTCATATGTGTAAGAAAGTCTGTCAGATTTATTCAATAAATTTTATGAATCCGCTACAAAGTTCGCTTGTATGAATCCGCATTGTAACAGCCTGTTTTAAGTGGTGTCAAAAATAATGGTTTTGGTGCCACAGTTTTGAGGAGTTAGTCCATAAATATTAATTATTTAATATTTATGAGGTCATTAGAAAGTTGTATTAAAGTTTGGTACATCAATTTTGATGTTTGAATAGTTAATTGAGGTATAATGATTAAATCGTAAAAATTGCAAAAGTTAATTGCTATTAATTTATATGTGCTAAAAGAATCTAAAGCATAATTTAATAGGTTTGTTTGGAAATTATGCCACAGATGTTTATAGTGGACGGGTATGACTTGGAATTATAGTAAAAATAAGTGAAACATAAAGTTAAAATATATGTTAAACTATAATAATAAAAAAAACAAAAAAAACCCATCATCTTTTTCATTTACCTTCTCCACTGTTTGAAACTAATGAAAAGAGGAGCTTGAAAGCCATTTTTGGTGCTTGAGAATTTGGCTTTTGCATGTAAGTGGTTTTTAAACCCGTTTTTCGTAAATTTTATGTTTTTGAAATTGTTGTAGCTTAATCTAGCTAGTCCAGGGACTATTTCATAATACTATCAAAGTTTTTAAAAGTTACCATTTTTATTTTTAAAGCTTTTTGGATGTTAATGTTTGGGTTTGAAGCTTTGTTATGAAATAGGACTATTTTGTAAAGTAAATTTAGTTAGTTTTGAGTTTAGGGACTAAAATGATAATATGTTAAAATTGGCATGAAATTATTATAAATTTAGATACTTGAGAGATGTAAAGGATAATAATGAATTTTTTAAAGTTTGGGGCTTAACGTAAAAAAAATATGCTCGTTATAATTTTAGGGACTAAATTGAATAAATAGGATGCCATATGCATTAAATAAGATGTTATAAGGTATTTGGATTTGATAATTGAATCAAGTTATTATATATATATATTAAGAAACTGATTAATGTGTCGATAAATGCTAAAAATGAAAAAATTATTCAATAGTCCTTAGTGTTGTGTTCGTTGCTTTTCTAGTTAGGTAAGTTCGTATAATGTTCATTTTGATTAAATTAGTTTGTGTTGTAATATTATATATATATATATATATATACATATGTTGTATGGATTATAAGGTTGACATTGAAAGGATTGAATTACAAAGTATGACATATATATGTGCCATGAATGAATAGAGAGATGATATGGAATGTTAATTGGACTATGTTGATGTATGAGAGAATGTTACATTAATGGAGAATATCTGAGTATTGATTAAGGCCCGTGTGAACTTAGTGAATAATTAGGATACAAATGACATGTCATTAGGGTTTAAAGCATCAGGTACTATGTACCAGTGACTGTATTATTAGGTACTTTGTATCGATGTTCATATCATATTAGGCACTATGTGTCAGTGTTTATATCTTATTAGGTACTATGTATCGGTGATGGATACCTTATCGATGGTTGAGATCCAGCATTTGTTATTGATTTTCCACAGCTTGTGTGAGCAGCATTGAGTAAAGGTTAATAACCCTATTTAAGGTTCGTGTGAGCAAATCTATCTCAAGTATTCG
Source organism: Gossypium raimondii (assembly GCF_025698545.1). NCBI lineage: Eukaryota > Viridiplantae > Streptophyta > Magnoliopsida > Malvales > Malvaceae > Gossypium > Gossypium raimondii. The sequence goes on along the minus strand of NC_068573.1, from coordinate 20,346,330 downwards.
AGGATAATTTACTATGGTTATTCGGATGAAATTAAGTATGAAATAAGTTAATGAGATAAAAGAGTATTTGAATGGAAGTGTTAACCATGAATTGGATATGGCCATTATGCTTGTTATGTTACCTATATGTATGATTTTATTATTATGTGATGATGTACTAACCAAATTGATTATGGCATGAATTGTGTAAGGTGATAAGCAATACCATGTTTATATGTTATATAGAATTATTAAGATATTAAATGGCAGGTATGATGTGTTTAAATTCATACGAATTTACTAACCTGTGAGTAAGCTTTCCTTTGTTTCATTTTTCTTCCTTGTAGGCTGTCAATAATCGTGTTATAGTTGGATCACTTTTGAACATTACACTATCCACAATCCTTTTGGTAGACTTTTAAACATATTGGCCCAGTTATAAGTGGCATGCGAATAGGCGTTAATGGTCATTTATATATATAAGTGTATGAGATTGAAACTTATGTTTTGGTTCATCTTGATGTGAGATTTGGCTAATATTATTCATTTTTTATGATGAGATTTTGGCATTTAGAAAGGATGATTATGTGGTGGAAGTTTAGGTATGGATATATGGTATGCTTGATAATGAAAGGTTTTGTTGTGAATTGTTGTATTGAGGTGACAATTGTGACATATTGGTTGGATGATTAGGCAATATTTTAAAGTATATCTTGACATGTTTGAATAGGTGTATTGTTAAGTATAAGCATTGGTATGTGTTTAAAATGGCTTGGTATAGGTAGCTTGTATTAAAAGGCAATTTATGTTGCACACTGTCTGCATACGGTCGTGTGTCTGCACACGGGCTGGTGACACGATCGTGTGACTAATGATGGAAGTTGATTTTTGCACCACATGGTTAAAAAAAATTACACGGGTTGACCACACGCCCATGTGGTACTATTCGTATGGTCATTATTTTAGACACACGGTCTCAGTTTGTTACATGGTTCAAGAACACAACCGGGTGACTTTAAGTTGAAAATTTTTGCATCTAGGTCCACACAACTTCAACTAGTTACATGGCCTGGCGACACAATCGTATAACTCAGGCACACATTGTCACAGTCAGTCACACGGCTTGGACACACGGCTGTGTGACTCTTATTTATTGAAATTTCCCTACTTTTTGTTAAGTTTTCAATTAAGCCCTTATTTGATTCTGAGTTGGTTTGAGAGCTTTTGTAAGCTCATTTGAGACTCGATTTTGTTTGTAATCAATATTATACTTAGGTTACGAAATGTTTTATTGTACAATTGAATGTTTAAAGCTGAAATTATATGTGATAAACGTTGTTAATTGTCGTAGCATCCTATAGCTCAGGTCTGACAACTAGACAGGGTGAGGGATGTTACACGCATGTTTAAATCTACTTTATCTATGAAGTTTCTTTTTATACGAGTACACATGTTTAAGTCTATTATATTGTGAATCTTCTTCTATGAATTCGTATGTATGAGACGTTATATCCATGAGTCTTCTTTTGAGTCCGCATATAAGAGTCCGCATTAAAGAGTTCGCATGATTATCTTCCAAGTTAATCTTGTAACACCCAGAATTTTGGGCCTAGAAGAAATAGGTTTTGAACAAGGGAACAGTTAGGAGACTGCACATAAATATTTAGTTGTGCAAGGAAGTGACATAAATGAATGTCTGCTTCAGTGGTTAAGTGATTTAGGAGTGTTTGGAAGTGTCTGAGAAGTCAGGGGTTCCAGTCTTGGCTTCTACAGAATTTTTAGTTTTTCTCTTAAATGAATCTGGACACTGGCATATAGGCCTTATAAATAATAGTGTTTGTTTTATGTCACAAAGAGAGCCTATGGTCTAGTGGCAAGGTGGCGTGTTGTGTAACTGTGAGGTCTGAGGTTCATGTCCTGGGTTGCGCAATGGGGTATTTGTTTTGTTTCTTGACCCGTGTAAGTGGCAGAGTTGGAGTGAAATACTGTCAAAGGGATTTTTAACTGGTCATAGAGGGAGTTGAGGAGAAATCGGTGGAGTGATAAGGGGAGAGATTTGAGGAGAAAATCGAGGAGTTGTTGAGAGTGAGAGTTGTACCGGAGTTGTACTCTGGCACTCTAGGAAATTCGACTAGGGGGATTACTAATGCCGAATTTGGTCTTTGGCATTTGGGTAATTGGTGTCTTGCGTTGTTTTCTCTGCTTGTCTTGGTTTTGGTCAATTTCGTATTGCAGCTTTTGGTTTTTGGGCAAGTTTCTTCTCGGGCTTGTACACTTTCCTATTCCATTTTCTTTTCTCCTCTTCTCTTTGCTGGCCGAACATCCCTCCCTTCTTCCCTCTCATTTTTGCTGCCAAACCCTCATTTCTCTTTTCCCTTTCCATCTCTCTCTTGGTCGAATACTTTTCCTCTCCTCCTCTTTTTTTCTTTTCTTTGACTGAATGTTCTCCTATCTCTTTCTGTTTTGATTCTTACCTAGTATTATTTTATTTTGCTTTTGAACTGAGAACTATCTCATTTCTTTGTGTGGGGTTTAGCCGATTGTTATTCCTCTGTTCAATCACTCCCTAAGCTAATCTTCTTTTCGTCGCGGTTGCTATTCAAGTGCTGCAAATATTCCAGATTATCGGTAAGTCGTGATACTCCTCACTTTTTGTTTTAATTGGTTCCTTTCTGTTCTTTATCTTTAAGCCGAATACCCCTCTTGGCCACTATTATAGCCTAATTTAGTCTATGAAGGTCATTGTTGTGGTGCAGATTATCGTTGCAGCATGTGATCGCTTTTGGGTTAGCGGTTTGGAACAGTAAGGTTGCCCTCATACAAGCAAGGTAAAGATGGTGATTTTTTTTGGGGTTGTGTCTTGTAAAAAAAGAAAAGGGTGTCTTACCCTTACGATTAAAGGACTAACGTTGGATTTTATTGAATCTAGGTTGGTGTACGTGGAGGTTGCGCTTTTCTCGTAATCAGGTGTGTAATCACACCCTCTCAACTGCAAATCGGCAAAAGCTGAAAAGCCAGAAAAGACGACGATGAGACCAAATGAGCGTGCGAACGTTCGTGTGGTAAACCAAACCCACGAAACATGGTGTTGAACTGTAAAGGCTTCCATGAGCGTTTTCATGGGCTTAGGCCGAAATGGGCCACAAATTATCGAAATACCCCCGAAGGGTAAAATGATCAAAATACCCTCGAAGGTTAAAATGACCGAAATACCCCCAAAGGGTAAAATGACCAAAATACGCCCGAAGGGTAAAATGACCGAAATAACCTCGAAGGGTAAAATGATCGAAATACCCCTGAAAGGTAAAATGACTAAAATACCCCCGAGGGTAAAATGACTGAAATACCCTCGAAGGCTAAAATAATCAAAATACCCCCATAGGGTAAAATGACCGAAATACCCTCGAGGGGTAAAATGATCGAAATACCCTCGAAGGTTAAAATGACCGAAATACCCCCAGAAGGTAAAATTACTATTATACCCCTAGAAATTGAAATGTGTGTATGACTGACTTGTTCTATGATATATATATATATATGACTGTTACTGAGTATGACACGCTGCATACACGTATGATTTCTTACATGACATACTGCATGGGTTTGGGATTCTAATATAGGGGAAGTATATTGTACTGGTGGCTTTGCCACAAATACTATTACTGGAAACTATGTTGCATTATTGTTACTGGCAGCTCTGTTGCGTTACTGTTATTGGCAGCTATGCCACGTTACTATTACTGGCAGCTTTGCTGCGATATTGGTGTGTTGGCTGGGTGGGTCGATTTTATCCCCACATGGTGTGTTGGTGGTACGGAGTGGTGTGTTGGCTGGATTGGGATGGGTTTCATTACTGCATTTGTACTAATTACTGTATTGGGCTAAGGCCCACACTGCTACTGAATTGGGCTAAGGCCCTCACTACACTATCACTGAATAGGGACCAGGCCCAAACTACTACTGTCTGTTGTCTACTGATTGTCTGATAGAGGATTACACACTGAGTTTCGTAAACTCACTCTCTCTCCTTTAACTATGCGAGTAATCCTCAACCATAGGCGATTTGGTGCTGCGAAAGACTCAGAGATGGCCTCACAATTACAGCTTTTCATATCTACTTTTATTCTGATATAAATAATAAGTTTGGTTTTGTTTTTGTCATAAGGCCTTTAATTTGGTTTTAAATTTTAATTGGGTATTTACTTTCATATTTTATACTGCTAGTTAGTTGAAAACGGATTTTCAAAATAATTACTGTTTTCAAATACACAAACTTTAAACGTTAGAGTTTTCAAAATGCTTCCGCATTTTAAATCAACTTACTAAAACGATATCAGATAACAAGACAAACATTTTGACTAGATTGATTTGTTAATTAATAATAAAGGGGTTTATTTTAAACTTAGAAAGAAATTTTCACCAACGAGTTCAATTTTTGAGAGACACTTCAAAGTGACACACCAAATATAGCCATAACGCCTAGGTCGGTTTAGGGTTTTACAAATTTGAATTGATGCTCTCTCTGTTCGGTGGTTATATTAAGATCTTACACTACAAGTCTGTATAAAGAGACTATAAGCCTTACGATCTTACACCGGGGGAATTCTCATGCATATTGTACTACGCAACTAAGTGGTTCATGCTCAATTTTATAGCGAAAGCTATATCAGGTCTTGCGTTGTTTACAAGATACACCAATGCCCCTATGGCACTTAAATATGGTACTGCAAGGCCAAGAAACTCTTCACTATCCTTGCAAGGACGAAATTGTTCTTTATTCACATCTAACAATCATACAACCATCGGAGTAGTTAATGGGTGTGCTTTATCCATGTAAACTTTCTTTAATATCTTTTCCGTATAAGTTTATTGATGAACATGATTTCCATTTTTTAAATGCTCGATCTATAAGCCAAGACAAAAAAAATTTTCCAAGATCTTTCATCTCAAATTCTTTCTTTAAACACTTTACTGTATTTTGGAGCTCTTCAGGAGTTCCAATAATATTTAGATCATCAACATAAACAAAAATTATCACAAAATCTAATCCAAACATTTTTATAAAGACACGTGGACAAATTGGATATTTTTGTAACCTTCTTTTAACAAGTATTCACTAAGACGATTGTACCACATACGTCTAAATTATTTTAATCCATATAAACTTTTCTTTAATCTGATCGAGCAATTTTCTAAAGAAACTCTATATCTTTTTGGGATTTTAAATCCTTCAGGGATTTTCATATAAATTTCACTATCAAGTGTACCATATAAATAGGATGTAACAACATCCATTAGATGCATGTCAAGTTTTTCACGTACTGCTAGACTAATAAGATGTCTAAACGTGATTGCATCTGCCATAGGAGAATATCTCTCTTCAGAATCAATGTCAGGCCTTTGCAAAAATCCTTGTGCTACAAGTCAAGCTTTATATCTTACAACTTTATCAATTTCATTTCATTTTCACACAAATACCCATTTATATTCTACTGGCTTTACACCTTTAGGTGTTTGGACTACAAGTCCATAAACTTCACTTTTAGAACGTGAATTCATTTATGCTTGAATTGCATCTTTCCATTTTGGCTAATCTTTTCTATTTTTACATTCCTCAATAGATTTAGGCTCAAGATCCTCATTTTATTTTCTTATTTCAATAGCAATATTATAAGAAAAATTGTTGTCGACAACTACATTTTTTTCGGTTCCATCTTTTTCTTGTATTGACATAATTTATTGAGATCTCTTTATTTTCATCATTATCATTTTCACTTTTAGGTACCTGAATCTCTTCTTAAGTTTTATAATTAGTTATGTCTGGGTCTCTTCAGGAACCTTCATCTCTACTATATAACCATCTTGAATGTTTGCTTCTTTAATTTTACAAGGATTTTTATCTTTGGAACCGATCGGTCTTCCATGCTTCAGGTATGGATTACTTTCTTTTGCAATAACAATTTGCCCTGTTAGGACATCAATTCGTATTGGAGAATTTTTAGGTGGTATGTCAGATTTAATGAATCTGGTAGTTGATTTGTAAAATGAATCATCTATTGAACTTCTGGTTCACATTTCTTTGTACGAGGATCTTAGACATTGATAATTCATTTCAAGTACTTTATTAATCCAGCTTTTTATCCTCTCCCCTTATGTTAGGAAAACTGACAACTAATGTCATAATTAAATCTCAAATTAATAGCTCAAAAATATTATAAGGAGATTCAAGTAAATATATATTCCCAATCTCTTATTATGACCCATCTTTGTGCGTTGTGGTGGAATAGTTGAAACATATATCGCACATCCAAAAATCGTAAGATGGGAAATATTTGGCTCTTGACCAAAAATCAATTGTAACGGGGAGTATTTATAATTTATTTGCTTGATGCGTACAACATGTAAATCAATAAATCTCATGCTGAAATAGAAAGTTTTGTTCTCGTAAGTAATGATTTAGCTATTAATTGGAGGCATTTAATAAAAAAATTCAGCTAAATAATTTTGTGTGTGAACATGAGATACATGATGTTCAACTTTTATCCCAATTGACATGCAATAATCATTAAAAACTTGGGGTGTAAACTCACCAACATTAGCAAGATGAATTATTTTAATTGCATAATCTAAAATTAATCATTTAAACAAGCAATCTCGCAAACGACAGGTTGCAAGTTGACAACGCGTGTAATTATTTTGTAGATGCATCTACCAAAATCATATAATATCAAAACCATCCACATGGTGGATGAATGGGCCTATATTTATTTCAAAAATGCAAGACATTAAATCTCAACTTTAGCTAGTGAGTTTCTAAGAATAAATTTTCATTGAGAACAGGCAACAAATGAGAATTCTTTAAATTAAAGAATCTTCTTGTTCTTTAATGAATGTTTGTATGAATTTTCAATTGATTTTCACATCATATATGATCCAGGATGGTCTAACTAATCACGCCAAGTAGTAAATGCATTTGTATTAGTAAACTTCTGGTTTACTTTAGCATGCATTTCTATTATACTAAATTGTAACAAATTGATAATTTTATTATCATTCTTTTTATTTTGTATCCACATATAAATGATTGTGTGACATTTACTACTGGAAATGTCTAAATCAATGTGAAGCCTATAATGCTACTAAGTCAATAAATAACTATAATTTTCAAACAATTATTTGTAATATTCGCTTCAGGGAATATGTCAAAATCTTCAAATATAAGACATTTGGTCTAGTGGTATGATTCTAGCTTAGAGTGCGCGAGGTCCCAAGTTTAATTCAAAATATAAATAACTCAATCCTCTTTTGATTCATATGAAATATAATCTTTTCCTCATTCACAATCTCAATATAAGATCCATTATGAATATCTTTTAAAACTAATGCATTAACCATCACAAACTTTGTGTTTTTAGATATTGATATATTACCTCTTCTAGAGCTTTCAACTAATTTTGTACTATCAAATATTATAATATATTTGTCTATTTCAATACCAAATAAGATAAATATTTTTATCGTAATGATAAAATTCATTACTACATTCTCATATCATTCCTTAAAGAATATTAATAGAGACAAAATATTTGGGCATACACCACGTATTTGACAAATAATCTTTCATATCACATTGATAATATAAGTTATCTTTACCCTTTGAAAAGTTATCTTGAGAACTCTCATTGTTCTCTTATTTATTATTATATTCCCACTTTTAGTGGTCCATGGGTATATCTTTTATTTTCTTTATGTTTACATTCACTTGAGAAATGCAACAAATCTAGTAGGACGGACTTATAAACATCCTAATAGATTCTTTATTTCATAATCACCATCGCAGACATGCGTGAGATTTAAAATCAAAATCTATCTATTTATGTTGTCATGATTTCTCCATTTATAATAAACATGATATAATAAATAAAACATAGTAAAATATACCTAAAGATCTTCAACATCATCGTTATCATCTTGACTATTATAAGTAGTAAAACAACTTTGTTTTCTTAATAACATTTACAATCTAATAGTAAAATCATTTAATAAATAATCAAAATTTTTGTGTACGATGCTTGAAAATTATCGATACACATTGTACCAAATTTTAATACCACATATATGTTATAAAATCTTATCTTACTAAAATAAAGTATTTATAAGTTCAATTTAAAAGATATCATACAATCATTCAATATTAGCAAGTTAATAAGACTAAATGGATCCTATCAAATTCCTTTTAATCAATAATGGTAGGTTAATAACACTTTCCACCATAATTTTATTAAAATTTCAAGAATAAATAACAAGAAAAAATTTAAAACATAAAAATATTATGCATAATATAACTTAATTAAAAACTTCAAAAATAGAAAAAAAAACATATCATATTAATAGCAAACATATCTAATCAATAATTATGTCTTTTACATAAAAAATTTAACCTAAAAAGGCAAAAATCAAATACCATGAGAATGTGAAATTTATGTCAAATAAAAATTAATAGTAGTCATACCTTAATTAAAAAGTAAATATGGTCGAAATATAAAAGTTTCTTACCAAATATATACACTACTCATGCTTGTATAATAAATTAAAGATCGAGAATAAGAACCATAATCCATTCTGAGATTGAATCTTTCAACATCCCGAAGATGAAGTTGTAAGGGTGTAAGTTTAAGGTGAAAAAGAATTTGATCTGTAGGACGACTTCGAAAGATTTTGAAAAAAATATAGAATCATCATGCTGATAACGTGTTAAAAATAAAGAGATATGGAGAATAAAGAACAAAGAAAATATAAAAGCAATATAGAATGTACTTTTATTAATCAAAGGGATGATTACAATGCTTCATCGAGTCTCTATTTATATGCATAAGAAATATAAAAGAAGTAGAGATCTAATTTTAAAACTATTAGAATTTAAAGTATATCAAAACTTTATCTTTATCATAATTAACATCCACTTATTAAGATATTCATAATGTGTTTTAATTTATAAGGTCATTAAGTTTTAATTTTTTCTAAAGTAATTTCTTAAAAGTAAATTGTAAATTCATTAATTGCAATCAATTATAAAATAATTTATTTTAATGAATAATTAATTTTGTTTATGTGTCACTTCTTGATTACACTCGGCAAGAACTAGACAGGTCGAGTCATCTGTTCAAGCCCGATGACCCATTTGAAAGGTGAGAGGGTTTGGGTAAAAATATAGGTCCAAAAAATGGGATTCGACAAAAAATAAGGCACATTTTCTAAACAGGCTAGACCCCATGTAGGATTTTTTTATCCTATCCCAGGCTCGATCTAAATTAGTCTAAACTTTCATTTTTATTTTTCTTTTATTGTCATTTCGCTATTATATTACTACTATTTTATTGTTCTTATTTGGATATTGTATAACTCTTGTTTTATTGATATTTTTGCTACTATTTTAAAGGCATTTGCTGTTAAGTGCAACTATCTTAGTTTTATTTAAGTATAAAGAGTTTTTTTAATATATTTTCAATTTGTTGGGAAATATTTATTTTAATTTTTTCTATTTTATTTGATATATTATATTTTTTTAAAATTTTTATATAAAAATAATCTAAACAATATTTAATACGAACAGACTGGGTCGGGCTCGAATTTAGCATTTTTTATTTGGGTCGAACTTGGAAAAAAAATTTTAAACCCATTTTTTAACTAAGTCGGACCCAAACTTAAAAAGCAAACCTAAAATTTTACACCAACATGGCCATTGTCAAATATAGCAACAACCTAACTTATTTAGAACCAATGATTTCCATGTTTGCCTCAATATGCTTCTTTATATATATGATTATGTTATATATATTGAATAAAATAAAATGTATATTAAAAATAAATAATAAATAAAGGATTGAGAGTATAAAAAAAATAATTACCCCTAGTTTTGGACTTCAACTAACATTTTTAATTTTACCGGTGTGCTCCCAAACACATCATTTGGATGTTGTGTTTCAGTGAAATTCTTTTACTCTTGAAATCTCATCAAGAGTAATGACTTTCGCTTACATAATCCTTGCGGAAAAATATATAAAACTTAGGAGAACAAATGAGGGAGAGAAAAAATAATTACCCCTAATTTTGAACTTCAGCTAACATTTTTTATTTTACCGGTGTCGCGACATGTCTTGGCTTCTCAAAATCATTTTGGGTTCGAACTTTCGTGTCGCAACACAAGGGGTCTTGTGTCGTGACACGTACTGGAATGTTCAAAATTAATGTTTTAATAGGGGTAAAATCGTCATAATTTTACCAGGGGTAAAATATCATATTTTTATCGGGGGTAAATTTGGGATAAGAAAATTATTTAATTGGAATTTTAATGTTTATTTTGGAAAATAGAAACATGTGTATTGGGTTAGATTACATTATAAATTGTTGGGTTAAAAGTTCAGAAAGCACATATAATTAGGCCCAATACAATGAGAAGCCTGAATCCCCATCATAATACATATGAGGGGAAGCACACCCTATTAGCCCCTCTCCCTCTCCTGGTTGGACTAGGAAGTTATTTTTCTATTTAAAATAAACCTCAACAATTCAACAAGGGTTCCACCTTCTCTCCCTATAAATAGATGGCACCGGTAGAGCTATTTACAGAACTTTGAAAGATTGTTACTCTGTTGAAAAATAGAGAGAATTTATTCTCAACTATGAAATATATTTTTTTTTCAGAATAACAATTCTTCCAGTTTCTATTAAAGAAGAGAGAATTTTTGTTTTCACCCCGAAAAGAAAAATAATTTTTTTTCTAATTCTGTGTTTTAATTCAATTGGTTCAAGCTCACACTTGAAGCAATTCGTGGTACGAGAATAGCAGAGAAGAACGTTTGGTTGAAAGCTGAAAAACATCAAAGACCCGCTTATCCGAAAACACAGGTACGATTCTGGTCTAAAGTTTATTCTTATAAATCTCACAAACCGAATCGTGTTCAAAATTTTAATTTTCCGCTGTGCAAGAAAACTGTTTTTAGACCGGATATTTTTTCCAACAATTGGTATCATAGCCAGGTTGTGTTATGTTTATAGTATAAACTGAGACTGAATCTCTCTCTCTTCATCTTGTTTGATTAATATTTGATAAGATGTGGCACACTTGTAATTCTTTGCATGTTTAGGAGAATATATGTGAGTGAATGTATATAATTATTTTATTGTAATGGATGATAAAGTAATTTTGCCAAAATTGTGATTCCTAGAAATCTGTTTGTACTTTAATTTCTTTTTTCAGGCATGTATATTTTAGATTATGGATTATCATCTCCATGCAGGTTTTATTTTATTATCTATTTATTTAGAATAAAATATGTGAGCCAGAAAAGGACATAGGATTTTTTTATAAAATTATTTTTCAATAAAACCCGAAAAACAAGACAACAGAACTCGACCCAGTGGAGTCGAAGGTGGTACGGTGATGGTGGTCGGCGGCAACCCAGTGGTGGTCGACGATGGTGGTGAAACGAAAACAACGATGAAAAGACGGTCACAATGGAAACGTGAACTAGTACTGTAGTAGAAGACCGTGGTGGCAAAATTGAAGACCCAAAGTATGCTTTAGGGTAAATTTTCTAATTCTATAATTTTATTATTTTTCTAGGACGAAATCATGAAAACTTTGGCTGGTCAGAGTCATTTAATTTTTTTGCTTTTATATTTATGAGACAAGCATGATGATATTTCTATGACTACAAATATATATTCATTCAAATATGATATAAGCATGCCATATAGATTAGGAAGAATGCCACATGTACTTGTCATGCATATATTGGTCATTCATTATTGAAACTGAAAATATAAAAACCTTATATGATTTTAAAATATTAAGTGGGAGAAGGTCCCTAAACAAGACCCAAGGCTTCCATCAATGGTCTCTTATGATGGCATGAAATGGACCTACCCCAAAGCAGACATTATCATGTGGATTTCACAGAGACGGCTTCCTGAAAGTAAGCAGAATTTTCTTATGATCATATGATAATTGGACCGACCTCTGTGGTAGGTATTATCATGCGATACATCAAGAAATTTTAGCTTTAAAGAGGACAACTAGTCACAGCATGCTACTCGGTGAGATTGCACCAAGATGACACATTTGTGGTGCATGATGTGATAGGTATTGAGTTGATGGTTATACACTCAAGATTATCTAGTTAAGTAACTCCTGAGGAGCTATGCTTAAGTTAGAATGATGACCAAATGTTACACAATTATTAGTACATGTGAATGCCTAAGGAATTAGGTTCATGTACTAATTGGATGGAAATTCATGTTCTTACTAGTTGATCATGATCACCCTAAGGTGGCTTGATTCAATGAGTGTAGGAAACATCATTGCAACGGCTTACAAATGTTTTCAAGGTTTAATGTAAAATGCATGCATCATCTTAATGCACATTGTATTGTTGTAAAATGTTTTCAAACATTTGCTTAATACAAAGATATTAATATATGAGTGTTTTATTTTCAATTCAAAAATGGCACCAACTCCCTTATTGAAAATAAACTGAACTGAAATAACTATAAGGATTGGAAAAGGAACATGATATTTGTCCTGAGCTGTGAGAAACTTAAAACAGTTCTTGATAATAAGTGTCCTCCGGCCACTCAAGTTGAGGCTAGAAAACATCGGGAAGAGTCTGATGAGATAGCTTGTTGCTATATGCTGGCAAGCGTGACCAACACACTGTATAAACAACTAGAGAGTTGTAAGGCTGCTAAAGCAATTCTAGATAATCTAGACGACATGTTCGAAGACCAAGCTGCCTTGGCTCTATAGTCTACTATAACCAGCTTAATGAATGCGTAGAAAAAGCTCAAGACTTCGATCAAAGACCATATGATTACTCTTATGGGACACTTTATCGAGGTCGTAGACAATGGAGCCAATTTGGACTAGAACATTCAAATTGAGATGGTGTTCAAGAGCTTGTCCAAGGATTTTGTTGGCTTTCGAGCCGCATATAAACTTGGCAAAAAAAAACCTAACGCTTACACAACTCATGAAGGAGTTACAATCCTATGAGTTGATATTGAATGGCGGTCAGTGGATCTAAAGAGTAGAATCAATATAGTTATGATTTTTCCTCAAAAAAGAAGAGAAAGTGTAGCAATAAAGGCAAGGCTAATGTCTCTGGCCTACCACAGGTGGAAAGTAAGAAAACCAAGAAGCCTAAAGAATTATTGAAGTCTAAATGTTTCTTCTACAATAAGAATGGGCACTTCAAGTCAAACTGCAAAGAGTGGAAAGAATACCTAGCTGCTAAAGGTAAAGGTATGAAACTTTTAATGATAGAAGCTTGTTTAGTGGAGGATTCAATAGACCATTGGGTCATTAATTCGAGAGCTACTAATCGTGTTTGTGTTTCTCTATAGGGGTTCGAGGAGATGAAAGACCTTAGAGATAAGAGTCTATCATTGCGGACCGAGAACGGGACAAGTGTGGCAGCTAAAGCAGTAGGAGATGTATATTTTTTTATAATTTTAGGAAGATTATTTTAAGAGACGTTTTCTATGTACCAAGTGTTAAAAGAATCTTAATTTTTGTTGCATGCTTATATAAAGATGGTTTGACTGTGACTTTTAATAATGGAATTGCAAAATTTAGAAATTGCAATCTTATCTATTATGGATAGATGTAAAATAATCTTTATTTTATCAAACAAAATATGTTAACACTTTTTTAGATTGAAATATTGAATAAAAGACTTGAAACTTCTTACTCTAATGAGGCGTGCATTTAGCATTTCATACCTGGTCATATTAACCGAGAAAGAATCACTAGACTTATGAAAGTTGACATCTTAAGTTCACTTAAAGAAGTTGATCTTCCACAATGTAAATCTTGCTTAGAAGGTAAGATGACTTTGTGATCTTTTAATGCAAAAGGAACAAGGGTCAGAAAACCCCTAGAACTTGTAGACACTAACGTATGTGGCCCCATGAGCATTAGTGCATGAGGTGGTTATGATTATTATGTAACCTTTATTGATGACTATTCTAGATATGGGTATGTATACCTAATGCACCGCAAGAGTGAAACCTTTGAAAAATTTAAAGAGTTTTGTGCGGCAATAGAGAAACAACTAGGTTTACCTATAAAGACACTTTGATTTGATCGAGGTAAGGAATATTTATCTGATAAGTTCTTTGAGTACCTCATAGAGAATGGGATTCTATCCCAGCTAACCACATCGAGCACTCTACAACAGAATGACGTGGCAAAGAGAAAGAATCAAAAAATTGTTACACTGGTAGAGCTATTTACACAACTTGAAAAATTGTTACTCTGCTGAAAAACAGAGAGAACTTATTCTCAACTATTAAATATATTTTTTTAGAATAACAATTCTATCAGTATCTATTAAAGAAGAGAGAATTTTCATTTTCACCTGAAAAGGAAAAGAAAACTTTTTCTAGTTCTGTGTTCTGATTCAATCGGTTCTCCCACAATCGAAGCATTTTGTGGTATGAAAATGGCGAAGAAGACGGTTTAGTTGAAAGTTTGAAAACATCAAGGATCTGCTTATCCGAAAACACATGTACGATTTTGGTTTAGGGTTTATTGCTATAAATATGACAAATTGGCTCAGTTTTCAAAATTTTAATTTTTCATTGTGTAAGAAAATCGTTTTTAAATCAGATTTTTTCCAACATTTCTGTCTTGATTTATTAACTCTACCGCACCATGAGGTAAAACTCGATTGACTATGTGTGGTCCTATCCATCTTGAACGCAATTTACTTGGGAATAATTTTAATCTAGAGTTAAAAAGCAAAACATGTTGTCCCGGTAGGAAGGCTCTTTCTTTTATCATCGTGTCATGTCTCTAGTTCCTTTCTTTATAAAGTTTTGCATTCTTATATGCTAAGACCTAAACTCTTCTAGCTCATTCAACTGAAATAGTCGTGATTCCATAGCTAAGTAGGGATCTAAGTTTAATTCTTTAATAACCTAGTATGCTTTTTTTTCTAAATCAATTAGAAAATGATAGTTCTTTTCATAAACCAACTTATAAGGTGACATCCTTAGTGGAGTTTTGTACACAGTTTAGTAAGCCATAATGTATCGGCCAGTCGTGTACTCAAATCTATTCGATTTGGGTTCTCCATCTTTTCAATTATTTTCTTTACCTCTCGATTTGACAGTTCTACCTAACCATTAGCTTGCGGGTGGTACGCAGTGGTGATTCAATGTTTAACACTGTAATTGGCTAATGCTGCTTCTAATTTTCTACTACAAAAGTGGGATCTTTCATCACTGGTAAGCGCTCTGGGTGTTCCAAATCGTGCAAATATATTCCTGTGTAAAAATCAGACTATTGCTTTACTGTCATTGGTGGGCAGTGCAATTGCTTCTGCCCATTTCGAAACATAGTCCACACCTAGAAGGATATTTGGTTTCCAATTGAGCTGAGGAATGGCTTCATAAAGTCTATGCCTTAAAAGTCGAATATTTCTACCTCTAAAATTCCATGTTGAATTTCATCCCTTCTTGAAATGTTCCTTGTTCATTGACATCTATCGCAGTGTTGTGCAAACTTCTAAGCATTAGGGGTAAGCGTTCGATTGAATCGAGTGAAAATATTTCGAGTTCACGAGTCCTATTTTATCATCCTAACTCAATTTGAATTTTTTTAATTGAGTCAAGTGAAATGAAATTCAAGTCGAGTAGAATCAAGTGAAATTATTCAAGTTAAATTAAAAATTTTAAAAATGTCAAATAAAAATAGGGTAAACTACTAAAATAGTCACTTTTGTTTGCCTTAGGTTACATTTTAGTCACTTATGTTTGAAATGTTACGTTTTAGTCACTTACGTTATCGGGTTGTAACATTTTAGTCACTGAGTCGTTAATTGTCAACAATGGTGTAACGGTCAGTTGATATGGCACGTTAAATCATCATTTCAAACAAAAATTTTAGGTTAAATTCTACAATTGGTCCCTATATTTTTCATTTTTAACAATTTAAAAAATTTTCTTTTATGTTCTTCTAACTTTTTTTTCCTATTCTCTTATGTTTCTCCCTCAATTTTCCTCCCTTCTTCATTTCTTTTAACATAGTTTTTCTATGCTTTCCATTTGTAACTAGTCTACAAGCTCGCCTCACTCGAAAAAATTAAATTTTTCAAAAAAATAAAACATAGAAAAACTACGTTGGAATAAATGGAGAAGGGAGGAAAACAAAGGGAGAAGCATAAGAGATGAAAAAGAAAGAAAGTTAAAAAAACATAAAAGAAAAAAATTAATTTGCTCCAAATGAAAAATATGGGGACCGATTGTATAAATTAACCTAGAATTTTTGTTTGAAATGATTATTTAACGTGCCACATCGGTTCATCGTTACATCATTAATGTAAACTAACGGCTCGATGACTAAAATGTTACAACGTGATAACATAAGTGACTAAAACGTAACATTTCAAACATAAGTGACTAAAATGTAACCTGAGCCAAACAAAAGTGACTATTTTGGTAGTTTACCCATAAAAATATTGTTACAATACAACTAGATCCATGTTAGAGAACATAAATTTGAAACCATATATATTTGATTTTTTTTTCAAAGCAAAATAATAATAATAAAATAAGATACTTGAGTATGACTAGACTTGTCCATGCCCGGCCAGGCTCGAAGGCCCGCCCAAAAAGTGAGAGGGTTTAGGTAAAAATATAGGCCCAAAAAATGGGCTTAGGCTAAAAAATAAGGCCAGATTAGAAAACTTGAACTCTAAACTCGATTAGATTTATTCGAGTTGACTCGAATAATTCGAATAACTCGAATCAATTAACTCAAAATTCAATTTTTTAAAATTTTTTCAAATTGAATCAATTTCGCTAATAAGCATCTTTAATCATGGTGGGCCAATAGAATCCTGATGGCAGTGCTTTCTGAGTTGTTCTCTTCCCTCCAAAATGACTACAACATGGGAACGTATGACATCCCAATAGAATATCTTCTATCTCTTCTTCAGCTACACATCACCTGATTAATTGGTTTGAGCGTTGTTTGAATACATGCGGTTCTTCCTATATATATTTCTTGGCTTCATACATGATTTTCTTCTTCCTTGGCTATGATGAATCTACTAAAAAGACGCCTCGGGCTAAATAATTGATGATATCAGCATACCGATGTGTACTATGAGTTGATTGTATTATCCAACATTGTTCTACTTGGAACAATTGCTCATCCGAAAATTTTTTGTTGATTTTGGTGCCTACTTTTTCCTTTACTTCTATCTCTAGTCCTGATAAATGATTTGCGACTTGATTTTCTATTCCTTTCCTATTAAGAACCTATAGATCAAATTCTTGAAGCAACACCCATCTTATTAGCCAGGCTTTAGTTTTCTTCTTCTTCATGATGTATTTCAGTGTTGAATCGCCCGTGTAAATGTAAACTCTGTTCACTATTAAATACGGTTTGAACTTTTCACAAACAAATACGACCGCTAACATTTCCTTTTCAATAATGGTATAATTACATTGAGCGGGATCTAGTGTCTTACTTGTATAATGAATTGCATGAAAGACTTTACCCTTGTCTTGTCCTAACACCGCTTGTGACACCCCTAACCCATATCCGTTACCGAAATAGGGTTACGGAGCATTACCATAAAACCATAACATAGAAACATACATTTCCAGTCATTTCATTAAACATATCAAAGTCCATTCATACACATGCATATTGTCCCTTAATCGAGCCTTTTAGGCTCTAGAAACACTTTAGAAATAGTTCGGGACTAAATCAGAAACATTTGAAACATTAAGGAAAAAGTTAGAAAAATTTAAACTGCAGGGGTCACACGGTCGTGTGACTCACACAGCTGAGACACACGCCTGTGTCTCAAGCCATGTCACACTTGAAATAGGGACACACGGTCGTGTCTCAGCCGGTGTCTATGCAAATGTCATTCTCTGACATTGGCCACACGGCCAAGCCAAACGCCCGGGTGTCAGGCTGTGTATCTTTCGAAAAGAAACCATTAGAAACTTACAAGGGACACACGGCCGTGTCGCATGGCCGTGTGACACACACAACTGATACACACACCCGTGTCTTAGGCTGTGTGGACAAGAAATAGGCCAATTTCAAGCCATTCCTTTCACCCATTTCAAGCTCACACCTAAAAGACATTTGCACATACAATCAAGCTTTCAAACATACGTAAAATATGCATAATAAGGCTAATTCAATATGGCATCTATCCATACAACCAATATGCCAAAAGGCACCTCAATCACAACAATCAAATATACTTACACATATGCGTATTTTAACCATTCATAAATCATACATTTCTGACCTAATTCCATACCAAACTTACAACAATGACCACATGTCAAAATCACATACAAATATACCAATTTGATCATTCAAAACATAACTTCACTTGACCATTTCAACACATGCATCAAAACCTTCAAAGTGACACCAAACTAGCCATTTCTGAATGGTTCCAACATGATACGAACTCGTATTTGTTGACGAAATCGAGTCGTTTGTTGCCCGATCGTAAAATTAAGTAACAAAGTCTTGATCAACAAATTGGTTGTTTTCAAAAAGGTTGGTAGTTTAAAACAAAGATAACAACAGAAGATAAAATGATGGAAATATGGAAATTGAACTTAACAGGGGAAGAAAGAACCTCTACTAAAGAATAGAGACCCGAATATTATAACGCTATTAAGGTGATCAATGGATAGATGGACAGGACCGTGACCCTCTATCTAGGAAGATAGGAATCAGTCGGTATAAAGGGGTGAATGCCACACTCAAAGAGTGATAAGTTCGGAAAGGAAATAGATTGACGCCACTAACAAGCTAGATAAGTTAATTTGAATCACCAAGAACAATGAGAGTTGAACGACTCACACATATGCTATAATTCATTCAAGGATCAAAAGGTCTTTCAATAGGTTACAAGCAAGCTATTTATAGGCTGCTAAGGACCAGCCGAATGGACACAAAAATAATCACAACTTAAATGAAGCTAAGTTGACTTAATTCAGCTGAATAATTCTCTAAATGGCTTAAATGATCATCTTGTCAATTGGAGTTCCTGAACAGTCTTTGAAACTTTGTCAATTGGAGTTCCCTAATAGCCATTGGGATTGACTTAATAGTTGAGCTCAAAGAATCATTTAACTTGATCGGTCAAGGTGTTTAAGAGCTGAAGTTAATGCTTTCTTAGTGCATCGAATGTATGAACAACAAATGAATGCTTCTTGTGGTGCCGAACAGTCATTGGTGTGAACACTCGTATCTGAATGGATGTTTGGGTGTGAACACCAAGTATTGAATAGTTGGTTGACCAGCTAAAAACTAAGTTCAATGATTGTTCTTCCTTTCACAAATGGACACCTAGGAGAGTGTATTCAACAACTTCAAAATGCACGAACAATCAGGTGCAATGTCCCTTCTTAAATGAGTCCAATGAATCTAGAAATGGTTCATGTATGTCCAGCCGACTATTTAATAACCTGCAAGACAAACTTAAACTCGATTAAAAAGCCACAATAAGACAAACTAAAACAAAAATTAAATGTGTAATAAGCTAAGACACAATTAATAATCTGACTTAGACATGCAATAATGTTGTACAATCTAAGACATAATTAATAGACTTGAAACAACTAAAAACAAATAGACATGTAATAATGCTGCATGGAATTAAAACATAATTAATATGATTGAAATAACTAAAGAACATTTAAGTCTTTAATCAGCAGCTAAGTTAGCTAGCTAAATTTAAATTAGGTTTCAAGTAGATTGCACGGGGTATTTGATGAGCACTCCCAAACTCGATCAGTGAGACCAACAAAAGTTTCCTCCCAAACTTTTTCAACTAAGGCCGAAATTGCTTCTTTGAATTGCTTGGATTGAGCTTGAGTAATTGGACCAGTTGGTAGCTCGATTGGATCACGAACAGATTCGGTTGAGCCCTTGGATGAGTTTGTATCATGCCCCCTCTTCAAGATGATTTGTCCTCAAATCATTGCCTACATCAAAAGGAGACAAGTCAGTCACATTGAAACTCGCACCTACATTATACTCACCTGGCAGGTCCAATTTATATGAGTTATCATTGATTCGCTCCAATACTTGGAACGGGACATCTCCTTTAGGAAGTAACTTGGATCTTCTTTGAGTGGGAAACCTCTCTTTGCGCATGTGAATCTAGACCCAGTCTCCAGGCTAAAAAATCACTCACTTTCGCCCCTTGTTTGCCCTATGCACATGCTCCTCGTTTATCTTTTCGAAATTTTTCCTCACCTTCCGATGCAATTATTTCACATATTCAGCTTTTCACTTACCATCTATATTCACAAGTTGGTTAGAAGACAAATGAATTAAATCAAGAGGAGTCAATAGGTTAAAACCGTATACAATTTAAAATTGAGCGATTGTAAGCAAACTCGATATGAGGTAAACACTCCTCCCGTGACTTCAAATTCTTCCGAATGATGGCTCTTAGCAACATGGATACAATTCGATTTACTATTTCCGTTTGACCGTTCGTTTGGGGATGGAATGTTGTAGAAAACAATAGCTTGGTGCCAAGTCTTCCCCACAGGGTTCTCCAAAAATGGCTAAGAAATTTGGTGTCTCGGTCGGACACAATGGTTCTTGGTACGCCATGCAACTGAACTACTTCCCTGAAAAATAGATTAGCTATATTCACAGCATCACCAGTCTTATGTCAAGTAATAAAATGAGCCATTTTCGAGAACCGGTCAACCACAAGAAAGATAGAATCTTTCCCATTCCTAGTCTTAGGAACTCCTAACACAAAATCCATAGAGA
The DNA here is from genome assembly GCF_025698545.1 of Gossypium raimondii. Classification (NCBI taxonomy): domain Eukaryota; kingdom Viridiplantae; phylum Streptophyta; class Magnoliopsida; order Malvales; family Malvaceae; genus Gossypium; species Gossypium raimondii. Next base: position 20,325,509 of record NC_068573.1, on the reverse strand, counting down.
TATCAGTCCAAGGTGTTTCGGGAATAGGTAGGGGTTTATACAAACCGTGAGGATTGATGCTGGACTTAGCCTTCCTACAGGTAATGTATCGCTCATAAAGTCTTTCATCACGCTTCATCTTTGGCTAGAAGAAGTGCTTTTAAAGCATGGACATGGTTTTGGTCACTCTAAAATGTCCCATTAAACCTCTACTATGCGCCTCGTTCACTAGGATGTCTCAGACGGATCTTTGAGGAATGCATAGTTTGCCTTCACGAAACAAATAGCCTTCATGCCTATAAAATTTTTCAAATGGTCCCTTCTCACAAGCTTTGAATACTTCACCAAAATCAGCATCAGTATCATACAATTCTTTAAGATATGCAAACCCAAGCAGTTTAGAATCTAAACTATTAAGTAAAGCATACCTTTTTGACAATGCATCAACAACTATGTTTTCCTTACCTTTTTTATATTTAACAACATAGGGAAACGATTCAAGGTACTTGACCCATTTAGCATGCCTCTTATTCAACTTATGTTGTCCCTTAAGATGCTTCAATGCTTAATGGTCGGTGTGAATCACGAACTCCTTGGGCCATAAATAGTACTACCAAGTTTCTAGGGCTCGAATCAAAGCATACAACTCATTGTCATATGTTGGATAATTAAGGGCAGCTCCGTTGAGTTTCTCACTAAAGTAGACAATAGGACGTCTGTTTTGTGTTAACACTGCTCCGATTCCTATCCTTGAAGCATTACACTCTAACTCAAAATTTTTGTTAAAGTCAGGTAAGGATAACAAATGAGCTTTGGTTAGACAATCTTTAATTTTCATAAAAGCTTTTTCTTGATCATCACCCCAATGAAAATTGGAGTTTTTCCTAATTACCCCTCAAAGGAGTAGCCAATGTGCTGAAATTAGGCTCGAACCTCCTATAAAAGCTGGTTAAGCCATGGAAGCTCCTTACTTGAGAAATGCTTGTCGATCGGGGCCACTCACGTATTACTTTCACCTTGTCTTGATCGACTTCAAGACCATCAAAACTGACAACAAAACCTAAGAAAACAACTTTTTTAGTACAGAATGAACATTTCTTAAGGTTTGTAAACAAAGTCTCCTTACGCAAAACTTCCAAAACAACTTTCAGGTGTTGCACATGTTCGTCCAATGATTTGCTATAGACTAAGATATCATTAAAGTAAAATTTACAGAGTCTACCAATAAAATAACAAAGGATATGATTCATAAGTCACATGAAAGTACTTGGGGCGTTAGTTAGGCCGAAAGGCATAACCAACCATTCATACAATCCATGTTTAGACTTGAACGCTGTCTTCCATTCGTCTCCCTCTCTCATCCGAACCTAATGATAGCCACTTTTAAGATCGATCTTAGAGAATAGTTGAGCTCCACTTAGCTCATCTAACATGTCGTCCAAATGCGGAATTGGATGCCAGTACTTAATAGTGATTTTATTAATGGCTCAGCAGTCCACACACATGTGCCACAATCCGTCTTTCTTAGGAACTAAAAGTACAGGAACGGCACAAGGACTTAGGCTCTCGCGCACATAGCCCTTTTCTAACAACTCGAACACTTGCCTTTGAAGCTCTTTAGTCTCCTCGGGTTTACTTCGATAAGCAGGTCTATTTGGAATGGCAGCTCTGGGCACGAAATCTATTTGATGCTCAATCCCTCGTATTGGTGGCAAACCATTTGGTATCTCTTCTAGAAAGACATCGCTGAATTCCTGTAACAAAGACAAAACAGAAGAAGGTAGGGTATCATTAAGCTCATTAATTCCCATCAAGCTTTATTTGTACATAAGTATAAACAAAGGTTGTTTTAACAAGAAAGATTTTTGGATCTCCTTTTCTTTCGCATAAAAATTCCACTTTTCAGATTCAGCCTCTCCTTTTCTTTGTTTTTCCTCTTTTCTTTTGCAACTCATTTTCTTTTTTTCTCACTTATTTTTAACTCTTTTTTTCCTCTCTTTTTTTTGACTTTTTGTAACAGCCAGTTTTTGGGTCAAATTAGAATAGTGGTTTTAGGACCATAAATCTGAAGTTAAAATATTTATTTTATTATTTTATTGAATTTAAAACAAGATATAATTATTAGGTGAAAGTTTCGTAAAGAAAATTTACTGTTTAAATGCTTAATTTGGTAAAAAGGACTAAATCGCGTAAAGCGTAAAAGTTGAGTTCTAATAGCTAAAGGAATTAAATAGCTATAGGGCTTTAATGTGGAAGTCCTTATATGGTAATTAGCCCATTATAGTTGATAGTGTATTTTAATGGCTTGGCATTTGTGTAATTTTTAAAGTTTATAAAGGTTAATTAAGTAATTAGGTAATTAAAGTTAATAATAAATAAAACCACATTAAACACCATTTTGTATCATCTTTCTTCAACCGAATTTCACAAAGAAGAAAGCCACTTTTTGTGCTTCACTTTCGGCAATCTTATATCCTTCAATTTGGTATGTATTTTTAATCTGTTTTTAATTATTTTTATGTTTTTGTGATCGTTGCAACTAGTACCAGCTAGCCCGTGTCTTCGATTTCAAAACTGTTAAAGATTTTGATAGTTTCCATTGATGAGATTATTTTTTCTTTTATCTTTAATGGTTAAATATGAATATTTGATGTTAGATTTTCATATTTTATAAAGTGATTTTTGATGAAAATTCAAATTAGGGATTAAATTGTGAAAAGATGAAAATGTGGGGTTAAAAGTGTGAATAAATGTGAAATATGGGCTGCTAGGGGCACTATGGTAATTTGGCCAAGCATGGGTCTTGTTGAATTTTATGAATTTTTTGTATTTGTAAAATAGGGACTAAATTGTAAGAAATGTGAAAGTTTAGGGCCAAAGTGCAAATTGACTTAAATATGTGTTTTTGGACTGAATTGAATGATTATATGATTAAATGAGTTGATTTTGAATACATATAGATCCAAAAAAGAGGAATCCAGAATTAGATCGGGGGAAAGGCAAAATTATCGAGTAATCGATCCAATTCGTCAATTCCGAGTACGAGGTAAGTTCATAAGTAAATAAATGTTTTTTAAATTTAAATGTGTTTTATACATTGTCGAATTTGATTTGTATATAGATATACATTGCCGAATTTGATTCGTATATGGATATATATTACCGAATTAATTTGAGCATTAGATGACTGGTTTCATGCATGAATTGATTTAATTACGAAGTCATATGTTCAAGCAGGAATTGATTTCATGCAGGAATGTGTGAAGTTATAAGTTCATGCAATATTAAGGTAAGTTTAGTACTTAATGTGATAATATGCATTTATATGAGTTAGTTAAATGTTTATGTGTTTGAGATATATTTGAATTCGACCTAGTTGAATTGAATTATAAACATCATTGACCTAATTCCATACCAAACTTACAACAATGACCACATGTCAAAATCACATACAAATATACCAATTTGATCATTCAAAACATAACTTCACTTGACCATTTCAACACAAGCATCAAAACCATCAAAGTGACACCAAACTAGCCATTTCTGAATGGTTCCAACATGATACGAACTCGTATTTGTTGATGAAATCGAGTCATTTGTTGCCCGATAGTAAAATTAAGTAACAAAGTCTTGATAAACAAATTGGTTGTTTTCAAAAAGGTTGGTAGTTTAAAACAAAGATAACAACAAAAGATAAAATGATGGAAATATGGAAATTGAACTTAACAGGGGAAGAAAGAACCTCTACTAAAGAATAGAGACCCGAATCTTATAAGGCTATTAAGGTGATCAATGGATAGATGGATAGGACCGTGACCCTCTATCTAGGAAGATAGGAATCAGTCGGTATAAAGGGGTGAATGCCACACTCAAAGAGTGATAAGTTTGGAAAGGAAATAGATTGACACCACTAGCAAGCTAGATAAGTTAATTTGAATCACCAAGAACAATGAGAGTTGAAGGACTCACACATATGCTATAATTCATTCAAGGATCAAAAGTTCTTTCAATAGGTTACAAGCAAGCTATTTATAGGCTGCTAAAGACCAGCCGAATGGACACAAAAATAATTACAACTTAAATGAAGCTAAGTTGACTTAATTCAGCTAAATAATTCTTTGAATGTCTTAAATGATCAGCTTGTCAATTGGAGTTCCCGAGCAGTCTTTGAAACTTTGTCAATTGGAGTTCCAGGATAGCCATTGGGATTGACTTAATAGTTGAGCTCAAAGAATCATTTAACTTGATCGGTCAAGGTGTTTAAAAGCTGAAGTTAATGCTTTCTTGGTGCATCGAATGTATGAACAACAAATGAATGCTTCTTGTGGTGTCGAACAGTCATTAGTGTGAACACTCAGATTTGAATGGATGTTTGGGTGTGAACACCAAGTATTGAAAAGTTGGTTGACCAGCTCAAAACTAAGTTCAATATTTGTTCTTTCTTTCACGAATGGACACCTAGGAGAGTGTATTCAACAACTTCAAAATGCATGAACAATCGGGTGCAATTTCCCTTCTTAAATGAGTCCAATGAATCTGGAAATGGTGCATGTATGTCCAGCCAACTATTTAATAACCTGCAAGACAAATTTAAACTCAATTAAAAAGTAACAATAAGACAAACTAAAACAAAAATTAAATGTGTAATAAGCTAAGGCACAATTAAGAAATCTGACTTAGACATGTAATAATGTTGTACAAACTAAGACATAATTAATAGACTTGAAACAACTAAAAACAATCAGACATGTAATAATGTTGCATGGAATTAAAACATAATTAATATGATTGAAATAACTAAAGAACATTTAAGTCTTTAATCAGCAGCTAAATTAGCTAGCTAAATTTAAATTCGGTTTCAAGTAGATTGCACGGGGTATTTGATGAGCACTCCCAAACTCGATCAGTGAGCCCATCCAAAGTTTCCTCCCAAACTTGTTCAACTAAGGCCAAAATTGCTTCTTTGAATTTCTTGGATTGAGCTCGAGTAATTGGACCAGTTGGTAGCTCGATTGGATCATGAACGGATTCAGTTGAGCCCTTGGACAAGTTCGTATCACAACAACCGACATATATACAAACCATATTTCAATCATCCACATCTATTAAAAACCTTTCAAAAGCATACCATAACTTGACCATATTGAGGTAAATTCATTACCTACCATTTTGGCCACTCAAACATGCATTAACACATTGTCAAAATGACACACATCAATAAGGCATCAAAAATACCAAAGTTACATCAACCAAAATGACATATATATGCCTAACTCATCAACTAACATAAACCACAAGTCCACCTATACATGCCACTATAACCGTAACCAAAAAGTTAAAATCTGCCGATATAACCGCTGGATAGTGTGATAGATCTTTGACTAGCTTCCAACCCGATCGAACTTCCGATAATCTGTAGAGTAAAGGAAAATAACTACATAAGCAATGAATGCTTAGTAAGTTAGTAAAAACTTGAAACATAACTTATCACTTCAATACTATCATACATAGATTAAACATGGTTCAACATCAATACTTTAAACTTAGTATAAACCTATTAAACACCATTCAGCTCACAATTAAGTATATTTATAAACATCACATACACCTTTCATTCATAACATAATAAAGTCTTATAGATTGACTTACATAATTATCAACCTTTCCTTAAAATGATGAACCATTTCATTTACTTACTTATCATTTCATTCACTTAGCACAAACTTAGATAACATCATCAATTCACTAATTATTATATTCATTTATGAATTAGGCAACTTCATCCATAGCATACGTAAGTTTCTCATATAAGTACATCATTGAACTCATCAATCCCTTTTTTATCATATTTCAATTCAACTATGAACTTACCATTTCATTACCTTTCCTCACTCGTTTCATATGCATAACATACAAGACATAAACGTAACATTAACCATAGCCACAAGCTAATACATTTAAGCATAACTCGTTTAGAATCAACTACACAATAAACCATTTCATGAGAAATTACATACTTTAATTCTTACCACTCTTTCATGCACGTAATCATCTTTCCTTTTGGTCACTTACCATTTCAGTACATATCTTTAAAACTAACATAATACAATCCAACCAATAACTTGGCACAAGCCTAAGCATCATCAACAACACATGTTAGTGTATCAATTCATAATTCACTTGAATTAACAAAAGATAAGTCATTAAACATGAATAACCTCACTTGAATCATCAATTTCATGAACATAGACATACTTTCATTTAACATTTCCTTTTCATTCATTTTCATAGTTTTCATTATATAAGTCATTTGAATACTTATCGTTCCTTCCCTTTTCATGTCCATTAAACCACTTAAAATAATATCAGATACGTGGGAAAGTTCACACAAAGTGTGCTAAACATATGTTCGAAACCATTGCGTTTCCTTTTCTTTTTCTTTTAAATAGATGCTCACACAAGTCATAAATGGGTCTGCTCACACAAGCTGTCAATCGGAACGTAGCTACACGGTGCTACTCACACAAGCTGTCGAGTATCCTCAATAAATACCGAAACTCAGCCACCAGTAGGACATTCAGGAACAACACCCGAAATATGGTAACCCTAATGACATGTCATTTGTATCCTATATATTCCTAGGATTCAAACAGAGCTTGATAGTCGTCGAAACGTCGTTGGATTTCCATCGTTTCATCACAAGATAAATTGCATAATAACATATATATTGATTCAATCACAATAGAATCACATATTAACATTCAATTTAATCAACATTATACAGATTACAGTTCATACGAACTTACCTAGCTAAATTGCAGAAATAACAAAGTCTAGGGGATTTTTGGTAATTTTTCATTCTCCTCGATTTTCTACTCGGTCTTGACCTAAATTAATAATTTCATTCAATTTATTAATTTAGATAGTAAAACAATTTATTTTATGCAATTTAGTCCTTTTGACATTTTTACACAATTTCCCTAACATTTTACTTTTATTCAATTTAGTCCCTAAGCCTAAAACATGCAAATTAATCATTTTACCCATATTTAAGCTTATCCAAATGTTCATAGCTTCCAATACAGCCCATATTTACAAAAATTTCACATCAAATCCTTGTACTTTTATTAATTCAACAATTTAGTCCTTAATCAACAAATTCATTAAAAACACTTAACAAAATACTTTTACATAACAACTAATATCTCAAATTCATCATTTAACATCAAAAATCACAAGATTCATCAATGGAAACATTCAAAATCTTTAACAGTTTCAAAATCGAAGGTATGTGTTAGATGGACCTAGTTGCAACGATCTCAAAAACATAAAAATTAATAGAAACGAGACCAAAATGACATACCATGCAACTTCAAAGAGAAAGTCGAAAGCTCAACACCTTCCATGGCTTTATTCTTTCTCAATTTCATCCAAACATCCAAAAGAGGAAGATGATGTCTTTTATTTTATTTTATTACCTTTTTAATTAGTTTTATTTTAACTAATAAAACACACATATATATATTCATAATAAAACAAAGCCAACCGCCCACTCATTTATATTATGGTATATTTACCATAGTAGTCCATGAATTTACTTTTTATAGCTATTTAACATCATTAGCTAGTAGAATTCAATTTTCACACTTTTATGATTTAGTCCTTTTACTTAATTAACTATCGAAACATTAAAATTTCTTAACGAAACTTTAATACCACCTTAATGACACTATATAAATATTTATAAAAATATTTACGGCTTGGTTTATAGAAACGAGGTCTCGATACCTCATTTTCTAAAACCACTTGACTTTCGGGTCTTATAACTTGAACTTAATTAATAATTCGAATAACATAAATTACCATATCAAAAACCTTTTAAAAACCATAATTGACTCATAAATATTCATAAATAATATTTAAAAACTTACTCGTCAGATTTGTGGCCCCGAAACCACTGTTTCTGACACCGCTGGAAAACAAGTTATTACACCGCTCTAACAGCGAGTAGCTAGCATCACACATAATTACAAAAGGCTTTGTCCACTATGAGCTAACAATAATAGGTGCCAAGGTTAACTTCTACTTGAGTACCTCAAAAGCTTGCATGCATTTTTCATCAAACATAAAAGGCGTTTCTTTCTCTAGCAGTTGACTTAAGGGCTTTGAGAATTGAGCAAAGACCTTTATAAATCTTTGTTAAAAACTTGCATGCCCTAAGAAATTTTGCACTGATTTAACTATTGTAGGATGTAGAAGTTTCTCTATTACCTCAATTTTGGCCTTATCTACTTCTAACTCCTTCTTAGAAATTTGATGACCTAGAACAATTCCTTATTTCACCATGAAGTAACATTTTCCCAATTAAGGACCAAATTGGTGTCTTCGCACCTTTCTAACACTCACTATAAAGTGCCCTAACATTCTGAAAATTTATCTAAACCTTCTTCTAGCATGTTAGCGAAGATCGCGGTCACACATCTCATGAAAGTAAAGGGAGCATTGCATAATCCAAATAGCATTCTTCGAAATGTGTATGTCCCAAACGGGCATGTAAATGTTGTATTTTCCTGATCATTTAAGTGTATCGGGATTTGATGATATCTTGAGTACCCATCAGGGAAATAGTAGTACTCTTTTCTTGCCAGTTTGTTGAGCATTTGATCAATGAATGGGAGTGGGAAATGATCATTTTTCGTTGCGTCCTTCAATTGTTTTATAATCGATACACACTCGACATCCTGTTATAGTTCAAGATGGGATTAACTTGTTTTTATCATTTGCGATGATCGTCAAGCCACCTTTCCTAAAAACAAATTGTGTTGGGCTTACCCATTCACTATTGGATATAGGGTAAACAATTCCTGCATCAAGTCATTTCAAAAGCTCCTTTTTCACCACTTCCTTCATGGTAGGGTTAAGACATCTCTAGGCATCTACGACCGACTTATTTCCTTCCTCTTGTCGAATCTTATGTTGGCACAACACGGGACTGATTCCTTTAATATCAACAATGTCCACCCAATTGCCTTTTTATGCCTTCTCTTGATCAATTAGTAAATCAACCACAATAATCATGGGTAAAGTATTATCATCGCCCAAATATCCATACTTCAAATGTATTGGTAGTGATTGTAGGTCCAATGTGGGTAGTTTGATGATCGATGGAACCATGTTTGTCGGGGATTTTTCTTATTAACTCAATGGTTCTCTATTTTGCTTTTCCCCATCTAGCTGATATATTTGTTACAACTAATCTCTTACTAAGTCTTCAGCAAATTATTCTTTTGTCATTGTGTCCAAATTAAAGATATCAAACTCACCATCACTTGATTGCTCCTCAATTCGTTTCATGTTGTCTTCTTCCACTATTAATTCTTGTTCAGCGACAACTATGAGCTCATTTACTACCTTTAGTTCTTTAGTCAGTCCCCAGGTGTAAACGTTGCTGGAGAACAACTATCTCATGAGTTGTCTTTGTCCAAATACTCCCTCCAGCCATAACATCAAATTTTCCTTTACTGTCCTAACTTAGGCCTCCATAAAAATGTTGTAATTGAATAGCTAGATCAATATCGCCTCCAAGTATTCTTCGAAGAATTAACTTGAACCAGTCCCAAGCTTGTCCCAACGTTTTGATTGGTTCTTCCTAAATCTGAGTAGTTTGACTTGATTCTTTAATAAAGAATACTTTTGTATGAGCCTGTGCAAGAATAATTGTACAAATTCTTCCCAGGATGTGATAGTCTCAGGTGGTAATGCTTCTAACAATTCTCTAATCTGGCCTTCAAGTGCGAAAAGAATCAAAATTAATTTGATTGCCTCATCTAAAATTCCAGCATACCTAATTATACTACAAACCTATTCAAATCGTCTCAGAAATGCCATTGGATCCACGTCAATATCATCACCAAATTGCAAGTTTGTGGTTACCCAACTCAGCAATGCGGGATTGATTTCAAACTGGGATTTGGTCATAATTGGTTTAGCAATGCTAGGTTTTAACCAACTGGTACCAAACCAAGTTTGCCTAATGATTGTTGTCATCGTCTCAGAAATTGCTCCAAATCAAGATATGGCTCAATTGGAGTGCTCCACTTCAGGTTACGTAACGCGTAGGTTTGTGCAAGTGTACACAGTCATTTTCACGTAATAAGTAAGTATCGAGTTATCGTCTCCACAAGGATTGTATTTGTACTAAGTCACTTCATTTGTAAAATGATATTAACAATTTGGTAAATAAAAACACAATATAGTTGAGAAGTGGTGATTAAAATATATTAAACTAAAGGCAATGATACCTAATACAAATTATCCTAAGTATGCAAACTAAATGAAATAGATTTTAGTAAAATTAAACACAATTTTGCAACAATTATAACATAAATAAACTAGGACAATTACTTTAATAAGACTCAATTTATTATCAACATGCTTAATAACATTCGGAAAAACATTCCATGGAAACTCGATCTTTCAGGAGTTTGGAAACCACATTAGGTCCTTTCGGAACCCTTTACTTAGTAAATACGCATTTTACTGATCATTATTTACTGAGGGTTTCTTATTATTCGTGTGAAGTAACAGGGACGTGTCAGGTTTGAAACAATTTAATCACACAAATCTAAAAACTATGCAGATAACAGAGCTTGGTTAGAGTTGTTATACAACCTACAATTTAATCGGGTTAGGATCTAAATTGAGTATGCACATTTCAATTATGTGTCCATTAGCCGTCATTTGGTCAGGATCACTCAGCTAATTTTGGTGCATTCCAATCACGTATGAGCGAAATACAGACTTGATTTTAATTGAAAACATGATCGATTAAGGCACAAACATTATAAGCATGAATCAAATAAATATTATTTAATCAAAGCAATCATCCTAGCTTAAATAAAATTAAGCTAACATTGTTGTAAACAAGAGCAAAGAACACATAGCAAACATCTTAAGATTAAATTAACGAAAAGAAAGATTAAACCCAATTCAGAGTGGCTGTCACCCAAGACTCTGACTGACGAGGCTCCTTCGCTTCTTTGCTTTGCTCCTTTACTGATAGTTCTCCAAGGTGGCGACCAAGGGTTCTTTAATAGGCTAATTTTGCTAAAAATCCTTATGCAAGGATGATGATAGGCGTGAGAGGGAAAGATAGCTAAGAGAGTTGAGAGAGGAGAGAATGATGAATAAGTGAGGGATGATTGAAAAAGTGAGAAATGAGCTCTTATTTATAGGTGAGGCAAGGGAGCTAGTTTACTAAAAATAGGAGTGTCCATCTTTTGAAACTTCTTCCAAGGATGGCCGGTCATGAATTGAGGAAATGTGGCTGATTCTACTTGTTTCTTAGTCAATTTGAGTGCCACCACAACTCAGGACTAAGACTCGGTCACCAGTAAATCTTCGGGAAAATCTCTATTTCTTTAAATCTTCAAAGACCTTGTGTAATTAAACCAAAAATTGATTTATGATCAGCCATGTGCAGCCAAAAATTGGGTTTTGCAATTAGAAGAAAACTCTCAGACCTGTCCAAAAATAGTAGATAGTTTAGAGGACCAAATAATATAATTTTACCACCTCAATTAATTAATTTACTTAATTAATTAAACCCCAATTTATTAATGAAATATTTAAAATGAATTATTAAATAACTTTATATTTTATTATTTAATTTAATCATGCATGGCCCACTTTATAGCTTAAAAATATAATATGCTCAAACTAATATAAAATAAGCCATTTTATGCATGAAAACTATATAATAAAGCATAAAATCATATTTTAAATAATTTCCATGTCCTAATTTCATATTTTCACAAATTTCATTAATTTATTAAACAATTACTTGGTTTTAACAACAAATTTAAGTAAAAGGTGATGAAATTATATAGGAAAAATCCTATAATATTTTTCAGTTTACAAGTTATAAACTCAAATCGAGACATAATAAAATTATTAAACTAAATTAAAACTTAAAGATAACAAAATAAAATAAACCAAAGAAATTGTATCTATAATTTTAATATTCCTATTTATCCTCCTAATTGTAGAAAATAAATTTAAATTTAATGTCGAAATCTCCCCAACAACGACGTTAACAACTTAACCGCCTCCAAACATGTGAACATTTAGAGTAAAAATTGTGTAAATAAAATATATATAATTAAGTGCGGTATCTACAAGTAAACAGGTCAAATTGTAATATAGTTTTGTGTTACAACGGAACACCGGTAAGCATTTCGAGGATCATACCCAAGGGAGGTTGAATTAAATCTAAAAATGTCTTCTACATTAACAGGTTTAAACAGTAGTCACAAAAATTATATTATGCTAATTAAAACTAAAGATTAAAGTCATAAAATTAAAACAAAAATACTAAAACAAAGTTGAAAAACAAAAAAAAACTCTCGAATAACAAGCAGAAGATTAACTGTCACACCCTGTTTTCGATAAGGTCCTAAAATTAAGAAAAACACTCGGTTTTCGATAAGGTCCTGAAATTAAGAAAAACTTGAAAGTTAATTGCAATAGATGGTAAGTCAGCAGGCTCAACTAAAAAAATCTAGGAATTTTGGTGGTTAAAGGGTAAATAATTGGTTTCAATCCTGGTTCAATTAAGTTGAAATCGACTAGTTCCTTATTGGGAGAAAAAATGTTTATCGATGGATGGCCTAATTTGCGCTTTGATGATCGTACGAGAAGGATCTCAATTCTGTTTATATTTTCCTCCATTTTGCATCGTCTTCTTTGGTTGTTTTGAAGAAGAGAAAGATAAGGAAAAGCTCTACATGGGGCAGTGATCATGAAGTTTGAGACCAAGAAGTAGTGAATCCGGTGAGCTACTGCCAGGATGAAGGGGACTCTAGCATTTGGGAAAAGCTAGGCTAGCAAGGATGAAGAATTTCAAGTAAGCTTATGTATCAAACTTTTGGGTGATTGATGGATGTTGTGCTACTTGCATGATCTGTATTTATGTCTGCTCTGAGTTCTATTTGAATTATGTTGTTGCATATGATTACAGTGGATGAGAAAGCTATGCATGCAATAAGTTGTGTAAATACATAAATTTCTGCAAGTATGGTCTTTAAACTGTGTGATAGAATTGTATGTCAATGTATTGATGTGTGGCATACTCCTTGTTAGGATAGAGTGTGTATCTTTATGCGTGATTTGCATATCTATAAAAATGCGAAGTACGAAGGGAGTTACTTTGACGGGTTAGATGAATATAGGAAAAATTGGCGTAGTGGAGGAATGGACGGATTGAAAAGGGATTCAAGGAGGTTTGGCGGCATTGTGGAATGGTTATCTATAGACTCTTCAGAGCAGCACCTCAAAAAAATTTACTGATTCTTCAAGATCCAAAGTCCATGGTTAGTCATGGAATGATTTAATGGTGGATAGGTATGCCTTAAGGTGAAATGAAGTCTGCCAAGATAGTAAACAGGGAAGCATGTCAAGGCATAAAAAGGGGAGTCACTACATGACTTACGCGGTGAGTAGTCTAACATAATGATCATGGCAGCGTTTGAGAACACTGGCAAGCATACTAATAGGGGGTCCGACCAATATTCGAAAACAAGAGGAATATATGAGTGCACCTTAAACAAGGTTATAAGAGGTTAAAGGGGTATTTTCCTTCCAAGTATTCTCAAATAAGCATCTAGCATTAAAAGTCTGCTAGAAGAAATGGACAAGCCAACCTGGGTTAAGAGGAATCAAACGGTTCTCAGGACCTATTTCTAGGGGTTTATTTGCAAAGAGATCGTCAGAAAAGTGGTAAGTCCACTAAGGATCATCTTGGAGGGAATGTCCACCAGTGATTGACTTAACGATAGAGTTTACCAGGGATTAATAGAGAAATCAGACGTCCGTCAAGACTATCTAATGTGGAAGTCTGCCAAGGACAATCTAAGGATGGGATAGTTCGTTGGGGACTAGTGGTTGATTGGAATATCTTGTCGGATGGTCTGAAGTGGCAAAGTCCTATGGGACTACTTACTAGTACGAGTTCGTGAGGAAAAATGTGAACTTAACTATCAACCAAATCTCATACTCAATGCCGCAATAAAGCTATTAGTAAACAGGTATTCTTAAGAGAAGGGTATACTCATAGGCTAAGTCATAAGAGGTTAATGTTTGGGATAATATGGTATGTATATATTGTGTTTGGTATGGAATGAAAGGATCATAGAAGAATTAGTCGTTGTGGCCAATCAGCATAGTTGCGTTTATGGTTCTCTTGTGATGAGTCAAATTAGGAAGGTAAAATGGAAGTCTTGGATAAAGCTAGATAGGGTCAAGTCCCAGAAAAAGGGTTGTTTGAAAGAGTACACTTACCAATAAATCAATTGATATGTCTACCATGATTAGTTTAGAGAACGCATGGGTGTCGGCTACGCTAGTCAAACTGTGAAATCTCTTAAGACACTTAAGGAGTTTTTAATCCCGTGCACTAATTCATATGTACCAGAAATTTTAAGAGTCTTCTATCACTACTACTGCACTGAATCTCACTAAGTTCATCTGAACTTACAAATGTATTGCCTTGTATGCAAGGTCAATGAATGACTCGAGGACTGAATGGAGGGACCAAGCCAGACACCGCCAAGCCAACACGAGTGGTGGTGTAGCTGTATCATGTATATAGAGGGGCATCCTAGGAGCCTACGCCTCAGGGTGTTGATTAAGTGCCTTCATAATGAAGTATTAAGTTTTAAGTCATTGTAAATAATTGTTTATGCTCAATACAACAAATTGATTGTAAGAACCTTAGAACTTGTAAAAAGTTTAGTTGTAGTCATGTTTTGAAACCTGTTGTTGATTAATGATATTAGAGTAAAGTTATGTGACAAATATGAATTAATCATGGCGTCATTAAGTTGTAACTAGACCAAGTTAAAATTGTTGTCAAGTAACTAGGGTTAATTATGACACTTGGTACCCAGACCCAATGGTCGGGTCGGGTATAGGATGTTACATTAACTCACTTCAGTGGTTGCAATTAACTTCTGAATTCGGGTTTTATTAGTGAATTAGTTATTAACTAACCAATATTACCTCTCAGCCTCTACTAATTAATTAATCGACCAGTACTCACTTATCTCTCGACCTAATTTTCCTGACCGGGATAAATCATGATTTACTCAGCAAACTTATCTCTCAACCTCGTTTAACCTAGATTACTTCCAAAGGTCGTCAATCCTACGGTTAAAGCACACATAAATTTATACCAATTAATTCGTATGAGAAACCCTCATTCTTCAATTAATCAGTCCTACATCTGCTCGTTAATCTCCCTAAAGGATTTAGCCACTCATCGATTTAATAACCATCTTCCTTACAATTAAATTCAGCATGCAAAGCACACAATTTATATTAAAAGAGAGAAAGATAGAAATTAGTCTATTGAGAATCTTAATGTGCTCGGATCCGTGAAATCCTTCAACAGTTGTCAAGATATCATCATTTTCAAGAGAAATATAAGAGAAAATTATGAAAATACTTAACAACAAAGACTTGGACTCAAATTAAGTCCAAGTCGGATAACAAGAAATAAAACTATTTTTAAAATAAAATAAAGTTAAAATCCTAAACTACTAAACTGAAACCCTAAAACGACTTGGCAAAAAGCTCCCTCTAGTTGACCATAAGCCTCCTATTTATAGGCAAAGCTAGCAGCCCTAATTAGGTCAATTACAAGCCTCAATTGCACTAAATATTAATTATGCGAACGAAAACACCCTTAATTAATTTTTTCTCTTCATCAGACCTGTGTCACGACACAGCCTAGTGTGTGTCACGACACACAAATTCAAATATAAATTATTGTGCTGGTTCCTCTGTGTTGCGACATCGAAAGCTTGTGTTGCAACTCGATTGCCGTTCCTGATGCCTTTGGGCCTGAAAATAGGTGTCTTGGACACTTAATTAAATCGTTAAAACTACCTTAAGGCCGGTATTGGCCCAATAGGTCAACAAACTCGAAATATTACGTAAAAACGCTTATTTTGCAATAATTTAACTCTAAGCTAATAAAACTAAAAATAAAATAATTAAACACGAAACGACTTAAAAACAAGCTCGTTAAGTGTCGAAAAGTACTTAAATTGCCACTACTATTTGTGGCAGGTCAATTGTGTCTATATATTGGGACGAGTAAAGGGTGTTACAATTTTGGACATGAAATTATATGTTATTGTAACACCCCTAACCCATCACCGTCGCCAGATTTGGGTTACAGAGCATTACCGTACAATCAGAAACATTTAAACATCATAACTTTCAATAAATTAAATAAATCACAAACCATTCATTCCAACACATTTGTCCCTAAATCGAACCCTCAAGGCCTTAGAAATAACTTGGAAGCAGTTTAAGACTAATTTGAAACAAATCGGAAAGTTTAAGAAAAAGTGGCAAAAAAATTGGAAACAAGGGTCACTCGGCTATGTGGCCAGGCTGCTGACAACACCCTAGGCCGTGCAACTTTCGAACAAGGGACACACGGTTGTGTCCAAACTTGTGTCCTTACTCGTGTAACTCACTGAGTAGGGTCACACGACTGTGTCACATGCCCATGTGCCAGGCCGTGTAACTCGCTGACTTGGACCCTAAGAAATTCTCAGATGACACACGGTCGTGTCGTCTGGCCGTATGACAACCTGTGGGTCAGGTCATGTGTACCCAACACTTGCCTAAAATCAAGCCATTTCACAACCAGTTCATACCTAACCAATCTTGTAACACCCCTAACCTGAATCTGTCACCGAAACAAGGCTACGGAGCATTACTAGAGTTCACAAGTTAATTATCAGACATTTCATTTTATGTAGCATTCATATTTGAAACCAATCAAAATTAAAACATTAATGAGCAAATGTTGGCCAATTTAACTTATACATGTCATTCAATGCATTATTCCCCTAACATGCACAAACTCAACATTCAAGTTATTTCAATAATTTTCATGTATCAATAATATATATACCATGATTGATGAGCGCATCAATTCCATGATTTCCATTCCCTTGTTATTTTCCCATATTTATCCAGTTGAATTTCTCGAAATTTCGATGGATTTTCAGGGGTACACTTTAATGTACAAATCTGGGTCCGTCAATTCATATTCATGTGCGCACATTTCCATTTTAGAGAGCACACTCTCGCAAACAGCATCCTTATAGCGGGATTACCAGTCCAAGCTAAATCCCCTGTAATATAAACTCATAGAGTATTGTCGGGATTACCAATCCAGGCTAAATCCCCTGCAATAACAATTACTCTAATGAGCTTGGATCTGAATTACCAGTCCAGGCTAAATTCAGACCCTAATTCGGATTACTCATCCGGGCTAAATCCATTTTCCACATATTCTTTGGGAGGGCTATATCAGGATAGGATCACCCGTCCAGGCTAGATCCTTTTTACCGTCAATTCCTTTTCAAAGATCCATCGAATTTTCCTTCCATTCAACCGGGATTTCTTCCCCTTTTTATCAAATATATCAATGTTTCATCAATTTTCATATAATGAACATTAAAATCATATTCACATCAATAACAAACATTTTAGGCATTTAAGAATATAATTCAAGTTACGTGAACTTACCAGGCTAAATTGTAGAAATATCAAAATTTAGGGACATTTTGGTATTTTTCTATTTTCCTCGAATTTCCACCCAATCTTGATCTAAATTAATATTTCATTCAATTTATTAATTTAAATAATAAAACAATTCATTTCATGCAATTTGGTCACTTTTTGTCATTTTAACAAATTTACCCTTAAAATATTACTTTTATTCAATTTAGTCCTCGAATTTAAAACATGCAAATTAGTCATTTTAATAAAAATTCATGCTAGTTGAATAATCATATATTTTCCTCCTCCTCCTCTCCATTCCACATCCTTAATGTATATAACATGCTTATATGTAACATTATTTATAATTTCACTATTTACTAATTTGTTCATTCAAAGTGTCCACTTGAGTCATAGTCACTAAATTATTTATATCTTCAGCTACGTAA
Source organism: Gossypium raimondii (assembly GCF_025698545.1). Taxonomy (NCBI): domain Eukaryota; kingdom Viridiplantae; phylum Streptophyta; class Magnoliopsida; order Malvales; family Malvaceae; genus Gossypium; species Gossypium raimondii. Next base: position 20,307,498 of record NC_068573.1, on the reverse strand, counting down.
CTCAAATTAAGATCCATTAATTTTCTATGAAACTAGACTCATATATATTCTTACTATAAAATTTTCAGAATTTTGGTTTAGCCAATAAGTACAGTTTATTCTTTAAAGTTTCTCATATTTCACTATTTGACGTTCCAACCCTCTTCACTAAAAATTATTTATCTCTTTCTACAGAATTCGTATGATTTCTCTATTTATTTCTCTTGAAAATATACTCATTAAGTATTTTAAATATATAAATTATAACCCATAATTATTTTTTACAATTTTAATGATTTTTCCAATTTAGAACAGGGAAACCCAAATTCATTCGACCTTGTCTCACAAAATTTATTATATCTCACGATTTACAATTCCATTACTTACACCGTTTCTTCTATGAGAAACTAGACTCAATAATATTTAATTCCATATTTTATTCATACTCTAATTTGATTTTCACAATTTATGGTGATTTTTCAAAATTAACCTACTACTGCTGTCCAAAACTATTTTAATGCAAAGTGTTGATTACTAAATTTATAACACCTTTATTCCCTTTCTCTATAATATTTCCCATCACTTTCTCTTATTTTACTTCACTAATATATCAAGAACATAAGACTTTATTTAATAAAACTCTACTATAACATCATTTCCATGCTTTTTCAATAATATCAAACTTAAAAATATATTGAAATCTTGATGTTCTTACCTTGTGCTATTGATTTCAATCTTTAACTTGATTTTCTCTCTCCTTCTACTGGTACTTCTTGAATCTAACTTGATATTCTAGCTCCCTAAAGTCTCCTTATCAATTTTCTCTCTTGGTGGCTATGAAAATTTCTTTGATTTCTAAGTGAAAATGTTGAATTTTAGGTGAGAGGACCAAATTGTAAAGAAAGCAAAACTTTCTTTCTTCTCTTCTCTTCTAACGTGAAATACATGGAAAAATGGTGGAATGGATGATTCTTCATCTTCCTTTTCTTATATATACTAAATAAAATACTAATAAAATAATAAAATATCATTTAAAAATCAAATTAAAATATTAATAAACTAATATTTATTTAATTAATTAATCTAAAATATCACCAACATCATCATTGCCTTCTAGATTTCTCTCTCTTCTAATTGATCATTTTGCCCTTTGTAATCTTTAAAATTTCATCCTTGAGTCATCACTTAATTTGGTAAAATTACGATTTAGTCCCTTAAAATTCCTCACCTTTTCAATTTGGTCCTAATTCATCCATTTTCCTTAGTTTCTAGATTATTCCACCCTTAAAATATTTGCACTATTGGTCCTTCAACTTTTTCATATTTACACTTTAACCTCTCAAATCTTGAGTATTTACTCTTAAACAACAAAATTTTTCTCACTTTTACAATTTAGTCCTTTCTTGAATTAATATATAATATACCATAATATACTTCCCAATGTTGACATCACTCAAAATTTCTCCTTTTTGTCACTTTATTTCCTTATTTTTACTATATCGAGGATACTATCTTACTTTCTTACTGTAATAATTTTCAAGGTATTACAAATCTAACCATTTAAGCATACATCCAAGGGACTTAAACATCATTCACAATTACATAAACATGCCATTTTAGACACCCTAAATCAACTAACCAATAAACATGCCATTTTAGACACCCTAAATCAACTAACCAATAAACATGCCATTTTAGACACCCTAAATCAACTAACCAATGTGCCATTCAAAGACACCACAATTATGTCAAAACATCAACTAACAAAACATGTCAATAATGTCTCATCTCATGCATGATAACCTAATTCAAATATGTACCAAAACATACCACAATTCATCATTTCCAACCATTCAAATTACATCAAGAAGGACCTTGTCAACAAGCATATTAAGATACCCAAGAGACATAGATTGGTAATATCAAAGTGTACCAAACCAACTTAATTATTGTAACTTTGAAAAATATATAGGATTTTTCCTATATAATTCATCACCTTTTGCTTAAATTTGTTGTTAAAACCAAGTAATTGTTTAATAAATTAATGAAATATGCGAAAATATGAAATTAGGACATGGAAATTATTAAAATGTGATTTTTGCTTTATTATATAGTTTTCATGCATAAAATGGCTTATCTTATATTTGTTTGAACATATTATATTTTTAAGTTATAAAGTGGGTCATGCATGATTAAATTAAATAATATTTCATTTTAAATATTTCATTAATAAATTGGATTTTAATTAATTAAGTTAATTAATTAATTGAAGTGGTTAAAATTATATTATTTGGTCCTCTAAACTATCTACTATTTTTGGACAGGTCTGAGACTTTTCTTTTAATTGCAAAACCGTCCAAATTAGGACCAAGACAACCCAATTTTCGGCTGCACATGGCTGATCATAAATCAATTTTTGGTTTAATTAGTCCTTAAAGAGTTAAAGAACTCAGAAATTTTCCCGAAGATTTGCTGGTGACCGAGTCTTAGTCTTGAGTTGTGGTGGCACTCAAATTGACCAAGAATCAAGCAAAATCAGCCACATTTCCTCAATTCATGGTCGGCCATCCTTGGAAGAAGTTTCAAAAGATGGACACTCCTATTTTTAGCTAGCTAGCTCCTTTACCTCACCTATAAATAAAAGCTCATTTCTCACTTTTTCAATCATCCCTCACTCATTCATCATTCTCTCATCTCTCAACTCTCTTAGCTATCTTTCCCCCTCACACCTATCAGCATCCTTGCATAAGGATTTTTAGCAAAATTAGCCTCTTAAAGAACCTTTGGTCGGCCACCTTGGAGAACCATTAGCAAAGGAGCAAAGCAAAGAAGCGAAGGAGCCTCGTCAATCAGAGTCTTGGGTAACAACCACTCTGAATTAGGTTTAATCTTTCTTTTCTTTAATTTAATCTAAAGATGTTTGCTATGTGTTTTTTGTTCTTGTTTACAACAATGTTAGCTTAATTTTATTTAAGCTAGAATGATTGCTTTGATTAAATAATATTTTTTGATTCATGCTTATAATGTTTGTGCCTCAATCGATCATGTTTTCAATTAAAATCAAGTTTGTATTTCATTCATACATGATTGGAATGCACCTAAATTAGCTGAGTGATCCTGACCAGACGACGGCTAATGAACACATAATTGAAATGTTCATGCTCAATTTAGATCCTGACCCGATTAAATTGTAGGTTGCATAACAATCTGACCAAGCTTTGTTATCAGCATAGTTTTTAGATTTGTGTGATTAAATTGATTCAAACCTGACACATCCCTGTTACTTCACACGAAAACTAAGAAACCCTTAGTAAATAATGATCATTAAAATGCGTATTTACTAAGTAAAGGATTTCGAAAGGACCTAATGTGGTTTTCAAACTCATGAAAGATCGAGTTGCCATGGAATGTTTTTCCGAATGTTATTAAGCATGTTGATAATAAATTGAGTTTAATTAAAGTAATTGCCCTAGTTTATTTATGTTATAATTGTTGCAAAATTGTGTTTGATTTTACTAAAATCTATTTCATTTAGTTTGCATACTTAGGATAATTTGCATTAGGGATCATTGCATTTAGTTTAATATATTTTAATCACCACTTTTCAACTATATTGTGTTTTTATTTACCAAATTGTTAATATAATTTTACAAATTAAGTGACTTAGCACAAATACAATCCTTGTGGAGACGATAACTCGATACTTACTTATTACTTGATAACGACTGTGTACACTTGCACAAACCTATGCGTTACAATTAGCTATACATACATGTCACTACCCCAGGAGATACAAAAAATACCAACTTAGGTGGATAGTGTGAGTCAGTTGAATGATCCCTCCAAACTGTCAGCAACATTTATCTACAAAACAATCCATAAGAACCGATAAGCTTACAAAGCTTAGTAAGGACATAGTATAACATTTAATCTAAATACAATTAAATATAGTTCATATACTATTTGATTCAGAGTTATTGGAGTATAAACAGGGGCATGTATGTGAATTTAGGGGTACCGAAGTACAAGCAGGGGCACATATGTGCATTCAGGGGTACCGAAGTGCAATCAGGGGCACGTATGTGCATTCAAGGGTACCGAAGTACAAACAGGGGTATGAATGTGCATTCAAGGGTATTAAAGTACAACCAAGGGCACGAATGAGCATTCAGGGGTACTGAAGTATAAACAGGGGTAGGAATGTGCATTTAGTGGTACCAAAGTACAAACAGGGACACAAATGTGCATTCTTCAATAATTATATATAAACATTTTAATTAAAGAAAAATAATATAAGTTTACAAGTAAAACTATTTAAGTATTGAAATACTATGGACTTATCTACGATTGGATTTCGGTCAATACGCAGGGACTATTCCGTTATTTTCCCTTTTCCTTGGTTATTGTCTCTCTGATTCAAATATTGATCTATATAATAATTAAATACAATATATTAATCTCAGACACATTCCACATCCCATTCAATGTATATGACCCTTAACTTTTCATTAGTTACACATTTTCCCTAAAATTTTACGACTTTTGCAATTCAGTCCTCCAACCCGAAAATCATCAAATTGACCATTTCCTAAGAATCAAATTACATCCGATTATTCTAGGCCCTTTAACAGTCCCTATTACACATCCGATTATTCTAGGCCCTTTAACAGTCTCTATTACACATCGAATTCACTATAAAACCTTGACATTTTGACATTTTAACAATTTAATCCTTAAATCAATATCTAACAAAAATCACTTCACAAAGCAACCAAGTATCACAATCAAAGCTTTAAATATATAATTATCATCACAAACAACTTAGGTTCATCAATGGTAACTTCCAAAATTTTAACAGATTCAAAAACGAAGGTACAGGCTAGCTGGACCTAGTTGTAACGATTTCAAAAACATAAAATTACAAGAAACGGGTGAAAACTCACTTACATGCAAGCATTAACCTAGCCGAAACTTCCAAGCCTTCAATGGAGGTTTTCTAACTTGGTTTTTAGGTGGTAATTTCCATTAAAGTAGATGATCATCTTTCTACTATTATTCTACTTAAGTTTAATTTATTAAATTACAAGTTTACCCTTAATGTAACATGCATTTTAAGCCAATTCCATCCCTAAACCGTCCAACACTTAATTACAAGGGTTTAATCGCTACATAGTTCCTCCCTCTTTTGATGATTAAGCTATTAAATCATCTAATTACCATAATTAACAAATTTTACACCAGTTACAATTTAGTCCTGTTTCTTTAATTAGCTATCTAAACGTTAAAATTTCTTAACTAAATTTACTCTGTAAATATTCTATAAATAAAATTTACGAGTCAACACGGTAAAAATTTGTGGTCCCGAAATCATTGTTCAATTACCACTGAAAAACGGATTGTTACAGTTATGAACCTAGTTTAGCATGTTAAACTTGCTTGTATTACTTTGGATTAGTGTACGGCTTGTTTAAAGGCACATAGAAGCATGTTTGCATGACTTAAAATGTCATTTTCTTGCATTTTTGGGTTTAAGTCTCAAGACAAGTTGAACAAGTCTAGAGACAAGATGAGCATTTTTAAATGAAACATACATTTCTAGGTGTGTGTTTCAAGACATGCAAGCTAGGAGCTAAAATTTGGTTTCAAAAGTTGCAAGCCTTAACATGGACCCTATGTCTCAAGACATCAAGCCTCATATTATTATTTTGACCTAGGATTCAAAACCTAACTCCTCATTTGATCAATTAAAACCCCGGATCATCATATTAGTATCGATTTTAGCTTGATTTTCATTTGTATTGAACTGTAATAATTTAATATATTATACGTCATGTTTAAAACTCAAAATTATACATATTTTGATTTTTTTGGATTGATTGTTTGAGTCACTTCGGTAATAAGGACCAAACCAAATATGAGGGTAACAATAACCGCAGAATAGTGAAAGGACAGAGATGACGATGTGGATGGTGCCATTAATGCAGTCAACATTGAACTTGGTAGGCAACTAGAATCGAGTTGGAACTTGGCTCCACAACTCGAGGGAAATTGCATGCCAATAGGGGGGACATGCTGCAAACCCCTAATCATAACAATCGAAGGGTTGTAATTCAAACTTCTCCCATATTCATTTTGAAGGATGAAAGTGATGGGTTGAATGTAGGTAGCATGCTTATTGGTAATCTGGGCGAACATGAGACTGGTAATAAAGACCAAGGCTTAGCAATGGGTAATTTGGAATATGGTCCTAATGCGATAAGGTTGTATAAACCCATTTGTTGATAACCAAGTGAGTTGAATGGCACCTCCTATGACTGATGATGATCTCATAATTTTATTAAACCCTAATGCCGTTTAAAGAGTCTTAATGGAGAAAAAATGTTGAATATGGGCAAAATGAGATAAGGTGTTGAAATTTTTGCATGATGATAGTCATGGTGTGGATGGTAGCTATGTAATTTTTGCTATTGTTATTTCATCTTTGATAAATAAAAAATTAGAATTTTATTATGATTAATTAGGATTTTATAGTTATTAATAATGTATAATTAGAAATGATAGTGAATTGGATATATGAATTTTTGAATTATCCGAGAATACGTAAATTTATCTAAAAATTAAAATCCTTTTATTATTTACAAATTATTTGAGTATAATTATTCAAATCTAAATTAAATATGGTTGTCCGATAGATATTGAAATACGTAAAAATATTGAATTCAAAATTTTCACTTACTCGCATCTACTATTTTAAAATAAAAGAAAATTTAATTTTAACTAGAATTTATTCATTGTTTTTTTATTATTACAATGTCTTCTTGCACCCTAAACCTCTCAAACGTTAAAGTGGAAAAACCATAATTAAACATATTTGAATACATTTCCTCCTTATTATTTAATGTGAACTAAAATAAGATTTGATGAATGAAATTTACTCATAGTTAACAATAAATAAGTGTAAAAATAAATTAACAAGGATATTATCTTTCATTTCTTTAACCATTTACTTCTCATGATATTATAAGGTAAGCTACTAAATAATTTTACAATTTATTAATATAATATATTTTTATTACTTTTTTTATAATTTCAAAATTTTGAATTGTGAATGAGATCTCTTATTTCATTGTTGTTTTGATTTTTTTCAACTTTTAATTATCATATTAGTATCTTTAGTGCGATTAAAATAATCAATATCAAATGCATTTTCCTTACATTTTAATTAAGGTAAAGTTAATAAATAATTTTATAATTTATTAAGATAGTAAATCTTATTTTATTTTCTAGAAAATTTTCAAAATTATACATGAACTTTGATTTGATGCAATTATACATATGAAATTTTGATTGTGGTTCAAACATATACATAAAACTTTAATTTTGATTCAATCATACATGTCTAAAAAATAAATACATCAATTTATTTTTATATTGAATAAATATAATTATTTGTGTAGGCAATTGTGTTAATAATTTATGAGAATTGAATCAAATCAAAATTTCATGTATAAAATTGCACAAAATCAAAATTCATATATAAAATTGTACATTAAACCAAAAATAATGTATAGTGTTGGGATTTATCCTTAAATTTTTAAGATAGTATTTTTAAGAAAGTGTATTTGAATTAAAAGGCATAATATCAAATTTAGTCTGTTTACATTTTTATCAAATTAGCCCTTATTCTTCTTTTATTTGGTCCCAACCTTTTATATTTTAAAACACCAACTCAAAGATTGTAATTTTCCTTTCCTTCATCAATATTGTATTAATATTGTAATTCAAAAGAGATTATTCTAAAATTTTAGTTATTTATAGATTTTTTTTTGAAAACTCATTTAAGAATTTTAACTATCAAAGAGTTTTATTAAAATTTTAAAACTTTAAATACGAGTTTAGAGTTTTTCTTTACAACTTTGTTAATACACAAACTTTGTTAGAAACATGTAATTAATATTTTATAATTCTATGGAGTTTTTAATTATTTTTCACATTTGATTTAAATATTTCAATTTATTTATCTTATAATTTTAAAATGTAAAATATTAATATAAATTTATTTATTTATCTTATAATTTAAATAAAATTTTCCGTTTCATGCACATATAAAAATCTAGTAAAAATTATATGAGTATAAAGATCTAAACTCTTTTTACAAATATTTTTAGTTTTATTTTCTGAAAATTATCTTTTATAAGTTAATACTTTAGTCACTCAATTTTAAAAGTTAAAATCACTCTTCAAATGATCCGAAAGGCATCATTCAAATCATTAGGCAATTTTTTGATAAAAAAAAAGTTATTGGCAATTAAGTTGCAAACGAACATCAAATATAGAATTAGTAAATTTACACTTTGGTCACTCAACTATTAGTGAGTTTATAATTTGATCAATTAATCGTCCCTAACCCAATAATCCAAACAATATTGACAACGACTCAAGCCCCATGCCTCACTAACCCAACCAATTCAACAACCCTGAAAATCAATAGTCAAACTATTCGCACACCCTTACTCTAAATGAACAACCAAATATCACAATAATCACAATCAAAAGCAAATAATAAATACAATTAAAAAAAATCAAATATGACCTACAAAAGCAAATGGGCAGAATAAAACTAGAGAAAAGAATCAATATATATATATATATATATATATAAAGATTAATAACAAAATCCACCACTAACGTTTATATGTTTTGTCAAAATGACATTAATTATATTTTTGAGGCTTTTTGGTCATCAATCTTTTTTTCTAACGCTTTTCTAACAGCTTTGATGAAACTACCGTTAAAAAATTAACGGAATGATGTGAAATATTTTAATGAGATGTAATTTATTACTTAGTAAACCAATAAGATAATTGCATGTGAAAATAATAAGATAAATAAATCATACATGAAATTTTAAAAATAGCTCTTAATTTAAAGAAAATAAACATAACTATCTAAAAAAATTTCAAAATGAATGCATACATTTGTTTACTAGGAGGTTTCAAAAGATAATTAATAAATCAAACCGAAAATTTTGAATGGGTGCATTCATTTTGAAACCTTTTGTAGATAATTACATTTATTTTCTTTAAATTAAGAGTTATTTTTAACTTCATGAATTATTTATTTTACTATTTTCCACATGTAATTATTTTATTGGGTTATCTAAGTAATAAATTATATCTCATTAAAACTATTCCACATCATCTCATTAAATTTTTTAACGGTGCTTTCATCAAATTTGTTAAAATAAGCAATTTGAAAAAAAAAATAAAGGTTGATGGCCAAAAAAATGTTCAAAAATACAACTAGAGCCATTTTGACAAAATATGTAAACATTAGTGGCCAAATTTGTCATTAAGCTAAAAAAAGAAAAAGAGAGAGACTTAAAGATATTAGATTCAGACAAGATTTAGTTGGAGAGTTCTAAGCAATGAAAGTTCAATTCAAAAGGTAAGGAGAAAGTCTCATTAAGAAGAGAAACATATCGAAGCTAGGCGACCATCTAATGATGGTGGATAGAGATCAAAGAGCTTCTTTGTTAGGGTTTTGAATTTAAATCAATGGAGTGTCAGGTCATTTCAAAAAAAATTAAAGCATAAAGTTGAAAAATGATGAAAAAAAAGCTTTGTTCAATGTGCTTTCTTGTTAGAGGAGGCTAGATGACGGCGAGATTCCTAGAATATAACTTTCAAATAGTTTAGTGATAAACTTATAATACTTTTAAAATTGACTGATCAAATTGTAAACTTATTAATAGTTGAGTGATTTTGGATATAATTTATCCTATAATGAGTTAATGACCTTATGACCACATCAAATATCTTTTAGTAGTTTAGGACCTTTTTAGATAAGCAGCGCATTTACCTGCCATTAATGTAAAAACAATGGTGACGATGAGATTAAATCCGATAACTTAAAACAAAAAGAAAATTAAACCCATGACACTAGAAATAAACACCCTTAAAAGTTGAGTAACTTGGAAAGGATATTTTTTCAAATAATTTAATCAGCAATTTATAAATTTTTTATATTGAGCGAGGAAAATTTAAATATGCATTAATTGAGGGAAATTTGATCCGACCGCTTAAAATTCATCTGAGCGAAGGACGACCAAATCATTAAACGGGCATTAGGGTTTAATAAAATCGCATAACGAAAACCCTCTAGGGTTTTAGAAGCAGCTGCTTTTGGTTTTCAGTATTTTCTCCCATCAAGAAGAAATGGGTTTCTGGGGTCAGTTCTTTTATCATCTTGACCAAAATCCTTTTACTTTTCTCGCTTTAAACTCTTAAATTTTTTTTTATTTTCAGATTTCATTGTTCCATTGTTTGGTTATGGTAAACAGTAGAGGAAATATTTGAGAAATTTGAATTATGATAATGGGTTTGGATCGAGGATTCTTTTGAAATTAAACCCAAGATTCATTATCGTCTTCCGGCCATTTACCAGTAACCAAACGATGCATTGCTTGTTGTATTTGTTTTTTCTTGAAACTCTCTATTTGTTCTTATAGGCTCTCTTTTTATTTTTCGTAAACCAGGAATTGAAGTTAAACCTGGAAAACCACACCCTTATCATTCTGACAATGTTCGGGGAAAGCTTCACATTACTCAGGTATATTATCCTGGTTCAGAAATTCAAAGTTAAAAGGAAAAGCCAGAGCATTTCGTTTTCTGAATTCTGGTTCATGTTGGAGTTTTCATTTTTCTTATACAATTATTAATTAGTAAATACTGTAGCAGTAAGATTGTAGTTACATGCTTTTATGAGTTATGTTTTGAGGTTTTCTGACCCTTCATCAATGGAGCGCATTGTTTATATGGAGTTGAATAGTTGAAACATATACATAACGTATAATGGTGAATCTTAGTCAGAATTTAGGCTTCTTGTTAGTTCTCTAAATTGCTAGTCCAAATGATTTTTGGGTTCCTACTTTTGGTTTTGTTTTTCTTGATACCATGTATGTTGCATTGTTAATTTATATTATGTCGTAACACAGGCAACTTTAGGCCTTGGATCATTTAAAGAAAGGTCTGTACTTCAGTGTTCTGTCGGACACAAGAGTCCGATCATCCTGTGTTCCTTGTTACCAAATCAGAATGAGACTTGCGCCTTAGATCTTAAATTTGATGAAGATGATGATTTAGTTGCTTTCTCAGTAATTGGCCCTCAAAGCATCCACCTCTCTGGTTACTTTGTTGCTGATGATGGAGATCACCTACGAGATGAATATGAGTCGTATCCTTTTATTTAATTTCTCTTATTTGAAGAAAAGCATATTTGCATTTCATTTATTATTAAATTGCTTCATGAAAGAACTGAGAACATGGTTGAGGTGTTTATAACTCAGAACGTGGCGCATATAACGTGATTTATTCATTCCTTTACTACATTATGAAGTGATTCTTATGGGGAGGATATTGCTGAGACTGAGACTGAGTCCGAAGATGAGTCCTCTGATTATGATTCTGATGAGGAGTATGGAGATGATTTCATAGATGATGATGATCTTGAGTTCTTCCGTCCACCTGTCCCAAATAGTGGAGGTATTTGACATTTTGGATAGCTTTACCAGATTTCATTAAGTAGAACTGGATCATATATGTTGCTTTTTTCTATCATGTCATGTGTACCAATCTGCAGCCGTTGAAAACTATTCTAATTTGATTTTCTTAATAATTTTGTACAGCTAGAACTTGTAAGTAATGCATGGCTAACTTGGTATGAAAAAGATAGTCTTGTTCCCTAAATTATGACCTACTGCTTCTGGAATTTCTGTTTGTCCTGAGCAATTTGAAAATTTTGGTTAAAACTGATGTGCAGAAGGTTGGCAGATGGAGAAACTTTCTTTTGTTTAAAACCTGTATATAAACATCAATGTGAAGGAAGATTCAAGAACTGTTTCATAGATGTGATGAGGATTTAGTAATTATAATTGGTTTAGCTGTTTTTCTTTAAAGATCATTCAGTGGTCAGAGTTGAAATTTTTGGTGAAATTTTATGTTTAAGCACATTATTGAAGCATTGACCAATTATGTAATTTATTATTTCACTTTGTTGATCCATTATTCGTTTTTTGAAAATTGTACATAATAGTTTCTAGATGTTCCTTATTCCATGTACAGGGTTTTTGTTGCATTTTAACCGGTAGTTGATGGGCTTTTTGCTTTCTATTCTTTTTTGAATTAACTTTAGTTGTAATCGAGGAGATCATGGATGATGAAAAACCTACAAAAGGAAATGAGGAATCTAAACGATCCAAGAGAAAGAATAAATTGACTGGCTCTGAGGAACGAAAGAACTCACAGGGTCAACTTATTGTCAAGAGAGGTGCTGGTGTGACAGATTTGGAAACTGAAGATGAAGATGGCTTTCCAGTTTCTGCTTCACAAAAAAGCGAAGATGCTATTGAGCAGCCTCAACCAGAAACCGAGGAACTGAGAGAAAATTTAACTAAAGAAGACAAGAAGACAAGAAAAGATATTAGTGAAAAGAAACGAAAAGTTAAAAACACTGATGAAGAAGGGGGGTAAGATGCCCTCAACTTAACAGTTTTTTCTAAACTTGATGTCACGGTTGTATTATTTATATCATGCAGGCGGGCTAACTTGTTAATGTTATGTTCAGTCTGTTGATCTATGTGATTATTATGCAAACTTTGTTAGGAAAAAGAAGAAGAAAAAGAAGCAAAAAGGAAAGGATACAGATGACATCAATGGTTTACCGGGTGATGAAGTTCAGCTTGTCAAGGAAGAGAGCCAGGATTCAGATAAGGTAATGCCTGTTGGAAAAGAACAAGATCATCTCCATAGTGATCGGTGAGTACTCTTTTCCACTTTTGTGTATTCATAGAGAGGTGACTGCAGATAGACAGTGCCAGTCTTTTTATCTGCACGTGCATTTACTTCTTGATATTTTCCTTTCTCTAATAAAAATAAGTCATAAATATATATGCTTGATAAACAAGTATATTTATTAGTTGAAGTCTTAAGTTAAAACCTTCAGATAAAATGTAGAGAGAAGAGACTTTCGTCTCCTTAGTCTGTTGATCTGACTTTGCATAATGCTCAATTGTACTTCTTGATAGACATGTTTGAAGTCTTTCAAGTGGTAGAAACCTGGAAATGGCCTAGGATGTCAGGATATTCTCTTCTCCCTCTTTTTCTATCTAGAAATGCACCGATTGCAGTTTGCACTGTATGCTGAGGCTATGAGTTGCCATTAGCTAAATTTATATTTAGTTACCCAAACAATTACTGTATTCCTGGCAGGGCCCTTGGTTCTGAACCAGACATTGTGCCTGGTGAGAACCTCTCTGAGAAGAAAAAGAAGAAGACCACCCAAGGGAATCAAGTAAGTGCAAATGCATCAGTTTCACAAAGTGGAGATAAGGATACTTCCACTTTGAAGTCTGAAGAGAAACAAACTGCTGGCAAATCTTCTCAAGTGAGAACCTTTCCGAATGGATTGGTTGTCCAAGAGTTAGCAATGGGCAAACCAGATGGTAAAAGAGCATCCCGTGGGAAGCAGGTTATTCTTTCTCCACTAAGTTTTCAATTAATGAATTTTCCCCTCTTAAGAAAAATAACTTTAGTTCTTTCTTCTATTTTTTTGCAATCATGAATTCTGTAATCATATTTTGGGTATTTTCTGAAGGGAATGGATAGAAGATTGCCTGAAAAGAGAATGGAGCTTGTATAATAAATTTAATAGATATTTCAATTAGTCATGTGATGTGATTTTGGGTCATATTTGATGACAAGATTATGTGTATTATTTTGCATACATTTTACTTGGATTGAGTTGGAGATTCTTACCCTAGTTTGTTCTTTCGGTTCAGGTTAGTGTCCATTACATTGGGAAGCTTCAGAAGAATGGAAAAATTTTTGATTCCAATGTGGGAAGGGCCCCCTTTAAATTTCGCCTAGGTACTATGACATTTTACGGCTTATGAAATACTAAACTTGGCTTTTCTTTTTGTCGGAGAACTTTTGTTTAGTTAATTGATTTTTAAATATTTTGGGTTGATTTTATAGGCGTAGGAGAAGTCATCAAAGGATGGGATGTTGGTGTCGAAGGTATGTAATTGAACCGTTAACAATTTATTATGTTTGTTCTTGTTATTTTAACTCATTTGTCAAAGCATTTATGCATATCTGGAATGTACATTGGCCACAGGCATGCGTGTTGGGGATAAAAGAAAACTCGTAATTCCACCAGCAATGGGGTATGTACATTATGCTTTCGTAAATTAGTTGTGAATGCTGGTAAGACTTGTAACCAGCAATCGAGATTGTTTAAATGAAAATTTTGTCATGCAGTTATGGTTCTAAGGGTGCTGGCGGTAGGATACCTCCGAATGCATGGCTCGAGTTTGATGTTGAGTTGGTTGGAGTTCGGTGATTAGTCTAGCCTCTACTGAGCTATGAATTATTATTTTTTTACTGCTTGAGTGATCATCAATGAGCAAGAAAAGAAAACAGTATCTAATTGTGTTGCAATTTTAAATTTCATCCAATATTGTCCTAATTGAATTTTTCTGCAGAAAGTAGTGATTTGTGTCTACTGCATAGATCAAATTTTGTTCGTTTGTGCCATTATTTGTGTTTATGTTTAGTAAGAACTAAGAAAATGGAGGGTTTCTTTTAGTAATTGGTTTGAGATTTTGTTTTTATAGTCTTAAACCAGTATTTTAGTTTTAGTTTTGTTTCGTTCAAAATTTTGATGTGTTTTGATCTGTTTCGGTCAATAATGATTGGTAACGGCACAGGTTGGTTTTATAAAAAATTTAAATTTTTTTATTTTGACTATTTTAGAGTTCATATTATATTTAATAAAATATAATAATTTAATTAAGTAATTGAATCTAATTAATAATTTTAAATTTTAAATTTGTAGATAAATATAGTTTTGTGTATGTAATTGTGGGACATAGGTGATGTAAATCGAAACACAAGGATATTAGTATATATCAAAAGCAAATATTATGCATGGTAATTACCTTGCTCGAAAATGGAGACATGGATTTTGTTAAAAGGAAAAGTGCACATATGTTAACCAGGCAAAATAGTGTCTAATTAAATGTGGTTGGTGTTTCACTGTACTTGGTATTTGATTTTTTTATTTTCTTTTAACTGAAATCGAATTAGGTTATTATTGAACTGTACTAAATTAGATTAGATTTTGAGTTTTCATATTATCTTTGGGCTTTTATGATTTTGAATTATATTTAGATAAAATTATTTTGGATTTGAATTTTAGACTTTAATTAGATTAAAAAAATTGTTTTATGGTTTTTACACTGTTTGGTAAATTAAAATTTTTAGTTATACATAAAATTTCAATTAATATATTTATTTTAAAAATAATTTGTAAAATCTATAATTATAAATGTTTATTAAAAATCTAATTAAATTTTAACTTAATTACTTTCAATTTTCGCTCATAATTAAATATTAAATTATTTATACTTTATAACTCTTAATGTGTAATAACAAAAAAAACACTCGTTAATAATGATAACTAAAACAACAATAATAATAGAAAAAGAACTGTACATAATAAGTAAAAAAAAAACACTTGAATTCTTAGAAGTTTTAATGAATAAACAATGAATTCATGATAGATTAACACTCAAATTAGATTTAAGTTTTATTTTTATTTAATTATAAAATATGTAAAAGCATAATAAAACTTATATTTAGAATTTAGAAGTAATAGTTTTTGTTTTGGGTTTTAAATGGGTTTATATATTGGACTTATATATACAAAAAATATTAGATTTTTTTTGAAAATTTTGAACGGTTTTTTTGAACTTTTTGATATCTAATGGAATAAACCAAAACCGAACCAACTTGATGCTATTCAATGACATCATCTAATTCAAACCGAACTATAAAAATGTTAAAGTGAACAAAATTACCGATTCGGCTCGATTTCTCAATTTAGTCGGTTTTTTTTTTCTTACCCTACTTCCATGCACCTTTCTCTAATGTATTCTAATTTTCATCAATGTATTCCCTTAACGTGATTATACATAGGTTTAAGTGAAAAATTGGCTTTAACTATATTGTTTTTCCATTTAAGTACCAAAAAAACCTAAACTTTGAACCATTTACTTCTGTTAAAAGAATTTTCACCAGACAATTAAATCATGACAAGTGGAAAAACATAATTAAAATTAATATTCTCTTTCTTCCATCTCTCCCCTCTTCCCCCCCCTTTTCATCTTCTTCTTCCTCCTCTCATTGAATCACCAGCTTCAATACAAACCAACCACACCATCATTATATATTTTGTCCATCGACAGAAATACACAAATTCAAGAACACTTTTAGAAAAGAAAAGAAGAGAAAACTGAAAACCCTTCAACATGAATGCTAGTAAATTAACAAAAATACATATTCAAACCCTTTTGTTGGTTCCGTCTCTTCACATTCCCTAAAGTAGATTTGTTAAGATGATTACCATCACCGACCCAAATCCCAAATGGATTTGGACAGGGTTGTAATGAGCTCGCGGGATGAGCTCGCAAGTCGAGCTCGCTCTCTTCCGAGGTTACACGTGCATAAGACCTTATAAACATGTTTGAGTCTAGAATAGGATATGTGCCTCTATGCATGAAGCCTACCTGGCATGTCGTGTCAATGACAATACCCATATCATATAAATATACAAGTACCACTACTTGAGAGAGAGAAAAACACTCAACAATTTGGTGCGGTGAACGTGGAGACTTTTTTATCTTCGAATTTTCAGTTTGTAAGAAACAAAAATGGCTCATCCTACTGAAAATTTTCCCATCAATTTTTTCACCGGAAAACTTGGAGTCTATAGTGCAAGAAATCAACTTAGTGAAGCAGACTTATTTGTTGGTTGGTTTGCTGATCGACCGGAAAATTTAGGTAATTCAACTCGTACAGGAGCCTCGAACTCGCTTGACTTAAATATCCCTTCTAGTCAAGGATTGTCACTCCCCTCTGATCAGGAGGTGCCTCAACAATAATTTTTTGCTCTTCAAAAGGATATAAGATTAATGAAGGAGCAGATGGCCCTACAAAATGTAAGATTTGAGCAACAATGAACATTTCAACAAGAGTTGTTGAGGCAAAATGACGAGCTAAGGAAAAAGGTACAATCTGATAATTCCGATCTTCAAATTAGTAATTGCATTCATGAGAAAGGTCTTGCAGTGCATGCAAAACCATGGCGGAATGAGATGGATGCCCTACGTAGAGATGTACGAGCTTTGCATCCTAAATCTCAGGACATGGATTGGTTATTTTGTTTTAACAATCCACTAGCTTTTAAGATTGCAAAGATAAACTTACAAGTTGATTTTAAGGTCCCTAAGGAAATGTTTAAAGGTAGTAGGGATCCTCGAGCACATCTCATGTAGTAAAATGATTATATGAATGTGTTAGGAGCTTTCGATGCTGCGAAGTGTAAGGCTTTTTCAACAAACCTAAAAGGAAGTGCAAAGGTTTGGTATTTATCCCTCCCACAAAGTTCCATCCAAAGCTTTTCACAATTGGTTCAGATGTTTTTGGGGAGGTTTTGGGCACATAGGACGATAATGAGTGTGCCTATAGGCTTGATGTCTGTCAAATAAAGAGAAGGGGAAAACTTGCAAGATTATATCAAACTTTTTCATGCGGCAACGTTGAATACAAAAAATTTGGAGGACCAGTAGGCCATAGATGCTTTAATCATGAGAGTTTTAAATGAGTACATGCAATACTCATTCACTGATAATAGGCCGTAGAGCTTGGCAGATTTATATAAGCGGGCTAACAAGCTTGTTGAGGTGAAGGCTCGTGGTACTTTCCAAAAGGATGACAGACATTCGAGGAACATAGAGGGAGTTCATAGTCTCCAAAGATCGTCTTCTCAGACTCTGCATATACAAGGTGGGGGACAACAAAAGGGACAATCACGAAATGAGTCATCCAGGGTGTTTCAAAGGTCTCAGCCTTAGCACGCGAGGAGGTATCCTCCTTGTGGTAAATTTGAGAACTCCTTTGAATGCTACACGTGCCTATATCCTTAGCCAGGTAAAGAGTCTTGGCATATTGTCAACTCCACCTATGAGGCACAATACAAGAAGGTCGAGCTCTAGGGATAGGTGTGCTTTCCACGAAAATGGAGGGACATAAGGATAAAGATTGTTCTTTCTTAAAATACACTATAGATGAGGCAATCAGGAATGGTGAACTCAAAGATTTTCTGGCTTAGAATATTGATCAACTAGGGTAGAGTGCAAGGACTGAGGCTAAAGGTAAGCAAAAGGTGAGAGGAACTATTCATGTGATAATTAGGACAAATAAGGACTGGGCGACCTCCAATGCGAAGAGGAAGGCTCAACTTAGGAGTGTTATGTCAGTTAGCTCACCAAAGAGGTTGCATCAACAAGAAGAATGGAGGGTGGACTTTAGTAACGAAGACGACGAATTATTTTATGACGAGGAAGGAAACAATCCGATGGTTGTGTCAGTAGCTATTGTAGGTTTAGAGGTAAAAAGGATACTAGTTGATATAGTGGCAGTGCTGTTGAGGTGTTAACATGGGACGCCTATCAGAAAATAGGGTTGAAGGAGCAAGCATTGAAAAAGGCGAGCTCGTTGTATAGTTTTGCGAACCATCCTATTAAGGTAAAGGGCTGTATCACTTTACCTATTATCTTGGGGGATGGCGAGCACACCACGAATATGTTAAGTTTTTTGTGGTTGATCATTCCATGGCATACAACACTATTTTCAGGCATCCCATAATGAGAATGGCTAAGATGATGGTGGCTACGTTCTGCATGAAGATTAAATTTCCTACAAAAAACGAGCTTCATGCAATCTGATCAGCGAACAGCCAGGCAGTGCCACATTTATCAATACAGCAAACGCATGAACACATACAACAAGGACAGAGCTCACAACATGCAAACACAGATAATCAGGTTTTGAATTTTGACAGTTTGGATGCAATGAGTGAGGAAAGAGTTAAGAAACTAGAAGCAACAGAAGCTATGGAAACTTTGCAATTATTTTATGATGATACAAACAAGATAGTGAGAATTTCGTTAACATTAGCAGCAGAGGAAAAGGAATATTTAGCTCATAGCCTAAAGGCAAATTCTGATGTTTTTGCATGGTCAACCGCGAATATGCCTGGGGTGGACCCTCAAGTAATTGTTCACAACTAAAATGTTCTTTCTGAGATTAAATCGGTTAAACAGAAGAAAAGAAAGTTTGCTCCACAAGTGGTTGAAGTTGTAATGCAAGAAGTGGGAAAACTATTGTCAGCAGGATTCATCAGAGAGGTTGCGTACCCTGATTGGGTTTCGAATGTGGTGATGGTGAAGAAGAATAATGGTAAGTGGAGGGTGTGTAATGACTTTACCAACCTTAACAAAACTTGCCTTAAGAATAGTTTTCCCTTACCTTCGATTGATAGGTTGGTTGATGCGTCCTCGGGGTATAAGTTTATGAGTTTTATGGATGCTTTCTCAGGCTATAATTAGATATCTAAGGCCCCAGAGGATCAAGATAAGGCAACCTATGTTACTGAGGAGGGCCTTTTTACTACCAAGTCATGGCTTTCGGTTTGGAGAACGCAGGTGCAACCTACCAAAGGCTGGTGAACAGAATTTTTTAGGAGCAGATCGGACGGAGTATTGAAGTTTATATTGATGATATGTTGGGAAAAGTTCTACTTTGAAAGGGTATGTTAGAGATCTATTAGAGATACTCGCAGTTCTACAAGCTCACAACATGAAGCTTAATCCTAAAAAATGTGCTTTTGGTGTTGGCAAATTTTTGGGTTTCATGGTCTCAGAGAAGGAAATTAAAGTTAATCTGAGAAGATTTGTGTCATCCTGGATATGCCTCCCCTGAAGACAATTAAAGATATACAACGTTTGACGGGGAGAGTGGTCCCACTTAATAGATTTGTTTCCAGAATGGCAGACAAATGTTTACCCTTCTTCAATGCCCTGAGAACTTTTTCTTGGACTGAAGAGTGCCAAGTAGCTTTTGAAAGACTCAAGGAATACTTCACATCCCCACCACTGTTGATGTCACCTCACGTAGGAGATGATCTATATACTTATTTGGCGACCTCGGAGGAGACGGTTGTGACTGTTTTAATCAGGGCAGAAGGAGCTTGTCAGTACTCAATTTATTATGTCAGTAAATTAGTGCAAAACAGGGAGAAAAGGTATTCAAAAAAATAAAAACTTATTTTTTCTCTAATTGTTGCAACTCACAAATTACGTCTCTACTTTCAAGCTCATCCCATTGCTGTTATAAAGAACCAACCCATTAAGGATATAATGTCCAAAGCTGACACTTCAGAAAGGATGACAAAGTGGGGAATCAAGTTAGTCAAGTTCGGTGTGGAGTACGCTCCGAGAACAGCGGTAAAGGGTCAGATTTTTGTTGACTTTATGGTGGAATGTTCTTTTGAGAAGTCTGATAATCTTACAAGTAATTTATAATTTGAAATATTAATTCATGAATAGTTAATAGAATTAAATTTGTTTGGTGTTTATTGTCTCTTAATAAGACTCATAATAACTATGTGTTTAGCCTACTATCTTTTATGGTAACTTAGGACAAATGCACGTTCTGTTCTAAATTTTTTTTCCATTTGTTTTGTGAAATATAGTAGTTAGTTCGCCACAGGGGGTGTGGCTGATAACTCAAAGAGTTGGATAGTTTACATTGATGGTTCTACAAAAAGACGGGGTTAGGGGTAGGAGTGCTTCTAATTGACCCTGATAAAAATGAGTGGCAATATGGACTCTCTTTCGATTTTTAGATATCCAATAATGTTGCAGAGTATGAAGCACTAATATCAAGATTGTAGTTAGCTCGCCAGCTTGGAGCGGATGAGCTAATTGCGCATACCGATTTGCAGTTAATAGCTAAGCAGATGAATGGTGAATATGAAGTAAAGGAATCAATTTTGAAAAAATACCATTCCATAGCAGCTCAGCTACTCACAGGGTTCAATAAAGTACAAGTAAAACAACTATCAAGAAAAAACAACACTCGGGCAAATGTCTTGTCAAAATTATCATCATCTATTGTCATCAAACAAAGGGGAAAATTTTTGATGGAATATAGAGATGTCCTGAGCTATGATATCCCACAAATTTTTAGCTTGGATCAAGAAGAAACATGGATGACCCCGATTATCCAAACATTGTAATGTGAGCAAAATCATCTTAATAAGAAAGAGATCGCCAAATTACAACATAAGGTTGCGATGTATGACATTATTAATTATATCTTGAATACTTGTGAATTAGTATAGTATCCCAATACTAGTTGATTAATGACTATTAGTTAGTGAATTATTCCATTCTTGGTTGATTAAAATAAATTTTTTTATTGTGTAACTGTTAGGTATACCCTTTTAGAGGGTGTACTATATAGAAATGGATATTCCCAACCATTGATGTGATGTTTCACACTCTTAGAGACAATGTGATGAAGGAGATTCACGAAGGAATTTGTAGTGACCATTTGATTGGCAGACTTCTCGCCAAAAAGTTTTTAGGTAGGGATACTACTGGCCAATAGTATAAAAGGATGCATATCATAAGGTTCACACTTGTGATTCTTGTCAGAGATATGCTCAAGTATAATGACTGCCAGCACAACCTTTGCAGATTATGTCGGGCCCTTAGCCACTCACAACCTGGGAAATTGATATTCTGGGCCCATTTTCGATAGCTACAACGCAAAAGAAGTTCATAGTGTTTGATGTAGTTTATTTTACTAAATGGGTAGAAGTTGAAGCCTTAGGTCCAATTACAGAAAAACAAATGGAATCCTTTCTTTGGAAGTCTATTGTGTGTATATTTTGTAACACCTCAAAATAGGGCCTAGGAGTTTTAGGGGTATTTTGGGGATTTTGGCCTATATGAGCTCAGAATTTCGTAAGATTGGTACTCGATAGTTTTCCAACTAGGGCATCTTAACTATCAAATCAATTTTCAAAAAAGTGTTATAGAAACCCTTAATTTTGAAAAAGGATGGATTCGTAATAAAGTTAAAATAGTAGGCATTTATGTTGCAGTTTTACCATTTTGTAAAATTGAACCTATTTCATCCCCTTCAACATGTTTTTCACCTCTGTTTCTTTTTGCTTCAAGTGTTATTCCCTTTGCTTTCTCCATTGATTTTTTAGTCTCAAATCACAATACATTGATTTTCTATCCTTCCTAAGTCATTTTCCATCATAAACCTTCAAGAAAAACACCCAAAAACTCAATAGATTTCATCATCTTCTTCAAACGTGAGGTTTTCATATTTTTGTCAAAATTTATTCATTCTTCCGTCAAAGGTAATCATTCATGTCACCATCGATTTTTAATGTTATTTAGACTCTAGAACTGAATTATTATCCCTCGAATCGCATATTTTAAATAAAAGCCGAAAATCAAGCCATTAATGGCGGATTTTGGGATTTTGCATAAAAACTTGGTTTCAAAGTGTTTTTCAACTTGTTCTAGAATTATTAGAAGGTTTTCAAACTTATCCTAAAGTTTCGTTAATGATTTCTCATGTTTTAATGAATTTTACAAAAAATTGCCTAAAAGATGTCGAAAAATGTCGTTACCATAAATTGAGTAGATTTTTCTAGTTTGAAGGTTGCGAATTAGGCGTAGATGAATAATTGGATGAACACAACTAATTTTAAGCAAAAAGGTTGAGTATAGATCGAGGTATTGGTATATAAAGTTTGTTATTATAAATAGTTTAAGTTACATGGGGACTTAGCTTAAAGCTTGTGATTTAGTCAGTTTGAGTGAATATTTGGTTGATGTTTGACAGTGGTTATTGTGTGGTTATATGTGTTAAGCTTCAGATTCGTTAAAGATTACTACGAGCTAGAGAACGTTAGTTGAGCTTTCAATTTTCGACAAAAGCATAAAGGGGTGAGTGTATAGAATTGCTACTCATAAACACGAGTCGTGTGATAGTTGGGAATTTAGACGTAGCCTAAACCCCTACTCTAAATTATGAGTGTAAGTTTTCTTAAACTATACCCATCTTGTGGTTATATGGTTATATAATGTGAATAGTAGGTGATATATGGACATGGTGCTTATTGTGTAAAGTGCAATTATGCACATGGGGTAAATGTGTGATATATATGTTATATGACTATGCTAGTGTCTTGCAAAAATTGCTAATATGTAGTGTCAGTACACGGTTATTCGGTAAGTAATTATGTGATTTTTTTCGGATATTTTGGCCTTGTGATCTTGGAACCATTAGATATAGTTGGCATGCCATAGGATTGTGGGTACTCACTTATATGTATAGAGATTTTTAGGCGTTGAGGCCCTGGGACATGTTGGAGGGATAAGGGAATGCGAGCTAAGCTCCATTCGGAAATAAGGAGAGTGTTAGCTATACGCTTCACTTATGGGACATGATTGACTCTACGAGTCATGTGGTGTAAACAGATCCGTGTATCCAATGTGTGATGATAGAGCTCAGTACATGTTTCATAGTCCAAGTTTCATTTTATCTGATTTTATTTTATTTTATATTTTATTATATAATTTTGTGGAATATGTTCTATGCTTGAATGATTTTGTATATGTGCTACGAAAAGACTCCTAGACTATGCATGTTTTAATATTAGATGATGCTAGACTTAAGAATGTGCTATTTGTGAATAAATGACTGATTGTGTAGCATGATGACATGTTTATGTTGTGGTTATTTTATCCATTCACCAAGCCTACAAAATCTCATTCCCCACATTTTAAAGTTTGCAAATTAGTGTCGTCATGGTGTGGGCAGTGTGGTTTCCAAGGGAGTGATCCAAGGAAGGCTGGTGATTTTTATAGGTGCTTTATTATTTTCATTTGCTTTGGGGAGATAGGCAATGTGGTCGAATCTTTTTGAGCTGTTGATTTTTGGATGTTTGAGTTGGCTTACGTGAATTTCATGTTATTATTTATGTTAGAGTACTTAGTCTTTGATGTTAGCATGATGACAATTGTTCGGACTCGATTTTGGTGTTTTATACTATCGATTAATCCGTATGAATGATTATTGGACTTAACACTTGATACATGTTGTTTAGGAATTATTTGAGGTAAGTTAATTGCATTCCTATGCTGTAAATTTAGCTCTAGTAGCAGAGGTATCGATATTGGGCTTTAAAAATCGATACCTTTGTGAATTAATATGTACAGGAAACAGAATGGAGATTTGGTATCGATACCCTTTTACGAGTATCGATACTCGGGAAAGAAATATCGATAATTGGTTCAGAGGTACCGATCATTTTTGACAGATGGGTTTTTGAATCAAGAAACAGAATGCTCAATTGGTATTGTTTTCACAAGTGGTAACGATACCACAATAGGGAAACATCAATACCTGATTATCAATATCGATACCTACAGACATCTTTGTGGAATTTTGCTACTTGACCATTATGCATGACTCTGGGTGTTTGTATGATCGATTAACGAAATATTTGCATATAATAATGAAAATTAATCATTTAAATGTAATAAAACTTGATCGACATAACAAAAGACATTTGATTTATTGAATCTAGCTTTCTATTTAATGTAAATGAGACGAGACGGTGGTGTGGCATCCCGTATTCAGGCCTGGTGACAAGGCCGGGTACAGGGTGTTACAAATTCGGCATCCCTAACTTAATCATAACAGATAATGAAACATAATTCCAAGAGAAATTTAAAATTTTTTATAGGGATTTACAAATTGCTTTGGCCTAAAGCTTTGTCAAGACTCCCCAAACAAATGGTCAAGTAGAGGCCATGAATAAGAAAATTCTAATAGCCTTGAAAAAGAAGGTTGATGATGCCAAAGGCGCTTGGATATAGGAAGTGCCAAGAATTATTTGGGCCTTGCAAACCTCGCCTCACACGTGACTAGGGACACTACGTTTTCACTTGTTTATGGAGCAGAAGTAGTGATTCTTGCTAAGATAGGTATGCGCTCGCATAGAACATTACATTTTAATGAAAGTGCTAATCAAGAGGCCATGAGATTTACCTTGGATCTCGTTGATGAAATTAGAGAAATAACAGAATTCAGGGCTGTTACACAAGCTCAACAAGTAGCTCGCTATTATAATTCTAAAGTGGAAAACAACTTCAGGTGGGTAATCTTGTTCTCAGAAATACCGAGGCTAGTCTTCTAGCAGTGCTGCAGGGAAAGATGGCTCCAAGCTAGGAAGGACCCTACAAGGTGATAGAAAAAATAGATTATGGAGCCTACCAAGTTAGCAAAAATGGAGGGTCCTATTCTACCATGAACATGGAATGCTCGCCATTTGAAGAAGTATTATGTATGAACAAATTCTTTTCTTTAATAAAGAAGTATTATTTACAAATGTTGATATTATAAAGGTTAACTGATTTAAGATCGCAACCTAAATTTCCTTGAGTTAATTTATTTAAAATCGCAACTCTTAAAATAGCTGTAATACCCCGTTTTTCAATAGTGTTAGAAATAGTAGTTTCGGGGCCACAAATTCGATGAGAAATTTTGTAAAATTAATATTTATTTATGAGTCAAATATGGTATTAAAATGAATGTTGAATTGACAATTTATGTTATATGGATGAATAATTAGGTTTAAGTGGTAAGACCCTAAAGTCAAGTGGTTTTAAAAATTAAGGTATAGGGACCTCAATTTTATAAAACCTAGCTGTAAATTTTATTTAAATGTTTATGTAGTATTATTAAGGAACTTTCGTTAAGAAATTTTGATGTTTAATGGGTTAATTTGATGAAAAGGACTAAATCATAAAAAGTGTAAAAGTTGAGTTCTACTTGTTAAAAGGGTCAAATGGCTATGAAAATTTTAATTAAATGGACTTACTTGGTAATTATACCAATCATAAAGCTAGTGGACATTTATCGACATAAAATTAAGTGATTTTAATGTTAATAGGGAAGGTTAAATAAGTAATTTAATTACTAAGTAAAGTAAAATAAGGTAAAAGATGGTATCATCTTCTTAGTTGAGAATCACAGCAGAAATTAAAGAACAAAAACACCATTTTTAGGGTTTGGAGCATTTGACCAAGTTCTTTTGCTTGCCTGTAAGTGATTTTGATCCCATTTTTAATGATTTCTATGTTTTTGAAGTCGTTGTAGCTTAATCTAGCTAGCCTGGGGGTCAATTTGTAAAGTTTTTAAATGTTTAGAATTGTACCATGGATGAAATTGAGATGTTCTTGAAATTTTATGGTAGAATCTTAAGCTTGGTTGCTAGATAAGACTTTTTTTGTAAAGTGAGTCTTGGTAATTTTAATGTTTAAGGACTAATATGTGAAAATAGTAAAATTACAAGGATTTAATGTGTAATAACAGAAATATAGGCTGTAGTAATGTTCCAATAAATTCGGCTAAGCTTAAAATTGAGTAAAAATGGTTAATTTGCATGTTTTAGGCTCAAGGACTAAATTGAATAAAAGTAAAATATTGGGGAAATTTTGTAAAAATGTAAAAATTAGCTTAATTGCATAAAATGAATTGGTTTTGCTGCCTAAATTAATAAATTGAATGAAAATATTAATTTAGATCAAGAACGAATGGGAAATCGATGAGAAGAGAAAATTACCAAATAGCCCTTGTATTCAGTCATTGCTGTAATTTAGCCAGGTAAGTTCGTATAAATTGTATTTGGTATAATGTTGTTTAAATCGAATGCTTATTCTGTTTTTTTAATGTAAATCAATTGATATACCAATGTAACGAGGCAATGATGAATTGACGGATGTCGAGTCCCGGTTGAACCTTAGGAATTCGTAGTATTCAAATGACATGTCATTAGGGATTTCATGTTTCGAGTGCTGGGCTTGAATTTCTTACCGATGGCTGAGGCCCTGCGTTTGTTGCGGATACTCCACAGCTCGTGTGAGCAATATCATGTAGTGTACATTCTGACCCACAGCTCGTATGAGCAAGCCCATTTCACAGCTCGTGTGAACAATAATGTAAAGGAAATGTTACGATTATATGTTTACGCACACTTCGTGCGAGCTTTCCCGAGTATCTGATGATATTGTAAATTGTTCAACGGGCATGAAAAGGAAAGGAAATGGTAAGTGTTCAAATGAAATATATCATGTACTTATGAAAAGGAAATAGTGATTTAAATGGTATGAACAAAGATCTAAGTTACTTGTTATGGATGAACTCATTTGAACCATGTATAAATGCACTAACTTGTAGATTGATGATATTGTTTAGGCTTATGTCAAGCTTGTGGTTATGGTTGATTTTCATGCTTATGCTTTGTACTATGCAAATGAAACGGGTAAGAAAAGGAATGAAACATGCAAGAAAAGGAATGGAACGGTAAGTGACTAACTGGAAAGGTTCATATCTATATGAAAAGATTGATTCTTATGTAATGTGTCTTATGAGATCTATTTATGATATAAATGAGTTTATATAATTGTCAATGAATCTAATAACATGTGAGCTTGATGATGCTTGAATAGGCTTATATTAAACTAATGGTATTGGAAACGGTAAGTAAGCAAATGGAATAAAACATGATCGTATGGTAACGATGATGAATTAAAATGTTATGTTTATATATTAATGGTTGATTTCATATGTATCATGAACAAGTATGCTAACTTATGAGTTTAATGGTGTTGCATAGGCTTTATTAATCTTATGGCATTGGTAAAGGTTTATACAATTTTGTAAAGTTCATTATTGAAATGGTATATTATGCTTAAAGTTTTTACGAGCTTACTAAGCATTCATTACTTACATCGTTATTTTCCTTTACTTTACAAATTATCGGAAGCTCGATCGGTTGGAAGTTCATCAGAGACCGATCACACTATCCAGTGGATAATTTGGTTAGATTCTAAGTAATTTGGCTAAGGTTTATAATGGCATGTATAAGGTGCTCTGTAATGGCATTAAGATGTATGTGTTAATTATGTCTTGGCATGTTTAAGCTTTGAAAGGTTATGTTGATTCGATTAACTTTGATGCTTTACCAAATGATGATGTTTTGGTAACTTTATAGTGTTTGTTAATAAGATTCTCTTGGCATGTTGGTGATAGTTTGGAAATGGTAATTGAGCATGTTTGTACCTTTATCTTTATGTATAAGTGGACTTATAATGATGTTTAGTTGAATGTTTAATAGATGATTTGGTATGTATAACTTGTGCAAGTTGTCTTGATTGGTACCATTTGATACCTTGTTGGATGGTGCCATTATGGTTAACTTGAGATGCGTAATTTGAATGGTTCAAATGGTATGTTTGAGGTGATGTGTTAATGGTTACGTTTGTGGCATGTTTTGGTCAAAGATGAACTATATTTAATGATGGAAAGGTGACCAAATATGCATGTTTAGGTAAGTTTTGATGTTTGCATTTGAGGTGCCTTGTATGACATATTGGTTGAATGATCTTGGACTATTGAATTGGCCATTTCATGTAGGTTTTGGTCATGTTTTGATTCATTGATTATGTGTACCAAAGACCTTTAGGTGGTTGCATGGTTTTGTGTTGGAAATGGCTTGAAATTGGGCAAATTCATGTCCACGCGGCCTGAAACACGAGCATGTGACTCAACTATGTGTGACACATGGTCTGGCGACACGGTCATGTGTCCCCTATAGGTTATATTGCGTGCAAGCTAGGCAGTTACACAGTCTAACAC
This sequence comes from Gossypium raimondii, assembly GCF_025698545.1. NCBI lineage: Eukaryota > Viridiplantae > Streptophyta > Magnoliopsida > Malvales > Malvaceae > Gossypium > Gossypium raimondii. The sequence continues at coordinate 20,278,822 of NC_068573.1, read as the reverse complement.
ACGACCTAGCATACAGGCGTGTGGGACTATTTCGAGAGTTACACGGCCTGGCATACGGGCGTGTGACTTGGGCGTGTAACCCTACTCAGAGTGTTACACGGGTGAGGACACGGGCTGGGACACGGCCATGTGTCCCTATTTTAAATGTTACATTACCTGAGACACAGCCGTGTGACCCCTGTAGTCAAATTTTTGTAACTTTTTCATAAACTTTCCAAATGATTTCAAATTGGTCCCGAATTATTTCTATGTTATCTCTATGGCCTCGAGGGCTCAATTTAGGGACGATATGTATGTGAATGGTTATTTTTTATATGTTTATGATAATGTATGAAATGTATGTTTAAGTGTTCTGTTACTACAATAATGCTCTTAACCCTAATCCAGCGATGGATGCGGGTTAGGGGTGTTACAATAGCTCAATGACCTACGTTCATAGCTGATATAATAAAGGTTAGCTGATTTAAGATCACAACCTAAAGTTTTTTGACTTAACTGATTTAAGAACACAACCTAAATTTCCTTGAGTTAGCTAATTTAAGATCGCAACTCTTAAAACAACTCATTGACCTACGTTCACATATGATATTATAAAGATTTGTTGATTTAAAATTGCAACCAAAGTTTATTTGAATTTGTTGATGTAAGAAAGCAACTCTTAAATAGTTTTTTAGCATACGTTTATATGGATGAGGATTCAGTGACCTCAAGTTATAACCCAAGTATAACGAATTCAAAGTTATGAATGGCTTCATTAGAGTTAATCATCTTGGTAACTTTTGTTACTTAGTATATTAATGTTATCAATATGACTACACGTGTAACACCCTATTACCTAACCCAATCATCGGGTTCGAGCAATGAAATATCACATTCGTTGCTGAAACAACTGACTTCATTCATTCCATAATAAATTCAAATCATACATTTAGACCATGGCCATATCATGGTTAATATACCAATATCTCAACTATTAACCTAATTATTCATTGCATTTTATGCATCCTTTATACCAACTATATATATACGGATTCACATCCAAAGCACTATACTATAACCTCATCTAAATACTTGTATAGCAGTACCAACAAGAAACATATACATAGTACAAACTATTATCAACAATCATATACGCTTATTTATATAACATCTCGAAATATGGACAATTCTCCGACTAATCTTAATATAGCATAAAATCCTATAGGTACATGCCGACTCAAAATAGCAAAACTTTCACCAACTCAACGAGTGCGGGATTTTTTGCTAGTTGTTGATAACAACGAGTTCACACGATTGAACCTAACCTGGGCACGAAAAACATACCGAACACTGAGTAATCAAATCCATGTCATTTCTATAACTAATATTATAACATATCATAAATTATGTAAGGACTTAAATAAAATAAAAACCAAAGTTTCGTAACCAATTTAATATGTTAAATTATATTATAAGAACATAATCCTTTCATATTGCATTTGTAGTCATACAGGCTGATTGTCACATATTCATCTTCAAATTCCTGATCTGTAAAGTCCAAAATTTAATTAAACTTTGAATAATTGTTTACATTCACATAAATCATGCTTCAATTGGCACCCAGATAAACCATTCAAATCTAATAACCCAAGCAATTCTTGTAACATCTCGATTTTGGGCCTAGTCGGAATAGTGGTTTGGGACCACAAATCTGATGAGGAAAATTTTATTTTTACTATATTTTTATGGCCTACAATTTCATGAAATTATTTCGTAAAAATTTCATTCAAAAATTTCGACGTTTGGGCACTCAATTTAGTCAAAAGGACTAAATTGTAAAAAGCATAAAAGTTGAGTTCTACATGTTAGAGGTGTCAAATTGTTATGAAATTTTAAATTGGAGGACTTTATATGGTAATTAGACCATTGGTTAAGTTATGGACAAAAATGGACATGAGATAAGTGAAATAGGAAATTTTTAAGTTAGGGGCATTTTGGTAATTTGGTAATTAAAATGAATTAAAAGGGAAAAAGATGGCAAATTGTGCTTATCTTCTTCATTTGGCCGAAATTAGCAAGGGGGAAGCCATAGTTACAGTTTTCAAGCTTCCAAGCTCCATAATCAAGAAAAACGAAATCCAGAGTTAGACCAGGGAAAGAAAAAGCTTGAAGACTAAAGTGCTAGATTTGATCATATTTTGTATTGAGGTAAGTTTACGGTGAATAAATGCAATATTTTGATAATTATTATTAATGTTGTTATTTTTCAGCAATTATGTATTTATTTCATGAAAATATCTAATGTTGACTTAAGTATGAGGTGACAGAGAATCAGTAATAAAAGCCCTGTTGAAACATTGGGAATGTATCGGATACAAATGTCATGACATTAAGGGAATGAGATCCCATGTAAGACCATGTCTGGGACATGGCATTGGCATCATTGAGATTATGAGAGGTCTCATGTAAGACCATGTCTGGGACATGGCGTTGGCACCGAGATGAGAGGTCCCCCGTAAGACCATGTCTAGGACATGGAATGGGCACCGATATGAGAACTCCCATGTAAGACCATATCTGGGATATGGCATTGGCAGTACAGAAAACATCCCATGTAAGACTATGTTTGGGAAATAGCTTTGGCATGTATTATCAGACAAGAGACCCGAGTATCCTTAGTATTCCAAGTGATTCAACGGGCTAGTAAATAGACGATGTTACATGAAAGTTTAGATAAAAGCATAATAATAAATTCAGGTGAGTTATAAGGATTGAGAATATCTTAGTTATCAGTTGAGAAAGAAATTTCAGCAAGGGAGGAGTAAGTTATAATCAGGAGTTATTTAAGTAAGCGAATAAGTAAAGAAGCGAGTAAAGATTCTAATGTTTGATGACATTTATGAGTATGATTATTTATTTACTTGTAAACTTACTAAGCTTTATGCTTACTTTCTTTATTTTCCTTATTTTTATAGTATCGCCAAGTCAGTTCGAGGATCACAAGGACGTCGGAGTTCGTCTCACACTATCTACAGACATCTCGGTATTATGTGATTTCGAAACGTGTAAAGCTATGGCATGTATAGAGACTTAGTCATTTTGAGTGTGTTTATATGATATGGCTAATGGTTAGCTATTGAAATGACTAATTAAGAACATGTGTGGTGTTATGAATGCCTAGGTGATAGTTTATACCTAGAAAATATGAAAGAGTACAAATTTGCAATGAAACAGTTTTGGGACAGCAGCAGTGACGTGACTTTGAAAAATCACCAAGGATAGTATAAAATGAATTAGAGAATGAATGATATATAGAATTAAATCTTATCGAGTCTATTTTCACAGAAAAATAATGTTGTGGGTAAAGGAATTTTATACTCTAAGATATTTGAATTTTAGTTAGACAGGGTCAGAATAGTTTTTGGAGTCCCTATTCTGACTTTATAAAATCATTAAAAATTGTACAAAAATAATTATGAGTAATAATTTATATTTCTATTTTTCTTAGTGAGTCTATTTTCTGTAGAAACAAGTTATAACTCCATATGAAAATCATACGATGAGAAAATTTATTTTTAGTGAATAAAGGTCAGAACCGTCAGTCAGTGAAATAGGGGAGACTTTAATGAATAAAATGTACTAATTGGCTAATCCAAAAATTCTGAAAATTTTATGGTCAGATAATATATGAGTCTAGTTTCAGGGAAAATTTATGGATCTAAATTTTGAGTTTTGTAACTCGAGTTATAATTAAATTAGTGACTGTTGCGCAGGTGCACAGCATTATGGTGAACAGTGAAATAAATTTTAAAAGAAAATTTTATGCTCTGAACTGGTAAGTTAAATCAGATAACGCCTCGTGCTTGACTCCGGAAACGGTATCGGGTAAGGAGTGTTACAATTCTATCAAGCACTACAAGCTTCTTAACCCGTAACGATAAACCAGATTCGAATGACATAAAAATACACATTCTAATTGTTAAGATAGCAAACCAAATAGCAAGCAAGCATATATTCTGATTAATAATTTAATGCATAAATTCAGTACTTTCCTAGCTACGCACTTCCGAGCAACAACTTAATATTTATTCTTAGACAATAATTAAATATGCAATTTTGAACAACATTTTAATACATTTATTTGGACCACCCCATTATGCACAAAATGGAGTGCCTTGTTTATACACATTGAACAACATTATTATGTTAAAAAATACGACAACATTAACACCACATATAACATCAAATTGGACAACATTATGGCCTCTTTAAGATAGCCACAATTTAATACCCTTGAAAACACATTTATAGCACAATTGAGTAGCCCTATTCGATCACCTTTAAGACAATTATAAACAACCATTTGAACACTCTTGAAACATAACTTAATAACTATATTCGAACATGCATTAACTCAATTAAATTCAATCTCATTCGAACATCAAGAAGCAAAATTTTTTAAACATATTTGGCCATCATTGTAACATGCATAAAAGCCACATTTGGACATCATTATAACATACAAAACAGCCGCATTTGGACAACATTTTAATATGCAAAACAACCACATTTGAAGAACATTAAAACATGCAAAACAACCACATTTGGACACCATTAAAACATGCAAAACAACCACATTTGGACAGCATTATAATATGCAAAACAACCACATTTGGACAACATTATAACATGAAAAAATTCAGCAGCATTCATAAGGATCAAACTAAGATTTCAATTTTTAATTCAAAGACAATAAACAAAATACAACAAGGATAATCAAATCATGGATTGTTATTTGTTCCCAAAGGGTCAATTAACATTTCATTTTCTTCCCCGTGATGCTCCTCGCATTCATTTCCTTGGCCTTCATTCATGAGAGTAACACTGGCACCAAAGGCATCTTCAGGAATAGAGCTTGTCTCGGCAGGATCGCCAGCAAGGAAAAAAATTGGTGAGTTTTTCCATTTTGCTGCGAATTCCTCCTAGGCTGCTCTAGAAGGAAAATAGACATCGAAATCTAGATGACTACCAGTTAGCTCGCTAAGAGCATCAAAATTTACTCTTCAAGCATCAAAATGGCCACCATCTATTTGAGCATGTAACAAAAAATTAGCCTTCAAATCTGGCGAGTATTCCTGTAGGCTCTGCATAGTTTCCTTCTTGTATTTCTCCATGGTTTCCTCATGGCTCTTCCTTAAGTTAGCCACCACAGTTTTATGTTCTTCATCCATCTTTCTTAAGCTAGCTTCCAATGCTACTTTATCTGCTCGCTCACCAACGATCACTCCATGTAATTTCTCCACGTCTTTTTCAAAAATAACAAGTCGACCTCCCAACCTTTGGTTTTCTTCTGACAATCTCCTATTCTCTTCAGCCAAAGTAGCATAGTGTTCACATGCCCGAGCTAGTGCTCTCCTAGCGGACTAATACATATTCTCAATTTCCCTCCTCATGATTCTGCCCTGTTAATACCTTCAACAAGGTCCAAGCTAGCAACGCATGCTTTATTTAACATCACTTACAAAGAGACTGCCAACTCTTGCAGTGAAGGTTTCCTGATTTTCATAGATGATTCACTTGGACAAAAAAGCCCTTTTGTTTCCTCAGGAAAGAGGGAATTCCATTGTTTCCCTACTTCACTAGAGCTGAAGGGAAACTTATTTACACTAAGCTGCTCACGCCAAGGGAACAAGGTCCTTGTACCACCACCAAGAATATTGAATTTCACAGAACCACCAAGGGGTCGTGATCAATTGTAATTCAAAAAGGACTGTCGAAAATTGTTTTTGGTGGTGATGGGCAGTTAATAGGAAAAGTAGCAGGAGACAAACTTACATTAAGAGCTATAAAAATAGGAGCAATGCCATCAAGAATTTCAATGTAATCCCCTTTTCTCTTTTGACGAAGCTTTGCTCATATACTACCTTTGTCTTCTCTACTTAGAACAATGTTACCAACTCCAGCAGCAATCTTCCATTTCTTTTTACTGCTTGCATTGTCATCTCCAGCAATGATACCAGAAGGACCACCTCACACACTTTGCATATATGAGTGTACGTCCATGTATTCGTCAATTTCTCTTGATAAGTTGGTGAACTCCTCAGAACTATCTTCAAAACCTTGATTTGAGCCTGCATCACCAAAAATTCTTATATTAGCACCAGAAGTTAGCATAAGGGGATTCGCATCACACTCGATATTTGTTAAAGGTTGGGAATACCATGAACAAGGATTTTGTTTACAAAATGAATAAAAATAATTCATAGGCTCGTCTCTATTCCCCTATAGTATAAGAGCCAATTCATCAGTTGCCTCGTTAGGCCATCCAAATTGTGTAGGAATAAGATTAATAGTGTCTACCCTAGCATCCGCATCAGCTTGCCTCCATTCATTAGGACTCAAGTTTAACATGAAATATTGAAAAACATTTCTAACAATCAATATTTCCTCTAAATCAAGCACACCACCCTGGCGAAACCTATAATACCATCTTCAGCCTTCTTTCGATATTATATATTGCCTTCTCGTGCATATATTTTTGTCTAGCAGTGACCAATTTAGTTGATAAATCAAAATCGTTGTTGAGATTGTATTTGACTCGTATATATTTATAGCAATTAAGACGAAGATTAATACACTTGTTGGTGACGATGGATTACACACCTTTGCGATGAGTGAAATAGAACAAGCCTATCAATCCCCCTCGGTTGTAAGCACCTAAATGGATCATATATATCCTATAAGGGCAACCCAAATATGATGAGGTCATTGGATTAAAGCTTGAAATGAGTAGTTTTCATTATGGTATATAATAGAGAGTTAAGTCATAGTACTTAGTGGGATGACTCTATAATATCCCGTTTTTCAGTGGCACCGAAAACGGTGGTTCCAAGGCATCATTTTTCAATGATCGAGTCAGTAAATATTATTATTTAATATTTACGCGTCAATTACAATGTTATATTGAATTTTGATCTAATAAATTTGTTATTTTGAAAGTTAGTTAAAGTTTAAGTGGTTCGACCCTAAAGCCAGTGGTTTTGGAAAACGAGGTATCGGGACCTTGTTTTCATAAACCAAACCAATATTTTTATTAAATATTTACAGAGTTGTTATATTGGTGAATTAATTTTGGTTAGGTAATTTTTTTTGAATTAGCAACTAATTAAGGTAAATGAAAAAATTGTAAAAAAACATAAAAATTAATCGCTATTGATTAAAAAGACTTAAATAACATTATTTCAAGGACTTAAGTAGCAATTTTGCCACAATAGATTATAGTGGATGACAAAGACATGACTTTGGCCTTATTTTTTTGTTTTTGAAATTATCATTAAAAGTTAAGAAAATAATAAACATTAAAGTAAAAACAAAGGTTGAAAGGGAGAGAATTTTTCATTCTCTTCTCCTTCACCGTTCGGACACCATGGATGGAGGAATTGAGAGCTTCAAATTCTTCCAAGCAATCGAAACCTGCATGTGGTGAATTCGAGGTTTGTTTTTCGTAAATTTTATGTTTTTGATATCGTTGTAACTTAATCTAGTTAATCCGAGTATTAAATAGAAAAACTGTTAAAGTTTTAAAAGTTTGTCATTGATGATTTTTAAAGCTTTTAGTGTTAAATTGTTAGATTTAGTGCTTGGATATGAATAGAGACTAATTTGTAAAGTAAAATGTGCTAGTTTTGAGTATAGAGACTAAAGTGTAATTATTTCAAAATTAGCATGAAATTTCTATAAATATATGTGCTAGAGGGCTGTGGAAGGATGAAATTAAAACATATTCAAAAACAAAGCTTAAATTTGAAAGTTATAACTATTTCGATTTTAGGGACTAAATAGAATAAAATGCTATATTTTAGGAGCATTCAAAAATGAAATTGAGTTGATACATGTTTATAATAGGATGAAATAAGAGTGTCGAAATTGATAAATTGAATTTAATAAATTTATAGATCGAGAATTGGACCAAATTAGAATTAATCAAGGAAAATGGTAAATTTGTTGATTAGTCCTTATAGAATTAACCATTTGTTTTTTCAGGTAAGTTCATACGGTATGTTTTTGTTAAATTCTTATGTATTTAAAATTATAATTATAAATATTTTAATTGAAATTTGGATTGTTTACGATTTGGTACAAAAGGTGAGATATGGACTAAATCATAAAGAAATGACAAATTCTTGATAAATTGAATATAATGAATTGCAATCTGAGGTTGATTAGTTGAATTGAACCAAATTGAGATGATTATGTTTGATCCTCGAGATAGAGGATTAAATTGAATAGATTTGAAAATATTGTATATTGTTGTAATTACAAAATTTGTTTTATGTTAAGATGAATTATAATGTTATGCATACAAATTGATAATTGGTTGATGATATGATAACATTGAATTGAGAAATTGACTTGTAAATGAAATTGAGTAAATTGTAACCCTATTATTTGTTCGGGCAGAGCCGTATATAGTTAGCATGCCATAGATAGGAAGATTTCAAGGTTACTTTGACTACGTGTCGATGAGGCACTGGGTGCCAAACTAGTGTGGTTGGTTGGATCCGTGTATTTGTCTGAGTCTGAGTCCGAGTCAGGTTAATAAGGGTATAAAGTGTAAATGGGATAAATGATATACGAATTGTGTTGGTAATATGATTTGATGATACAAATACATGTGCTTTATAAAAGATCATTTGAACTTATTATACGAGTCGGGAAGATTGATATGAAAATGTGATGAATTAATGATTTGATTCGAATTTGAATAATGAAATGAAATAATGAATAACATTATATTGAAATTGGATGTATTATTTATAATAGATAGAAAATGATATGAAATTGATATCGAATTTAATAAATGTTGGTTATAAGTGATTGAGAATGTTATATGCTTGATTTATTATAAGATGCAATATATGTTGATACTCACCTTGTCGATATGTAGTTGCCATGTTTAGGCAAACTCGTAAAGCTAGCATCTTATTGAATTATGTTATAATTTGAGGTAAGTTGTTGTTTAAAAGTCAGTGAATTTACTAAGCATTTGTAATGCTTACCTTCTTGTTTCCTTTTCCCTATAGATTGCCAACTTGTGGAACATGCGAGGTGGATCGTAGAGAAGCTTGCACTATCATGTTGTTGTTTTGGTAATCTTTTAATCGTTTGAAGTTCGATTTTGTGGCATGTATATAGGGTTGATATAAGTGTTTATCTTGGTTAGTTGATTTTTGTTTGAACCTTGTTGAATGGTTGATTTTGGACTTGTCCATGCGCATGTATAAATGTGAGTAAGCTTGGTAATATGTTATATTGCATGTGGATCTTATGATTGGAAAATTTGGAAAACAATTAGTATGGTTATATTGGTGAAATTGATTGAATGTTCAATAGGAGAAGGATTGAATGTTTACAAGTGAAATGATTACTTAGTAACTTTAATGATAGATAAATATTTGGTTGATTGAGAAATTGTGTGTTAGGGTATTGGAATGGAATTTAATGGTATGATTTGATGCATAATGCTATGAAAATATAATTATCTGAAATGGTATATGTATGTTAGGTAAGTTTGAATTGAGCAAGTAGTTTTGATAGGTTTTGGTGCCAAAATTTTAGACATGTTGCTTTGGTAATTAGAATTGTTTGAATTGAGTAATGATAAATGAATGTTTTCGAATGCCTTTAAATTGGTTTTGTGTAGGTTTAGATGTGCATACATGCACTAAATAAGCTTAAGGTTTGGCTTGGCATGAAATAGGTACCAAATGGACAAATTTCATCAAAAAAAATAGGGTCATCATCTCGACGTGAAATACCCATTGTCGCAATGTCGATAGATAATTTGTGATGTCCCGATGTCAAGTGGTCTGACATCGTGACGTGACTTACTATTTTGGTGATGTCACGACGTAGAGAAGGTCACGTCATGACGTGGAACCTAAACTTTTAAAACCTTGCAATTTGGTCCTAATTCATTTTCGGGTCTACAAAAGAGCTTATGGCTCAAGGCTCGGACTTAATTGTGTATTATTTAGGTGTTTATGACATGATTGAATATTTGAATGATTCATTTATAGTGTACTTGATCTAAAATTTTTAAAATATTATAAGAAGGTCAGTATTTGATATTGGGTTGAATTTAAAGCATTCTTATGCTTATATAAGATCTGAAAAAGAATGTTCATGTTATTCTATGTTGTATTATTGATTGATTTCATATAATTTATGAAGTGAAATAATGTTTTTACTATGAAATTGTTAGTAGTTGCTCTAGCAACGAATGTGACACTCTGTTGCTTGGACTCGACGATTAGGTAGAGTAAAGGGTGTTACAGACTCCATCACTAAATAAATCTATAATTAATAGACAAAGAGTTTGAATTTAATTAGAAATTAGTTAAGACCTAATTATATAGGTGATAAGGAATGATGTGGATGAATGCAGAAGCGGATCGTAAAGTTTTTTAAAGTCGCAGATTTATCCTAGATCTCTAGACGAATGTAAACTAACACAAGAAATAATGAAAACAGATTAGTTGTGACAAAAGAGATTCAAAAGAAATTAAAATAAAAGAAAGATGAACCGACTGGGAAAGAGTCCAAAAGAGAATGAATTAGAGTTTCTTGGATGAAAAGAAATCGTCCTTCGACCTCAAGAAAACGCCCCAACAAGATCTGGAAAAACAAAACACAAACAGATTTGTTAAAAGTGATTTTAAAGATAAAAGCAAACTGTTTTGTGCAAGAATGCTTGAAACAATAAGAAAAAATTAAAACTCCTAATTTTATGTGTTTCTTGATGGAACAAGATAGGAGAACATCTTTCTTGAAACAACTTTAACCTAGAACGAAAATCAATAAAATCAGCAAGCTAAAACAACAAGAACTAACTTAAATAAGTAGGAAACGATAAATTAAGGATAGAAAAGATAAGATGTACTAAGAAGCCTTAGAAACATTAAGAATCCACAACTCCTTTCAATGGCTCTAATTCCCCCTCCAAGAAAAAGGTCTTGGCAAGAAAAAGCTTGAAGATGATTCCCACAACCTGAAAGATTGTTAAAACAACTTCTTAAAGAAACTCAAGAGAACACCTAAAACACCCAAATCTGATACCAAATGATAAACAATGAGTTGCTACAAATCAGTATATAAAAACAAAAAGAACACCTAAAATGCCCAAATCTGATACCAAATGGTAACGAATGAGGCGGATGAATGCGAAAGCAGATCGTAAAATTTGTCAAAGCCGCGGATTTGACTTAGGGGTCTAGACATTCTGAAAGAAACTTGGATTTTAAAACAACCTGAAACGCAAATGGATCCAAGTTAGATAATAATAATAAAAAAAGAGAACAATTAAAAATAACTAGTCAATATGAATAAAATAGAATAATGAGATCAAAGATTAGAATAATAAAGAAGATAGATGGAAAAGATGGAATGTGGCGTGTAGAAGTCCTAAGAAGCCTTGGAAACAAGAAGAATCCACAACCCCCTTCAATCGGCTCTAATTTCCCCTCCAATATAGAAAACTTGGTAAGAAAAAGTTTGAAGATAATCCCCACAATCTGAAAAAATTGTTAAAACTCTTCTAAAAGAAACTCAAGAGAATTTCTTGAAAAAAAAACTCAAAAAGAATTTATTAACTCAAAAGAGAAGTTAAATAATAATGAATTGTCTGAATTGTGTACAATGCAAAGGCCTATATATAGGCTAGCTAAATAAATCTAAATAAAACTCTTAAGTATACTAGAACTTTAATTAATCTAAATAAGTAGTTTTAAACTAAATTTTCTTGTTTAAATAAAACTCCTAAATAACTTAAACTACTTAATAATTATTAAAATTTTAGAATAATAAAATAATAATAGCTGATAAATACAATATTGGGCTCTATTATAATAAAAATTAAACCCAAACCCAATATGTTTAAACTCGAATTAAAAACCCGAAACTCATAATTTCCATCATAATCCCATTTAGAAATCGAGTTATTCAAAATGCGTTTTGAAGCTAAGAGAGAGATCTTCAAACGCCATGAGACATCTCAACCCAGAAATGTCAGGATCCCATCCAAAAAGTCGTCGCAAGTCTGCTGATTTCCTAAGCTTGAAAATTGGCAACTTCGGTGAATGGAATTTAATAAATTTCACCCCGTCCGTGCATATATCATTCCTCCTTTCCTCGAAAAGATTCTTCCTCGAATCTTTCTTTGATCGAATCCTAATTTAATTTGTTTAGCCTTTGACATTATTGTTAGTCCTTGAGATAGTGTGAGTCCATCACATTTATAAGTCTGAAATTGTGTCTTGAGACTCGCATTAATAGGTCTAATTAGTCCCTCTACTAGCTCGATACAACTTTTAATAGATTGGAGTAATATGTATTTTCTCATTGGAGTAATATATATTTTCTCAGTTTAATATTACACCCGATGAAATTAATAAATAGATTAAATCCATAAAAAGTGCGAGCCTGTTGCATTATGGGTGTTGAAATAGAAATTTTGGTTGTATTTACATTTTAGAAGGATCAAATAAAACCAAACTAGATCGATACCCAATTTGCAGCTATTAGACAAATAATCTTCAAACTTTTAACATTGGAGGAAAAGTTCATGCAAGAAAATGTCCATTAAACTGTGAAAATTACATAAAAAGTTTCTAGTTCTGGAAACTTCCGATCACTGATTGTGTGGGAACATCGATAAGAAAACTGAAAGTTGGCATTAGAGTCACAAAGAATTGTTTGCAACATTTTCGTCCACATTCAGGGAACTCCTTACATAGATAGCATAGCAGAAAAAGTCAATTTTATAATTGACTTTTGCCATTACAAACCTGAGAGAACAAAAAGCAGTTAAAAAAAAAAGTAGAACCAAATTTAATTCAAGTGTCACTTGATCATGATGACGTCATTTGAATCTTAGAAAGCAGAGAAGCAAGCCTTCTTTCCTCAAACGACCGTTCAATCTCTTCGACTGGCTTGGTAATAGCGAAAGGTATAGGTGCCAACGTAGGTGCCGGTGTCATGGCTGTCTGCATTGGAACTGATAATGTCGAAGGTGTGCTAGGTATTATTGGCATTGCCTTTGGAGTCCTATTCTCTTCGTCGACCAAAGGAATTGTCTTTAATGGAGTAGTAGTGTGTGAGAGATCATTACTTCGATGAAGCATTTTGTGTGAAGTATCACCATTATCTTCAACTTCTAACATGTTTGTCATATTGGCTTTCGATGATACTGCTGAAGAGATAGGTGAGAATGGCTTACGAACTAATAATGGTGACTCTGGTTCTTTACCATTTACAGCACTGGGAGTGGAAGAGTGCTTTCGAACAGGAGTCTCAGCAATGTCCAGGCCTCTCCTAACTGAAAAATGGTCTAGTTACCTCGAAAGCAATTGAGATGTTTCTTAAATTCATTAAAGCATAGACAGAGAACATACCAGCTGAGAAAGCGGGAATGCCATCGTCCTGGCGATGATTTAAATGGTCACTTTTCTTGCTAGGACGTGTTTTGGGAGTAGCCTTTGCAGAGTGAAGAGAATCAGGTTTATGAGCTGGAACCATGGCTCCTCCCAAGGAGACTCTTCTATTGCTTGCACCTCCAGTTGAATACCTAGGACCCTTTTTTACGCTCTGGGGCTTTGATGGGCTTGGTTTTGACCCATACAGTGCTTCTTGCTCTGCTATCAGCTGTCCCTGAAGTTTCTTCTGGTCCTGGAGCACGAGAATAGTGAACGACTATTAGCCTGGTCCCATAACATGATTAAAAAGTATTTGCTTATGCACTATAATTGGGAAATACGGTTAATAGCATACCCGTAGCCGACGTCGCTCTTGCTCTTTCTCTTGTCGCAAGATAGTGTACTCTTCAAGCATAGAAAGCAGACGAATCTGGGTAGCATGCAAGGGTCAGTTAGATACCAAGAGTGTAAGCATATATGGGAAGTAAAGGCTCAAAGTGTACATTATTACTCACACCATCATACAAAAATTCAACCCCTCTCTCTTTCTCCCATGCCACGGTCTTTGAAGCTAATGCCTCCACCATTCCTGGTTTAACATGATAAAACAACTTCAGCACCGTGTTAAGCGATTGTAAGCAAAACAGGTAAACTATGGAGATCAAATGGAAGGAACCAAACACACATTTGGCAGAATGATGTGAAATCATAACTAGATAACCAAGCTTGGTACTTTAAGTTTACGTTTCTCAGTTATCTTATAGTTTACCTGGAAGTTTATTAACCAAGGCACGGGCTTTCTCAGCACGCTTGAGTGTAAGATGAGCACCTTTTCCGGCATTATATCGGTTTTCATCCTGTTGAATAACAGACATATAAGCAAGTCATACTAGAACACAAAAGACTATACTCTTAAAAGTATACTCTGATGAGATGACTAAAACACCCACCCTGTTATATTCCTCAAGCCAGCACTCCTCATCACATGCTGTCAACCATTTCTCCACCTTTTCAAGTATTTCTCTCCTGCTAAAAGCTTCCTCTTTGACCTTCGCAATTTGAAGTTCAATTTGTTCTAGTATGGTAGCAGCATCCACTAACCCTGGATATAATAGTAATAAAAAAATTATGGCAATCAGTAGGAAGAATGGAGCAAAATGAGATATCTATAACATATAGTTTGATGACAAATATATAGCATTGCCATGTACCAGACTCAATAGCTACAATGGCATCTTCTATTGCACATTCTGAATCTGGAACCAGGTGTGTTTTTCTACAGATCTCCTCTAGCTCTAATCTCTTCTTGAGGACAAGCTCTTTCATTTTGCTTGACTTCAACTCTTCCAACCGTGAAACTTCTGCCTCAACCTGCACCATACATCATTTTTACTTCTCTGTTAGTCTGGAAGAAAGCACTTACCTTTTAGAGATATAAGAACCGAGAGAAGAACATGTTTAAACAAGCATCACTTACGTATTTTATGAAATCTACGGAGAGAGTATTGGGTTCAGTAATTTCATGTTCTGAAGCAGCAACATTACAGGTAACATTTTGAAACATCTGTTGCTCTTCAATTGGTGTATCCATCAGATTCCATAACTCCAACATGGTAGTCGCAAGATCTTGTAGCTGCCAAGAGGTCAAAGAATCATTATTACAGGCTGATGGAAAAAGAAGTTGGGAGGAAGGGGAATTGTGCAATATACAAGATGTTGAAAATAACATTTTTTTACCCGTTGCATCCTCTGTATCTTAACTTCCCGTAACTTTTTTATCAATGTTGCCAACTGCTCAATAGTATTACTGCTAATACTCCTAAATCCTTTGGGGTCACTTAAAGTGGGATGGATCTCATCAACTGTCTGCTTGAAATCCATTCCCATCACAGAGCAGAGTTCGTTCAACATGCTAAGGTAATCTTGAACCTGCTTCAGACGATCACTCTGCACAAGAGAGAAAAGATAAGCATTAGTTTTCAGGACGTGGAGCCAATAAAGAATTGAAGAAAGGAAAGTTGACCTTCTCTGTCTGAAGCTCATGGAGCTGTCTATGCAATTCTTCAAGCTTCCTTAAGGATAAGTCAGTTTCATCCACAATTGTTTTGGAAGAAAATGATTCAGTGGATCCATAAATTTCATTTGTGATCTTTTGTATTTGCTCTAGAACTTCTACAAATTGATTTCTTCTTTCAATTTTCCTTTTCTTCATTTCCTCCAATTGTGGAAGAATCTTGCTGAGCTCCTCCTTCAAGCTTCCAGCGTTTTGATCAGACTGAAAAAACATTTAACCATAACACAAGTAAACACTTCAGTCTACACAGAAAATTTTCATCCAGGGTCTGTTTTCATTCCTGACCTGCCTAATATGTACTGGCCTCTCCCCCATTGCGGAGCAGATGGCAGCTAGTTCAGCTTCAGAATCAGCAATTGTCTGTCGTAGCTGAGCTCTGCAGCGATTTGCCTGATCCACCTTTCTTCGATATACTTCCAGGCACTCTCTTTCGAGCTCAAGCAGCATTTTATCCCTGTCAACATCAGTCTCCCCGACTTCATCCCAGATTATCTAAGGAATCATGGAAGGGTAAACATTAGATCAGTGTTCAAAATTTTAAAATTAAACTGGAACAGCTCATGGGCATCCCTTTTGCCAAGACACAAAACAAAAAGATCTAAAGGTGTTGTGGAAATTCAACAATACCTGAAGTTCGTACAGAAGGGTTCCACATGTTGTTTCCACTTGAAGAAGTGGATCAATTTTTGGAGTAGGCATGTTTAAGTATTCCTGCCAAAACCAATATCTTCAGAAATCAGAAGACACCAAAGATATACACACAATAAAGCAACCAAATGAAAGGGGCAAAAAAAAATTAGCAGTCCCAGTTTGTAAATAGAATTGTAAAAGATGGCGAATACTGGTTCAGATCATTTTTTGCTGGAAGATTGAAAAGTAAGAACAAGGAAACTAGAAAAACAAAGTTGCAGTCGCCAAAGTAGATAAGCTGAAGGTATAAGCTTGCATTGGGACATATTCTTATTTCCTGAAACTCAAAATCATACACGAATTTCATAATTACGGAAAGAACAGAAACATATGTGGTGATTGTTCTAGACATTGAAATTTGTTACTAATTAGGCAAATACAGGGTATACGGGACTCTAGATCTCCATCAGTTCTTTCCTAAATTAAGTACAATTTGAAATTTAAACTAGGAATTCACTACAAATAAAATCTAACAATGCAAATGCCAAACGAAAGAGAAAATGATCATCGTACTATTAAAAAAAGTCAGTTTTCCATCAACATCGTACTATTAAAAAAAGTCAGTTGCAACTTGCAAGCTCCAAAGTATAGACCTAAATTTTTTAGGTAAAACATTAATGGTTACAGTTCTAGCTGTCTTGAACACCTCTCTATAAGACCTAAATCATTATTTTATTCCACAAATCTCGGTTAAATTAATCATAAAAAAGAAGTTCAGAACGAGCAATAACATTAACATAAAGAAGTACAAGAAAGAAAGAAAGAACAGAACAGAACATATAAGCATTGAGCTCCTCCTCGTGTTTCTTTCTCCACATTTTCTCGTCAGCCAAATTTAGCAACAAAAAGAGAAAGAAAGAAAAGTGGAGAGTCGAAGAGAAACCTTAACAATTCAAACGAACGATTTTTCCAGCCAAATGCTTGATTTTTTTCTTAGAAAGAGTGAAAATTTGCCTTAGAAAATGCAGATTTAGTACCCCAAAATAAGGGGATAAATTGAGGCTTGAATTTTGGATTTACAACAGAAAGGAACAAAGAGTTTAGGAGTGTGTAGGCGCTGTTTATGAAAAAATGACCGTTGGCGTTGAACAAGAGCGCTCGTTATAGATTTGGTTTTTTAAATGATGGGGACTGGATTCCCCACGATTTGAATTTCAAATCCCATGAGGGGGAGGCAGCGATCTCATGTACCTGTTAGCACCGGATATATTTCGATCATCCGTCTGAATAATTTTAGACTCTGGAATCGAACGGTCTAGATTTTGGAGTGGAGTTCAATTTTATTTTGTATTTCTAGTATACAAAGTGGTAATACGATTCTGACCTTTCACTATCAAAAGAATGCCCCTCGGTCCCATGGCATTGCATGCATTCGATTATTTCCGAGGATTAATTGTAGGTAAGGGGTCTGGTTCAAAAAAACTTTTCAAGCACGCGCTCATTTTCAACCCGATCCGTCTAAAAAATTCATTTTACTATTTAAAAATTAATAATATATTAAATATGTTATTAAATAAATAATAATAAAAGTAAAAGAATAAAAAATATGAAAAATAATTATGTAGTTGATTCATTAATAGAATATTTACAATAATTCTCCAAAGTTTATAGTTATAAATATAAAAAATGCAAATAAAATATCTCTATTTTTAATATGAATGTTAGAGTCCTAATGTACATCAAACTTATTTTGATCTTGATGGATATCCACCTAATAATAAAATATTCATAACACTCCCTTTAGATATCCATTAGTAGATAATGCGCCTCATTAAAACCTTACAAAGATAAAAACCTTGTGGGAAAAATAGTACACTTATCTACAATTCGCATAACATGCTGCCTCATTAAAAACCTTATTAGAGAAACTCAGTGAGACAAAACCTCGATTAAGAGAAAAAGAGTGCATCACATATTTACTCCTCTTCATGATAACATCACATAATATCTCATTATCTACATATTCAATCTTGAATACTAGCTTTTCAAATGATCACTTGAATAGCTTTGTTAAGCATTATATCAACATTATTTTGAAAGTCATGAGTGAAGAAAAAATTAGGAATATATATTTTGATCTCTTCAAGTGCTCCACAATAATCATACCAAATTTTGATCATGATCCTTCTATACATGCACATGTTGGATCATTTTATAATCTTCCTTCAACTACTATTCATTGAGCCGAATTTACCACATATGTTCAATCATTTCAATTCATATAAATGTTTACGCAAACATATTAAAAATTTCCCAAAAATTTTATATGCTTCTATCATTCTAAATCCTTCAAGGATTTTAATATAAAATTTATTATATAATGATTCATATAAAGGTTATAACAAAAATCATTAAACACATGCCAAATCTTTCATGAACTGTCAAAATAATAAGATATCTAAAGGTTTATGACATCCACTACAAAAGAATATATTTCTTAATCAATGTTAAGACTTAGCAAAACTTCATATTTCTTTTTATTTTCACAAAACTACTCATTCGTACCTCATTGGCTTTATACCTTTAAACATTTGGATTGTTGGTCCAAAACTTCATAAACTTCTCAATTTAATTCTACTTGAATTGCATCTTTTATTTTGGTCAATCTATTCCGTGTCTATATTTCTTGACAAATTTATTCAAGATCTTCATTTTTCATTTATCTCAATAAAATATTGCATGCAAAACTATTGTCAACAACTTTTCATTCCTAATTCCACATTTTCTCTTTTGGAGATTGAATAATTAGTTATGTCTTAGGTTTCTTCAAGAGCACCCCTTCCACTATATGACAATCTATATTTTTTTTTTACAAAAAATTTCATCTTTGGAATCAATCAATCTATCATTTTCACGCATGCAATACTTTCAATTTATTCTATCGATTTTTCTACTAGGTCTTTGACACATCAACTGGTATCTAAGATTTGGTTATTCTTATTAGGTCAGTAAATACATTTGGAAGTTAACTTGCAATAAAGTAAAAATACTTTTGAACTTATGGTTCAAATTACTTTCTATGAGTATTTAGATAATGATAATCCATTCCAAGTAATTATTTCATCCAACTGTTATTTTCTTTCCCTTAATGTTGGGAACTATAAAATCAAATAATAATCACCAAATCATATCATAATTGAATCTCTAATTTGATAAAGACATCTAATAATACAAGGAGATTCATAATTAATATATATTCCTAACTTTTTTTGAATGCCCATTTTGTGCATTGTGGTGGAGTAACTTCATATGTCGCACATACAAAAATTATGAAATGGGTTGTATTTAACTCCTAACCAAAAGCCAATTGTAATGGGGAGCATATCATAACTTATTGGCATGATGTGTACAAGTGTTGATTCATGTAAAATATCATATCCTCATTCCTATACAATTTTTTTTCAAAAGATATGGTTGAGCTACTAACTAGAGGCATTGAGTCATTAATTTAACTAAATCATTTTATATACATAAGCATCGAGTTTTGTGATGCTTACTCACATCAACAATCTAACATACAAAAATAATTGAAAGCCTGAGAAATAAACTCTGAAACATTAGCAAGAATTTGAAAGTTTTGTTCTTACACTAATCATTAAACATGTAATCTCGCAAACTGCAGGTTGCGCATCGATAACTCACATGTGATTATCTTGTAGATGCATCTACCATAATAATATCAAAACATCCACTTGTTGGATAAATGGAACCAATTTTTTTTTCAAAAATGCAAGAGATTCAATCTCAACTTTTGTAAGTGAGTTTTAATAAATCTTCTTTGAGAAGAAGCAGCACTTGATAAATGAAGAATCTTCAAGTTCTTTAATAAATATTCATGTTCTTTAATAAATATTCATGTAAATTCTTATCTTGTCGCGTCATTATTAATTGGGATGCTCTAATCGATCATGCTAACTAATTAGTATATTTGAACTAGTAAACTTCGGTTTATTATGCATGTGATTCAACAAGACTAATGTAAACTTTTGGTTTAACATCTCATGTGATTTAACCATACTAATATATGCATAGTACAAACTAGATGAAAGATTATAATTTTCTAATATATGCATAGTACAAACTAGAGGGAAGACGATAATTTTCTAATACAAAATTCTTACCCAATATAATAGATGTAATATATATAAATCAATCAACTCCTCATCCAATGCCTCAATATAATATCAACTACAACGTATATTCTTTTAAAACATAATTTCTTTGAAATTGACTAGAACACAATGTATTAATGATTACTTTATTTCTTTAGATAACAATATATTAGCTATTTTGGAGCTTTGAATTAATTTTGTACTATGAAATATTAACATGTTTCATTACTACATTGAACATAGGTTAACAATACATTAACTAATCTAGAGCCTTATATTAATTTTATACCACCAAAGATTATTTTATTTCATTACCAAACAAGAAAATGCATTTTATCTCTAAGGATAGTATGCACTATTGTATTGTCGATTGGACATATGTCTCCTTCCTTTTGAGGAATATTAATTGAATAATAAAATTTCGGTGTCAATAGCCACATAATCAATGACTTTTTATAAATTGTCTCCCTTCTTTAAAGGGTTATATTGATAGTTATTTTTACTAGTGATGAGAAGAATTATTACTAGTAAAAAAATCCAATACTTAAGTAATTAGTGTCATAATCCACAAAAAATGATGCAATTCATACTTAATGTTTAGGCGTACGACATGTATGCAATCAATGACCTTTCATACCACATCGATAACATAAGTTATCTTCACTCCTTAAAAGGTTCTCTTGAGAATTCTTCTTATTTATCTTCATTTTTCCACTTCTGGTGGTGAGAAGAATTAGTATGATCATCCCTTTTACGATTATTATAAAGTCATTTACTACGTCCGCATCAAATATTACTTTTTATATATTGTTACATTTGCTTCAAGGAATGGAGCAAATCTAATACAATGGGCTTTATGGTTTCTCATATTCGATGGTCATATCTTTCTTTTAAATTAATCCACAATTCAAGCGGATCTTTCACAATCAAAACCTAATATTTCTCTATCATTTTCAAAATAAAGATAGGTATCCAAGTATCATACATAAATTAATTCAATAACTGAATCTTTCTCTATTAAAAGATTTAGATATTTATAGTAAGAGTGATTTATACTAATATAATTTCCATCATTCACATTCTCAATATGATACCCACTTTAGTGAATATCTTTGTGAATATCTTTTAAAACTTAATAGTTTATCTTCCTCCAAGAATTCTAACAAAACAAAATATTTGGCCATATGATAGGTATATGACCAACAATCTTTCATATCCCATTGATGAGATAAGCTATATCTACCATTTGAAAGGATATCCCAAGAACTCTCATTATTTTCATATTTATTATTATATTTCCACTTCTAGTGGTTATTATTACACCACTTATCACATTCATAATTATAGCCTTAAAATTTTTATGCTTGCATTAACTTTGAAAAATGCAACAAATCTAGTAAGACAAAATTCTAAACGTCCCAATAAATTTTTATTTTAAAAAATCAATATCAGAAAAACTTATCTTTACTCGAGTGCCATTAACTTCATCAATGAAGAAATATCACAAGTATGAAAGTCACTGAAAAATAAATAACATTGGCGAAAAGTTATTTTTGTTCAAATGGACAAATGCCATTTTGCATGGTATTCTAAATTTTTGTAATGGTGGCATGGCTATTTTATTATTCTTTAAAAATAATTGTCGAAGCAGTTATTTATAGAGGAAAACTTCCTTATATATAAACTACTTTTATATGGGTAGTTTTTCGATAACTACTTTAATAACCTTAATGGGTTTAGGTTCTACCTCATTATGGGCGGATTAATCCGATTCAATTTAATATTTTTAATAAAATATAATCTCAAAATAAAATTTTAAGAAAATTATAAACATGTTAGATATGAATTTGATTAATATATTACTCATATGATGTAAAAGCATATATAAAAAATTGATGTGGTTGAATTGTTGAAGCCCTATACCTATTTAAATTTTGCTCGATTAAAACTAAAATCAATGTTAACATCAAATCTTTCATCATGCTCAAAAAATCATAATTAATTATGAATTAATTAATTAAAATTAATAAAATATTAAATAAAAACTTCTTAAAAATTTTACATCTTGCTATCTATGATCTCAAAAATAAATCTAATTTTCAATACTTGATTGAATAAAACTAATCAAATATGAATAAAATATTTTTATAAATTTCATGGCACATATAACTTAGGGTCTGTTTGATAGCCAGTAAAATGTTTTCCGTAAAATGATTTCTGGAAAATGTTTTACTTTTCTGTAAAATGATTTATTGGAAAATATTTTCGGTGTTTGATTGAATCATGTAAAATATTTTCTTGCTTTGGCGATTCCCAAAATATTTTCTAAAAAGTTGTTTTTACATATATTAATATATATTAATAAATTTTATATTTTAAATTATTTTTACATATATTGCAATGATTTATTTATAATAATACTCAATTATTAAGCTACAATATTAATCGTTAGAAATTGAAAAAAACTAATATCAAATAAATTATTTGTAATTGTGTTAAAAAACAAGTATTGAATAATTAAAAAATAAGTTCTTGGAAAATCGATAAATAGAAGCGCTTTTCACCGAAATGAAGGAAGGAATGAATGAGGCGATAAAGAGGAGAGCACGGAAAATGTCTTACGGAAATTAAAAGGGTAAGACATTTTCCCTAAAATGTAACTCATTTTCCCTTGTTTTGGAGTTCATTTTCCAAATGGAAAATGTTTTCCACCAATCAAACGCTGGAAAAGTTGGAAATGATTTTTCGAAAAATCTATTCCGTCAATCAAACAGACCCTTAAAGTTGGGAGTAGTTGAGTGGTTTGAAGGCAATGATGACTTTTACAAAGAATAAGTACAATTCATGGTTTTGGTAATTTTAACCTTTCTAGGAAAATGGAATTTTTGTTGGGTGGGTTTTATTTTTTTTATAAAATTTTGTGTTAATAACGGGTTATTAAAATAAATAATAAAATAAAATAAAATAATAAGAAATAGAAGAGTAAAAGAGAACTATGTATTTTATTGATCAATAAAAATATTTATAATGTTTCTCTAAAGTTTATATTTATGGATATAAAAATATAAGTAAAATAAAATTCCACTTCTAATGAATTTTAAAGTCCTGCTATACAACAAACTTATATTGATCTTAATAGATATTCACTTAATAATAAAATATTCATAACAAAATAAATTTTTAATTGATATTTTATGTCTTTTTGTAATTAAATTTAAATTTAAAATTTTATTATTATTATTTAAATTGAATTCGAGCTTACCCAAGGTACAAAAATACTTGTCCAAGCCCAGTCCAAGTCAATTCAAGCTATTGGGTTAAACAGGCTACCCGACCCATGGACAGGTCTAATTGTAGGGTAAACTATTTAGATAGTCACTCAAGTTTTAATGTGTTCTTGTTTTGGTTTCCAAAATTTTTCTTCTTAAATTTAGTCACTCCTGTAAAGTTAATTTCGAGTTTTAGCCACTCCACCGTTAAAATGTATTTTGTCACCAAACAGAAGGATGACATAGTTTGATATAATAATAAATTTAGTCTTTAATGTTTACCTATTTTGTTAAATTAGTCCTGATTTTAAAAAATTCAACAAATTTAAGGCTAAATTAGCAAAATATGCCGAAAATAAAAGTTAATGGACCAAATAGGCCATTCTTTTTAATTTAGAGAAATGATTTGTTTTTGGAGAGAATGTGTAAAAATGCGTCCAGCTAGGTGAACTTTCCTGCTGACATGTCAAGGAAAGCGCGCCCAATTGAATACATTTTCTGATAATTACAAAGAAAGTGTGTTTAGCTGGGCACGCTTTCCCTGACATGTCAGCAAGAAAGCTCGTCCTGATGGGCACGCTTTCCTAATAACTGTGCAGAACACGCTTTCACTTTCTTTGTCCAAAAACGACATATTTTCCTAAATTTCTTAAAAAAAAACTGTCTATTTGGCTAATTAACTTTTTCGGCATATTTAGTTAATTTAACTTTTAATATTTATACATTCAATCAATTTAATCATGATTCTATAATTTTTTAAAGTGTAGATAAAAAATTAGAAGTAGGAGAAAATATTTAAAAATTATTAAAATTTATAAAATAGATAAAGTATTCAAAAATTATAAAAAAATATATTTAAGATTTGTTAAGATTGAATATATTTTCACACCTTTTTTTTTCATTTTCCTTTTTTTTATTTGTGCTCGTTTATTAATGTTATCCTTTCCATTTTTAACTAATTAACCATAACTTTTTTTGACAAAATTTTTTTTGAACTTTTTTAACACTTATTTTATCTGTTCATCTTTCTTTTCTTTACCTCCCTCCTTTCTTCTTTTTCTTCTTTAACCCTAGCCACCATTGTTGGGATTTATGCCGCTATCCGGTCTCGTCTTTGAATGGCGTCGTCGGACTCCTCTTTTTCTTCTCTCATCAAATCTACGATCAAATTATTTTAGTAAAAACTGGAAAGCCACGAAACTCCAAGTCAAAAGCTGAACCTCCCTTGGCGTGATCTCCTTCGTTAGCTGCCGAATTGGGCTACAAACTGGACCGGGGCCTCATTGTACCTTCCTCTTCATTACCATCGTTCGGATTCATGAGACCCATCGGAAATTACTATTTAAGGAGTATTGTAATTGTAGGTTGTATAGACTTTAACCATGGGAATTTTTGTTTTTTAATCCAAAAACGAACATTGAACTATCATAAATTTAAATAGAGGTTCGGTACATCACAACATCATTGGCATCAACCTTCAAAATATGTTTTTGATTTAATACTCTAATTCGATTTTTTGAGTTCCTTCAATTCTTCTTGCCCAGAATTTGTATGGGTTTTGTGTATTTTTCAATTTCCCAAATATACCGTGGAAAAGAAGACACGCCACAGCCATTGTTGATTTCCTTGTGCAGCCTAGCTATCCGGAGAGAAAGAGCTCAAAAAACTTCCTTTGGAATAAGTTTAAGAAATCAAAGACTTGAAACTAAATCATATTTGAATATTTATTTGCGTTTGGATTTTCCATGCAAATATTATCAGTTTCTGTATGAGAATCTGCAAATATGTTTATTATTATTTTTTAAATTTCTAATTTTTTTATTTCTAATTTATATTGTTTAAGTTTTAGAATCATGATTAAATTGATAGAATGTGTAAATGTTGAGTGTTAAATTTATAAATTAGAACTAAATTAAATAAATTGGCAAACATTAAAGGCTAAATTTGTTATTTTATCATACCACACTAGCCTAGCATTTTGTTTGGTGACCAAACATATATTAACATTTGGTTGACTAGAATGTGAATTTGATTTAAAAGGAAAAGACTGAAATAACAAAAAAAAATGGGAGACCAAAACAGGAACATGCTAAAACTTGGGTGATTATTTAAGTAGTTTACCCTTAATTGTATTATAATACAAATAAAATGGTGGTAAAAGCACAATAGAAGTCCCTATATTATCATTCACATTGCATTTTGGTCACTTTACATGAAAAATGAGTAAATTGATTCATGTACGTTACAAATAAAAGCAAAATTGATTCATATACCGCACTATTATAGTATCATAACTTTTTCCACAACTCATATTTTGGCCTCCATAGTGAAGCTAGCAGTGCAACCCTAGTTGACACTTATTCACACTATGGATCGGTTGCCTAGGAGAAAAACATAAGCCGATGTTTATTTCCTCGAATCTCAACAGGTTTGGAAGTTAGTATCAGTATATTCGATAGGAGTAAGATCTCATTCGGAATACACAAGCATATAATCGTTCATTCTCCGTAAATACTTGAGTATATGCTTAATTGCTTGTTAGTGTCTTGGATTGAGATTCACCCAATATCCACTCACCAACCCTATTGTGAAACGTATACCCGACTTCCATAACCTCTTTCATCTATGGTCTTATGCCATATAACTTATACCAGACTGTCATAACATATTCCATCTATGGTCTTATTGACTTTCTATAAACGAGGTATCGTTTGTAGAATAAATAAAACGCAAAAAATATAAGAATTGAGAATAACGGTGTTCGCAAGTACACGGTCCAAATTGTAATATAGTTGTACAACGAAATACCGGAAGTATTTTGAGGATCGTACCCAAGGGAGGATGAAACCAATAATGAAAATACTTTTTACAAAACTAAGTCTAAGTAGTAATAGTTAATTCCTATATTACGATGGATCATAAAATAAATTAAGAAGGTTAAAAAGAAATAACTAACAAAAATAAAGAAATATAAACAAATGAACTAAATCAATAAACCAATCAAGAAGATTAACTAGCTTCAGGGTTTGCAACTAACTTCAATTTGGGGTTCTAGAGTAGATTAGTCATCACTTCAGACAATAATTACCTCTTGGCTCTAATTAACTTAATCGCTTGGTTGATACTCGTTTATCTTCTGATATCACTTTCTCAACCAAGATAAATTACGATTTACTCAGTTCGCCTTCATCTACCAATCTCGTCTACCCTATGGTAACTTATTAGGGTTTTTAAACCAATAGTTTAAGAACACGTAATTTATACCAACCAATCTATCTCAAGAAATCTCAAATCCTCCGTTAATCACATTCTCATCCACTCGTTAATCTCCCCTAAGGGATTTAGCCATTCATGTTATTCATAACCTTAACTTCAATTGAATAAACCATGTATAAAACACGATCAATTCGGAGAAAAAAATTTGAATAATTGTGGATTGAGTACCGAATGGGGAACGAAGTAGCAAATCTCTCGATAGGAATAACGGAATAAAATAAGTGCAAAGAATAATATAAATTCAATACTTTAATTAAATAAACAAGTCCTTGAATCAAAACTAATTCAAGAAGAAAAACAAGAAAGTATCTAAAAGCCAAAAAGAAAATAAATTAAAACTAATTCTAAACTACGATGGTTTTTTTAAGGCGTCTAGGACGACTTGATTAGATTCAACCCCTAATGTCTTATTTATAGAGGTGTTGGCAACTCAAATTAGGTCTTTGGCACGTTTTAGGTTTTTTGTATAAGTTTGGTTACGCAGACGGAAATAACCCTAGATTACTCGGGCAAGATGTCGACATGTGTTACACCATAACCCTTACGTGACGCGAAACGACACCAAAAATTTGCCTTGTGTCATTTATTTGGTTTTTTGACATCCCGAAAAGCTTGTGCATCACTTGACATTTTCTTCTACGTCAATTGGACATTTATATTTCCATACTACACACTCAATTAAACCAATTAGCACAACCTAAGGCCCCTGTCAACCTATTAGGTCACAACACTTACAAATTGTGTTAAAAAACACTTATTTTTATTAACTTTCTATCCTAGGCCTAATTACCGAAAACGAAATATAAAATCCTAAATTGCATAGAAAACAAGCTCTTTAAGTGTGGAATTGACCCGAATTGACTACTACATTTGACGATAGGTCAAATACCTTCACACTTAAAGAGCTTGTTTTCTATACAAGGACCAGTCAATACCACCATCGTGGTAAACACCATATATCTTCATCACGGTGTTGCCCCAAAGGACCAGTCAATAACGTCGTCATGGTAAATACTTTTCCATGATTTCATTTCCCAAATCCTCCTCTCGTTACCTCCTTTGCAGCACCTAACTTTGATGCTCGAACACAGCAGTGTTCCCTCTATAAGGCCAGGAGCTTCACCTGAGGTAGTATCTAATAAGTTCTCTCCTCATTTTCCCTCCTAACTTCATCTAACCCATTGAGATTTTTCCCACAGTTATCATGCAAGGCATGCATCCATTGTAGTACAACATAATAGCATGGAGTACATCGAACCCCTAAACCATACTATGATCATTTCAAGCATATTGACATACAATGGTGAATACTCATGTTACCATGAATACATGCCATACTAACTTAACAAGGATCATACCAGCCATATCAGAGAATAGAATCTCACATTGCTTCCATATTCTTGGCAACTCAACCTGTCAATTTTGTTGGAGCCTCCCTCGTCCTGACAGTAGTTCCTTATTTCTCAACTGTCAGACTTGGCTTCTCACAATGGTAACAACATGAAAAAGCCTTCTACAACTACATCCTCTTCTTCTTCTTCAGAAGGAGAAGATAGGTGAACAAAATTATGAAGAGTTATGTTTCCAACTCATCCTATTTATACTCCCTTGGCATGATCTCCATAAACCGTTGCTACCACTCAGTCCTAATTATCGTGTCGTCCACTATAGAATCAGTCAATTCTAATCTAACCAAATTGGTTTTGAGATTCAAAATTTTCTCACTAGCCACTTAATTTTCTATGTGCCTTATTAGTGCTGGTAAATTTATACTCCTATTCAATTAGATTCCTGCCTCTTCCTCGAGTTTGAGTATTTGGGATATTTGAGTGTGACAAATTATGTGTGCTTAAACCCTAGGATTGACAACCCCAGGAAGTAGTCTAAGATAAGCGAGGTCAGAAGATAAGTTTGTCGAGTAAATCACAATTTATCTCGATCAAGAAAGTGAAGTTGGAAGATAAGTGAGTATTGGTCGATTGATTAATTAGTAGAGGCCAGAAGGTAATACTGGTTAGTTAATAATTAATTCACTAAAAACAACCCGAGTTTTGAAGTTAATTACAACCACTGAATCAAGTTGATCTTCTATCTGTCAATTGATCATAAACCTAGAGCTTGCATCATTAACACTAGGAATAGGAAATTTCATTAGGTTAATTAGTTTAATTAATATTTTAATTTTGAATTAACATTACTAACTCGTGACTCAATTAGATTAGTAATTATTTTCTGTAATTAATTTAGTAATAAAATTCTCCAATATGCAATCCCTTGGGTACGATCCTCGGAATACTTATCGATATCCCGTTGTAACACTTTTATATTACAATTTGACTTGTTCGCTTGTAGATATTGCACTTCATTCTATATATTTTATTTGCACGGTTTTTATTCTAAACATTTGCACGTTTAGAGGCGATCAAGTTGTTGGCGCAGTTATCGGGGATTGCGACAGTGAAAATTTTTATTAGATTGATTAATTTGTAAAATAATAGCAGTCAAAAGACAAAAGATCGAAAGATGAACAAGTTAGGTAGTGCTTTAACCTTTTTTTAGTGGGCTAAATTATTATTTTATTACCTGTTTGACTAGCAGATTTAAGGCCCCTTTGGATGGACGGTGCATTTACTTGCGATTAGTGTAAAATCAACGGTGGCAATGAGAAACGATCAATGGGAGATTATATTGAACCAAAGATCGTTCATGATAGAGCTACTCCAACGAAGATATAAAACAATGAATCCATTAGAAGAATTCGTGCATGATGTCCCCAACTCTGATTGCAAAGACCCTTGTATTGTTGTCAACCATCCTTAACTAGATTGTAAAAGTCAGCAAGAGTTGGATTTAATCATGATTAATGTATATAGTCAAATACATGAACAACATATAGGGTTGTCCGAATATTCAATTGAATCTCATTGTGGCTCCTATGAGATGTATTCACGATTCGATGATGATGGGTACATTAATGGGGAATCGAGTTGGTCGAATGGAGCCTCGACAAACCACGGGAGTTATGGTAGAGAGCTTGCCTCGTGCAACACGACTCTGCTATCCATCATCGAGACATGTTCAGACATATGAAATATGATGGAGCAAATGATGAAAATGCTCAAACAGATATCTGAGGTGCTTCCCTTATTGGAAGAGGTCATGCATGATGTTCCCAACCCTAATTATGTGTACCATGGCATTATCATTGATCATCTTGAATTCAATGATAATAGTCAACAAGAGTTTGGAATTGGAGACAAGAAAGAATTGAATATGATCGAACAAGTCTCTGATCCAATTGACTTATTTTTAGACGTAGCAGTAGATGTAGAAGTAGAATTGACCATTGACATTGAGCTTCAACCGTTTCTGAGTGAAAGTGGAGATAAGCCGATACACTTTTTGGCCAGAGTTAAAGAGACGCCAACTGAAGAAGTCGACGAGTTCATCTTGTTCCCATTTGATGATAAAGTTAAATCTCAGGTTAGTAAATCCTCATGCGGTACTGAGGTGAAAATGCTCAAGAAATGACCAAAATGTCATTTCATGCTAAAATTACCATTTTGCCCTCTTTTGACCCTTTTTACAATTTCTTCACAATAATGGACAACTATGAAAGTAAAATATCAAAATTAATATATAAACTTTAATTCAAACCTATTGGTGGTGAAAATTACATCTTCTCCCACCTCATTAAATTTGGAAAATTTATAATTTAGCCCCTATACTTTATAATATTTCCAATTTAGTCCAAAATTGATTTTATTACACCAATACATATTCTAACTTATCATTATGCCAATTCACTTCTAATAACTTACTTTGCCCATTTTGGTCATATGTTCACTTTAATCCCTAAACTTTTAAAATCAGTAATTAGTTATTTTGTCACGTTTTCACTGCTAAAATTTCTTCTCATAAAGATTCAACTTTTATTTCATATAAATTCTTTATCTGACTCACTTTCCAAATTTTCTCACAAATTCACTGTACTTAATCTTGTGATAGTGCCACATTTCCTATAAAAAATTTTAGGATGTCACACTTTATTTAGTAGAGTGGAAAGAATTGTAAATATGAAAAATTGGACGGGTAGAAAAATAGGAAGATATAAAATATAATTTTTATTCCTATAAGTGTCCTTAGTGGGAAAGATGGAATAATTGAAGTAAAAAAAGGCTTAAAAGGCAAAAAAGACACTCAAACGTTGGCAAAACAAATCAATGAAGCCCCTTCATGAAAAATATACTCAATTGATCCCTCAAACTCTAAAATTGCATCAATCAAGCCTTTTGGCCAACATTTTCTGTCATTGACCATTACGTCGCTAACATGGCCATTAACGAGGTTGATTGTGGCAAAGCAAAATTTTTTTAAAAAATTAAATTTTTTTGTTTAAAACTTTTAAGTCTAAAATGAACCTAAACAAATGGTTTAATTTTTTTTAAAAAAAAGTAAGATACCAAAATGTTAGCAACTTTTTATGTCTGTGGGTCTTGCCCAGAGAATTAATCTGCTATACCTCAACAAGTACAAGTTGTGATTTAAGTCTCACTTACTCATCAATCACCAAGTAGCAACATCACCTCTATACTTTAAGCAAGATCACTCACCCTCTAAAACTTTCTCCTCGAAAGCTTAGATGTAA
The DNA here is from genome assembly GCF_025698545.1 of Gossypium raimondii. NCBI lineage: Eukaryota > Viridiplantae > Streptophyta > Magnoliopsida > Malvales > Malvaceae > Gossypium > Gossypium raimondii. The sequence goes on along the minus strand of NC_068573.1, from coordinate 20,247,302 downwards.
GCCAAGTGACCCACTTTAGTTTACTTATAATATTGCACTCAAATTTACAGTTCCGCTCTGAACAAATAAAGCGCTCTCTCAATTTCATAAACTAACTTAAACAAGTTGTGTATATAAAAAATAAAATAGGCTTGTTAAGTTACAACCAAATACAATCACTTTTCACATAAGCAACCACATATAAAGGGTTTTCAATTATCTTTATAATGGTTGAGATCTCCTTAATATTAAACATTCATCATGATCCAAACTTTTAAATAAGAGAACTTAGATTTCATGTTAAGATTTTGATTTGATCCTTACTTGATTTGATTTCAACACATTCGAGCTTTAAAATTGGGCCATAAACACTCATCAAGGTCTATAAAACAAAATTCCATAATTTTGCATTTGGTGAGACTTTGTTCTTGGTTATTTTTTACTTTTCTTTTTCCCTCAGCTTTGTGAAGCCCCTACCTTGTCTGTTTGTGAGGTCAACATCTCTCTGGGATTTCGTCGAATCCAAATCTTGGTGGTCGATGGTAACCTCGCACTAGGTCTTTCCCTAATGCCCATCATGGTCGATTTACGGAGGGTACTTTTGACCTTGGCTCCTCTACCATTTGCTTTTTTATCAATGTTGTGGCGATTTCAACCTTTTTTTGGGCTTCACATTGGCACAACCTACATTGGAGATGAACATGTCATTTAAGCTAGTTACAACGACATCTCGGTAGATTCCCCCTTCCTCCATGCTTGGCGATGGTGATAATGAAGTTTGGAGATAGAGTTTCTATAAAGTTGTGTTTTTTGGGCTTGTTTTGTTATATTTATTTGCTATTTGGTCTCATGTTTTCTATAATGGCATTTTTTTTTATGAATGAAACATTTTTTAGCCATAATGACTTATTTGGTCCTCCAACACTATAAAAAATTTATTTTAGCCCTTTCTTTAATATTTTTCTCTTTTAGCTCTTGAACTTGTATTGTTTGTCAAATCACCCCCACAATGGGTGGAAAAGTTAACGTCTGTTAACTTTGTTGATGTGGCATACACGTGGATGTCACGCTAACAATTAATTAATTTTTGTAATATTTAAAAATTTTAAGAAATTCAAAATATTATAAAAATTATTAAATAAATTATCAAAAGGTATAAAAATATAAAAAAATATTTTTTAATTTCTAAAGATTAATGTAACAGACCTAACCAATATCCATTACCAAAAATAGGGTTTCAAAGTATTACCAGAATTTACAGATTAAATACAGACAATTCATATCATTTATACAATCATATCAGGAATCAATCATAAAGTCCCTTACAAGAGCTCTCGAGGCCGAAAACATTCATTAGAAACAAGTCAGGACTAAACTGGGTACTTAGAGAATTTTTTGCAAAATTTTAAAATTTTTCCAAGGTGCGGGAGACACACGCCCGTGTGGTCAGGCCGCGTGGGTATTCAAAAGAAGGCACACCGCTGTGTCCCAGCCCGTGTCCATACCCGTGTAACTCTCTGACTTAGGTCACTCGACCAAGTCACACGCCCGTGTGCTAGGCCGTGTGAACATAATAATTTGCATTAAATAGGTGTAGGGGTCACACGACCAAGCCACATGCCCGTGTGCCAAGTCGTGTGATCAATTATGAGCATTCTGTTTTGAAATTTTAAAGATGCAGGGGACACACAGCCAAACCACACGCCCGTGTGCTAGGCCGTGTGTCACACACGCTGAGACACACGCCCGTGTCTCTGCTTATGTGGATGAAATAAGGTCATTTCTAAGCCATATTTCTCACCCAATTTTTGACATAAACCTATCACAATAAATTGCACATTTACAAACCATATCAAATCCCTCAAAACATGCTAAAATCATGTCTTAAACATGACATACTACCACATACAACCAATGTGCTCTTAAGCACCTAAAATTACAATTTATAATTATGTCATCCTAATACTCATATTTACCTAGATACCAAATGCATATATGCATAACCAACTCATATTTCAAGCATGATAAACCTACTTATATATATACATCAAAACATATTGATCATAAGCCATTTCAAATGGCTATTTACAACCAAAACATTTATATGCCAACATTGACCAATTAACCTATACATGCCATTATTACCAAAATTATTTTTATATTTGTACCAAAATGGGCCGATGGATAGTGTGATGATATCTCTGCCAAGCTTCCTGTTAGGGGTGAGCATTCGATCGAATCGAATCGAATCGAATCGAAAATTTTTGAGTTAATCGAGTTTTCGAATCTCATTTTATCATCCTAACTTTATTTGAAGTTTTCTCGAATCGAGTCGAGTGAGATGGAATTCGAATCGAATCGAATCGAATATATTTGTTCGAGTTAAATTTTAAAAAATAATTTTGGGTCCTTGTAACCATTGTCACCCATCGTAATAAAATTTGTCCACCTTAATCAAATTTTTTATTAACTTTCATCACCTCATAATTTATTTATTAATTTTTATATATCTTGGTTAGCTTATTTGTTTGCTTAGTTGATTCAATTATCTTGATTCTTGCCACTATGTATTTTGGAATTAAAATATATTAAATATAAAAATATGATTTTTAATAAAATTTATTTTAAAATAAAATTTGAAATTGATACCAATATAAAATTTTAACACGAATATTTTATGACATAATTAAGAATTCAATTTTAATATAAATATTCAATATGACTAAACAATTTAATAATATAAATAATATAAAATGTGAAATTTAATTTAATAATATAAATAGTATATATAAATAAAATTATTAGTATTTATGTTTAGTGATTTTTTGGATAATTTTGATTTTTATTTGAGAGTAAAGGGTGAGAAGTAAAAGTTTAGGGGAAAATAAAAGTTTTGGGGAATAAAAGTTTGACGGAAAGTAAATAGGGGAGTAAAATTTTGGAGGAAAATATTAAAAAAAAATTTGGAGGGGGGAGGGTTTGGGGTAGATGGGAGGTGGGATGGGAAGAGAATAAAAGTTTTAGGGAAAAGTGGGAGGAGTAAAAATTTTGGGGAAAATAAAAGTTTTGAGGTTTTGAGAGTAAAATTTTGAAAAAAATGAATGGAAGAGTAAAATTTTGATGGGAAATGGATTTTGGGTAGATTGGGGGTTGGGAGGGGAGGGGAGTAAAAGTTTTGGGGGAAAAGTGGGAAGGAGTAAAAGTTTTGAGGAAAAGTAAAAAGTTTGGGATTTAGGGTAAAATCAAAATATTATAGTTTGATATTCGAATTATTCGAATTATTCGAGTTATTCGAATTCGAAAACTCAACTCGATTCGAACTCGAAATTCGAAAAAAAAATTCGAGTTGATTCGAATAACTCGATTAACTCGAATAACTCGATTCGTTTAACTCGAAATTCGAATTTTTTTCGATTTTTTCGAGTCGAATCGAATTTTGCTCACCCCTACTTCCTGTAACAGCCCGTTTTCAGTAAAATCAGAACAGTGGTTTTGGGACCACAAATCTGATGTGAAAATTTTTAATTTTTTATTATTTTAATTTCTACAACATAATAGTAAAGTCATATAAAAATTTCATTAAGAAATTTTATCGTTTGCATGCTTAATTTGATAGAAAGGACTAAATAGAGTAAAATGAAAATGTTGTGTTCTAATAGCTAAAGGTGTCTAATAGCTATAGAACTTTAAAGTGGAGGCCCTTATGTAGTAATTAGACCATTTTTTATTTGAGCGAACAAAGATGGACATTAAATAGGTGAATTTTTAAGTTAAAAACAAAGGTTAAAAATGTAATTTAATAATTAAAAGATAGCAAAATAAGTAAAACAAAGTTATCATCTTTGTTTATTTCCATCCACCACCGAAAATAATAGGAGAAAAACACCATCGATGCATGCTAAGTCGGCCAAGCTTGCAAGCTCAATTGGTGAGTGAATTTTGATCTGTTTTTAATGATTTCTATGTTTTTTGAGTCATTGTAGCTTAACCAAGCTAGCCCGGGGACTAATGTATGAAATTGTTAAAGTATTAAGGTTTTACCATTGATGAATGTGTATGTGTTTTGATGTTTGATGATAGAAAATGAATGGTTGTTGTTAGATAAACAAGTTTTGTAAAGTGATTTTAGTTGAAAATGTCAAATAGGGATTAAATTGATAAAAGTGAAAATTATGTGGTGAAATGTGTGACTTAATGAAATATGTGGGCTGCTATAAGCTTGTATGATATTCGGCTAGCATGGGTTAAAGTTGAATAATTTCATGAATTTGCATATTTATGAGCTAGGGAGTAAATTGTAAAGAAGTCAAAAGTATAAGGGCAAAATAATAATTTTGATAAAACATGAATTTGGATTGAATTGAATAGATTAATGATTAAATGAGTTAAATTTGGTTATATAGATCAAGAAAAACAACGTACAGAATTAAATCAGGGAAAAGATAAAGTTTTGTACTGAACGATCGTTTTCCTTCGTACGAGTTTGAGGTAAGTTCGTATATTAATAAGCTTTAAATTATATGTATGTTCACATACCTAATTGAAATATTGGTTGATACAAAACTACGAAAATTTTTGACGAGATATCGGTAAGTGCATGGATCCCGGTTGAACCTTAGGAATAGATAGGATACAAATGACATGTCATTAGGGGTTATCGTGTTTTGGGTGCTGGTCCCTTACGTTCTATTGTGGCTGAGTTTTTTCGCATGTGCTACGATTACTCGACAGTTTGTGTGAGCAGTACCGTATAGCTACATCTTGACCGTCAGCTTGTGTGAGCAGACCCAGTGATGGCTCGAGAGTGAGCATCTATATGAGATATGAGATAGAGATGATTTCGACCATGTATTTGCACTTAGTGTACGAGATACCCAAGTATCTGATATTATTCCAAATGGTTCAATGGGCACAGTGATGTTATGAGAGTATATTATTTCGATATGATCCAGTACATGTATGTATGTGAATCATGTGAGAATTGAATCTATGAGATTTGTGATTTCATGTCTAACCTTGTGGATGAATATGTGTTCGGCTTGTGCATCAAATTGAGTTGCATTATGCTATGTTTAATCACTTAAATTGTGATTAAATGGTAACCTTAGTTTTATGTTATACGAACTTACTAAGCTTAATTGCTTACTCTGTTTAATTTTTTGTGTTTTATAGTGATTCGGAAGCTCGCTCGGTTTGGAAGTTGTCGGAGATTGCATCGCACTATCAAGCTCTCATTTTGGTACTTTTAGACTTTATGTATTTTGGTTATATGGCATGTATAGGTCATTTGGCTAATGAAAGCCTACATGTTTTGTTATGTAATTAGCCATTTGATTTGGCTTGTTTTGGTATATATTGGTTTGTATATATATGTGTAGCTAGCCTCATTTTGTAGTATGTATGATTGCCATGGGAATGCCTTGATTTTTCTTTGGTAACTTGGTAAATAATAGATGAATTTGATAAGTGGTAAGCATGTTATGTTTAGGCAAGATAGTGCATATATGCAATTGACCATTTAGGTAGCTTTTGGAGGTGATTTTGGCATGTATTTAAATGATCATTTGAGATGCCTAAGAGCTTATGATTGTTGGTAATGAAATTGTATGATTTAGACTTGGTTGTGATTGGTTTGAATACCTATTGATGATATGGTTATATGCTATTTGGTATATGTATAGGTTATCATAAAAATTTTGGGTGAGGAATGTGGCTTGAAACATAGCCTATTTTCTCCACACGGGCAGAGACATGGGCGTGTGCCTTAGCCGTGTGTGACACACGGCCAGGTGACATGGTTGTGTGTCCCCTGTAACTTCTAAAGGAAGCAAGTAGGTAGCCTCACACGACCTAGCACACGGGCATGTGGTTGGCCATGTGACCCAAGTAAGTGAGTTACACGGGGTCGGACACGGGTTGGGACAAGGCCATGTGATCCCATTTCAAATGCCCACACGGCCTGAGACACAGGCATGTCTCTTGACTGTGTGCAACACACGGCCTGGTCATACGGGCGTGTGTCCCCTGTACTTTAAAATTTTTCAATGTTTTCCCAAAATTTCCTTGAGTTCACAATTTAGTCCCGAATTGTTTTTAATGATTGTTTTGGGCCTCGAGGGCTCGTGTTAGGGACTATATGATTGAATTTGAATGATTATTGCTTGGATATGAGAAATGAACATGAAAATGTATAATTGTTTAAGTGATAAGTCTTGTAATGCTTTGTAACCCTATTTAAACTATGGATACGTGTTAAGGGTGTTACATTTATTGGTATAAGAACTACGATTTAGTCGATTCTTAGACTAACGTAGCGTGTGTGAGTCTAGTTATACATGCCTTATTTAACCTGTGATAGTGTGATATCTCTTGACAATTTTTAAATCATGTTTTCATATAGTAATGGATTGTAATCGAGCAAAATCCGATGATGTAGAAAGTAATGCGCCAATCTCCATTCACAGAACAGTGCCGTCTGGCTCGAGACCGTATTTGAGGGTCATGGAGGAGAGGCCAAAGAATTCTTCTTCCAAATGATGAATGAATGGTTCTTTGAGTTTGTCCGAACAAATTTGGTTGCTCAGCAACCTCCACCCCCTACCTTTTTCCCAACCGATTCCTGTAGCTCCTCAAGGTTTGGCATCTTTGTGCATGAGTAAGCCGCCTGTTGATAAAATTTGAAAATATGGGGCCGAAGATTTTAGAGCTACAGTTGATAATGACCCTGAGAGAGCCGAGTTTTAGCTTTAGAATACGATTCAGGTTTTTGATGAATTATCTTGTACACCAACGAAATCTGTTAAATGCGATGTATATCTTCTAAAAGATGCTGCATATCAGTGGTGGAGCACTTTAATTTCTGTGATACTAAGGGAACGTGTTACATGGGAATTCTTTTAGATGAAATTCCAAAAGAAGTATATAAATCAGCGGTTTTTTATCAAAAGTGTAAAGAATTTCTAGAATTTAAACAGGGTCGTATGACCATAGCCGTGTTTGAAAGAGAACTCGTTAGACTGAGCAAGTATGCCTGAGATTGCATTCCAACTAAAGAGATTATGTGTAAACATTTTGAAGATGAATTGAATGAGGATATCAAACTTTTAGTCAGAATTCTAGAATTGAAAGAATTTGTTGTTTTGGTCGATAAATCACTCAAAGCCGAGGAGCTTAGTAAAGAAAGGAGAAAAGTTGATTCTGAGGCTAGAGATTTAAGAAAGAGGTTAATGGGTAAATCAAATCATTCTTTGCCTGAGAAATTGAAGGATTTTATAACCGTTCGACTGCTTCAGTGGGGTATTCCAACAGAAATCATGGAAAGCATCACGTAAGTACAAAAACTCAAGCCACTTCAGTAGCGAGTGTAGGTAGTGTCAGGGCAAACAAACCGAAGTATCAACAATGTGGAAGACGGCATTTTGGAGATTGTTGGATGAATAATAGAGCTTGTTTCAAATGTGGCTCATAAGAGCATTTTATTTGTGATTGCCCTGAGTTGCCCGAGAAAGACAAACTTTCAACTACAAGGTCGAGTAATACAGTTGCTAGAGGGAGACCACCTCGAAATACTGGAAATGTGAATAGTAGCAAAGGTGCAACAAAAGATTCTGCTATGAGATCTGAGGCACGAGCACTAGCCAGAGCTTATGCAATTTGCACTCATCAGGATGCATCAACGCCAGATATTATCACCGGTACTTTTTCTATTTATAACACTGATGTAACAGCTTTGATTGATTCTAGATCGACATATTCATATGTCTGTAAGAATTTAGTGTCTAGTAAGAGTTTACCGGTTAAATCTACTAAATTTATGGTTAAAGCATCGAACCCCTTAGGTCAGTATGTCTTAGTTGATAAAGTTTGCAAAAATTGTCCTTTGATGACTCGGGTTACTGTTTCTCGGCCGATAGACGAAAGACTATTGAGTTGAAATGTTAGAATGGTAAGACTCTTCGTATTGAATCTGATGATTCCAGTGGGTTGCCTATTGTGATATCAGCTATGCTAGCTCAGAAGTATGTGAGGAAAGGTTGCAATGCTTACCTTCCTTATGTACTGGATACAAAAGTGTCTAAATCGAAGATTGTATTAGTGCAAGTGGTTTGTGAATATCCAAATGTGTTTCCAGAAGAGTTACCTAGGTTGCCACCAGTTAGAGAAGTTGAGTTTGCTATTCAGTTAGTACCGAGAACATTGCCAATATCGATAGCTCCGTATAGAATGGCTCCTACAGAGTTGAAAAAGTTGAAAGCTCACTTGCAAGAGTTAACAGATAGAGGATTTGCGCGACCTAGTTTTTTGCCCTGGGGTGCACTAGTTCTGTTCGTTAAGAAGAAAGATGGGTTAATGAGATTGTGTATCGATTATCGACAGCTCAACAAAGTTACAATAAAAAAAAATATCATTTATCGCGAATTGATGATTTGTTTGATCAGTTGAAAAGTGCAATGGTATTTTCAAAGATTGATTTACGATCTGGTTATTATTAGTTGCAGGTTAAAGATTTTGATGTACCGAAGACTGTGTTCAGAACCAGGTACGGACACTATGAATTTCTTATTATGCCATTTGTGTTAACTAACGCTCCTGTAGTATTTATGGACTTGATGAATGGAATTTTTAGACCGTATTTAGATAGATTCGTTGTTGTATACATTGATGATATTCTGATCTATTCTCGAGATGAGTCTGAACACACTGAGCATTTGAGGATTGTGTTACAAATGTTGAGAGATAAGCAACTGTTTGCTAAATTCAGCAAATGCGAGTTTTGGCTCCGAGAAGTTGGATTTCTAGGACACATTATTTTAGCAGAAGGCATCCAAGTAGATCCGAGTAAGATTTCAACTATTATTGACTGGAAATCGCTCAGAAACATATCCAAAGTCAGAAGTTTTTTGGGATTAGCTGGTTATTACCAGAGATTTGTAAAAGGGTTTTCGATGATAGCTACACTGATGACGCAGTTGTTACAGAAAGATGTAAAGTTTGAATGGTCTAAGAAATGTCAACAGAGTTTTGATTAGTTGAAAGCACTGTTAACCAAAGCATTAGTATTGGTTCAGCCTGAGTCGAGTAAAGAATTTTTGATTTTCAGTGATGCGTCATTAAGCGGTTTGGGATGTGTTTTAATGTAAGAAGGGAAAGTGATAGTTTATTCTTCCAGACAGTTAAAACCGTATGAAAAGAATTATCCGATACATGACTTAGAGTTGGTCGTTATTGTATTTGAGTTGAAAATTTGGCGACACTATTTGTTTGGTCAAAAATGCCACATATTTACGAATCATAAGAGTTTGAAGTATTTGATGTCACAGAAAGATCTGAATTTGAGACAGTGAAGATGGCTCGAATTGCTAAAAGATGATGAGTTAGTCATTAATTACCATCCGGGGAAAGCAAATGTAGTCGCGAATGCTTTGAGTAGAAAATATTTGTTTTCTTTGATAGTGATGAATACACAGTTGACTTTGTCTGATAATGGCTCGATTTTAGCTGAGTTAAAAGCTAAACAGATGTTTCTCCAGCAAATTTGTGAAGCTCAAAAATTTGACAATGAATTGAAAGATAAACAAGTACAGTGTGAGTTGACTCCTGATCCAGAGTTTCAGATTGGAACCGATGATTGTTTGTTGTTTTGAGGTAGAGTTTGCGTGCCAAGAAATCCTAAGCTTATATAGAAAATTTTGCAAGAAACTCACAATGGTAACTTGTCTGTTCATTCGAGGAGTAATAAGATGTACAATGATTTGAAGCCGTTGTTCTGGTGGTCGGGTATGAATCGTGATATTTCTGACTTTGTAACGAAATGTTTGATTTTCAGCAAGCTAAAGCTAAACAACAAGTACCTTCAAGACTATTGCAGCCAGTGATAATACCTGAGTGAAAGTGGGATAGAGTTACGATGGATTTTGTATCGGGATTACCCCTATCTCTAAAAAAAATGCTATCTGGGTTATTGTTGATTGTTTGATGAAGTCTGCACATTTTATTCCAATACGTACAAACTTCTCACTTGACAGATTAGCTGAATTATATGTTTCAGAGATTGTCAGATTGCACGGAGTGCCAGTCTCTATTATTTTGAATACGAATTTGAGGTTTACATCACGATTTTGGAAGAAATTACAAGAAGCTTTGGGTACACGGTTACATTTTAGTACTGCATTTCATCTTCAAACCGATGGTCAATCTGAGAGAGTGATTCAGATTCTCGAAGATATGCTTCGTTGCTATGTTTTAGAGTTTGAAGGAAACTAGGAAAAATATTTATTGTTGGTTGAGTTTGCATATAATAATAATTTTTAGTCGAGCATAAAGATGGCACCATATGAAGCTTTATATGGTCGTAAATGCCGAACTCCATTGTACTGGACTGAGCTTAGTGATAAAAAGATTCACGGGGTGGATTTGATCTGAGAAACCAAAGAGAAAGTGAAAGTAATTCATGATAGTTTGAAAGCAGCTTCAGATCGTCAGAAATCGTATGCAGATTTGAAATGTAAAGATATTCAATTTCAGATTGGCGACAGAGTGTTTCTAAAAGTATCACCCTAGAAGAAAATTATTTGATTTGGTCGTAAAGGAAAGTTAAGTTCGCGATGTATCGGGCCGTATGAGATTATCGAGAGAACAGGGCCAGTGGCATATCGTCTAGCCTTATCGTCAGAACTAGGAAAGATTCATAATGTATTTCATGTGTCCATGTTACACCAATATCGATTAGATCCCTCGCAAATAATTTCTCCGGCAGAAGTTGAAATTCAATCTGACATGTCGTATAACGAATAATCGATCAGAATTTTGTCCCGAGAGATTAACTAGTTAAGAAACAACAACATAGCTTTAGTGAAGGTTCATTGGCAACGTCACGGCATTGAAGAGGCTGCATGGGAACTCGAAGAAGCTATGAGAAAACAATACCCTAACCTATTTTCTAGTAAGATTTTCGAGGACGAAAATTCCAAATGGGGGAGAGTTGTAACAGCCCGTTTTTAGTGAAATCAGAACAATTATTTTGGGACAACAAATCTGATGTGAAAATATTTATTATTTTATTATTTTAATATCTACAGCATGATAGTAGAGTCATATAAAAATTTCGTTAAGAAATTTTATTGTTTGCATGCTTAATTTGTTAAAAAGGACTAAATCGCATAAAATGAAAAAGTTGTGTTCTAATAGCTACAGGTGTCTAATAGCTATAGAAATTTAAAGTGGAGGTCCTTATGTAGTAATTAGGTTTAATTGAGTGGACAAAGATGGACATTAAATAGGTGAATTTTTAAGTTAAAAACAAAGGTTAAAAATGTAATTTAATAATTAAAAGATAGTAAAATAAGTAAAATAAAGTCATCATCTTTGTTTATTTCCATCCACCACAGAAAATAAAAGAAGAAAAACACCATGGATGCATGCTAAGCTCGGCCAAGCTTGCAAGCTCAATTGGTGAGTGAATTTTGATATGTGTTTAATGATTTCTATATTTTTGGAGTCGTTGTAGCTTAATCTAGCTAGCCTAGGGACTAATTTGAGAAACTGTTAAAGTATTAGGGTTTTTCCATTTATGAATGTGTATGTGTTTTGATGTTTGATGATAGAAAATGAATGGTTGTTGTTAGATAAAGAAGTTTTGTAAAGTGATTTTGGTTGAAAATGTCAAATAGGGATTAAATTGATAAAATTGAAAATTATGTGGTGAAATGTGTGAATTAATGAAATATGTGGCTATTATAAGCTTGTATGATATTCGACTAGCATGGGTTGAAGTTGAATTTCATGAATTTGAATTTTTATGAGCTGAGGACTAAATTATAAAGAAGTTAAAAGTATAGGGGTAAAATAATAATTTTGCCAAAACATGAATTTGGATTGAATTGAATAGATTAATGATTAAATAAGTTAAATTTGATTATATATATCACGAAAAACAATGTACGAAATTAGATCGGGGAAAATATAAAGTTTTAAACTGAACGATCGTTTTCTTTCGTCCGAGTTTGAGGTAAGTTCGTATATTAATAAGCTTTAAATTATATATATGTATACATGCCTAATTGAAATATTGGTTAATACAAAACTATGAAAATTCTCGACAAGATATCGGCAAGTGTATAGATCCCGGTTGAACCTTAGGAATAGATAGGATACAAATGACATGTCATTAGGGGTTACCGTGTTTTGGGTGCTAGTCCCGTACGTTCTACCGATGGCTGAGTCTTTCGGCATGTGTTCCTGTTACTCAACAGCTTGTGTGAGCAACACCGTGTAGCTACGTCTTAACCGTCAGCTTGTGTGAGCAGACCCAGTGATGGCTCGAGAGTGAGCATTTATATGAGATATGAGATAGAGATGGTTTCGACCATGTATTGGCACTTAGTGTGCAAGATACCCAAGTTTCCGATATTATTCCAAATGGTTCAATGGGCACGGTGATGTTACGAGAGTGTATAAGTTTGATATGAACCAATACATGTATGTACGTGAATCTTGTGAGAATTGAATTTATGAGATTTGTGATTTCATGTCTAACCTTGTAGATGAATATGTGTTAGGCTTGTGGATCAAATTGAGTTGCATTATGCTATGTTTAATTACTTAAATTGTGATTAAATGGTAACCTAAGTTTTATGTTATACGAACTTATTAAGCTTAATTGCTTACTCTGTTTAATTTTTCGTATTTTATAGTGATTCGAAGGCTTGCTCGGTTTGGAAGTTGTCGGAGATTGCATCGCACTATCAAGCTCTCATTTTGGTACTTTTAAACTTTATGTATTTTGGTTATATGGCATGTATAGGTCATTTGGCTAATGAAAGCCTATATGTTTTGTTATGTAATTAGCCATTTGATTTGGCTTGTTTTGGTATATGTTGGTTTCTATATATATGTGTAGCTAGCCTCATTTTGTAGTATATATGATTGCCATGGGAGTGCCTTGATTTGTTTTGGTAGCTTGGTAAATAATAGATGAATTTGATAAGTAGTAAGCATGTTATGTTTAGGCAAGATAGTGCATATACGCAATTAACCATTTAGGTAGCTTTGGGAAGTGATTTTGGCATGTATTTAAATGATCATTTGAGATTCCTAAGAGCTTATGATTGTTGGTAATGAAATTGCATGATTTAGACTTGGTTGTGGTTGGTTTGAATACCTACTGATGATATGGTTATATGCTATTTGGTATATGTGTAGGTTATCGTAAAAATTTTGGGTGAGGAATGCGGCTTGGAACATAGCCTATTTTGTCCACACGGGTAGAGACACGAGCGTGTGCCTTAGCTGTCTGTGACACACGGCCAAGTGACATGGTTGTGTGCCCCCTGTAACTTCTAAATGAAGCAAGTAGGTAGCCTGACACAGCCTAGCACACAGGTGTGTGGCTTGGCCGTGTGGCACAAGTCAGTATACTATATATTTTTCACACGGCCTAGTACACGAGCATGTGGTTGGCCATGTGACCCAAGTCAGTGAGTTACACATGGTCAGAAATGGGTTAGGACACGATCATATGATACCATTTCGAATGCCCATACAGCCTGAGACACAGACGTGTCTCTTAACCGTGTGAGACAAATGACCTGGTTACACGGGTGTGTGTTCTCTGCACTTTGAAAATTTTCAATAGTTTTCTAAAATTTCCTTGAATTCTCAATTTAGTCCTGAATTGTTTTTAATGCTTATTTGGGCCTCAAGGGATCATGTTAGGGACTATATGATTGAATTTGAATGACTATTGCTTGGATATGAGAAATGAACATGCACATGTATGATTGTTTATGTGGTAAGTCTAATATTGCTTCGTAACCCTATTCCGGCAATGGATACGGGTTAGATGTGTTACACTTCCAACCCAACGAGCCTCCGAATTACTAAAAAAACAAAGGAAAATAAAACAGAGTAAGCTTTTAAGCTTAGTAAGTTCGTATAACATTGAATTTAACTTACCAATTAATTCACATTTAAGGTAAGCAACTAAACATGCTCAAACCAATTTGACCAAATGTCTAAACATATATCCTTATCAAACATGTTGGTCATATAATTCATATAATAACTCATAATCACAATGTATCTTTCAGCTCATTTTTCAACATATCAAGTAATATCGTTTTCATGTATTTCAGGCAGATACGGGTAATAATTCATTTCGTACTTATATTGTTTCATATCAGAATTTTTCCTGTTGAATCATTTAAAATATCGATGGATACACGGGTAGTACACACTAAGTGTACAAAGCTTTAAATCCATCAATTCATATTATATCCGTCAATTCATATTCAGGAATGTTTATGTGAGCATATAAACAAGTAGCTCTTTCGAGCCATATAACGGGAAGCTCATATGAGTTGTATATTGGGAAGCTCATAAGAGCCATAAATCAGGAAGCTCATGCGAGCCAATTATCGGGAATGTCAAGAGAGCCATTAATCGGGAAGCTCATGAAAGAGCTTTTAATTAGGAAACTCGTAAGAGCCATATGTTGGGATGGTCCTTAGAGCTAAATAACGGGAAGCTCATGAGAGCCAAATATCAGAAAGCTCAAGAGAGCCAATGTCGAGATGCTCATGAGAGCTAATAACGGGACGCTCTTGTGAGTTGCAGTGTGTCCGCAACACATGCAGGACCACAACCAATTGGGAACCCTTAATGACAATGTCATTTATATCCATCGAATTTCCAAGTTTCAAACGGGACTTTGTACTTGTCAGATATGTGATCAATAATATACATGGCATTTTCTACAAATCACACACACAACAATATTAATTTCAAATCATACAAATATACAATTTAGTTACTCGAACTTACCTCGGTAATTATTCGTGTATGCAAAATCTACTAGTCCGACACTTTTTCTTTTCCTCGATCTAACTCCGTATTTGGTCTATCCGGATCTAACTGAGCCAAATAAGTTTGCTCAAAATCCAAATTTCATAGCTAGGGTTTCCATATATTTTTATTTGGGAAAGATGATGAAAGAAGATGATATTAGATTTTTTATCATCTTTAATTATTTCTCTTTCCTATTTAGTCCTTTTCTTTTCTTAAATTTCCAATGATGAATCATCACACTTATCTACTAACTCCATTAATTTGTCTATTTACCATACAAGGACCTCAAATTTTGAATTCCATAGCTATTTGATACCTATAGCTACTAGAATCCTGCACTTTATGCAATTTGGTCCTTTCTATTAAATTAAACATGTAATCGGTAAAAATTCTTTACGAATTTTTATACGATATTTCAATCATAATGCAGACTATGAAATAATATTAAAATAATTTTTTTTGGACTCAAATTTGTGGTCCCGAAACCGCTGTTCCTATTTCACTGAAAACGGGTTGTTACAATTAATTAATTGCTGATGTGGCATATATGCAGATGACATATCAACAAACTTAATAGATGTTAACTTTTCCATCCATTTTGAGGTGATTTGACAAAAAATACAAATTCAAGTGCTAAAAGAGGTAAAAAAAATAAATGAATGGTTAAAATGACTTTTTTTGTAATGCTAAAGGGCCAAATAAGTCATTATGATTTTTTATTCAGTGAGCAATAAAAGAAAGTGTTTGCGACTAAAATTAGAAAAAAAAACTGCTTTTTAAAGTTAACTAGGGATTTAGGGGTTTTTTTCAAATTGAGGGAAATAAGTCGATTTTGGAGAGAGAAATAGAAAATGCACCCTGTAGGAAACACACACCTTTCACCTTCCATGCGGCGAGTGTATAATCACACTCGAGGACATAGCACTATAACTCGGTCTGCCAGCCGATGAGCCAATCATCACGGGATCAACGGTCATTCCAGGTAAAGTGGACCTCTGCAGAGCACTGTTAGGGAAGGTCCCGAACAAGTTTAAATGTGGTTGGACATCGATCAACTGGATGGAGAATAATTTTGACGAGCTCCCTAAAGTTCGAATGAAGGAGGTCATAGAACAATATGCTCGAGCATTCATCATTAGGTTAATCGAAGGCATTTAATGCCCAACAAATCTTGAAATTTGGTGCACGTAAGGTGGCTACTGCATCTAATAGACTTCAATGAATGTGGAAAACTAAGTTGGGGATCAGCCATCTTGTCCACGTTATGTCAGGAGATGTGTTGCTCCACTGTACCGAATAAGATATCGATCAATGGTTACCTACTCCTACTGCAGTCGTGGGCCTGGTGGCGACTACTGTTTCTACGTCTTAGAGCGACCGACCCATACATGTTCCCGTTGGTGACAAAGTAAACATCATTTATTAATAAATACGTAGTTTGTACAATAATTTTATTTATTATAGGTTTCGACTAACATATCGCTTGTACAGGTGGAACCATGAGCCAAGTTATATGGAACTGCCCGAAGAGATGGAAGACTTTAGGCTAGTATTAGTCCAACACTCAGAAGCCGGTGCTAGTTACTTATTCTTTCGAACTTATATTAAATACATAATGATTCGTAAAAAAAATTCGTACATAACACTATTTACAATTTTGCTTTTTAATTTGAATGGATGTCGCACGCCAACACCAATATCATTTATTACATCCTGCTGGAACTGTTGGAAAATCCGGAGATGTGGGACACCAAGGTGTTGTTGGTAGTTGGAAACACGAAAATATACACACTTTTTCATGCCCTTTTTGACTCAAATTCATGCAAATTCGTAGTAATTCTTATCGAAAAATATATAATAATTATAAAATAATTAATTTGTACTTAATTTATTAACATGTTGAATTTTAATTAATTTTATACTAAATTTTGATTAATTTTGATCATTTTCGACAAATTTGCACAAATGGAGAAAATTGGCTCGGCAGACACTACTAGAAGCTCAAAACTGAGAAGCAACTTTTGAAGCATCAAGGTGAATTAATTTTTTAGCCGAAGACGGTCCAAATTATGAATATTAATTCATAATATTATTAATTTTAATTTTAATCCAATTTATTTTGGGTTAAATAATAATTATTAATTAATTATGAAAAGAGGCCCACTTGAGTTGAACCGAGAAAGCTGATACAACCGAGCACTGGGCTACCAAAACCGTCCCACATGCTAACCCAATCAGCTTGTTTGGCTTGCAAAACAGCCCTTGAAGTCTCCTTGAATTTACATTCAAACCCCTCCACTTATCATGCCTTCCTAGATTTGCCTCTACCTTAAAATAGCAAGTTTGAAACCTTTAAACTTGCCACATGTGTGGCCGGCCATGGGGGACTCTATGGCTGCTGGTTTTTTTTATTTTTAGTAGCCTACTCAACCTATAAATACCCCCTTGGCTGCTTATTTCAAACACATCTCAAACCCATTCATTTCTTCACTTTCTCACTTTTCTCTCTTCATTCCCTTCCGTTGTTCTTCATTTTCTTCCCCTATTCCTTTGCCGATTTCACCTCTTGAAAAAAATTCATTCAACCTCCATTTGGAGCAGCATTCAAGTGTTCGTGGAAGCCTTGGTTCAACAAGAACAAGCGAAAAAGGAGGAACGGAGCAAACTAGTCAAGCCTCGAGAAACACTGGATTTGATTCTTACTCCTTATCCTTATCCTTTTAATTTTATTGTTGTTATGAACATGTCTATAAATATTTGTGATGTTGATATGTTTAATTTAATTAATATGACTTAAATTTATTTCGTGTTAGGCTGATTGCATTTCATCTACTTGAGTTATTAAAATTGTGTTTGTGTTGTTATAGGCCTCGGTAAGATGTTTGATTAAGTAAAACCATGACTAAATTATTCTTGCATTACAATTTTAAGCTAACTAATGAATTAATTATTTAAACGGATTGAAATTGTAATTAATTGACACGATACTTAATCAGTGCATGTTTAATCATCTAAGGTAGCAGAGGGTTAAATTAGCAACGGTATCTAACGATACATTAGCCTTGCATAACTTGCAAGATTATTGTGATTAAACTGTTTGAAGGTAGAAATACATTGTTACCTCACGTAATCTTTTATGTGCTTATGAGATTGAATTAATTGTTTGAATTGGCATAGAGATATGTACAAGAGATTATTTTAATTTCATATATATGTATGTGCATTAACACATTTGCTTATTGAAATTTGCTTAATCAGTTGAATTGATATAGAGATATAGTCAAAAGATAAATAAATTTTTGGTAAGTATGTTCATAAGTTAGCAAATTATTGAGTTGTCATGAATTTATTCATAACAACATAAACATGAGTTTAATAATTGAAGTTAAGAAATGTAATTAATCTAGCACAATTATGTTATCTTGATTAAAATCATTTTTTAAAATCGTGCATTGGAACTTTTATTTTATTTTTATTTATTTTACTTAGTTAAATTCCTAGTTTTTAATCACCTCCTCAAATCAAAATATTTTTCTTCACCAAAGTGTTTTTAAATTGTATTCATAAATAATTCTTTTCACAGTCCCTGTGGGTACGATAACTCGACATTTACTTGTCACTTTATTACTTGTTGCGATTGTGTACACTTACACATTTTCGTCGTTCTACTAGTATACGTGCGGTGGAAATGCACGAGTTGGACTGGGTGTTACAGCAGTTCGGGTAGAGGCAACGAATTCTGCCACCACTGCGAGACCTGAAACAGCTGCACAAGGTGGACATGCGGGGGAAGAACGACAATGACTGAGCGCAGTGACACATGGAGCACATCGAGGCTTGGGAGCATAGGATGCAATCCTTACCCATCTGCGAATGATTTTTCTTAATAGACACAACGGTGGATGTCGAGTACCTGCTATGGTTCAGACTCACCGGTAAGTCATATCTGCTATCGTCAGATGAGAGAAGAAGAAAATTTTGGTGCAAGAGGAAAGAACGACAGCCACAGTAGTAGCATAGAAGAGGACGCGGTCACATGATGGGATCGTCATCGGCCCTGCCAGAAGAAGCGTCGCCTGTGTGTACGTAATATACAGGTCAGTTCACTCCACTTATTCTAGTTCATTACACTAACCCCATATTTTTTTCACAAGCACCACCACATTACGGACCACAGTCGAAAGTGGTCAGTTATTCTATTCTCGCAAGTATGTATTTCCCTACACCGACGTCTCTCGCATACTTCACCCCCTACCAACCCAGATGTCGAGGCATGCACCACTACCGATAACAATGCCCAGGGCAATACCGACGTACTCGAAATTTGGGGCACCTTACGTTTACTCGCTTATAGTGACTCAAACATTGCCCACATCACTATCTTACCAGTGTGGGTCATCGGCGCAACCATCACCCGCTAGAGTGACGGATACATTATGAGAGGCTAGGACCACATAGCAATTGACCACGGAGGACGAAGATGAAACTGGCGAACCCGAAGACGAAAACTAGGGGGCATTGGTAGGTGGGAGTCCCAGCGGCGATGACACTGAGGAGGAAGTCTACAGGCCCGCCCATTCGGATGTACGCAGAAATCCTTTATGCGACCATCATCCACCATCTTGCAGTACACATTCTTCTCGACGACACGGTTGATGTATTTTTGTTGTTCTTAATATTGCGATGTAAATATATACAAAAGTAAATAAATAAATAAATAAACTGTTTCGTTCGAACATTACGTTTGTCTTTGTTTCTGTATAATGTGAGTCATGTGTAAGTTAACAATACATAACAAATTTCAATTTCCTGATAAAAGAAGCATTGCATCCACAATAATATTTGGAAGAAAATAATCCTATCAATGTTGAGGCTTCAATGTATCTCTGTACAAATAACATGTTCTCTTCGTATGTCTTGGGTTTCTATAATACCCGTATAATATTTGTTGACTGTTCATATCCCGAATATACATGTTGTTCCTTATCCTTGTGGAACTCGGGTGACTTTTCGTGGCCGGCGGTGGTTGGTCTTCGGCGGTTGAACAATGGAAGAGTTACACTCTTACTAAGACTCTGCTAGAGAATTTGATTTCAGATTAACTATTACAAAAATAATATTATTTTAATAGTTTAATATCAAATTTAATTTAATAATTATCTTGATAGTATTTTATTAATTTAATATTTAAGTGATTATCCTAATATTTAATTTAATTTAATTTTTATCTTGTAGATAAACATTTTATTATTTTAATAAGATATAATATTAAATTTAATCTAATATTTATCTTGATAAATATTATATTAATTTAATATTAAAATGATTAAGTTTAATCATAGTTGAACTCTCTAAACTCTCCTTATATAAAGAAAGCCTTGGGTCATTATTTTACACACACTTAAATTTAAGAGAAAGTTGTAGAGAGAAAATTCTTTGAAGAGATTATTTCAGAAAATTTCTAGAGATATTTTTCTGATTTACAACTTGACTCAAAATTTTAGAGAAATTGTGAAATTAACCTATTGGTAATTTTTGTGAAAAAAAATTTCAATTCGAAGCGAGCCTACACTCGACAAATGTGAGCTTAAGGATAGTGGAGAAGACTACTCGGTTGAAGAGCTCATCCTAGACGAATAAAAAAGGTATAATTTTGATTAAGTGTTTATTTCTTTAGATATCACAATTAAGATTTTGTTTTGAAAATATTTTTAAAACTTTATTTTGCCCAAAATTATTTTTCGCTGTGTTTTTCAAACCCATTTTTTTCCAACATAAAGGCGATGCACAATAACTACAACCACTATCGCGCCAACCCGAGTTTGACCTCTACTATGCCAGAACATTCGCTCTTCACTTGAGAGCACTCGTATGTCCACCTCGGTGTCAGCCTTCGGATAAAAATGAAATGGAAAAGATACCAACTGCTTGGAAATAGAGAAAAAAAATTATATTATTTACACCAGAAGTCGTCAGAGTTTTTTTGTATAATTATGACTTCAATCTTATGTATGGTATATATAAGGCATTGTTTGCGGGTATCCAAAAAGCTTATTACCCCGAATCTTATTACCGCATCACGGTCGCTGACTGGACCTCCACCTAGATTTCGACCCCTGATCGTATCAAGCATTATTACCCCGAAACCATATTTCCCCACGATGAGTTTCTGAGGTAATGTCATGACATATGAAATGCATGTGTTCTAAGACGCGTTATCACATCCCCAACCCCTCAAATCTACCTATGAACTTTTGCAGTTTCAGTTAAAACCCTAAATCCTCCCAAAACCCTAAATCTTAAAATACACACCAAGCATTAAACCTTAACTCTAAAAAATTAAAAATGGTTAGGGTTTTTAGGAGAGAGAAAAGAAAAACGCCCCCAACTGGACAAACTTTCCTTCCACCTGGCCAGAAAGTGCATCTAACTGAACGCACTTTCCCTTTCTCTCTTCTAAAAATAATATATTTTCTAAATTAGAAAAACAGCCCAAAGACCTAATTAAAGAAATCATCGTTTTGGGCTAAATTTGTCCCCTTTCCAAACTATTTTCCTAAATTTAGAAGAAGAAAAAAACTTAAATCCCTAATTAATTTTTAAAAACTGCAATTTTTTTCTAATTTAGCCCGGCTTGCCCTTAAAACACTTTCCTTGTTTTAATTAAGAGTTGGAAAGACAAATATCCAAACATAACGTCGAATTCCACGGCTCTCTATCTATCCGCTCCGAGCGAGAAATTGAACCCTCGCGCCGATAGATATTATATAATCCGAAGCGCCATTCCAAATTTCCAATCCAAATAGCCATGAATTTGTAAACCCATTTTCATTTCCATTTCACCTCAAAATATATTCTCATCTCTCCCCTTTTCAATGGCTACCCACAGAATCTCGTCTCTCCCCATTGCAATTTCCACTTCCCTTTGTCTTCCCTCTAAACGCCGCGATTATCGTCTCGCTCTTCCTTTCACCTCTCTCTATGGCACTCGCCTTTTACTTAAACCCTTCAATTTGAGCTGTTTCGTCACCAAA
Source organism: Gossypium raimondii (assembly GCF_025698545.1). Lineage (NCBI taxonomy): Eukaryota > Viridiplantae > Streptophyta > Magnoliopsida > Malvales > Malvaceae > Gossypium > Gossypium raimondii. Next base: position 20,225,445 of record NC_068573.1, on the reverse strand, counting down.
CACCATTCTTCAACCACCGCTACCGTCTCACTTAGCCTCCCAACCGCGTAAGTTTGACGTTTAAACCAAAAATTTCTGCAATTTTACTTTTTTTAACTTATAGATTTACTTATTATTTGAGAACTTCTTTTCTTATGGGTTTTATTTTGCAGGAAACCGGAGAGGGCGACTTCCGAGAAATCCCCAATGTGAGTATATACTATCAAATATACTATGCGGGTTTGCGTATGTTTACATATTATGCATGTAATTATAGCGTATGTTTGAGGATTTATGTGAAACTCGATAGTCTATTGTACATTGATGGTCGGGGTTCTGTTTGTGAGTAATTACTTGGAATTGGGTCATTGTGGTGGTTAGATGGTCGGCAAGATCAATAAAGTCCTTTGCAATGGCGGAATTGGAAGCAAGGAAGCTTAAGTATCCGAATACCGGAACAGAAGCACTTCTTATGGGAATTCTGGTCGAGGGTTAGTTTTTCTTTGCCATTTTTGTTCACTAATTGCTGTTGCACCATCATATAACACACTTGGAAATGTATTTTAGAAAGATTTCTTATGGACTTCTATGAAACACCTGTTTTTGTTTAGGGAATTGTGGTGAACAAGTGTTACTTTGTAGCAGCCCTGTTTGTAATTGATTCCCATAAGAATTTACATAGTTCAAATGGTGATTTACTCTTTTTGAAAAGTAGGTGGACGCTATTTTGAATAATTTTAGCAATTGCTTCCACAATTCAATTAGCAATGGTGTCAAACAAATGAAACCATCAATTTCAGGCTTTTGCTGCTGCATTTACTTTTAATTGTTTGGGATCCTCGCTTATGCATTGTGAAGCTGAATCTTCTAATTCTATATAAATAAGTAGGTGATTTAATGCCTCAGAATATTCATGTAAGAAGTGTGAAATCTTCTGTTTTGACATGTTACCTTTGATGTTCTGATTAGGAGAGAAGGGAAAAGATACTTGAACTTGAGCAAACAATGAACGTATCTTTTCTGTTAACCTAGAAGATGATTTCATGAAATGAAGTCATACTGTCTCCTTTTCAATCTCTTTGATGTTAGAAAAATTTTTGAATGTTTGCATTGTACGTTTGTAATTCCTCTTTTTCATCTAAAGGAACAAGCCATGCTGCAAAATTTTTAAGGGCTAATGGAATTACACTTTTCAAAGTGCGAGAGGAAACAGTGAACTTACTTGGAAAGTCAGATATGTATTTTTTCAGTCCTGAACATCCCCCATTAACTGAACAAGCTCAGAAGGTCCTTGACTGGGCTGTTGATGAAAAGCTAAAGTCAGGTAAAAGAAAATTTTTCTGATTCTCCATTTGGTATATTTATCATGTCATACAAAAGTTTAGACAGTGGTTGAGTTGGTTGTTTTATGTGTAGGGACAGATGAAAACATGGTGTAACATGATAAATATTGTGGTGGAGTTGATCTAATTCATATAGGGGTTTATTTTTTCTACCTTGAGAGGGAATTGGTTTAAAAGGGAATTATATTTGAATTGATTAGAAGATTACTTATTTGAAAATTAAAACTAATACTTAAGTATGAATCTGCAAATCTCATACAACTAAATGTAATACTAGTCACTATGTGGGGGTGGAAATTATATTTGAATTGATTAGAAGATTACTTATTTGAAAATTAAAACTAATACTTAAGCATGAATCTGCAAATCTCATACAACTAAATGTAATACTAGTCATTATGTGGGGGTGGAAATTCTTTTCTCGGGTTTCTTAGGTGACAGTTGGTCAGTCATGAATATGATTTTTGACATTTTCAGATGAAATGAGGAGAATGCTGTAAAATCTTCAGTTTCTTTTTAAGGAAGTTACTAGGTAGCAAAAATTAATTGTCAAGCTAGAAAAATGACCCATGGTTCTTGTTTTCCAGTTTAGTGGAATCTAAGTCTCAAAAGAAAGCAAATTATGATTTTTAGGATTGACTGTTCTAATATTAAAATTTAGTGATGGCACTTTCACTAGTGTAACCTTTTGCAGAATGTGTTTGACTGGGACGTTTATTGTATTTTTTAAGTTCATGATGTACATATTTTTAAAACATTATCTACCTGCCACAGTAAGATCGCTACAAGAGCCACATGTTTTACCTGTGCCAACCTCCACAATTCTTCAACAGCTTCTTTCTCCTTCCTATATGTTTCTAAATGTTTGAGATTTGGTATCAACTGAGCAAGTTGTTATTAATATTATATATATGGATATGTTTTTCCTTATTACAATCATTCCATCATCTCATATCTTTGAATTGTTTTTCCTTGATATTTAATTAAGATCATTGTGTGCAGGTGAAAGTGGGGAAATAACCACAACGTACTTGCTTCTTGGTATTTGGTCAGAGAAAGAATCAGCAGGCCACAAGATCTTGGCCACTTTTGGTTTTAACGACGAGAAAGCCAAAGAACTTGCAAAATTCGTAGGTCCCTTATCTTCTATATCAGCAATAGCTTCTCGGTTCAGTCATTGACAGGTTATTGTTTTTTTTCATGCAGCTCAACAACGATATTGTTTTGAACTATAAGTAGGTAAAAAATTTCTGCAATTTCCAACTTTGTAACAGCTTCCTGATTCTTCTTGGTGGAGCAGATAATGTACCTTATGAGGGTTTTCCTTTTTAATGGTTTAAAGTTCAAACATTGATAGGTACCCATTGTTTTTCTTTTTTGTGAAATAACTGCAAATGTTGGGAGCTTTAGTTTCGGCGTGAATGCATAAGTAGATTTCCTTAACTTGAATGACTTGGTGGATGGAAATTACCTTTGAAGCTATGGAAGGAATGACCTTTTTTATCCATCAAGGTGAATTCCCCCTATTTACGTAAGTATTCCAAACATTGATTCTGTAGGTTCAAGTTTGACCCTTCTTAATTTACTCCCATTTGTTTTTCTGTTGTCTATTTCTGCCCTTTTTTATTTTTTATTTTAAAATAATTAATATGTTTTAAGGGCTAATTGGATGAGAGTTGTCATTTAGTTAGTCACCTACTTTTTCTTTATTAATGATAATTGTTACACGGTTTCTATTTTTATATTGATTTGTACTTAGCATAAGATTCTTTTCAATCATTTCTCTTATATGTTTGATTCTTTCAAGGGTTAATTTCATTAAATGCCCTGTATCATGTTCTTAAATTGCTTAATTTTTATTTACCCTAATTTGGGAATTAGGGAAAAGCAAAGGAAAGGAAAGTTTACTTTAAAATGTGAAATATCATTTGTATTTGGTTAATCTTTTACCTAAAATATTTTATTAAAAGATATAATTGGAAAAAATTTATAAACAATCATTTTCATTTTCTTAATTTTTCACACTTTAACAATTTTTTTTTACTAATTTTAACTATCGTATACCGTTAATCTTCTTTATAGTAGTTTTATTTGTCTCTTTAAATTTTGCCTATTATAGAGAGGTAGTTGATAGACACTTATACCCGTTATAGAGAGAATATGTTCAAAAATAGAAAGAAGGAGAGATAATATGTTCAAAAATAAAAGAAAGAAAGTAATAATTAAATCAACAAAATTAAAAGATATAGCAGGGCATGTATTATTATTTTATATATTTTTATTTTATATTCTTTTATATGATTATTTATAAAGTTTATAAATCTAACAAGTTCAATTAATTTATATGAGTTATTTAATTTAATTAATTAATTTATCATGAGTTATTAAATTCAAGTAATCAATTTATAAATTTATGATGTTCAAAATTCAAGGTAGAATATTTAATTAGAAAACTTAATAATTGCTTAAATTGATGTCTTTAGTTTCACTCATTGAAGATTATTTTCATTTAATAAAATATGATTAATAAATTTCTTCACGTGAAATTTAATCATTTTATTGAAATAATACTTTAAATGAGATAACTTTTATGAAATAACTATAAATTTACTTAAAAATTTAGTCCATATGTTGTTATAGAAAATTAATTTAATAAAGAATGTACTTCATGACTATGTGACAAGTTATTATAGAAAGTTAAAATAAAACATAAAAAATTGAATCTTCTAGAAACTTGGTTGTTAGAGTGAAATGTTATTCTTAGTAGATGGTTGTTATAGAAAGGGCTAATGGGGCAATTAGGCAAATATGCTTGTTTTGAAACGAAATTAGGGTTATAGGCCATTTTTTCGAAATTTATGAAAATAAGTCGTTTCTGGAGAGAGAAAATGAAAATGTGCTTTCAGTGTCCTGTTGCCACATCAACTGAAAACCTCTCATGTTGGAGGCAGTTTTGCCCCAACAGTAATCATCCAACAGTCTAATTTTCCTAACGACTATTTTTTTCAACGGTCAAAAACGGATAATTTCTTTTTTCTCCCAACGACTATTTCATTTCCAATATATACCCGATTTGTTTTCTTTTTTCTTCATTTAATCCTCTTCTCTCAATTCTCTTAAACCTATTCTATTTTAAATTTTTTCATTCAATTTCTCTAAAATTCTTCTTATCTTAATATTATATTTCGTAATTTCTTTAATTTTATTTTATTTTCATAAAATTAAAAATGTTGATGCATCTTATTCATTTGGACCACAAATACATTTCTGACATCCTATTACAAATGGTAAGAAAATATTATTACATTTCTGACGTCAATTAATATAATTATTAAGTTGTTAATGTAATTAATTTTTTATGTTCATATAATCAGATCGAAGATTGGATTGTCAAGATGTATATACACAATTTAAGTGTGAGGGCATCGCTTGTCATTGAACAACACTTACAAGAGGCGGGATTCTTGAATGTGTCTTGTATGCTCAGGGGGACTAAATTGGAGTCCTGGAAAGATGGAGACCTGAGACACACTTTCCATCTTCCGTTCAGTGAATGTACATTACACTCGAAGATGTAGTATTACAACTCGGTTTACCAATTGATGGGTTGGTCGTTACGGGGGTAGTGCGCATTGGCGATTGGAACGCAATTTACTACCAACTATTAAGTAAGGTGTTGGACAAATTTAGTGGTAGTCGAATAGAAATGAAATTGTTAGAATACAATTTCTCATATCTCGACAACTCCTCTAATGCGGTTGAAAGACAACATTTCGCGTGAGCATTCATATTGAGGTTAATCGGTGGTCTTTTAATGCCAGATAAATTTCGAAATTTGGTACATTTAAGGTGACTCCTACAACTAGTCGACTTAAATGAAGCCGGGCCACTCAGTTGGGGATCAACTGTATTGGCGACATTTATCGAGAGATTTGTCGGGCAACGGAAGCACAAAAAAATAAAACCAGTGGTTGCATACTCCTTCAGTCATGAGCATGGTATCGCTTACCATTTTTATGTCCCCGAGTAAACTTTCGTTATCAATTCTCACTCGTAATAAGGTAAGATTCATTTAATAATATAGTTATCATGTTTTTTTCATTATTATAATTTTGAAATAACATATAATTTGAATAAGTAGAATAATGACAAGAGTCATGTGGGGATATCGAATAAGCTCAAAGATATCTGACTTTTGTTATATCAACAACCAGAAGTCGAGGTTAGTTTTTGAAATTTTCAATTATATAATATTACATAAAGATTTGAAATTTAATATTAGGTACGTTATAAAATTTATAATTTCGTACTGTAGTTTGAATGGATGTCATACTCTAATATGAAAATTCAAGAATGAATCCCGAACGAATTTTTGCAAATCGCAATATCTGACACGTCAAAGGTCCATTGATAATGTTTGCAACGATTGAGATGCATGAATTTGATCAAATGATGCGTCAGTTCGGGTTTATGCAAAGAATTTTGCTGTTACCCTAGGAGTTCGATGACTTCACAAAATCGACTTGCGAGGGAGAACTAATGAAGATTGGCCTAAATTTCATGCCAAATATATTTATATTTGGGAACATAGGTACGATTTCATACCTATACATGAACCAATTGTCTAACTAAATTTGGCAACCTCTTCTGATTACATGACATGGTCTAGATTTCACGGTAAGCCATATCTATTGTTGGAGAAGGAAAGTAATAGACAAGTTCGTCGTAGAAGGCCAACACAACCCTACATGAGGCTGTTATCGGGAATACATGTGTCGAGTTCATCATTATCAGCTCCAACCCCAAATACTATACCAATGGATACACCACCTCCCGGTCAGTATGGTTTATATTTTTTTTGGTGTTTTTAATTAAGTTATCCATGGGTCAGGCCACCTGACCAGGCTTGAAGGCTCGCCCAAAAATTGGAAGGGTTAGACAAAAATATAAGCCCAAAATATTGCTTGGACAAAAAACAAGACCCATTTTCTAAACGAGCCAGGCTTCGGGTAAGCTTTTTTTGGCATAGCTTATCCCGGCCTGGGTACCTTAACAAAGTATCGATACCTTTCACAAAATTATTGATTCATGCCTAGTATTCGAAATCGTTTTAAGGTTCGATGTTTTGAAAATTAAAGAAAAATTACTTGAGTATCGATACCCTTCCCAACGTATTGATACATTGTAGCAAGTATCGATACATTTCCTATTGTATCAATAATATATGCTTTAATACAGGCTGAGTTTGTAACACATTGCCCGGTGGGGTCTTAGTTGGCAGATTGTGTGGGCGGATTGTTGGCTAAGTTTGAGTTTGAGAAGGCAAAATGTGCCCTATCCGCCAGGTTAAGTTAGTGCTGGTTGTCGCGCCATGATTGACGCATTGTTTGGCTAAACAGGTAAGTCTGTAAAAACTTGGTTGAAGATTCATCTTTTGGTGAAGTGTAGACTATTGGTTTATATTTCTTTGCATGGTTAGTGTGGAGAACCCGCCAATCAGCAGATTCTCTTGGACAACTTTGTGTTGGCGAACCCTTCTGTCAGTATCCGTCTAGTGGTTTATTTCATTGGCGTGTAGAATCCACCTGTGGTGGATTGCTGGATCATAAACCCGACAATTTTTTTGTAAGCGCGATGGGTAATACTACAATTGTGAAATAGTTTACCTTGCTTACTTGTGGCACATGGGTATACTGTTCAGTCTTAGTTTGTTCCTTATTAAGATCTAGTTGGAAATCAACTAGAGTGAAAAACTGTTTACTATAGGATTGTCTATAGATTGATATGTCGGCCACCAAAAGGTGTTGAATCAGCTTTGAATTGTTAGCCACGTGTAGGGTTATTGTGAGGTTTGTGGGAGGTTTCCTTTTTGTTTTTTTTTTCTCTTGTATCCCGAGAAATAGGGAGTTATTTAACGGAGAAGAACTTATAAGTGTCCGAGAAGCAAGAGAAGGCTGTGGAGTGTAGCAGAAGACTTTGTGTTGTAACCAGCTTCTTTGAGACCTTCTATGAGTCTACAATATGTGTGAGTATCCAGCTTGTGTGAGTCTTTTGTGAGTCTCCTTCGAGTCCTTGTATACTGTTAGTTCCTGGGTTATCATAGTTAAAGGCTACGAATACAGGTAAAACCGTCTTCTTTGAAACGTGGTAAGCTATTGCATGTAACCATCTACATGTGCATGTAAGTGATAAGAAACAGACACAAATTCCTTGGTGCGCAAGCTCGATATCCAAAAAAGTGATATGGGCCACTGGTAAGGCATGTCAGCTGCTAACAATAATGGCGGATGAGATGGACCACTAGTAGGGCATGTTAGTTGCTAACCAGACTGACGGATAAGGGATCACTAATAGGGCATGTTAGTTGCTAAACAGAATGGCGGATATGTCGGGTCACTGGGAGGGCATGTTATTTGTTAAACCAGTCTAGCGATATAGGTTTTGCCATCGGTAGGGCATGTTAATTGTTAACCATGACAGAACGCTCTGACCTTGTAAGGAAACACGCATATGTTCAAAATAACAAGGATTGAGATATCGATTTTGAAGCGTAAATATGGGATCTGAGGCTAGCACAAGAAAGGGTGTGAAAAAGAGTAAGAAAATGTGAACACTGATATGTTGCACGAGGTGCATGTTATGACAATGTGAATCTGGACTTATTGCATGTAATGCATGTTATGTATATTTAAAGTGAGGAATGAGACTGCCAAAAAGGAATGTTTGATTATGTAGTTGCATTGCATGTAATATTGCATGATAAGTGTTATGTCATAATCTTGTTAATGTGATTTGGACGAAGCATATCCACCAGCCTGTTATATGCTTAGCGTATGGCATCCATTAAGCGAGAGTTATACTCAGTGGTGTATAATATCTGTCAACTAATATGTCTGGAATGATAGTGGTATGAGTTGGTAGTATTTGTGTCCATCAAGGTAAAGTATCAGTTGATGTTAATGAAACTGTTCTCTGGGAAAGTAGTTGCGGACCGTGTTTGCCAGACGATAGTGTCCGCCAAACGATACTATCTACCATTGTTGCATGTAAGAGGGTATACACCTAGTTGTTTCTGCGTGAAGTTTGTTGGCTTATCATTGTTTATTTATATGTTCATTCCGTTCATGAAACCTGATTGGAAAGGGTTGAGTTTTTTTTTTTGGAGCTTACAAGTTCTTTCGAACTTACTCATTTTCTTTCCCTTTTCCAAGTAATACCACGACGTAGAGGGCTCGAGGAAGGGACTCAGCAAAAAAAGCGACAATAATTATGAAAATACCAAATCAAATTAAATATGATCTCTTAATAGGAATAAAATTATTACCTCCAATAATTACGAAAATACCAAACCAAATACAAATAAAATTTAATACCCGAAATTACATTTATTTCTAAGGAAATTCCTACATTAATTGGCTCAAAAATAGAAGCAAATCAAATTGCAAAACACCTTTAATTTAATAAAATTGACCCTTCATCTTTTAGGAATTAAAACTACTTTTAATTTTTGATCAAGGTAAAAAGAAATAATTTTAGTTTAAAAGTTTTAAAAGCCTCTTTCTAATTGTACTATTCTATATTTTTATCTACATTTTTCTTTGTATTTTTGAAAACATTTTATTTTTCTCAATATTTGAGAATATTTAGTTTTCTCAACATTTGAAAATTAGAGAAGAGAAGCAAAGCTTCTTGACAACAAAAAGTGAAAACCCAAAGCTTTTAGTTTTATTTTTTTATTTTCTTATAAGAGATGAAATAAACAGTTTTGCATGTGAATTTTGAGTTTTAGCTCTTCTTCTTTTTTTAGGGCTATTTTTTTAAACTTTAGTTTGTTTTTTCTTCACCAGTGATGCTTGATACACTGATGATACTATTTAAAAATATTTTTATTCCCTGATATACACGTATTTTTTCGGGTATTTTTCCAAAAATACATACTGGTGCCGTCTGACATAATAGCGGCACCAAAAAAAAAATTTTTAAGTAATGATGGTCAAATGATGGGAGGAAAGTAGGGGTGGTGCTACCGGTGTGTCAGGCAACACCGGTAGGCACAATGTATTTTGCCTATTTTCGTATTTAATTTTTAACCTATTCCATTTGGGTAATTATTTATTATTTATATTATTTATGTAAAAAATCCTAATTTATTTAAAATTTTAATTTTAATATTTTATTGACTAGAAAATACTCTCATAGTTCACTTATTCACTATTTCGTTCAAAATTATTTTTAATGCAATAACTCATTTTTAGTGAAACTAAAATAGTAGTTTCGGGACCATAAATCGAACTCGAAAATTTATTATTTTATTATTTTATTACCTATAGTATGATAGAAATCTTGTATAAAAATTTCGTTAAGAAATTTTACCGTTTATATTTAATTTGATAAAAAAACTAAATCGCGTAAAGTGTAAAGTTGAGTTCTAATAGCTAAAGATATTAAATAGCTATAGAACTTTAAAGTGGATGTCTTTATATGGTCCTTAGCCCATTAATGAGATAGTGGAGGATGTTGGCTTGGCATTTAGTGTAAATATGAATGTTTTTAATGGTAAAATAGTAAATAAGTAAATTAATGATAAAATAAATAAAACAATTTAAAGCTTTCATCTTTATTTTCCTTTCTTCAACCGAATGTTCAAACAAAAGGAAGCCATGGATGAAGCTTCATTCGGCCACCTTTGTTTCTTCAATTAGGTATACATTTTTGTCCCTTTTTTTTATGATTTCTACGTTTTCGGGATCGTTGTAGCTTAATTTAGCTAGCTCGAGGACTAATTTGTGAAACTGTTAAAACATTAGGGTTTTACCATTGATGCATGTACATGAGTTTTAAAAGTTTAATTATAAAAAATGAATGGTTGTTGTTAGATAAACAACTTTTGTAAATGAATTTTTGATGAAATTATCAATTAGGGGCTAAATTGAAAAATGAGATAAATTCATGGTGAAATTTGTGATTTTGTGAAATATATGGGTTGCTACTAATATGTATAAAAATTGGCTAGGCTTGGGTAAGGGTTAAATTGCATGGATTCCATTTTCCGAGCCTAAGGACTAAATTGCAAAGAAATTAAAAGTATAGTGGTAAAATGGTAATTTTTTCAAAAATATATGTTTGACTAAGTTGAATATGAAATATATTGAATTGAGTTAAATTTATCTGTATAGATCCAGTCAGACTTCGTATGGAGTTGGATCGAGGCAAAGAGAAAATCTCGGATTAATCTTCTTTGTATCTATGTATACTCGTTGAGGTAAGTTCATGTAATTAAATTGAGTATTTAAATGTTTTAATTGAATTATATGTATATGATTTGTATAATTGCCATGTATAAATACCGATTGCATATCCGACGATGTATGATGATTATCGAGTCCCATTTGAACCTTAGAAATTCGTAGGATACAAGTGACATGTCATTAGGGTTACTGATTTGGTTGAGGTCCTGCATATGTTGTGGACACACCACAGCTAGTATGAGCTTACCGATTTGCAGCTCGTGAGAGTTTACTGATTCTCAGCTCGTATGAGTTTACTGATTCACAACTCGTGAGAGCATATCGATTCATAGCTTGTATGAGCATACATGTACAGGGATTGACGAATTACAGTTTAGCATACAATATATGAGCTATCCCAAGTATCTAACAATATTTTAAATAGTTAAACGAGCAATTTTTGTTATGAGACAATATGAGTTCGATACGAACTATTACAGGTATATACATGGAATACATGGAAATGATATTACATGATATATTGAAACATGAAATGGATGATACATGTATATGAAACTTGCTTAGTGGTTATGTTCATCCATGTTAATTGGCTATTATATGTGTTTTACATGGCTAACATGTTGGTGAATATGTGCTTAGGCATTTGGCCAAATTGAGTTGGGGTATGCTATGTTTACTCACCTAAATTGTGACTAAATGGTAAGTTAAATTCTATGTTATACGAACTTACTAAGATTAAATGCTTACTCTGTGTTATTTTCTGTGTTTGACAGTGAATCAAAAGCTCGTTCGGGTTGGAAGCTTGTCGGAGCTATATCACACTATCCATCGGCTCACTCGGTACTTTTGGTTAGTTTAAGTTTGGTTATAACGACATGTATAGGTTATTTTGGCTAATGTTGGCCTATATGTTTTGTTGTGATTATGGTCACTTATTTGGCTTGTGTTTGGTATATTTTGGACGTGTATAAGTTGTCTTAATATGGTTGATATGTGGTATGAATTGGGGTTGAATTATGAAAAATGAAATAGTTGTTGAATGTGCACATTATGTATGTCATATAGTTTGATGTGAATTGGTGCTTTGTCGTGGAAGACATATGTATATTGATGCTAGTTTAGAATGGTATAATTTGTACCAATTGGGAAGTTTTGGTATGTTATGGTAAGTAAGCTAAGTGGTATGAAATGATGCAAATTGCTTAGAAGGTTGTTGGCTTATTTGGTCAAATTAAGTACATAAATACATGTTATGAAATGTTTGAAATTGCTGTCTGATTGATTTGTGATCTCCGGTAATACTCCGTAACCTTGTTCCAGCGACGGATTTGTGTTAGGGGTGTTACATTTAATTCCTAAAAAAAGTTAATTTTAATCTCACATTAGTTAGAGAGCACTCACATGCTCACATTTACCTTATAAATAAATTTATTCTTTCCTATTTTTAAATAGTTATTTTTAATCCCACATCGACTAGAGAACACCCTCATATCTCATATTTACCTTATAAATAAGACTCAGTTTAGCATTACTTTTCAAAAGCGTTTTTAGATCCATAAACAATACTAAATAGACAACTTAATCAGAAGTGTTTTTGAAAAGCGCTTTTGAACCCAAAAGCAAAACCTTTTTTTTTTAGCTTATGTTTTTGGCAAAACCGCTTTTAGAAACAATGATAATATTATATATTTAAAATTTTTATTAGTTATATTTTAATATTTAAAATATAGTTTATATATTCAATTAAATTTTATAATAAATTAATATTAATTAGTTAAAAATATTTAAAATTTATATTTTATATATTAAAATATTAACAATAAATTATAATAAAATTATTTTTATATTCTTACTAAAATATCATAATATATTTGTGACTTTGTAACACCATATCTAAAATGAACATTATGAACATTTTATTTCTCAAAATCACTTTTCCACACTTTTTAAAAACACTTCTCAAAAGCAATACTAAACTAGCCCTAAATATATTGACTAGAGAATACTCTCATAGCTCACTTCTCAAAGGTAACGCTAAACTAGCCCTAAGCATATTGACTAGAGAATACTCTCATAGCTCACTTCTTTGCTATTTTCATTAAAAAGTTAATTTTAATCCCACATTAATTAGAGAATACTCCACAACTCACTTCTTCACTATTTTCATTAAAAAATTAATTTTAATCTCACATCGATTAGAGAATACTCCATAACTCACTTCTTTACTATTTTCATTAAAAATAATTTTAATAATATAAAAGTTAATTTTAATCCCATTGACTAGAAAATACTCTCATAGCTTACTTATTTACTATAAAATTAATTTTAGAACACTCCAATGCTCACACTTACTCTATAAATAAGTGTCAATTTCTTTATTATTTTCATTACAAAGTTAATTTTAATCCCATATTAACTAGAAAACGCTCTCATATCTCACATTGATCTTATAAATAAGTGATAACTTTTCACCATTTTCATTAAAATTTTAATTTTAATCTTACGTTGACTAGAGAATATTTTCATACCTCATTTTTGTCACTATTTTCATTAAAAAAGTTAATTTTATTCCTATATTGACTAGAGAATATTTTCATAACTCACTTCTTTACTATTTCCATTAAAAATTAATTTTGCTCCTATGCTCATACTTACCCTATAAATTTATTCACTATTTTCATTAAAAAGTAAGTGATAATTTTTCACTTTAAAAGTTAATTTTAATCTCATATTGACTAGAGAAGACTCTCGTAGCTCACTTTTTTCACTATTTTCATTAAAATTAATTTTAATCCCACTTTAGCTAGAGAACACTCTCATGCTTACACTTACCTTATAAAGGTCAATTTCTTCACTATTTTACCCTATAAATTTGTACTATTTTTATTAAAAAGCTAAATTTAAATTTAAATAAATATTAGTATATGCACTTAAATTGTAGTATGTGTAGATATTTTATATATAAAATATGAATCTATTACATATATCTTTTAATTTAAATACATTAAATCAATACATTTATATATAAGTACTAATTTACGTTATTATTAATTAAAGGTGTATTGGTTGTTTTATTATTATAATCAATATTATAATCAATAGCATCATCTGCATATATCAAATTATTTAAATTTACTTATTAAATAATTTATTATTAAACTTAAATATTGATAGATTTTCATAATTCTATGGATTATAATTAATTTATACACTAAGTAAATTCGTGCTTCGCATGGCTAAGAAAACTAGTTTTGTAATAATTTTCTAATATTTTATAAATTTATATCAATTTTCATAATTTTAATCATTTTTATGGGAAAAATATTAGATTAAACCATAAATTACCACGTGTTATTATCGGTTTAGTCTGTCAATTTATTTTAACAGTCATGGTTAATAACAAAATTGTTAACCGAGAGATATAATTGATTATTTTTGTTAATGATAAAACTTAATTTAGTGTAAATTTAATACAGGGGTTTAGTTAATTTTTTTGACTTTAACTAAATACATTTTCTTCATTTTTTTGTTTTTCAGGAAAAAAAGGAAGAAAAAAAAAAAAAGACTTTGGTTCCTTAAGTCAAACTGAGCCTATAACACCAAAGGCAAACTAATTTAAAAATAATATTATATTTCATTTTCTTCTTATGAGTTGAGGTTTTTTTTATTTGTCGCTTTACTTTGGAGCTCAAACTTTGGCTCTTCCGTTCTCAGTCTTACTCCCTAAACTTCTAAACGGCTAAATCCCCCCCTTCTCTCTTTCTCTGAAATCCAGAAACCCTAAAACTCCCCTCGGCTTCCACAATGAGCTACGCGGCCTACAAGATGATGCACTGGCCCACCGGTATCGAGAACTGCGCCTCCGGCTTCGTGACTAACTGCCGTGCCGATTTTACGCCCCAAATTCCTCTCAACCACACCGAAGATCTTGAATCCGACTGGTCCTCTAGGCGCGGCATTGGTCCCGTTCCTAACCTTATCGTCACTGCTGCTAATGTTCTCGAACTCTATGTAGTCAGGGTTCAAGAAGAGGGCACCAGAGAAGCCAGAAATTCCACGGAAGTCAAGCGCGGTGGCATTATGGATGGGGTCTCTGCCGTTTCACTCGAGCTCGTTTGCAGTTATAGGTTTGGCTCCGAATCCATAAGGCCTTTTTAAAATGCACGCATATCCTTTATGTTTAGTTTTGGCCTTTACTTTGATTTCGTAGTACTTTTTTTTTGTTTTTGAATTTATGTGGCAGTTTGCTCAGCGAGTATCGGAAATGAATTGGATAAGTAGCGGGATTTCTTGGTGTTTGGTTCATATTTTGCTTCCATATCTTTTGCTTTCCGAAGCTAAAAGCCAAACACGCATTCGAATGTAAAAAAAAGCAAATTTTTATAAACGGGAATAAGAAAATTAAAAATTGAATTTCATGGAGAGTAAAAACGCATATGATTTTACTTCTATATGGAACCGTTATATTTGTATTGGTGTTACTTGTTAGTCATATAGTATTCATTTTGAATCAACATGGTTCTGCTTTTGTGTTGGTTATATCAAGTAATGAAAATGCCAACCAAAATGCAGCCTGAAAAATTTTCCCTTCTTCCCTTGTGTTGTTTGTAAGGTCTTGTGTGCTTTCTGACTTGCTGTACTTCTCTTTGGGATGTTTTTATGTTTTTTTGGGTGTTAAAAAATTCTACCGCAGATTGCATGGTAATGTTGAATCTATGGCGGTTCTATCAATAGGAGGTGGTGATGTCTCTAGGAGAAGAGATTCAATTATCTTAACATTTCAAGATGCCAAAATTGCGGTCCTGGAGTTTGATGATTCAACCCATAGTCTTCAAACAAGGTAAGGATATATCATGAAAAATGCTATTCATACCATTCTGATTTGTGGATTCTTTGTTGTGCTCCTAGTTTTGATTCTTATCGTAGAACTATTTGTCCAATATATAGCCTGTTCCCCAATTTTGGAAGCCAGACACTTACTCCTTGATGGTGATTTCTTTCCAGCTCAATGCACTGTTTTGAGGGCCCAGAGTGGCTTCATTTGAAAAGGGGGAGAGAATCATTTGCAAGAGGCCCTTTGGTAAAGGCTGATCCTCAAGGCAGATGTAGCGGTGTTCTTGTTTATGGTTTGCAAATGATAATACTTAAAGCTGCTCAGGTCTCTTTTGCTTCCTATTCTTTTGACTATTTCATAGTTCACTTCTCTATATCTAATGGCACTATGAAAATCCTTTTCATGCATAGGCCTGTAGGGAGAAAATGGTAGTGTGTATCACTGTAATTGTTACCTATGTTTTCTAGGTGTGTATTTTTCAGTTAGACTTCAAAAGTTCTGCTGTTTGTTTGACAGCTGCTTGAGAATAGTAATTCCTACAAACCCAATATTCTTGAAGTTGCATATATTTGAACTCCTATTTCTGTGGACGAGGAGTATTACTTCTCCTTCTAATGCTTTAGCTAAGAACTATTTCCATAATACAGAAGAAGAATAACATTTGAATTGTTGGAAATCTAGTATTTCATTTTTTGAAAAAACAGGTTCTTGTTAAAAGATTCATGTTCTTGGTAAATTCTGAACAAAGGTTAATTGTTGGAAATCTCACACTTATTTATACATCTAAAATCACAAAAACCAGTATTCTAAAGTTGAAGTTCTCAAGAAATGGGAGGGTCCTTGTGGTGGCTGATGTTAAAAGGTCATAAGCATTCTTAAGAAGGCCTCAGCAGTTTTCTTCTATTTTTGATATGGAAACTTTATTTTTCAGGCTGGTTCTGGATTTGTTGGTGAGGATGATGCTTTTGGATCTGGAGCCACAGTTTCTGCTCGTGTTGAATCATCTTACATTATTAATTTGCGAGATTTGGATATGAAGCACATAAAAGACTTCATATTTGTGCATGGTAAGGTTGAGCAACTATGTCTCTTATTGATTTTAAGATTTTGTTGGAAGTATTTGCTCTTTAGCAAGTTAGTGTACCTATATTTGGTTTCAATTTGTAGAAAATCATCTATCAGTCTCGAATTTTTTAGCTGGTTATGTGAACCTCTTTCTCCTTGTTGGATTCTAGTTAAATTTAATGACTTTGGGGTCTTTATTAGACTGTCACTCTTATATTGGCTACTTGAAATTGGATTACTTGGAAAACTTGCTAGACTTCATTTTATTACTCATAATGTCACAGTTGAAAAGCATTTCAATCATGTTAATTACAGCTGATATCCATTTAGACGTTGACACTGTTGCTTTTTCTTTCTTTTTCTAAATTTATTTGAGCTACTTTCTTCAATAGTTTCTTATATTTAAAAATAATCTAGGTTATATTGAGCCGGTCATGGTTATACTTCATGAGAGGGAACTTACTTGGGCTGGAAGAGTCTCTTGGAAGCACCATACTTGTATGATTTCTGCTCTTAGTATCAGCACAACATTGAAGCAGCATCCCCTCATATGGTCAGCAGCTGTATGTTCTCAACATGATAGTTATGTTTTATAGCTATTAATAGAAATGCTTTTGATATATACATTACTTGGATTCAGGTGTGAGTGTCGGTTGGGGATATGTGTCTTACATGGGTATAATTAGGGATTTCCAAGTTTTTCCATGAATTTGGAGGATCCTAGGAGGCCATGTCTCCATATCCATGTGTCGGACATGAGTGTGAGATACAAGTACTTAAAAAAAATGAAGGGTCAAAGCAACATGCGCTAAGCTAGAAATGAAATTTGACTAAGATAAATCAATTTCTTCCTTCCTCTCTTCCAATGAAAGGTTGTGGCTGCTAGATATGTGCTGAAGATAGAAGTTTGTGCTTTTGATTGACTACCTATTCTGTGGCTTTTATTGAAAAATGGTGATTTAATGCTTAATTCCTTGCAACGTGAAAATTTGTGTGTCAACCACGTGATCTATTAAAAATTACCAATGAATACTGCAAAAGCATTATTTCAGCTTTTCTATGCTAATCTTTTCTAGCAAATTAAGTGTAAAATTCAGAAACATTGTATTTTTTGATGAGCTGGAGGTTTCTGGGTAGTCCTTCCAAAAGCCAACCTTATGATTATTGGCATGTCTTTATTTCAGAATCTTCCTCATGATGCTTATAAGCTACTTGCTGTTCCATCACCAATTGGAGGCGTTCTTGTGATTAGTGCAAATATGATTCATTATCATAGTCAGGTAGACTTCCATTGTCTAGGCATGAGCTGGTCTGGCATTTTTTTGTAAGATTACTTTCTGTTTAAATTTTGATTTAGTGATATGTGGATCATCTACTTTTTCTAGTTTATCCTTAAGAATCCCATAACTTGCAAGTCTGTTTCTGCAGTCAGCAACATGCGCACTTGCTTTGAACAATTATGCTGCTTCTGTTGATAACAGGTCATTTCTCTCTCTCTCTCTCTGACAGACACATACACAAGTGTTTATTGACCTGATCCTGCTACATCCCTGCACCTACAGCTTGACGCATTCTTATATAAAATCTAATTGAAGAAAATTGGGATCTCCATTCTAATTCAGGCCCTGCATGTAGTCCCAAAAGAATCTTTCTTAATTAAGAGCTTAAATGTGATCATAACTTGAATAAGTTCTAAGCCTTACATGAAATAAAAACCATAATTGAAGAATTCTTGGAATTTAATCTTGACATCTCTATTGTCAACCTCAACTGTTGCAACTTTCAATATGCTTTTACAACAATATGAAAGTGGTAGTGTGTGTGTGGAGTCATTATTGTCAAAGGATGATAGCTTGTTCTGGTATCTTGTCAGTATCACTTATTTCTCTGAGAAAGGTGGTGGATTACAAATTAGTGCCGTAGGGCATTCTTCATTCCAGTGTGAAAATGGTCGGCACTGTGTTATATATGCTTATCTGATCAATCTTGAATAGCTGTTTGAATCATTTGTGTGTTTCAGAAGTTGCCTGTTGGTTTTGACAGTAACGACTGATCTTCACATTAATTGATTGGTATCTCACTTTTTCTTTTTCGCGGTGGTCTATTTTGTTAAAGTGGCTTTCAAGATAATGGTTAAATGTGTTAAGCATCTAATGTTTGTTAATGAGTCTTCTGAAATTTTGCTTTCGATTCTCCCCCCCCCCTTTTTTCTCTGGAGTCCTAGCCTCTCACACTGATTGTGTTTTGTTTTTTATTTTAGTCAAGAACTTCCAAGATCAAGTTTCAACGTAGAACTTGATGCTGCTAATGCAACTTGGTTACTTAATGATGTAGCTTTGCTTTCAGCAAAGACTGGAGAACTACTACTGCTGACCCTTGTTTATGATGGGAGGTAAGTGTTCTTCATTTGGTTGTCATTTTTCTCTTTTATGTTGGTTTCCTTTAAGCTGCAGAACTAGAACTGTCTTTTTTTGTTCTGATGGCATAAATAATTGAATTGGTAGACAGTAATGATATTGCATAGCAATCTTCATCAAGGTGCTGGTAAGGGAATAATTTTAACGAGTATTGGATTCTTGTGTTGGCTGATAGTCAAAATGTTATGATCTTTTGCTCGAAATAGGAAATAAAATTTGCATATAAGTGGCAGTAATGAGGTCCTATTATTCAGAAGGGTTAGGTTGAGGCAGAAGTTCTGCTGCAAGCACGCCCTTATTGATATCAGATATATGATACAATTGGTTTCTTAAGTTTTATTAATTTGTTATATTTTGTCCTAGAAGATGGGTTTTCCTCTTTGAAATCTTTATTCATGACTCGAATTCCCTCATTACTTTACATCATTAGTTTATAAATAAACTGGAACAAATTAAAATTAGTTTTGTTTAAGAAGTAATATAATTTTTCTCTACTAAGGGTGAGTTTGGATGAGCGGTGCGTTTACCTGCGGTTAGTATAAAAACAGCGGTGGCGGTGAGATTAGACACTGTAGCGATACTGTGGCGTGAGACAAAAAGTAAGCTAAACGCACCGCACCGCACCCAATCGCCCATCCAAACCCACCCTAAGTCATTGACCAATTAAGCTAAGAAAACATATGATTCTTGAAGACTGCTTGAGGTTATTCTTTGTTGTATACTCAGACTCGGTGTGACTATTGGATACGTGTATGTATATGACATGGGTATTGTCAGACTTTTCTATGGTTTTCCATGTATTTGGAAGATCCTTGGAGGTCACATCCCAATATCCATTTGTCGGACATGGGTACTCCAAGAAAAATGGAGAGTCCAAGCAGCATACTTTGACATGCTTAGTTTTTTCTTTTTTTACTTTGTAGTCATGAAATTAGTGAAGTTGCTACAGATCTTGGTTTTTAATTGTTTCTTTTCTCCTTTGAAGGGTTGTGCAGAGACTTGACCTCTCCAAGTCTAAGGCTTCAGTACTTACTTCGGTTAGTTAATCGTTAAAATTTTCAAGCTCATGCCGAAATATATTTATTTCCAATTTTTTCTTGTCATTGACTAGTTATGTTGGGAATTTTGCTTTAATTCATTTAGGACATTACAACTATTGGGAATTCATTGGTCTTTTTGGGTAGTCGATTAGGAGATAGTTTACTTGTGCAATTCAGCAGTGGATCGGGAGCATCAACCTTGCCATCTGGCTTGAAGGAAGAGGTGTGTTTGCTATCAGCTTCTATTCTGTAATTTGTATGCTAACATTAAATTATTTTGAGGTATTGTTGTTTTGGATTATGCAACATCCAAGCTATTTTCAATATCTTCTATTCACACTTGACTTTTTAGGCACTATTAGTTTGTTGATAATCCAACACTGAAGGGCTGTTATCTCATATTCCAGGAATATCATGGCAATTTATAAACTAAATTAAATAGTTTTGAGGTATTGTTGTTTCTGGATTGTGCAACATACCCATGCTGTTTTCAGTATCTTCTATGCACACTTGACCTTTTAGGCACTATTAGTTGGTTGATAATCCCACACTGAAGGGCTGTTATCTCACATTCCAGGAATATCTTGGCATCATTTCGGCATAGTTTCATAGTTCATTCTAAAATTGGTCTTCATTAAATTGTTTTCTGTTGGAATGCTATAAAGATTTCTTTCTGGTTTTCTATTCTTCTAGGTTGGAGATATTGAAGGTGACGTCCCTCTGGCCAAGCGCTTGCGAAGGTCATCCTCTGATGCTTTGCAAGATGCAGTTGGCAGTGAAGAGCTTTCCTTGTATGGTTCAACCCCAAATAACAGTGAATCAGCACAGGTGGTGTACCTCTATAATTAATACAGGGCCTTTTGTTGATGCTTTTAAGCTTCATCTTAGGAAGAAATTCTTAAAATAAGGGGACAGAAATCAAACTCTTCTGGGATTTGCAACCAAATAATCAACTAGTAATAAAAAGCTTAGGCTGATTTTGTAGTTTTGCAGTTGAAATAAACTGGACAATTGCTTCATTCCTTTGGAACCAGCTCCTGTGCTTTCTAATTTTGACAGTTCCTGCGTTAAAGTTGTAGTTCTGCAATTTCTTTGTTTAGTAGGTTTGGGAAATTATTTGTTGTACCAATGGTGTCTCACTAGGTAAAATTTGTACTGCAGTTATCATCAAGAGAAGAATGTTTCTGTTATCATTTGCATTTGTTTCATGTATTTTATTCTGCATGGCTCATTATTGTAATGGATATGGTTATTATTTCTCAACTTTTACACCCTATTATGTTTCTCTTTCTCCATGCGTGCAGAAAGCTTTCTTGTTTGCAGTGAGGGACTCGTTAATAAATGTTGGCCCTTTGAAGGACTTCTCATATGGCCTGAGGATTAATGCTGATGCAAATGCAACGGGAATAGCCAAACAAAGTAACTATGAACTGGTTAGTTTTAGCGAGTTAGACACTTATTATCTACTCAGCTTTGACTAATGCATACGGATGTGGGTTTGGGTTTGGGGTTCTGATTTGAATTTGGCACCACTTTTATGAAGGTGTGGCTACCTAAAATTTTCCTATTTATGTATTGGCTATTTTAGCAGTTATTTCATTTTCTTATCCACTGTTTGCATTTTTTCCTCTAAATGATTTGCAGTTATGTTGTGCCTGAAGTCTGTTCTTGGCTAATCTTTCAGGTGTGCTGTTCTGGCCATGGAAAGAATGGTGCCCTCTGCGTTCTTCGGCAGTCGATTCGTCCTGAAATGATTACTGAGGTTCATTCATACTCCAGCTTTGACTGAATTTCACCTGATTAAAATTTTATAATGTTGATATAATCCATGTAAACACATTTTCTGGTTGCTACTGGTAATCTAACTATTGCATTTTCAGTTGTAAACATCACTTCTTAGTGCTAGAACCATCATCTGTGAAACTCTATGCATGCATCATTACATGCACACTTCTGCATCTGCAGGTTGAACTAACTGGTTGTAAAGGAATTTGGACTGTTTACCACAAGAGCACACGCGGTCACAATGCTGATTCTTCTAAACTGGCTGACGATGATGATGAATATCATGCGTATTTGATTATAAGTCTGGAGGCACGAACTATGGTATAATCTCATGCCTAACCTTAGAAGACCTTTTGTTTTATTGGCTTTTCTCTTTGCTAGCTTTCTCTATGACAGATAATGTATTAATTATCTGTCTATTCCAATTTCTTTTATTAGCATCAGAACACCTGAGAATGAGAAATGATTTATCACTTTAATTCTTTATCAGATTCACTTTAGTTTTGCTAATAAAGTAACATTTTGTAAGAAGCTTAAAGAGATGGTTGCAGATAAAAAATGTCTTTCAAATCTCAATGTTTGAAATTGCTGTTTTTGCTAACAAAAAGGGAGAGAATGGCTACTACTAGCTTACAAATTGTACATTTGACTTTCTATGTTGACCACTGCTTAACTCACTATGGTGATCAGGTTCTTGAAACTGCTGATCTTTTGACTGAAGTGACTGAAAGTGTAGACTATTACGTTCAAGGTAGAACAATTGCTGCAGGAAATTTGTTTGGAAGGTGACAACACTAACATGCTCTATATATTTTGATGAAAATATTTTGTCTTGGTTTGTGGTTAGATTTTCAAGAAGAACGATTTCCTTTCTGGTGTTCTATTTTTATTTATAATAGGTGCCAGTAAACGCCGTCTGCTTTTATCATTTCAATGCCACCGTTTCATTTAGCTGATTTGCATACTCACCATACAGTTTATTGATCCTAATTATTTTTTCACTTGAACCTAAACTCTTGGGAGTTTTTACGAATCTCAAGTGAAATGACATTGTTGTTATTCAACAATACCTTGCTTAGAATAACTTGAAGAGTTTTCTTGCTTGACAAGTTTGAAACCTGCCTTAGAAAATTTTGTTTCTTTTTTGCTTTCTATGTCCGTTTAGCCATGTAATAGATTAGATACCATGCTTCTAACTATAGTATTTACAAGTTAAATATCATTGGGCATGCATGACTTATGGATGTGTTACTTTAAAGATCAGGATTCGTTTGCACGCTCATGTTTAGAGGTGCTTACATTCACATACAAAATTCTAAATACTTCTCTCATCATGTTCTTTTAGGCGTCGTGTTATCCAGGTTTTTGAACGTGGTGCTCGAATTCTGGATGGTTCTTTTATGACTCAAGAACTGAGTATTCCATTGCCAAACTCTGAAACTAGCTCTGGTTCTGATAATTCTACGGTTATGTCTGTTTCTATTGCGGATCCGTATGTGTTGCTAAGAATGACTGATGGAAGCATTTTGCTCCTTGTTGGAGGTATGGTTTGTCATAGATGATATTTATGCATGTGTTTGTTAACTTGCATCTCTCTTTACTTGCCATGAACCTTCATAACTTGTCTTTACTGTGTTACAAAACCATGCAGCAATGTGGCATCCTGTTGCTTCTGTTACTGGATTTCTTGATGGTTTTATGTTTAACTTTGAATTACAGATCCTGCTACGTGCACTGTTTCTATAAACAGTCCAGCTGCCTTTGAAGGCTCAAAGAAAAGGGTATCTGCTTGTTCATTGTATCATGATAAAGGTCCAGAGCCATGGCTCCGCAAAGCAAGTAGTGATGCGTGGCTTTCCACTGGCATTGGGGAGTCCATTGACAGTGCTGATGGAGGGCCACATGATCAAGGGGATATATATTGTGTCATTTGCTATGAGAATGGTGCTCTTGAAATATTTGATGTGCCTAATTTCAATTGTGTTTTCTCTGTTGAAAAATTCGCATCTGGAAGAGCCCACCTTGTTGATGCCTATTCACAGGAGTCTTCTGAAGGTTCTGAGAAACCTATTAACAAAAGTTCTGAAGAATTGGCTGGACAAAGCAGGAAGGAAAATGTACACAACTTGAAGGTTGTTGAGTTGGCCATGCAGAGGTGGTCTGGAAATCACAGTCGCCCATTTATTTTTGGTATATTAACAGATGGAACAATTCTTTGTTATCATGCTTACCTGTTTGAAGGTCCAGATAATGCTTCGAAAGTTGAAGGTTCAGCTTCTGCACAAAATTCTGTTGGCTTGAGCAATGTCAATGCTTCTAGGCTTAGGAATTTGAGATTTATTCGTGTTTCCTTGGATGCATACACAAGGGAGGAGACATCAAATGGAACATTATCCCAAAGGATTACAATTTTTAAGAACATTAGTGGTTATCAAGGGTTTTTCCTCTCTGGGTTAAGACCAGCTTGGTTTATGGTGTTTAGGCAACGCCTTCGCATTCATCCACAGGTCTGAAATCAAGTTTCTCATGCAATAGGATATAAATAATTTAATGGTCTAAAGTTAGATACAGTTTTCTATAAATTTTTGCACAAACTTTAATGTGATTTCAATAGTTGCAAATTGATAAAATAACTGATAAAATTTGGACCGAGTATACATGATAATTATTTTCTTCTTGTCTACTGCACCATTGTAACATTATAGTTAGAAACTCTCGGCCTATTTGAGAATCTATGTTTTTCTCATTTGCTACATTGACTTAAATCTTCTTTCTCAAATTAATTTTTTTATGGATATGGTCTCAATGCCATTTAAAATTTGCCCAGTTCAGGAAGGATTCTGCTAGATATTTTATGTGGGTGCCTATAAATAATGAATGAAATCTTTAATTGAATATTGTCAACTTTTGACAATTACATCTTTAATTGTTTCATCATATTATGTAAGGATGTGTGCGCTCTTCTCATATTGTTTCTTTGTTTTTCAGATATGTGATGGATCTATTGTAGCTTTCACTGTTCTTCATAATGTAAACTGTAATCATGGGTTCATATATGTTACATCACAGGTTAGATTTTACTTCAGCTTTTATATTTTTAAGCAATAAGCTTTTGCATAATGGCTAAAACAGAAAATTCTTTTTGGTATCTTTAATCCTAGGGTATTCTGAAGATCTGCCAAATGCCATCTACATCGAACTATGACAACTATTGGCCTGTGCAAAAGGTGATTTCTAACCTATCTTACCAGTAGAAATTATTCACATAATTTATTTTTTTGTCAGTGTACTTAATAGAAACTTCTTCTCTGGGTTAGATTCCACTGAGGGGCACTCCACATCAAGTTACTTACTTTGCTGAGAGGAATCTGTACCCACTTATAGTTTCAGTTCCTGTAAGCATATTCCTTCTTTTCTCTACTATTTATTTTTGGTATGATATTAATATCTACAATGCCTGTTGCTATATAAACCTTTACAATGTAATGTAGCCTACATATGGCTGGGGACCCATGCTGGCTGTCTTTTCTGGCTTCTAATGGTTTGAAAATGAACTTCAAATATTGAGAACAATTCATTCTCGCAAACTTTCTGCTATTGAATTCTGCAAACATGCATGCATGTTGTTAGTGCTAGGCTGCTGGTTTGTAATTAATTCCTGCTGAATTGTTTAGATTTATTAACATTTTAGAAGATTGGTAGATGTTGGTTTCTCAATTTCTTCTTAAAGTAGCTACAATAATTAAGCATTTTATCAGAGCATATACTTGCATTCAATGGAAATTTAGTTAGGAAGAATTTGCCTAGCCCCGTCTACTGCATACATAATTCAAGTTTTACTATGAAGTTGCTGCTTTATTCCTATGTGTAAGTTACAAGAAGTATGGCGGATCTAGGAGGGTGGAGGGGGTTGGGACTGTTTCCCAAAGTTCTGTACTGATCACTATAATTGCAGGTTCATAAGCCAGTTAATCAAGTGCTATCATCATTGGTTGATCAAGAAGCTGGCCATCAGATGGACAATCTTAATTTAAGTTCTGATGAATTGCACCGAACTTATACTGTGGAGGAGTTTGAGGTTCGGATTTTGGAACCTGAAAAATCTGGTGGTCCTTGGGAAACTAAGGCAACTATTCCAATGCAGAGTTCTGAAAATGCTTTAACTGTGAGAGTGGTCACTTTGTTTGTAAGTTCTTTTTTCTTTTGTTGTTCTGGTTGTTTTAGTCTTGGCTTATGTGCTTTCATGGTTCTGGAAGAGGGCTGATTTGAAGGATGATAGAATGCATGTCTTTGTGTTAGTCTTTTATAGAGAGCATGATAGAAGATCATGCTTGATGTATCACGCTTCATAGCTTAATTTAATCTTTACAAAATGTGAGGGGCAACTCTGTAAGTATTGGGTCACATTTCATAGCTTAATTTAATCTTTACAAAATGTGAGGGGACAACTCTGTAAGTATTGGGTTGAATGGTAATTAAGATATTGGATGGAGTCTGGCCTGGATACTTTCGAATTGGATCATTTATGTTATTGTCATGTCTTTCTGGGGATAGGCATTCTTTGTTCTGTTTAGGGGAAAAAAGCTGTATTTAGACAGTGCTTTATTGCAGAATACCACCACAAAAGAGAATGAAACCCTTTTGGCTATTGGGACTGCTTACGTTCAAGGAGAGGATGTTGCAGCACGAGGACGCGTGCTTTTGTTTTCTATTGGAAGGAGCACTGATAATAATCAGAATCTGGTATTTTCTGATTCTCTAATTTTTCATGTCCAAAATGTTTAATCCAAATCTATTCTATATTTGCTTCATATCTGATTTGAACCTATGAATTGATTTTTATATTTTATAGGTTTCAGAGGTCTATTCAAAGGAACTAAAAGGTGCTATATCTGCTTTAGCCTCCCTTCAAGGTCATCTGTTGATAGCTTCTGGTCCTAAAATTATTCTACATATTTGGACTGGTAGTGAGTTGAATGGCATTGCATTTTATGATGCTCCACCATTATATGTTGTGAGCTTAAATATTGTAAGTGTTACTTACCTTGACTATCTTAATGAAATGCTCTAGGTGTAAGGGCCTTGAATACCAGTCTGACTTTATTTTATTCCATCTGATATGATGTGATCTATTTTATTTTACCTTCTATAGATGATGTTTTGAACTCTCTGTTGACTGCAAATAGTTCTTAGTGGCCCTTTTGCATTTATTTATTTATTATTTTAATGAATTCTTTAGTTAATACCTACAATGAACTGCAGGTCAAGAATTTCATTCTACTTGGTGATGTTCACAAGAGCATATATTTCCTTAGTTGGAAGGAACAGGGTGCTCAACTTAGCTTATTGGCCAAGGATTTTGGCTCCCTTGATTGTTTTGCAACAGAATTTTTGATTGATGGAAGTACCTTAAGTCTTATGGTTTCTGATGATCAAAAGAATATTCAGGTTATCGCATCCATCTTTTCTGCCATTTTGTATTTAAACTTGTGTATATGGTGTTTTTTTCCATTTATAATATGTATTTGATATCATGAAATTTTACTGTACCATTCCCCAGACATAGGCGTAGCTAGGGACACAAAGAAATCATGGATGATACAACTTGAGAAGGAAGTGGTTATTTTGAATACTTGGCTATTAACAATTTAACATTCATAGGCATCTTGTAGACACTGCCCTCCTATTTCTTGCACTAAAGGCCTTAATTCATCCAGCTGAAGTTTGCTTCATCATTTGCCATTAGGATCTACACCGTTTGAACTATTTGTTGAACTATGTTCATTTCTCATTTAGTTTGATTGTTTATTATCAATTTTGACAATTTTGATGCTACTGTCTGCCATTCAGGTATTTTATTATGCACCAAAGATGTCTGAAAGTTGGAGGGGACAGAAGCTTCTTTCAAGGGCTGAATTCCATGTTGGTGCCCGTGTAACTAAGTTCTTGCGGCTCCAGATGCTTTCTACTTCTGGTCGAACTAGTGCCACTGCTGGCCCTGATAAAACCAATCGATTTGCTTTGTTATTTGGTACTCTGGATGGCAGCATTGGCTGTATAGCTCCTCTTGATGAACTTACATTTCGTAGGTTGCAGTCTCTACAGAAAAAGCTTGTTGATGCTGTTCCACATGTAGCTGGTTTAAACCCAAGATCTTTTCGCCATTTTCGTTCAAATGGAAAGGCTCATAGGCCTGGTCCTGACAGCATAGTTGATTGTGAACTGCTTTGCCAGTAAGTAACATCTTTTTTTGTCTCTGAAAGAATTTTCATCTTATAATATCAAATTGAGTGCCAGAACTTGCATTTCTTTTAGTTCAACCCCATGTTGTACTGCTCGTGATATAAGAATTAATGACATTACGACTTTCCTTCTTCTCCAAGCATAACATTTGCATTTTCAAGTTTTTGGTGGGCATGCCTGACCGTGTATTAGAATGTATTACTCCACTAAAGCCCAAGAGAAAAATTTCCTTATGAAAATATAACATATATCATTTGCTTTCTTTGTTTAAACTAATATCCCATGCAAATTTGTGAGGTGAGAAATGCTGATAATAACATTGGCTAGAATTATTTAAATCAATAGATCATTTAGCGTATGTGATCAATGGGAACCGTGTATTAACGGCTGCACATTTTGAAATTGTTTTGCAGTTATGAAATGCTTCCATTGGAGGAACAACTTGAAATTGCTCATCAGATTGGAACGACCCGTTCCCAAATTTTGTCTAATTTAAATGATCTTACTTTGGGAACAAGCTTCTTGTAAAGCAGCAGATATCAAGGCAGGTAGGTTATGGAAAATATTTAACAACTTGTACGGAACAATTCATGAGGAGCGATGCCTGTTGTAGGATGAATGACAGCATTTAAAAGCTTATTCAGATCAGGTTTGGTGTCTTTAGTTCATATGATATTGAGAAAGGAAAACAAATGTTGTATAGTGGATTGTTTTTTATCTGTATGGTGTAGAATCTTGTATCTTGGGGCTAGTAAACAGGACTATAATAGCAGCGCAGTAAATTTTGAAGAAGAGAACAGTTAGCATAGTCTCCAATTTCTGTAATCTTTTGTTAGAAGCCACTACTGAGGCTGTAAACTGCTGATTGCTTTTGAACTTGTGTAGCTGATTAAATAAATGTTTGCACCTGTTTTCTTTTAACATTCCAGGTAAATTTGCTGTCTTTGCTTGTGCCCAGTTGTTCAATCATGTTTGGTAAAACGTCATCAGCCATCTGAATTTATTTTCAAACTGTGGCTCCAACAATGGCTTATTATTGTTTGACATAATAGAGTTCTGTTACAACAACAATTATGAATGTAGGTAAATGTTATTATGATGACAAAAAGAAAAAAAAAAGGTTAAAATACTGAATAGACAGCCTACCAATTTATGATGAAGTTTTGAAAAAGAAGTGTATGTAAGGGTAAAACATCATTTTTTTTATTTTGATGTTTAAGTCAAAACCCAATTATAATCCTACAGCCCCACCTCCGTCCCCAGTTTTATAATGAGCATGCACCCAACTTGTATCCTACCTTTGTTCAGTAGAATCAATACCGGCTATAAGATGAACTATCTTGGCACTTCCACTTCAATCTTCTCATTATTAGTATGTACGTTCTTAAATTAAATTTAAACCACTGGTGATTAAACACATTACACGATATCATAATCTACTGATTTACTAGTGTTAACCTCCATTACCGTTAGGTTAAGGCAGATAATTCAATCGCTCCATGACCATAAAGAAATGAATTTAGGTTTACTGTATCGTAACACGTGTGTGTGGGTGAATAACGTGTTGGTACAATGATGACAACACACGTGCACATGACATGGTTCATCATGTTATTCTTTTAAGTGTTAACAGATGTTTCTGAAGTGTACAGGTATGGTCTATGGGTGCATTTTTCTTTTAAGGAATGTCCTGCAAAAGTGGAACAATGCTCCTTCATTTCATATCCATTGGCGACCCGATGCTCTGAATAGGGCTAGGCAATCAATATGCCCTTCTGATGTATGTGAATTTGTTTTTTTTACATTGGAGAGATCTATTTACATCAGTGTAAAATTATTTTTTAATTTACATATTTTCAAATATTTTTGTACGATTAATATTTTAACAAACTAATTGTCATATTTTATATTCTATTTATATAAATAATGCATGTTAAATCTAACATAAATTAAAAATTTCTAACTATTATAAAAACTTTTTACTGTTCAATAAATATTAATATATATATTTTAGATCAACATGATAGATAAATTAAATTGGTTTGAAAATTTATATGTATGACAAATACAGTTATATCGATAAATTTAGTAATTAGATTATTAAAATATTAATGGTACAAAAGCATGCTGAAAAATACAAAGATTCAAATGAATTCTTCCCATAGGATTTAATTTAAAAGATTAATATTATGTTTATTTATGAAAAAGTGTTTCAAGGACTTTTAGATACGTTTATTAACATCATTTTAGTATAATTTTACATCCAATATCTCAAAACTAAACCATTCTCTCTCCTTATTTCTTAATTCAAAGCATTCAAAAACAATCTCGAGTACAACACAAGTTCAATTGAAATTTGATCTTGAATTTAATCCTGGATAATTCGTACTCTACCTTTTATAAAAATATATCTCTTAAAGTTGAATTCCTTAACATTTAAAAAGAAAAAAAAGGTCCATTTACGTCATAATGCCTAAACCATTATCATAAAAAAAGAGGTTTCTGGGTCTCACATATGTTTATTGGTTTGATTTCTCCATCGGTAGCATTAGTCAAAAGCAATATTGTAGGACAAGTAATAATGCAAACCTATAATATGGTCCAATCAATATGCAAGACTCGGCTCAATTAATTAATAGAAGTCTTGGAATGGGTCCTATTAATAGAATAGATAGCCATGGTCTGACCCGGATTGACTCCTTGGTTGGGTGGGAGCCAAATATCCAACACTCCATTCTCATGATCATTAGATAGGGTTCCATATTTTTTTATGTTATTACATAATGTACTTTGTATAAATTCAATTTGATAAATTTTAGTTTTTGTATTTTTGAATTAATTTATTTTAATTTTTATATTTTTAAATTTAAAATTTTAATTCTAACTAAACAGTTGCAGATTAAAATTTATTTGGTTAAATTATGTTATTAGTCATGTATTGTGTATAAAGTTGTAGATTTAGACTGTGTTTTCCAACTGGATCATTTTTAGTCACTATATTTTTGAATTTCAAAATTTTAGTCTTGATGCAAATGATAGTTATTCAACCTATTAACTGGTATTTTTTGTGAGTAATATGTGAAAATAATAAGCATGACATTACACATATGATAATATATTTGCTACATCAACATTTAAAATACTAGAACTTAATGAATTTAATAGCTACTATTTACTTAGAATTAAAATTTTAAAATTCTAAAAGTATAAAGATTGAAATGACTAAACTAAAATATAGGGACTAAATTCACAACTTATATATAGTCCATGGATTAATAATAGAATTTAAGGCTAAAAAGTGGGTATACAGGTTTAGACCCACCACCAACTAGTTTTGAAGTCCTTATGGTTGGATTTCCTATATTTATAGCTTTAATTTGGGTTTTGAAGTGGGAAGAAAGGCATATTGTCAAATGTGAATGTCCCTAGAAAATATATGTGGTGGCAACCAAATTGTTTTAAAGCTAATTTTCTCTCAAAAAGAGAAAAAAGAAAAAGAAGAAGAAGAAAAGGAAAATAGGTAAGCGCCATGACAAGTGGGGATTATATTCACAACATTTGTTGCCGGTGAAAGACAACCAAACTTATTGGATGTAATTGATTATGAGTTGACTATATAATATAATATAATATAATATAATATAATATAATATAATATAATATAATATAATATAATATAATATAGTGGTTCTGGAGACCAATTATTCATGAAAATTATTTTTAAAAATTTCTTTCATGACTAAATTTTGGATATATCCTAAGGTTATTTCCTTTCATAGTAGGAAGTTTTATGTAATTAATGCCTGAAATGCTTGGTGCTGAAAAAAAGAGATTTTTTTAATAAAAACAAATTAATTTTGAATATAAAACAAAACAAATTATTTTAAACTGGAGAAAATTTCCAAACTAGTATACATTCTTGCAATGGATAGGAAAATCGAATTTTCTGAAAATTGATTTTCATATTTTCTTATCTCTCAACCTTCAATCATTCAATTAGCTGAAAACTGATAAAATAAAAGAAAAATCGATTTTATAAAATTGATTTTCTAATTTCGATGTAATCATAAACCAATTCAAATAAAATTTTTAAACAATTTTTATTTTAGAGTTTGAGTTTACCTATCCTCCCTAATTCAGCTTGAACTTTAAAATTTTCTCTTTAAATTTTTAATTAAGTTTTACATCATAATTTGTATTATAATTTATAAATAAAAATTAAAATGATATTATAAAATAATTCAATAATTTATGTTATAAATTATAAATTACTTCAAAAATTATAAATAATGTCATAAATTATAAATTACTTCAATAATTTTATAAATAAAAATTATATTGATAAATTAAAATATTAAACTTATATTATAAATTAAAAATAAAATTTAAATTTTAAAATAAAAATTATTTAAATATTATAAAAATAACTTTACAATTTATAAATAACAAAAATTTCTCTCTCACGTATGTGTGAGTGTTAAATGAACTCGATTAAAAGTGATCATATGTTTGATTAAACACATAATAAGAGTCTTATATGTGAGTGATTACCTAATGATTCACTGTGTAAGTTGAACCTTTATAATTTAGTTATGAAAAATGAATATGTTAGAAAGGCTAATCAATGCATAAATGAACATAAGAAAATTTTATTAACGGCTTAACATTAATCATGGGATAGGATAAGTATCATTTATTGAGCTTATTGCGCATAGACGTTAGTTGTTTAAACGTGTAGGTTCAAGACTTGATTGAGAAACTTGAGATTTATGGTTTGAGAGTATTGCATCATCATTGAGATTTTGAGGTGGTAGTTCATTTATTTGGTTCATTTATTTGGTTATCAATTGTATTATGACTCTATACATAAATACTTAAATTGAACTAAGAAATTTTGTAAATTTATTTTGTGTTTGGCTATGTACATAAATATTTAGGGTACGTTTGGTTCACTGTAATGGAATAGAACTGTAACTGAATAGAGCTGTAATGGAATAAAGCTATAATCAATAATTCAATTATTTGGTTGAATGAAATGGAATAGAACTGTAATAGTATTCTTGTGTTTGGTTGAATGGAATGATGTTGTAATAACATAAGAAAAAACTAAAATGACTAGAATACCCTTAGTAGAATTTTTTAGGTAGATGATTATTGTTATTGTTATTAAATTTTAATAAGATTATTATTAAAATAATTTAATAAAAATAATAAATAATTTAACCATATTTTAACATAATAATTATTAAATATAATTTAATAAAATAAAATAAAATATAATTTAATAAAATAATATATAATTTAATAAAATTCTTAATATAATTATTATTATATGAATTAAAAATCATAATATATACAATAAAAATAATATATAATCTACTTTATTATTTTTAAATTGCAATACATATTTAATGTGCTAAAATATCATTAGTGAAACAAATAATTTAATTATTTTACAATAAAAACAAAATATTAGAAGTAATAAATAACTTGAGAATTATATTTCACATCCAAACATAATATTCATATATTAACAAAAGTTCCATGATTTCATTAGTTTATATGTCATAATCCATATGTTATAAAATTTTACAACATCAAAAAGTTGCAACATTGTAATGACATTCTATCATGTCATTATACCATACAAATATTACAAACACAAAAAGTTACCAAAATATCATCAACACAACCATGATTTTTAATGGTTAGCAAGAAATCTTTTGACCCATTCCAATCGCACAAAAGAAGGTAAACTAAAGAAAATGAGCATTTGCGTTGGATGATTTAGAATTTTGCTCAATGCGCGATAGCGCTCATCCTCAGTTAAACCTTCTACTTCACATAATGTTGAATATAATTTTAGAGCTCTTTCTTGAATGGTCATTTCTGACTTTTGTTGAAGACACATTTAACACATAATGGTTCCAACTAAAAAATCCAAATAAAAATAAACTTAACAAAAAACCAAAGGCAAAATGGATGGAAAACATGAAAATATCCTTAGCAACCATGTAAATGCCAGATAAAATCTGCAACTTTTGGATCAATCAAAATAGAAAGTTACCTTCAAAATGTAGGGACGGACTAATAACAAGAAAAACCAATAGAAAGTTACAACTACAAACTTAAATATTAAATATTTGAGATTCATTGTGCCAATTTGATATTAAAAAAATTGAAACTTTGAAATTATAAATGAACGAAGCAGATCAAATTAGATTTAAATTAAATATAATATCACTGACTCACTGTGGTAAGCAATCACCAATGATTTGAGCACACATATATGCATAATATATATTTGAAGTCAATATGGTAAGATGGTCCATCCTCATGCAAATGTTATCAATACAAATCAACAATGATTAAAAAAACCATCCCACATTAGCTGCAATCTCAGAGTCAGATCATACAAACAATTGACTATCAAATGATTAAGATGGACTAAGATTCATGCTTGTGTTAAGCAAGAATTGCAAAAGCACAAAGCCTGAACCAGATTCATGCTTGTGTTAACTTAGTAGTATTGGATTTGATTTACATGAGACTATTGCATAATTTTAAATCAAAAGGTAAGGCATCAAAGATAAATTTATTTGTCAAACAAAGCAAGTAAATCATAATAGAAATTGTGAACAAAGCAATCAAGACAGTGACAAACTCCTAATATTAGCATTAGATAGGTTTATTTCACATTTTAGCATGGCTACCTACGACCCTAATTGGATACATAAGAACTGCCTAAATCAATATATACCAGAAACCTTATGACTCAAAAATGTTAATTACTAGGAAGGAAACAACTTCAAAAGGTAACCAACAGTCAAACAAAGAACTGAGATATGAAGCTATGTTACATGAACTCAAAGGTATTAGTCCAATATGGGTAAGCTCAATCTTTTTTTAAGTTGTTCCATATATTTGAAGAATCATTTCCCCATAGCCATGTTCGAATATGTGTCAGATATGGGTGTTGGACATTGGTACTACAAGGGAAATAAAGAGTTGGCGTACAATAGCTTTGAAGCCTTGAATCTCTTATTTAATTTAGTTAATAAAAACTGGCAGAAGGGCAAGAAAATATAAAATCTCAAGAAAAAAGCTGAAGTTATTCAAGAAAAGATAACTAGTACTAAGTTCTGAGACAACTAACTGGAAAGGAAAAAAATGTCATGGCTTAGTGAAATCAAACAAAACGGCATAGTTACTATAATAATAAAAGTTAAGCAATAGCATATTTCATATTTCAAATTCTTATTAGGCACAACCTGAAAAGTCCTAGGCAATAGGAATAGAGAGGAAAACAAAGTTCACGAACTAGCCAACTATTCACCATATCCTAGAGCATAAACAATTTAAACACATCTTGGTTTGGCATGAATCGAGCAAAAACAAAGATCTGACAAAGCAAGTAGAGAGCCAGGACACTCAGTAAAGTAAGAAATATTGAAGGCATTTTCTTGCCTTGTCCTATTGCACAGTTTCTTGGGGACTAACAGAATCAAACCAAAAAGAGACCATACACACACACACACAACCATAAACTTCTTCATAAAATTTTTATAAAAAAAATCTCCCAAATCAACATTTCAAACAAAATCAACCAAAGGGGAAAGATCTAGTACTTAGTGACAAAAAGCTCTGCAAGTTACTTCCTTTTTACATTATTTTCTCATAAAAAAACAAAACCCCAAATTGAATTCCTAATAACCAAAAAGTTGTAGACGATAAAAACTTTCTAATTAAGAAAGGTATACTTCCACCTAACTCCTAAATAGCCAAATTTACAATCCAAATCACAGAAACAAAGCATATCGTCATCCCACTTCTCACAAGAGATAGATAAAATGAAGGAGATTTGTACAAAGAAACATATATTCCTGAGCTTAATAAGCTCATTTAAAGTCTCATTTCTACATAGAGTCCTAAATATAATATTCATCACTCTGAATATATTCCACTTACATCTTGATTTTTTCCAAAAACAAACCAAAAGAGAGTAACTATTTTTTGGTTTAAAAAATCAAAGCCTTCCAATTTTAACAACAAGAACTAAAGAAGCAAATTTACGGGCTAAAATCATAAAAACAAAAATACCCGGATTGACATTTGGAGTAAAAATCAAGAAAATGGGAAAGATCTGATGGAAAAAGCAGCGATTTGTGATGTTATGTAGGAGTAGAAGAAACCAGTAGGAAGAAAAGAGTTAACAAAAAAGATGGCAATAAATGTTAAAGAAAAAAAGAAAAATAAAGACACAAACATACCTGAAGAGAAAGAAGAAAGAGTAGGAGAGAAAATGAGGAGATTTGAAGCTAATTTCTAGGGTTCACTTTGGGGTTTGGCTGGGTCAAATTTGCGTCATCTTGATTGGTCTACATGCATCTTGGTTCTCGGGGTTCCACCGGGAAAAATATTACAAAATTCTTATATTTGTTTCCGACTCACATATTTTATTCTAAAATAATTAAAATTAATCCTACATGGAGATGATAGTCCACGATCTAAAATATACATGCCCGAGAAAATAATAAATTGCATTTATTTTCTAGGAATCACAACTTTGGAAAAATTACTTTATCATCCATAGCAATAAAATAATTACATACATTCATTCGCATACATTCCCCTAAACATGCATACAATTACAAGAATGTTGCATCTTACCAAATAGAATCATACATGAAGAAAAGAGAGAATTATGGTCTCAATTTACACTATAAACATTACACAACCTGACTCTGATACCAATTGTTGGGAAAAAATCCAGTTTAAAAATGGTTTTCTAGCATTGCGAAAAATAAAAATTTTAAAAATTGACCCGTTGTGATATTTATAGCAATAAACCCTGGACCGAATTTGTACCTATATTTTCGAATAGACGGATCCTTATCGTTCTTGGCTTTTGACCAAACGATCTTTTTCGCTATTCTCATATCACAATCTACTTCAAGTGTGAGCTCGAACAAATTGAATCAAATACAAAATCAGAAATATTTCCTTTACTCAGTGGGAAAGTAAAACTCACTTAAATAGAAACTAGTAGAATTGAAATTCCCAGAATATATAATTTATTCTTAAAATAAATTTTCACTACTATTTGTCAAAATAGCAATATTGAAAACTTCACAGAAACTTGTTTTTTTCTCACTTTTTGTTGGTGTGATTTGAAGCCTACCAATGCCATCTATTTATAGTAAGAGTTGGTAAAATCCTGGTTGAAGTGGTAGAATACAAATAATATTATCTTTATAGAAAAATCCTCCAACTCCTTATTATTTAGGTAGAGGGGTAGCAACTCTAGATAGGAATACTAGGGTTTGTCATCCAATGTATTCCATATAAGGGGAGTTAGGTCAATTATATGTGCTTCTTGGACTTTAACGCAACACTTTATCATTTATTTCAACCTAGTATGTATCTTTTTCTATTTCCCAAATTAAATATGATTTGCTCAATTAATTTAAATAAATTAATTTCTCAATTAAATAATTTTCTCAACTCAATTCTAATTCGTTAAAATCATGACAACTTTACCATAAAAGAATTTATGAAAAATATATTTAATTTTCCTACATTCAATTGGATTCACAATGTCCAATTAATTTAAATTCATTTTTGTACTTTAATTATTTAATTAATTAAATAATAATTTGAAAAACCATAAATTAATTCTCAGGTCATTTTCATACTTAGTAAGAAAACCACATTCATTTCTGAGTGTAATTCATTTCTCTAACTTTATCATTCTATATATTTGTTTATTTGATTTATCCTGCAATTCATTTTTGGTTTCAACTAGCTGGCGAAGGGACCAATTAGACATATGCAATTGAGGCTCAAATGATTTATAATTAAGTTCCGGTTTTTTGCCTATTAATTATAAACTCATCTAGTCACGAAGTCATTCCACTACAATATCATGATTGAGCTCTCTCCAACAACATACCATTATGAAAGTAACTTAATCAATGCTCATCGAATGACCTTAGTGTTTATGTACAAAATTTACATACTAATCTAAATATTTATGTACATACCAAATACTTACCTTATCTCATTATTATTGTTCAGCCCTTAGTAAAATTTTCTTATGTTCATTTATGCATTGATTTAACCCTTCTAACATATTCATTTTTCATACCAATCTAACACTGTGTTTGGTTCGATGGAATTGCTATTCCATTTCGTCCCTATTCCGTGCGCTACATCTACACACATGTTTGGTTCACCGTTTAAGTGATTCCACAGAATTGCTATTCCATCCCTATTCCCTCAACTCTTGTAATAGGAATTTAGGGGTTGGGGGTCTGAATTTCTATTCAAAACCACCCGTAATAGTATTTTCCCTTTTTTGGACCAAAATAGCCTGCATCTTTCATCGTTTATTCATTTCTTCAACTCTTTCCAGCAGATTTCAACTCTTTCACTTCAGCAGAATTCTCTTTCACTTCAGTAGATTTCTTCCTCGACATTTATCCCCAGCGGTGGTTCGACAACAGGAGGCTGCCAGTGGTTCGATGGTGATTGGTGGCGGTGACAACTTGAAAACAGTAGCAAAAAGATGACGATGACAAAAACGTGAACCGGTATCGCAACAGAAGTTCGTAGTGAGAAAATTGAAAACCCAAAGTATGGTTTGGGGTGAATTTTTTTAATTTTATTTTTCTAGGATGGAATCATGGAAATTTTGGCTGGTTAGAGTAATTTTTTTTATACTTATATATTCATGAGATAAGCATGATGATATTTATATGACTACGAATGTATGTTCATGCATATATTAATCATTCATGATTGAAACCGAGTATTAAAAACTTTGCATATTTTTAAAATATTGAGTGAGAGAAAGTCCCTAACAAGACCTACGACTTCAATCAATGGTATTTTATGATAGGATTGTCATGTGGATCTCAGCGAGTAGATTTCCTTAAAGTAAGTAGAAATCTCTTCTATTCCTATGATAATTGGACTGACCTCTGTGGTAGGTATTGTCATACGATATAGCAACAAGTTTTGTCTTCAAAGAGAAAAACTAGTCACAGCACGCCACTCAATGAGATTGTCCTATGATGACTTATTTGTTGTGCATGATGCGGTAAGTGTTGAGTTGATAGTTATACAATCAATATTTCCTAGTTAAGTAACTCCCCACGGAGCTCTAGTTAAGTTAGAAAGATGGCTAAAAGTTACATGACTTGTGTGAATGCCTAAGGAGTTAGGTTCATGTGCTAATTGGATGGAAATCCTTATTCTTACTATTAATTAAATAATTGAAGTTAAAAAATGAATTTAAATTAATTGGCCACTGTGAATCTAATTGAATGTAGAAAAATTAAATATATTTTCTCATAGATTCTTTTACGGTAAAGTTGTCATAAATTTAATGGAATTAGAATTAGGTTGAGAAAATTATTTAACTGAGAAATTAATTTATTTAAATTAATTAAGAAAATAATATTTAATTTGGGAAATTAAAAAATATTTACTAGGTTGAAATAAATTATAAAGTGCTGGGTTAAAATCCATGAAGCATATATAATTGGACTTAGTAGAGGAGAGGCCCAACTGCCCTTATATGGAATACATGGGACGACAAACCCTAGTATTCCTATCTAGGGTTGTTGCCCTTTTATCTAAATAATAGGGAGTTGGAGATTTTTTCTATCAAAATAATATTATTTGTATTCTACCACGTCAACTAAGATTTTATCAACTCTCATTATAAATAGATGACACTAGTAGGCTTCAAATCACACCAACAGAAAGAGAAAAACACAAGTTTCTCTGAAGTTCTCAATATTGCTATTCTGATAGAAAGTAGTGGAAATTTATTTTAAGAATAAATTCTATTATCTAGGAATTACAATTCTACTGGTTTCTATTTAAGAGAGTTTTACTTTCCCACTGAGTAAAGGAAATATTCCTGATTTTGTATTTGGTTCGATTTGTTCAAGCCGACACTCGAAGTAGATCATGATATGAGAATAGCAGAAAAGATCGTTTGGTCAAAAGTCGAGAACGACAAGGATCCGCCTATTTGAAAACACTTGTACAAATTTAGTCTAGGATTTATGCTATAAATATCATAGATCGAGTCAGTTTTTAAAATTTTTATTTTTTGTTGTGCTAAAAAATCGTTTTTAAATCAAAATTTTCCAACAATCAGTATCAGAGCCAGATTGTACTATGTTTATAGTGTAAATTGAGACTAAAATTCTCTCTTTTCTTCATGTATGAGTATATTTGATAAGATGTGACATTCTTGTAATTGTATGCATGTTTCGAGAAATGTATGCGAATGAATGTATGTAATTAATTTATTGCTATGGATGATAAAGTAATTTTTCCGAATTTGTGATTCATTGAAAATAAATGTAATTTAGTGTAAACTTAGACCAAAATTCTCTATTCTTTATGTATGATTATATTTGATAAAATGTAACATTCTTGTAATTGTATACATGTTTCGAGGAATGTATGAGAATGAATGTATGTAATTAGTTTATTGCTATGGATGATAAAGTAAAATTTCCAAATTTAT
Source organism: Gossypium raimondii (assembly GCF_025698545.1). Classification (NCBI taxonomy): domain Eukaryota; kingdom Viridiplantae; phylum Streptophyta; class Magnoliopsida; order Malvales; family Malvaceae; genus Gossypium; species Gossypium raimondii. Next base: position 20,184,944 of record NC_068573.1, on the reverse strand, counting down.
GATTCCTAGAGAATAAATGTAATTTAGTGTAAACCGAGACCAAAATTCTCTCTTCTTTATGTTTGATTATATTTGATAAGATGTGACATTCTTGTAATTGTATGCATGTTTGAGGAATGCATGCGAATGAATGTATGTAATTATTTTATTGCCGTGGATGATAAAGTAAATTTTCCAAAATTGTGATTTTTAGAAATAAATGTAATTTATTATTATCTCGGGCATATATATTTTAGATCATGGACAATCATCTCCATGTATGATTAATTTCATTATTTTAGAATAAAATATGTGAGTTGAAAATAGATATAGAAATTTTGTAATATTTTTCCCAGTGGAACTTGTAGAACCAAGATGCATGTAGATCAATCAAGATGACACAAACTTGACCCAATCAAACCGGTAAATAATTGACGGTGGTTCAACAACAAGAGGCTACTGGTGGTCGGCGGTGATGAAAACACGAAAACGACTGTAGAAAGATTATGATAATAGAAATATGAACCAATATTGTAACAGAAGTTTGTGGTGACAAAATTGAAGACCCAAAGTATGGTTTGGGGTGAATTTTTGTAATTTTGCAATTTTATTTTTCTAGGATGGAATCATGGAAACTTTGGTTGGCTAGAGTAATTTAAAATTTTTATACTTTTATATTCATGAGATAAGCATGATGATATTTATATGACTGCGAATGTATGTTCACGCATATATAAGGAAAACATGCCATATATATTAGGAAAGAATGCCACATGCACTTGTCATGCATATATTAATCATTCATGATTGAAACTGAACATTAAAAACCTTGCATGTTTTTAAAATATTGAGTGGGGAAAGGCCCCTAAACAAGACCTAGAACCTCCATCAATGGTCTCTTATGATAACATGACAATTTAACTACCCCACAATAGGATTGTCATGTGGATCTCACTGAGGAGATTTCCTTAAAGTAAGTAGAACTCTCTTCTATTCCTATGATAATTAGACCGGCCTCTATGGTAGGTATTGTCATACGATATAGCAAGAAGTTCTGTCTTCAAAGAGAATAACTATTCACAGCATGCCACTCGATGAGATTTTCCCACGGTGACTTATTTTTTGTGCATGATGCGATAGGTGTTGAGTTGATGGTTATACATTTAAGATCTTCTTGTTAGGTAACTCTCCACGGAGCTCTACTTAAGTTAGAAAGATGGCCAAACGTTACACGATTATTATTACACGACTATAAAATCATTTTTATGCATGCGCATTGGCGGTCGTACGAAAGTGGAGAAACAACTAGGTTTACCCATAAAGATACTTCAATCTGATCAAAGGAGGGAATATTTATCTAATGAGTTATTAGGATTCCTCATAGAGAATGAGATTCTATCCCAATTGATTACGCTGAGTACTCCACAATAGAATGGCATGGCAGATAAAAAGATTCAAACATTATTAGACATGGTACGTTCGGTGTTAAGTTATTTGAAGCTGTCAATCTCTTTTTAGGGATATGCGCTACAAATGATTGCTATATTCTGAATCATGTGCCAATTAAGACAACATCAAAAACTCTTTATGAATTGTGGCGTGACAAGAAGCCGAATCTTAATCATTTAAGAATTTGGGGATGCTAGGCCCACGTATTGGATAAAGATGCGAGAAAGCTAGACCTACATAAAGAACTGTGCATGTTTGTTGGATATAAAAGGGAATAAAGGGTGGTTTGTTTTATAACCCAAAAGAGCAAACTATAATAGTGTCAACTCATGCTGCTTTCCTTGAAGAAATTTACATGAATGAATTCAAACCTTGGAGTAAAAAGGTTCTCGAGGAACTTTCGGGAAATATACAAAACCCTATGGAAATGATTCCAAAACCAACTCCTAATAGTAAACTTACAAATGATCAGCAGCGTAGAGTGCTTTGTCATAGTGGGATGGTCTCTGGTAGGCCTGAGTTTTTTCCAATTTGGTGGAAGTGTTTTTTAACATTGAGCCTGCTGAACAGGAAGATAATGACCTACTCATGTATGACAAAGTGATGCAGAGTGCTGATTTCAGGCTTTGGGAAATAGCTATGAAAGTTGAGATAGATTCTATGGATTTCAACTCATTGTGGGAAGTTGTAGACTTACCAGAAGGGATAAAACCCATAGGGTGTAAGCAGATCTACAAGAGTAAAAGAAATGCGGATGGAAAACTAGAAAGTTATAAGGCCAGACTTGTAGCAAAATGTTATACTAAAAAAGAAGGTATCGATTACGAAAAAACCTTCTCTCCGGTTGCCATGCTCAAGTCAATCCGCAATTGCTATCCATTGTGAAAACTCTCGAATATGAGATATGACAAATAGATGTTAAGAGAAAAGTTTTGAACGATTATCTTAAAGAGAACATCTATATTGTGCAACCCATCGGATATATAACTAAAGGAAACGAGTATAAAGCTTGCAAAATGCTTAGATCGATATATGAACTTAAGCAAGTATCTCGCTCATAGGATCAAAGATTTGATCAAATGATCAATTTTTTTTGGATTTGAGCAAAATGTAGATAAACCTTGTGTTTATAAAAATTTAAGGGATGGAAATGTGGTCTTTCTCGTTCTATATGTCGATGACATTCTATTCATTGGGAATGATGTAGGAACATTGTCATCAATTAAACTATGGTTAACCCAATAGTTTAGCATGAATGACTTGGGAGAAGCTATTTTTTTTCTAGGCATTCGAATCCTAAAAGATGGAAAGAACAAAATGATAGCACTATCTCAAGCTTCATACATAGACAAGATATCGAAGCATTATTAAATAACTGATTTGAAAAAGGGTAATCAACCCTCTGTATTGGGATTTCATCTCTCTTTAGAGGATTGTCCTAAGACAACGGAAGAAAGAGAGAACATGAGAAAGGTTCTTTATGCTTCTTAGTAGGAAGTCTCATGTTTGCTATGTTATGCACAGACCCAAATATCTATTTTGCAGTGGGGTTGGTGAGTCGTTATCACACAAATATAGGACCAAGACACTGGTAATGAATTAAGTATATACTCAAGTATTTACGGAGAACGAGAGATTATATTCTTGTATATTCTAGAGGAAATGTTACTCCTATAAGATATGTAGATTCTGACTTCCAAACATGTTGCGATTCGAGGAAATCGACATCAATCTGTGTTTTTGTCCTAGGCAACGAGTCCATTGTGTGGAAAGACATAAACCAAATCTTTACTACTGATTCCACTATGGAGGCCAAATATGTGGCTGCTTCTAAGGCTACCAAAGAAGCAATATGGCTTCAAAAGTTGCTTACAGATCTTAAAGTAGTTCCTTGCATGGGAAAAGCTATCACACTGTATTGTGACAACACTGCGACAATAATTAATACCAAGGAGACAAGAAACGACAATTGGACAAAACATATAGATCGAAAGTCTCATATCATAAGGGAGGCAATTGTAGATAGAATCGTGGATGTAGTCAAGGTTGCATCCGAGAACAGCCTTGCAGACTCATTTACCAAGACTCTAGTAGCTAGGAGTTTTAAGAAACATGTGGAGAGCATGAGAATGAAAAATATGACTCATCTACTTCACTAGGGAAAGTGGGAGACTGTTGGATCTAGTGTCTTGAGTGTAGTATATTCGTTTGTAAACTTGTAATTTTTTCGAACATATAGGTTAATAAAAAAAATCATTGATTACATTAATATAATTTGTATGAATGTCCTCATATAGTTTTTTCACACAAAGAAATATGGAAGCAAGTGTTTCTTATCGGTTATCTAATGTTTAAACTAATACTAAGTGATATTACATGGTCGGATCGTAATACGAAAAGATAGCTTATATTAGTAGACAAACCTAAACATGTCCTTAGTCTAATAAAAAATGAGCAAACCGATTGAAAGACTAATATGTCGTCTATCAAAGTCCAATTAGGGAGATGCTTTGTCTTGGAAATTGGAGCGGATGACTCCCAGAAGATAGAGATATATATGTGACTGACTGGACTGACAGTACATTGGATTGGACCCAAGATGAATAGATCCTAAATCCATTTATGAGTTTATTCACTTGTAACATTCATACCTAAATCTCGAGTGGATAACAAACTATTTATATGTGTCTCGTACACTTTGATACAAGTAAAAGCTTGAGTTCGAAAAGATAAGAAAATGAAAGCTGGTGCATTGGGTGTATGACTTCTACAATATGTAACGTCATTCAAAAAAATGGAAGTTATAGGCTGAGACATGGGTAAATGATATCCTCTCATTAGTATTACATGGTTGATGAAAAGTAAACATGACCACGTGTTGTTTGTCTTTGTGATGAATGACTTGATTACTATTTGATAGTAATTGACTTTTCATGAAAGAAGATGTAATGGTTATCATGAGATAAAATAGAATCATATTGGGAGAAAAAATATTTTCCCAAAGAGATTAAGGATATCCTATAAAGGTAACACACTTATGACAAGGTGATTGAACGAGCATTGATCAAGTTGAGTTCGTAATGATATGTTGTTGGAGAGAGCTTAGTCACAATACTTTAGTGGAATGACATCGTGACTAGATGAGTTTATAATTAATAGGAAAAGTCTGAAATTGAATTATAAGTAATTTGAGCCTCAATTGCATATGTTTAATCGATCCCTTTGCTAGCTCGATGAAACTAGAAATGAATAGCAGGGTAAATCAAATAAACAAAAATGGATAGAAATAATAAAGTTAGAGAAATGAGTTACATTTGGAAATGAATGTGGTCTTCTTACTAAGTATGAAAATGACCGAGAATTAATATATTGTTTTTGAATTATTAATTAATTGAAGTTAAAAATGAATTTAAATTAATTAGTTATTGTGAATCCACTAGAATGTAGAAAAGATTAAATATATTTTATATAGATTCTTTTATGGTAAAGTTGTCATGATTTTAATGGAATTAGAATTGAGTTGAGAAAATCATTTAATTGAGAAATTAATTTATTTAAATTTATTGAGAAAATAATATTTAATTTGGGAAATATAAAAAAACATGTATTGAGTTGGAATAAATTATAAAGTGCCAGTTTAAAGTCCAAGAAGCACATATAATTTTACCTAGTAGAGGAGAGGCTCAACTCCCCTTATATGGAATACATGGGATGTCAAGTCATAGTATTCCTTTTTATGGTTGAATAATAGGGAGTTGGAGATTTTTTCTATCAAAATAATATTATTTGTATTCTATCAATTCAACCAGGATTTTACGAACTCTTACTATAAATAGATAGCACTGGTAGGCTTCATATCACACCAACAGAAAGAGAAAAATACTAGTTTCTCTGAAGTTTTCAATATTTCTATTTCGACAAAAAGTAGTAGAAATTTATTTTAAGAATAAATTATATATTCTTGGAAGGTCAGTTCTATCGGTTTCTATTTAAGAGAGTTTTACTTTCCCCCTGAAAGGAAAGTAAAGAAAATATTTCTGGTTCATTGTTTAATTCAATTTTTTTGAGACCACACTCGAAGCATATCGTGGTATGAGAATAGTGGAGCAGATCGTTTGGTTGAAAGCTGAGAACGATAAGGATCCACCTATCCAAAAACATATGTACACATTCAGTTTAGGGTTTATTGCTATAAATATCACAAATCTGGTAGGTTTTCAAAATTTTTATTTTTCGTTGTGCAAGAAAACCGTTTTCAAACTTGATATTTTCCAACAATTAGTATCAGATCCAGGTTGTGCTATGTTTATAGTGTAAACTGAGACCAGAATTCTTTCTCTTCTTCATGAATGATTATATTTGATAAAATTTGGCATTCTTGTAATTGTATGCATGTTTAGGGGAATGTATGTGAATGAATGTATGTAATTATTTTATTGCTATGAATGATAAAATAATTTTTCTAAAGTTGTGATTCCTAGAAAATAACTGAATATTTTGAAACATTTTCCTATACAAAGATATTAATAAATGAATATTTTATTTTCCAATTCAAAAATGGCACTTACTCCCTTATTGAACATACTCACTAAAAACAAATTGAACGAAAATAACTAAATAGAATGTAAAAGGAACCTGATGATTATCTTGAGTTGTGAGAAACTAGGAACAATTCTTGATAATAAGTGCCCTTTGACCACTCAAGCTAAGGCTAAAAAATGCTAGGAGGAGTCTGATGAGATAACTCGTTGTTATATGTTGGCAAGTGTGATCAACACCTTATATAAGCAATTGGAGAGATGTAAGATTGCCAAAGGATTTTGGATAAGTTAGAAGGCATGTTCAAAAGCCAAGCTACCTTGGCTCGACAGTTTGCTATAATTAGCTTGATGAATGTCTAGCAAAATCTCGACACTTCGGTCAAAGACCATATGATAACTCTTATGGGATACATTGCCGAAGCCACAGACAATGAGGACAATTTGGACCAGAACACTCAAATTGAGAAGGTGTCTAAAAGCTTGTCCAAGGATTTTGTAAGCTTTCAGGATGCATATAACCTTGGGAACAAGAATTTGATGCTTATACAACTCATGAAGAAATGACAATACTATGAGTTGATGTTGAATGGCGGTTAGCCGGTCCAAAGAGAGGAAGCAAACTTAGCTGTCACTTCTTCCTCAAAAGGGAATGGAAAGCATGCTAAGAAAACCAAGATTAAGTTATCTGGGCCACCATAAATGGAAAGGAAGAGAACCAAGAAGGCTAAACCTAAGTCTAAATGCTTCTTCTGTAGTAAGAAAGGACATTTCAAGGAAAACTGCAGAGAGTGGAAGGAGTACCTGACCATCAAAGGCAAAGGTATGAAACTCTTTATGATATAATTTTTATAGTGGAAGATTTAATAGACCACTAGGTCATTGATTCTGGATCCACTAAACATGTGTGTGTTTCTCTATAGGGGTTCGATGAGACAAAAAATATTAGAGATAAGAGTGTATCGTTTCTTACTAAGTATGCAAATGACTTGAGATTAAATTAAGTTTTTTTAAATTACTATTTGATTAAATAATTGAAGTTTGAAAATAAAATTAAATTAATTAGTCATTATGAAATTCGTTGACTATAGAAATTAAATTTATTTTCTCAGTCTATCAGTAAAATGAAGTAAACGTCATTCTCCATACTTAAGCCATTACCATCTACTTTTGAAATGTATGAAATGATATGATCTGATATGTGATGAAGGAGAAGTGGAGATATGTTTGTGTAGTTGCCGGTAGGACGGATTGGTAGATCATGATAAAAAATGCTATTCTGAATGAAAATGATATGAGAAGTTAAAGAGAGAATGAATATGAATAAGTCTGAAAGATATGCTTCTGATCCTAACTTATTGGTATGTGGCTGGCATGAAGATGGATCTGTATGAGTTGTGTTAAGTTGGCGCCAAGTGGTATGAGTTGGCGTAATGAGTCTGTCTGTGTCTTGTATATGCTAGGGGGTGTACTCAATGTTATATGTGTATGATCTCTGAAAACATTTGGATAATGTATTAAATAATGTATTGTATGATTTCTTTTTGGAACTCAATAAGTTCATTTGAACTTACTCTGTTATCCTTTTTCCTTCTCAGGATTTGCTGACTGAAGGAATATTTTATTCAAGGACAATACCAGAGTGCTGTTAAGATTGTGATATGACTGCTTTGTATTTGTACCATGCATGTTGATCGGCTGTTTAATGTCAAAGTAATAATGTGCAAATGTACACTATCAATGCAAGTATAGTATATAGATGTGAGTCTATCGGATATCGATCCCACAGGGATGGTAGTCTTTTGTCTATTAATGTCGGTGCAACAACTAGATAGAAATGAGATAAATTGTGGGAATTGTTGTCAATGCAATAACTTGAAAACAATAAAATAAAATATGATAATGATAAACTGGGATCCCCAACATGAATCTTCAACATAATACTAAGTGCTCACAAGGTATAAAAAGATAGGTGATTTTCGAGGCAATAAAATTCAATGTATATCATACCTAGCATCACTCCTCTATTTATTTTGAGAAGTAAACGTGCATACTAATCTCACCTTCCGTTGATGGCAATGTGACACTATTAAGAACAAGTGGACTAAATTCCTCTAATCCCCACTCAACTTCTGTTGTAATGCTTGTTGGCTTTAACTGTCACTGCACTTTCTAATGTCAGTGACTGCAATAACACTTTCGTGTTAAGAAAAATTCAAACCCTAAGATTAAACAATAAAAGCAAGACTGAATAAGATAACATTTAACTAAGAATTCATGTGTACTTCCGTACAAACAAAAAACAGAGAACAATCACTAGCATTTAGAAAGAAATAAGAAAGAACCGAGTGGAGAATACTATCCCTAAACAACTCGACTGAATCTCTCTATTCCCTCTTGTCTCGCACTTAGGTCTCCTCGTCAGAAGCTAGTCTGCATTTGGTTTTCACGTTGGCTCACCCGTGAGAGGCTGAAGCTGCCATGGCCGTAAGCTTCAAGGTAGGATGATGAAGATGATGATCCGGCTAAAAAGCTTCCTTTTCTTCTCACGTCCACCTTTTATGTCCTCCTCCAACAGTACATGTGTTCTTTCCTTAGAATTATTCTATCCTTGTACGTACAGGTTGGTTATACCAGACTGGACAGCTCACACAATTTTGGTTCTTATCCTGACAGATGTCAGGTGCAGTGACAATTTTGGGGGGAAATCTGGAATTAACTCATGCAACGACATTAATGCAAAAAGATAGAAAAATTAAGGATAAAATAGGCTAGGATTCACTGAGTTATAAAATGCAGTTTACTGAACTGAAAATGCTAAAACGTATGCTAAGGATAACTAAATGGGAAAAATTTAACCAGTAAGTAAGGGGAAAAACCTATGTTCTTTCTAGTGCTATTACATGTCTTATGGGGGTGGCGCATAGGTGTATTCTGAAAATGATGTGTAGAAAGAACTCCTGTTCATTAAAACTCTGTTTTGATGTGGGTTTAGGTCAATACATTCTGTTTATGAATTTACCATATTTGAATTTACACACCATATGAATTGTATATTATTTTCAAATTGATGATATTTCCTTCACCTTAATAAAATAACAACTAAAATATAGTTATATTTATAACTTTGTAAGAATTCTTCAAACCTTCTGCCAAAATGTTTTTAAATCAGTTTGTTTTCAAGTAGTAGTACACCATTCTCGAATCCTATTATAGGGTTGAGTTTGGCGTGTTACAAACCAATCCAATTCGGATCTAACAACACTAAAACTTATAAGACAACGTTGACTCACTTTAACTTTTATTAAGCAATCAATTTAGTATCACTTGTAACAGCCCGAATTTGGGGCTAGTCGGAATAGTGGTTTCGGGACCAAAAATTGGACGAGAAAAAAATTATTTTCGTTATATTTTTATGGTTTATGATTTCAAAAAATGATTTCGTGAAAACTTCGTTCGAAAATTTTGACGTTTGGGCACTCAATTTAGTCAAAAGGACTAAATTGTAAAAAGTGTAAAAGTTGAGTTCTATATGTTAGAGGTGTCCAATTGTTATGAAAATTTAAATTGGAGGTATTTATATGGTAATTAGACAATTGGTTAAGTTTGTGGACAAAAATGAGTATGGTTAGGCATGTTTCCAAAGTTTTTCATTAAGGGCATTTTGGTTATTTAGTTATTAAAATGAATTAAAAACAAAATTAAAAGCCAATTTTTGTCCATCTTCAACCCCTAGGCTGAAAATTGCATGGAGAAACCATGGCTAGGGTTTTTCAAGCTTCCAAGCTCGATTGTAAGTCCGTTCTATCCCCTTTTTTATGATTTTTACGTTTTTAAAATCCTCGTAACAAGATTTACCTATTTTTACCATTGTTTTGAACTAGGGTTTGTGTTTAAAAATTTACCCATGAATGATATGCATGTATTTTGATGTTTTATTGAAGAATATGAATATTTGGAGTGTGATAAACGATTTGTACTAAGTAATTTTCGATGAAGATGCCTAAAAGGATTAATTTGTAAAATTTATAAAATATGTCACAAATGTGTGAATAAGTGAGTATTGTGGACTGCTATAGTTATGAAAATGGTTCAGCTAGGCCTAAAATGCAAGGAAATTGAATAAAAATTATTTTACGAGCCTAGGGGAAAAATCATAATTTTGTGAAACTTTAGGGGCAAAAACGTAATTTTTCCAAAGCATGATTTTTGGACTGGAATGAATAATGTGAATGTCATATAAGTTAAATGTATTGTTATAAATCAAGAAAGACGAGAAATTGAAATTGAGCGATAAAAAGAAAAGTGAGAAAAAGTGAAAAATTCCCGAACGAACCTTTGGAATAAAAAGGGATACGAATGAAGTGACAGAAATGATCACATGTGTGGCACGGATTTTGTGTAGGCCACTATGTAAAAGTGAAAGTGATGGTCACGTGTGTAGTAGTATGTGCAGGCTACTACGTGTACCGGAATGATAGGTCGCATGTGTAGTAATTTGTGCAGGCTACTATGCGTACCAGATAGTTTCGATCACGTGTGTAGTACTATGTGCAGGCTACTACGTGTATCGGATGGTAATGGTCACATGTGTAGTACTATGTGCAGGCTACTATGTGAACCGAACATCATTGATTAGTAAGGTGGTTGCTATGTGCTGATTCCACCGAACATCATTGATTAATAAGGTGGTTGCTATGTGCTGAATCCACCGAGTATCTGTTATTATTCCGAAGTGCTCATCAAGAAATTGACTAAGTGTAATTGAATAATGAATATAGGTGTGAAATTGAATTGAATATCGACTTAGAAATGGAAAAGTGAATTTTGAATTGAATTGTGATTGAAAGTGAAAAAGTAAAATTATGAAAGAGTACATTTAGCAATAAAACAGTTTAGACGGCAACAGTTGTGTGACTTCGAAAAATCTCCAAAAATGGTGGAGATTGAATTAGAGGCTGAATAATATATGAAATTGAAGCGCAATAAGTCTATTTTCACATAAAAGAAACAGAGCAAGCAAAAGAGTTATATATTTTGAGATATTTGAAGTTTAGTTAGACAGAGTCAGAATGAGTTTGGAATCCCCTGTTTTGACTTTGGAAAATTTTAAAAAATTGTAAAAAAAATAATTATTGGATAAATTTTATATGCTTAGAATCCTCAGTGAATCTATTTTCAAAAGAAACAAATGAAAATAATATCTGAATTCTGTACAATGAGATAATTAATTTTTAGTGAAGAGAGGTTAGAACTGTTGAGCAGTGAAACAGGGGAAACTTTAAAGAATAAAATGTACAATTTGGCTAAACCAAAAATTCTAAAAATTTTATGGTAAGAAGATATGTGAATTTAGTTTTGGGGAAAATTAACGGTTCTTAATTTGGAGCTCTGTAGCTCTAGGTAAAAATAATTTAGTGACTCTGACTCGGAGAGACAGTTTTAAGTATACATGTAAGTGAATAGTGAAACTATAGAAAATGTTATTTCTAAGAGTGTTATGTACATTAAGGATGTGGAATAGAGAGGAGAAGGAGTAAAATTGGAAGAATATATGAATGATTTGTGTATAATTGGCCATATGCTCGATTATAATCGATAAACGATTGAAAAGAAATGATGTTTATAATTGTGCATTATTAGTTATGGTTAAAGTTCATGTGAGAAAAGAATGTTTCATAGTATGTGTATGTGGTGTACTTGGTATATGATTTGGTATGTAGCAATGTCAGAAATGGTTTATGATGATACATAAATAAATGTGGTGCTTATCCATGCTTATAATGCTTATACTATATGTTTATTTGGCTAGCTTGTTTGGTGTGTATGCTTAGGCTTTGGCCAAGTTGTAGCTAGATTACGCCGCATTAAATTTATAAAAGTATGCATTGAGATGGTAAATGCCTAGATGGAAATATGCTTGTGATCATGAAAGGGTGGTAAGGTTTAAAGTTTGTAATCTTTATTAAAATGGTTTATCATGTAGTTAGTCTTCAAAAAAAAAAAAAAAAAAACTAGCTTGTGACTATGGTTAAGTGTAATGTTTATATCTTGTGTGATGCATAGGAAATAGGAGTGGAAAGGAAATTAAATACTAAGTTCATGCTTGAAGTGTAAAATGACGCAAAAAGGGGGACGTTAAGTTAGACGATAAATATGTATTAATATTGAACTTAATGAAATTGAACTGTACATGAATTAAATGGAAATTGCAAATGATATTGTAATACCCAATTTATGCCCTGCCCACATACATAAAATAGTAAAAATAAATAAAAAATAATGGTCCAATTTTTAGTGTCCATTTACAAGCAGCGGGCTCAATGGCCCAAATAGCCCAAATCCACTACCCAAAATACAGTCCTAAGCCCAAACCTAAACTGGACTAGGCCCAAAAACTATACGGCCCGACTAACCCAACAGAAGGGGAAACCCTAACATCAGCCCCAACTAGCGCCGCAACCACCAGGCCTTCTCCTTGCATGTGTTGCGCCTGCGCGCGTGTAGCCGCTCCTGCCCTAGCCTCTGTCGCTCCGCACGAGCATGCCTCTCCCACGTATGTGCCACGTCCGCACCTCCGTACACCTGCAACGAATGCACACAAACAAGCAACAGAGAAAACAAACAAAAAAAGAGAAATAAGCAGCAAAATCAGAGAAAGAGAAAAAACAGAAAAGAGAGAGGAATAGGAGGGGATTTTTGGTCTTCATTTTTCTTTTCTGATTTGGCTATAAAGCCAAAGATTACGATGTAAAGGAGGAGGCTTTTTTTTTATTTTCTTTTTTCCCTCACGCATACTGTAAAAAGAACACAGATTCAGAACAAAAATTGAAATACAGGAGGTGATTTCTGTTTTTTCATTCGCAGTGAGTTTCTTTTTTTTTTTATTCTTTCGATTGTTTATTTTTTTTAAAAAAACAATAGCAGTAGCAGTAAAGGAGGGGAAGGGGCGTACTTGAAGGCCAGATTTTTGCTCGCTCCACAGCCATTTGAGTGAGGCGAAGATCAGTGGCCTTTGAAGTCGATCCGGTCGTTGGCGGCAGCTTGCGGGAAAGGGTTCAAAACCCTAACAGAGGAGCAGTTTTTTTTTTAAAACATAAGTCACAAATGTTTTTTTAGGAAGTTTTAGTTTAAATGGTGGCATCATACAGCGCCGTTTTAGCCCCCATGAGCCGCGCGCGATCCGACCTGCTCTAGGGGGGATCCGCGCGTTTTCATGAAATGGGTTATTTGCGCGCGGGGTCCCTCCGACTTTGCAGCGCGTTGCAATTTGGCCCTTCTTCGTTATTTTCTTTTATTTTTAATTTAGCCACATAGCTTTATTTTTGTTTCATTTTGGTCCATTTCAGCGCCGCGTTTTGAGAACTTGGTCTATTTATTGTCTTAGTCCCTCCTCTTTTGGCGCGTGTCGCAATTTAGTCTTTTTCGTTTTTCTTTTATTTCAAATTCGCCTAGTTTTTTTGTTTTTATTTTGATTAAGTCTGTATTTTTAGCTATTTCATTATTTAGTTAATTATTTTAGTATTATTATTATTATTATTATTACTATTAATTATTATTACTATTATTTTTTTATTTATTCGTTACTACTTTGTTAATACGTTAATTAGTTTGGTATTATTTTTAGCTTTATTTTTATTCTATATATGTCTATACGCATTTTATAAATATATGTATATAAAACATACTTTTGTACACCTTTTATAATATATACGCACATGTGTATGGATTTGTTTGTTTACAGCTTTATATATAATAATTTTAAAATGTTTACATATGTATGTATCTTTCTACATTTACATCATTTTATTCATTTTTTATTTCTTTATTTGTATTCATATTATTTAGAATGAATGCTTTAATATTATTGTTTGTATGTTTGCCATGGTGTACTATATTAGCTTGTCTTTTATTTTATTTTATAGATTTTGCTTGTATTATTTTACTTACATTATAATTGTTATTCTATTACGTCAATTTTTACCTAGATTCAAAAAAAGGAAATTTTAAAAATAAGTAATATTCGATATTTGAGATTTTCGAGAGAATCGAGCCTTAACGTTTTGGGTTCTGATTTTCTTCGTTGAATCTAAATAATCGAGATTACTCTTTTTTACAAAAATTTCAAATAAAAACCCATTCTCGGGAATTTGCCACGTTGTGTCCTAACGCATTGGATATGATATGTTATTTTCTCAAAACGAGAATTTTAAAAATAAAGGCAATGTTCGATATTTAGGAATATTGTGAAATAGAGCCCTAACTTACTGGGTCTTGATTTTCTAATTTAATCCAAATAATCGGATATCCTTCCCAAAACGCATGGGTTTTAAAAGACGAGAGATGAATTTAATTTCGAGGATTTAAAATATTACACTCTAACTTACTGAGTGTGACGATTTATTTCTTTGAAATAAATAAATCTCATCGTCCAATTCATTTCACTTAAACGGATTGTATTCTAAAATCTTTTCAAAATTTAGACATTAAGACATTAAACAATCGATTCGGTACCAATTTTGGGCGTTATGAGGGTGCTAACCCTTCCTCGTGCGTAACCGACTCCCGAACTCGTTTTCTCAAATCTCGCAGACCTAGATTTATTTTTAATGGTGAACCGATCACACCTTAATAAAAGATCGGCGGCGACTCCCCATTTCTATTTTTAAAATCGATACCCATTTTTCAAATTTCAAAAAAATGGGTTCGACAGATGTGATTTAAATTAAATGAATTATTGTGGTATTGAAATGTATATTGGATTGAGAAATTGAATTGAATCGTGAACATGAGAATCGTGAATTAAATGAAATTGAAATGAAGTATTGAATTGCATGAGTATGTATTGGGCCTCAGAAGTCCTATTTGTTACAAATATAGTATTTTGAAGTTATAACGTGAAGATTTATAAAAGCATGTTAAAAATTTGAAGGGTTTAAATTTGAATGAAATTTTATAACTCGGTTTAACATGTTTATAAGTGTATGTGTTCTGGTAATGCCTCGTACCCTATTCCGGTGTCGAATACGGGTAAGGGGTATTACATCACCCAACACCTAACAAATGCTAATAATATCTAAATTATATATTATATAAGGTCAAATTAAAATACTTATAATATGTTAATGGGTAAAAGTACCAAAGAGGCCGTTCTACTAAGAGTCATATTGTATTTTGTCTCTTTTACTCAAAAATGATCAAATTAATCCCTTTACGTTAGATCAAATAGCAAATTGATCATTTCTAATAAAAATTTCATCTATTTTACTAGTTAAAAACTAGTGTGCTAATAGAATAATCGGACAATTACGCAAGGCATGTCACATGTATCTCATTTTGACACACATGAATCAATTTTAATAGTAGAAATAGATGAATTTTTAATAAAAGGACCAATTAGCTCTTTAGTCTAATGTATAGGAGCTAATTTACCTATTTCAAAATACAATCCAACTTTTAATAGAATGACATTCATGATATTTTTATCTATTATTGAGATCATATACATTAACTTCTAAACTATTTGATGATAAAATATTTTTTTCTATATCATGGCTAAATGAAATTACTGTTTCCAGTAAAAATAAATAAAAAAAAGAAAATAATTAAAAATATGAAAGTGGAAGACACTATAGTATGTATCTGAAGTGTAATCATCGCCCATGCTTCTATATGCATGATGGCATCATATTCACATTCATATTTCACACACCATAATTAGTGGATTTTTGCATCACAATTGGGTTAGATGGATGTTTGCACGTACACATCTCACTCATGATATAACGTTGAGCTACAGCCAGCCACGCGTGCGGACCATACCATCCCATTTACTTAGTTTGGCACGCATGCTTCTAAAACCTTTTCTCAAATAGCCTAAAATGTCATTCCATGGCTTTGAAAATATTTCAAATCCTATGGCTTCCATGTAAAAAGAAGGAAGCTTCAAGCTTGATTATGTGCATATATGGTATCTCAAAGATATACTAGAATACTGAAGCATGGCATTTGTTTAGTGACTATAAAATTTCGTTGATTTAAATCTTAGTTTACATGAAGTTTAGTAATTGAATCTGGATAATATAATCCCTTCCCATATAAAATAAAATGTACAAAAATATGTATACAATGAACAATTAATGTGCATGTAAGTTATATATTAATAATTTTTATAACCTTAGACTTTATGCCTTAGTTTAATATTTATTATGTTTTTAATGAAATAATAATTTATTAGTCAACGGGCTATATTATGCTATATTTTTTTATATGAAGTCAAGTTATTAATTGGGAGGAGATTACATTAATAGAGCTTCAACTCTTATTATTGAAGTTTTAACAAGAGATCTTAACAATTAACAATTTCTCCTTATTATAAATGTATTATCATTAACATATGACACATTAGATAGTGTTAAAAGTATCATGTGTTTTGCATAAAAAATATAAGGTGCCATAATATAATTGGATGATAACCATAATATCTCGTAAACTAACAATATTAAACCTCAATCGTATTTAAATTATTGAGCAAAAGAAATCATATTTACATTAATATTTAAAATAAAAATAATTACCAAAAGGGGAGGTGGATCGGGAATGATCGGAGGAAATATGGGTGGAGGTCTATTGTCAGATGTGGGCTTAATCGATCCAATGGTGTCGGGTGAACACCCCTCATTTGTTCTGACGTATGACACAACTGGGAGGCATTCCCGAAAACTTTCATATTTTGTTCCAAAATATTTTCTTTAATAAAACAATTTATTTCCAATAGTAACGAAACTTATTCATATAATTTTTAAACATTTGAAAACATATTTAAATTTATTTAAATCGTAAAGCAATTATTTAGGTCTTTTGGTTTAAATAGAGATTTTTCGGTTGAAAGAATCAAGAAGTTTCACCAATAATCAAACTTTATAACATTTAATTTAAAAGCTTATAAATACTTTTTAAACAATTTGAGGTTTTTAAAATCAATTTAAAATCAATTTAAAATCATTTAAAATCATTTTTTGGTTGATCGAAGATGCCTAAGGTCACATACGAACCTCGAAGCGCTCCAAATGGCCAAACAGTGCAGTGAACTTGTCCAGGAGGCTAGGTACTGGTACCTAACCCCTAGGATGCGGTACCTAGCCCCAGTACCATTCATCTTTAGTATTTTGCCAACTGAGGTGTGGTACCTAAGGTAAGGGTATTAAACCCTAGGCCTCTAAAGTTGAAAAATGACCCCAAAACACCTTAAAAACATCCTCAATTATCCCCATATCATACCACTAGGTTCAAAATCATTTTAAACACATTTGAATGAATCATAGACTCTATTTCAAATATGAAAACATATACAACACCTTTAGGAAAACAACCATAACTTATCATTCATCCAATTAAAACCAAATTATACAAACTTATCATTGAATATAACTCATTCTATGTACATGACATGCTATATCATACTAGAATTAAATCCTATTACATACTTTTCAACCTTGCAAAGGTTTTGGATATTCCCAAATGGTTGTGAATTCTTGAAATCCTCAAATGAATCTACACAAAAGAAACAATGGCACATTAATCATAAATGTTTAGTAAGTAATCAAGGAAAATTACACAATTTACCTTGACGGCTTTTGAGGGGTTAATTTTCTTTGTCATTAAAATAAAAATAATCCTAATCAAATAGTCTTATCATATTTCATGAATTCTATCCTTTTTTAGTTTAATTGTTTTATATAAATAATTCTTCATCACCTTATTCACCTTGAATCATATACCGAAATGCCATTCAAATAAAACTTTTAACCTTTAGATGCTTATTTCATAATTCATGTTTGATTCAAATTTTCTTATATTATACTTCCATTACTTAATGACATGCATCCTTTAGAACTATTTTTATAATTCATATTTAATTCATTGTTTGCATATACTTTACTTTCATTCTCTTATAACATGTGGTGTTTAAGCCTCATTTCCCATTTAATAATTGGTTCATTGTTCTCATGCTTTAAATTTTCATTCATTTGATAGTATTTAACATGTCACATTCGGAAAAGTCAAAGCTTAAGTTGTAACAGTGACTTTGGGGACTAAATTGAAAAACATTCTATTTGGGCAGGTTCTAATGTAAATAAGAGCAATTAGCGGACTGGATAATAAAAAGGTTGGATTTCAACCTTTATTTTCGTTACATTTGAACTAGAAATCTCTTATTGGGAGACAGGATGATTAGGGATATCTACACTTGGCTATTGAATTGATATTGGTGAAGGAAGTGCGTGAGTATTATATAAGGAAGAGACATTATTCTTTCATTTTTCTGTTCTTTCTTCGTCTTTTTCACTGGTCTGATTGTAGGAGAGAAAGATTAAAGAGTGGTCTGTATGGAGGAAATAAGCTAAAGTTTGTGCATAAGTGACAGAGAATTTATCAAGCTAGTAAGCTTCTTAGCTTTTTTGTATTCACGAATTTAAGAAAAAGGAAGAAAGTTAAGGATTTCAGTCAATCCATTAATTATGTCCTGTATTTGGTAAGGTTGCGGGTAATAATTTAAATGGTCTCTGCATGCATACAAATTATGGTTCTTGTGATGATGAATTGTCTTTATTGTAACTCTAAAATGGTTGTTATGTTTTTTTGACTAAGGAGGCTCAAGTAGAAAGGGAAAAATCTAAGTAGATTGATTTCGCGTCAACTTCTAGGTGAGTTCCAGAACTCAAGTCTTAAATGGTTGTTCATGTATTTTCAGTATCGTGCGCTGGGTATGTCGAAGTGAATGTTGTGTAAATGATGAGTTACTCTACAATTGAATAGTGATGTACCGTGATGTATGTTGTGTTGATATGAAAATGCATGACTGGTTGTGAGTTTATCCATGTGGTGTAGATGAAACGTTTTGTGTAATGTGTGTTGTGCATGAACCGTAGTATTGGTTCGGTGCTTGTGTATGAAATGCATGTGTATGAATGATAAGCAGAGTAGTAAAGGTCTGACGAAGTGTGATTGAGGTGGGAGGAGGAGCAAAGAATATGATATGTTACAAGTTTTGCCTCCGGTATGGCATGTGAATGCAAATCGAGATTTGGTGAATGACCCCGGTCTTGCAGGGGAACATGTATGTGTTCAAATTAATAAGGAGGATTTGTGGAGGTTTGAGCAAGTTGTATAGAGAAAGGTGCGCTCCAGAATATGAAAGCCCTTTACGGGTAGTACGAAACTCTGCGGAGTCTAAGGCTTTAAGCCATATATGTGAAATGCAAGTCCATGACGATGGCATGATCTAGGGAGGTTTGCTAAACTGGCCAATATGGCATGATCCAGTGGAGGTTCACGAGATTATAACGCCCTCAACCTGACCCGATTCACTCAGTCTGGATCTCTTGAGTTACTACACACAATACTTAACAAATAAAGAAAACAACTTACAAATTCTCAGTTCTTTATTATATTATATTTATTAATTTAAGTGAAAAGCTTAACATCTAAAAACAAATGAGGTGTTTAAAATAAATTATTACATTAGTCTTGATAAAAATAATTCTAATATAACAGTTAGTTAACTACTAACACAAACGACGTATCCTAACTATGCCACACTTCCATTATATGCATAGTGATCCACTTTGTCGCTACTTTGGCGTACTCTTGACTTTATCCCTCCTGGCACAATTTCTTTCCAAACACCTAAAAATAATAAGAAACCTTATAAGTAAAAGAGTACTTAGTGAGCATCATCACATCAGAACTTGGCGGATACTTTATATTCTTGGAAGAACATTTATGTGTCAACCATTATTTTGAACCACTTATATCAGGCGAATACCATTATAGTTTTGATACATACATATACACCAATTATCATACCCTTACATATAAATTCTTTCTTATCTAACTAACTGAAGATTCTTTTAGACATTTCTTAATTCTCTTGTTTGCATAACTAATTCTCGGTAGAACATACGTTCAGAATCCATTTCATACAGACCACATCCTAATACTTGTACTTATCTCAAAATAGTTGATCACAAACATAATTCATGGGTGGGTACTTATACAATTTGGTGAATACATATGAAGATCTAAGTACCATCAAACTATTAATAAAATCATAATCTGAATCAATGCCACATAACCCGTACTGATAATATACTACGTAAATCAATCAGATGACTTCCATGCTATTTTACTCTAGAACCTTAGATGCGCAAAATAATCAATAATCATATTTCATATGATTCTAGATGAAGTCATTATACCACCCAGATATGATAGATTCTAGATAACTCTGAGTCAACGGTTTCATAACACAAACGAACCCAGAATGACAATTTTGTAGGTCACACATACATACAAATTTATCCATATCCAACATTATCAGACCATCATGGCGAATACCTTTATTAACATACAGATACACAGTTCTTTTCAAAACTTATTCAATTATTTCAAAGATCTTGCTCAACCCTTAATCCTGAGCATATCAATATCTTATCATAACCATACATTAATACAGAACTAACAAAAATTTTCCATAATTTACAATAAAAGTAGATATAGACATCTTACCAGACATACATGATAGATCATGCCACATGGGTCACACAGAACATACCATAAAGGCATAGTACAAAATATTGTGTTTACTATCCGGACGGACTTCACAGAGGATGCCATGGGCTTTTCCTTCATGGACTTATATAGAATTTCATGTATCGTGATCTTCCATTTTGATTTACACATTACTGAAGGCTACGCCATGAACAATACATACAAACATATCATATCATATCATGCCATAGGTCTTAACCACATGGTCTTACACACATTCAACTATCGTGTTATTCCATTCCAGTTTCATCTTTCTGAAGGCTATACCATGAATGGTTCCAAATCATACCAAAATTCCATGGGCCTCTACCTTATGGTCTTACACTTGTTTTCAATCTGTGACATGTCAGTCTGGTTAGCAATATAACTGCCCTTACTAGAGGCTTCATAATGAAACATTAGCTTAGCATCAACTTACCCAGAGAATCACTTTACTGCTATCTCATACACCCCGTATACCAGATTTTCCCTACATGCTTATCAAACATCATTTTTTAACAAAATTTTATACATATTATTACAACACATCTCTCATCTTTACTACACTCATAACCTTACCATTTTTTGTAGACATCATCATCTCATTTATGTATATGTATATATATTTATACTTCTTATTTGAACAGTTCATATAAAAGAGTCAGGATGGAGACTCCCCTGAGTCTCACCTATTGCAATTTTAAGCTTCAGGTTCAGACATCCCTTTCGAACCAACAGCAACCATCGAAGATGGAAAAACCACTTATTAAAGTTAGACATATTATCTGCAATAATATGCAATAATGTTAAATTTTTATACATCTGTATACTCGATTATATGTCTATGGAATCCATAGTGGAAAAAATCAAATTTGAAAATGGTTTTCTTACACAACGAAAAATTAAAAATTTGAAAACAGACCTAGTTTGTGATATTTATAACAATAAACCTCAGACTGAAATCGTACCCGTGTTTTCGGATAAGCAAATACTTGATGTTTTTTAACTTTCGACTAAACGATCTTCTCCACTATTATTGTACCATGAACTGCTTCGAGTGTAGGATCGAACCAATTGAATCAAAACACAGAATTAGAAAAAGTTTTCTTTTTCTTTTTGGGGCGAAAAAGAAAATTCTCTCTTCGTTAATAGAAATTGATAGAATTTTAATTCTAAAAAAAATATATTTAATAGTTGAGAACAAATTCTCTCTAATTTTTTGGCATAGTAACAATCTCTCAAAGTTGTGATAATAGCTCTACCTTACCATCTATTTATAGGAAGAACAACTAGAACCCTTGTTGAATTGTAGAAGTTTATTTCAAATAGAAAAATGAACTCCTTGTCTAATTAAGAGTATAGGTGGTGGCAACCCCAGTTAAAGTTAACTAGGGTTAGTCGTTCACCCGATTAACATAAGGGCCTGTAGGCCTCTTCCATCTCGAATCCAATTATAAGTACTTTCTGGGCTTTTAACCACATACTTTATAATTTGATCCAACCTAATATTTGTTTTTCTATTTCTCAAAAATAAACTTCAATATATTTTATTAAATAATTTTCTCCTCCCAATTTACTCCTAGTAAAATTATGACAATTTTACCCTTGGTAAAACTTTTCAAAATATATCTAACATTTCAAAATTCAACTTTTTCACTATGAGAAAATGATTTATTTTCATTTTCGAGCTTTAAAATATCTCAAAACATAAACTCATTGTTCAAGTTAATTTTAACTAATTCATCTACATTTGCAAATGAATCATTTCTTATTTTCATTTCCATTTCCATTTTGAGAAAACCACATTCATTTCTAAATGATTCCATTTCTCCATATTGAAGAAAATCATAATCATTTCTAAATGTTTTCCATTTCTCTATTTTTATTCATTATGTTCATTTTGATTCAAACGCGCAATTCATTCTTGATTTCAATGAGCTAGTAGAGGGACTGATTGAACATATGTAATTAGGGCTCAAATGATTTATAGTTAACTTTTGAGTTTTCACTTATTAATTATAAACTCATTTAATCACGAAGTCATTCCACTATAGTGTCGTGACTAAGCTCTCCCTAAGAACATACCATTATGAAAGCAACTACTCAGTGATCGTCCAATGACCTTGTCATAAGTGTGTTACCCTCATAGGATATCCTTAATCTCTTCGGGATAATATTAACTCTCCCAGTATGATCCTATTTTATCTCATGGTAACCATTACATCTTCTTTCATGAAAAATTAATCACTATCAAATAGTGATCAAGTCATTCATCACAAATACGAACAACCTGTGTCCACATTTACTTTCCATCAACCATGTAATGCTAATGAGAGGATATCATTAATCCATGGGCTATGAACTCCACTATTGTGAATGGCGCTACATACTGCAAAAGTCGTACACCTAACACACCAACTTTTGGTTCCTTATCTATTTGAACTCAGGCTTTTACTTACATCAAAGTGTACGAGTCAAGCATACATAGTCTGTCATCCACTTAGGATTTATGTATGCCACACTATGAATGTCACAAGTGAATAAATCCATAAATGGATTCGAGATCTATTCTTCTTGGGTCCTGTTCAATGTACTGTCAGTTAGTCAATCACATTTATATCTCTATCTTTTGGGAGTCATCTACTCCAATGCCTAAGATAAGGCATCTCCCTAATTGGACTTGATAGACGATACATTAGTCTTTCAATCGGTTTTTTTATTTCCAATTAGACTAAAGACATGTTTTGGTTCGTTTACTAAATAAGCTATCTTTTTGCATTACGATCCGACTACGTAATATCGTTTAGTATTAGTTAAACATTAGACAACTAGTGAGCAACATCCGCTTCCATTTTGCTTTGTGTGAAAAAACTATATGAGGACAATATACAAAGTATTAATGCAATTCATGAATAATTTTATTAACCAATCTGTGTGGAAGATTACAAGTGTACTTAAACGAAAATACTACACTTGGGGCACCAGATCCAACAGTCTTCCACTTGCCCTAGTGAAGTAGATGAGTCATGTTTCACATTCCTATACCCCTCCACATGTTTCCTAGGGAACTCTCTAACTAGTAGAGTCTTGGTAAAACAAACCCCAAGGTATGTGCACAATGTGTTCTTTGACAGCATCCACTACTTCGTCAAACACTACTGTCTCTCTTAATGTGTTTTGTTCTTATGTGGTTTCTTTTAGGTTTAGCTATATCCAAATTTTTATAGTGCCATAGCTTTTCTATACCTCATATTCGACACTTAATAATGAAGTTAGCAGTGTAACCCCCCTTGACACTTATTCACACTATGAACTCACCATTTAGGAATAAAACACTGCTCGATGTCAATTTCCTTGAATCCTGACACGTTTGGAAATCATAATCAATATATTCGAATGGAGTAAGATCTCCTCAAGAATAAAAAAGCATATAATCCTTCATTCTTTGTAAATACTTGAGTATATTCATAATTGCTTGCTAGTGTCTTGGTCCTCAATTCTCCTGATATCAATTTACCAATCCACTGCAAAATAGATATTTGGGCGTGTGCATAAATAGCATACATGAGACTTTTTTACTGTGGAAGCATAAGGAACCTTTCTCATGTCCTCTCTTTCTTCCATTGTCTTAGGACAATCCTCTAAAGAGAGATGAAATCCAGATATAGAGGGTTGATTTCCCTTCATTGAATCGGTCATTACATAATGCTCCAATATCTTCTTTATGTATAAAGCTTGAGACAATGCTATCACTTTTTTCTTTCTACCCCTTAGGATTGGAATGCTTAGAACAAAATTAGCTTCTCCCAAGTCCTTCACGCTAAACTATTAGGTTAACACAGTTTAATCGATGACAATGTCCCTACATCATTCCTAATAAGTAGAATGTCATCCACATACAGAAAGAGAAAGAGCACATTTCCATCCATTAAATTTTTATAAACACAAGGTTCATCTATGTTTTGCTCAAATCCAAAAGTCTTGATCGTTTGATCAAATCTTTGATTTCATGAAGGGGATGCTTGCTTCAGTCCATATGGATCTAAGCAGTTTGCAAACTTTATGCTCATATATTCGGTGGGTTGCATCATATAGATGCTCTCTTCAAGATAGTCATTCAGAAACACTGTCTTGACATCCATTTGTCGGATCTCGTAATCGAGAGTCACCACAATGGATAGCAATATGTGGATTGACTTGACCATGGAAACCATAGAGAAGGTTTTTTTCGTAATCGGTACCTTCTTTCTCATTATAACTTTTTGCTACAAATCTGGCCTTATAAGCTTCCACTATTCCATCCATATTTCTTTTCCTCTTGTAGATCCAATTCCACCTAATGGCTTTTATCCCTTCTAGTAAGTCCACAACTTCCTACATTGAGTTGGAATACATAGAGTCCATATCAGCTTTTATAGCTATTTCTCAGAGCTTGGATTCAGCACTCTGCATCTCTTCATCATATGTGAGTAGATCATCATCTTCCTATTTGGCAAACTTAGTGTTAAAAACACTTTCGCTAGAGTAGAAGAGCTTAGGCCTATGAGAGACCCTCCCACTGCGATGAAGCACCCTATGTTGCTGATTGTTTGCAGGTATACTATTATTAGTTGGTGCTGGAACCATTTCATTAGGGTTTTCTATATTTCTCGAATGTTCCTCGAGGTTTGAAGTCATTCGTGTAAATTTCTTCAAGGAAAGTAGTAAGAGTTGAAACTATAACAATTTTTTCTTTTGGTTTATAAAA
Organism: Gossypium raimondii; assembly: GCF_025698545.1. Taxonomy (NCBI): domain Eukaryota; kingdom Viridiplantae; phylum Streptophyta; class Magnoliopsida; order Malvales; family Malvaceae; genus Gossypium; species Gossypium raimondii. The sequence goes on along the minus strand of NC_068573.1, from coordinate 20,159,639 downwards.
CAAACCATCCTTTGTTCCCTTCGGAAATCCTATAAACATACACAATTCTATCTGTGAGTCCAAATTCCTTCATCTTTGTCCAGTACGCAGGCTAGGCATCCCCAAATCTTGAATTTTTTTTTACTTGACTTTTTGCTATACCACAATTCATATGGAGTTTTCAATGATGCCTTCCTTAGCACATTATTCAGAATATAATAAGTCGTTTGTATTACATATCCCCAAAAAGATATTGACAACTTCGAATAACTTAAGATCGAATGTACCATGTCTAACAACATTCGATTCCTTCTCTCTTCCACGCGATTCTATTGTGGAGTGCCTGACGTATTTACCTGAGATAGAATTCCATTATTTATTAGGTACCCCAAGAACTCATCAGATAAATATTTCCCACTTTGGTCTGACAGAAGTGCCTTTATGAGTAAACCTAGTTGTTTCTCCACTTCTACATGAAACTCTTTGAATTTATCAAAGATTTCACTCTTGCGGTGCATTAGGTATACTTACCCATATCTAGAATAGTCATCAATACTCGTAACCACCTCTTGCACTAACACTCATAGGGCTACTACATACATCAGTGTGCACAAGTTCTAGGGGTTTTTCGACCCTCGTTCCTTTTGCATTAAAATATCACTTAGTAATCTTACCTTCAAAGCAAGATTCACATTGTGGAAGATCAACTTCTTTAAGCAAACTTAAGATGCAGTCTTTCACAAGTCTAGTGATTCTTTCTTGGTTAATATGACCAAGTATCAAATGCCAAAGGTACACCTCATTAGAGTGAGAAGTTTTAAGTCTTTTATTTGATATTTTAGCCTCAAACAATGTGTATGTATTTGGTTTGATAAAATAAAGATTATTTGACATCCATACATTACAGCTAAGATTGTGATTTCTAAATATTGCAATTGTAACACCCTATACCCAGTCTGGTTGTCAGACCTAAGCTATAAGGTATTATGACAGTTAACAATCAATATCATTCATGAATTTTAACATGATAATCATCCAAACTATAAAACATTAATACTACAAGTATTATATGACTTACAATTACAAGTGAGCCTTAATCGAGGTTACAAAGCTCTTAAATAAACTCAGAAACAAATCAGGACTAATTTGAAACTTTTATGAAAAGATAGGTAAAAAGAAAAAAATAGGAGTCACACAGCCCTGTGGCCAGACCGTGTGATAGGCTGAAGCCATGTGGGATTAAAACACACAACCATGAAGCCTAACCATGTGTGGGAGCTAAGACCGTGTATGTAGAGTCACGTGACCGTGTCGGCAGACCGTGTAGCTAATTGAGGCCCTGTAGGACCAAATTGTAGAACTTTATAAATATTCACAAGACCGTTTTGCTAGATTGTGTGAGAGACTGTGACTGTGTGCATCATTTGTTACCCAAAATATATAGACCGCGTGACCGTGCCATATGCCTATGTATGGCACATGACCATGAGTGCCTAAATGGTACCCTACAAAGCAAGTTACACACCAAACATCCAAATATACCACAACCATGCATTATTCCATTTCCCAACCTATTCCAATACACCAAAAACATGCCAAAACATCATATAAACCATTCATCCTAAGTGCCTAAACAATATGCCATAATTGGCACCTCAATTCAACAATTCATATCCTACCATTCATCATCATTCATGCCCCAATATTCATACTTAGCATTCACATATGTTCCTCATTCCAAAAGCCAAGATTTTATCAACAAAGTTCATCCCTTCTAAATGTCAAAACTCATCCAGAAAAATACACCAAATTGACTAAAACATATATGTACATGTGTTGCAAACCAACCAAAATAAGATCATCACGTTTAAACATTTCACTTATATCCACATCAAAATGAACCAAATCATAAGTTCCAATCTCATTCACATATGCATATCCATTAGCTAAAGTAAATCACATTTCAAGTTCGCTATTCACTTGCCACTTACATATCTCATAATAATACCAAATCATCCAACATCATTACTATCATTAAACCAAGATCATGAACATCTAAGATAACTCAAAATAGAAATACAACCCTATATACATGTCACATAACTGAATCTGTAATAAATTAAAATTATCGGATCAGAGATTGGATAGTGTGACCTCTGAGTTGATCCGATCGACGTGTGCTGCAAAATAATCTATTCAGAGATAGAAAAGCAAATAAAATAAGCATTACAAATGCTTAGTAAGCTCGTATGAAATTTACACATCATACATTGACCTTAAAATAAAATAAATTAATAAACCAATTTGGTAATTAATATGACATCCTTATCTTCTTTATACTTTCATATATATTTCCACAAAAACAATTAATAGGTTAATTTATTTATACATCAAGAGCTACTAATGCGAATCACATATACTTAACAAAAACATGTAATATCCAATTCAACCTCAATTTATAAAAACATATAATTAAGTTCTCTTTCGTATCATATTTAATCATGCTCGTTTTGCAACATTTCAATCTAGTTCATTCATTCATCCTTTCACAAACAATTCATACATATAATAACTAGTTTCATATTTAATCTTTCTATTCATTTCAGAAATCAATTACTTACTATTTTCGCCTAAAGAACTATAGTAAATTAACTTTGGATACTTGGGATAACTTTGATCACACAAGTTGATAATCGGGACATTAACCATTACTCAATGCTGCTCACACAAGCTGTTGAGAATCTGCAACAAACGTTAGATTCTAGCCATCAGTGTGTTATCTGCCACCGGTACATAGTACCTAGTACCTAATAAATATAACACTAGCACATAATGCCTAATAAATATAACACCGATACAAAGTACCTGATAATATGGTCACCGATACATAGTACCTGATAAATATAACACTAGCACATAGTGCTTGATAAACTCTAATGACATGTCATTAGTATCCTAGCTATTCACTAAGTTCACACAGGCCTTCACACTGTTGTAATAACATTTTAATCTTTGTATTATAATTCTATAATATCATTGTTTCACATAATGTTTCATTTCAACACTACTATTATCGCATTCATATTACTTCATTCTCTGTAGTTGTATACATGTTTTCATATTTCAAAAAGCAATGCAAAAAGAATTTAAATTGTATAATGTCATCATATAAACACCATTCAATCATATCACAACTTCGATTTGTAACACTCTAATTCTGACGTGTGCAAGTTTTTGGTGAGTAGCTCAAATTAATATATTTGGCGGGGTAGTATCCGTCCAAGAGTTTCCTTTGGCGTACTAAATGGGCGTCTTCCTAATAGTGTTTAAGTCGATGGTGGTTTAATGATAGATCATTATGTTTTTTGGTATGAGATAACAACCAAGAGAAGAGATGACTATGGAGGGAGTACTTGCCTAAGGCATAGTACGTCATATTATTAGAGTTACTGTGCTAGTTGTATTGTAAGTGTAGTAGTTAGGGACCCTCTAGTTAGGGTAACCAGATATAGTCTATATTGTATTCTTATTTATAATCGCATTTATAACTATAGACAATTAATGAAGATATTTTTGAAAGAGCGTGACACGTGTCAAGTTTCACTACGGGAATATGGTCTTATCTGTAATATATTAGTTAAATGGGCTCGAGGAAAAGATTTTTCCTTCTTTAGAAGTTGAATATAGTTTGTTACCTTTGAGCCGGAATTGAAGATAAGATCTTAAGTATGAGATTTCATCATATCCTAGGTGAGTATTTCAGTTATGCATGTGGAATCCTAAAAAGTAAGTTTGTTAACTTTGGTGAAAAGTAAGATTAAAGGAAAAAAGGGATTTGTATTGGGGTTGTCAATGTTTGAGAAGATGGTAAAATGTATATGAATGAGTTTTGATGATGTTTCTATGTTCTTTGAGTAGTGATGACTGCTAATTTCAAGTAAGATGATTGGATCTGGCGTTTAAGCTGCTGTAAGTGGGTGTCAGGTGAGTCTCCACTCTGGCTCATATTTTTGAATCATATGCGTAAGAATTTACTAAAAAATGATAGACTTGGAGTATTTAGTGGACGGGTAAAACTTAGGAAAAATGAGGCAAGAGCAAGGATAGTATATGTAGAACTTTCATGACTTAAAAATGGATTAATGAGTATGCAAGTAGAGTCTGATTGCATGATGATTGGTGCACGAGTAATTGTTATGCTGAGTTTTTTATACATAAATGTGAAATGGATGGGTATGAGTACTGATGTCAAAGTATGGTTGTATGTTTATGCCTGAATTGTGTGCTATAAGTTGAGTGTTAGTTTGGGTATGTTAGTGAATTAAAGTAACAAGTCTTAAATGATAACAATGCATGAAGAGTCTGTCAAGTGAGTCTGTGTCTGTTCATCGTGGTGGAGTCTAAAGGGTTCTGTCGAGACGAAAAAAATGAACATTGATATGAACCTATGAAGGAAAAGCCCATGGCCATGGTAACCTCCGAAAGGAATTAAAGGAAAGTGATTACCTAATGGGGTTCTCTATGTGTCCCAAAAAATGATGGGTAAACCTCACGTATTGTGAGTTTAGGCAAATCCATATCGTAAACACGTAATGAAAGAATAGCTTTTATGGTGAATTATGAAATAATAGCCTTTGTGGAAATCTTTGAAAGGATAGACCTTGTGGCGATAAACTGAAAGAAACGCCTTTGTGGCGTACTCTGAAGGAATGGCTTTCGTGGTGTACCCTAAAGAAATGTTTCTTGTGGAAGATTTTGTATTAAATTGATTAGCGTAATCAATATAGTTCTTAAGTGTAATCAGTGAGACCAGTAAGGTGTAATGCCTTTATGGTTTACAAGATAAAGTATTATATAAGATGGTGAATCGATTGAAAATAATGAATGAATGAGATATAGAGAATTAAAGTGGTTTTATTGAAATTGTGAACCGAATAAGGATTTAAGTTTTATTGTTCAAATGAGGTATCTGTCATTTGTGTATATGTTCATTCTTGAAATGTGAAGATATGATGGCTCAGAGATTGAAGGATGTAGTGATGTATCAAAGACAATGATGGAAAAAGAAATGATTGCAGAGTAAGGTATGGTATCTGATGTGTATAAGAATAGAGTTAGAGGAATTACTCACCAGAGACAAAGTTTAAGGTTAAGAGTGACAAGATCGTCATTATGATTCACCAGTTACAATGTGCAAGTATTACTTAGGGAAATGATGTTTCTCTTACTAAGTTCTTATAAGCTTATCTTGTATGTATTGTGTTTTAAGTGAGACAATGTGAGTCTGTGCCAGGAGGGACGATGCCAGGGTTACACCAAATGAATTGGCGTATCATGTTATTATGCATATAGAGCAAGTTTGATGGCATGTTCAAGTCAGAAATGTTAATTAGAAATTCAAATTTTGGGATAACTGTAATAGATGAGGATTTCAGTTCAGATTTCTTGTAATTAAATTACCATGTACTGTAGTTTTATTTACCTATTGTGTATTCATATGTAAATTAGTTTGAGCCAATATGTAGTAAAGTTGTAATTAATTTTAAATTTTATAAGTAGATTAAGTTTTTTTCTGTATTCGTGTGGTAATACCCAAGACTCAGATTCGGCAAAGCAAATCGAGTTGAGGGTGTTACATGATTAGTCAATACTATTCATATATTTACTATTATCATTTAAATTTTTTATTTTACAATTTAGTTTGATAGATGTCGAATTAATAAAAATTACACTTGTATATATATACAATTAATATGTATAAATACACAATTCAAACATAATAATAGAATACAGTAAGTTCCATATGAACTTACCTGGAAAAAGACAACTATAAAGTGTCAAGGACTAATCTGCAGTTTCTCTTATTTCTCGATTAACTTTCGATTGATTAAATTCCAAATCTATAATAATTCAATACAATTTATCAATTCCAACAACCTTATAACGTCTTATTATATGCATATATCAACTTATTTGATTATTCAATTTAGTCTCTAAAATCGAAATAGTTATATCTTCAAATTTCAAGCTTCGTTTTCAATCCAAACTCAATTTCATCTCTGTACATCCTCTAAATACAATAATTACAAAAATTCATATAAATTCATATAAATTTTGACATATTCACATTTTAGTCCATTTACTCAAAATTAACAAAATTCACTTTACAATTTTGTCTTTAATCAAATCTAAGCTTACAACCAAGCTATTTAACATCAAAAGCTTTATAATTCATCAATGAAAAACTTTTAAAACTTTGATGCTTTATGATTTAATACCGAGCTAGCTAGATTAAGCAACAACGATTTCAAAAACATAAAAAAGCTTCAAATCCTTATCATGCAAAGATTAAATGTTGAAACTTCAACCACTTTTAAGTTCTTAGTTTTGATGTAGAGAAGAAATAATAAAAGAGATAATGGATGAACATCCTTTCATCTTTTGTTTTGACTATTTTATGATTAATTTACTTTAAAATTTTTCCATATTATTTAATCAAAATTCCTTCTTAACCATTCAATAACTTTAAAATTAGGCTTATTACCATTTAAAGCCTTAATGCTATATTATTTGGCCTTTTAGCTAATAAAAACAATAGTGGTAAAATTTTATAGTTTTTACGATTTAGTCATTGTGTCACATCCCAAAAATTGGGTTATTAAAAATTGGGTTAATGAACCGAGAGAGTGGTCACACTCGAATTTTTAGAAAATTAAATAAATTTCTGAAAATGAGTTTTAAATACCTTTAATTTTGAAAATAGGATTGATTTGTAAAAAGAGTCAAAATTAAGAATTTTTATGAAGCAGTTTAACAAGATTTTAAAATCCAAGCTAAATAACCTCCCTTCTCCAAGTTATTTCACGTAAAAACAACCCCAAAATTTGTGCTTGCCGTCCCTTGTTCTCTCTTGATATTTCAATTAATATTGAACTCCAAATCCTAATTCCTTTTAATTTCTATCATCTCTTAATTTGTAAACCTCTATAAAAACCAAGAAAAAGCACCAAAAACACCATAGTTTCCTCCATTGTTAAAGTTGTGGGTTTTTTGGATTTTTGATCAAACGCTCCATTTTTCATCATCGAAGGTAACGATTCGATTCCTTATAAGTTTTTAAAGTTATCTAGTCTTTAAAAACTGAATTATTAGCCCTTAAATCGTATGTTTTAAATAAAAGCCGAAAATTCGGTCGTTGATTGCGAATTTTGGGATTTAGAGCAAAAACATGGTTTCGAAGTCTTTTTCAATTATTTTTGATATGAGTAAAAGGTTTCTAAACTTACTTTAAAGTTTTGTTAAGGATTTCTAAGGATTTCATGAATTTTCATGAAAGTTGCCATAAACATGTCAAAAATTTTGATACCTTAAAATGTGTAGTTTTGTGTAGTTTGTGTAGTGTTTTGTAGTTTAATGTTTCCATAAACATGAACATGTAATTCTGACTCGAATGGAATATGATTGTGAATGTATTGTAGTATGCCCTTGATTGACCTTTGATATTATGTGCACATTATGGTTACTCTGAGCATTCATTGAGCTTGTTAAGCTCACCCACTCTCTTATTAAACTTTGCAGATTAGTTTTGTGCCAGTGTGAGCGATGTGGCTTTCTGCGGGTGATCCAAGCAAGTCTTTTCTTTTAGTAAGTGTTTAATCATTGATTATGTCTTGGCGAATAAGGCAATGTGGTGGACATATGTTGATATTTGCTATGTTATAATGGTGGTTTCTTTAGAGTTAATGCTTTTAAGATTTATGAGACTTGATGCTTGATTAATTTCCTGGTTTTACGGATATAGTTCAACCTTTAAAACTGATTATATAATCGTTATGATGATTTTTAGGAGTTATAATCATTGCATGTTGTTTTGGTATATGTATGGACGATTGGAATGCTCACATATGTTGTATTTTTTTGGTCTGAAGAAGAGGTGATACGAGCTCGTTTCGGAAGATGTGACGAGTCGTATTATGTTCTCGATCGAAATTAGGTAGTGTCGGTTTAATTCAAATTCAATCTTTTGAGTTAAAACGGTTTTAACAACTTAGGAAGCAAAAAGGTGGTTTGATGGTCTCCAATGAAACAAGAACGAACCCTTATTAGCAAATAAGGACACGGGCTTAAAGGTTTCAAAGAAAATAAAGGAAATTGTAGATAAAATCAAGACCCTCTATTTAGCAAAATAGAAACCTTCGGTATAATTGGAATGCCACACCTTATGGTGATAAGTTCGAAAACAAAGTCAGATTGACGCCACTTGTGAAGATAAGTCAATTGAGCTTTGGAGAATAAAGAGAGTGAATTAACTCACTAAAATTACATTTCATTCGGAAATTTGGCAAAAGTCCTTTTACAAGAAATTCAGCAACTATATATAGCCTAATGTCTAGTAGCCGAATGGACATATTCTAAGCTTAATTTCTAAGCAAACATTGAACAAAAATTCAGCTTTAATTCATGAATATTGGCCTATGTAGGTTCGGCTGAATGGTGACCAAATATGAAGCTTCCAAATTAAGCAAATGAATTTTGGAGATTCATGTAGCAGCCAAGTTCATCTAATGAGTTTAATTGACTCATTCATTAGGCAACTCTTGATGAAAAGTGTCCAGCATTAAAAAGGAACTTGAGCAGCCTTTTTTTGGGTGTGAATGGACGGTTTTGAAGAGTCCCCATGGTGTGAACATGGCTGAACCGAACAGCCATGGTGTGAACAGCCTTTATGCTCCCTTGAGAAGAGAATCGGCCAAGCTTGGATGGATGAATAACTTGGACACTCTTGGCTGAATAGTTGCCTTGAAAAACACCAAAATTAATTAGCTTCAATGCATTAAACCAGCTGCACATGCATCTTCACATTCATTGAATCTACATGCATGAATCTGCCCAATGTATCTTCAAATTCGGCTGCACCTAAATAAAACAAATGAACTTCATTAATTTAACTCAATTCAATTTGAATTAATTTAAAACATAATATGAACATACTAATTAACATTAGAACAAATTAAATTATAACTAAATAAGACATATTAATTGGCTAGACTTAATTAAAACATGTCTTATATTCAGACAAATTTAAAGACATCTAGACACATTCAATTCATCTAAGATAACATATTAAACACTTGTAATAATTAAAGACATATTTAAAAGATGTAGTAAAACTTAATTAAGTGCTTATTTAAAAAGGTCCAAAATTCCAGTAACAAGTTAATTAGCTGGAACGAAATTCAGCTTGAAAACGAAATTCAGCTTCGAAGAAGTTGAAAATGTGCAGCTCATCTCTAAGCTCTTTGCTATCATTTTCCTCAATTCGGCCACCATTGCTAAAATAGCATCTTTGAATCGTTTAACTCTAGCTCGCGTTATCGGACCAATGGGCAACTTGATAGCTTATTGTTCGATCTCTATTTGGTTCGTAGGCAAGCTCACATCATTCCCCTTCTCTTCAGAACGATTTGTCCTCAAATCGCAATCTGTATCAAACGGGGACAAATCAGAAACATTAAAAGTCGCACTAACATTATATTCACCAGGCAAGTTCAATTTATAAGAATTATCATTAATTCGTTCAAGGACTTGAAACGGTCCTTCCCCTCTCGGAAGAAGTTTAGATCGTCGTTGCATAGGAAATCTCTCCTTGCGCATATGCAACCAAACCCAATCTCCCAGCTCGAACACAACTCATTTACGTCCTTTGTTGGCATGTTGTTGATAATTCTTGGTCTTGGCCTCAATATTGTCTCGAACTCGTTGGTGTAATTGGTTGACGAAATCAGCTTTGCGCTTTCCATCTACATGAACAAGTTGGTTAGAAGGCAATGGCATTAAATCAAGTGGTGTTAACGGGTTGAAACCATAAACGATTTCAAAAGGAGAAAATTTGGTAGCTGAATGAACAGCTCGATTATACGCAAACTCCACATGTGGTAAACAATCTTCCCAAGCCTTCAAATTTTTCTGGATGATAGCTCAAAGCAATGTAGACAAAATCTGGTTGACCACTTCGGTTTGGCCGTCCATTTGCGGATGGCAAGTGGTTGAAAACAGCAACTTGGTTCCAAGGCGCCCCCATAGTGTCCTCCAAAAATGGCTAAGAAATTTCGCGTCTCGGTCGGACACGATCGTCCTAGGCATGCCATGCAACCTGACCACTTCTTTGAAAAATAAATTAGCAATGTTCACGGCATCATCAGTTTTATGACATGCTATAAAATGGACCATTTTAGAAAACCTATCTACAACCATAAATATTGAATCTCGGCCATTTTTACTCCTTGGTAAACCTAGCACGAAATCCATTGAGATATCAGACCAAGGGGTTTCAGGAATGGGTAATGGCTTATACAAACCGTGGGCTTTATTCGTGACTTAGCCCGTTTGCAAGCAATGCATCGATTACAAAATCATTCGACATCTCTTCGCATCTTGGGCCAAAAGAAGTGTTCGTTGAGTGTGGCTAAAGTCTTGGCAACACCAAAGTGCCTCATTAACCCACCACCATGCGCTTCTTTGATTAACACATCTCGAACGGAACCTTGTGGTATACAAAGCTTTCCTTCTCGAAATAAATACCCATCATGTCGATAGTACTTGTCGTAGGCTCCCTTTGCGCATAACCTAAAGAATTCACCAAAGTCAGTATCGTTGACATATAACTCTTTAAGAAATAAAAACCCCCATCAACTTGGCATCCAAAACATTTAATAAAGCATACCTTCGTGATAGTGCATTAGCCACTACGTTTTCTTTACCTTTTTTTATATTTAATAACATATGAGAAATTCTACCCACTTAGCATGCCGCTTATTCAACTTGTGTTGTCTTTTTAAATACTTCAAGGACTCATGGTCGGTATGTATGACGAATTCTTTGGGCCAAAGATAGTGTTGCCACGTCTCTAAGGCTCGAATCAACGAGTAGAGCTCCTAGTCGTACATCGGGTAGTTTAAGACGACACCATTGAGTTTCTCGCTAAAATAGGTGATAGGGCGTCTATCTTGCATCAACATGGCTCCAATGCCTAAACCTGATGCATCACATTCTAACTCGAAAGTTTTATCAAAATTGGGCAATGCTAGTAATGGTGCATGAGTTAAACAATCTTTAATTTTTAGAAATGATTTTTCTTGCTCCTCTCCCCAAATGAAATTGGAATTCTTACGAATAACCCCAGTCAAGGGTGCGGCTAAGGTGCTGAAGTTTGGCACGAATCGACGGTAAAAACTTGCTAATCCTTGGAAACTTCGAACTTGGGAGATATTCGTCGGACGGGGCCATTCTTGGATCGCCTTGACCTTCTCTTGATCAACTTCAAGGCCCTCCGAGCTAACAACAAAACCTAAAAACACAACCTTGTTAGTACAAAAATCACATTTCTTCAAATTAGCATACAAGGTTTCTTTCCTCAAAACTTCCAAAATAGACTTTAAATGCAAAACATGTTCATCCAGATTTTTACTATAAACTAATATATCATCAAAATATATTACGCAAAATCTACCAATAAAAGGTCTTAAAACGTGATTCATAAGCCTCATGAATGTGCTTGGGGCGTTTGTTAAGCCAAATGGCATAACGAGCCATTCGTAAAGCCCATGCTTCGTTTTGAACACAATCTTCCACTCATCACCCTCGCGTATCCGTATTTGGTGATAACCGCTCTTAAGGTCAATTTTTGAAAACAAACTCGCGCCACTCAATTCATCAAGCATATCATCTAATCGCGGTATAGGATGACGATACTTGATAGTTATTTTATTTATAGCACGGCAGTCCACGTACATCCTCCACGTTCCATCCTTCTTTGGAACAAGCAGAACAGGCACGGCGCATGGACTAAGGCTTTCACGCACATAGCCCTTTTCAAGAAGTTCATTCACTTACTTTTCTAGTTCTTTCGTTTCTTCAGGGTTGCTTTGGTAAGCAGGACGATTTGGAATCGCGGCTCCCGGCACAAGATCTATTTGGTGTTCAATTCCACAAATAGGTGGTAACCCACTCGGGATTTCTTCCGGGAATACATCTCGAAATTCCTGCAACACAAACAAAACAGAAGAGGGCAACTTGTCATCAAATTCGTTAGTGCCGAGCAAACTCTCCTTGTACAAAAGAACCAACAATGGTTGCTTTAACAACATCGATTTCCTAACTTCTCTCTCTTTCATATACAAACTCTTTTTTTCATTTTCATCACTCGTTTCTTTTGTGTTTTCTTTTGAATCACTCTTTTTTTTTTATCACTCATCTTTTTGTTTTTCCTCTTTTCTCCACTCTTTTCATTCTTTTGCTCTCGCTCATTTTCTTTTGATTTTTCAATAGAACTCCGCATTTTGAGTTGATCTTCATACACTTGTTTGGGTGTTAATGGAGCTAACGTAACCATTTGTCCCATGTGTTTGAAAGTGAATCGGTTTGTATATCCATCATGAATCGCTCGAGTGTCAAATTGCCAAGGCCGTCCCAAAAGAAGATGCCCAGCATGCATCGGTACAACGTCAACATAACTTCATCTTGATACTTTCCGATTGAAAATGAAATTAACACTTGCTTTGTTACCTTAAGTTCTCCACCATCGTTTAACCATTGGAGTTTATACGGATGGGGATGTTTGGTGGTGGCCAATCCAAGTTTCTCCACCATCATTGAACTAGCCACATTTGTACAACTTCCCCCATCAATTATAACGCAACAAATCTTACCTTGCACTTGGCATCGCGTATGGAAGATGTTTTCGCGTTGTTGATCATTTTCGACACCTTGCAAAGTAAGGCTTCTTTTCACCACCAATATTTCTCCATTTTCGGCTTGTTCAACATCCTACTCATCTTCGGTTTGTTCAATGGCCTCCTTCTCTTGTTCACTTTCAGATTCAATCTCGCCATCATCTCGAACAAACATCGCATTCTGATTTGGACATTGGCTCGTGATGTGGCCCCTTCCAAGACATTTGAAGCACTTTATGTCTCGAGATCTATTTGGTTGAGCATCCATCTTTCCTTTACTCGTTTCGGCAACCAGTTTGTTAAACTTGGTGGCACCACTTACTTCTTTATTCCGACTTGGTATGTCACGTTTGTTGGTCCCTTGCCCCCACCTAGACGTAGAAGAAGTATTAGGGAAAAAACAGGACGTACCTTTTCTCTTTAGTTGCTTTTCAACCTTTATGGCCATATGGACCATATCAATAACCTCGACGTAGTGGTGTAGTTCGACGATATTGGCAATATCACGGTTAAGGCCGGCGAGAAATCGAGCCATGGTGGCTTCTCGATCTTCCTCCACATCGGCGCAGATCATGGCCACTTCCATTTCCTTGTAATAATCCTCCACGCTTCGTGGGCCTTGAGTTAAACTTTGGAGTTTTTGATACAACTCCCGGTGATAGTAAGCAGGAATAAATCGCGTTCTCATTATTGCCTTCATTTCCGCCCATGTAGACACAGGACGTTCACCATTGCGTCTTCGACTCATCATGAGTTGATCCCACCATATTATGGCATAGTCGGAGAATTCTATAGCAGCTAGCTTCACCTTCTTGCTCTCGGAGTAATTGTGACACTCGAAGACTAACTTGACCTTTTTCTCCCATTTAAGATAGGCCTCGGGATCCGACCTTCCTTGAAAAGCAGGAATCACCATTTTAATATTCTTTAAATCATCATCAGGCGGCTCTCGATCTCTTTGTTCCCGTGCTCGATGACCTCGTCTCCTTGCACTTTGTCGCGAACCTCGTTCACTTTCAACATCACTTGGTTCATATAGATCATTTGCATGTTGCCAAGGACGTTCTTGCTCTCTTCTTGGGATAGGAGGGGTGTTCGCACGTTGACTTCGTTCCTCCATTTGATCCATTCGTTCTTAAGGGAATCGAATTGGGGTTGGAACAAACGAGAGATTTCTCGTACTATTGCTTGTACTTGTAGATCGGGCACTCCACCTCCGGGAACGTTTCTTCTCGGTTGAAGGGTAACTCCTCCACTAGCAACATTTGAAGCTCCTCCACTTGTTGCTCGTCGCTCTGGGCTCCTAGACATGATGATTAAAATTAAGAAATTATCCTCACCACAAAACTTCACAATTTCTCTCACAAGAAAAAAATTCATTCCTCTCGTGTTTCACTCTATTTCCGGCTTTTATCTTGATGTACTCTCTTGCCTTTTACCTCTCAAATCCAACTCTCGAATTCTAAAAAGCTACTTAGATTTATCCACACTTGTGGGTCGGCTTCAAAGGCTAAACAAAGGAATATGATATGGTTTAGGGTAGGCTCAAAAGAAAGAAAGGCTTGAAGATGTGGCGTATAGAATAAATTCAATACTTGGAAAAGAAGAATCACTTGTTCGGAACAACAATCAACACCTGCAACTATTTTTTTTTCAATTCGAAATTCTTTTTTTGATGATTTTCGTAATATATATTCTTTCTCTTCTTTTTTTTTTCAAATTTTTTTTGGATTTACAATTTACGTACCTAATTTAACTAGCTCTGATACCAACTGATACGAGCTCGTTTCGGAAGATGTGACGAGTCGTATTATGTTCTCGATCGAAATTAGGTAGTGTCGGTTTAATTCAAATTCAATCTTTTGAGTTAAAACGGTTTTAACAACTTAGGAAGCAAAAAGGTGGTTTGATGGTCTCCAATGAAACAAGAACGAACCCTTATTAGCAAATAAGGACCCGGGCTTAAAGGTTTCAAAGAAAATAAAGGAAATTGTAGATAAAATCAAGACCCTCTATTTAGCAAAATAGAAACCTTCGGTATAATTAGAACGCCACACCTTATGGTGATAAGTTCGAAAACAAAGTCAGATTGACGCCACTTGTGAAGATAAGTCAATTGAGCTTTGGAGAATAAAGAGAGTGAATTAACTCACTAAAATTACATTTCATTCAGAAATTTGGCAAAAGTCCTTTTACAAGAAATTCAGCAACTATATATAGCCTAATGCCTAGTAGCCGAATGGACATATTCTAAGCTTAATTTCTAAGCAAACATTGAACAAATATTCAGCTTTAATTCATGAATATTGGCCTATGTAGGTTCGGCTAAATGGTGACCAAATATAAAGCTTCCAAATTAAGCAAATGAATTTTGGAGATTCATGTAGCAGCCAAGTTCATCTAATGAGTTTAATTGACTCATTCATTAGGCAACTCTTGATGAAAAGTGGCCAGCATTAAAAAGGAACTTGAGTAGCCTTTTTTTGGGTGTGAATGGACGGTTTTGAAGAGTCCCCATGGTGTGAACATGGCTGAACCAAACAGCCATGGTGTGAATAACCTTTATGCTCCCTTGAGAAGAGAATCGGCTAAGCTTGGATGGATGAATAACTTGGACACTCTTGGCCGAATAGTTGCCTTGAAAAACACCAAAATTAATCAGCTTCAATGCATTAAACCAGCTGCACATGCATCTTCACATTCATTGAATCTACATGCATGAATCTGCCTAATGTATCTTCAAATTCGGCTGCACCTAAATAAAACAAATGAACGGCTGCACCTAAATAAAACAAACGAACTTCATTAATTTAACTCAATTCAGCTGAATTAATTTAAAACATAATATGAACATACTAATTAACATTAGAAAAAATTAAATTATAACTAAATAAGACATATTAATTCGGCTAGACTTAATTAAAACATGTCTTATATTCGACAAATTTAAAGACATCTAGACACATCCAATTCACTAAGATAACATATTAAACACTTGTAATAATTAAAGACATATTTAAAAGTCGTAGTAAAACTTAATTAAGTGCTTATTTAAAAGGTCCAAAATTCCAAAGAACAAATTAATTAGTGGAACAAAATTCACTTGAAGAAGTTGAAAATGTGCTACTGCTCTAAGCTCTTTGCTATCATTTTCCTCAATTCGGCCCACCGTTGCTAAAATAGCATCTTTGAATCGTTTAACTCTAGCTCGTGTTATCAGACCAATGGGCAGCTTGATAGCTTCTTGTTCGATTCCTATTTGGTTCGTAGGTAAGCTCACATCAAGAGGTATCGATATTCGTATATTAAAAATGATACCTTTGAAAATTTTGAAGTGTAGGAAGTCAGTCTTGCTAATTGGTATCGATACCTTGGCCCGAGGATCGATACTTGGGGGCGAAATTATCGATACTTGTTTAGTGGTACTGATATTTTCCAATAGTTGGGTTTTTGATTGGGAAACATAATGCAAGTTTGATATTGATTTTTCATGTGGTATCAATACCACTTAAAAGGAATATCGATATTGCTTCTTTAATATTGATACCTACATAACGTTTTTGGGAAAATTTGTTAAGTAGTCCCAATGCTGGAGATATGTACATTTTATGTTTGTTTGTCGTATGTTAGTATGATTAAACACTAAACTAAGTTTGCATGACTTGATACTCTCATAAATTCTAGAGCAATTAAAGTAAAACAAAACTGCATGTATTTCAATTCTGATAATTACAATGAAATCGATGTGAGACGGTGATTTAGCATCCTAGTATTCGGGCTTTGCGACTAGGTCGGGTATGGGGTGTTACAAACCCCCTTTTCACTCCACATGTTCCCCATGATTAACATTTCAAGACTTTGTCCCCCATGATTATTGTTACTGTAATGGGCCAAGGCCCAAACACATGATTTCTTCTGCGCTGAGGTGGGCTAAAGCCCAAACTGATATTGTCACAGATACTGAAAAAGGCTTAGGCCCAGACTGTGATTGTTTTTGTCTGTTTATTTATTTTGGGATTACCCACTAAGTTTTCATAAACTCATTCTTCTAATTTGACTATACAGGTAATCCCCAGACATAGGCGGATCGGTGCGACAGAGGACTCAGCAATGGCCACACGACCTATGTAATTCGATTTTGTACTTAATTAAAATTTTGATTTTTTGGGTGTATTTTATTGTAATTATGGCCTCTTTGGATTTTTACTTTTAATTTCTATTTTTTGATTTACAACTGCTAGTAGTAGGAATATTCGAGTTTTCAAAATGAAACAAACGTTTTAATAAAATATGCAAACTGTTATAAAAGCTTCAGCATAGAATAAACGTTTTGAAAATTTTTGACTGATTAATTAACACGACTTTAGAATTAACAAGTAATAATGAAAAGTTTCTAAGTGGAAAATGTTTTAAGCAAAGTTACGGTTTTCCAACACAACCTACGGTTTTCAAACACACTACCTTGTGACATCGCCAGATTCGGCCATAACGTCCAGGCCGGGTTTGGGGCATTATAGAACTACCCAGAGAAAACAAAATTACGGGTCATTTAAGCCTAATGGTTGATAGTAGATGCTCAACCAAAGGTATCATAACATAACTCTAGACAAACACATATCACACAACTCTGAACCCCACGTAGCACCAATACATAAATCCAATAAAATCATGCACATATAACCCTAATTGGCTTGTCAACCATATCCTAACCTTTCTACCAAGCTTACATGGTCTCAAAAACAAATTTAAATGAAATTTTACATTTCTTTCATAATTCAATAGTGCCAATGAAATTTCATTATTTCATAGCCATATAATAAGGGTCTTTAGACCCTTCCTAAAGACATTTCTTATTTCAATGTTTCTTTCACATTTCCACAATCACTTACATTTCTTGAATGTATTCTCATATTCATTTGTATACATATGTCAATTGGTACTTATCAAATTATAATTTACATACCATGTTTATATACAAATATCATTTGGAAATTATTCTTATTTTAATTAAAGAGTTTACACTTACATTCTCTTATGTTCGATATGAAAACACCAATACAAATAGTTATGCTTTGTTAAACTAATTTCACATATAATAAAATTTCATGAAAATCTTTATGAGCCAACAATCATGCCATCAACTACACTTCTCCATAACAATCTTTATGTATGCAAATGTTACATTTCCAAATTCTTATTATTATACTAAACAATATATTTAAGCTTCCTTTTCATGTTTGTACACACTATTACTTATTAGTTCATTTAGTGTCAACATTTATCGTTTCCTCTAACAAATTCCCACTTCCTTAAAATTTGTATTTTCCACCATTTAAGTAACTTTTTCATTTCAATGTTCACATGGTACCATAAAACTCTAATTTTCCAATTTAGGTTAAATTTATGACACATACATATATGTGTCTATATTTTTTATTAATCATTTCATTTACTAATGAACATCAACATTAAATTCTAATGTCTAAGCTCTCAAGATTTAATATGATTCAAACACAAACAAGGTAAGGATTATTCCTTGAAAACTTAAATTATTTTTAATGAGAAAAGCTACCAAAATATTCTATTTACTAATCTAAAGCTTCTCTTTTCATTCTCAAGCTTCACCACCTTCAACTACTCCTATTCTTTAACGACACATAATATGTTACACCCCATACCCGACCCAATCGCCGAATCTAGGTTACAAGGTGCTATGTTCCATATCCATATTTTTAACTAACACATTCATTTAACACATATTTCCTAATATATTCATTTAATGCCAACACAATTAAAATAATTAAATTTGCCAATTATATGAATTTAATACAATTATAATTAAGATATAAATTTTTTAAAAATTAGCATTAATATGCGGACAGTTTTATTAGTCTTAGAAATGTTTCCTGTGGCCATATAGTTACAACTCCATTCTGACCCTAAGACTCAAATTCTCAAACATCATTTTTACTTACAATACATGATAACATATACGTAAGTTCAAATTGAACCTAGTGAGTTATCCATGCCTTGTATCATCACAAATTTTTTATCTGCATAGACTTCCTGTAACGCCCTGAAATTTGGGCCTAGAAGTATTGGGCCTTGAGCAAGGGAACAATTAGGAAACTATGCACAAAAGAATGTCTGCCTTAGTGGTTAAGGGTCTTGAGAGGAGTTGGAAAAGTCCTGGGTTCAAACCTGGGCTTTTGCAAAAAATTTGGTTTTAAGTGGATAAAACCCTGGATGCTTGGATGTAGGCCTTTTAAATTATTATGTTAAAAAATATCATAAGGAAGCTTGTGGGCTAGTGGTTGTGACGTCATTAAGGTTATAAGGAGCCTAGGTTCAAGTTTGGGCTCTTGCAATTTATTTTGGTTTTTCTTTTAAAGGAATATAGACTTTGGCCTTTAGACCTTGTTATTAATTGAAGATAAAATGTGACACAAAAGAGTTTGTGGCAAGGATGCAAGTGGCGTGCTGAGCTATTGAGGGGGGCTTAGGTTTGAATCCCATTGCAAGCAAAAATGGTATTTATTTTATTAGTATGAGGCGATAGGAGTTTGAGGTGGTTTTGAAGTCTGTAAGGTGAAGTTTTAATTGGTTATGGAGAGATTGTTGGAGCAAATTGTGGAGAGAATCAAGGAAGTGGAGGTGTGTGGGAGTGTTTGTGCCGAATGGGTAGAGGGGAGCCTAGGAATTTTGGCTGGGGGGATTCTTTCCCCATTTTGGTCAGTTCTTGTCACTGGTTTTAGACTTTTTTCTCCCTTTTTCTCTCTAGTGCCGAATTGGCAATTTACCACTCGTGCATATTTGCTTTTCAGTTTTTACTGTTCTTACTTTAGCAATTGACCATTCCTTTCTCTTTCGTATCAACCTTTACCGAAACTCCTCTATTCTCTATTCTTCTCTAGTTTCGGCCAACTGCCTGATCACCCCTCTTGACCATTGATTCTTTCGGCCGAACCTATCACCCTAGTCTTAGGATTATTTCTCTTCTTCGGTTTGTGACTGAAAGTTCTTCCCTCTCTATTTCAATCCTGCAACGACTCTAACAATCCGTAAGTGATCAAAGGCTACTTTTTACTTTTCTTTTCCAAAACCGAACAACCCCTTTAACCAGTTGTTATTTCATTCTTCTTGTACTTCACTCTTTGCGATTCTAAGATCTTCCTTGAGGAGTGGCGAAGTGCAAACGGGTTGGGGGAGTCGCACTTTTTGATCTCAAACATCTGGTAAGGTAATAAGTTTACCTCTTGATTTTGGGTTGGCCGAATATGCCCTACCATTTTCTAATCGGTTCTTTACTGTACTTTAGGAGGCAACAAAGGCGTGGTCAGTTTCTGAACAGCGAGCCTTAAGGGATTAAGGTCACCCTCATTCAAATAGGGTTAGGTGCTCGTAGATCTTGGAACGACTCCCTAAAAAGGTGTATATCTATACACTGCAAATCATTACTGTCGTAAAGCCGAAAGAGTGTGTATAATCACAGTGTCTCTTTTGTGAATCAGCAAAAGTCAAAAAGCTGAAAAGCCAGAAATACGGCGATTATGGCCATATGGGCATGCGAACGCTTGTGTGGTGAACCGAGCCTATGAAACATGGTGTTAGACTGTAGAGGCCACCACGAGCGTTCTTGTGCTCTTGGGTCGTTATGGACCTCGTTGGGCTGAAATGGGTCGTGTGGACTCCATGGGCTCATGGGCCCCACACGGATAAAATCCACATTAAGTGACAAATACTGGACTGGGCTATGTAGTTCGCATAGTCGTGACTAAATTTGGGCTAAATGGGCCACATGAGCGTGTGGGCGCACTTGGACTGAATATGGGCCTTGGACCCATTTGCACAGTTGTGACCATTTAAGTTATTTGTGTCACTCGAGGCGACTGTAGGCCTTCAGAAAGGTTTTTAAATGATCGAAAGACCTTCGAAGGGTAAAATAACCAAAATACTCCTAGGGGTAAAATTACCGTTTTACCTCTGACTGACGAAATGACCGTTACACTCCTAGTGGTAGGTTGACTGATGTATGTATGAAAGTTATATGATTGATACTTAGCATGACATCTTGCATTCACGTATGTTACTATGGCATGTCATCCTGCATGGGGTTGGGTTAATATTAACGGAGGAAGTGTATGGCTTGTAGCCGTTCTGTTCAAGGCTTACTGCCTTTTTGCTTATGGCTTTTGGCCGTTCTGTTAACTGGCAGCGTTGCTGCGATACTTATGGCTTTTATCCATTTTGTCTACGGTGTCGAGCAGTTCTGTAGACTTAGTGCCGCAACTGGTGCTAAGCTCGGTGTGTTGGCTAGGTGAGCCAATTTTATCCCCACATGGTGTGTTGGTTGGTACTATTGGTATATTGGTTGGATTGGGATGGATTTCTATCTGCATATCTGCATCTGATACTGATTCTGTAATGGGCTTAGGTCCACCTGGTTCTGTTAATGGGTTAAGGCTCACCTGATACTATGTCTGTAATGGGCTCAGGCCCAGTCTGTTTCTGCATACCGTATATCTGACTGTTTGTATTATAAGGGATTACACACTGAGTTTTCGCAAACTCACCCTTCTGTCTAATTGTGTAGGTAACCCCCAGCCTTAGGTGATTTGGAGCCACGAGAGACTCGAAGGTGGCCACACGACCGCTGACGCTCTGCCGTAAACTTTTTATTTGAATTTTATATTTTGGGTTTTAATTCTGTTACAAGGCCTTTGAGGGATTAAATTTTTAAAAGGGCTTTAGATTTCCTTATTTAAAACTGCTAAACATGAATTTTCAAAATTAACAACTATTTTCCAAAAACACTTAAAAACAAACGTTTTTACTTTTCAAGCTTTAGTAACTTCCGCGATTAGAATAACCTAAAGTATCAATGCCAAACATTAAGTAAACATTTTTGACGAGATGATTTGCTAAACTCGAGTAAAAGGATTTAAACATAGAAATGAAATTTTAATGACAAACTCAGTTTTTGATCGACACTTTGATGTGACACGCCAGATTCAACCATAACGTTTGGGCTGGGTTTGGGGTGTTACACTTCCTAGTTCTGGGTTTAGGTTGACTCTATCTGTACAAGGATAGTTTGCCAATATTACAGGTGCAGACTTACGACCTTACATATCGGAGTGTCTCGTAAGTCGACATACTATCTTTTAAGACATGAACTTTGTCACACCCCAAAAATTGGGTTAGCATAAATTAGGTTAATGAAATGAGAGTGGTCACGACTAAATATTTATTTAGATAATATTTTGCTTATTTTATAATAAATAAATATCAATTATAGTGATTGAGTAGTGGTGGAACTGTCCTTGATGATACAAGTTTGAATCCTTTCCCTCTCGTTAATTTCTATTTGGTGTAAATTTGTTTCAAATCCTTGGTAAAGTCATCCCATATTTTTATTTTTATTTACGTAAGTTTGAAAATAAGGAAGTAAGTAGTCTAGTGGTTTATTAACTCCTTAGTTATCTTAGTGGTCCAAGGTTCAAGTCCTATTGTTCACACACTTTTATTTCAATTTTTTTACAATTTTTCCATGTGATTTAAGTGCTTGTCGTCCACCCATTTTTCCCCATAAATAGGAGGATTTCTTTCCTCCAATATATGTCAAACTTACCTTAAGTTGAGGGTGCATGATCCCCCTTTTTACTCCATGTCTCCCTCCCTTCCCAAAACTTCTCACCCTTGCCATACAAGAGGTTCATTGAACCTAGACCTAGTTGACCAACCTATTCCCACTCTCCCAACCTCACTTGGCCATCCATACCTCCCTCTTACTCCCATTTTATCTCTTTTTCACTTTTGTTCTCATCAATTTTCTCTCCATCTTGCAAAATAACCACCACCCTTTCTTTTTATCTTTGCTCTTTTCCTCCACCGTGACCAAACCCTCCACCACCATTCACCACACCTCGTGGTTGCCGCACCTCCTCTCCTCCCATCGTTGCGCTGTGCCACCACAGCTTTCATTTCTCTTCCCCCATTACGTTGAAACCCTATAGCTCTTCATCGTCGAACCACCACTCCACTATCGCTGGACCACCACCGAGCCACTGTCGTCGGACCACCATCATTGTCGTCGCGTGGTGACAAAAAATTCATCCTTTCTTTTTCGCTTTAACTTGTCGATTCTTTAATTGATTAAACTTATATATTCTCTTCATTCTACAAATCTTTTTAGATCACTTGATTCATCGATTTTGTTCCTTTCTCGATTCATTGACCATTCCGTATTGAATCAAGTTGTAAGTGTGGTTATCTGGATCGTAAAATCCTTCTCTTAGTGGTTTCATATCATGGTCGAATGTTATAGTGGCCATAGGGACAATGTTACATTTTATTATCATTTATTTATTATCGTACTAATACTACTCCTTACCATCTTGAAGGACGCAATGATAATTGTAGGGGAGACCCCTAGTTTTACGTTGGGAATCATCTTTTTGAGAGTCCAAAACCGTGGGGCAAGTGTTGGTGAGGAATTTGGTAATAGATCTACTAGTGATGAAGAATTTTCAAACGCATCCTAACTAATAAACACTATTCATGTGTTAGATTAATCTTTCGAGCTAGATCAAAGTGAGATCGTTATTAAGGATTGTGGCAAATTGGATCTACGACATAAGGTGTGGCATTGTTACCATTTGTTTGCGTGGTATAGTTATTTTATTACATTTAATAATTTAATTATATTAAAACATGAGTACACTAAATATTCATGAAGAGTTGAAAAACTTAACAAGATGAACACCAAGTAAGTGTCTCTAACCGAGTGATTCTATGAAACGCATGATAATTGATGTGATTATGATTGTGATTATGATGTATGGGTAAATCTCATCCTCATGATATGTGATGTATGGCTTATGTGATATATGTGATGATTTAAGCATGTGAGACTTATATGTGTATGTGAAAATTGAGATCCATGGTCTAATGTGGAAAGCATGTTTAATATGTTAAAGTGATTATAAGTGATCAATAAGTGATATGTGATTATGAGAACATGTTTACATACCTAAGTGTAAAAGTGAATAATATGTGTTAAAAAGTAAAATTGCCATACCACATGCATGGGGTGGGGTTTTTTGAAAGGTGGAAGTTATGTGACAGTTTATCTGCAATTATGTGACTGTTATCGGCAAATATGTGGTGGTTTGTCCACAATGTGTTATGTGGCCAGTTACAGCATTTATGTGGTGGCTTGTCCACAAATGGTGTGTTATTGGAGTTCTGGGGAACTTGATATATGGTGTCCAACATATATGGGTAGGAAATTTTATAAAATGTTCTTCGTTTTAAACTATGCATCGACATGTTCATGCATAAGTATCAGTATTAGAACTTGTGATTATTATGATGATTGATATGATGAGATTGATATTTTGATATGTATGTGATTATATTTGTGTTGATCTCACACTGGGCTTTTAAAGCTCACCCCTTTTTATTTTGTGTTTTTAGATAATAATTGAGGTTAGTACGGAGGTGCTCTCGATCATTTTTAGAAAAATACATTATTTTGGTACTCGATATTTTGGGATGTGTTTTTATTACTGTGGAATTTTGCTTGGGATTTTCTTTTGGACTTTGGATTATTTTGATTTTGGATTTTTCTGCATGATTTAGGTTCTAAAATGATCATTTAAAATATTGTGAAATTGACAATTTATGATGGATTTTTCATAACTTAGTCAAACAAGGCCCAAAAAGGGTGTTTTCAAAATTCAATACTTTGTTTTCAAAACTCAACACTATCTGCTCACAAAATTGATATTTTATGAGATATATATATTAAATCTATGTTTTGAAAATGATAAACTAGTTTTAGATATGCAAATTGTCCGCTGTGATGTTTTAATTGAAGTACGACGCTTTTTAAAAAAAAATATATCAACACTTAAGTTTTCTAAAGATAAACCATTTCAAAAAAAATTCTATTTTCTTAACAATGATGTTTTTAGCAATGGTGATTTTTAAGAGAAAGTAGCTAAATGATTTTCTGCATCATCAATATGGTCAATGTGATTTTCGAGATGCGGCCATAATGTCTAGTCCAAGTTTAGGGGATTACAGACTTCCTCTTCCTCACTTCTTTTTATGGAACCCTTTTGGGGAATACTTTTTACTTGCTTGTTTTTAATGATTGGATAACTGACATCGTATTACCAACTCGCCTTTGGTACAGGTGTAGACTACCTTTGCTGAATACTTTATGGCAGATTAGCGGATAACGGGTGAATCCTGCGGACATTTCCTTTGACGAATAGTTTGTGCAGCTTCTACTTGAAAGATAGACCATCTTGGTGACTAGCCCCTTCTTAGAAGGCCAAATATATGTGGATAGTGGCTTACGGATTCATATATTTAGATCTGGAATTATAAGAGAGATCTTTATATAAAAATGGATTCCAATATACGAGCGATTTTCGCAAACATTCATAAGATAGAATTCCATCTCTAGCTTCAACACTAAGCTTAAAAAACATATTTGGAGGATCGTCATAACCTGTATCTGTCTCGCAATAACAAATAGCCCATTCATAGTGGTCTACTCTTAGAAACAAATAACATGTAGGCAGATTCATATGAGCGAATCCCCTATTTAAGGAATCATACTTGTAAGGTAGTCCTAACAGATTGTCATATATTTCATATGCGGACTCATAAAATGCAGATTCTTAGAAGAAGATCCCCATTACGGATTAATCAAGAAAATAGCTCATCTCAATTGAGTAGACAAATCTGGTGGACTGTCATATCTCACATACAATTTGCATAGATAGATAGCTTGTACCTTTGGATTCATACATAGTAGTAGATGACAAGTAATCAAACTCATTCTTGGGGGATTATAATAGTGGGTCCAGTAATTACGAAAACATAGTTGCAGACCTCTATTGGATCATACCATGATCATGGACTTGCATTTCATTTATACAGCTTAAAGCCTTCGACTCCGTAGAGTCTTTTACCACCCTTAAAGGGCTTTCATACTACCCATAAAAGAATTTCATATATTGGTGCATACCTTTCTCTGTACATCCGCTCGAACCTCCACAAATCCTCCTTGTTAATTTGAACACATAAGTGTTCCCACGCAAGTTCGGGGTCATTCACCAATATCGATTTGCATTCACATACCATACTAGAGGCAAAACTTATGATATATCATATTCTTCTTCTCCGTTACTTCTTCCATCATAAACACACTTTGACAGCCCTCCATAACTCTGCATATCATTCATACACAAGTAGTCAACCAATACTACTTTTCATGCACAACACACATTAAGCCAAACATTTCATCTATTCAACGTGGTTAAACTTACAACCAATATAACATTTTCATAACTACACACAACATGCATCACGATATATTATCATTCAACCGTAGAATAATTCATCATTTGGAGAATAAAAGTTAACCTACCCAACACATGATACTGAAAATATGAGACCAACCATCTAAGACCTGAGTTATGGAACTCACCCGAAGGTTGACGCCCAATCCATCTACTTAACTTTTCCTCTGCTACCCGAGCCTTCAACTTACAAAACATAACAACCATTTCCGAATTTCCAACGAAGATAATTCATCATCATAAGAACCATAATTTTCTTGCATGCAGAGGCCATTTAAATGATTAATCGCAACCTTACCTATAACAAAATACAACCAAAGGATAACTAAAATCCTTAACTTTCTTTCCTTTTATTAAATCTGTTAATACAAAGAGGTTAGGAAGCTTACTAGCTTACAAAATTTCTAGTTTCTTAGGCTCACACTTTAGTCTGTTCCTCCATGCATAACACTCCTTAACCCTTCTTTCTTCTAGAACAGACCAGAGAAGATGAAGGAATATAAAAAAATAATGAAAGAACAGCCTGGAGAACAACATCTCTCCCTTATATAATAATACTCTCACACTTCCTTCACTGATATCAATTCAACAACCAAGTGTACATACCCATCATTATCATGTTTCCCACCAAGAAACCTTTGGTTCAAGCGTAACCGAACTAAAGGTTGAAATCCAACCTTTCAACAACTAGCCCGTAAATCCCTCTTGTTTGCATTAGATCCCACTAAATTTGTAAGCTTTTCAATTTAGTACCCAAATTCACTATTACAAGTAAAGTTTTAACTTTTCTAGGTGTGGCATAATTACCATAATTATGTTCATGTAAAACTTATGCAATATAAGCTTAAATAATTATACTAGAGATAACAAAAACAAGTTTTCTTACCTTATTCTTCACTTTCTTACTCTAGTTTAAGCTTTTTCTTTCTAGCTCATGAAAACCCATCCTTTCAATGGTGAAGATGATGGTGAAAACTAGCTTGGAAATGTGTTTTATTCAAGGTTTTAACAAGAAATAACTTGGGTCGAATAAATTTTTGTGGGATTAGAGAGACAAGATGAAGAAATGAGAAAAGAATTTCTCTCTTCTTCAAGAGAGAAGGATGGCAAAAAGAATAGGAAACAGATGAAGCTTTTATCTTTTCTTTCTTTCTTTAATCAAATATCTAGTCAAAGTCAAACCTCATTTTTAAAACATGTGGCCTTCCTTTTTCTATGTTAAGAATTCCAAAAACTATGACCCCTTTTTTATATAACATCAAAATATCTCTTTGTAATATTCATGAAGAGTCTATAATATTCATTGATAGAGAAATTCTACTTTTCGTTCTTTTTTCTATCATTTCACTTAAATTAATCCAAATATGACATTTAGCACATTTAACCTTCACATCACCTCATGAAGGTCCATATTAATTTCTTACATATATTACTTTTATCATACACTACTTGTGAAATAATAAAATATCCTTTCATGAAAAAATTATCAATTTGCACTATTTAGCCTCTTTACTATACTTTATTCCATTCAAGGTACTTAATCCTTTATAATTCCCATATTTTATACTTGTCAACATTAATTATGAATTTTTCATGAAAAATTTTGCATTTAGGACCATTCTTGATAAAATTGGAAAATTTATGATTAGTCCTTGAACTCTAATTTCCGTTCAATTCAGCTTAAAAAATCCTTATGCTTGTACTTAATCAATGCTTGTTCAACTCATTTTTTTCATTGTTGGGTAGTTTACACTATAGGTCTTTGTACTATTTAACTTATATTATACGGAGCGTAAAACAACACATACAAGTTATAGCATATCATATCGTTTATAATAGCAACTATTTTACATACAGGTGTCATGCATTTTTTACACGTAATTATACTTTCAGAGTTATCGAAACACAGATAATACGCAAGTTTTTCACTTACCTTAACCATAGCACATACTAACACATCTTGGCAAATGCCACATTTCGAGTCTTATTTATACCAAACGAACCCCACAGATGGTCTAATTACGCATTTTTGAGTCAAATGAGCCTAAGTGGAAAATTTTTAAAAAATGAGCCCACACGACCCAAATGGCCCAGACCGTGTAGTTCATATAGTCTGACAGACGACCATGTGACACAGAACAATTTTGGAAATAACCTCTATTTTCGAGTTCCAATAGATGTTTCGTGTTAGAATCACACACCTTAATATTTCCTGATGTAGCTTCACGACCAATTAGTCTAGTACCTAAACTGACAACTCCCACAAATTAATTAACACGACTTTTTCTAACCCCATTGACCAACCCTGTACAACCATCATCAAACGAACCTTATTTACAGAACAAAGCAACTCCTACCATAGCAAAAATTACTTAATCTTGTACGAAACAATGACCTAAAAAGAGAATTTCGTTTGTCGGAGGATCTACCATCTCACAATCTTCTCCTAATTTCACCAAAGCACAAAGACCTATATTAACATCACCTCCGCAAATAGCTTAATAAGTACAAATATAAACATCATTAAAAAGAAACTAAAACCTTACCCAACACCTCAAAAGCATTGTATTAGGATTAAAAAATTAAAAAGAAATGCTTGCGTGATAGCCATATTTTGGAAAAAGGTGAAGAATAAATAAAAATTGCAAAATAAATTTTGAAAATTAAACAACAAAAATAAAATGGCAGAAAGAAGATAAAAGAATGAAGGAAAAAGGGAGTGGGAAACGTAGGCACATAATTGGGAAAAATTAAGAAAACAACTTATTATTATTTTAAGAGAATAGAATAGAATAAAATAATGAATATAATAAAATAAAAACAAATTCAAACTACCCACTACCAGATCCTCCTTTAGATAGATTTTCAAGAGTCCAAAACAAAAACAATTTTTCCACTTTGCCTACACAGGGATTCGAACACAGAAAAAAAAGTATATAGAAGCTTAACCACTGAATCACTAGGCTCATCATTGCCATTAGATGAGCGAAAATAATTTATAAATCAGATGTTCAAAGGCAAGGATTTAGGCAAAAATAACAAAAATACAAGGCAAAGGATTCAAACCAGGAATCTCGTACACACTATTCACATTCGTTAACCACTAAACCAAATTAATTCACTTGATACAATTTTCACAATCTTAACTAAAAGTCAGGATGTGACAAGTCTTGATTTCACTAACCAATTTCTTCTAACCCTGTTTTTGGGATGTGCTAGAATGTATGTGAACGAGACTATATGATATGCTTCTGATTCTGTATTTTGGGTATGTGGCTGTCATGATGATGGGTTGTCTGAGTTGTGTTAAATTGGTGTACAATATACACCCAAGTGATAAGTAAGTTGGTGTATTGAGTTCGTTTGTGTTCTGTATATGCCATTGGGCGTACAATGTGTAACACCCCTAACTTGTATCCATTGCCGGAATAGAGTTACGGAGCACTATCAGAGTTCACATTTCAAAACTAACAAAATTTTAAACATTTTAATTCACAACATCAATCACAACAAAACCGATCAATGACATACATATTCTCCCTTATAGGAGCCCTCAAGGACCTAAAAACACATTAGAAACAAGTCGGCACTAAATTGGAAACATATCAATTTTTTTAGGAAAAAGATGAAAATTTTCAAACTGTAGGGGTCACACGGTTGAGACACATGCCCGTGTCTCAGGCTGTGTGGGCATTCAAAGTAAGGACACACCACCATGTCCCACCTCGTGTCCGTGCTCGTGTAACTCTCTAACTTGGGTCACACGGCCAAGCCACACACCCATGTGCCAGGCCGTGTACTAGGTCTTGTATTTGCCTGACTTGCAACCCTTTGAAATCTACAAGGAACACACAACTGTGCCGCATGGCTGTGTGTCACACATGCCCATGTCCCTGGTCGTGTGAACGAAAAATAGGCTATTTGCAAGCATTTTTTTCACCCAATCTACAACCAATTTTCCATATGTAAGAAGCATTCAAAATGCACCAAATAATGCATCCACAAGCTAAACCAATAAGGTATATGTGCATACAACCAGTATGCCCAAATGACACCTCAATCAAATCAATTAAACATGTATAATCATATGCATAGTTTAGTCAAAAGTTCAATAAATTTATAACTACGTTTATGCAAAAACTTACCACTTTATTTACCTATCAAATTCACACCAAAAATACCAAATTGGCCATTTGACATTTAGCACCGTTAGCCATATATGTCCACTACATTCCGAATACCAAAATGACCATATTCAACCATGTCAAAGAACATTCCATTACACAAATTTTAAATACCATTTCAACTTCCATCATTTAAACATCATAAAGACTATAAAATCAACCATCCTAAGGTCACATATATATACCATAATTACAAGCCAAAACATAATGGCTATAACATCAACCAAAACACCTATACATGTGCATATTTAATCAATTATCACTTAACTTATTTTCATGCCAAAACATAACATAATTGATACATATTAACCACAATCATCAAGCTATCAATAGTACCTTTAGTACCTCAATTCCAAGACAACATTTCATGCCATAATCAACAACCAAAATGACAAATATATACAAAACTCATCAATTAAACATTAGACATAGTCGACCTATACATGCCATTATAACCGCGACCAAAACATAGAAATCTACCGATAGAATCGATGGATAGTGTGATGCATCTCTGACTAGCTTCCAACCCGATCGAGCTTCCAATAATCTGTAAGGTAAAGGAAAATAACTACGTAAGCAATGAATTCTTAGTAAGCTCGTATAAACTTTAAGCATAATATTCCATTTCAATAATAAAATTTATAGAATAAATATTAATCTATGCCAATGCTATAAGATTCATAAATCAATATGATCATCAACTCACAAATGAGTAAGTTTATTAATGTCGCATATTTATTAACCATTCAGAACATGATAGGATTTCATGAGACATAATATATAATCATCAACCTTTTATAAGATTATAAATCTTTCTATTTACTTACTTTCCATTCCATCCCTAAAGCTTATCATAAGCCTAAACAACATTATTAACTCTTAATTCAAAGTATTTATACATGACATAGGTTATTTTCATAGTATAAGCAAATTGCTCACATATAATACATCATTTATCACATTAAACCTTTTATAACATCATAATACATCCCAATTATGTACTTATCGTTTCATTCCCTTTTCTTACTCGTTTAGTATACATAGTACAAGCATAGTCATAAACATCAATCATATCCACAAGCTTGGCATAAGCCTTAGCACATCAACAACACATGTTAGTTCATTTAAACATGATTCATATGAATTCAACATGGATAACCATTATACTTGAGTATGATTCAATTGGATTTATCATCCATCACAACATATCATGTTTTTCCATGTATTACCATTCCATTGAGTTTCATATAAACATGTCTTAGTTCTTATTGAACATTTATCATTTCATTTGCATACACATAAGACATAAACATAACATTAACCATAGCCACAAGCTAGTGATTAAAAAAATTATCTTAAAAATATAATCACATGGTAAGGTATGATACATAAGATATCATCACTTATATCATACCTTTTATAAACATGAATATTCATACTTTGATCATTAGAGCATCATGCCTTTCTATATTTGTCGTACTGAAGTAAATCGAAACCCTTACCGAAGCTCAAACAAAATGTGCTAAACGATGGTCGTAATTGTCCCTTTTCATATTCGATGGTCCAAACCATCCCATTTCAATAGCCGAAGCTATCCCATTTCATATTCGATAGCCGAAGCTATCCCTTTTCATATTCAATGGTCGTCACCATCCTTTTTCATAGTTGATGGTCGTCACCATCCCTTTTCAAAGTTTATGGTCATCACCATCCCTTTTTATAATCGATGACCAAAGTTATCCCTTTTCATATTCGATAGTCGAAGCTATCCCTTTTCATTGGTCGATGATCACCGATACACCATTGGATTTTTTCGTCGAGAAATAATTTGGTATTATAAAATGATAGCATTTAAAACACAATTTAAAATGCTATTTAAATGTACAAACTTACTTAGCTAAATTGCAGAAATGTCAAAGTACAGGGACATTTTGGTAATTTTCTATTCTCCTTAATTTTCCACCTAATCTTGATCTAAATTAATAATTTCATTCAATCGATTAATTTAGACAGTAAAACAATGCATTTTATGCAATTTAGTTACTTTTAACATTTTTACAAAATTGCCCCCTAAAATTTTACTTTTATTCAATTTAGTCCCTAGGCCTAAAACATGCAAATTAACCATTTTTCCAAATTTAAGCTAAGCCAAATGTTCATGGCACCCAAAAGAACCCTCATTTTTATTAATTTCACATCAAATCCTTATACTTTTACTATTTTAACAATTTAGTCCTTAATCGAAAATTCATCAAAAATCACTTATAAAAACACTTTTAAATAACAACTAATATCTCAAATTCATAATTTAACATCTAAAATCACAAGGTTCATCAATGGAAACATTCAAAATCTTTAACAGTTTCAAAATCAAATGTACGGGCTAGTTGGACCTAGTTGTAATGATCTCAAAAACATAAAAATTACAAGAAATAGGGCTAAAATCACATACCAATTTAGCTTGTGAAGTTTCCAAAACCTCCAAGCAAAAGATGGCTTCTTCCCTGATTTACAATCCGTGATGAAGCTTTGAAAAAGATGATAAAATTTTGTTTTTATTTATTTTAAAATAATTATCAAATTACCATATTAACCTTAGTTAATAATTAAATAAAACATCAAATTCACGTTCATTATTGTCAACTAACATGTTGAATGGTCTAATTACCATTTAAGTCCCTTTTCCTTTATTCAATTAACCATTTAATCACTTAAATTAAATAGTGATCAAATTTTACATCTTTTACGATTTAGTCCTTTTAATTAAGTAACTATCGAAACGTTAAAAATTTTCAATGAAACTTTATTACCACCTTAATGACACTCCATAAATATTTATAAAATGTTTACAACTTAGTTTATAAAACGAGGTCCCGATCGTCATTTTTTCAAACCACTTGAACTTAATAACTCTCTTATATAAAATAAATTATGAAATAAAAAACCTTTTTAAAATCATATTTGACTCTTAAATATTAAATAATAATATTTACGAACTTACTCGTTGAATTTGGTGTCCCCGAAACCACTGTTTCCGACACCACTAAAAAACGGGTTGTTACACTATGTTTATCGTGTGTAAGTTCCTCTGAAAGGTTCATTTGTATTGCAAGTAAATATACGTATAATATCTCTTTGGAACTCACTAAGTTCATATGAACTTACTCCGTTACCTTTTCCTTCTCAGGCTTGCTAACTGAAGGAATACTTTGTTAGAAGGACTACGCGAGAGTGGTTCTACTATTGTGAGTTGACTGTTTTGTTCTGTATCATGCATGACTTTTAGGAGTGATGTATAAATGTATTTTGGAAATGAACTGTATAAGGAACTATTATTTTGATAAAACTCTATTTTTACGATATTTCTATTAAGTATTAATGTCTGGATTTGAATTATTGCATTCTATTTAATGAAGTTATTATATTTGAATTTATATGCCAAATGGCTTAAATGTTATTTCAAACTGTTAATGATTTCATTCAAACTTCAGTAAAACCATAACTATCATATGTTTATATGTATAACAATGTAATAATTTTATAAAGCTTCCGCCAAATTGTTTTGCCATAAATTAGTCCAATTTTGAGTAGTGACACATCAAGCTCAGATCCTATCATAGGGTCAGGTTTGGCGTGTTATACAAACACACTGAATAAGATGTTTGTTAGAGTTGTGTGACTCAAATTCCTGTTAAAGAAATAATATAGTGGTAAAACTAGGGGATCTGTGGTTGGCTTAAGGCCATGGGCCGAAGGCCGGAGTAGAACTATACTTCCTCTATTTGACTTTGATTAAAATAATGTTTTTCAACCTTTAAATAGATGTAGTTGAAATTCCTCTTGTATCATTCAATTTTCAACATTAGTGAATTTTCTTTTCCTCTACCCGTGGTTTTTTCTCGAAAGGATTTCCACATAGAATCTGTGTGTTTTATTTTTCTTTCTTATTACTTTACAATCGTTTCATATTATAATTATCGACGTTCAATTTTACAATGTTCTTTCCTGCTAATGTTCGATCTATTGTAGCTGCTGATTTTGTTTCTTTGACGCATCATGGGGACTAGGGATTTAGAACGGGATGTACGAAGAAAGTTTATCAACTTGGGTTAATTTGTTCCTCTCTTGTGGTTGTTGTCTGTTGTTTTAATGTTTTGGTTAATGAATTACGTTTTACCTTAAAAAAATAAAAAATAAAAAATTACTTTAAAAAAAATACATAAATCAAATATGGAACTAACCCATTAATGTACACTGCATGTCTCGTGGTTAAGTGGACAGTAAATCTAAGATCTTAAATTTTGAAGACTAATATTTGATTCATTGTATTCATCCAAAAAGACATGTTATTGACATCCACTTTATTAAACTTCTTTTCCTGTTTTTATACAAATAAAATCTCTCGATCTAAAGCATTAATTTTACAGTCTGTTTAACAAAAAAAAAAAGTACCAAGGACAAAATCCAGTTGAGGAAATCGAAACAGGTGTTTGGATAACATTATATATATATAATATTGGAGATTGAGAAGTTTGATTAAATTTGATTGGATCTAAATGTTGGGAGATTAACCATTAATGATGTATGCTAATATTTCAGCATTTTATTTATGTTATCAAAATGGGGAGGCTTCCATTGGCAATAAAGCTGTCCACTAGATTGAAACAAGCACATGTATATAAATTTATATATATACATATAATCCTACTCTCAATCACTGCAAATCCCGTTGCTTCTGGATAACGACAAAATCTTCTAAAGTAAAAAGATAAGTAAAAAAGATCAATATAAACAACATAGTAATACTGGAATCGAGAGATTCAAAAACCAGTGGTTGATGGGTCAAATAGTAATAATTTTATGATACTTCAATAACGTTTGAGGTTTGAGTCTTGTAAGTTAAAATTAAAAATAAAAATATTGATAGAGCTTTGCTGCTTATTTAATAATTTAATTTGACTCGATTTGAATGTAGCTAAAGTCTACATATTGAATATGGAATAGTATTTAAAAAAATTATAACAGTCATAAATGTCATCACATTCGTATGCATGTGAAAATCACATATTTATATCACAAAACAACGTTTGAAAATAATATATAATAAAGAATGAAACGTATGGTTTGAAACTAATTAATAATAACAAATTAAATATGTACAATATTAAATTGAAAAGAAATAGATTAAAATATGAGTAAAACAAAATTTAAACACAAAAACATATCGGATTAAGAATACTAAGTGAATATAATTGTTTATCATTATTTTGTCATCAATCATGAGTTAGTGTTATGTTCATTTGTGACACTAAATCAATAATATTATTCATATACACAAATATATAAAAATTTAGAACACAAATATACTTATTTAAGTTTCAAATTAAAACAAAAAATTGCTTTAGTTTAAATAGTAAATGAGAAAAGTTCATATGCATGATGTCCTTGGTTCAAATATCATCATGGATAATTTTTATTTTTATAAAAATATAAAAAGACGAAAACATCTGCATAATCATTTAACTTTACAAATAAAATGTATTTTGGCTAATTCCGTAACTGAGTTGGGACTGAGTTGATGAGTGACAACAACCTAGTAAAAGACTTAATAAATAACTAGAAATCCTATCACATGCCTCATGGATTTAGAACAAGGATGTATAAAATAGATTGTCCATAGTAAAATAAAATGTATAAAATATATGAAAATGAAGCGTGAGTGGCAAATTTAAGGTTTCATTAATTAAATTAGTGTAAGTTCAAATCTCATCATATGCATATTTTTATTGGTTTTTTGTTAAAATGAAAAGACAATATCCTCAAATAATATAACTCATTTTAATTACGAAAGGACATTTCTATAATTTCTCAAATCAATTTGGTGTTCGATTGACTCGTTACATCAACTCACCATCGGTTTTATTAATAGTAGAGATATAGTTATTGCACCTCATTTTATTTTCTCACATTTTATCTTTTTATGTGGTTGTAGAGAGAACTTAAAGTGTTCATAAAAATTAGAGAAAATTATTTGGAGTTAAAAAATATCGCAAGCATGAAATACTGTCAGGTTTCTTTAAAGAATATTAAAAAAATAAAAAATTAAAAAGAAAAATGTCATTTATTGAATCTTATTTATGGAGTTAAAAAACTCCATTGACAGTAAATATAATAATAACTCAAAATTAAATGATGTTTATTGATTTTAAAATAATTAGGTTTTTTTTTATTTCACACGCCTTGCATTGAAATATATGTGTTTAATGAACTCTGTGTGTTGGCTTGATGGTCAGGGCGTTTACCGTTCCAATTGTGGTCTAGGTTCAAGTTGTGCTAGTCGTGTTTTTGTTAGGGTTTTACCCTCTTGTGATTCATCAAAAAAAAATGTTTAATAGATTTTATTATTTGATAAAATATTTTTATTTCATGTAATTAAAAATTTATTTCAAATCATAATTAAAAAGTAATTATATAATATAAAAATATATATTTATAATTTTTTAAAAGATGTCCCATGTTTATCCCATATTATTTTAATATAAAAGTACTCTTTTCCCCTTAACCGAAGTTTTGTCCCATTGGGTTTTCCCGGTAAGGTTTTTAATGAGGCAGCATATTATGCGTATTATAAAATTGTGTACTCTTTTTTCTTCATTAGGTTTTTTCCTAATAAGGGTTTAACAAGGCATATCATCTACCAATGGACATCCAAGGGGGAGTGTATGAATATTTTATTAAGTTGATGTCCATCATGATCAAGATAAAATTTTCATGTACTTTAAATTCTAATAGTTATTAGAATTAGATCTCTACTTCATTTATACTTATTATACCTATAAATAGAGACTCGATGAAACATTGTAATCATCCCTTTGATCAATAAAGTACATTCTGTATTACTTTCATATTTTCCTTGTTCTTTATTCTCTTCATCTCTTTTATTTTATAACATATTGTGATATTAACTTTGGTTATTTTATTCATGAAGAATTCAAGATTTATTTTAAAAAATATAAAAGGTGGTTTGGTGAATAAAAATAATAATTATTTTAATGTATTAAAATTATCAAGTTAGCTATTAATTTTTAGATTTAATTTTTTTGGTAAAAAACAAAAGGAAGGCAAAGTCCTCACAGCAATGCGCAACTCGAACACAAGCCACACTTGAGGCAATAAACACCTTAACCATCAAGCTAACACATAAAATTTAAAGTAAATTTAAAGCATAATTGGTTAAACTTTATAAGATTTTGAGAATATCTCTAATTATATTCTAAAAATAAAATTTAATAAATTAAAATCAAATTAAAAACTACTTTCTAGACAAAGCTAACGTAATATTATATTTAGGAGTTCTTTTCTTTTCCAAAAGTGAGGCTATTAAAATTTTAGTAATTAAAAAGGGTATTTTTCTTTTTTCCTTTTAAAAAATATCTTGAACTTTTTATTTTTTTGAAAAGACCATTTTATTAAAATTTGTAAACCAAGAGGAGAAAATAAGGAAAATACCTAAACTCAAGCCAATAGACTTACCCAATACACTCAAACTTAGCTTTTTTTCATTTTATCCTAGATTAACCAACCTATCAGTAATAATAATATCGACAATAGACAAAAGAACAAATAGCACAACCGAAGTAGTTCTATTGAAATAAAGCTCCCTGTGCCAAAGCTAGAATTAATGTTGCAGTAATCCTTTATCAATAGCTCTAAGTAGGAAACATCCAAAGTACCATAAGAAAAAGCTAGCCAAAGTTGTTGACTATTTGTTTCTAAAACCATCCATATGCAATGACTGAAGCTAGAAACGAGCCTCACAAGTTGCCATAATTTCCACCATAAAAGGGTCCAAATTGCTCTTCATAAAACCTGAATTGCACCAAACAAGTTCGCCCGCCTCGTTATGCACAACAGTAGCCTATCCCATAGTACCATTGTCAGCCAAAATGGGCCAATCGAAGTTGCGTTTTAGTTTACCCACCAGTGAAATTCTCTAGCAGTCATCACTGCCCTCAACCATCAATTGAGGCACTGACTAAGAAACATGAACCATCCGCATACCCAATCAGCCATGCAGGAACTTGTCCATGTGCTGCATAAGATGCTCCACAATTAGAGTTTTTGTTCCGAAGGGTAGCATTCTTATGGAACCAAATACCCTAAATAACACATAAAACCCTTCTCCTTCTATCAGTTTGCTTCTCAGACAGAACCCCCGTGAATAAAATCCAAAAATGAAGATGAAAAAACATGCTTTATATCTTTATCGACTGGATGACATCTAAAGAAAATAGGGTCAATATTTATACCTTGAGACAAAAGCTTAATATTACATGGAATAAAACCAAGTAAGCAATCCCATAGACACTCTTTAATATTAGGGGGAAAAACTACATTTTAGAGTGCTTGCCAAGGGCCGTCAATATGAAAATTGGCAGTGTTCGTAAACGAATAAAGAGCCATTTTGTACCCGGACCTCATTGATTAGCATCCATTAGGAGTAAACTCCCACATGAGCCAATCATTCATAGAAAACCAGCTAACTGACATACATAGAACTCGTTTGAAATCATATAGAGAAAGAAACCCTTCCACCATATCTGTTTCCCATGAACTAGCTTCGAGATGCATTACGTCACTAACTTCCATATGTTCACACCTCTCAAGTGAACAGACTCAATATAAAAATTGTCATAGCCATTAAACCAAAGTTCATTAAAACTTTAACCGAAGTGCCCTTGTTAGCTCACCATATGGCACACTTAATGTAATGATTTTATTTTTAGTGGTACCAAAAAAATGCAGTTTTGGAACCCTATTTTCATAAACTGAGTCTGTAAATGTAAACTAGGTGTAACACCCAAATTTTTAATAACCCAAAATTAAGGACAATTAAAGGACTAAATTGGAAGAGACCGCAAGATGGCGACCTATATTGGAAGGAACGGGAAAGTTAGAAACCAAATTGGGCATGGTTGAGATTCAAACTGGTTCGGTTAGAATGGAACCGACTGGTTCCTTAGTGGGAGACATCATAATTACCCATGGACGTTTCTCATAAGATTGGGATTGGCACTAGAAGGGCTATACATAGCCGGGAGATAGCTCCCAAGGTTGATTTTCTTCTCGACCTTGTCGAAATTCTCCCATTCTTCATCTTCTTCGATAGCTCAAAGAAGGAGTAGCCATGGAAGGTTTTGTATGGAGCAAACCTTATGAGGATTAAGCTAGAAAAGTAAGGAAATCAGTAAGCGGGTAAGGTTCTTAACCCTTCTATGTACGTAGAATAAAGTTAAGGATTTTAGAACCATTTTAAGGGTTCTGTATGTTTCAAAAAGTGGGTTTATTCTATGAATATGGGGTATAACCCATGATTATTTTTTGTTGTAAGCTATTGTCTGGAGGATCGAAGCTCCGGTGCTCAAGAGAAGGGATAAACGATGTAAACGATAAAGTTTAATGCTGTTTACACATACCATGTTGGCATGATTAATGATGATATGAGCATGCATTGAATGACTATGGTAAAACTCTAAGGGAATAAATGAACTTTAAGATGGGGATGGGGAGAGAACCCATTAGTTACTATTTCGGGAGAAGCTCCAGCCCTTGCGAAGGGAACACTGCGGTGTTCGAACATTAAGGTTAGGTGGTGTTAAAGAGGTAATGAGAGGAGGATTCATGAAATGAAATCATGGAATGGTATTTATTGTGATGATAGTATCGATTGGTCCTTTGAGGCGACACTGTGACGATGATATATAGTGTAAGACTATAGATGAAAGAGGATGTGGCAGCCAGGTATGATGTGTAAGACCATGGATGAAAAATTCCATGACATTATAAG
The DNA here is from genome assembly GCF_025698545.1 of Gossypium raimondii. Classification (NCBI taxonomy): domain Eukaryota; kingdom Viridiplantae; phylum Streptophyta; class Magnoliopsida; order Malvales; family Malvaceae; genus Gossypium; species Gossypium raimondii. The sequence continues at coordinate 20,119,519 of NC_068573.1, read as the reverse complement.
GTAATATGCTAGGATGGCAAAACAATAAGACCATGGATGAAAGAATCCGTGGCATCCATAGAGTAAGTCCACCAGGACAGTAAACATGGAATAGAGTACATCTGTTGGGGCGGTAAACACAGATAAGTTTGCCAAGATGATAAACGCAGGTGAGTGTGCAATGACGTAAGAAAGAGGTAAGAAGGTATAAGACCATAGCTCGGTTATGTTATTCCATAGGGTTTTCTAAAACACAAAAATGCGAAAAGACAATCCAAACCTCAAGTACAGGGTATAGGCCTCTGCAACTAGTACGAGAAATGATGGGAGGAAGGGTAAAAGAAAACGTAAGTATGGAAAGAAAATAATAAGGAATCCACCAAGAATGATGAAAGTGCAAAGCCAACAAGGCATGGGCCAAGACCCAACAAGAATTAAAGAAAGGCAGGCCAGACAAGAGCGGGCTTGTTCATAAAAATGAAGAGCCACCAATGGAAGCTCAATAAAGTTGTACCTGAGAAGCAAATATCATGAAAGGGATGTGAGTCTCACTCCCAGGACAAGGATTTTGTCCAAGGGAAAAAATGTCTGTTAAGACCGTTCCACTTAGAGGAAAGTCTATTGCGAGTGTACCGCCATAAGGATAGTTTTGGAGGGAGGAGACGAGTGAGTAATATGGCAGACTCGGATAGGCAGCTGAATGATAATCTCTAGCAAGGCTTGCTGAGAACCTCAGGTTCTTCGTTTAATCAATGGTCATTCCATTTTCGGGTAAGTATTACAACTTTGCATGTTGGGTGTTTTGAAAGAGAAGGTATGTATGTGGTATGTGAACAGTAAAGCGTTAAGTACAAGGATTTGCATGAGGTTGCCAGTGGTTGAGATGATAAGTGAATTGTATGTATAAGATTTGTAATGTTGCATTTATGTTCTTTAAACAACTTTTGTTACTGGATTGAGACGATGTCTGAGTCTAGAGCTTCGAACTACTATAAGTGAGTATTAGGTGAGTCTCTACGTTGACTCTTTTATGTGAAATGTTCAAGTATAAGTATATACTTGTATAGATATATGGGATGATGATGTCTACAATAATTGGTAAGGGTATGAGTATAGTAAAGATGAGATGTGTACTGTGATATAATGTATAAAGATCTATTTAAAAGAATGATGATTGGTAAGCATGTGGGTAAGGTCTGATGTACGAGATGTACGAACCAATCAAAATGTGTAAAAATCTGGGTAAGTGAATTCTTAGTAAATGTCCCTCTGTGATGCCTCTAGTAAGGCAGTTATATTGCTAGCCAAATTGGCAGGTCACAATATGAGAACAAGAGTAAGATTATGAGGTTGAGACCCAAGGCATCTTAATATGATATGGAAACACTCAAGGTGTAGCCTCTAGTAAGAGAAAGATTGGACTGGCAAATCATGATACATGAAAGTATATAAGTCCATGTGGCTAAGACCTATTACAAGGTATGATTGTATGTATGTTCATGGTGTAGCCTTTGATAATGTGTAGATAGAATTGAGAGATCACGATACATGAAATTTATGTATAAGTCCATGACGGAGGAACCTATGACACCTTCTGTAAAAGTCCACAAGGACAATAAACACATGATTATGTATGATGCGTTTATGACATATTCAGTTTTCGTATGGTAAAATGAGATTATCCACCTTCATGGTAAGTTTTTATAAGTTTTAAGTGTTCACTGATAGATATTGCCATGATAAGGTTATGATACGTCTGAGGTTAATATGGGTGAAATAGATATGTGATGTAGTCAAATGAGTTTTAAAGCAAATTCTTGGAGAGGAAGCGACTATCTGTATGTTAAGAAGGGTATCCACCATGGTAATCTATTTGTGTTGAATATAGACATATTTGTATTTATGTAAAACATAAGGAAATGTCAATTTGAGTTCGTCTGCGTTATAGAGTGTTGAAATATGAGTATCTACTATCTGTCTTGTCTGAACAATATCATTTATTCTTTTGAAATCTTAAAGAATCTGAGTCATCATATATCTGAGTATCTGGGGTTTTGTAATAAAGTTGTGGGATTCATTTGAATGATATGTATAGCTCATTATCAGTGTGATCTTGTAGGGTATTAAATAGGGATATGATTTGATTAGTAAAGTAATGGCATTCAAATATGGGTAAGTATTCACCAAGAGTTTATGTATTTGTTAGTGTGTAATATCTGCGAATAACTATACTGGGTTAAGTGTAAGGGTGAAGAGATGGTCTATATAAAGAAGTCTCAGAAGGTATATTCTTTGAAATAATATTTTTATGGTTAAATGAAAGAAGAGCTTAATGAAATATCTTGAAAGTTCATAAGTTAGTCAGTTAAGAAAGAATTGGTAAGCTAAGAGTATGGAAGTTGGCATGTAAGCGTATGCTGAAACTGTAATAGTATTTGCCCAAAATAGAAGTAAGTGGTTCAGAAGGGTAGTTGGCGTACATGTAATGCCCCAAAATTTGGGCCTAGAAGTATTAGGCCTTGAGCAAGGGAACGGTTAGGAAACTGTGCACAAAAGTATGTCTGCTTTAGTGGTTAAGGGTCCTGAGAGGAGTTGGAAAAGTCTTGGGTTCAAACTTGAGCTTTAGCAAAAATTTTGGTTTTAAGTGGATAAAACCCTGGATGCTTGGATGTAGGCCTTTTAAATTATTGTGTTAAAAAAATGACATAAGGAAGCATGTGGTCTAGTGGTTATGGCGTCATTAAGGTTGCAAGGGAGCCTGGGTTCAAGTCTTGGCTCTTGCAATTATTTTGGTTTTTCTTTTAAAGGAACCTGGTCTTTGGCCTTTAGATCTTTTAATTAATTGAAGATAAAATGTGGCACAAATGAGCTTGTAGCCTAGTGGTGGTGGCATGAATTGGCTGATGCAAAGAGTATTTATTTTATTTCCCTGCAGCATGAGAAGTGGAGTTAGACTGAAACTCTGCGTAAAGTTTGAATTGGTCTTCGAGTTGTTATGGAGAATATCAAGGAGGGATAAGGGGAGGGATTTGTGGAGTTTTTCAAAGAGTTTGAAGGGGGAGGAGAGTAGTGGCCGAATGGGATTCTAAGGCCTTAAGAATTTCGGCTGAGGGATTTTCTCTCAATTTTGGTCAGTTTGCCATCAGTTTTTGAAATTGTGAAGGCCATTTTCTTTCTCTACTCTCTTCTGCCGAATTTTCAAGTGGCCATTTATACATTTTGGGTATTCGACTCCTACCATTCAGGTAAATTAAACTATTTTGTTTTCAAGTCCATTCCTCTTCGCCTCTTTTGCACCAAAATCTGTCGAAACCTCTAATTTTTCTCTATTCTTTTCAAGTTCGGCCAACTGCTTGTTTCATCCCTTCTTGCCTATTGATTCTTTCGGCCAAATCTATTGCCCTAGCCCTTGGGACTCTTCCTCTTTTTCGACTTGAGACCAAAAATTCTCCCATCCCTTTTTGATTCAGATTCTTTTCTTCTTCGGGTGGTTCTTACTCTAGCTGAAACTTAACACTGTCTCCTTCTGTTTCGGTTCCGCAAGATTTCTGACAAGGCGGTAAGTGGTTGTATTCCCTCTTTCCATTCAAATCTAGTTTCTTTAAACTTTTCTAAAAGCCGAATATTCTTTTGGTTGAGAAGATGATATTCGTGGATTTAAGTCACATTTTCAATCGACCCTAGCAAACAAGATCTATTTATAATTTAGATTCTCGACAAGGCGTGTGATCAATTTTTGGTTAACAATCTTAGGGGATTAAGCCACCCTCATTCAATCAAGGTAAAGTGGTATTTTTGGGCTAAAAGTTAAGAAGTGGTTAACTTGATTCGTCAGTTAACTAACTGAAGGTTGGAATGAATGTAGGTTGGTGCTCAAGAGTTTTTGGCAAGTGTTCGCAAGCAGGTGTGTACACACCCTGATCTGACTGTAACACGACAAAACCTGAAAAACTGGGAATACGGTGATTGAGGCCACATGGGAGTGCGAATGCTCGTGTGGTGAACTGAGCCCACGAAACATGGGTTAGACTGTAGGGGCCATCATGAGCGTTCTCGTGCTCTTGGGCCATTTTGGGCCACGTTGGGCTGAAATGGGTCCTATAGGCCCAAAGGGCCATGGGCCCCATATGGATAAAATCCACGTTAAGTGGAAAATTTCTGATTGGGCTATGTAGTTCGCATAACCGTGGCTGAATTTGGGCTAAATTAGTTGGGTCGAATATAGGCCTTTGGCCTATTAACACCGTTATGACCATTTAGGTTATCTGTGTCGCTCGAGGTGATTGTAGACTTTCAGAAAGGTTTTTAAATGACCGTAATGCCCCTAAAGGGTAAATGACTATTTTGCCCCTCGAGGGTAAATGACTGATTTGTACTATAGTTTGATTGACTTAACTGTGAACGATATGACTGATTCTGAGCATGGCATACTGCATACACGACATATTGCATGGGATTGGGATCTTGTATTGGAGAAAATGATTGATCTATGAGGGTCGCACGGGTCGCATGAGACGACTGTGGACCCACCAATGGCTTTAAGCCGATCATGTGATTGGCAACTTTGCTGCAATATTGGTTAGTGCTGCAACTAGTGCTACTTAAGGAGTGTGGGATGGGTGGGTCGATTTAATCCCCACAGGAGTGTAGGGTTGGACAGGAGATAGAGTGCAGGGTTGGTATGGGTATTTATGCATTGCATATACTGATTCTCATATTGAGATGGGCTTTGGCCCAGATATATGTGATATGTGCCATTTGTTATAGGCTCGGGTCCAACCGAAGCTGATAGGGGCTAAGGCCCAATTGCCACCGTTTTTTGTATTGGACTAAGGCCACACTGTACGGTTACGTTAAAGGGCTCAGGCCTAGACTGATTTTGTTTCTTTAATAAGGGGGAATTACACACTGAGTTTTCGTAAAATCACCCCGTTTTTAACCTTTCAGGTAATCTCCAACGTTAGACGATTCGGAGCTGCGAGGGACTCGGATAGGGCCATACAACGACACTTGTTTTATTATGTTTTGCTCATTTACTTAAGAAATTTGATTTTGATTCGGGTTGTAATAAGGCCTCTATAATTTCTGGATTTTAAATTTTGGATTTGATGTGATTGTGATTTATATTTGCTAGAAGTAGAACACGGTTTTCCAAAACAATAACTGTTTTCTAACACGACATTTCCGTACGTCAATTTTTAAATATCACGTTTTCGTAAATCATTTTCTTTAACTTAAGCTTCCGCAACAATAAGGTTTTGAAGGTGATAACTTTTTAATAAACCTCAATTGAAAATAAACAAACGTAAACTGAGATTTTATACAAGTTTTAAATGGCAAGAAGTTTGAAATTTCAAGAAGGGTTTTTAATGAAAACATGTTTTTTGAAAAACACTTTAATGTGACACGCCAGATTCGGGCCTAACTTCTAGGCCGGGTTTGGGGTGTTACAGTAAAAATATTCTTCAAGTATTACAAAGTATTTGGCAAGGTATTTTTGTGATAAATCTCACTAAGTTCTCTTGAACTTACAATGCTTTTTGTTGTTTTAGGTGTAATAATAATAGTATGCACCAGAAGGGACGACGCTAGGAGTGTGCCAAGATAGTGGCGAAATGGGTTATTATGCATATAGTGGAAAAGTGGCGTATTGTAGAGTTACATCCTACGAGTCTGTCCGTAGTAAAAGTTGTATTGCAAAGGTTCGGCGAAAGGTCTGATGTAATATTTTATTTTCCTTTGATCTTAGATATTAAATATTTTGGTTAAAATAATAAGAAAAATGTTTTCAGTAAGGAGAATTTGTCAATTGTTTTGATATTTTATTAAGTATTGTATGTAGTAACACCTGAGATCTGAAATTGGTGAATTGGGTTAGGTTGAGGGCATTACAAGTTGGTATTAGAGCTATCGGTTTAGACGATTCTCTAGCAAATAAGTGAGTCAGCCCTGTATGCATAATACACCGAGCTTAGCTTAGTCCCTTAGGTTTTTGAAACTTATGTTTGCATGAGGAATGGTTGTTATGCTACTATTGTGTGTCCCTATAATGCCCGTTGGGATGATCGGCAAACCAGTGTGTTATCGAAAGAATTAAGGTTGCTTGATAAGAAGAAAAGAGGTTTCACTTCAAAGTTAAAAAGACGATGCACAACTATTTATTGGTGCTCAGTGAGCTAGCATTTGCAATTACAAACTAAAAACAAAAGATACGAATATGTACTATTATTTATAGAAGAAGATCTAATTTTCAGTGAGGTGACAATGTCAAACCTCATATACATAAGAGAACAGAACAAGGATGCAAACTAGGTAAAGAGAAAATACAACCAAAATAAAAAACACATAAATTGGTCAAGCCTGAGGGTTGCCCCGATATGTACATGTAAAAAAAATATAACAAAAAGGGGGTTGCTCACAAATGAGATAGTGATTTGGCTGGGTCCCTTCAAGAAGTCTGAAACCTAAGGTACTTGAAAGATGGAAAAGAAGAGAAGCTAGGTAAGTTCATAATGAACTTAGTGAGTTATAATAAAATATATCAAATTTGGGCATGGGTGATTAGTACACTTTGGTAATCACAATCAACTATCACTTCAGTTTTTCTTGTTCAATCAACCAATCGATATTCTAGTAGGATCTTTCGATCCTCCAGTAGAATAACGAGTTGGCAAGAACTACTTATCTCTCTACCTCATAGTCCAGATTGGTTCAGGGTTAAGGTGTTCACGGATAGGCCATACGAAATTTGGGTTAATTTCCACCTTAATGACTTCCTAGGGTTGTTAGGCCTAGGTTTTAGGTCTTCCTTTTCTAGGCAGCTGATTCGCTAGGAGAACTTTACAAAATAGTTAATTAATCATACCTCCACTCGCTAATCCCCACAGGAGGATTAGTTCCCCATGGATCTCATAAACAATATAAATTTGATAGAAAGAGTAAAAATGAATAATAATTCAAGAGTGTAAAGTTTAGAAGAAGCCTGATTTGTATTGGAATCATATTGTAATCAAATGTAGAATTCTCACAGAGTTTGATTATGGTTCATAATTTGATTTCTTTCCCAAAAGCAAATAAAAAAAACTAAAATAAACCTAAGCTTATGAAAAGAGAAAAACTAAAGACTAAATTTAGAAAAAAATTATACAATACGAAAAGTTGTCCCTAACATGTGTTAAATGAGCCTATTTATAGACTTGAGAGTGACCATTGTCTCTAACCCTAGATTAGCTACCGTTCCCGTGCTTGATATTTGATTGTGTGGACCAAAATGACTTTGGCTCGTAATTATTTCCCATACAGAGGTGATGTCGCGACACACCAGGTCCTGTGTCGGGACATCGAGGGTAGTATGCTCATCTTCAGGGTATCTTCAGGGGTGTGTCACGGGATCCTTAGGCTGTGTGTCAACACCAAAGGTAATCTTGGAATTCTTCTATTCTGCTCCCTATGTTGCGACATCCAGTGCTTCGTGTTGCAACACACCAACCAGTGAGTACACCTTCTATTGGTCTCTTGCGCGTTCATAAAGTATATTAGCTCACCCTTTGGCCTTATTCGGCCCCTAATGTCAATAAAAGACTCAAATTAGACACTTTATTGAATTTAACTAAACTTATGAAAACGTAATTAAAAATTAAATAAAATGCTTATGTTCAAGCACCTAAAGTATGAAAACTAGTTTAATCTGCTACGCCGAATTACAACAGATCAAACTCTGCCACACTTAAGTTATTGCTTGTCCTTAAGCAAATCTAACAAAAACAGTAAATGATAATACAACCTAATGCAAGTATGGTACAAATTTTGATTTTGGAGCACATGAATAAGTATTTCATGTTCACACATAATCTCGGCATGATATATAACTGGCTTACCACTTCTGATATCAAACACTTAAGTTCATTATATTACAAAGCATACAAGCATTAAGGGTCTCAAATGTAGGAATCCGTCAATAAATTATACAAGTAATTTGATTATCCTCGCAGAATACAAACAATCGTAAATGCAAGTAATTTGATTTCAAATTGTGAATAAGTCTACCTAGATCGCATAGGGATTTTCAACTTGTAATGTTCTGAGGCTTAGGACAGGTATGGAATTCAGGAATAGTAAGCATCAAATAGTTTCAAGCACAAAAATGGTTTGGCACATCATATTATTCCCTATTTTCACCCTTAGTGACCTTTTCCTGCTCACCACTATAATTTTCCTTCTCTCGCCTTCCTTATGTCTCCTTATAGGAAATCTCAACATCATATAGTAACTACGGCTAGCTCATGAGTTTTTGTACACTGATGAATGAGTTTTTCTATTGTTGTGACTTTGTAAATTTTCTTTCTTTTTCATGGTACCTCACTCACAAATGCCTTCATTTTTGACATACTTTTTCTACTCGTGTAATTTTCCCTTTTGAATTTTTCTTTTTGTACTTTTAAGCTAACCTTTATCACTATATTCCATTGGTTTTTCCTATCACTCTATTTTTACAAAACCACTGTAATGTATCTATTTAACCCTCAATATGTATGACCAAACGTTTATATCTATGTAGTTCAGGACCAAAGAAAAGGGTAAGCATAAATCATCATTTTTAGCTCGGGTCTTGTATAGAGGTTCATCAAGAAGTGTTTTCTGGCTCAAAATAGGTACTAAGGATGAATAAATAGGATTAGCTTTTTGGCTCTGAGTGTATACCAAACAATGCCTTAGGTCATCCCTAGGTATCTCAATATTCACAAATTTAGCCAATCAAACAATCACAAATTCAACAATTTATCATTCATACTAGCATGCTCGTTTCCTTGTATTCTCTATATCATTTGGTACACTCGATTCCTTAATGTCTATTTTTAGGGTAATATATAAAACTCAATAGTCTAATAATAAAAAATTTAAAATAACCTATCCTCATGCCAAATTTACTGTAAATACAATCAAGCTATGAACATGCTTCTAACTAATCAGTTGTATTTCTACAAGCTGAAGCACACAATTAACAAGAAAAATCAAAGAAAAGGATAAAAATTTAAAACAACTTTTCTATGTTACCCCTCACATTATAACACATTGTCCTTAATGTCTAGCCTTGAAAAGATAAGGAGCAAAGTTACTCGATTGATCATGATAGTTTCGCATACTATTGGTGGGTGCCTGCTCCTTTGATTATTGAAAGCTCAAAATCATTGTGCTTCTTCCATGTGGGATTCCTACACAGAAAATTTAAACACAAACCAACTTCTAATCTATTATTACTCTTACTCCTAACAATTTAAATAAAATAAAAATCATCCAAAAAATTAAAGCAATCTTTTAAAGAAAAAATTAGAAGTTCAATTATCCTCTTCAAAATCCAACTCATCATCTTCCTCCCCCTCCTCAGTTCCTTCTTCATCTTCGCTCTCCTACTCCTCTTCCTCCTGCTCTAGGTGCATCGTGTAACACCCGAAACCCGGCCTAGTTGTTATGGTTGAATTCGGAAAGCTACATTGGCCACCAAAATGGCCCAGAAAAACTTTCTTGATTTCAAACGTACTTTTTAAAACCATTTGCACAGTTCGTTCAAAACTAGTAAAATTGAATGTTCAACTTTATTTTCAATCTCATTTCAAAAACCATTTGTTCACAAAAATGGCCGAAATAAAATTTTGAATTTTGAATTTTTTAAAACTATTGGCTTATCAATTCAAACAAATTAAATAAAGTGTTTATTTTAATTCCATAAAAACCGTGCAAATTTCGTGCATCGAAATAAATAATATCTCAATTGTAAACATTCAATCATTTATTTAAATCTATTTTGGATTTTCAATCATCTTGCTAAATCATTTGTCTTTTATTCAAAATTGGAGAACTTGGTTATTCGTCATTATTTCGAAATAAAACTTCATAAATCAAATGTCTTTGGAAAACTCATTTGTAAACATTAATAATTTTGAAAACTAAGTCTAATTTTATTAAAACTCATTTTTTAGAAATGCAACGAAAAAATATATTATTGACGGATTTTATTTTAACAACCGAGTTTCATACGGAATCTTATCAAATACTAACTTATGCAGTTTTTAAAACTTAATGTCATGAAATCAAGTCATGCAAATCAGAATAAAATCACCAAAGTAAAGTCCCATGCCAGAATACCATAATTTAACATAAAAAGTCCCAAATGGAAATAAAGTTCATAAAAATCCAAATGACAAATAAAAGTCCATATTTATGTAAAAACCATTTTCTAAGATCTTCGATGAACGAATCTGAGTCCTAACCATGAGGATGATCTGAAACACATAAGTAAAGTGGGTGAGCTTTAAATAGCCCATTGTGAGATCAACACAAACATAATCACATACATAACAAAATATCAATCTCAACATATCAATCATCATAATATTCATAAATTATAACACTGATACTTATGCATAAACATGTCGATGCATATTTTAAAACGATGCACATTTTATAAAATTTTCTACCCATCTCCACTACACACCAATATCGAATTCCCCAGAACTCGTCCATCGAAAACACCATTTGTGGACAAGCCACCACTGATATGCAAATATACTGCCACTGATAAATTTTATGGACAAGCCACCATTGATTTGTATATATATTGCCATTGATAAATTTTGTGGACAAGCCACCACTGATTTGCAGATATACTGCCACTACTTTGACCTTTCACAATTACCCACCCCATGTATGTGATATGGAAAATTCAATTTTACACTTGTGCATGTAAACATGCTCTCATAGTCACATATCACATGTTAATCACTTTTAACATGTTAAACATTATTTTCACATTAGATCATGGATCTCAATGTTTTTAACATACATATATATAACTCTCAGATGTTTTAACCATCACATATATCACATAAGCCATACATCAGATATCATGAGGATGGGATCTACACATGCATCATAGTCACTATCATAATCACATCAATTATCATGTGTTTCGTAGAATCACTCGGTTAGAGTCACTTACTTGGTGTACATCTTGATAAGTTTTTCAACTCTTATTCAATATTTAATGTGCTCATGATTTATTATAATTAAGTATTAATATAATAAAACAACTATATCACTTACAAGGAATAGTAACGATCCCACACCTTTTATCGAATATCCAATTTGCCACAATCCTTATCATCGATTTCACTTTGATCTAACTCACAAAATGAATCCCACAGTTTTGGACTCTCGAAAAGATGAGTTCTAATGTAGACTTAGGGGTCTCCCATATGATTATCTTTTGGTCCTTCAAATGATATGGAATAGTATTAGTACGATAATGAATAAATAATAATAAAATGTAGCATTGTCCTTATGGCCACTATACCATTTGGCCATGATATGAAATCACCAAGAGAAGGATTTTACAATCCAAATAACCCACATTTACAACTTGGTTAAACCGGGATGGACAATGAATCAAGAAAGGAACAAGATCAATGAGTTCAGCGAATTAAAAGAATCATTAGAGCAAAGTGAGTATAAGTTTAATCAATACGTGGAACGAAAAAAAGAGAAGAAATTCAACCACCAGTGGTGGCGACGGCGACAACTTAGTGATGGTCTGGTGATGAGGGAGCGGTGATCCGACGATGGTTAAAGAAAAGGAACTATATGGGTTCTGACGTAATAAGGTGAGAGAAGAAAATGACAGTAGGGAGAAAAATAGAGGAGAAAAGAGACTCGTAGTGGTGCACAGCGGTGATCACGACGGTAATGGAAAGAGAAAAAGAGGAGAAGAGGATGTACGGTGGGTGTAAGGTGCGGTGGTTAATGGTGAAGGGTTCGGTCATGGTGGAGGAAGGAAGTAAAAGTAAAAAGAGGAAAGGGTGGTGGCATTGCAAAAAGAGAGAAAAATAAGTGAGAATGGAGAGAAAAAATAATAATATAGAGAAGAGGGAGGAGGGGATGATAATGATAAGTGGGTGTGTGGGAGGAAAGGTTGGTCAACTAGGTATAGGTTCAATGAATCTCTACTATGGCGAGGGTGAGATAAAATGGTAAGAGAGGGAAACATGGAGTGAAAAGGGGATCATGCTCCTTCAACTTATTATAACTTTGACCCATAAGGTAGGAAAGGGATCCTCCTATTCATGGAAGCTATGGGGTGGATGGCAAGCTTATTAACCACATGGGTTTTTGTGCTAAAAATTAAATAAAAAGATGAGAACTATGAGACTTGAACTTAGGACCTCTAGGATAGCTTAGGAGCACTTAACTACTTGACCACTTCACTTGTTTTTATTTTAACAGAAAATATTTAAAAACATGGGATGACCTTTGCTAAGGGTTTAAAACAAATTTACAACAAAAATAAATTAATGAGAAGGAAGGGGTTTGAACTCAGATCATCAAGGATAGCTCCACCACTACTCAATAATTATAATTGATATTTATTTATTATCAAATAAGTAAAATATTATCTAAATAAAAATTCAGTCGTTAACACTCTCGGTTCATTAACCCAATTTCTACTAGCCAGTTTTTGGGATGTGATACGTTAGCCCAAACATACCTGGCATATAATTAGGTACCATATTATTGTTCTTCCGCGAGAATTCTTGAAAAATTGGGCCTGACTCCTACATCCAGTGTATCATCCAATCTAGCTTGGGATGACTACTCTCGCCAATTTCTTGTTGAATGGTCAATTTTGCTTTCCTTTGAGACGAAGCAAGAACGACCATAATCTCTTATTGATGTTTAGTGCACTCCTTAATTTGTTTAGCTCAAAGCTAGTGTACTGTGTATACAAAGTGTCACCAATTATGCTTCGAGATGACTTCATTGATTGTTCCGTAGACATCATCAGAATGCTTGCTCTTTTACATAAGGCCGTCACTAAGTGAGGAAAGAAGACTCTCACCTTTCGGCTATCGACGCACCTTTTCCTATTTTGGTATATCCACGTTTGGATGCATACCCGTTTGTTCTACAAAATAGTGTAGAACAAAATTGCTTGGAAAGTATTGACATTAGAAACAATCAAACTAGGAGCTATACTAGTGCACAGAAATTGAATCCACATTTTCTCCTCAAGAAATATTATTGCTTAATTAAAAGAGGTTGGAATATCAGTACCTGGGCGTCATTTCCATTCATCCCTCCACTCTGTTTAGATGTTTATAATGTTGTCCATTTTATATCTCAAAAATATTCCAAATCAGTTTCTTCTATAAAATCTTTTTCATAAAATGTAGCATTATAAAATTCACAAATAAACCAAGGGGTAATTCGTACATCTTTCCCTCGCACATGTACCGTTTCCCATGTACGACCTTCAGCTTTTCTAGACTCTTGGTCTCGTAAAGATGCATAAAATTCTTGAACTACTAGGACTGATCTTCCATAACTTGCTGTGGCATATTAAACTAGTATTCACAGTTTAGGGTCTTGAAATTAAGTATTTCATTAAGATTTAATTATGTTTTAGTATGTTTTGATGAATTTAATAAAATGTGCAAAATGAGTCTTTTATTGACCTTAGGCCTAAGAGTGAGCTAATGAGCTTGATAAGTGTGTAGGAGATTGTTACAAGGCATATTAAATGAATATTGCCCACTATGTCATCACACGGAACGATCGACGTTGCAACATAGGGAGCAGAATGGAGAAATCACGAAACTGCCTTCATTGTCGCGACACAAACTAAGGGTGTCGCAACATACCCCTGAAGATATTGCAAGAGGAGTATACTGACTCCTATGTCATGACACAGGTCCTAGTGTGTTGCGACATCGACTTTGGATGGTAAATAACCCGAGCCAAGGGATGTTTAGGTCTGCACAATCAAACTTAAAACTTAGGAACGTCAGCTAAGCTAGGGTTAAGGACGACAACCACCTAAGATTTATAAATAGGCTCCCTTGCCATATGTAAAAGATACCAATTCCTTGGCTTAGAATTTCTCTCTTAAGTTTAGTTTAATTTGTCTCTTTTTCGTAGGTTTTAGTTTATTTTTGTTTTGTCTTTATTTCTAGAGATTCGATTTTTGAATACGATCAGACACTATGGATTCATTCTTGCTCTGAATACAAATCTGGCCTTTATCTAAATCTTATATTTTTGATTCACGTGTTATGTTTATCCTTTATATCGAATTTATACTATTTACGAAGACCATGAGGAAATAATCCCTCTATGGGGGATTAGCGAGTGGAGGTATGATGAATTGACTGTTTTGTAGGGTTACTCAATGGATCAGCTGTTCGAGAAAGGAAGAAGGTGAAACAAACCCTAGGTTTGACGACCCTAGGAAGTTATCAAGGTGGGAAGTAACAGGAAATTGGTACGGCCCATCCCTGAATGCCTTAACCCCAAGCTAGTCTAGACTGTGAGGTTGGAAGATAAGTAGTCCTTGCAGAGTCGTAGTCCTTGATCCTACTGGGATAGCGACTAGTTGATTGACGAGGAACCCGAAGCAACAATTAATGAAGAATACTAGAGCAAGCTAATCTCCCATAATCAAATTTGATTAATTCTACTTTTCAATCACTTGATATTTATTGCTTTATTTAATATATTTTATTATTATAAAAAAATCCTAAAAACTCCTTTTATTTTTACTTTCATACTATAACTTATTTCAAGTACTAATTAGATCTTTCTGTGTTTAGGTTAAAATTATCTAGCACTAGCCTCCCTTAGGTACGATCCTTGGAGTTCTCACCTACTCCATTGTAACTGTATTACAACTGCACCTGTATACTTGCGAATATCGCCTCGTTTATATATCTTTTATTATAGTATTCACACTTTGGGTGTTAGTACATCCGAAGGCAGTCAAGTTGTTGGCGTTGTTGCCAGTGAGGCAACGTCACTAGTTTGATTTTAATTTTTTCACTTCAGAAAGAATAATTAGAATTTTTTTATAGATATGACTTATTTATCTACAAGTAAACTGCCAACATTATGCAGGTCTTATAAACCTTGTTGGATTTATACTACCTACGATCTAGCATTTCCCATCCTGTCGTTCATAACTCACATTTTGAAATAAATCCTTCCTTGCTAACATGGATTTCTGAAAATGTCATGTTTATAGATCGTAAGACTGAGGACCCTATTGTGGTTTTGCAAAGATTTGATCATATATGTAGCATCTTTACTTAAGCAGGCATTTCACCAGATGCTATTAAATTATTATTAATTCCATTTGCACTAGATGGGAAGGCAAAAATATGGCTAGAAGCGCTTCCCCTAGACACTATTACTACTTGGACTGAGTTTGTGCAACTATTTTTTCTCCGAGAAGTACCTATGACAAAGGTACTAAGTACTTATACACAATTCATTTATCTTAAGAAATTTATTTATGAAACATTAGGACAGGCGTGGGAAAGGTTTAAAATGATTCCTAGATCCATATTAGCGGGGGGTATACACTTCGCAGTTCAGATGCAACATTTCTATTGTGGGTTGGAGAGTCAGAATAGACGAAAATTTGAAATTATGACTAGTGGAAGTATTTAGATGAAAACCTACGAGGAAGTTATGAAAATATTGAAGAAATTTAGCATTAATGAATCTACTTGGGAGGAATACTATGAAGTGGAAATTGAGGGACTGGAATCTAAAAGAAATGGAAAAGGAAAAGAATGTAACCAATTGGAGTTAATTATAAAAGAGTCAAATGATTACAAAACAAGAGAAGAAGGGGACAATGCTGAGTAAGATAATGATCACATGGTATCCAAACTAGATTGGTGGAGTTAGAGTAAGGAGCAACCAGAACAAATCATTCCAAATTCAACAAAATTGGCACCATCTATTGTTAAACCTCCAAAATTAAAATTGAAGCCGTTACCCGCACATTTAAAATATGGACATCTGGGAGAACAAAATACTCTGCCAGTGATAATTGCTACAGGTTTAGAAGCAAACCACGAAGAGGCTCTATTAAGTGTTTTGAAGATGCATAAAAAAGTGAAAGGATGGATGATTGCTGATATTAAAGGAATTAATCCTGTTTTTTGTCAACATAAAACCAAATTATAAGAGGGAAAAAGACATGTAGTTGATGCTTAGCGTAGACTTAATCCAACTATAAAGGAAGTGGTAAAAAAGGAATTGCTTAAATGGCTAGATGCATGTATTTTTTACTCCATTTAAGATAATGAATGGGTTAGCCCTCCTCAGTGTGTTCCAAAGAAGGGAGGTCTAACTATAATCGTTAATGATAAAAATCAGTTAATTCCAATGAGAATAGTTACTGGTTGGAGAGTATGTATTGACTACCTAAAATTGATTGATGCAACAAAAAAAATACCATTTCCCATTTCCCTTTATTGATCAAACCACTTTCACATGTCCTTTTGGTACTTATGCTTTTACAAGAATGCCTTTTAGCCTATGTAATGCTCCAACAACCTCTATGAGATGCATGACTGCTATCTTTGCTGATATGTTAGAAGAAGGATAGATGTATTCATAGATGACTTTTCGGTCTATAGAGACTCTTTTCAAGAATGTTTGAGAAAGTTCTAAAAAGATGAGAAGAGACTAATTTATTGCTTTACTAGGAAAAATGCCATTTCATGTAAAAGAATTATTGGTATTGGGGCATTAGATATCAGGAAAATGTCTGGAAGTTGATAAAGAAAAAATTGAGGTTATAAAAAATCTTCCTAATCGAACAAATTTTAAAGGAGATCAAAACTTTTTAGGACATGCAGGATTCTAATAGAGGTTTATAAAAGACTTTGCTCACATCTCTAAGCCTCTTAATCAACTCCTTCAGAAAGAGATACCTTTCATATTTGACCAAAGTTGCGTCAAAGCCTTTGAGATAATAAAAGGAAAATATTGGAGCTCCAATATTCATCACCACTAATTGGTTAGAACCTTTTATTATCATGTGTGATGATAATGATTATGCAGTAGGTGCAGTTTTGGCAGAAAAGTCAAATAATATATTTGGGGCTATTCACTATGCAAGAAAAACATTAAATCTGACACAATGCAACTAAACTACAACTGAAAAAGAGATGTTGCCGGTAGTGTTCGCTTGTGAAAAAAATTGACCCTACTTAATGGGGAACAAAGTATACGTGTATACTAACCATTTTGCATTAAAGTATGTTATGAAGAAAAAAGAGACAAAAGGCAGGCTAATGAGATGGGTTATACTGTTTCAGGAATTTGATTTATGGATAATAGGGGACTGAGAACCAAATTGCAAATCATTTATCTAGAATCGTGAATAATTTAAAAGTGGAGAATATTGAGGAAATTAAAGAGGCTTTCATAGATAAGCAATTATTTAGAGTAGACATCCATCAGACTAGGTTTGGCAAGCATATAACACTGTGATATGAAAATTATGTCAATTATATTACAAGAAGGGTCTTTCCACACAGGCATCTTGGAAATAGAAAAAGAGGATAGCCCATGAATAAAAAAATTACGTTCAGGAGGAACCATATGTGGTTCGACAATGTATGGATCAATTGGTCCAGAGGTGTGTAGCAGAGGAAGGGATACACAACATTTTATAAGGATGCCATACATCTCCATGTGGAGGGCATTTCGATAGAAAAAGGCTAGCCTAGAAAGTGCTACAATCAGGATTTTATTAGCCAACTATGAATAGAGACGCTTATGAATTCGTATAGAGGTGTGATAGATTTCAACGAACTAGGAATTTATCAAAAAAGGGATGAAATGCCACAAACAGGGATAATTGAGGTTGAAGTATTTGATGTATTAGGAATTAATTTCTTGAGACATTTTCCAAGTTCTTTTAGGAATCAATACATTCTCCTAGCTGTTGATTGTGTTTCAAAATAGGTTGAAATGGTCGCTTTACCTATCGATGATACAAAATCAGTACTGAGGTTCTTGAGAAAAAATATATTCGCTAGGTTTGGTACACCACGAGCGTTGGTTAATGACCAAGGATCGCATTTCTGTAGCAAGCAGTTTGAAGCAGTTTTGGCTGAATACAACATAAGACATTGAATGACAACGACCTATCACCCACAAGCTAATGGGCAAGAAGAAGTGTCTAATCATGAAAAAAATAGATTCTGGAGAAAATAGTAAACCCAAGTCAAAAGGATTGGGAAGCAAAGCTAGACAGTGCATTGTGGGCTTACAAAACAACATATAAGACTCCTTTAGGTATGTCTCGATATAAGTTAGTTTATGGTAAGAACTACCGCTTACCAATTGAATTGGAAAATAAGGCATATTGGACGATGAAAGAGTTAAATTTGGATCCAGAGTTAGCTAAGAAAGAAAGAATATTTCAACTCCAGGAATTGGAAGAATTCCGTTTTATGGCCTATGAAAATAGTAAAATGTATAAGGAGAGGAGTAGACTTTGACATAAAGCAAAGATTAGGAAGCATGAATTTCTACCTGGATAGAATTTTCTATTATTCAACTCAAGATTAAAATTATTTCCTAGAAAACTAAAATCAAGATGGACAAGTCCATATACCATACACCAGGTAACTCCTCATAGAACAATAGGGTTGATAGGAAAATGGGGACAACTTTTTCTAGTAAATGGCCAAAGACAAACATTATTTTGGAGGAATAATCAACATAGTAGTTGATGAACAAATCTTGCATTGTAATGCGCTATGGGATTTACAAGGAATCAAGGGGGAAACCAACAAAACAAAAGAGTGATGATGAAGAAGAAGACCAAAGTGTTGATTCCACAATATATAAGGGAATTTGGCCTACATGTCGCGACAAAGAAAATTATTCAGATCGTAGAACCTACTCCCGATGTCGCAACATCATGGAGGGATGTTGCAACACCACTGCGGAACTCTATTTTCCAAACTAACACTAATTGCTAATGTTTTTGTAGTTTATAATTATATTAGGTTTCTTAGTCTTTAACTTCTTACTTGTTAAAAATAAACTATAACTCTTAAATACTTTTTTTTCCTTCTAATATATAAATATGTTACATTGATCCTCTCTTTTATCACCAACAAAGAAAGAAAAAGAAATCAAATTGCAGACATAATAGATTGCGCAGGAAATTTAAGCAAAAATCTATTATCAAATGGCCAGTTTCAGTAAGTGCTTTAAGCCCAGCTATTGAGTTCCAAGAAGGCAACATGGATAAATACTTACAACATCTACATCCGTATACATTCATTCAAGAGCAGGAATTTGGAAACACAGAAATTTA
Organism: Gossypium raimondii; assembly: GCF_025698545.1. Taxonomy (NCBI): domain Eukaryota; kingdom Viridiplantae; phylum Streptophyta; class Magnoliopsida; order Malvales; family Malvaceae; genus Gossypium; species Gossypium raimondii. Next base: position 20,100,363 of record NC_068573.1, on the reverse strand, counting down.
CACATTTTTACATACCCTTTTTAACTTAAAATCATACAGTTTCGATAAAAATCTTGTCAAAAAAATAAATAATTTTTACAAAATAATTAAAGTGCACTTAAAATATGAACATGTTGAATTTTATTTAATTTTATAATTAGTTTTGATGAATTTCAGTTATTTTCGACAGATTTGCACAAAGGGCGAAAAATGGGTCGGCAGACACTACTAGAAGCGCAAAACCGAGAATCAATTTGAAGTATCGAAGAAAACTAAATTTCAGCCTAAGATGGTCCAAAATTATATGTATTAATTCATAATATAATTAATTTTAATTTATATCCAATTTATTATTAATTAATTATGAAAAAGTGGTCTAGTTGAACTGAGCCGAGTGAACTGAATCGACCAAGTAATAGACAGCCCAAAAATGGTCCCAAGAGCTGACCCAAATCACCTTATTAGATGATTATTTAATCTTGCAAAGAGGCCCTTGAAGACTTGTTCAAGTTGCATTCAAACCCCTCCACAATTGGTGGCTTTGTAGATTTGCCTCAAGCCTAAATTAGCAAAGTTGAAACTATCAACCTTGCCACATGTGTGGCCGGCCAAGGGAGGGCTCTTTGGCTGATAATTTTAGCTATTTTTAGCAGCCCTCCGTAGTTATAAAAACCCCCTTAGGCTGGTCATTTGAAAAATACACCTCAAGCTTTCACATCTTTCCTCTCTTCTCTCCACTTTCTCTCTTCTTTTCCATTCCAAAATTCCCTTGCTCTCTTGCCGATTCCTCCTCTTGGGAAAAGGGCATTCATGAGCTATTTGGAGCAGCAATTAAGTTTTCATAGTAGCCTTGGTCGACGAGGACAATGGAGAAGGAAGAACAGAGCAACTAGTCAAGCCACGGAAAAACACCGGATTTGATTCTTGTTCCCTATCTCTTTAATTTTTGTTGATGTTATGCTGAACATATCTATGAATATTTATGTTTTTAGAATGGTTAATTTAATAAATTTAGCTTGAATTTAATTCGTGTTAGTTTGATTGCATTTTGTTTGTTAAATTTATTGAAATTGTGTTTATGTTGTTATAGGCTCAGTAAGATGCTTGATTAAGTAAAAATATGACTAAGTTATTCTTGCATTACAATTTTTAGGTAACTAAACAATTAATTATTTAAACGGATTGAAATTGTAATTAATGGACACAGTACTTAATCAGTACATGTTTAATCATCTAAGGTAGCTGAGGGTTAGATTAGTAACGGTATCTGACGATACATTTGCCTTGCATAACTTGCAAGATTATTGTGATTGAACTGTTTCAAGGTAAGGATACTTTGTTACCTCACATAGTCTTTTATGTACTTATTAAATCGAGTTAATTGTTTGACTTGACATAGGGATATGTACAAGATATTATTTCGATTTAATAAGTATGTATGTGCAATAACATATTTGTCTATTAAGATTTGTTTAATCGGTTTAATTGACATAGGGATATAGTCAAGATATAAATGGACTTTGGTAGGTGAGTATGTTCATAAGTTAGCAAATTACTGAGTTGCCGTGAACTTTTTCGTAACAATATAAACATGAGTTTAATAATTCTAAGTTAAGAAATGTAATTAATCTAACACAATTATGTCATCTTGATTAAAATCTTATTTTGAAATCGTGCATTTGAGATTTATTTATTTAGTTTACTTAGTTTAAAATCTTAGTTTTTAATTAGCGTCTTCAAACAAAGTATTTTTCTTCACCAAAGTGTTTTAAATAGCTTGCATAAATAATTCTTTTCACAGTCTCTGTGGGTACGATAACTCGACATTTACTTGTCACTTTATTACTTGTTTCGATTGTGTACACTTGCACATTTCCGTCGTTCCAAGTTTTTGGCGCCGTTGCCGAGGACTGTGTTTTAAAAAAGTTATTATTTGTGAAGTTATTAGTTTTGCATTTTGGTTTTTTTTCTTTTCAAATTTTAACTTAGTTAATTTTTCTGTGATTATTTCAGGTGTTTATGAGTATTGGTCGAATCATCGATTTACACCCTGTAGACCCTAAGATTGAACGAACTTTTTGACAGCGAAGAAGACAAGCAAGTCAGAGAAGGACCGAAGAGATGAACTTCAAAAATTTGAATCAAATAAATAGAACAAACCTTGCTCAAAATCCTATCCTTATTGCTGATGATAGGGATAGAGCTTTGAGACAATATGCCGTACCAATATTTCATGATCTTAATCTAGGTAGTAGGAGACCCGAAATTGAGGTACAACAGTTTGAGTTGAAGCGAGTCATGTTCCAGATGCTTCAAACAGTGGGCCAATTTAGTGGAATGCCTACCGAAGATCCTTACCTACACTTAAGACTGTTTATGGAGGTGAGCGATTCTTCCAAGTTAGCTAGAGTACCCAAAGATGCATTACGATTGAAGTTGTTCCCATATTCACTAAAGGACAAAGCTCGGACTTGGTTGAACTCATTACCACCAAACGCAATTTAGACATGGTAAGAGTTAGCAGAAAAATTCCTTATGAAGTATTTCCCGCCTAGCAAGAATGCTAAGTTGAGGAACGAGATTACTGTTTTCCAACAAATGGATGTTGAGTCATTGTATGAGGCATGGGAAAGGTACAAAGAATTATTACGGAAGTGCCCTCATCATGGAATCCCACATTGCTTACAACTTGAGACATTTTATAATGGTTTCAATGCTCACACAAGGATGGTAGTGAACGCTTCTGCTAATGGTGCTCTCCTTTCTAAGTCTTATAATGAGGCTTATGAAATCATTAAGAGGATTTCAAGCAAAAATTATCAATGGCCAACCAATCGAGCAGCGTCTGGAAGACGAGTCGCTGGAATACATGAAGTAGACGCTCTTACTTCACTTGCATCTCAAGTATTATCAATATTCCCAATGTTAAAAATCTTACTACAAATGTGTGTAATAGTTTTGCAGCACAGCCACTGAATCAATTTGAAAATGTAGCCTGTGTTTATTGTGGGGAAGGACATTTGTTTGAAGAATGTCTATCGAACCCAGAATCTGTATATTACATGGGTAACTAGAACCAAAATCGAGGAAGGAAAGGGCTTCAATCCAATTTCTATAACCCATCATGGTGAAACCTCCTGAATTTTTCCTAGAGTAACCAAGGGGCAGGAACCGGTAATTATTATGTCCAACCTAGATCGACCCAGCCACCTAGTTTTTCCCAACAAGCTCAGAAAGCAACCCAAGCTGAACCATCCAATAGCCTAGAGAATTTATTGAAGGCATAAATGGTGAAAAATGATGCCTCTCTAAGGAATTTGGAGAATTAAGTGGGCCAGCTTGCAACTGAACTCAGAAACTGACCACAAGGTGATTCACCTAGTGATACAGAGAATCCGAGGAATCCAAGGAAGGAGCATTGTAAAGCATTAACATTAAAGAGCAGAAAGACTTTAGAGCCCAATTCCATCGAAGTTGAGAAGGAGCCAGCTGACACTCAAGACTCAGAGGAAGTTTAACTGAGTGTTGAAATTCCAGTTTCACCAGAAATTGAATCTGTAAATCCTGATAAGGTAACTTCTAAACCAGCTAATTCTGATTAACTAATAACTTTGATAGATGTAGAATTGCCACAGAAAATGAATCAACCAGTTGTAGTAAAGAAACCTCCACCACCGTACCCTCAAAGACTTCAGAAGCAGAAGCAGGAAATTCAATTCAAGAAGTTCCTAGACGTACTAAAGCAACTTCATATCAATATCCTGTTGGTTGAAGCACTTGAACAAATTTTGAACTACGTTAAATTCATGAAGGATATCCTGTCTAAAAAACGAAGGCTTGGAGAATTTGAGACGGTAGCCCTAACGAAGGAATGCAATGCATATATTCAAGACAAACTACCCCCCAAATTTAAGGATCTTGGATGTTTTACTATACCTTGCAATATTGAGCAACATATTGTGGTAAGGCACTATGTGACTTGGGTACGAGTATCAATGTGATGCCCATGTCAATATTTAGGAAGTTGGGGATAGGTGAAGTTAGACCTACTACGGTTACACTTTAATTAGCAGATCGATCCTTCACACATCCAGAAAGAAAAATCGAGGACGTATTGGCATTGGTACGTGTAGACAAATTTATCTTTCCTGCTGACTTTGTGATTCTAGACTTTGAAGCAGACAAAGAGGTGCCAATCATCCTAGGAAGACCATTCTTAGCAACCGGAAGGACCCTTATTGATGTACAGAAGGGCGAGCTTATTATACGTGTTCAGGATGATCAGGTAACATTTAACATTTTTAATCCCATGCGATTTCCTGACACAATTGATGATTGTTCTGCAATGTCTAATTTAGAGGATATAATCATGGAGAAGGAACTAAATTATGTTGAGGACCCATTGGAACAAATTTTGACATCAGATCCTTTAACTGATAAAGAGGAGGATGAATACTTAGCTATGTTAGAAGCTAATCGAAGGGGATTTAATCCGCAATCCCGCTTTGAATCTTTGGAGTTAGAGAAAAGGGATTATGTCCAACCAAAAGGTCAACCAAGAAGCCACCTAAATTAGAACTGAAGGTACTTCCCTCACATTTGAAATATGTTTATTTAGGTAACTCTTCTACTCTGCCAGTGATTGTTTCAGTAGAATTATCTATTGAGCAAGAAGAGAAACTCATCCTGGTGTCGAAACAATTTAAGAAGTCTATTGGATGGACCATAGCTGATATTCGCGGAATTAGTCTATCTGTATGCATGCATAAGATTTTCTTAGGAGATGGAGAAAAAGGGACGATTGATGGATAACGAAGACTGAACCCCATAATGAAGGACGTAGTCAAGAAAAAGATCATCTAGTGGTTAGATGCGGGTATAATTTACCCCATTTCAGATAGTTCATGAGTAAGTTCGGTCCAGTGCATGCCAAAGAAAGAAGGTATCACTGTCATTGACAATGAGAATAACAAGTTGATACTGACTAGAACGGTTACGGGATGGAGAATTTGTATCGATTATCGGAAGCTGAACAAGGCAACAAGGAAAGATCACTTTCCTTTGCCATTTTTGGACCAGATACTGGACAAAACTCGCAGGGCGAGACTATTACTATTTTCTCGATGGATACTAGGGGTATAATCAGATTACAGTAGCACCGGAAGATCAGTACAATACAACATTCACCTGCCCGTACGATACATTTGCATTTAGGTGCATGCCATTTGGTTTATGTAATACACCTGCTACATTTAAAAGATGTTTGATGTCTAGTATTCGGAGATACATATGATGATTGCCTAGCCAATCTAGCCAAGGTATTAAGGCGATGTGAAGAAACAAACCTTGTACTTAACTGGGAAAGTGTCATTTCATGGTACGAGAAGGTATTGTTCTAGGGCATCGGATAACAAGACATGAAATCGAGGTAGATAAAGTAAAGGTAGATGTTATTGAGAAACTCCCACCTCCAATAACTGTAAAGGGTGTTAGGAGCTTTTTGGGCCATGTCGGTTTCTATCGAAGATTCATCAAGGACTTCTCCAAAGTTGCTAAACCCTTATGCAAATTATTGGAGAAGGACACGACGTTTAAATTTGATGAGGAGTATTTAAGAGCTTTTAACGATTTGAAGAGTTGGTTAGTCTCGGCACCCATAATAGTCACACCAGACTGGGATTTTCCATTTGAATTGATGTGTGGTGCAAGTGGCTTCTCGATCAGAGCTGTTATGGGTCAGCGAAGAAACAAAGTTTTTCATCCCATCTACTATGCGAGTCGGACTCTGACAGGAGCTCAACTAAATTACACGGTAACAGAAAAATAGTTACTTGCTATTGTGTTTGCTTTTGACAAGTTTCGATCTTATCTTGTAGGTACCAAAGTGACTGTTTATATGGACCACTTGGCAATTAAGTATGTACTTGCCAAGAAAGACGCTAAGCTGAGACTGATCTGATGGGTACTTCTACTTCAAGAGTTCGATCTAGAAATTTAAGATCAAAAGGGAGTGGAAAACGAAGTAGCAAACCACTTGTCCAGATTGGAGCCGCAAGAAGGGAACTCTCCTCTTACCCCTTGGTTAGCTGATATTGCTAACTTTTTAGCTTGTGGTTTGATGTCGATTGATAAGACGTATCATCAAAAGAAAAAGTTTCTTCACAATGTGAAGTACTATTTCTGGGAAGAACCATATTTGTTTAAAAAGTGTGCAGATGAAATGACCAGGAGATGCGTGGCAGAAGATGAAGTACATAAGATTTTATACCATTGTCACTTAGCTCCGAGTGTGGGACACTTCGGAGGTACACATACTGCAGCCAAGGTATTGCAAGCCGGATTCTTTTGGCCAACACTATTCAAAGATGCATATGCTTATGTAAAGAGTTGTGATCGATGTCAAAGGGTTGGAAATGTCACCAACAGAAATCAGATGCCTCGAACAAACATCATTAAGGTATAATTATTCGATGTTTAGGGTATTGACTTTCTCAGTCCTTTCCCTTCGTCTTTTGGTCACAAGTACATATTAGTAGCAGTAGACTATGTGTCTAAGTGGGTTGAGGTAGAGGCATGTCCAACAAACGATGCTAAGGTTGTAATAAAGTTTTTGCAGAAACATGGGTTCACAAGGTTTGGAACCCCAAGAGCCATCATTAGTGATGAAGGGTCCCATTTTGTGAATAAGTGGTTGAAATGGTTATTAGATAAACATGGAGTGAAACACAAGGTCGCTACAGCTTACCATCCGCAGACGAATGGGCAACCTGAACTGGAAAACAAGGAGATCCAAGGCATACTTGAAAAGGTAGTTTGCCCGAACTGACGAGATTGGTCCAAAAGACTGGATGATGCTTTATGGGCTTACAGGACAGCATACAAGACACCATTAGGGATGTCACCCTATAGGTTAGTCTTTGGGAAAGTCTGCCATCTACCCTTGGAGTTAGAACACAAAGCTTACTGGGCTCTCCAACGACTTAACTTGGATATTAAAAGTGCCAAAGAGAAACGGATGCTTCAACTTAACGAGTTAAAAGAATTCAGAATGTTTTCATACGAGAATGCCAAATTACTTAAGGAGAGACTCAAGAAATGGCATGACAAGAACATTTGAGTTTAAGAATTTCAAGCAGGTCAGCAAGTCTTGTTATTCAATTCTAGATTAAGGTTCTTTCCAGGTAAGTTAAAATCACATTGGTCCGGTCCATTTATGATTCATCGAGTCTATTGATACAGAGTTGTTGAACTTCAACGTAAGGGAGGTAATTTTCGAGTTAATGCTCAACACTTGAAACATTACTTGGGGGATAAAATTGAACAGAATCAAATCTCGTTCATTTTATCAGATATTTAATTTTTCTTGTTCTTCTGTTCGAATAAATGATTTAGGGTATATTTTCGGGATTAGTATGCTTAAATAAATTATGTCTAGGAGATTGGAACTTAAGTGGGACCGCTTGTGACCTCTCCAATCTTTCCTGGGAATTGATTTTGACATAATTTCCCAAGAAATTATTCCCTAAATGACAATAATTTTTTATTTTTTCAAATAAAAGGGTCAATTTTGATCCAGGTTTTATGTTGCAACTCAATTTTGAATTTTCGTTAAGACTAGGATCTTAATTGAATTATTTTTAAAAATTTGGTTGCTCTTTTGTAAATATTAAAAGTTAGATGCCTCTTTTTGTAAGTATTTTCAAAAAATCTAGAATAAATGTTTTTAGTTCAATAAAAAAGAAAAAAAAGAAAAGATGATAATTATTAATATATAATTATATCCATTGTAATATATATTAATTATTATCGGCTTTATTTAGAGTTAAGATTAATTTAATCATATTTTATTCAATAAGTTTTATCTTAATAAATTAATAGCAAATAATAATTTTATATGCATTATGTTAATTATTAATTGTTACTTACTTTGAGAAGAATTAGAACTTAGAATTTTTAAGAATTCTACTCTAGCTCCTACTCCTTTCACTATAAATTCCACCCATCTATTCTTATTTTTTTTCATTCATACACCATTCTCTCCAAAAACACAAAAACCCTTAACTGCCGAAATCTCCTAACAATTCCCTAGCCACAGCATCGCCCAACTGATCGGTCAGTAGCACCCCGTGCGCGCCCACACCAGGTTTGCTCAACTATCTGCACGTTGCTCACATCCATCCCCTGCTGCGCACTGTTGCCTTGCATACCCGAGCGGCACACAACCTTTTCACCCATCCTTAGCCAAAAACCCCTCAACCTATTTTAATTTGCCATCTTTTAATTCAAAATTATTTCTCTTAAGAGCTCTTAATTTTTACAAAAAAGGTGGTAAGACCAATTTTTCTCCTAAATTTTAATTGAATTATCTAATTTTTCAATTTATTGAATTATTAATATTTTATATTAATTAAATTTTTTAGAAAATATTGTTACCATTTTATGATCAGGTTAATCATGCCTCGTAAGAGAACTCGTGCATCTGCCCAAATTGATGAATCACAAAATAAGTTCCACTGTGAAGAAGCCAAAGCAAGATACGAGTATATTCAAGAGTCAACAGATGCATCTAGAGAAAGGTTTCACATTGAATGAAAGCAACTATATTGGTTTTATGGTGCATATTCGTCAGGTTGTGGAAACTCTCAATTGGGAGTTGATTTGTGAGAAGAGACCTAGTGTGGATGAGGAGTTAGTATGCGAATTCTATGCGAATTTAACCTCAAGCAAGTTGGCGGAAGTTCCAGTTCGCGGAATCAAGGTACGAATAACTTCAAACACTATTAATGAGTTCTTTGAATTGTCTGATTTCAAAAATGACGAATATTCCTCCTTGATGAGCAATATAGAGTCTGAAAATTTGCAAGAAATTCTCGAGGAACTTACAGTTCCAGGTTCTAAGTGGATTGTGTCAAAGCAAGGAATCCACACTTGTTGAAGAGAATATTTGACACCACTCGCAAAGGTAAGGTTCTACTTCATCTGATTCAACCTTATGCCTAGCTCACATGGGACTACAATCTCATTAGAGCGGATGGTCTTATTATACTCGATTTTTACTGGGAAGACCATTGATGTGGGAAAAATCATCCTGAGGGAAATGTGAAATTATGCCGTTAGATGTTCATGTTCTGGCCTAGCTTACTTTCCCTTTATGATAACAATTCTATGCTTGAAAGCTAAAATCCTTGCAAACGTAAAGAAGACCAGCTATAGCCAGGGCACAAGACCTCTATCGATTAGCTAGAGACTCTGTTCTACAACAACGAGTTGAAGAAAGTGAGGATCCTGAAAAAGAAGAAAAAGAAGATTCCACAGAGATTGAGCCAATGCAATCGGCTGAAGTCCCTAATAAGGTGGAACCAATGGAACTAGAAGCTAAAACTAATATCGAGACTTCAATGTTTAGAGCTCAACCGCCTTGCCCAGATCTTCGAGATGAGCCGTCAATGTTAATGGACATAATGCAACATATGCAGTAGCAGCAACAAGCTTACTAGAAATACTCAAAAATAAGGGATGACTCGATGAGAAGTGCTTTTACAAAAATTTACAATGACCCATTTATTTTTGTGTCTGTGTTTCTAGATTATATATTTGAACCATGAAGCCTATTATCGAAAAAGGAGCGAAGGGATTCATGTAACTGCTTGATTTAGGGCCTAGTTGGAACAGTGGTTTTGGGACCATAAATCCGACGAGGAAAAATTTTATTATCATTATATTTCTATGGCCCACAATTTCACGAAAAGATTTTGTGAAAATTTCGTTCGAAAATTTTGACGTTTGGCACTCAATTTAGTCAAAAGGACTAAATTGTAAAAAGTACAAAATTTGAGTTCTACATGTTAGAGGTGTCCAATTCTTATGAAATTTTAAATTGGAGGTCTTTAAATGGCAATTAGACCATTGGTTAAATTGTGGACAAAAATGGACATGAGATAAGTGAAATAGGATATTTTTAAATGAAGGGTATTTTAGTCATTTAGTTATTAAAATGAATTAAAAATGAAATTAAAAGCCAATTTTTGTCCATCTTCAAGATAGGGCCAAATTTTACAAGGGGGAAGCCATAGTTAGGATTTTCAAGCTTCCAAGCTCCATAGTAAGTGATCCCAAGCCCTGTTTTTAATGTTCTTTATGTTTTTGGCCTAGGGTTCATATTTAGGGTCCATAGTTAGGGTTGCTAAGTGCTGATTCCACCGTATCCTTGATTGTGAAAGGGGTTGTTATGTGCTGATTCCCCGTATCACTGAATATAAGGTGGTTGCTAAGTGCTCATTCCACTTAGTAACAGTTAATATTTCGAAGTGTTCATCGGGGAAATTGGACAAGTGAAAGTACATGTGAAATGGATGAGATTACGTGATGAATATTGGGTTCGATATTTAATCGACCCTTGATAAAGATGATATGAAGTATTAAAACTATTAAAGAGTAAATTTAGAAATAAAACAGTTTTGAACAACATCAGTTGTATAATTTTGAAAAATCACCAAAAATGGTGGAAATTGAATTAAGGGCTTGATGAGATATGAAATTAAATATGATTGAGTCTATTTTCACATAAAGGAAACAGAGTAAGCAAAAGAGCTAAATATTTTGAGATATTTGAATTTTAGTGAGACAGGGTCAGAATGATTTTGAAATCCCCTGTTCTGAATTTCGAAAATCACTAAAAATTGTACAAAAATAATTATGGTTTTTAATTTACATGATTAAATTTCTCAATGAGTATATTTTGAGAGAAACAAATGAGAACATCATTTGAATTATGTACAAAGAGATAATTAATTTTTAGTGAAGAGGGGTTAGAGCTGTCGAGCAGTGAAATAGGGGAAACTTTAAAGAATATACTGTACTAATTAGCTACACCAAAAATTCTGAAACTTTTATGGTAAGAATATATATGAGTCTAGTTTTAGGGAAAATTTACGGATCGTAATTTGGAGTTCTATAGCTCCAAATAAAAATAATTTAGGGACTATGACACGAATAAACAGCTTGCTGGAACTTGAATAAATAGTGAATTTACGTGTGATTAAGATTATATTATCTATGGAAACATGCTAGAAACTTGTTTATTAATTACATACTTACTTACTAAGCTATATGCTTACTCCTGTTTCTTTTCCCTTGTTTTATAGTGTTACCAGTTCAGCTTGGAATTCAATAATAGTCGGGAACTCATCTACACTATCCACAACTTTTGGTATTTTGTAATCAATATTTCTAAATTATGGCATGTATAGAAGACTTGATTGTGATGTTATATGTTACAAAGTATTTAGCCTAAATGTTAGTATATGTTATTTGATAAATTATTTTATACAATGCTAATGATGATAGTTAAAATGTTAAGTATGATTTAAATTTATTTGAGAATATAAATGTTGGTTGAAATATTGGAATTGGCTGGGTTACGATCTAAAAATTTGCAGGTGAGGTTGCATATTTATAAAGGGGATTATGTCAAAATTTTCGTAAAAAAAAATCTTAGTTGGAACGATAACAAGTGTTTGTGTTCTAGTAATACCTCATACTTTGTTCCGGCGAGGAACACGGGTAAGGGGTGTTACAATTCATGAAAAGACAATAATGATGGAGCAAAAGATGAGTTGAATTCGAAAGGATCTGCAAATAAATAAAGGGGGGATCTCGACTTTATTTTATTTATGTTCTTAGGTTATTTTATGATAAAGTTAATTAGGAATTTTTGTGTAATAAAACAAGAGATGGAAATCATTAATAAAATTAAACAAGTCGTGAAGGATAAAGTGTGACAATAGATATATACATGTCTAGGATTGGATTTAGAAAGAGCTTGGTACTTAAGCAGTCAAATTGACTCACCTCCTCTTTTCTAGAATCCTACCTGGTGTATAGTATCTATTCACTTTAAACAATGAAGACATTGTTCATTTTAAGTAGGGGGACCAAAAAATTGTATTATTTCCACTCAGAATAAATAGTTCTTTTAATTATGATTAGGATATATTTTGTTCAATAATTTGAAATTTTGTTAAGTATGCTAACTTCAGTATAAATAAAGTTCTATTATTTCAATAAATTGTTATGTTAGCTAAATAATGATATAAGTGTATTTTTAATAAAGCATGCAAATCGTACAATAAAATTTTTAGTTTCTTAAGAAAGGTAGGCATGAATGAAAGTTTAAGTCTCTAGAATTGACTTATTAGTTTCTTGAGGCGAAATCCTACGAAGCATGGAATTTTGAAAATGATTTAGGCAACTCTTGTTTGGATCATTTGAGCATTTCAAGCCAACCTTGATGAAATTTTATCCTTTGAAACCAAACTTTGAGACTATATGGCCTAATTTTATTTGAACCCTTGCAATATTTAGCCATCACTTCTCTCTTAATTATCTTTAAATTGTCCCAAACACTAGACTCAGTACTATTCAGAATATTCTTTGAAAATAAGTTTGGGGGAGTTGAAAGAAGTATCAAATGCTCTAAAAATTGTAGTACATACAGTAAAATGCTAAAAAAAAGAGCACATGTACTTGAAAGAAATAGATGTACAAAGGAGCATGTGAAAGCAAAGTAAGTTGGTGTATTGAGGGAAATTATTCCAAAGGTTCGGTTGAAGCTGAGTCTAGGGTTTAAAAGCCTAAATTTATCTATCTTTTATCTACCTCTAGCCTAGCTACGTTACAACCTTTTTAAAGACCTACTGATTCAAGTTTTCTATGCTACCTACATTAGTGGAGAGAAATTGCTATATTCAACATTTGAAGGCATAAGTTAAACTTAATGATTGCAGCTTAATCTTGAATAAGGAAATAAAATAAAATTGGTAAGGGTTAACATGTCTTGTTAAGGAAGCATTTAGTCTAATGGTGCTATCATAATAGTTGAACGATATGTATACTTAAGTAGCATAACTATAAAATTTCTTGTTTTTGAGAATAAGTATATTAAATTCATAATTATGGGAAGAATGTTATTCTGAAGGAACTTTTCAAAGGTTCTTTTTGAGTAATTGTTTTTAATTTGTGCATTACTCAGGACAAGCAATGAATTAAGTTTGGGGGTGTGGAAAAACGAAAATTTACACATTTTTACATAACTTTTTAACTTAAAATCATACAATTTCGATAAAATTCTTGTAAAAAAAATTAATTTTTACAAAATAATTAAACTGCACTTAAAGTATGAACATGTTTAATTTTAGTTAATTTTATAATTAATTTTGATGAATTTCGGTTATTTTCGACAGATTTGCACAAAAGGCAAAAAATTGGTCGGTAGACACTGCTAGAAGCACAAAACCGAGAAGCAACTTGAAGTATCGAGGTGAACTAAATTTTAGCCTAAGACAGTCCAAAATTATATGTATTAATTCATAATATAATTAATTTTAATTTATACCCAATTTAATTTGGGTTAATAAATTATTATGAATTAATTATGAAAAAGTGGTCTAGTTGAACTGAACCGAGTGAACTGAACAAACCAAGAAATGGACAGCCCAAAAACCATCCCAAGAGCTGACCCAAATCAGCTTATTAGCTGATTATTTAAGCTTGCAAAGAGGCCCTTGAAGACTTGTTCAAGTTGCATTCAAATCCCTCCACAATTGGTGGCTTTATAGATTTGCCCCAAGCCTAAATTAGCAAAGTTGAAACTATCAACCTTGCCACATGTGTGGCCGGCCAAGGGAGGGCTATTTTTCTGATAATTTTAGATATTTTTAGTAGCCTTCCTAAGCTATAAAAACCCCCTTAGGCTGGTCATTTGAAAAACACACCTCAAGCATTCACATCTTTCCTCTCTTCTCTCCACTTTCTCTTTTCTTTTCCATTCCAAAATTCTCTTACTCTCTTGCCGATTTCTGCTCTTGGGAAAGGGGCATTCATCAGCTATTTGGAGTATAAATTAAGTGTTCATAGCAGCCTTGGTCGATGAGGACAACAAAGAAGGAAGAACAGAGCAACTAGTCAAGCCACAGAAAAACAGCGTATTTGATTCTTGTTCCCTATCTCTTTAATTTTTGTTGATGTTATGCTGAACATATCTATGAATATTTATGTTGTTGGAATGGTTAACTTAATCAATTTAGCTTGAATTTAATTTGTGTTAGGTTGATTGCATTTCGTTTGTTAAAATTATTAAAATTGTGTTTATGTTGTTATAGGCTCTGTAAGATGCTTGATTAAGTAAAAACATGACTAATTTATTCTTGCATTACAATTGTTAGGTAACTAATGAATTAATTATTTAAATGGA